>NW_024543069.1:44022500-45260000 GCF_018167655.1 Microtus oregoni | reverse complement strand
CTTTTAACAGTTTATATGCACTAGGTAGGATTGGATCACGGAAGAAGCCACAAAGAGATTCATTCATATGCGACTTCTAGGGAAAGATAAGTTTTCCTGTTTGAAGTGGCTGATCTCATTCTTTGGGACAAGACCTTTTGCCTATTTGAGGTAAACAGGGTCACAGTAATCCTTGGACTCTGGGGAAGAGAGATAGTGAAGGAACTTTAATCCTTTCTCATGGCTGCCTTTGTCTCCCATCTGCATGCAGTCGAGTCTTTAGAAATATAGTGTTTGGTCATCGTCAAAACATCAATTAGTGTTTAAATAATTTTGTAATCTTAAGACTGATTTATTTTAATGAGCTAGAATCTTTTTCTTCCACTATATTATTAAAAGCCAGTTAAATCAGCGAGACCTTTCCTGCCTCAGGAGACATGAAACCAAATAAAATAGTCACTGGGGAAATGATGCCCCGAGCAAGGAGAAAGGAGCCACAAAACCACAGAGCGGAACCAAAGAACTGATCTGTAAGACAGAGCCACAGAACAAAGCCATAGAACTTGGAGGTACACAACACCCTTCAGCTCCACAGCTGCATATCCATCCCTATTATCCTACTCTGTACACCTCTGCAAAGAACCTTGACACTAAAACCATTCTCCTGTTAGCTGGGCACAGTGTGCACACCTCAATCCCAGCCCTGGGGAAGGAGAGGCGGGAGGATCTGGAATACGAGGCCAGCCTTGGCTGCACAGTGATTCTGAGGCCACTCTAGGGTATGCGAGACTCATCTCACCACAACAAAACAGAACAAAACCAAAACCAAAGCAATCAAACAAAGAGGCAAAACAAACCCAAACAAGCAAATAGAATAGCCGCTTTCCTTGATCAAGGTGGAGGTCCTGGACTGTGAGGGAGGCGTGTGTGCACCCTCACAGAGGGGTGTGTGCACACTCACGGAGGGGTGTGTGCACCCTCACGGAGGGGTGTGTGCACCCTCACGGAGGGGTGTGTGCACCCTCACGGAGGCGTGTGTGCACACTCACGGAAGGGTGCTAGGTTCCTGTGCACTAACAGCACCTGACAGGTTCACCTCCCCACCCCAGTTTGTAGCAATGCCATACCTCAGAGTGGCCCAGGGTTAGTATCAATTAGTTGGGTTTTAGTACCAATAGTAGAAAAATAACGGGAGGCGGCTATCAGATGCAGTCTATGTAAGAAGCTTAAAAATTCTGTGATAAGCCACACATGGTGGCTCATGCCTTTAGTCCCAGCACTCGGGCGGCAGACAGGCCTGTGAGTTTGAGGCCAGCCGTGTCTACAGAGTGTTCCAGAATAGCCAGAGCTATATAGTGAGACCTTGTGTTGAAAAAAATGAAACAAACAAAACACCCTATGCTAGATCTGGGCCTGAGGCACTAACCGGGAATTTCAACAATGGAGAGGTGGAGGCAGGAGCAGGTAGAGGCTAGCTTTGGCAACACAGTGACTTCAAGGACAACCTGGGTAACATGTGAGAATAAACCACCCTAAAAAAACAAAACAAAGAAATAAATTCAAGCATGGTGGTGGTCAGCATGTCTTTACTGACAGCACTTAGGAAGCTTGGGAAGCAGAGGCAGAAGCAGGAGATCAGGGCAAGTAGGAGGCCAGCATAGTACACGTAGTGACCTCCAGATCAGGTTCGCTTTATCTCAAACAACAACAACAACAACAACACACACACACACACACTGATCCAGACTTCACATTACATTATAAAAACCGAATGCAAGGCCTGGAGTGGTGGCTCTGTGGAAAAAGCACTTGCCACACAGCCTGAAGACACGCCAAAGCCCAGAATGCATGTGAAAACTCAGATATGCTGAGTATGGCGGTGCACACCTTTAATTCCAGCACTCAAGAGCCAGAGGCAGGTAAATTCTGTGAGTTCCAGGCCAGTCTAGACTACAAAGTGAGATTTTATCTTTAAAAAAATACCAGATGCAGCAATGTGCCTCTATAATCCAGGCCCTCCTTCAGCAAGGTGAAGCTGGACACAGGAGTGTCACAGGCCAGCTAATGTACACAGCACAGCAGTGGAACCAAGAGAGACCCTGCTTCAATAAGGGGGAGCGCAGAAAGTTACAGGCTACCACACATGTAAGGCCAAATCAGAGTCCTTCAGTAGCCTGTGACTGAGAGACCTCTCGACAAGGACGCTCAGAGGTACAGTGTTTATAACACTAAGACCCACAGTGATGTCACTGTTGGTGTAGGTGAGGGGCACCTGGTAACATTTGTTTTGGCTATGCCTTCGACAGCTGTTTTGGTTATGTATCTGGGCATGCTCTGGTTGGTGGAAAGTCCTAAGTGTGACGTGAAGACAGACATGACTGTCGGGGGTCAGGGCCTGAAAGGCACAATGGAGTCAACTCCTGCAAGCCGTCCTCTTATCTCCACATACGTGTTGTGTATGTGTGCACATATGTATACAAGGGTGCCCCTTGACTCCTCCATGTGAACACACGCACATATGCATACAGCAACCAACTCACAGAACCACGGTAAATGTAAAAATAATTCAATTCTAGAACCTAATATAGAGAAAGAGTGTCGTTACTCAGGAGTGGAAAGGTATTCATTCAACAGAACACATGAAGAAGTGCTAACCGAGGAAAAGACTAACACACAGAGCTTCAACAGAATTAATAGTTTTTATCATCAAAAGACAGCATTAAGATTAAAAAGACCAACCACAAAAAGGAGAAAATGCATTTGTAAAGCACAGAACTCACCATTGACTCGTGGACAGGATGCTTAAAGAACCACTGGTCGATAAGGAAGAGACAAAAGCCGTTAACAGGTAGGCTAGGCGGACTGACCAGCAGTGAGGCCCAGGCTTCGTTTGCCCGCCTCTGCTTCCCCAGCACTGGGATTATAAGCCTGTCACCTGTCATGTTTTTAAAAGTGAATTCTGGAGCTCAACGTCAGATCTTCATGGTTTCAGGACAAACGTCTGCTATTTGAGGCATCTCCTCAGCCCTTGCACTTAGATTTGATTGACTGAAGTAAGTCATGGCCTTGCTGCATGACTGCATCCAAAAAGGCCAGCAGAGTGGAATCTACCAAACAGCGAGAAAGAAGAGATGCAGAAATACTGAAAGAGTGTCTAACACTGGTGGATCCTAATGAAACAGTACTTATTGGGAAGAGAGGAAAAGAATTCAACAAAAGACAGGATGTGGAGGGTGTGGGTCAACCAGGGGGCACAAACATGGGTGAGGGTAAGGACTCCATGAGTTTACTAATAGTTTTTGCTTGTTTGGTTGGGTTTCGTTTTGTTTTTTCAAAATAGGATTTTTCTGTGCAGCCCTGACTGTCCTAGAACTCACTCTGAAAGCAAACTGGCTTCAAACTCACAGAGATCCACCTAGTTCTGCGTCACGAATTCTGGGATTAAAGACATGTGCAACCACTGCCTAGCACTAATGGGACATTTTTAAGAAGGAATCTTTTGGCTTATAAAAAGGCATGAGCTGCAACAGGTCTTTCTTAGGACCACCAGCTCCCAAATAATGACATGGTGATTTTTTTTATTAGTTATGAAAATTTGGCCTTATTTTTGGCTTGTTCCCAGCTGGCACTTAAAACTTGACTCCTTTACTTTAATCTACACTCTGCCCTGTGGCTCGTTACATTTCCTCAGTACTCTACATCCATCTTTCTCCGCATCTTGCTGATGATTCCTCATCTCTCAGACTCTTCCCCTGAGTTCTTCTCTCTCCTTGGAAGTCCAGCCTAGCCTCTCCTTCCTAGCTATTGGTCATTCAGCTCTTTATTAAACCATTCAGGAGGTGCCTTGAAGGCAGCAGAAGTAAAAGAGAGAAACAACTTTACACAGTGTGATCAAATATCCTGAAACGACATACATTTGAGTAGATATTGCCCATGTATTTTCAGTGAGAAGATTCAGGTAGTGAGAAGTCAGGGCTGATGGGGTGGCTCAGTGGGTAAAGGTGACTGTGGCCAAGACTGAGAACCTCAGTTTGATTCATGCATCCCATGGTGGCAGGAGATCATCCAATGAGAGACCAATAAAGGAGACTTGAGATGAATTTTGAAGAATATCAATATTTAGATCTGTGCTGTATTTTTTTGTCAACTAGACATAAGCGAGGGTCGTTTTGGAAGAAGGAACCACAGTTGAGAAAATGTTTTCACTAGATTGGCCCATAAGTGTCCAGCAGGGTGGTGCCTTCAGAGCTGGTGGTCCTGGATGCTGTAACAGACCAGGCTGAGCAGGCCATGGGGAAGAATCCAGGGAGTAGCTTCCTCCATGCTGCTGTATTGCACAGGCAAGGACTTAAACAGAACCTTTGGATTGGCCGCTAAGGTAACAGGTGATCTTTGGAAAAGCCATTTTAGTTCAGAAGTGGGGCTAGAGGCCTGGGAGATTATGGAGAGTCAGGGAGGGGCGGAGTCTAGTGGAATGAAATAGGGACAGGAGCCGAGTTCCCAAGTACCTTTGCTCCTTGCCGTGTTCAAAACTTGTAAGACCTCAGTTTGGACTCTTCATTATGGATGTCGGTTAGTTTCCCTTCTTACCAAAATGAGTTTGAATTAGCAATCTACGATTAAATTATTTCAAGACAGGGTCTCGTGTAACCCAGGCTAGTAGTCAAGGATGACTTTGAATTCCTAATCCTCCTGCCTCTGCCTCCCTCGTACTGGGATTACGGATATGCACTGATATTTACTATATTACTATATGCATACATACAGTGTATGTAGTGCTAAGGACTGAATCTGGGGCCCTGTGGTGGTTTGAATGAAAATGGTCCCCATAGGCTCATAGGGACTGGAATTATTTGAAAGGATTAGGACATGTGGTCTTGTTGGAGTAGGTGTGGTCTTGCTGACAAAAGAGTGTCACGGGGGGGGGGGGGGGGGGGGGGGGAAGGGGGGGGCTTTGAAATTTCAGAAGCTCAAGTCAGGACCAGTGTCTCATTCTCTCTTTCTGCTGCCTGCCAATCCAGATAAAGAACTCAGGGCTCCTTCTCCAGCAGCATGTCTCCTGAGCTGCACACTCAGAGCTGCCTGTTGTTCCGTTCTAACAGCATCTTCTCCAGCTATGGATATTGACAACTGTCTGCATCCCAGGTGGGACTGTCAAGCCTAGATAGCTATATCCTGAAGCCACCAGGGCGTGTGCTGATGGAAACAGTGTTCAGAACAGAGCTGAGTGCAGCCTTCCCTTCATTAAATTGTGTGAGTAGCAAAAATGTTGCAGCCGAGTGAACAGCAACTTTGAGCCGCTTACACTGTTTCCTTTGGGATACAGTTATGGGCAGCATGTGACTTGAATTATTTATTTTTTTCCCTCAAATGGAATTATTTGAGAAGCAAAATGTCATTGTCGTTGACCAAAGGATAATATCTTTGATCTTTTTAAGGGAAAAAGTTTCCATCTTCGTACAGTAATTGGGAGGTCAGCGAGGACCTGTTCCCACACACGCTGCCTGCGCTAGACTTTCTTACTTGTGTTTGGATCAAGTCCCAGTTGGCATCAGCCAGAACAACAAGCCCCCCCTTTCTCCTTTGTGAGCTATCAAGCAAGATCAATTTGTGAGTTGTAAATACCCAAATTCTCCCTAAAAGATTCCCCTGAAGTTGCCCCACGGCCAAGGGATGTGGAATTGCTTAGAATTCCTCCTAGGTCGAAATGTGACCATTCAAAAGGAGCAGGAAGCGGCCTGGCCACCATAAATCACCAGGAAGCAAGTGTTCAGAGGAGGCCAGCTTGATATTAATAGAGGCCACGTTTTGTTCTTGTAGCAGGAAAGACCTTTCAGTGTGCTGGGCACAGACAGCCTTCAAACCCCGAGACTCCAGAATCCTTGTTTTATGTACTTGAGCACGTTGCTTACCCTAATTGGAAGCTAGTTGCATTCAAATAGCCCAATTACGTGTAGGGTTTGTAAGCTCCACACATGTGAGGCCACCCAGTTCACTTTTTGTTTATATGTCAATGCTTTCAGCTAATTCAGCTTTTATTCACTAGAAATCAAAGTGCAGCATGTCAAAGAGCTAGTGTTTGGACCCTGCACAGAAAGGTCCTTTCTTTTAGTTATTTTTCTCTTCCTCCTCCTTCTCATTCTCTTCCTTATCCCCTTTCTCGTCCTGCCTCTCCTCATCTCCTCTTCCTCTTTTCTGGTTTTCTTTGAGGTGGGAGGGCAGCATACATACTGACCTCACACTCATGACCTCCCTGCTTCGGCCTCCTAAGCGCTGGGGTTACAGATGTGGCTCTGCAGATGTTTCCTCAGTTTAGTATCACTCATTAAATGATAAAGGGTAGAGACTTGAGGGGTGGGGGCAGTCAGAGAGTTGAGTCTTGAATCTCTCTGTGGCTTCCAGTGGTGACATTGAGAGATGAGTGAATCTCTGTGGATCCACTAAGTGAATCTAAGTGTTTCCTCAGCACTTGCAGGAGGGCTCTGGGCTGCTCTGTCTAGCATTTAGCTCAGCCCAGGCTGCTGTGGCTAAGTAACTATTACACCAAATTTGTTGGCCTAAGAGAACAATTGCTTTCACCATACAACCAGATTCAGTGGGTCATATACTCACACAGGTCTCAGCTGTGTGACTCTTTGGCTTCTTGGGTCCATGATGGATGTCACTCAGAGGTGGACAGCCAGCAGACGAGCTGGACTGGAGGACCCAAGACAGCTTCAATCACAGGCTGAGCCTCAGACGAATTCATCTGTCAGCCGGAGTGCCTGACTATCGTCTGACCCTTGTGATGGCCTCTCCAGCTGTTAGCCTCCAGTTGTCTGGCCTGTGACATGGCTTCTCACAGGTGAACATCCCAAAGGAATTGGGGAGTTTTGATCTGGTCTTGGAAGTCAGCAGTTCCTTTTATAGCCCGGATTCACTAATCTCAGTGTTCCATTTCGAGACTGTTTCGCCATTCTGTTGAATGGCTTTGCAGTAGCCACTGCCTTCAGAAGGTGTGTTTTTGATGGCTGGGGCCTATAGCTCCACTGCTTGAACGCTTGTATACCATGTGAAAAGCTCTAGACTGGATTCCCACACCGCATAACCCAGGTCTGGTTTCCACACCAGTAATCCAGCACTCAGGAAGTAAAGGAAGGAAGATCAGAAGTACAAGGTCATTCTCAGTTACACAGTAAGTTTGGGGTCAGTCTGAGCTGCATGAGTCTCTGTCTCAAAGTACGTAAATAAATAAACAGAAATGGGGCTGAGATTATAAAAGTTTATTTTTGACACTTATGATCTGTGTTGTTATATAAAGTTTATGAAATGGCAAAGTTATAAAAATTGGGAATGGAAAAGTGGTTTCCAGGAATTTCTAGGGACTGAGGCAGGAGAGCAAACGTGTGAGACCACAGAAGGGCAGCAGGAGGGATCCCAACCACGACAGATACAGCTTTCATCTGGGCTCTGAATTTGTGCTATAGTTTTGCACGATAGTATTGCTGAGGGGCCTTTGATACAGGGTACACAGGGCCTTTGATACAGGGTACACAGGATACTTCCCTGTGTGACTTTTCACAGCTGAATCTAAAACCACCAAACAAAGACAACCCTGTGTAAATATGGTTTGTCAAGTATTTGGCTATGCTTTCATGGAATTGGTTAAGGATGTTGCCTGAGATTCGTTTTTGCCACAGTGATTAAATATCCCAACAATAAGCATCTCGGGGAGAAAAACATGCTAAATCACAAATCCATCATAGCAGGAAGCTGAGACTGGCAAGAGCTTACACTAGCTAGTCATGTCCACAGTCAAGAGCAGAGAGAAAACAATGCATGTGTAATCAGTACTCAGTTTGCCTCCTCCATTCTTAGACAGCTAAGAACCCAAACCCTGGGAGAGGCTGACCAAGGTGGGCTTGGTCTTTCTGTATCAGTTAATGTAATAGAGACAATCTCAGCTCACAGACCAACCTGAACTAACCACCCACCAATTGAAACTCTGTTTCCAAGTGATTCTACATTGTCACAAGGACAATCAACGTTGACCACCACACACAGCTAGCAAGTCTCTAGCATAACTTAGTTCCTTCAGTGATCCACATCTTGCCAGTTGCTGTTTCCAGTTATGCACCTTTGTCTACTCTATCTGTGTGCTGCTTCGCATTGTACCTGAAGAGAATCCAAAAGTTGTTCATCTGTGCGCCCTGTGGAGTCAAATGACTGTAATGAGAACTGGTAAACTGAACAAATCACAGTGATTAGCGCTGCAAGGAGCCATGGGGGATGAGTGGGTCCAGGCCCTCTGTTCCTCTGGTGAGGAAACTGAGGCTGCAGGATACTGTTGCTCCTGGGCTTCATGACGTCCAGCACTGGCAGTCCGCACTGGTTAAAGTTTAGCAGCTCTCTTGCAAACAGCTTTGTTCCAGGACACACCTGCTGGGTTCCTGCCTCAGCTCAGCGAGCCGAGCGTAGTTATTCATACTGTGAATGACACCATCCATCTATCTTAGAAACCAGTGTTCACCCCACAGGCTCTCAGAGGCTGCTAACAAGTGTCCCCCGATTTCACCCACCTCTGTGTGTGTCTTCGCTCCTTGACCTTTAAGGCTTCCTGGTGCCAGAGTGTCTGCAGCCAGGGAATCAAAGACCCTTGGAGAGGTAACCCATGCTTTGACGAAGTGAAGACGACGTGGTGAGTTATTAGGAAAAGCCAGCTAGGTGCCCCAGAGCCCTTCCTCATCTGGAAAATGCCTGAACTATATCCCAAGAATAAACACAAAGCCTCAAGACCTAAACACAGGATGAGTCATAGGCAGAGCTAATACTAAAAGCTCATATCTCCTGCCTGCCACTCCACACTCACACGCCATCTGCCCCCCCCCCCCCACCAAAGGCTCCCACGTGCCTCACCCACAGGAATCAACCACCGTCTTTGAAAAAGTTGAAAGAAGGAGGTAACTTCCAACGAAAGATGGGAAGGGAAGACAAAGAGGGAAAAAGAAAAGAGAAGGAGTTAGATATTTAAGTCCTAGAATTCAGTCCCTCGTCTGTCTCAGCTTCCTGGCGGGCATGGCAGCAAGGGCACCGCACTGCACTTCACGGTTTTACTTCACGGTCTTGCACCGCACTTCACGGTCTCGAGTTTTAAGAGCGCCTGGCCCGAAGAGCGCCCTGTGATCTCTTTGTCGTTCTCTCTGGAGAAGTGAGTCCGGTGGGAAATCCTGACTACCAAGGCACCTTTTATATTTTGAGAACATCTAAAGCTTGTTCTTTGGTTCACGGTCAAAGTGCTTTTTTTTGTTAGCACGGTGTCCCCTCCCAAGCTGGCTGCGCAGTCTACTTAAAGAGGATAAATCCATTTTGGTTCCCATTCTCCGTCTGCTGCTACTGCCCTTTCTTCACAGTCCCCAGGCAGGCCCCACTGTTTCGGCTCAGCCTCAGAGCATTCTTGGAATAGTTCCTGGGCCCTCTCTGGTTACCACCCAGGCCCTTTCCCTCCCTAGTCTTACAGAGCTAGTCGCTAGGATATTTTTGCAATCTACTACACTCAGCGGGGCATATAATCCTTGGCCATGTTATCTCAGGCACCCCCGTAAGAATCCCTTGACAAATAAAGTAACCTGAGTCAAATTAAATCCTTGTTGATTGATTGGCCTGAGTGAGCCGCACTCAGCTTGCTCTCCCTTCTGTCCAGGCTGCCTGTGGCAAGAGACATTCTTGCATATCTGTGGCCGACTCGGGCCTCCCTGCCTGTTGTTTCCTTGGCCCGGTGATAGCATCCACTTCCCTGTCTGAAGTCATAATTTCGTGACCTTATTTTTTTCATGAAATCTGACAAACAAAGCCTGTGGGGGCTTAATGTTGTACACTAGCACATGTATGGTAAGTCCCAGGATTCTATACATGACAGTTAATTTTGGCTTCTTTGTTTTATGTGTGAGAAAAGAGAGGACCCCCCCCCCCACACACACACATACCCCAAGAGGAGAAGGGTTTGGTTTTCGGTCCTTTTCTTAATGTAGAACTGGCTCAAACGTCTTTGTGGTTTATCTTCTATATCATCTCTGTTTTGTGGACTGGAGTGTTGTTGTTGTTGTTTGCTGTTGTTATTTTTGCAATGATTTGTGCGAGCACATGTGAATATGGGCCCACATGCCACCGCCACCTGTGTCAGAGGACAGCAAGCCAGCAGGAGGTATGTCCCAGAGATAGAACATGGTTCCTTAGGCTTAGTGGAAAGTGCTTCTCCACCGAGCCTCTTGTTGGCCCCTGGGCTGGGAGATTTGTTTTTCCAAATCATTGTGCCGTATTAAGACTACACAATCTGGTACCTTGTATATTCTTTATCAATAACAATTGATGAGCTAAATGAAATCAGTTTTTATTATTTACTTTCTATTCTCCTCCAATATGAAAGGAATTAACAACTAAATAGGCCAGGGCCACTTTTTTTTTTTTTTAAAAAAGTTAGCCATGTGAGTATTTCAAGGCAGAATTCATCATAGAAAAGCTGCATTGTTCTCCATCAGTCTTGTCAGAAGGTAGCCATTTCCGGTTCTTCTCATCACCCGACAAACCCTGCACTGCTTCTCACTGCTTAACGCTGTGAGTGTTAAAAGTTGGAATGAGTTGGTTCCATAACCATGAAAGACACCTCAAAGTAAAGACTCTACACTTGTCGGAGAGTCTCTGTCCCTGGGATGCCAAATGAGCAATGGGCTCTTGTTTATAAGAAGGAGGGTTAGAGAACAGACAAATGCGGAGGTTTTGTAGGCGCTTCTGCAAACAGGAGATGGGGGAAGGGTTCAGAACAAAGCAGGGGTCATCCTGGAAAAAGCCAGGCGGCTTTGATCTTCCTCCTTGCCTAGAGCAAGGTGAAAGGGGAGTCTGCAGTCAGTGTGATCTGTGTATTTAAGCTAAACAGCACTCTCAACATGTGTGGGCAAGCATGAGGGCTATTCAGATGGTGAGAAATGCAAGCCTCAGATTCCGTGATCAAATACACCAGTGTAAAACAAATTTCCTTTCCCTGTAGGGTTAACTGTAGAGAACCAAGAACTGCTTAAAGGGAGTGTTCAGAGAGCACAAAAATGCCAATTTGGCAGAAAAATAAAACCTCAGAAATTGTGAGCATTGAAGTAAAATTCTTTCTATCAGTCTCTCTAGATTTGCTCTGCTTCCTGGCTGTGCAACAGCTTGAGCGTTCAACAGATCTTGGGGACAGTGACTCAGGAAGATGCCCCCCCCCCCAGGAGAATGAGGGAGAAGACTGGGTGAGCCCTCCTGGGTATGGGTCCACCTCTCACCTATGTGTGTGAGTTTCCCCAAGAGCATATATGTCTCTGCATGGTTTCCCCCAGTTTGGGTAAAATAACTCCCTAAAACTTAGGTTAGATGGGCCTCCTGGTACTGACTCAGCTGCTGCAGGGTTGCTCTGGCATGACGGGGACAGTCCTTGTAGTACATTACCCCATCCAGGGGGCTAAGAAGTGGCACTGTAAAAGTGATTTAATGTCAATCGTTTTTTAAAAAAATACATATTGAAGTCTCAAGAAGAAGTCTGCTGATCTTACCTGGAGTTGGTGTTTGGTGGCTCCTGCTAACTTCCAACAGGATCTAAATGGGGAGAACAAAAAAAAAGTGGCAAAGTTCTAAAGGAGTCCCCACGAGGGGTATGACAATGACAACAGACACTCAGTTACAGGAAGCAGCCACGCAGTCAGTGAGCAAGGTACAGAGCGGAAGCCCAGTTCTCCAAACCCTGCTCTCTGGTCAGAGGTGGAAAGCTATGGGGTACTGGTCTGTACCCTGTCACTTGTATTTTAATAAAACTCTGATTGGCCAGTAGCCAGACATAGTAGGTGGGGCCACCAGGCAGGAAGTAGAGGTGGGGCAACAAGAACAGGAGACTTTTGGGAAGAGGAAGGAAGCAAGGTAAGAATGCCTGATTGCTAAATGTACCAAGCCACATGGCTAACATAGACAAAAATAATGGGCTAATTTAAGATGTAAGAAATAGTTAATAAGAAGCCTGAACTAATAGGCCAACCAGTTTATAATTAATATGGTACCTCTGTACGTCTGTGTATTTATTTGGGACGAATGGCTGTGGGACTGGGCGGGACAGAAATCCCTGCCAACAGTGGAATAGCAGGGCGCTCCCATGCAACCTCTCTCTGTGTTGGCCAGAGCTCTGAAATCCTTGACTTGATTCAGGGCTGAACAAGTTGGATGGAATCCAGGTCAGGCTCCGCCACTGGGGAGGCTAGGAGTGCCATCACAACTGCACACATTGTACACAATCACATGGCCAGGCTGGCACCTAGTCCAGGGCCTCCTAGGACCTGTGTTAGTGCCTTGAAGACACCTTCCTGTCAGCCTGCAAAAGCTATCTCTATATGTTTAGGGATGCCCACTCAGGAGGCTTATGTTGCCCAAACCTCACCATCAGGCAAATTCTCAAGCTTAGACTTCTGAGCACACTCCACAAGGAAGGCACCCACAGAATCATGGGGCTACTAAGGAAAGTCTGGTCATCTGCTTCACACTGTGTTCAGGACAAGGTCATTACAGCTGCTTCTGCTGGACTAAAACAGTCCCTCTGAGGAGAAGGAGGACAGCTCAGGGAATTCACAGGAAGGTTCCGAGTCTCAGGAGGATCCCGCAGCATTCAAAGCTGCCCCTCCACGTGCCCCGAATTCATCAGAGCGGCAGCCGGGAAGAGAAGTCACTTCTATGGAGCTGCCAGCAAGTTGTACACTTGTATGGCACCGTTTCTTCTGTCTGCTGTCCCCCTGTGTAGCTGAGTTACTAGGCCTTGATACCCACATCTCCAAGAAGGTCAGTGCAGCACAGAGATCCCCTTTACTGCTCAGGAGACAATTGCTTGAGTCAGAAAAGGGCCAATGTATCCCTGCACCAGGACTGGCAGTTGGACACTGAAACAGGTTTTTATCTTAGTTCTTCCCCTTGCACCAGCCACAGGACTGTCAATAAATAGCAGTGGGCCAGGTTCTAGGTCACTCTTCTCTCCTGGTCTCTTTCCCTCAATCTCCCGCACTGTGCTCTCTTACGTCTATCCCCCACCACACACACACATTTTCTCCCAATCTCTGCCTTTCCTCCGCGGATTCTGGGACTCACTGTGGCCAGGCCTCCCTAGTCATGTATTTCCCCCTTCATGGAATTGACATTGCTTCACCGCATTGCAAGAAAATGATGTCATCGTGTGGGGCCCTGCTCCATTTCCGGGCTTTTAACCCGAGTCTCCTGACCTTTCTCAGCTGTCCTGCTTGGACAAAATGAAACACGTTGAAATGGACAGGCCAGCAAACCTCAGCAAGGCCCCTGTGTCTCCAGGATGCGGCTAAGTTCTGCAGCTACATTAACGACCCAAGCACCTTATCTGGGTGTCACATCTGGGACACAGCAAGAATCCACGTCTTTAAAATGGAGAGGAAATAGACTTCAGATTGTGCCTGCAGTTTCCTGGCCAGCAGACCTTTCTTCCCCTATACTGGGTTTAATTACTAGTGATAATGTTCAGTGAAATTCGGCCTCTGCGTATTTTTTTTTTTTTTTTGGTCTGGGCTTTGTATTAAAGTCTGGGCGAAAACTTAAATCTTACACACTGCACTTGTGTCTCCATGTTGCAGGGCGGGTGAAACCCCAGCCCGAGTGATGTTCTGGAATAATTTCCTGGAATGTCAAAGGCTGAAATTGCCCTGTCAAGAACAACTCTGTTCTCGCAGGACTGCAGAGAGCCAGGCTGACTGCATCCTTCTTCTCTGGTCTAAGTTTTTCTCCTCCAGGAAACCACTGCTTGCAGATCATTTGCATACAGCCAATGAGAGTCGTCTCCTGTTCTGTGGAGGTCTTGGAGATTGTATGACGACATCCTGGAAGAATCTCAGCTGGGGAAAGGGGATTTTTCCCCCCTTTCCCTAAGCCCCATTTTAAATAGTTTCCTTCCCGCAGCCAAAGTGTCCACATTCAAAGTAAGTAACCCAGCCCGTTTTCCTGCCCCGACTCCTGTCACTAGCTCAGGAATCTCAACAGCTACACTCTGAAACAAAGGTGCCGTATATATTCGTTCCAGTCTGTAAACTAGATGGTTTTGGCACACAGGGGTTAGAATTAACTCTTTCATTTCTCCCAGGCAAGGGCACAGTAAAATGCCTGCTCTTTTCTTCGTGACCAGAATGGCAAGCACTAACCTGTTGATACCCAGTGTGGTTCTTAGCGTTATGAACGGGGTTGTGGTTAACCTAAGACATATGCTACTGCATTGTACACAGGATACCACAAAGACCGGATAAATTTCCAGGCCCCCAAATTGTGCATTTTCCTCAGATTTTCTTGCCTCAATTCTAGAAAGAAACTACTGAATTTCCAGGTCTTCGAGGAGTGTGGTAACAACCAGAGATCTAGCTTGTTGATAAAATGCCCAGGGCCACTTTAAATTATTTCAGCCCAGAGAAGGGCATAAATAAGAAAGCAGGATGTATGCGAATGAATAAGCAGGGTGTCCAGGGCTTAGGCGGACACTCAACTGTTTAATTCAGACATTAGACAAACACCAAGTCCCTACGTGTGCACTGGCCAGACCCTGGCTAGAAATCTTATCTTAAGGAGTCAGATAACAGTGTGTTGAAGACTTGGGACCTGGGAGGCGTGTCCTGGATCGCTAGTTAGCGCTGTTTCAGCTCTATGCCCTTGAACAAGTCGTGAAGCCTCTCCCAGTCGCAGATACTGCATCTGTGAGATGAAGGTGTTTATGTCTTGTGTCTAAAATGTTATGTCTAAAATGTTTACTCAGAACTTTCTGTTTTCAAATGAGTGGAATCCCTCCTAGTTGATGTTTGAAGACATCTACTAAAAGTGTTGAATGAAGTCCAAACCCTTATAACTTAGTGTGTGTGTGTGTGTGTGTGTGTGTGTGTGTGTGTGCCTGTGCATGTGTATGTGTGTGGTATATAGGCATGCATGTGTCACACAACACATGTCTGGAGGTCACAAGACAATTTTGTGGAGTCCTCTCCTTCCCCATTAAGTGCATTCTGGGAATAAAAATCGGATCAGCGAAATGGATCCCTGAGCGATCGATGTCACCAACACTGCGGTGTTTCGAGAATCTCAGGTGGGTCGGGCTTTCTACTGTGCACTTTCCTGCTGGAATCTCATTGATTTCTCTCAGCGAGACTATGAATTAGCTGCCCTCATTATCCCCATTGGACTATTAGGAAGTCGAGAGTCTGTCCTAAAATGCAGGAGGAGGAAGTTTTCCCATGCCGGGGTTTTTTCATTCTAAAGCTCTGTCAATTTCCTTTCCCAGAACACCTGTGTGTTCCAGACTGTCCTGTGTGTCAGAATCATCACAGGAGGGCTTCCTGGAGTTGATGGCTGAGATCTGACTATTCCCAGTTCCTGCAAGTTCCCTGGGCTGCGGATGCTACTGAGCTGGGTCACTGATCTCAATCCAGCAATGAGTTGAGGTGAGCCACAAACCAAGAACAAGCACACAGACACTAAGAAGCACCTTTCCGATTCAACTGTCTCGTTGTAGTCAAGCAGTAACTGCGTACCATGCCTTCTTGGCAAAGACTGTAAGGGGCCAAACAGATCTTGGAGCGTTTATTGAGAAATTGGCCTAACGTGTATCTAAGGTTCTTTGGATCTACAAAACGTATTTTGTTTGTTTGTATGGTTGGGTTTTTTTTAAATTGTAATTTAAAAATGATTTATGTGCATGCTAATGGGAGTTTAAACAGTACCTATGGGAAGACGGCAGACCATGTGTGAGAGCTGGTTCCCTCCTTCCGTGTGGGTCGCAGTGGTTGATCTCAGTCTGGCAGGTATGGCAGCAAGTGTCTTTACTGGCTGAGCCACCTTGTAGATCTGTTTACAGCATTTTTGACACAGGGTCTCATGTAGCCCAGGCTAACCTCCAACTCACTGTGTGACAGAGATGGCCTTATCCTCCTTCCTCATCTCCTAAGTGCTGGATTACAGGGGTCACGGTCACACCCAGTTTTACAGAGTGTTAGGGATCAAAGCCAGGCCTCACACACGCAGGAGATGAAGTGACAGACCAACGGAGGGTCATTCTTAGTTCCTAAGTGGGCTGTTCTTAGGGCTAAAAGCAAGAACGGGAAGGCAGCTGCTGGTGGGGGGAATGAGGTTCCCCTGCAGGTCTCAAGTCTTGAAGTTTTAGAGCCACGTTGGTGGTGGTAAAGAAGGAAAACTAAGAGAAATGTCCCTTCGTTTATGTGATATGGGATTGCCACCAGATGAGACTCCACTTGTAAAATAATGAATGAAAACAAATCATTTATTGGCTATAAAGTTATATTTCATATTTCTATGGCAACAATAATATTTCCATAATGGGAGGACCAAAGTATACAATTGTTTCTATTTTATTTCAAAAGAACATAGAGGGGGGGAGTTTAAAAAACACAATTACTTTGTAAATATTTCAAAATAATGACCAGAAATTAAGGTCAATTTAAGGGGAACACAACTCCGAATTTATTATCCATTCTTTTGACCCTAGAAAGAGAAGAAAAAGAGAAGTATTTATTTGTACAGTTTATCAAAGAAAATACAATTTTGCTTCTGACATTTAATTTGGTCATTTTTATGTCCCAGAAAGCCCTGAAGGATGACACAGATCACAGCACCATGGAGCCAGTTACGGATTTAAGAGGCATCCGCAGAGAGAGCCACATTGCTGGGAGTGGCGCAAAGAATGTCAGCAAGGTATAAAAAAGAAATACACGCACAATCAAGACTCTGGCAGGAACACAGCACCAGCAGGCCATTGCTGTGGCGGGCAGGGGCCGTGTGCGCAAGTGGGGATCTTGGCACAGAGTATTTCTTCTAGACATTTGCTGTTTGTGTTGTCTAGATTGGCTTGGGGCTTTTCAAAACCCAACAGGAGATGAAAGGGAACTTTCGGAAATCTTTAGTTGGGAGCCAAGAACTTGGATTTGGTTAGAAGGGAGGGAAGGAAGCAAGTGTTTCTTAAGTACTTCTCCAGGACCCTGCTGGCCTGCTTGGTCTCACATCAGAAATGATGTCATTCCTCAGAGGCTGAAGATGGGGTTGGCCCTGTTTTCCAAAAAGGAAAGTAGGCTCACGTGAAGCGATTTGATCCTGAGTTACTGAAAGCTGCCCGGACACCCAGATGGGAAGGGTGAGAGGAGAGGATTAAACGCCAATATGAGGGCAAAAGTGCCAAAGAAGGGCTAGGTAAAAAGCCAGGGAAGGCTGCAGGTGCCTGTAAATTTGCATTGTGCGGTGAAGACAAATAGACCCTAGGCCTTACCTGCCTGTTAGCCTAGCCACAAACAGCCAACTTCTAGTTCAGTGAGAAATGAGACACTTGACGTGATCGGTTCTATCCCATGCATGCGAGTACACACACATGCACGCACAAGCACACACATGCACGCACATGCACACACACTCATATGTAGACATTCTCCCCACACACACACTGCCATGGCACGTTGGCTTCTCTGTGTACCCTTGGGTAGAAACCCAAGCCACTTTCCCTTATATTCCTTCCTGGAGATGTTTCTTGATTGCATGGCCACAGCAAATTCCCTGTAGCGTGAAAATTGTTTTAAGACTTAAAATATGATTACTGTGGGCTTAAGTGAGATTTTAGCTGTAGCTGGGAAGGTATAAAAATGGAATTTAATGTTCATCCTGCTTTCCTTTGACCCTATGCTCCTGTCTTGCATTTCTGGCCCCTTTGTTTGTCTTGATAACCATCTACGAATACGCTGTTCTGCTTTTTAAATGATGTGTGTTATTTATCGTATGTCTCTCCTGCTAGGAGGTGAGCTGTATTTTTGGTGTGTCCAGCACATGCCAAGTGCTTAAAAGAGGGACTGGGTCGTTTTTCTGCAAGGAGCCAGTTGATGCGTATTTTAGGTTTAACTGGTTGCACGGTCTCTGTCACTGATATTCTGCCTCTCCAGGTGAGAGTAGCCTCAGACAAGGGTGGCCGTTTTCTGATAGGACTTTCTCTATGGACATGGAGATCTGTATATAATGGAACTTTTAAGTGTCATGAGATTTTGATTTTTTTTTCTCCAAACATTAAAAGAGTATAAGTAACTTTGTTGTTAAGGAGGGTGCTATAATTTCAAAAAGTGGGATTGTGTCTTGGATTTTGTAACAATGCCAAGAGAGTACGCAGAGGAAGAGAAGTGGCTGCATTGGGCCCTAAAGACTGGGTGCGGTGAACCTCCTTCTTAATGTCCAGTGTCTTTCTATTTGGTGAAATGTGTCTTTAAAATTTTCAAGGAAGGCTGAAAATTAAATTTATTTATTTACATTTATTTAGTGTGTATATGGAGGCAGAGACACACATGCTACTATTTGTATATATCAAAGGAAAACTGTTGGGAGTTGACTCTCTTCTATTATGTGGGTCTTTGGGATTGAACACAGGTCAGTAGACTTGGCAGCAACCTTCACCTACTAAGCCTTCTCTTGGGCCCAGAAATTAGATTACCTTTCTCTAACAAAATCTATAATAATAATAATAATAATAATAAGAACTATTTTTAGCTTTAGATTCAAAAGTCCCCCAAAGACAGTTGGTCTTCTTTAGCCCCTGGGTTGTAGGTTGCTGACCGCTGGTCTAGAAAATAGTGCCTGGAACACAGCAGGTGCTCAGAAAATGGAGCGCACTGTGATTGGTCCAACGGCAGCCCCCACATGATTCCTATGAGTCTCCCCATGACAGGAGAACAATAGCCAGAATAGCAGGCTCCACACTACCCTCCAGTCTGATGTCTGCATGAGCTGAAGGGACCTCCCACAAACCCACAGGCTGAGACGACCTTTTCCGACGTCGTCTACAAAGAAGCCATATATCATTACATTGTTCAAAAGTCTAGTTTAATTCCACCTGAGACACCGGCAGCACGGTCGTGTGCTTTGGCAGGGTCATGGTGCAGCGAGCCTTTGAACCCAGTACTGAGGAGGCAGAACCTCATGTTTGAGGCTGCCCTGGATCATATTCTGAGTAAAAGCCTTATTTCAGGACTACAGAACAAGACTGTCTTATCCACCCAAAGCAATTATTTTACATTTCAAATAAAATTGTTTGGGGATAGCTCAGTTGTTAAAAGGCTTCTTTGCAAGCATGAGGACGTGAGTCCCACCTCTAAATTGCACATGAAAACAAAAAGATGTGTATGGTGGCACTTGGTCACCACAGAGCTGGGAAGGCAGAGACGGGTAGATGCCAATGGCTACTAGGTAGCCAGACTGGACTACTTGGTGAAGTGAAGACTCTATCTCAAAAAACAGTGTTTAAAGTACCTGAGGATGATGCCTGAAGCCATCCTTTGGGTGCCATATACATGAACATACATGCAAGAGTACACATGCAAACACGTACACACATGAAAGCTCATATAAAAACATGCACACTTCTGAGACGTGTTTCATCTCAGAATATTTCTGTGTGCCATAGCTGTTTAAACTACTGCCCATTTTAATTATTTCCTTGACGTAATTGATATAACAATACTCTTTGGAAAAAGAAAGATGAAAAGAAACACTGATGCCAAAATCAAGTTTTAAAAAAAAGCATAACAATGATGATCATTTTGACACTATGCCTCAAGATTATTTTCCCCAAATCTTCGGATTACATTTTTCTCCCTAACAGTGCGCTCACTGGCCAGACATTCTGACCTGGTGGGTGAGCTCTGGCCAGTGAGAGAGCTAGTCTTACAGGAGATGGCTGACATTCCCGAGGATGACATCCAGCGCTGTCCTCTGGACTTCATGGATACATCCACACAGAGAAACATACACATACATACATTAAAATAATTTCTGAAAACCATATGCTTGCTGACCAACTGTCAAGACATAACTAGAAAGAACCATCTGTGCTGTTGTGTTGTCATTTATGAAGACTTCAAGAAGACAGATTTCAAAAAAAAAAAAAATTCCTTGCCATTAAATCTGGCCATTTTGCTTGGGCATTTTCTTGAACTTGTTCTGTTGTTGATATTTTACTTGACTTCCTCCCTCCCTCCCTCCCTCTCTCCTTCCTTTTTTCCTTCTCCACTTCCTTCTCCTGCCTCCTCCTTTAGGTAAAACTTTGCTATATGCCCCAGGCTGGCCTCAAACTCATTCCTGGATGTCTCAGCCTCTCAAATGCTGGGATAGCAGCACATACTGATGCACACAATTTGAAAAGTTTATTTAAATAATTTATTTTATGTGCATGGTTGTTTTGCCTGCAGGTATGTCTATGCACCATGTGTACTGAGTGCCTGTAGAGGCCAGGCAAGGGCTTTGGAGCCCATGAAATGGGAGGAACCTCTGACAGTTGTGAGCTGCCATGTCAATGCTGGTTATAAAACCTGGATCCTCTGGAAGAGTAGCCAATGGTCTCATCACTGAGCCATTTCTGCAGCTCCCAACTTGAAATTTTCAGCATGCAGCCATTCCTTGGTACCCCAGAGGATTGTTCCTAAGGCTGCCCTTGGATATAAAAATCTGTGCTGCTCAAGTCCCCAATATAAAACAATGATACTTCCCCCAGAATTTTGATCTGAGATCAATTGAACAAAAGAATTTGGAACCCATGTCAACTGAAGAAAAGTTCTATATTATTTGTAAAATGAATTGGATGTCAATAATATTTTGAGAACTAAGACCCAGATGAAAAAAAATCAATAGAGGAGACTTAACAATCCCTAACAGTGGGATTTATTCATTCATTTATTTATTTATTTAAAAAATAGTTTTTAAGCTAAATAATATCCTGGGAGTGAGAAATCAGAAATAAATCAGAGTTGAATTGCCTTGGCCTCTTCCGTCAAACTTTCAAACCTTCCAAAATACAAAACATTAAAAAAAAATGTTAAAGCCGCATCACTGGACATCTGCATGGACTGCAGAGTTAATATAGGAGTGATGGGCTGCTAGGTTCAATAATGGCTGAAGGGAAAAACAACTCATAGGCTTGGCCCTAAGCAGGATAACTATGTCATACCTTTCCACTCTAGTTCAGGAAACATTGGCAAGTGGGGGTGAAGGGACAGTAAGAGGGAAAAGTCAGAGGACCACTGCCCAACAGTGTCTCTGGACGTGACAGCAGCCGTGCTGGCCTGAATAAGACCAACACAAGATCTAGCCAGCCAACTTTCCAGTGTGGATCAGACATGCTCACAAGCTCCCACCCCAACCTGAGGAGCTCCTGCTCCAGGGAAGAAAGAGTCAGTTTTCTTCAAGGTCCAGGGGATAGCCCAGTATCCACGTGCATACAAACAGTATTAACTAGGCTCAGTGAGGAGGAGGAAAAATGAAACTGGAAGGGGTTCTGGGAGGAGGTAGAGGAAAAGTATCAGGCGCATATGATATACATTGTATTCATGAAAGAAATTACAAAAGATTTTTAAAAAACAAAAACTTGTATAGAGGGTCACAGAGACAGTCCCTGCCTCCAAGAAACTCACAGACTCAGCGAAGAGCTGAATGTACCAGGCTGTGTTGGGACTGAGGTTTGGATGGTAGCCTGAGGATGAAGGGGTGGCATGGAGGAATTCTGTCTACTGCCTTGGTCAGTTTTTTTGTTTTTTTGCTGTGAAGAGACACCACAGCTTAGGCAACTCTTATAAAAGAAAGCATTTAATTGAGACTTGCTTACAGTTTCAGATATTTAGTCCATTATCAGCATGGCAGGAAGCAAGGCAGCAGGCCCAGCAGACGTGCTGGAGAAGGAGCTGAGAGTTCTACATCTGAACCCACAAGCACCAGGAAGGAGGAGACTCTGGGCTTAGAATGGGGTTTTTGAAACCTCAAGACCTACCCCTCAGTGCAACAAAGCAACCCCTCCCAATCCTTTCAAATACTGCCACTCCCTTGTGACCAAGTATTTAAATAGACGAGCCTACAGGGGCCAATCTCATTCACATCACCACAGATATCAAGCCAGGGAGTAGCTAGGGAGTGATAAAAGCAGATTTGAACTTGATAGAGATCATTCTAGAATCCAGGTTCTAGAATGGACACACATGGTGTGTCCTAGGACCACAGAAGGTGGCGTGCAGAACCTGAGGTAGCAATCGGCGATGTGAGGAAACAACGGAGACTCTTTAGATGGCATTGTCAGGATTCGGTAGCTGACCTGAGGTGTAAGGTGCCGGCAGAAAATCAGGTCTCCAGCTGCGCCCTGTGTCCAGTGCTGGGAACTCAGGGGGTGGGGAAGAGGAGTGGGAGCCTGAGAGGAGATCTCCCAAGCCCAGCAACATCGTGAGGCTCAGTTGATGCCTCAGGGAGGTGTCCAGGAAACAGACAATTGTATGGCTCCTTAGAACAGGAGAGGGGACTCAGTTACAGAATTGGAGGTGTGAGGCCAAACAGCTTGAAGGCTGGTAAGGAGGCCACCATCCTAAGGGGTGATCTTAGGAGGGGAGACTGGGAAGAGGTTGTGGCGAAAAGGGGGAGCCATGGACTGATGCAAGGGCATGGAAAGGTGGTGCTAGAGGCAGAAGCTGGCCACCTTTGAGTCCCTACCTGAGCTCTTCATCATGAAAGAAAGGGAAAACGGTGACGGTTAAGACTGTCAGTATGGCAGGATCTAGAGTCACCGAGCAGACAGACCTCTGGACATATCTGTGAGGGCATGTGTAGAGAGAGTTAACTGAGGTGGGGAGACCCACCCTAAATGTGGGCAGCATCACATCATGGGCAAGGGCCCTATGCCGGGTAAAAAGGAGAGAAGGAGAGGTGCTGACATTCATCTGTCTCTGCTGCCTGACTACAGCGCAGTGTGGCCACCACCTCACGCTGCTGCTGTGACTTCCCCATCAGACCCTCAAGCTGGGAGCCCAAACCAACTCTTCCTCAAGCTGCCTTGGTCTGGCATTTTGTCATAGCAACAGGAAAAGAAACACATGCATAAATCATTTCATAATACTGAGTTAAATTAAGACTCTTACAGCCCATGGCATTGAACACTAGATTTATTATGAGTTCAAGGGCAAGGCACTGTTTGTATGGACTATGTAAACAACTTAAGTCTGGAGGATTCCGGGACTCTCTGGCTGGGCTTGCTGGCCTCGGCTTTCTCTTCAGTCCTCACAATGACTTTTGCTTGGTGCTGAGAGACTTGGAACTGTTTACCTGTTAAGATTATGGCTCACATTAAAGTGGATCACTCAATTTCACCTCTCATGATCCTTTTCGCATCTGTGTGCATCTCCTGTCTCCACGGTAACTCTCTAGGCGCCACTGTTTGGGTACTCTCTGGTGCTGAATCTTGGATGTCCACCTGACTAGGTTAAAGGTCGCTCAGAAAATTTGCAAATCATACTTCTGTGTATGGCTGTGAGGTGTGTTTCCAAAAAGAATTGGCACATGGGTCAGTGAATCCAGGGGAAAGACCTGCACTGAAGGTGGGTAGTACCGTCCAGGGTGGGGACACAGAAGGAACAAAGCAATGGAAGAAGAGAAGCCTGTGCACATGCGTTCCCCTACTGAGCAGGCGCCCTAATTGTGCTGCTCTCGGACTCCAGACTTGAGCGTTCCATGTCTTTCCATGGACCCGGAGGACCTGCAGGCTCTTCCTGGAGCTGGGTCATTGGTCTCCTTGCTTCTGAGGCTTCTAACTGCTCAGACTCATCAGCTACTGCTTTCTCTAGCTGTCTAGCCTTGGACAGCCATCGTGGGATTGGATTGTTCGGTAACTGACCTTATAAAGCTGTCTTAACATGACGTGTAGAGTCTGTTGGGTTTGTTGCTCTAGAGAATTCTACATAATGCAATCTCTAAGATGGGTGTCTTCTTCCCTCTTGCTACAAGTCACTCCTATACCAGACACTGCAGTCCCTCACCTGGCCTCTTGCTTCCAAGTCTCTGGTTCATTTTTCTCCGTCAGTCACTAGAACGCAAGGACACAGTCTAGCCGTCTCCCTCTTTATTGTAATTTGCAGTGAGTGTTCAGTGGGAAGCAGGGTGAAGGATGACTGTTTAAGTAATGCTTGAGTTTATGAATGTGGACCTTACGAGGAAGACCATCTTCATAAGGTTAATGCTTCTAAGGTAAAGGCTCTTGTCAAAGAGGCTCGGACTATAGCCCAGCCCTGGTGCCACAACCGCTTTTCCCCTTGTGGCATGAGGCTGCCCTACGGTATAAGAGAGGAACGGAATACCTGATTTTTCATCCATTTCATGTTGTGGGCGTTTCAGGGGGTAGTACTGGGCATTCGTTTTAGAGGTGTTTTTTTTTTAAAGATTTATACACACACACATATATGTATGCGTGTGTGTATGTCCTGTCTGTCTCTTGTGGAACTGGAGCTACAGACAGTATGAGCTTCCTGATAAGGGTGGTGAGAGTCCAGCTCAGGTCCTCTGGACGAGCGGGAACTACTCTTGACTCTGGAGCCCTCTCTCTTGCCGCTATGTTTAGTTGTTTTTAAGACAACCTTTTGCTATTATAAAGCAGACTGACTCAAATTCATGATCCTCCTACACCAGATGCCTGCTTTTTATAAAGCAGACTGACTCAAATTCATGATCCTCCTGCACCAGATGCCTGCTTATTGGGATTGCAAGCATGCATCATGTGGCTAAGAAAAACATTATATATATATATACACACACACACACATACATATACATTTGAATTGAAATCTAGATTCTACACATGAAAGAAAACACACAGAATATCTCTTTGTGGGTCTGGCTTGCTTTGCTCAGCATGGTGACAGTCAATTATATTCCTTCTTGCAAAGGCCATGACTTCATTGTTCTTTACAGATGAGTAAAATTCCATTGTGGACATGTACCATATTTCTTCATCCATTCTTCTATTGCTGGAGATCTAGGCTGATCCCATCACCTGCCGGTTGTGACGAACGCAGCAGTAGGCACATGCGGGTGTCTCTGTGTTGATTTCATACCCTCAGGTTTATGCCCAGGAGCGGTGCGGCTGGGCCATTTAGGGTTCTAGGTTTAGATTTGGAGAAGGCTCCATCCTGAGGTCCACAGTGGCTGCATCACCTTGTATCCCCCCAGAAGCACAAGGGTTCCCCTTTGCCCCACATCCTCCCTAGTGCCTGTTACTGTTGGATTTTTAATGATAGCTATTCTGAGTGGGGTGAGATGGGATTTCAAAAACAGCTTAAATTCATGTTTCCTCTATGGCTAAAGACACTGTGTACCTTTTCAAATATTTATTGCATATCTGTATTTCTTTTTTTGGAGACTGTCAATTCATTTTACTGGCCCATTTATTGATTACATATTTTTTGGTGTTTAAGTTTTTCATTTCTTTTTATATTCTAAATACTAATCCCTTGCTTGGTGCATAGTGGACAAAGACTGCCATTCTGAACATTCTGTTGATTATGTAGGGAAAATATTTTAAAGAACACTCCTCCTCTTCTTCCTCTTCTTCTTCCTCATCTTCTTGCAAATAAACTGGAGACTATTCAATAATCAAGTGGAAAGTTGATTGTTTTCCCAGACAGCCAACCCAAAAGCTCTTGTAATTTGATATGAGAGACTGGAGATTGGGTAAAGAAAACTTTTTTCCTCGGGGGCTGGAGAGATGGCTCTTCCAAAGGTCCTGAGTTCAATTCCCAGCAACCACATGGTGGCTCACAACCATCTGTAATGAGGTCTGGTGCCCTCTTCTGGCCTACAGACATACACACAGACAGAATATTGTATACATAATAAATAAATATTTTTTAAAAAAAAAGAAAACTTTTTTTCTGAAGTGCTTGAAGTAAAAAAATTAAAAAGCTAAGACTGTGGTTAGAGCGACCCAGGAGCTGTGAACAGGTGTGTTCTCACATGAGAAATGCTCTTGTATGTGCTGTGTCATGGGCTGATGCCATAACTCAGCAGCATGATGGAACCCAAGTACACATCAGTGTATTCAACAGGAAAGAGCCGTGCGATCCCTACACAAGAGAAAACAAACGTCTCCTTCTCTACCTGCTTTCACAGAGTGCTCCCCTCTGAGACTCAGGATTGACACTGTGTCTGAATGAAGTATCAGAAGGAAGGAAATTTTCATTGCAAAGTCCTAAGCTGGGAGAGATCTGGAAAGCTCTCTGGAGTCAGCCTGTCCAGAGCCTCTCCAAAAGGCGACAGCTAGCCAGGCTTTCTTTAACATCCTCTGAAGTAGGAAACCCACATGGCTATCTTCTGACTAGACCTGGATTCCCTTCTCTTTTTTTTTTTTTTTAGCACCATTATAATCACCCAGGAATCTCTATCGGGGTGACTGTGGTGCTTTGAATTTTTTCACAGTTCTAGAGAATCAAGGCCTTTGGGTTTTTAAATCGAGATTCTACCTTGTGATATGAGTATATTATATGTACATTGAGTGAGAGTGTGTGTGTGCTTGTGTGTGCACACATGTTTGAGTGGAGAGGTGAGCATTCTGTGTGTGCGCACATGTTTGAGTGGAGAGGTGAGCATTCTGTGCGTGCACACATGTTTGAGTGGAGAGGTGAGCATTCTGTGTGTGCACACATGTTTGAGTGGAGAGGTGAGCATTCTGTGTGTGCACACATGTTTGAGTGGAGAGGTGAGCATTCTGTGCGTGCACACATGTTTGAGTGGAGAGGTGAGCATTCTGTGCGTGCACACATGTTTGAGTGGAGAGGTGAGCATTCTGTGTGTGCACACCTGTGGAACCAGAGGTGAGGCACCGGGTGTCTTCCTCGACCAATACTGTGTGTGCAAACCTGTGTATACCAGAGGTGAAGCACCGGGTGTCTTCCTCAATCACTGTCTGCCAGCTTTGCCAATCCAGCCAGCCTGGCAGGTCAGTGGGCTGCAGGAGTTGACCTGTCTCCTGTGCAGGGCCTGGTGGGTACAGATGGATACTGCTGTACCCACGTCTTGCAGAAGTGCTGGGCTTGAACTCAGTTCCTGATGTCTACATGACAAAAGTAGTACTGACTGAGCCATCTCCCCAGTTCCCAGAGTTCTACTTTTTAATAATAATAGCAATAGCAAAAAATCCTATCTCATGTTTTAAACATTTTCTTTTCTCCATTTCTTTCTTTCCTCCTCTCCTGCCTCCCCCACCGCCACCCCCCCTCCCCGCACTCAGAACTGAACCTAGAGCCTCACATGGCATGACAAGCACTCTACAATATTATATCTCAGGGGTTTCTATTCACTTTCAAAAGCAGGGCTTCCCTAGGCTGGCCTTGAACTCATGCTGTAGCCTTGAACTGTAGTCCTCTTCTGACAAGCTCCTGAGTAGCGGCCATGGGGGCCTGATTATTTTTTAAAGGTGCTTAATATCTATTCAAACGTATTCATTAACACTATTTTAGATTATGATATGATATTCTACAAGGATATTTCATGTTGAAAGGTGAAACTGTGGGCGTAGCAAATGGCAACAGGTCAAAACTAAAGGTGGTTGCTACCGTGAAAACTGACCAAGTGTAGCTGTCAAGGACCCAGTCCTCCGGTCTACCCAGCCCACCCACGCTCACTACAAGAAACACTCCTCTCATCATTTCCCCTCACAAGCTGCTGCCATCTTTGGTGTTGACCCCACGGGTTAAGTGAAATGCAAGCATCCTAAGAACAAACATCAAACGCTCCCCAGTGAGAAGCCTCAGAAGGACTGCCATTCAGGAGAAGCAAGCCAGTGCAAGGTCACAGGATTGATGACACCCTGCCTGATAAGGTACAGTGATCAGGGGCTTGACCGACCCTGTAAGAGTCAGACGGGACAAGAGTCCAGATTCTGCAAGAGTTTATGGGGTCAACTCAGTGTGCACATCTGTGAAACGGGCACATAAACTTCTGAGTATTGAGGGACAAAGAAGCAAAGCACCTGGACTGGGCCTGCAGAGGCGACACAGCTAAAGTGGTTGGTAAACAGCCCCTACGGTCACTCTCCTATGACCAGGCTGGTGTCACCATTCTTCTCAGAACTTGAGATCGCAGGCATGGGCGTACCCTGTATCATGACTGTCTGTCCTCTCTTTCTCTCCTCTCTCCCCCTCCTCTCTCTCCTCCTTCCCCACCCCTCTAACTGTGGCATGTGTGTGTGCGTGTGTGTGTCTGCATACATTGTCACCCGTGTGTGCATGTGAAAGCCACAAGTTGATATCTGCTGGCTTCTTCTATGTCTCTTCACCTCGCCCTTTGACACAGATCCTGGAGCTCCAATTTCCACTACAATGCCTGACCCATGAGCCCCAAGGGTCAGCACTTTAACTGCCAACCCCCCCCCCACACACACACACAGCCATCTCTGCAGACCTGTGATTATCCTTCTAGATTCGGATTTCTCTACTGACTCAACACAATCGAGAAGACAACACAATCGAGAGGGAGAAATGCAATGGATTCTGACTGCTACCCCACCCACCTCAGCCCTGCTGTGTCCGCCTAAGAGGACTGAGTTCCCAGTGTTCCTACAAAGATCTTTTTGTCGTTCAGTTTCAGGCCTTGGACCCTAATGCAAGAGTTATAGCTGAAGCCCCTCACTCGTTCCTGGAAGCAAACCCAATTAAACTCACTGAACCAAGAAAAAAACTAAAAACATGAAAGCAAAAGGGGGTCAGTTGGGAGGAGGAAGGGGTTTACTGGGAGTGGGAGGGAGCAAGAGAGGTGATGGGGGTTATGATCAAAGTGGGCTTTAAACGTATAAAAAATCACAGTGAAACCCAGGAGTAATTACTGAAAATAATGACTGGACACTCACAAAAATTTGAAAGTAGCTTCAGGTGAACCTATTTCAGTTTATTAATAATTGCAGGGCTGGGGAGATGGTTTGAGGGGGAGGTTAGGGTGCTAATGTAGAGACAGGCAGATCCCTGGGGCTCATGGGCCAGCAAATCTAAGGAGAGAGGAGCTTCAGGATCAACGAGAGACCTATGCCAAAGGACAAGGTGGAGAAAGACGCTAGCAGACATCAGCCACATATGTGCACACTGGTGACAGATCCTGCACATGAGTGCACACACATTTACAGACACCATGTGTGGTGGACCATACCTGTTATCCCAACACTGCAGAAGCTGAGGCAGGAGGATTGCTGAAAGTTCCAATCCAGCCCCATCTACATACAGAGATCCTGTCTCAAAAATATATCCCTCCCAATACATTTATATTTGTAATGAGGCAAAGAATTCTACTCAAGATGTGGGCCACTGCATGGTGCTTATTGTCTTCCACTGTGAAAAAGAGCTGCCCATTAACGAGTATTTTGCTCGAGTGTCTTTAAATTGCACTTACAGGGTTTACCAGCGTCTTTTATGTGAAGCAAGCAGATCTCCATCCAAAAAAAAAAAAAAAACTAAAGCCATGGTTCACATGACAAGGGGGGAATGTTTTCCTTCCCCCTTTCATTAAAAAAAAAGCCATAAACATAACAAAAAATAATGAAAGAAAAATAAAAGGAGCCATCCCACTGGGCGGGGGAGGAGGAGGGCAGCTGCAGGGAATGCCTGCAGGGTACCAGAAATCCTTCCTCTTACTTTCTTATAACTTCATTACTTACTGGACCAAGGACACACACAGTTCTGGCTGTGGTGTTCCTGGTGTTCTGTCTTACCTAAACTGTGGGTGGGACTGTGTGAGGAAGGTGGTCCGTCCTATTTGTAGCCCAGAGGCCTTCCCACCCAGCCACTGAAATCAGAATGACTGCACGCGAGTCTTACAATTCTCAGAGTCTCCAAATGCTCCGTGCCTCTCTTAATCATTTATTTCTTGGGGTGATTTGCTTGGGGTTGAACTGCCCTTTGTCCATGCAACCTGTAACAAGATGACCTCAAATCTACTAAAGACAGCTGTGGAGGAGGGAGGGAGATGTGGTGCCCGACTCCTTTCTGAAAACATGTATCTGCATTTACAAGACAAACCTTCAGAAGGATGTAGCTCTGGTTGTTGGAGAACAAGTGTGCCCACCCCACACACCATGTACTGTCATCTCCCTTCAAACACGGTCTTCTTCAGGTTTCTGTGTTTATCAAACATAATTATTATTTCCAGACAATTGTGTACATTTACAATGTGTTTTGATCATTGTTTTCTCTTTTTAAAAGACAGAGCCTCCTGACTCTCACAATTGTGAGATCATGCCGTTCTCCTGAAGAGCAGTGATGTTCAGAGTGACACTTACAACTGCCACTTTAAAGTATTACCAATGTTTCATGTGTAAGAAGACAAAGTACCAGCCAGGATCATGTTTTATAATAAGTATCGTAGTTCAAAGGAAAATTTAGGTTGTTATTAGAAAAAATAAAAACAAAACAAAAACTCAGTCACTTTCTGGCAACACAGTCTGGTAGTGCGGAACAAGTCTATATTCTGTCAATTATATTTTAAATAAATGCTGATTGGCCGATAGACAAGCAGGAAGTATAGGTGGAAAAACCAGACAGGAAGTAGAGGTGGGAAAATGAGAACAGGAGTATTCTGGGAAGAAGGAAGCTCTTTCCGCAGTCCTGCCCAAACCACGGAAGAAGCAGGGTGTGACCTGCCCCGCTGAAAAAGGTACTGAGCCATGTGGCTAACATAGATAAAAATAATGAGCTAATATACGTTATAAGAGCTAATACAAAGCCTGAACTAATGGGCCAATCAGTTTATAACTTATGGAGACATCTGTGTAATTTTTCTTTTGGACTTGCCAACTGTGGGAACTGGGCAGGACAGAAACCCCAACGAGCAGACCTCCTGTTATAGAATGGCGCCCAACGTGGGGCCAATCTGTAACAGGAACAAGTGGGCTGCTTGTCATCCCAGCCACCCAGCTAGTTTATACCTGAAATAATTACACAGAAATTGTATTCATTTAAACACTGCCTGACCCATTAGCTCTAACTTCTTATTGACTAGTTCTTACATCTTGATTTAACCCATTTCTGTTAATCTGTATATTATCACGTGGCAGTGGCCTACCAGGAAAGATTCATCATGTCTGTCTCTGGCAGCTTCATGGTGGCTCTCTGTCTAGCCTTCTTCCCAGCATTTAGTTCTGTCTACTCCACCTACCTAAGTGCTGCCCTATCAAAAGGCCAAGGCAATTTCTTTATTCAACCGATGAAAACAACATATACACAGTCAGGTGAGATGGTTCAGTGGTAAGGGTGCTTGCTGCCAAGCCTGAAGACCCAAGTTCCATTCCCAGCACCCACATAGTAGAAGGAGGGATCCGACTTGTGGAAGATGTCCTCTGACCTCCACAGACACATGGAGTGTATTACAATTGCTGTGGGCACCTGAGCACAAAAAAAACCCCAACAAACATATGCAATAAAGGAAAAACATCTACCATTATAACTCTCTGTTGGTGCCTCACAGATAGTCACACTGTGGAGGAGTCTATACCTAGGTCATTGTTTTCTTCTAAGCCTGTGCTTTCGGATATTTTGATACATAATATAATAATTTCACTGCTGGAAATTGTGTGCACTATTTTGAGAGGCACATGGAGACGGGCCAGGCTGGGCTGTGCAGACATGGACTGGGGGCAGGGCCATCTATGCTAAGGCAGACTTTCAGGTTCCATTGTGTCAGCCCCACAGCATGGCTAATGGAACTCAATCTGCTGCCATTCTGGATTAACTAATGTCAAATCACTCAAAAATGCTCTCTCAGAAGATGCCATGTATTAGATTTATCTAGACGTTTACCTAAATTTGGTGCTGCATTGTAGGCAGATAGGAAAATGGGGACTCTGTCCAGAAATGGCAGTAAGGGGAGACTCTTATATGAAGTTATAGCCTAATGGGCTGGGGATGTAGCTCAGTGGTAGAATGCTTGCCTAGCATGCATAAAACCATGGGTTCAGTTTCCAGCACCTCATAAACCAGGTGTGGTTTACACTGTAGTCCTAGAAAATAAAAGAAGAGGTATAAAAGTCAAGTTCAAGGTTAGCCTTGGTTACATTGCAGGTTGAAGGCTAGCCTGGGTTGTTTGATACCTTATATTAAAAAAAAAGGAAAAAAGGAAGGAAGGAAAGAAAGAAAGGAAGAAAGAAAGAAACAAAGAAAGAAACAAAGAAAGAAATAAAGAAAGAAGTTACAATGTCAATTCTTTGACTTCTGTGGCCATGAGAACTTCCCAGGACATGTGTTATAAATGCATATTGTCTGTTCTTCCTCAGGGTTCTGACATCACAGGGTTCAGGTGAGATCCAGAAATTTAATAAGAACCCTGAAGCCAGGCATGTTAGAGCCTGTCTGCAATCCGAGTAACCTAGAGGGTGAAGACTGAGGACCACGGTCATCCTCAGCTATGCAGTGAGTTTGAGGCCAGCCTGCACTACAGAAGACACCATCTCAAAGCGAACAACAAATGGTCTAACCTGCCCGAGTGTGTCTGATGTCATCTGCTCGGAGAAGTGCACCACAGTTCTCATGGGCTCTATGGGTCGGGAAGCTGTGCTGGAGCAACAGAGTGACTTCCACGTTGGCACACCTTCCCTCTAGCCCAGTGGTTCTCAGCCTTCCTAACGCTGTGACCCTTTAGTACAGTTCCTCATGTTGTGGTGACCCCAGTCATTAGATTATTTTGTTGCTACTTCATGACTGTAATTTTGCTGCTGCTATTAACTGTAATATAAATACCTGATATGCAGGATATCTGATATGTGACCTCTGTGAAAGGGTTGTTCTGGTCACAAAGGGGTCATGGCCCCCAGGTCACTTATTCTGCTGCCCTTTCATCTCCCCACAGGGACTTCAGGTCTCCTCCCAGCACAGTCACTGACCAAACTCCGCGTCCAGTTTCCCTTCCTTTCTCCCTGCCCTCTATCTGTGTGAACTGTAGGGATTAGGAGCATCATGCATAATGGGGGACAGCCACGCGCTGTGGATCTCCCGTGGTGGGGAATTGTGGGACCCAGCCACGACAAGCTCAATAGAGGCCTGAGTCTCAGTAGTTTACCCTGGTTCCAAGAAAGACCACAAAGTGAGACTACCCAGGCACCACCCAGGAGCAGACCATTCAAAAAAATTCCTAACGTTCCAACCTTTGTAGATCGGATCACCTGCCAGCACACACCCATCACTTTTCCTCAGGACACCCCTAGGCAAATGTCAGCCAATCAGGGGTTTTGACCTTCGGAAATCCCTCACTCTCACCAAATACAGAAACCAACCCCAACTGAGTTCGGGGCTCTCCAACTACGCCAACATTATGGCCACGTGGGGAGTCCAAGTTTGCAAACTTGTGTACCAATAAGAGTTCTTTGCTTTTACAGACAGGACTCGGTCTCCAGTTGGTTTTTTGGGGGGGGGGGGACTCTGTGATGAGGGCATAGCGTTATGACGACTGCCAGTAATTCTCTGGCTTTCATAGCCATGAGTTCTATCTAACAAGAAGTCTAGAAAATGTGGGCTCTTTACAACCTGGGCGAAATCTCAGCTCCTGACTTTCCAGATGCCCTGGCAGTACAGGGAGGGGGGGTAATGTAGGCTGACTTGCCTGGCTTGGCAGGCCTCCCTGCAAAATCAGCTCTGTCTTTGGAATGGACAGGATTTCCTCTGCAGACTCAAGCAGAAGCTGATGAGGACGGGACTGACCTCAAAAGGCACCCAGAGTGCCAACTTCCTGTATTCCAGCTTTGCTGGTTGGGTACATAGGATTGAACTGGAAGAAAATACACCAGCAGCACGACCTGACCCTAGTAGGTAGAAATCTGAATCACAAAAGCTGCGTTTGCGGAGGGAGCATTTCTGTCTAAGGAAGGGTCTTCCAACAGCGGGGGATCGACATGGGCCACACCTGGAAGAATTAGTGCAGAGATGACGTGTGTTTTCCACCTTCAGGTCTGTTGCAGTGGACTGGGCTAGGGCCAGCAGGCCAGCAGTAGGAATAAGGAAGCAACAAGGTGCCCTGGGTTCTGCCTCTTAGCTGAGTGAGCTGAGGAAAGTAATATTTTTCCTGTTTTTTGAGACTGGTCTCATGTACCTTACGAGTGTTGAACTTTCTATATAACCAAGGATGACTTTGAACTCTTGATCCACTTGCTTCTGCCCCGTAAGTGCTGGGATTACAGATGTGTGCAAACCATACCTCATTTTGCGGTGCTTGGGATCAAACTCAGAGCTATGTACACACTAGGCAAGTACTCTACCAACACCTCCAGCCCTAAGTGAACTGGTTAGGAAAAGCATACAACCTGTAAAATGCAAACAGTCCACCCAGTCTGAAGCTGGCTAGGACCATGCATTAGTATTATAACTAGTTCTCTTGGAGAAAATAGGAAGTTCAGCTTGGTTTGGGATATGCAGACTTCGCTACCAAGGTCCAAACAGAAATACGGGGACAACTTTTTCTGTATGTTGTTTTGCCACCAAATTAAAAAGTCCATATTTGACAAATACTTAAAGCACTAAGGATGTTTCCACAGAAAGTTTCCACAAAGCTTTTAGTATTCTCTATTAGAATAATTTTATATGGTAAAGCTGAATGTGGTTAAAGTAGCAAATGACTGACTTTATTCTAACGCCAGAGGAATTACAAAGGAACAGGCCAAAGCATGATTTAAATTTTGGTTTGTGACTGACAAGATGTTTAGCAGGCAAGAGTGCTGGCTGCTCGTGCATGGGACTCAGATTCTGTCCCCAGTACCCATGTGACAGTTCACAACTTTGGAACTTCCGTTCTGAGGATCCCAAGCCCTCTCTGGCCGCCACAGATATGTTATGCACATGCTCCATAGATATACATGCAGGAAAAACAACCATACACATAAAATAAAATAAAAATATATAAATATGAGAATCAGATGCAGTGAGTCACAAGTATAATTGCAGCATATAAAAGATGGGGATTGCCAAGACTCTGAGGTCATCCTAGGCTACATAGCTCCAGTTAGCCTGGGCTACAAAGAGAGACCTCCTCTCAAAAATAAACAAACAAAGCTATTATTTTGAAGTTTGAAATTTGAGATTAGTTTATTTTAATACCCATTTTGCTAGAAGAAAAACCCACTGCCCACTCTGCTCTTATACCCTACAGGACAAGGTGGGCATGTGCCTTTTCTACAAGTAAGAAACTGACTTTTCTCAAATTTATTGAAGCAAACTAGACTAGATAAGCAATTCGGTCTAAATTTAGCATGTACAATACAGTGTGTTGGCAAATGCCTTTCCACAGTCAGATTATTGAGTCTGTCATCAGTCAGCCCAAGTTTCACTGTGACTGTCTGTAAGCAGGCATTTGTATGGTGAGAACACTGAAGACTACTGCTTAAGAGACCTGGGGAGGCAGCTCAATGGGTAAGAGCACTTGCTGTGCAAACCTGGGGACATGGGCACCCATGAAAAACTGGGTGGAGGCAAGAGATCCTAAGATTTCACTGGTTGGCTAGCCTAACCTGATCAGCAAGAGATCCTGCATCACAGGAATAGAGGGAGAGCAATAGAGAGAGACACAGGGGGGAGCAATAGAGAGAGACACAGGGGGGAGCAATAGAGAGAGACACAGGGGGAGCAATAGAGAGAGACACAGGGGGAGAGAAATAGAGAGAGACACAGGGGATCAGTAGAGAGAGACACAGGGGGGAACAATAGAGAGAGACACAGGGGGAGAGCAATAGAAACACAGGGGGAGCAGTAGAGAGAGACACAGGGGGAGCAATAGAGACACGGGGGGAGAGCAATAGAGAGAGACACAGGGGGAGCAATAGAGAGAGACACAGGGGGAGCAATAGAGAGAGACACAGGGGGAGCAGTAGAGAGACACAGGGGGAGCAATAGAGAGAGACACAGGGGGGAGCAATAGAGAGAGACACTTGACACCATCCTCGGGTTTCCATGCACATACGTGGACATGTACAGCCCCAACTCACACATGCGCACTCACACAAGTTTTACTCCTAAAGACTGGGAGGCACATACCCACAATCCTGGCATGGGAAAACTGAGGCATGAGGGTACAGGATATGAGGCCTGCCTGGGCTCTAAAGTAAGATCTCGATGAAAATACCGTAAATATACAGATGGTATGTATATGTTTGTGTGTATTCTCTTAGAAAATCTTGTGTACATGATGCAGTATTGTTATCTATTGTCTCATGGTGTATATTATGCCCCAAACTATTTACTCACATCTAAAATTTATATTCTTTGACAAAAATCTTTTCATTTCTTGATTCCCCAACTTCTGTCAATAACTACACTCTGCTCTGTTTTTTGAATTTGACTTTGTTGATTTCAGATAGTAGATCACACAATGCTTGCTTTTGTCCTACCTTTTGCTATGGCCTGAGGCAGGAGCACCTGTTTAAAGTTCAGCCTTCTTCAGAAAAGTGGACAGCGGCGGTTACTACAGACTCACAACGCTCTAAGGGCTGAGCCTGAGTGACTATTGTCACTTCCCCCAAGGCATTACAGAGGTGGAGCTGGGGAGAATTCAAGGACTGGAGGATTGGGAGGCGGGCTGTGAAATGCTTCCAGACACCACCTGGCCTGTGTGCTTGTGAACTCACAGCTGCTATAGCTCCCTAGTTCCTTGTCCATAAGACTGGATCAGCCAACACTTTGTCATGGGGAGGGCTGGGGGGAAGCTTTCATGGGCCTCACCCCTTCCTGGGGAGCTCTTGGCAGTTAATAATTGCTGGAGTAAGAGGAGATGTTGTCGGGGTTTCTGTCTTGCCCAGTACCCACAGTCGTTAAGTCCCAAAGAAATAACACAGAGGTCTACATTAACTATAAACTGATTGGCCCATTAGCTCAGGCTTCTTATTAACTCTTACAACTTATATTCTAGTATATGCTAGACACATGGCTCAGTACCTTTTTCAGCAGGGCAAGTCACATCTTGTTTCTTCTATGGTGGTCTCACAACTGCCGAGGAATGGGCTTCCTCCTTCCCAGAATTCTCCTGTTCTCATTGACCCACCTCTACTTCCTGCCTGGCTACTGGCCAATCAGTGTTTATTTAAAATATAATTAGAATATAGACAATTGTCCTGCACCAGGGAGATATTTCTTCAGTGGTGTCGTCTCATGGGTTAACTGCTCACGTGCCAGTAAATGTCCACTCAACTATGATCTTGGAAGAAATGTCAGTGAAACCCATCGGGCCAAGTGAGCTCATTGCATGCACAGACACATGCACACAAGCACATGTACACACACACATATACACTGCACACACACTCTCTCACACTCACTCACAAACATGCATATGTGTATACACACACGCCTACACATGCACAAAGACGTGAAAGTAGAAGGGGCTCAGAGGAAGAGAAAAGAGGGACAAGAGAAAGTAATGCGAGGAGAGCATGACCTAATATGTTATATACATGTCAGTTAACTTAAAATTTTTAAAATAAACCTGAAAGGAGATAAATGTCAAGAGGTGGGAGTATGTATGTACTATTATTTATTCCAATACAGCTTTAAAATGCTAGTTTGAGATAAAAATTAGCAGATAGTGCCTAGTATTGGGGATAAACCAGTTATTCCCTCAATGTAAGTCCTCCCATTCATCCAAAATCGCTTTTTGAGAGCCTGTAACATGCTGGACCCTGGTTACCATGGCAGCAGATCATGGTAGACCTCTTAGGAATTCCCATGTGGTCCTTCCCCTCACCTTCCGGAGTGAGTAAGGCCCAGCCTCCCTCCATTGAGAACTTACATTTACGTGTCCGTTCTGCACCAGTCGTGTGGAAAGCTTGACGAACACGGCCAGGGACACACAGAATAGGACGAGGCTCAGGCACAGGTCCAGGACTTGAAGGGTCAGGTGATATGCTTCATAGTGGAGCGGGTCCACGCAGACTGATGGGAACGCCGTGTACGGGAAAGGAAAGGTAACTGCGTAACCAAGGTAATTGGTCCCTGCCACCCCTGAAAAGGAGTAGAAGCAATATGGACCAAGGAGAGCAGATTCCAAGGCTACTGCAAAATGAAGTGGACATCCCATAATGCTCAGAACCGCAAAGGTGAAGCCAGCTTCCCACTGGAAAAGAGGAGAAACAAGCTGTTACTTAGATGAAGAGCCGGTGGCCCTCAGTCTCCCCCACATGCTGAAGGAGAAACACACAACTTTCATGTCTCATCTACTTCTAGTCAGAGTCTCCTATAGCCCAGGCTAGCCTCAGATTTCTGTGTTGCTAAGGTTGGCCTTGAACTCTTGGTCTTTCCTGCTTCTACATCCCAAATGCCACATTGGATTACCCCCCCACCCCCACCCCCCCACACACACTCATCCCCCGTGCTGCCATTTCAAATTTAGACCCAAGGCCTCCTTTGCTGCTAGACCAACAAAGCCTCCACCATTGACCTCCACTCCCTGTCCCCTCAACCTTCCTGTTAGGACCCGTTCCTCTTATACCAATCTAGGCTACAAGAGGAAACCATGTCAGCCAATTGGAGCTAAAATGAGATCAATTCAATAAATATTTGCTTATTCCCTATTGTGCACAGAGGGTCAGCTGGTGTTGGGGAAACAAGGCCCTCTCTAGGACGGTGGTTCTCAGGTGCCATCTGTGCCTGGGTCGCGCTACACTGCTGAAGAGCCTCTCAGACCTCGTCCAGACCTTCACCAGAGCCTGTGCGCTAGCCCAAGCTCCAACTGACCCACTACAGCCTTTGCCACGGAAATGAGACCTGGAATTAGACACCACGCTCCTCCTGTAGCCTGGAAAGAGCTGGCTCAGTGCTGTTAAATTCAAGCAGGCTTGGAGTTCTCATCCTTCCCAGATCTGAGTGAGCTCGGGAGGTGACCTCAGGCTGAGGAGTTGAGCTTTGAACTGCATTATTGAGGCTGGAGGTGTAATCCAGTGGGTAGGGTGTTTGTCTGATAGACACCAAGTCCTGGGTTCAGTCTATACCTCCCCCACCACCATATGGGCCCTTACATTATTTAAAGTCGTTTCATTTCTGTATTAAACTCCAGAGCCCTGACACTGACCTCAAACAATAATCATGAACTTAGATAAATTATTTGGAGTAAGAACTGGATAAAAATTATATGCAGAGGACCAGCTGTGCATTATATTAAATTAAATAATATATGTAAAAAATACATAGTTTATCAAATTGGGCAAAGTGGCACTGCCTGTAATCCCAGAACTTGGAAGACGGAAGGAAGGTTAGAAATTTGAGGTATCATCAGCTATATGGCAAGTTCAAGGACAATACACTTCACACGCGCACACACACATGCACACATGACTGCCAAGCCCACTGTACCACCCCTGTCCACATTTTTGTGTTTACCAAGTGTCTCTGGCTCCACTCTCGGTGAGCAAGCAGCACAAGTGCCCCAGCTGTGATGGCCTGTGAAAAGAAAATTGGAAAAAAATAACTTCCCCAGTGGAAAGGACCTCTGCAAAGAGTTCAATCTGTCTCACAGCGTGACAACTTTATCACAAGCTGGAAAGCAGGGCAAGGGGTGAAATGGATTTACGGCTCTGATCCCATCTTCGTCTGTGGGAGGAACTGTGTTGACAGGGAGGAAAATAGCCATTAGAGTCACCCGGACGTGAGTCACATCCCGCTCATTTCCATTCCCTGTGCTGCCTTCTCCCCTCAGCCACCACCTCTGCTACTGACAGGTCACCACAGCTAAATCCTGCTTCGCAATTCTTGACTTGTGCTTTGTGTGGTGGTTGGGATGAGAAATGCCCCCCAATGGGCTCGTGGGTTTGGTCACTTGGCTCCAAGCTGGTGGTGCTGTTTGGGAAGGGTCTAGACTCTTTAGGAAATGGCAGCCTTGCCTGAGAGTATGTAAAGCCCACTGGGGGTGGGCCTGGAGGGGTTATAGTCTTGCCCCACTTCCTGCTAGCTCCCTCTGCTTTCTGTGTGGTGGAGAAAATGTACAGAGCCAACTTCCTCCTTCTGCTGGCATGCCGCATGTTTCCTGCCGGTGTAGACTCTGGAACCATAAGCCAAAATAAACCTCGAAGTTGCTTTTGGTTGTGGTATTTTTTAATCACAGCAACAGAAAAGTAACACACACAAATTTTAAGGATTTTTAATATTTATTTATCTTTATTTGCCTCCCCTCCTCCGTGAGTGTGTGTGTGTGTGTGTGTGTGTGTGTGTGTGTGTGTGTGTGGATTGGTTCTGTCCTTCTACCACGTAGGTCCCGGGAATTGAACTCAGGGTGACAGGCTTGGCTGCAAGCATCTTTACTCACTGAGCTATGTTGCCACCCCAGTATTCTGGTTTTCATCTTTCCAGATGGGACAGACTGAAATGGAGACCTGTCTCCAAGGCCTGAGTCATCCCCAGCCCTGGCCTGGTCTTTTACAGCTTGCTTTCGTTTCATTTTGTGGCCTTGACCCGCTGAGGGGATGCAGACACGTGACCTCTGTTTCCTAAGTAACAAAGACAGTCGTTAGGATGGACTGCGGCAAGGCATTAGTGTTCCAGGTGCAGGCGCATCTGCTTTGATGAAGAGTTTTCCTCTACAGTTCATGTTTAAAGAAAAAGGCCCAGAGTGCAGAAAGAAAATAGTTAATAAGGAAGGGGCGGTGTGTCCAGAATGCGGCAGTAGATAATGGAAAAAGAATTTCTGAGCTCATCTTGGATTCATCGTGAGGTCTGAAGAAGGAGCCGTTTGTGGTTATTGAGACTAGAAATCACTTATCCCCAAACCACAGAAATCCTTCTTCTCAATCAAAGCTTGGGTTTGGAGGTCCAGATAGAAAGTCAGAAAGAGATGAGCCGAGTGCAGAAAGGTTTAAACAGCCCAATTTCGATTCTGTCTGAGGAGTAAGTATGAATCAGCTCTCAGACCTGCTGGGTGCAGGGGAAATGAGAGCTTTCCCGTGCGAGCCAGTGGGATGCTGCAGCGAGTGGGATGCTGCGCCCAGAGCTCCAAACTTAGTCTATTTACCATTTTGAAACTTGGATTTAGAGAAACTGGGAGAGAGAAACTCCTGCTCACGCATGGCTCCAGTTGACGAGCCCAAGACTGCAGACTTGGCGTGGGTCTGCCATGGATAAAAACAGGACCATCTGCAGTCAAAAGAAGTTCCTGGCTTGATTCTGCAAGACGAACCTTTCCAGGGGATGTTAAGGAGGCAGCGGGGGCACAAACAGGAGAAGTACTAAGAGCTGAGCCATGGAGCCTGGGGCTGTCTCAGCTTCCAGACCGACACACAGCTCACCTGTCATCAATCAGAACCTCAGAAGCAGGAGGGCGGGAGACTGCTCCTGTCCCTTGGCTGGCTTAGCTCTGGAGACAGCAGACATTGTGGGATGCTGAGACTCTAGCTTGACTTAATGTGCTGGCAGGAGTGTCTTTCCTTTTGAAAGCTGAAACACGCTGCAGAATTGCAGTCAGTTTCCTGTTATTTTGGTCACAGCCGCCAGCTTGAATTTTGCCTTGTTTACACACGGCTCTGAGAAAACTCTTCCACCAAGTGGAAGCCTAGGATGTTTGACTGCTCCGTAACTTTTTAAATCCACTTGGCTGATGGGATGGGGCTGAGCACACCCATCTTCCCGGTGCTCACTTTTATATTTAGATAAGAAGAGGGAAAGAATGAAAAAGGAAGAAATTTGAGAGTAGGGAACGGAAGTCACGAGGGCAAAGAAAAGGAGGAAGAAGCAGACTGTCTGGGAAGCGAAGGTCTGGTGAATCAGTGGGGTTTGGGGAGTAACAGGAGGTGAGGAACCTGCTGCAGGAGAGAGGGTGCTCCCTCCCTCTGCCGTGCTATTGGCTGGCTTTCCGGGGTAATTGTGAGCCCTTCCACTGGACTTTTAAACTGCTTAAGTACAGCGTGCAGTTCCCAGAAGCGGATGAATTGAAGGAAGCGATTTTAGAGGCATCATGCGAAGATAGGATACACAACGCAGTCACTTACAAGCATCTACTACAGTAAGCAGTGAGGTAGTCGTGAGGCAGATAAAGTAGTGATAGCAAATCTTCATGCCGCCTGAATAGAGGGCAGACCCGGTGGTAAGCACACCAGCGTTCCCACGTTGCATCTATACAATGAGGTTGAAGGTGTAGTTCTGTTAGCAACATGCTTCCCTAACATGCAGAAGCCCTGACTGTGATCCCCGGCTTTACATGAACTGGGCACGGTGGCCCACATTTGTAGTTTTACCACTTGGCATACGGAGGCAGGAGGATCAGAAATTCAGTGTTACTCTCCATATACAGAGTCTGAGGCCAGCCTGGACTCCCTGAGTCCCTGTATTGGTTACTTTCTTATTTCTGTCATAAAATACCCTGACAAAAGCGTCTTACGGGAGGGAGGATTTATTTCACCTGACAGTTTCAGGGAGATACTATCCAATGGGGATGAAAAGACATGGCGGCTCGCTAGGAAGAAGATGCTGCGGCAGGTGGGAAAGATGTGGCGGCAGGCGGGGAAGTCATGGTGGCAGGTGGCGTCAAGAGCGGGAGGCTGGCTGGACACGGTGCATCTATATTCATGACGCAGGTAGTGAATGGGAAAATGGAACTGTCTGTGTCCCAAACACAAGGTCACTTCTTTGCCTCTGCAGATGCTGGTTTCTGGCTGGACCTGCCCATCGCCTGTCATGGCCTTCCTTGAGACTTGCTCCAGGCTCCATCTCTCTTGTTTTCCTACTAAAATTAATACCTACATACTTCTAGTGTACCAAACTCGCATTCTCATCTACTTTTACTTTATTTCCTTTAGTAAATTTGTTGATTTGTTTGTGTGTGTGTGTGTGTGTGTGTGTGTGTGTGTGTGTGTGTAAGAGAGAGAGGGAAAGAGAGAGAGTTCCTTAGAGGTCAGAAAAGATTCATCAGACAGACCCCCTGAAGCTGGCGTTTCAGGCAGGTTTGAGTTGCCTACCATGGGTGTTGGAAACTGAACTCAGGTTATCTGTAAGAGTTGTATAGCTTGCCTTCTATAGATCCCCAGTGCTGACCCTGCTGCCCATAGATCCCCAGTGCTGACCCTGCTGCCCATAGATCCCCAGTGCTGACCCTGCTGCCCATAGGTCCCCAGTGCTGAGCCTGCTGCCATAGATTCTCCAGTGCTGATCCTGATGCCCATAGGTCCCCAGTGCTGAGCCTGCTGCCATAGATTCTCCAGTGCTGATCCTGATGCCCATAGGTCCCCAGTGCTGAGCCTGCTGCCATAGATTCTCCAGTGCTGATCCTGATGCCCATAGGTCTCCAGTACTGACCCTGTTGCCCATAGGTCCCCACCACTGACGCTGCCGCCCATAGATCCCCGGCACTGACCACAGATGCCCAGTGCTGACCATGCCGCCCTAGATCCCAGTGCTGATCCTGCTGCCCATAAATCCCCAGTGCTGATCCTGATGCCCATAGATCCCCAGTGCTGACCTTGCCGTCCATAGGCCTCCAGTGCTGACCCTGCTGCCCATAGATCCCCAGTGCTGACCCTGCTGCCCATAGGTCCCCAGTGCTGAGCCTGCTGCCATAGATTCTCCAGTGCTGATCCTGATGCCCATAGGTCCCCAGTGCTGAGCCTGCTGCCATAGATTCTCCAGTGCTGATCCTGATGCCCATAGGTCCCCAGTGCTGAGCCTGCTGCCATAGATTCTCCAGTGCTGATCCTGATGCCCATAGGTCTCCAGTGCTGACCCTGTTGCCCATAGGTTCCCAGCACTGACCCTGCCGCTCATAGATCCCCACCACTGACGCTGCCGCCCATAGATCCCCGGCACTGACCACAGATGCCCAGTGCTGACCATGCCGCCCTAGATCCCAGTGCTGATCCTGCTGCCCATAAATCCCCAGTGCTGATCCTGATGCCCATAGATCCCCAGTGCTGACCTTGCCGTCCATAGGCCTCCAGTGCTGATCCTGCTGCCCATAAATCCCCAGTGCTGATCCTGATGCCCATAGATCCCCAGTGCTGACCTTGCCGTCCATAGGCCTCCAGTGCTGACCCTGCTGCCCATAGGTCCCCAGTGCTGACCATGCCTCCCATAGGTCCCCAGTGTTGACCCTGCTGCCATAGATCCCCCAGTGCTGACCCTGCCATCCATAGGTCCCCAGTACTGACCCTGCTGCCCATAGGTCCCCAGTACTGACCCTGCTGCCCATAGATCCTCAGTGCTGGCCCTGCCTTCTATAAATCCCCAGTGTTAATCCTGCCGTCTATAGATCGCCAGCACTGACCCTCTTGTCCATAGTTTCCCCAGCACTGACCCTTCTACCTGTAGATTCCCCCAGCTCTGACCCTGTCTCCCATTGGTTCCCAGTGATTTATCTCCACAGTCTGAAAAGCGACTACTTTAGCAGAAAGAATTAAGTCAAAGGTCATTCTTGGTTTGAAATTGATTTCCCAACACAAGAAAAGGGAAATTGGAGAAGAAAGAATTGGTTTGGATGACGAGATGACTAATTTGTTTTTAGGCAGGATGACTAAAAAGAGGCTTGGGCTATTCAAGTGGGAAACTAACCGCTGACAAAGATCAATTTGCTTACTCCAACCAGCCAAACTGCCAGAATCAGCACTTCCTTGTTAAGATCTTCCTGGGGACCTGTGAAAGAGATGGCTCAGCAGGTAAGGGCTCTTGCTGCCAAGACAAAGGCCTGAGTTTGACCCCACATGGTGTAAGGAGAGAACTGGCTGCTGAATGCTGTTCTCTGACTCCCACAATTGCACAGGGGCACCCATGTATGTTCACATACACAACAAATGAATTAAAAGACAGTAGTAGATAAATAAAAACATTAACCAAGATATTTGATTAACTGTCTGTTTGATCTCTTTATCCTCCAGCATCACCCTGCAGACAATGTCTGATCACCTAGTCTGTCCTCAGCAAAAATCCCCATAATTTCTCCTTGCTGTTTCCTCTGTGTAATTTCCTATCCACTGCCCCACTCCCTGCTCCTTGACCTACATTCTCTGCTGTGCTGCAGCATCTGGAGTAGAACCTGGTCCTGTCCGAAGCTCTCCTTCTCCACTCTGCATTAGTACTGAATAAACTCTGATTTCATTATTTTAACCACTGCCAAACACTGTCTCTCCTTTGCTGCTGTCTGGTAAATGGTAGTCCCACGACTGCTAAGCCCCCACATGGCTGAGCCCCATCTACAACAGTTGCGAAGCCTGCTCAGCAGGACGCAAGGGGAACCCCGATCTTGTACTAGCAAAGCTCTGGGAGGTACGCTGTGGCTTGTTTCTGCCAAGACCCTCACTCTCTACATGTAGATTCTTTAATTGAATGCATGGGATCCAGTCTCTTCACCAGAGCCGGCTTTTCAGGCCATGTGTTGGCTCTGCGGGCCATGTGTTCATGGATCCAACGTCTTCATCAGAGATGGCTCTGCGGGCCATGTGTTCATGGATCCAGTGTCTTCATCAGAGATGGCTCTGCGGGCCATGTGTTCATGGATCCATGTCTTCATCAGAGACGGCTCTGCGGGCCATGTGTTCATGGATCCATGTCTTCATCAGAGATGGCTCTGCGGGCCATGTGTTCATGGATCCAATGTCTTCATCAGAGACGGCCCTTCAGGCTATGTGTTTATGGATCCATGTCTTCATCAGAGATGGCTCTGCGGGACATGTGTTCACGGATCCAGTGTCTTCATCAGAGATGGCTCTGCGGGCCATGTGTTCATGGATCCATGTCTTCATCAGAGATGGCTCTGCGGGCCATGTGTCCACGGATCCAGTGTCTTCATCAGAGACGGCCCTTCAGGCTATGTGTTTATGGATCCAGTCTCCTCATCAGAAGGCTCTGCGGGCCATGTGTTCATGGATCCAGTGTCTTCACTAGAGACGGCTCTGCAGACCATGTGTTCATGGATCCAACGTCTTCATCAGAGCCGGCTCTGCAGGCCATGTGTTCATGGATCCAGTGTCATCATCAGAGATCTCTGCAGGCCATGTGTTCATGGAGCCACGTCTTCATCAGAGATGGCTCTGCAGGCCATGTGTTTATGGATCCATGTCTTCATCAGAGATGGCTCTGCAGGTCATGTGTTCATGGATCCAGTGTCTTCACTAGAGACGGCTCTGCAGGCCATGTGTTCATGGATCCAGTGTCCTCATCAAAGATTTCTGCAGGCCATGTGTTCATGGATCCATGTCTTCATCAGAGATGGCTCTGCAGGCCATGTGTTCACGGATCCAGTGTCTTCACTGGAGACGGCTCTGCAGGCCATGTGTTCATGGATCCAGTGTCATCATCAGAGATCTCTGCAGACCATGTGTTCATGGATCCATGTCTTCACCAGAGATCTCTGCAGGCCATGTGTTCACAGGATCCAGTCCCTTTATTGGAGACGGCTCTGCGGGCCTTGTGTTGAGGGTTAACAGGGCTCAGTTCTGGAGGACATCTGACCTGCTGGCTGCATGCTTCCTAGCAGGTGATGTCTTTAAATAGCCTTGTTCAGACATCCTAGGAAAATTGTGTGCCATGTGGCCTTAGAACAGAATTAGCAGGGTGTGGACCAAAATGCTGGTTGGACTTTAGAAAGTCTTGAATAAAAGCTTTGAACAAATACAAGAGACTGTATCACATGCAAAAACTTCTCTCTTTCACGGCTCAAAAGAAATACGAAGTCATTTGTAAAGGAGATTGCAATATGATTGAAATATCCAATTCATCTTTTACTGGAGGAAGATGTGTCTCAGCGGCAATTAAAGACGTGATTGGCAGGGGTGGTGTGGAAAAGGCAGCGGCCTTGCGAAGCTGACCTTGATCAGACAAAGCTAGCTTAGTAAGAAGCTCAAGAGGAAGAAAATGATTGTTGCTCCAGATTTAGACATGGGAGGAGTGGGCACTCTACCGCTTCCTTCTGGGGTTTCTTCTGCACAGACCCAGCCTCACCTGTCGTCCTCACGACCCAACCAGAGTTCAGCACAACACAGTCTATTTTCAGGATGCAGGGCCTGGGAGACATCCACTCAGTCAAGAGTTTCCATCAAATGCTACTTTTTTCAAAATCTAGCAGGTGGCTGTCTTTGTTCTAAGCTCTGGAGACAGAGAAACAGAACCCTTTCCTAGTGTAAAGCACAGGAAGTAGTTAAGTCATACAGCAGTGTAGACAAGGGTGAGCTCACAGGATTGGGAACTGTAGACTGGGGGGGGCAGGGTTACAGTATAGAGGGGGGGATGAGCTCACAGGATTGGGAACTGTAGACGGGGGGGGGCAGGGTTACAGTGTAGACTGGGGGGGGGGGGGGGACCATAGGCTTGGGAGCCAGAGATGGGGGCATGGTTACAGTGTAGACGGGGGTGGACCCACAGGCTTGGGAACCACAGACAGGGGCAGGGTTACAGTGTAGACGGGGGGTGGACCCACAGGATTGGGAACTGCAGACGGGGTGGGGGAGGGCAGAATTACAGTGTAGACGGTGGGGGGGGGGACCATAGGCTTGGGAGCCAGAGATGGGGGCATGGTTACAGTGTAGACGGGGGTGGGCTCACGGGATTGGGAACTGCAGATGGGGGCAGGGGTTGCAGTTTTAAAGATGCCTTTCACATTTGTTTTATTTATTTATTTTGTGTGGGGTTCAGGGATTGGGCATATGGGAACCATAGCACACAAGCAGAGACCAGAGAACCTCTGATGGGAGTTGGCTCTCTCCTTCTACCGTGCGGTTCCAGGTATCGAACTTGCGTCTTCCAACTCGACGACAAGCACTTTTCCCGGCTGGGTCATCTCTGCTGGCATCTAGGGGTTGCAGTTTGAATAGCATAAGAGAGGGAGGACCTTGGTGGAAAAGCGGTGTTTGATTGAGAATTGACCGTGGGGAGCTGGGTGTGGAGCTGTTGCCTTGAAGCGTGAAGCCCTGGGCTGGATCTGCAGGACTGCGGAAGCTGCGCGTGGTGGTGGTTGCTTGTCACCCCAGCACTGGGAAGTTGGAAGTGGGCAGGTCAGAAGTTCTAGGCTTCATAGAGAGTTCTAGAACAGCCTGAGACATGAGATCCTGCCTTTGAAAATATGGCTTGGGAGCCAGCCAGATACAGGAAGGTTTTAGACAAAGAGACCCCAGAGCAAAGGGTCTGGGTGAAACCCACCTTGGCATTCTTGAAATGGCAGCCTTGAATGTGAAGGGGGAGATGTCAACTAAGAACAAGCTGGCTGGCAATGAGTCCAGGAAGCTACACTCCGGGGAGGAGGATAACAGAGTAGGCTTGGTAGCGAGTGGGTAAGAAGAGGGAGTTTGGGCAGAGCACACGGTACAGGAATAGAGTACAAAGTCTTTGCTCAAATTGCCTTCACCCTCACCAAGTGTCTTATGGTTAGACAGTTGTTCACATGGTCTCTTTATGCCCATGAATGTACTCACAGCACACGAAAGAGCAAGAAGGAGCTAGCTGGCTGAGACGCCTGCTTCAGACCAAGTAGTAAGAACATTAAAGTCAGAACTTGAACACAGGCTACTTCCCTACCCTTTGTGCCTCTGATTCCGTGCCCAACCCCAGCCTGCCCCGCTCTACCTCCTGTAGCCACTCAGTGGCATGTTAGAGACATGCATGCCATTTCTCTTGGCCTATGCCTAAAATATATGCTCAGCCTGCACCAAATGTATATAATCTTAGTCAAAATGATGCCCGGTGTGGTGACACGAGCTTGGCAGGGACGAATGGCTGCATAACAATCAGAGCCTCACTGTGTAGCCCAGGCTAGCCTCCAGCTCCCATCCCTCTTCAGTCTCCCAGGAGCTGGGGTCACAGATCTGTGCCACCAGGCCCCATAAGAATTTCTTTAACATTTCGCTGTATACATGACATACAAATACATATAAAACAATGCTAAGAAAAATTGCGTGCTTAAAATTCAGTTCATAGAAATTCCTTCTCCCAACTCAGGAGTACGGTTTTCTGCAGGGTATATACTTCTTTGAATTATTGGAAAACTCTTAACTGATATATTTTCCTTCCGCTTTCTTCTCATCTCCCTTTACGTCAGTGTGTTAATGAAATACGTCCTACCAAAGCCCCGTTCCAGATGGGACAGGCGATCCAAACGCTCCATCCTGCATACTGAAGATTGCAAGAGAAGACGGGGAAGAAGGCAAGCACTCCAGAGAGGATGCTGAGGCTCCCTAAAATAAGCAGGGTCCTGCCAGCAGCCTGGTAGGGGCCCTTCATCTTCCTCTGTGACTTGAGTCTTTGCTCTGAGATAATCTGTTACCAAAACACAAGGGCAAGCCAACCCTCCATAAACATAAGTTTCTTAGAGACTGTAACTGCGATGACTGCAAACACAGGCAACAAGTTCCTGCAGACAGCAAACCCCTGCTTCTCCAAAGGTGAACAGAGGGCATGCTAGAGCCCTAGATGTGAGTTAGACAGGATAAACTCTAACACTGTCCTTTTTCAGAGAGAGTGGGGGTTGATTTCTCCTTTTGGAGTGGCTGCCTTGACTCCCTTCATCTGCTATGTCCTGGGGAGTGACCACTTCCTGGCTTAATCAGATTCAACGGCTCGGGGACTGAGCTAATTGTTTCTGAGCTCAACCTGCCTAGTGGTTACAGTATAAAGCCAACATCCTCTTGCACAATAGAACCACATTCCCAGCAAGAGTTCCCACAAAGCAAGGCAAGAACCACACAGCCAATCACCTTTCCCTTTTCGTTATATTTAATTTAAATGGTTTAAGCAAACAAACCTTTCCTTCCCAAGTTTAATTTGATACAATTATTTATTATTATTACTTTAGGCAAGGTCTGGAAACTTGATGTGGAGACCAGGCTGGTCCTGAATTATCAGGGATTTTCCTGCCTCTGTCTTCCAATGGCTGATATTATAGGTATAACACTCAGCTATTTTCAATTTTTTAAATTACATTTATTGGTGCTGGAGAGGTAGCTTACTGGTTAAGAGCACTGACTGCTCTTCCAGAGGACCTGGGTTCAATTCCCTGTATCCATTTGGTGGCTCACAAGTGTCTATAACTCCAGTCTCGGGAGACCCGATACCCTTTTCTGGCATCCTTGGGCACCAGGCATACATGTGGTATACATACATAAAATAGTCACACATATTACTCGTGTGTGTGTGTGCGCGCGCACGTGTACGTGAATGCACACGCGTGTGTTTTAAAGGGTATGCTCATGCCATAGTATGACAACTTACAGAAGTCAGTTCTCTTCCTCCCTGATGTTGGGCCTGGCTTTGAACTTAGGTCTTCAGGTTTGGAGTCAGTGCTGCCTTATCAGCCCAAAATTTGGGTTTGAAGTCAGGCAGAGCAGGGTCTGATTCTAGTTTCACCGTCTGCTGGGCTTGTATCCTGAGGAAGAACAAAGCTCTTCTGGGTCTGTTTCTTCATGAGAGAAGCAGGAGACACTAATGTTTATCTCACCAGGTGGCTGGGTGAGAACAGCAGTTCAGCTCACTTGTGTAGATGCTTAGGGTGGAGCAAGCTCTGCACAGAGAACACACTGAACTCACCTTTCTTCCAGGTTCTTGTGACAGTGGCTCAGATATCATTGATCTTCTTGTCCAACACCTTGGAAACACTAGGCTTGACTCTTGCTGATCAGATTGATGAGGATTTCCAAAAGGCCCTGCCATGTACTGGAGAGTGGAGCCTCTCGCCTGTTCTCCGCTTCTCCCCGCTTCTGTCTTCTGATCTACAACAGTCATTCCGCAAGCTGACCCAGATTTCAAAACAGCTGTATGCAGATATGCAGAATCCGGGAAAGCTGCTCAGACTGTCTGGCACGGCCACTGTGCCCTGGTTCCTCTCAGTGCTGTGGGCTAGATTCTCAGACTGTTTTCTTTCTCCATATAAATTAGCGAAGTTCCTGAAGGGCAAAGAACTTGTGAGTCTTCATACGCATGGCCTCTCTGACAGCTTACAACTGTGTCTACGGAGCAGATCCACATTAGTAAATACTTGTTAAATAAATTTATGGAGGTGTTAGCCTGTCCAGTCTGCATTTGGGTCCCACGGAGCAGCACAAGGGTGAATGTAGGTGACTTCAAGTTCACCAGAGCTGATGCCAAGGCCAGCTTGCTCCATCATGCCCGGGGAAAAGATCTAGGGAAGAAAGGTTTGTCTGCATTCATATTTGGTTGAGCTGTTTTGACTTTTTCCTCTACTTCTTATCTCGAGATTACAGCTCTGTGGTGTGCTTGCACGCCCCGGGTCAGCTCACTCTCTGCTGCTTGCACGTTTGGAAAACAGACTGTTGAAATCCCCTTGTTAAACAGTACACAGTGCAAAGGCTGACAAACAAAGACAGAATGTTTCCTTTTAATGTGGGGAGATTTTAAGAGCCCATAACATTCCAGATTAACCCAAATGTTGTCCATATAACTTTATTAGTGGTTCAAAGGTGTTAGCACTAAATATGACCACGTAGAAAATGAAGTGGAGCTAGTGACATCTCCCTCCATGATTCCCAGAGAGGTTGGACTCTTGTTTACTTTGTTAAAGCAAGAGCATCTTTCAGCGGGCACAGAAGTGGGTGTGCAGTTGTTTCCGGCTTCCACTATCAACCATTCTGAACCTAGGCACCAGCAGCTGCCACCACTGGGGAAGCCCCTTCTCCTTCTCGGCACCAATTTCCTAGAGCAGGAATTCTGTAAATTCTTCTAGAAGGAGGCAGAGTCAAAGTCTTTGCACACCTTCCCTTCTCTTCAACCCAAAGAAACCCCAAGATCTTGGCTCAAGGGAGGATGGTGCAGGCTCCACCAACATTTCAATCCCACTTTTCCACTAAAGACAAAATGAAAAACAAACCAAAACAGTGTTGGACATGGCATGCCTAGCCTAGCACTGGGAGCCTGAGGCCGGAGGATCAGTACTTCAAGATCAGCTTGGATTACACAGCAAATCTCTATCTCAACCAAAACAAAATAAAACACACACACACACAAAAAAAAAATGGACATTTGAATCCAACTCACCTCCGCACACTGCAACACAGTCAAGCAAGGAATCCCAGACTCACAAAGGCTGGATGATAGCAGAGATGCTGAGGGCAACCCTGATTCCATCATCCTGGGTCTTTTTAAGTACATCCCTTCACATATAATCCTTATGAATAACAGCCCTGTGGGTGCTAGAGGTTTAAGGCTTAAAAGGGCTTAAAACTACAGGAAAGATTCATTTATATTAAAAAGAGAAAAGAAATCCTCATTGTCCTCTATGTTCAGCGAGTCCGGTTTTATCCCATGCTTTTTCAGACCCAGTCCAGCTGGCCTTGGTGAGTTCCTGATAGAACATCCCCATTGTCTCAGTGTGTGGGTGCACCCCTCGCAGTCCTGAGTTCCTTGCTCGTGCTCTCTCTCCTTCTGCTCCTGATTTGGACCTTGAGATTTCAGTCCAGTGCTCCAATGTGGGTCTCTGTCTCTGTTTCCTTTCATCACCTGATGAAGGTTAATATTCAGGAGGATGCCTATATGTTTTTCTTTGGGTTCACCTTCTTATTTAGCTTCTCTAGGATCATGAATTATAGGCTCAATGTCCTTTATTTATGGCTAGAAACCAAATATGAGTGAGTACATCTCAAGAACAATGGCAATGGATTTTTGATCCTACTGCACGTACTGGCTTTGGGGGAGCCTAGGCAGTTTGGATGCTCACCTTACTAGACCTGGATGGAGGTGGGTGGTCCTTGGACTTCCCACAGGGCAGGGAACCCTGACTGCTCTTCGGGCTGAGGAGGAAGGGGGACTTGATGGGGGAGGGGGAGGGAAATGGGAGGCAGTGGCGGGGAGGAGGCAGAAATCTTTAATAAATAAATAAAAAGAAAAAAATTTAAAAAACAAAAATAAAATAAAAAGAGAAAGGAAAGAAAATGGGGCTTCCAGAGAGAGACGTACTTAAGATACATTTTCCTAGTAGCTTCAGACATCTGTCTTATTTTAGAATTGAGGGGTGGTCACCCATATAGCAGATAGAGCATACATCTAGTGTCGGAAAGATCTGAGTTTGCTGGCTTGGTGGCACACACCTATAGTCCTAAGGGAGGCAGAGTTGGAGGATCCAGACTCCAGGTCACCCTTCACCACATAACGAGTTAGAAACCCAGTTTAGAAAAGTGGGTGGCGTTGCTAGGGAGATGGCCCCACAGATGAAGTGCTGACTGCTCAAGAATTGAAGACCACAACTGGAATTCTCAGAACCTACATGCGTGAGTGTGTGCATGCATGTGTGAGTGTGTGTGTGTGTGTGTGTGTGTGTGTGTGTAATTCCGATATTCACGAGGCAAGATAAAGTGTATAGAGACAAAGGAAGAGTATAAGAGAACTTCCTGGAATCTGCCAGGCCAACCAGCTCAGCTTATCTAAGGTACGTAAAGGACCCTGTCTCAGAGAGGAAGCTCAGGATGGACGCCTGACTTGTCCTCCTACAACCACATGCACACCATAGTTGTCTAGCCGTACACTCTCTCCCTCCCTCCCACCTTAGTTTAGTATTGAACATTCTTTCTAATAAGTACAAAAAAAATCTAAAACATAAACCACTGCTAACAGCAGCGTAGTAACTGACTCCAGCAGGGTTCATCCATGGATACTGGAGGAAGAGAAAGGCAGTGTAGTGTGCCAGTTGTCATAGGAACGAGTGATCACACTATGACGATAACAGGACTAACCGACCTCACCACCTTTTAGTATGATGGGATGGCCTGCTCAGGGTCACCTGCGTAGCATTTGTGCAAGAGTATCTCAATGGAACCTGATAAAAAAAGAAACAATTAAATAAATTCAGGTACTAAATGTCTGAACTCATCAGCATTGCTTGAATAGTTAAGTCTGCACCTGGGAGAGTTGGACTGGGAACACAGGAGTCATGGAAGTTGCAAGCTGCTTGTGTGCAGGTCACAAAATGTTTAAAAAGTGAAGGAAAGTGAAAGAAATAGAAAAGAGAGATAAAAATAAGCAAATCAAAGTTGCCAGGTGCCTGGAAAGTTCTCATATTGTTTTTTTTTTTAAAGATTGCCTTAAGGGAGAAAGTTTGAAAGCTTTGATTCATATATGTATGCATGTACACACTTAAGTAAGTGTGTGTGTATGTATTAGGTATGTATGTATCTCACTATGTAGTCCTGGCTGGTCTGGAACTTGGTGCATAGACCTGGTGCATAACCTGGAGCTTGCCTCTGCCTCCCAAGTTCTAGGATTACCCCTATGTCCCACCACCCTGGCCTTAGTCTTTGTAATCAGGAAATGTACCATCACTTAACTCCTTGTTTTGACATATTTAAAAAAAACAAAAAACAAACACCAACTTTTCCTTGGTTCCCTTTGTGATCCGGGGCAGCAATGCTTTGCTGACCCTCTGTGGTGTGCGGTATCAGTCCCGCTCTGAGTTCTGCCTCCTGGGCTCCAGAAATTGAAGCTTTCATTCTTCCCCACTAGACCAGCGCACAGGAGTTCCTCTGTCTCTCCTCCCTCCCTCCTGCCCCCCCCCAGTTGTGTGTACACCTGAACATTTTAGCAAGCACACAGAACTGCATTCAATCTAAGCACACGAGAGGATACGGTGATGAAGCCGACACACCAAGGAGATGTCAGACACGAGATAATGACTTTACTCCCACATTTTAAAAAGAAGTGAACAAAGACACTTATTAAGATTGCTCCCCACCATTCTCTTCAATTAAACTAAAGAAGAGAGCTAAAATGAAAGCTTTGTTTCTATACACAAATATAAAAATCTATGGCAAGGTAGATGGCTCATTGAAAAAAAAAATTGCTGCTCATACCTGACGTCCTGAGTTATCCCCAGAATCCAAGTGAAGGTATAAGAAGAGAGCCAATTCCACGGAGTGGTCCTCTTACCTCTCCATGGGCTCCATGTCACGCACCACCCTGATAATGATACATACAATCTCAGTTAAAGTGTGTGTGTGTGCATGTGAGTGTGTGCGCATGAGTATGGGCATGTGTGTAGGCGCATTTACCTGTGTATGTGTGTATATGTGTGTATACATGTATATGTCTGTATGTTTGAGAGTGTGTGTAGGTGTGTTTACCTGTGTATGTGTGTATATGTGTGTATACATGTATATGTCTGTATGTTTGAGAGTGTGTGTAGGTGCGTTTACCTGTGTATGTGTGTATATGTGTGTATACATGTATATGTCTGTATGTTTGAGAGTGTGTGTAGGTGCATTTACCTGTGTATGTGTGTATACGTGTGTATACATGTATATGTCTGTATGTTTGAGAGTATTTGTAGGTGTGTTTGCCTGTGTGTGTGCATGTGTGTGTAGGTGTGTTTGCCTGTGTGTGTGCATGTGTGTGTAGGTGTGTTTGCCTGTGTGTGTGCATGTGTGTAGGTGTGTTTGCCTGTGTGTGTGTGTGCATGTGTGTGTAGGTGTGTTTGCCTGTGTGTGTGTGCATGTGTGTGTAGGTGTGTTTGCCTGTGTGTGTGCATGTGTGTAGGTGTGTTTGCCTGTGTGTGTGTGCATGTGTGTGTAGGTGTGTTTGCCTGTGTGTGTGCATGTGTGTGTAGGTGTGTTTGCCTGTGTGTGCATGTGTGTGTAGGTGTGTTTGCCTATGTGTGTGTGTGCATGTGTGTGTAGGTGTGTTTGCCTGTGTGTGTGCATGTGTGTGTAGGTATGTTTGCCTGTGTGTGTGTGTGCATGTGTGTGTAGGTGTGTTTGCCTGTGTGTGTGTGTGCATGTGTGTGTAGGTATGTTTGCCTGTGTGTGTGTGTGCATGTGTGTGTAGGTGTGTTTGCCTGTGTGTGTGTGTGCATGTGTGTGTAGGTGTGTTTGCCTGTGTGTGTGTGCATGTGTGTGTAGGTGTGTTTGCCTGTGTGTGTGTGTGCATGTGTGTGTAGGTGTGTTTGCCTGTGTGTGTGCATGTGTGTGTAGGTGTGTTTGCCTGTGTGTATGCATGTGTGTGTAGGTGTGTTTGCCTGTGTGTGTGCATGTGTGTGTAGGTGTTTGCCTGTGTGTGTGCATGTGTGTGTAGGTGTGTTTGCCTATGTGTGTGTGCATGTGTGTGTAGGTGTGTTTGCATGTGTGTGTGCATGTGTGTGTAGGTGTGTTTGCCTGTGTGTGTGTGTGTGTGTGTGTGTATAATTTTTAACTTTCACTTAGAGTATAACTGATGAACATAAACTTGAACATCTGATGTGTGGAAGTTTCCGGAATACAAAACAAAACACTTCTTGGTGGAACAAGAAGGGAAGAATGACGTTTCATAAGTTCCAACCCTTCCTAACCTCATTATATGTAGAGATAGGGCTTGACAGTTTCTGAGATGCTTCGTCTCTGAATTTTTATGACTTAGGTCTCCAAAGAGCAGACACACCTGTGTGAGCAGACTTTATGCCTCTAGGAAACTTCATTCCTTACACCGTGGTCTGGAAAGTCACAGAGCTCCTTGATGTACAAGCCAAAGGCAGCAAGATCTGAGAGCACTGGGTTTGGACTAGGTGGATCCTTGCTTGAGACATTTCGCCCAGCCTTACTTTAAAGAAGCTTCCCTTTGAACCTGGGGGAACAATGGCAGCCAGGGTAGTTAGCGGCTACCAGTTAAACACTTAGCAGCTTCAGCGTTGTTAACCTCAGTCATGATGGTTGAGCCATCAGCTGATGGTTGTCTGTGCTATAAAGAAATCAAAACATGTGAGCAGACAGCAGACAAAGAATCACTACTCTTTTCTATCTTCTTTTTTTTTTTTTTTTTGGTTTTTCGAGACAGGGTTTCTCTGTGGCTTTGAAGCCTGTCCTGTCTATCTTCTTTTTTAAAAAAATTTCTTTTATTTTTATTTTATGTGTTTCGAAGGTTTCACTGCATGTTCATCTGTGTACCCTGTGTGTGCAGTGCTCATAGAGGCCAGAAGAGGGCATCAGATCTACAGGAAGGACTGGAGTTAGAGATGGTTGTGATGGATGTTGGGGAAGGAGAGGTCTGTTTTCCCCAGCTTCTTGAGCTCAAAGGCAATTGACTGGCAAAGACTGGGTAAAGCAAACCTCCAGATTATCATCTTTTATTCGTTAATTTTGTAATTTAACAATCTCATACATGTATATAATGTATTTTAATTACTAGCTCTCACAGCCTGTCTTATTTCTCTCCCACCCTACCAGTCCCTTTTCTGAGTTTGTGACTTTTGGTTGGTTTTAGTGACCTGTTTGGTTAACCATCTTTGTGACTGTGGATTAGAAGTGTCAGTGAGGTCTAACGGGGTCGTGGATGAGTACACGGGTGAAGGTAATGATTGCTCTCTGATTCCATTAGAAGCAAATAATTCGGCAATGAAAAGTAGAACCCCTGAGCCCTTCTCCATCCATGCCTGACAGTTGAATGGTCTACTCTTGTGCTGACCGGGTGTAAGCATGGGTAGCTGCTGAGAGTTCACGGTTGCCATGGCTATGGCTGCTGAGAGTTCACGGTTGCCATGGCTATAGCTGCTGAGAGTTCACGGTTGCCATGGCTATAGCTGTTGAGAGTTCATGGTTGCCATGGCTATAGCTGTTGAGAGTTCACGGTTGCCATGGCTATGGCTGCTGAGAGTTCACGGTTGCCATGGCTATAGCTGTTGAGAGTTCACGGTTGCCATGGCTATAGCTGTTGAGAGTTCATGGTTGCCATGGCTATGGCTGCTGAGAGTTCACGGTTGCCATGGCTATAGCTGTTGAGAGTTCACGGTTGCCATGGCTACGGCCGCTGAGAGTTCACGGTTACCATGGCTATAGCTGTTGAGAGTTCATGGTTGCCATGGCTATAGCTGTTGAGAGTTCACGGTTGCCATGGCTATGGCTGCTGAGAGTTCATGGTTGCCGTGGCTATGGCTGCTGAGAGTTCATGGTTGCCGTGGCTACGGCCGCTGAGAGTTCACGGTTGTCATGGCTACGGCCGCTGAGAGTTCACAGTTGCCATGGCTACGGCCGCTGAGAGTTCACGGTTGCCATGGCTATGGCTGCTGAGAGTTTGTGGTTGCCATGGCTGTGTCTTGCTCAAACATTAAGATTTTTGCAGACATTCTCCCTATTTTCCAGCTTTTCCATTCTGACTCCTCCTCTTCAAGGTGCTCTGAGCCTCAGAGGGGACAGTATAAATGTCTATTGGGCCTCTAGAAATCTGTGATCAATCTGGAAACAAAATACTTTTTCTGTGCGTTCCAAGTATGTAGTAATAAGGGCGGCAGGGCTGCGTCCCCAGCACCCTGACTGCCTGGCTAGCTTATGCCCAAAATAACAACACACAAACTGTATTCATTTAATCACTGCTTGGCCCATTTCTATCTAGCCTCTTCTAGGCTAATTCTCACATATTAATTTAGCCCATTTCTAATCATCTGTGTAGTGCCCCTAGGTGCGCTTACCGGGAAGATTCTAGCCTATGTCCATCCTGGGTCGGAGCTTCATAGAGTGCGTCTGCCTGGGAGCCGGGAGCATGGCGTCTCTCTGAGGCGTCTGCTCCCGAGAGGAGAGCTGTGGAGTCTGAGCTCACTTCCTCTTCCTCCCAGCGTTCTGTTCTGTTTACTGCTCCCACCTATCTTCTAACCAATGAGGGCCAAGCAGTTTCTTTTTATTTAACCAATGACCTTCCTCCATCACAAGTAATGCTAAACGTACCAGAAGCTTCAGGGTTCTGTTTTCACACAAGTGGGGAACCCAGGTGAGGTAAAAGAGTCATAAACAATCCCTTCCTCTCACCCCAGTCTCTGCACAAAGCCCCCGCAGCACATGCCCAGTGCTCTTCCCACTATTTGGGGACTCTATTACTTTTCTTGTTGTGACCAAATACCTGACAGGAAGAAGACTTGAAGGAGGGTGGAACTGTTTGGGCTCACAGTTCAGGGTGACACAGTCCCCTAAAGGAGGAAGGCATGATGGCAGTAGCGAAGGCAGCTGGTCACGGCACCAGCATTCAGGAAGCATAGGGGGAACAGAGAGTGGACACAGAGAGACCAGCCTATAAAATCTCAAGACCCGTGCCCAGTGACTCCCTTCCTCCAGTGAGGCTCCATGTCTTAAAGGTTCTGAGCCTATTCCAAATATTTTGAGCCACCAGCTTGGGACCAAGTATTTGGACTTACCAGCCTGTGGGATACATTTTATACTATGACACGGTTTTATCACACCTGATTTTGTCTTCAAGTTCTTGGATTATGTGTTTATTGTGCATCTTCCCCCACCAGAGGGAAGCCCTGTGAATGCAAGGCCTTTGCTTTAGTTACGTATACCACATCCCAAAACAATGTCCAGCCTGGAGTACAGGATTAGGGTGGATTGTTGGACTGATAAACCGCTTCTCACAACCACTAGTACATCTAAGCCATCTGCTGTAGAAGACAGCCCCACAGGTCTTCCCCGAGAAGCACGTGGTGGCTGGTTCCTTGAACCAGGCTCTCCTCTCTGAAAAGCCCACATAGGAGCACAAGGGTTGCCTTCCAGAAGAGCTAAGCCAGTTGGAGATCTGCACTGTACACACTGTAGTGGTTTAGATAAAACGGCATGGTTTTCCAAGGGGAAGCAGCGGGCCACAAGGGGCAGCCGGGTCTGACCAGCTGAGGCCTCTGTGGGTCCCAGGTGGGTGGGAGGCTGTGGGTAAGAGATCTCGGAGGGTCAGAGGGGCAGCCAGTCCCAGGAGGAGCCACAGTGGATGAGAGATGGATAGACACCATGCAGAGAAAGTGGGTATAGTTTATTTAGTGGGTTATGGAAGAGAAGGGGAAAGGGGAGAGGGAGGGAGGGATGGAAAGAGGAAGGGAAGAAGGGAGGGAGAAAGGAAGGAAAGGAAGGAGGGAGGGAGGGAGAACAAGAGCGAGAGACAGAGACAGAAAGAGAACTCTGGTGTGTACTTTCTTCAATCCACTAGTGCTGGTCTGTAAAGCAGGCCCTCCTCATGATAAATTACAAGGACCTAGGGGCAGACTCAGTGGGAAGGCTGCTTGCCTAGCAAGTATGAAGCCTTTGGGTTCTATCCCCTCCATTGGACAAAACTGTTGTGGTGGTACACACTTGTAATCCAAGCATTTGGGCTGGAGTAGAGAAGGGGGATCACAAGTTCCGGGTCCTCGTCAGCTACATAGTGAGTTTAAGGCCAGCCTGGAATACCTATTATTCTGACAAGAAAGGCGGGGGGGGGGGGGGGGAGGAAAGAATCTTTTCCCACCGAATCTCCATATAGATGATATCACAATTTTTTCTGAGATACAAAAATTGATCATCTGAATAAACCCTTTGGGTATAGCTTTGGGTCTCAACGCAAGCATCACCCTTTGGCAGATCTATAGCATGAGCAATGACTAATTTTCCCTTTTCAGCCCAGGTTTCTGTCCTTGGTGGTGTTTGTTTCCACGCTAGGAAAAGGAAGCATTTGTACAACTTCCAAATGACAAAGCGCTTCCATTCCTTCCTCACTGTCTGTACAAAGCAAGCTGAGAAAGCTGGGGCCAAGCACAGCCACCATGCCCAACAGGCAAGGTCACTGAGAAGAATGTGTGGCACTAACAATGGAAAGCATGAAGGGATAAGCCAACAGGAGAGTCACAGACAGAGCCAGCGGGACATTAAGAACTAGTCATGCTTAGCCTGTCATTCCCTGGAGCAAATCCACAGTTAAACTCCCAAGAAGGCATCTTCCGCTTGCCTCTGTAGTAGTAGGAGTGGCGGGGCTGCGTCCCCAGAACCCTGGCCGCCTGCTAGCTTATGCCCCAAAATAATTACAAGGACACTGTATTCTTTTAAACACTGCTTGACCCATTAGCTCTAGCCCTTACTGGCTAATTCTGATATCCTAATCAACCCATCTCTAATAAACCGTGTAGCACCGGTCTTACCAGGAAAGATTCAGCATGTCTGACCTGGCGGCTTGCTTCATCGTGTGTGTCTGCCCGGGAGAGGGGAGCATGGCCTCTCCTCCAGAGAGCAGAGCTGTCGAGTCTGAGCTCACTTCCTCTTCCTCCCAGCATTCTGTTCTGTTTACTCTTCCCACCTATGTTTTAACCTATGAGGCCAAGCAGTTTCTTTATTACTTAACCAATGACCTTCCTCCATCATGCCTCCCAGCCCACCCTTCAGTAGGCCTGCTGTTACATCCCTCTGCTATGTCTGGGTGTAGCACTAGGTGCTGCTCTACTGCTATTTATAGACACGTGTTTCCTTGCGAGGTGGCAGGAGCCTAACCTCTCCATCACACTCTCCTTGGTCACCCTGTGCCAGCACATCCAACATCATGGTCATTCCTCTGATCGGAGCAGGTGTGACAAACTGAAACCACAGCCCTGGGAAGGAAGGATCGATACATGCTGGGGGGGGGGGGCTACTCCAAAGTTAGAGTTCTGTAATTGTCCTAATTCAAATATTTACTTAAACTCTGTTTTTATATTATGCACAGTTCAAGGGGAATGACATTGTCAGCTCTGTTTCCTGGAACTGGCTGTCTCCCACAAGGCCACAGATAAAGTTTGTTTATAGAAAAACAAAATATGAAAAAAAAAGAGACACTGTTCTTTGGGATTTTATACTTCCACACATACTTGAGTGGGACAGGGGACAATGTTCTAGGACTTTCCCCACTGATAACAAAAGGCATAAATGCTTTCACTCGATGGGGCGTGGGTGTGCCATTACTCAGCTTACCAGTGGCTCTTCCTATTGCTGTGACCTGACATCTGACCAGAAGTCGTGTAAGAAAGCAGGCGTTATCTTGCTGATAGTTTGAGGGAACCCAGACCATCATGGTGAGGGACACGTGGTGAGAGGAAAAGCCATGCTCTGTCCCACTGTCACCTACAGTCGGGATGCAGTGATGAATGCTGGCCTTCAGTTTATTTTCACCTCTTAATTAAATATTGGGACCCTAATCTATAGAATGGTGTCACCCACATTTAGGATGGGTCTTCTCACCTTAATGAATTCAGTGTAGAAACTCCCAGGTATATTCCGATATTTGTCTCTAGGTGTCCTAGATCCTGACAAGTTGGGGATATTAACCATCACAGAGAGTTTAGGAAGAAAGCAAATTTTCAATTTACCTTTAAAGTTTTTTTTTGTTTTTGTTTGTTTGGTTGGTTGGTTTTTCGAGACAGAGTTTCTTTGTAACTTTGCCGGCGGTCCTGGAACTAGCCCTTGTAGACCAGGCTGGCCCCAAACTCACAGAGATCCACCCACCTGCCTCTGCCTCCTAAGTGCTGGGATTAGAGGCCTGTGCCACCACTGCCTGGCCTACCCTTAAGTTGTTTTAAAGAACCAGTTAGTTGTGTTTCTTTCAACCAGATGAGGCAGGAGGGTTACTGTGAATCTTAGGCTACAGTGACTCAAAGAAACAAGCCAACAAATGGGCAATCAAACAACAACAACAGCAGATTCCTAAAAGTCAAAAGTCAGCTTTCTCGCCCTGTGAGTCCTCAGCATCATTGCTTGGTCCTATGGTGTGAGATGAACTCAGGCGGGCTTGGCACAGCACAGAGGTTCCAGGCCTGCAAGTTGCTTGTGCTGTGATTGCACAATGCTAAGCTGGAAACTTTTCTGCACGTATGTAACCAACCAGCACACAGCTTATTGCTCTGTCCATGCTATTTTTGTTATTTGGCACTTACTGTTTACAGTAGTGGCCATCCGGCAACAGGTTCACAGCACTGCTAGAGTTTGCCTTTATTTTACTGTTTGTGTTAGTGGTTGTGTTGGCTGCTGAGGCTTCATGCAGGCCCTCTGTACATTGAGCATGCGCTCTTCTATTGAAGGATCCACCTATCCTTAGCCTTTCTGTTGAAAGAAAAGTGGGAAGGGAGGGCTGGGGAGATGGCTCAGTGGTGAAATGATCACATTGTAAGCAGGAGGACCTACCTGAGTTCCATTCCCAGCATCCATGTTTAAAATATAAAAGAAGGAAAAGCCAATGTGGCTGTTCACACTTTGATACCAGCATCAGGGAAGCACAGGTCAGAGGATCCTCTGGGCTGGCAGCCAGTCAGTGTAACTGAGTCTGGGAGCTCCAGCCTCAGGAAGGGAACTCTGTCAAGATCTAGAGAGCAGCTGAGGAAGGTACCTAATGTCAAACCCTCACCTCCACAAGTGTGTGCACACACAAACACATCCATGCACAAGCTGACAGAAAGGGGGCTGCAGGAAGGGGCCTGAGCTTGTAGCTCAATCAGTGGAATGATTGCCTAGCACAAACCCCAGGTGGCACACACCTGCGACCTCAGCACTCAGGAAATGGGGGCAGGATGATAGCCACAGGCCAGCCTGGGACAGACAAGATAAAGTGTGGAAGAGGTGCGGTGGGGCAGAAGGAGGGAGGAAGGGAGGGACAAAGGGAAGTAGAAAGATGGAAATCTTAATTTTATTAGAGAGCTTGGGAAACATGGAAGGAAGCACTAAGAGTCAGCCGCTAGGACCACAGCTCAGCCTTTCAGTCTGCCCTGAAGAGAGGGTTTCTTCTCGTTCTTAAAGTGCTGGCCTAAGGGTTAATGGAAATAAACATGTGGCTAAAATCTGGCTTTTTTACAGACTGTTCTCCCAGCTCTCTTCCTGCCGCAAACACGGCCCGTCGTTTCTGAACATTCTAGTCATCTCTATCCTTTGACAATGGAACGGTGAGCTGCTGCCTTGGTGTTGATTAGTCGGGGCATTTAGAAATGGACTAGGCCTGTGCTCTGTCTCTCGCCTTCCTCGTCAAGGTCTTCCTTGCCCTCCTCCCGTAGCCTGAGCACGGACACTCACACAGGGGAGACACAGACAACGTGAAGTAGTAACCCCCTGCTCCGCGCTTCTTTTGTGTCTGTCAGAGGTGGACAAAAGTGACCAGAGGTCAAATCCTGACTCTTCTCTCCTCAGCCTCCAGGAAGAGATGTTTATATATCCATCAAATTATCCACTTCCTGTGAGAATGGAGAAAGAATTTTAGAAGAATTTGTTTTGGAGATAAATGGTACAGTAATGAGAGAAGACAGAATGAGTAGGCTGTGCCTTTTTGGATAATGCGAGTTCTACTTAGCTGAGTCTATGGACTGGCTCAGAGGGGTGAGACCTGTGAAAGCCTGGGGAAATGGGGAAGTCTATGCTGCTAAAGTTCATGAACCCTGGTGTGGTGGTTTGGAAGAAAGTGGCCCCCAGAGGGAGTGGCACTATTAGGAGGTGTGGCTTTGTAGGAGCAGGTGTGGGCTTGTCGGAGGAAGTGTAGCATTGTGAAGAAGGGCTTTGAGGTCTCATATAAGCTAATGTCGTGCCCAGTGTCTGAGGCCACTTCCTGTTGCCAGCAAGTCAAGATAAAGGACACTTGGTTCCTTCTCCAGCACCATGTCTGCCTGCTTACAACCATGTCACACCATGATGATAGTGGACTAAACCTCTGAAAATGGAAGCTGGTACTGTAATGGTCTGTCCTGTCTCTTTAAGAGACAAGCCCCACCCACTCCCTCCCCCATCCACCAGCAAGGCAGGAGAAACTTCCTTCTGCTTCCATTCTGAGCCCCTTCCTTTCTTCTGCCTCTCTCCCTTCTTCCCCCTTCTCCCCATTCGCCCTCCCCCCCCTCTCTCTCTCTGGTTCTCTTTTTCTCTCTGCTCTTCCCCCTTATCCCCTTTTTCCTTCCCTTCCATAACCCACTAAATAAATATCCAACCTCACTGCATGGCGTGTGCCTAGCCGTTTCTCACCTACCGTGTGACTCCTTGCCTGAGACCTACTATCTTCGTGGCTGCCATGGTCTCTTGGCCCACTGCCCACTGCCACCACTCGGGGACCTGCAGTGTTTGACCATAATAGGCACCTCAGTTAAATGTTTTCCTTTATAAGAGTTGCTATGGTTGTGATGTCTCTTTACAGCAATAGAAACCCAACTAAGACACCTGGCATCCCTAGCACCCACATGAAGCCAGACTCAGTGACTTGTGTTTATAACCCAGGGGTGGAGTGGCAGGGCAAGATGATCTCTGGGACTCTCTGGTCAGTTAGTGTAAGAGAACCTGTAAGAGACCCTGTCTCCAAAACCAAATGAGAAGCAGTAGAGAGAGGCACCTGACACTGACCTCTGGTTACAAACACACACACACACACACACACACACACACACACACACACACACACACAATCTATGGAGACCTACATATAACACAGAAATAAAAAAAATCCTGTGAAAATAGACTTATATTTATACATGGATACATCCTCAAATTACCAAATATTTACTCTTAGGTTTTCTTTCTGCTAAACTGATCAAAGTTATAAAAACCCTGGTGTGGGAGCTTTTTAAATGTCACCTGCTAATCTCTTCCATCCCTTTCTATCCACCAGAGGTTTTATTTATGTAATCCCAGGAGGTGGCTTGAGTCTTATTCTCTACTAAAAATTAGTTCCAGTTTGGTTTACAATTATTTTTCAGTTTTATTTCCAATTTGAGACAAAATTTCAATCTACTAACAGTGAAACAAAAGTCAGAATTCCTAACCTGTTGCTTCAATGCATGTTTTCATTACTTTCTTCTGTAATGTGAAGCTTTATAAATATTGAAAAGAAACATGATCCGTACTACAAAGGCAATCCTGGTTGGAATCCCCAGAAGATATCCATTTCAGGCCCCATAAAATTTTCCTACTTCCTTGAATCAGAAAAGAGAAATTACAAAAATCATTAAAAAATACGAGCATTGAAGGCCAATGTGAAGCCATGGGGAGACTTTTTGAGTTTCAGTCCTCAGGACTGAATCCAGAGCCTCTCAGGTGTTTGACAAAGACTCTGCCCCTGAGCCACATCCCAAGCCCAGCCAAGGATTTTTAATGCAAATGACAGAGTTGGTTTGAGTTTTGGCCCCAGGATTGTTTGATGTCAGGTAAGACTGAAACATACAAATCATAACATTTAGTGATAAGAACCAACCATGTTATAACAGCTGCTCCTACAGGGGCTGAGATGCTTGGGCAACAAGGGTGCTGTCTACTGCCAAGACTGAGGACCTCAGCTGGGTCTCTGGGACCCATGTGGTAGGAGAAGAAGAGAACTGACTTCTGCAAGTTGCCCTTTGAGTTCCACAGTGGGACGTGGCACATTCGTACCTCATCCCCACATCAAGTAAGGAAAATGTTTTAAAATCTATGCCTATAAAGAAGAAAAAAGCTTCATAGAGTTAAGCATTTGCCTAGTGCTTTTGTTTGTTTGTTCGAGACAGGGTCTCAGGTGGCATGATAGTGCATGCCTTTAGTCCCTCAGGAAGGCTTGAGCTTGAAGCCAGCCTCATCTACGTAGTGAGTTCCAATACAGCCAGAGTTGCAGAGTGAGACTCTGTTTCAAACAAACAAACAAACAAACAAACAAGCAAAAAGAGACAGGGCTGTTCAGTTCAGGCTGGCCTTGGAGGCCCCGTGTAGGCATTCGGGAACTGTGGCGTGTTTACCAGAGATTGTCTGGGTTGTTGGGGTGGAACCCAGAACTTCATCATACTACGCAAGCCTTCCACCAATTGAGCTACATACCAGCCAATATTGGATCTTTCTAAGTCAAATTTCCCATTTAAGGAATGTGGAGTTGATTTATCAAAATCTCTATTTACTATAGTTTAACTTCTTGGACATTTTAATCTAGTTTTCTGCTTTATTGAAGCCACAGTAAATAAGGAATCTGACATTTTCATGGAGTTTCCATCAGCAAACTTAATGGACACAGTTATTTAAGATTCCCATTTAAGTTATTCACGAAAGACTGTTCCCTGGGGGCGTGCCTCCTCCTCTAAGCCCAAACACTAAGGGGATATGGCCAGTAAAAAGAAAAAGTTGGGCATAGTGACTAGTGCCTGTGCAGGCAAGAGGAGCACGTTCCAATTGTCTTAGTGAATATGGTCAGAACAATAACGAGAGATCCTATGGAGAGGGGGATGAGGGAAGGGAAAGAGAGAAGGGGAGGGGAGGGGAGAAGAGAAGAGAAGGAGGGGAGTAGGGTGGGGGTCATTTTCTTCATGGTATAGCACGGGTAAGTTATCTCTACTTTTTTGGACTTAGTGTGTGACCCAGATGGCTGTTGAATTTTCACTTTTGCTTCAAAATCCCAAAAGCTGGTATCTCTAGGATACATTAACATGCTCATATCAAATGTTTCTTATAAAGATTGATTTTAGTTTTATTTTCATGTATGTTTATATACAAGTGTGTGTGTGTGTGTGTGTGTGTGTGTGTGTGTGTGCTGCCAGAAGACAGGCATTGGATCCCCCGGAGCTAGAGTTAGAGGTGGTTGTGAGTTGATAGATGTGGGTGCTGAGAAACAAACTTTAGTCCTCTGGAAGAACAGCAGGCACTCTTAACTGCTGAGGCTTCTCTCCAGCCCCTCGAATAGTTCTGAAATTAGATCCCTATGGTCTGGAGGCCACTGGGGAGTGTCTGGACAGAGGAGACCCATTGCAGGCTTACAGTGAAAGAATTAAAGTGAGCTAGTCACGATGCGATTTCAGCACCTGGAAGTTAGAAGCAGAAAAACCAGTTCACCGTCACCTTGAACTGCAGAGACTGAGGGCAGCCCGGGATACACAAAGTGTGGTGGTGAGGATGGGGTACTGTTGTGATCTCCTGCTCTGCAATCCTAAGGACCAGTGTTTAGATTCCAGCACCCACATAACAAGCTGGGCGTCCTGCAAACACCTTGTATCTCTAACCCTGGGGGGAGCCGAGATGAGGGGGTTGCACAGTTTGCCAGCTTCCAATAAAGCTCAGAAAATCCTGGGCTCCAGGTTCAGGCAGAGATGTGACCTCAGAAGAAAAGGCGGAGTGATAAAGGGTTCCCACACTTTCTTCTTGTCTGCATTCATGAAAAGTTCGCACGCCTGCACACACATTTGGACGGACACAATTCAAACAGATAAAACACAAAAAAAGTTAATGATAGCCTTCAGATTAGAACGCAAAGTAGGAATTGAAAATTAGGATAAAATCGGAGCAGGAAAGCAAATCACACAGCAGCGCATCTTAATACCCTCACCCTGGAGATGGCCACTCTGTCCTTGTTTGTGAGATGATCTTCAACTATCCATTGAATCCTTACCACTCACTTATCCTGAACTCTGACCTGAAAGCACTTCCTGTCTCATTCCCATCCCCCCACAAGTCTGCGGGATGTGATCAGCACATTGAACCTCAACTGTGAATGCCTTCCAGATATTTTTCCCTACAAGGTTACTTTTGGCCCATTTAACTCAGAAGACACACATTACTGAAGGGGCATGTTGTTCTTCATTTTTGCATAACAATTCTCAGTCCTGGAGACAAGGAGGCGGTTTTGATTTTTATGTTCATGCTGGAGCTATTGTCCTGAGGCAGAGTCTCAAGTAGCCCACATGGACCTCAAAATTGTATGTGGCCAACGATGATCCTGTTGGAATTGCAGGCTTAAGCCACCATGCCTGGATCAAGTTCAAATTTTAATTATTTTTTTTCACATTTTATCACTAAAAAACATTTTAATTAACTTCACAGTAAGCATTTTATTGTATCATAATTTATATAAACATAATTATAAAAAATTTTGTGACTTCTACTTTTATGACACTATAATTAATATTCTTTTTACTTCTTCCTTTCCCTTTCCTCCCCTCCTTCTTCCCTGTCTTCCCGCCTTCCTGCTTTTTTTCTTTTCTTCCTTCATTCTTTTCTTCCTTCCATTCTCTCTCTTTCTCTCTCTCTCTCTCTCTCTCTCTCTCTCTCGTTTTATTGGGGCAGGGTCTCATTATAGCTGAGGGTTGTCTTCAAGTCACCATGGAGCCAAGTTTAATCCTTCTGACCACTCTGCCTGTCTCTCTTAAGAGCTGGGATCAGAAATTTGTGCCATTGACACTGACATAATCTTAATTCTTTTATGGGTTAGTTATTGCTAGCCTAGTATGAAAAAATCCTGCAAATGAGATTTTTAAGACAAAGAATTAAGAAAAATATTTTAAAATATTGCCACATTAGCCTGAGTAACTTTCCAAATATAAAAAGGTTCAAAATAATAGGTTTCACTTTATTTATATATTCACCTGTTTATATTGTTTGTTTGTTTTGCTGACTGAAAAGTTTGTGTCCCAGTAAACCTCTCTGCTGATGCAATAACCCAAATCAGACCAAATCAAACCTACTTAGAAAAGGCGTAGATTTAATGGATGCCAGTGCTCCCTGGTGGCCTTCCAGTTCCCCAGAGAGGAGATAAGGAAGGAAGACCAGAAAACCACATGTTTGTTCTCTGGGGAGCAGTTTAAATACCCCGTGGGAGTGGTCTTGAGCTCTCTGGGGAGGGGTCACCATTTGGCAGGCTTTCTTAGAGGTGGACTGAGGCAGCTCCCAGGGGAGGGGGCTTGGGATGGAGCTTCCACCCAAACATTCCAGACTCTTTGGATATATGGATGCCAGGGGTTGGGGTGATGCTTCCATCCAAACACTGACTTTTTTTTTTTTTTTGATGGAGTCTTTCTGTTACATAGCCGTGGCTGTCCTAGAACCTCACTATGTAGCCCAAACTGGTCTCCAACTCACAGATTCACCTGCCTCTGCCTCCTGAGTACTGGGGTTAAAAACAAACCCCACCATGCCTAGCCTATTTATTTATTTCTTTTTATATTTTTGAGACAAAGTTTTGCACTGCAGCTCAGGCTGACCTCAGCCTCTGGAGTGCTAGAATTGTAGGCCGTGGGCCCCCAAGCCTGGCTGCTTAATCAACCATTGCTTACATGCCCTTTGATCCTGTTGACACCTTTGTCACCTCTCCTGTCCCTCCTCCTGCTGGCTCCTTTCTTTTCCCAAGCAATCCCCTTTCTATTTTCATGACTTTTATTTTCTAAACATTTACAGTTTAGAGTCCTAGAGAGTCCTAGAGCCATTGATTGCCCACAAGCTCGAGTTACAAATTGGAAGCCCCTGGCCTGGTAGCTGCCCTGGCTTGGACTTCAACTCCCAGCCTGCCAAGCGGTGACCCCTCCCTGGGAGGGTCAGGACCACTCCCCCAGGCTATTTAGGCTTGCCAGGGAAAGAAGAACAAGTGGTTTTTGGGTCTGCATGGATCCCTTGTCTCTCTCTCTCTCCCTTGCCATGCTCTCCCTGCCACCGGAGAGTGCAACCTTTATTAAATATGGGCATTTTAATTTGGCATATCTGTTTGGTTGGATTTCTTTGTGCTGGCGGAGCGGCTTGTCTTGTTAATATTCCTAACAGTTACCAGCAATTGCGAACCAGTATTGGTGCTGGGAACTGAACTCAGCCTCTCAAAGAGCACCAAGCATTCTTATTCTCTGAGCCATCTCTCCAGCCCCTTCCCTACAACTTTAAGAAATAAAACACAGTTTCTACGTATGAAAGAAATCTTGCAATACAGGGGCTTAGCGACTACTTTTGTTAAAAAGCACCGGCTCCTCCTTGGGTCCTGGCAACTGTGCCCTCTTGTGGCATCTGTCTCCTTGAGTGTGGGTTGGTCTCCTGCACTACTCCGTAAAGGCATGTATCAGTAGGGAGTGTCTGTCAGTGTAACCTGTCTCAGCCCCCTTCAGAGCTGAGGACACAAAGATGCCATTGTCTTGCACCTGCTTCCAGCCAGTTCCAAAGCAACCCCTCAGCTTCTGGGGTCAGTGCGATCAGCAGGACACACACTTCCCAGATAAGAACTGTCGTCATTTATTTTAAAACGCTGTGAAGAGAAGTCACGTCCTGCAACAGGGCTCACATGGGAGGTTTATTGGAAGAGGAGAGAGAAGAGGCTGAGAAGGGGGCAGAGACTGATCCCTGAGAACAAGATTGGTGAAGAGAAAGAGAGAGAAAGACACAGGAGGTGGGCAAACCCACCTTTTAAAAGGGGATGTGCATAGGAGATGTTCTTAGTGGCTGCTGCTGAGGAAGTAGCCTCTCAGGAAACTAAGGGCAGGCAGTGCAGATGTTTGAATACTAACAAGAACAATCACATGCCAGCAGGAGGCTGCACCCAAGCACAGCAACCCAGAGCATAGCAACCAGGTGGAATCACACTGGTACTTTTGTGACTGCAGTGATGAGCAGATAACAATGTATCAAGCTCAGCCAGCCTTAGCTGATGCCTTTTATCCAATCCTGGGCAGGAGAGGCAGGAGGATTGTTCTAAGTTCCATGACAGCTGGGGCTATGTGGTCGGTTGAATGAGAATGGCCTCCATAGGCTCATTGGGAGTGGCACTATTAGGAGGTGTGGCGTTGTTGGAGGAAGTGTGTCACTGGAAGTGGACTTTAAGGTTTCAGAAGTTCTCTCTCTTTCTGCTGACGTTGGGTCCAGATTAGAACTCTCTGCCTCTTCTCCAGCACCATGTCTGTCTTTGTGCCACCATGCTTTTTACCATGATGACGATGGACTAAACATTTGAACTATAAGCAAACCCCAATTAAATGCTTTCCTTTATAAGAGTTATGGTGGTCATGGTTCCCTTCACAGCAATAAACCCTAAAACAGACTATAAAATGACCTCGTATCAAAACAAAGGAAGAAACCATTATGGTTACAGTACCAAGATGAGACAACAATGGATGCAACCACACCTTGACACAGACTGCTTAATCCCGCTTACCTCTTGGCCCCTACAATTCTCTGTCTAATCCAGAGCTCCTGTCGGCCTTCCAAGATGAGATCTCAGTCTCCCTTTTGCGCTGAGCAAGCTTCCTTTCTCCACTTTCCCCATCCTTTGCCCGGCTGTCACTTGTTTATCTGGACAAGGGTAGCCTAGAACTTGCTCTACAGGACAGGCTGCCCTAGATCATGAGTCTGCCAGTGCCTGACCAGTTGTGCCATGATGCCTGGCATCCTGTCCATCTCTCTGGTTGGCATGTTGGGATGGGTGGCTAAGCCTGGTTTTTGGGGACTGTAGGAATGGGGGTCCAACCCCAGTTTAACAGCGACTTTCATTTTTTTAACTTACTGCAGTGATCTCCATTGCCATCCATGCTGCGGCAATGATAGAAATTTCTTCTTCATCAAGGTCAAATAAAGTTCGATTGTGTACGTGATGGCTATTCTTGATTGTCACCTTGACTATATCTGGAAGGAACTACAATCTAGGAATAGCATGTGCACTTGTGATCCAATCTTGAGGCAGGAAGACAGCACGCCATTAATCCGGATATTGAGGTGGGAAGACACACCTTCAATCTGGGCCTAACTTTCTGCTGGAAGTCTGTATCAGGACATGACATCACTCATTCTTTGCCTGTTTAATCTCACCTTGCCAGCACATCCATCCCTTCACCGGCTTTGGAACCTACTTCTGGATTCCAGCATACACAGAAAACCAGCGGAGACACCCAGCATTGTGGGAGTAAGCAACTAGTGGACTTGTGGAGTTTCGTTCCGCAGGTAGCCACTGTTGGGCTCTAGCCTGTCGGCCACTCCCATGTATGCACGTTCATTCCGTAAGTTCTGTGACTCTAGAGAAGCCTGAGTAAAGCAGTGTGTACATCACATTTTCTGTAACCTTCCCCCTGCCCGTGGGCATGGGTTCCCTACTTCAGCTACTGTAAATAGTGTAGCAATAAGCGTGGTTGGGCAAGCATCTATTCTGAGACAGGGTTTTTTGTTGTGCTTCCTTTTGTTGTTTGGATAAAAAAAAAATTTGTTTTATCATGAACTTTTGACATATACATACCCACACCTCTATACACACTCGTGCATACACATACACACACACACACAGTCAGTGGTACAGGAGTGCACCTCCATGTTAGTTTGTGCTGTGCGAGGATTTGACCCAGGGCTTGGGCAGCTAAGTACTCTACAATCTGAGCTCCAACCTCGGCCTTCCCAGTGACATCCTTCGTTTGTTTTGTTTTTGAGATCTTGCTCTGTAGTCCAGGCTGTCAGACTCACTTTGTAGTCAGGCTTGCCTCCAACTTGTGGTGATTCTCCTGCCTCAGCATTTTAAGCACTGGAATCAGTCTCATTTTAATGGATTTTTTTCTATTTAAGATACAATAAAATTTATAAGATATCTTCAATTTAATTTCAAGAGCTGGAGAACAGAAAAAAGTGAGGGATGGGGACAATTCACCAGCTGACAAGCATGAGGTCAGAGCAAAGACCATTTCACAGGCCTGAATGTATGTTTAAACCTTAACTCAGAACCCATGACCAGGTTGTTTCCTGTTTACGGTCCCAACCAACTCTAGGCACCTATCCCTTCTGCTGCAAACTGCAATCTCAGCCTTGGCCTCCACCTTTGGAGGCCCCTTCCCTGTGCCCCTCAAACCCTGACCCCTCTCCAGGAAAGGTCAAGACCACTCCCACAGGCTATTTAAACTGCTCCCCAGAAAATAAACACGCATTTTCCCCTCTTCCTCTTGGTGGTCTTTAGGCGGCTTCCCGTTTGCCCTTGGGGCCACCCCAGACTGCTGGTGTCTAATTAAACCTGAATATCTTTTAATTTGATCTGATTTGGTTTGATTGGGATTATTTTGTGTAGGTGGAGTAGCTCGGTTAGGAAATATTCCTAACACAAGCCTTTCACATCAGCCCATGTAAAACCCAAACTTCTTAACTGTAACCAGCGTAGGTGTGATGTAAACTATTTAAGTCTTTCTTCTCCCAAGTCTTTTGTAAAGTATTGACCATAGAGCTGACCCAGTGAAGGTTTCACAATAGCTGCTGTAATTTGCTAGAATCTGTGGGGACTGGCCTCAAGACATGGTCCAGCTACAGCTACAATAGCTCACTAACCCCTGCTCGGTTGGTTGGTTGGTGTATTCATAATATGTTATGTAGCACAGGCTAGCCTCATGCTTATTAGACGCCAAGGACCGCTTGAGCTTCTTGTTTTTTCTGCCTCCATCTCCTGGAGAGCTGGCCTTACAGTCCTTCCTCTCTGGAGCCTTTGTTAAACCAAAACGGGCAGAAGTGAGAAGTCATTCCTAGCTAGCCCCACCCAGCTCAAGTCCCATAGAAGCGGGGCACTGTAGGGCCCACGGGTCTACCCCTGCTCCCCAGGTTCATCTTGAGGACAGTTTCTGGCCAGCCAGCTAAACATCCCTTTTGTTCCTGAGCTCCCTTTGCCCCTCCGGTGTTTAGCTATAAGGCCATTGTTTACTCCACCTTGGGCCTGGGGGGAATTCCACTGTGCAGCAGCTAGGTGTATAGGGATTTTCCTAAACTCAATAAAGGGCATTGGCTGATCTCCTTTCGAATGACCCAGGTCTCGTGTGTTCTTTCAGTATCCAGACCCTTGTCGGGCTCAAGAATGGTACAGTGGCCGGGGGTGGGGGGTGGTGGTGGTGGTGGTGCAGGCCTTTAATCCCAGCACTCGGGAGGCAGAGGCAGGCGGATCTCTGTGAGTTCGAGGCCAGCCTGGTCTACAAGAGCTAGTTCCAGGACAGGAACCAAAAACTACGGAGAAACCCTGTCTCGAAAATCAAAAAAATAATAATAAAAAAAGAACAGTACAGCGGCGCAAGAACTGTACTGAGAATAACGCAGGGGTTACAGGGCACCTAGCCCAGGGGCTGACTGGCTGGGACTGTCCCCACAGAGTTTCTCCCCTCGTCCTCACTGGCCCAGACCCTTGTTTGCAGAGCAGCTCGACCTTTCAGACTGAGTCCTGTCTACCTTTACTTTTCCTCTTCTAACCCAAGTCCTTCTCCTCACTTTCCTGAGTTTAGAAGACGCGGGGGGGGGGGGGGCACCTGGTGGGGAGGGGACTGGGGAGAAACTGCCCAGTCACCTCACACCCTGCTCTATTTTGTTCAGGGTCTGGGGTGTTGGCACCCATTGGCCTCTAGGGTCACCACCATCAGAAGCATGGTACTAGTGGCCTGTTAGTAGCTGATGTCAGGGGCTCCAGCTCATCACTCATCCCTGTAATGGCATCCAGCTCCCCAATGTTCATGTACCATGTTCTCATGCTCTCAGGAGCTCCTTAGCTCATCTGACTTTTGACTATAGCAGATACTAGGTCAGGAGCCCGGGGGCTCTCCTAGTGTGACTGCGGCCCATTTATGAGCCAGGTCTTCTTTCATCACAGCGAACTTTACATCAAAGTGCTTCACTGCATGGCTGCTACCAGCAAGGAAAATGGAAAGTTGGGTGGATATGTCATTTTTGCCCGACTAAGACTTGCAAGGGATGTTCTCACTCTTCCTTTCTCGTGGGCCACAGTCAAACACCACCCACAGTCTCTGTCTAGCCAGGGATAAGCAGACTTTCTAAGACAATACTTACTATTGTTGTTTTTGCTTACCTTCTTTCCTTCCTTTCTTTCTATTTTTTTGTTCTTTCTTTCTGTTTTTTGAAACAGGGCTTCTCTGTGTAACTGTCCTGGCTGTCCTGGAACTCGCTCTGTAGACCAGGCTGGCTTTAAACTCATAGAGACCCACCTGCCTCTGCACACACACACACACCCCTCCCCCAACCTCCAATTCCCCCAACCCCATGCTGGGATTAAAGGCAGGTGCCAACACCACCAGGCTGCTTTTTTTTTTTTTATTTAACAAAGGACCTCTCATATCCCAGACCAGTCTCTAATTCACCAAAGAAGACTTTGAACTCCTGATGCCCCTGCTTTGTCCTACTGGTTGCTGGGGATTACAAGTACACTCACTACAGCAGGCTGACTGGTGCCGCAATTGAGCATGGAATTTCACACACTACACAACATTCTCCCGAGGAATGAACTAGATCCCAGCCCACAGTTTTCCATTCGTTCCTTCTCCCTCGTCCTCACTACAAGTAAACTATTTCTTAACTTAAAAAGCCACGACTCGGCCTCTCTATAAGACTGTATTTCTTTGAGGGGACTCGCTGAAAGACCCCTACTTAGCAGCATTAAGTTAGCAGCAGCAATAACGCTATTTTACAAGGTTTGAATTTTTTGAGCAATATAACTGAAAGCTAGGACAGGGGAGTTCAATTTAGAGATAAGGGCGTTGGTCAACTTAGGGGCAGGGGCGTTGAGCCAGACAAGATATCTATGGTCGACCATCTGGACTGCCAGCAGGGAACTTGAGGTCCAGAAGAAGAGTTGTACCCTAGATAGGCCAAGTCAGCATACATATCTGATTTCTTGGAAACCACAGAACTGTACTCAGTTTGAACCCGAGCCTTATTTGAATTGCCCAATCAGAACCCTGTAACTGTGCGTCTCGCTTCTGTACCCGCGCTTCTGCTTCCCTACCCTATAAAAATCCACTGCCCCAACCTGAAGGTGCGCTAGTCCTCCGAGCGACTAAGATGCCCCAGGTACCTGTGTATCTGAAATAAACCTCTTGCTGATTGCATCCACACACGTGGCCTTGCTGTTCCTTGGGAGGGTCTCCCCAGACTGAAAGGCAGCCCACCTTGGGGGTCTTTCATCTTGGTGCATTGGCCGGGAAGAAGGAGACCCCCACCCAGGGATCATCGACCCCACCAACGGGAGGTAAGCTGGCCAGCGATCATTCTCTGTGAATATCTGTGCTTCTGTGTTTCTGTGTTTGCGCCTGTGATCGTATCTGTACTAGTTAGCTAGCTAGATTAGTATTTGGCGAGTTCGCGGAGGAGCTGAAGAGCTCGTACTCCCGAACGCAACTCTGGGAGACGTCCCAGAAGTGTTTGGGGCCAAATTTGTGGCCTGTCCGTATTCTGTGAATCCTACCAAGATAGGACTGTTCGGCGCATCCCCGCTGTCTGAAGGGTATGTGATTCTTTTGGGAGACGAGAGATCCGGACTCTTGCTGTCTCCATCTAAACACTTGCTTTCAGCCTTACGCTGAAGACGTGCCGCGCGCCTATGCAGTCTTACTGTTTGTCTCCTGTTCGTTAGTTTCGTTCTGTCAATAACTGTGTTTGAAACCATGGGACAGTCCATCACCACCCCTTTGAGTTTGACTTTGCAGCACTGGCGGGATGTCCAAGCCACCGCGAAAAATCAGTCCGTGGACATCCGCAAGATGCGATGGGTTACATTCTGTACATCGGAATGGCCCGCCTTCAACGTTGGATGGCCGCGGGACGGGACTTTTGACCTTAACGTATCTCACAGGTTAAAGCCAAAGCGATGGATCCTGGCCCTCATGGGCACCCTGATCAGACCGCCTACATTGTCACTTGGGAAGCCCTGGCTTATGACCTTGGGTCAAGCCATTCTTTTCTCCGAAACGCCCCATTTTCGCTTCTGCACCTACCCTGCCCCCACCTATCCTTCATACCCCGGCCGGGTCTCCCTCTCGCACTTCCCTCTACCCTGTACTAACTAAATCCTCACAGAAAAAGAAACCGCCAGAGTCTAAGACAAAGCCAGGCCCACGGGTTTTGCCTCCAGGAGACGATCTCCTGATGGACCTGCTCACAGAAGAGCCACCTCCATACCAGGACTCTGGCGAGGCGGAATCGGCAGGCCCCCCAGAGGACGAAGAAACTGGAGAGGGCTCTGGTGGCGGCCAGACTAAGAGGAAGGAGGGAGCAACACCCTGCTGACTCGAGCACTTCCCAGGCCTTTCCACTTAGAGCAGGCACCAATGGTCAGACCCAATATTGGCCCTTTTCGGCCTCAGACCTCTACAACTGGAAAAATAATAACCCCCCCTTCTCTAAAGATCCCTCCATGATAACTTCTTTGATTGAGTCTATTCTAGTCACCCATCAGCCCACCTGGGATGATAGCCAGCAACTCCTGCAGGCGCTTCTAACGACAGAAGAGAAGCAGAGAGTCCTCCTAGAGGCATGAAAGAATGTCAGGGGGGCTAATGGCCGCCCTACTCAGCTACCTAATGGAATTGATGTGGCGTTTCCCCTAGAACGTCCGGATTGGGATTTCACTATGGACGAAGGTAGGAACCACCTAATCCTCTATCGTCAGTTGCTCATAGTTGGTCTCCATGGGGCTGCTAGGCGCCCAACCAATTTGGCTCAGGTAAAGCAGATTATCCAGGGCTCCGAGGAAACCCCTTCCGCCTTTCTAGAACAACTTAAGGAAGCTTACCGCATTTATACTCCTTATGATCCAGAGGATCCAGGGCTAGAAACAAATGTTTCCATGTCCTTTATTTGGCAGTCAGCTCCAGACATTAAGAGAAAATTGGAACGATTAGATAACCTGAAGGAGAGTTCACTCCAGGATTTATTGAAAGAGGCAGAGAGGATTTTTAACAAGAGAGAGACACAAGAGGAGAGGGATGAACAGCTTAGAAAGGAAGCCGAGGAGAGAGACGAAAGACTAAGAAAGGAAGCTGAGGAGAGAGAAAATATAAGAGACCGTAAGAGGAATAGAGAGATTAGCAAGCTTTTGGCCACTGTAGTTTCAGGACAGAGGCAGGATAGACGGGGGAAGACAGAAGGGGCCCCCCCGTGGACAAGGATCAATGCGCCTACTGCAAGGAAAAAGGACATTGGGTCAAAGATTGCCCCAAGAGACCCAGGGGACCTCGAAAACCGAGACCCCAAACCTCCCTTTTGACCTTGGATGACTAGGGAGGTCGGGGTCAGGAGCCCCCCCCTGAGCCCAGGATAACCCTTAATGTCGGGGGGCAGCCAGTCACCTTCTTAATAGACACCGGGGCTCAGCATTCTGTGCTGACCCAGAACCCCGGGCCCCTGAGCGACAAGTCTGCTTGGGTCCAAGGAGCTACCGGTGGAAAGAGGTACCGATGGACAACTGACTGCAAAGTTCATCTGGCTACTGGTAAGGTGACTCACTCTTTTCTTCATGTCCCTGACTGCCCACACCCACTATTAGGAAGAGACTTGCTCACAAAATTAAAAGCCCAAATACACTTTGAAAATTCGGGAGTGCAGATCACCGGGCCCCAAGGGCAGCCCCTGCACGTGCTGACCCTAAATTTGGAAGATGAATACCGGTTCCACGAACCACCCACAGAACCTGATCCCTTAACAGAGACCTCTTGGCTGACAGAATTCCCTCAAGCATGGGCAGAGACTGGGGGTATGGGACTGGCCAAACAACAAGCCCCCCTAGTTATATCTTTAAAGGCTACAGCCACCCCCATTTCGATCAAACAATATCCCACGTCACATGAAGTCAGAGAAGGAATTAGACCTCACATACGGAGACTCTTGGACCAGGGAATATTGGTACCTTGCCAGTCCCCCTGGAATACTCCCTTATTGCCTGTCAAAAAACCTGGAACGGGGGATTACAGGCCAGTCCAAGACCTAAGGGAAGTCAACAAGCGGGTGGAGGACTTACACCCCACAGTGCCTAACCCCTATAATTTGTTGAGCGGACTCTCCCCGACCTATAACTGGTATACAGTATTGGATTAAAAAGATGTATTCTTCTGTCTTAGACTTCACCCTAGAAGTCAGCCTATATTTGCCTTCGAATGGAAGGACCCTGACTTGGGGATTTCGGGATAGTTAACTTGGACTAGGCTTCCACAAGGGTACAAAAATAGCCCCACCCTGTTCGATGAAGCATTACATAGAGATCTGGCTGACTTTAGGCCCCAGCATCCAACACTGATGCTGCTTCAATATGTGGACGATCTCCTACTGGCGGCCACTTCAGAACAGGAATGCAGGGAGGGAACCAAGGCCTTGTTACAGGCCCTGGGGGACCTTGGCTACTGAGCCTCAGCTAAAAAGGCTTAAATATGTCAAAAGCAGGTTACTTACCTGGGGTACTCGATCAAAGAAGGACAGAGATGGCTAACAAAGGACAGAAAAGAGACAGTCATGAGAATGCCTGTGCCTCGGACCCCTCGACAACTGAGGGAATTTCTAGGGACGGCAGGATTCTGTCGCCTCTGGATCCCGGGGTTTGCTGAGATAGCAGCCCCCTTGTACCCTCTTACTAAACCAGGGACTCTATTTGATTGGGGCAAGGACCAACAGGAGGCATATCAGAAAATAAAACAGGCCCTGCTAACAGCCCCTGCGTTGGGGCTCCCAGACCTGACCAAGCCATTTGAACTATTCATAGATGAGAAGCAGGGTTACGCCAAAGGGGTCCTAATGCAGAAGCTAGGACCTTGGCGACGCCCTGTGGCCTACCTATCAAAGAAGTTAGACCCGGTGGCCTCCGGATGGCCCCCTTGCCTCAGAATGGTACCTGCAATAGCAGTCCTGACAAAAGACGCGGGCAAATTGACTCTGGGGCAGCCATTGTCTATTTTGGCCCCTCATGCGGTGGAGGCCTTGGTCAAGCAACCCCCTGACCGCTGGCTTTCCAACGCTCGCATGACCCACTATCAGGCCATGCTTCTGGACACTGACCGAGTCCATTTCGGACCTGTGGTAGCCCTGAACCCTGCAACCTTGCTCCCTCTGCCAGAGGGGGAGACAGAGCATGATTGCCTCGAGATCCTTGCGGAAATGCACGGGACCAGACCGGACCTGACGGATCACCCTCTTAAAGACGCCGACTTCACCTGGTATACGGACGGGAGCAGTTTCCTAAAGGATGGAGAACGAAAGGCTGGGGCAGCGGTAACCACTGAGACCGAGGTAATCTGGGCAAAAGCCCTTCCAGCAGGGACCTCCGCTCAACGGGCCGAACTCATCGCCCTCACACAAGCACTTAGGATGGCAGAAGGTAAGAAGCTTAACGTCTATACTGATAGTCGGTACGCTTTTGCCACTGCCCACATCCACGGGGAAATCTACCGAAGGCGAGGACTGCTAACTTCTGAGGGCAAAGAAATCAAAAACAAGCTTGAGATTCTAGCCCTACTCAAGGCTCTGTTCTTGCCTCAAAAATTAAGCATTATGCATTGCCCAGGTCACCAGAAGGGAAATACCCCAGAAGCCAGGGGCAATCGCTTGGCAGACGAAACAGCTAAGCGAGTGGCCCAAGAGACCGCCTCGATGGCTTTCCCCATACAACAAGGGACAGAAAGGGCACGGGACCCCCTCAAATATGATAAAAGAGATCTGGAACTTCTAACTCGCCTGGGGGCCTCCCATGACCCAGACACTGGCAAATGGACCTGGCAAGGAAAGACTGTGATGTCCATGGCATATACCCATGAGATGCTTAATTACTTGCATAAACTGACCCACCTCAGTCTCCGAAAGATGAAAACCTTGTTGGACTGGGAAGAAAGCCACTTCCACTTGCTGGGCAGAGACAGCATTTTGCAGGAAATTGTAAACAAATGCCGAGCCCAAGTTAATGCAGGAAAAACCCGGCTAGGACGGGGAGTGTGGGTACGAGGGCATCGTCCTGGAACCCACTGGGAGATTGACTTTACTGAAGTCAAACCAGGATTATATGGATACAAATATCTGTTGGTATTTGTTGACACTTTTTCTGGATGGGTGGAAGCCTTCCCAGCCAAGCATGAAACGGCAAAAATTGTGACCAAAAAGCTGCTGGAAGAAATCTTCCCCAGGTATGGCATGCCCCAAGTGCTGGGCACTGATCATGGGCCCGCCATTGTCTCCCAGGTAAGTCAGTTGGTGGCCAAGCTATTGGGGATTGATTGGAAATTACATTGTGCATACAGACCCCAGAGTTCAGGACAGGTAGAAAGAATGAATAGAACTATTAAGGAGACTTTGACCAAATTGACGCTTGCAACTGGCACTAGAGTCTGGGTGCTCCTACTACCCCTAGCCCTCTACAGAGCCCGCAATACACCAGGGCCCCACGGGCTCACACCTTTTGAAATACTATACGGGGCGCCCCCGCCCTTCATTAATTTCTTTGACTCCAATATTTCAGACTTTGCTAATAGCCCCTCTCTGGAAGCTCATTTGCAGGCACTCCAGATCGTGCAGAGAGAGGTCTGGAAGCCACTTGCTGCAGCCTATAAGGAACAATTGGACAGACCAGCGGTACCTCACAGCTACCAGATTGGCAATACAGTGTGGGTCCGCAGACATCAGACTAAAAATTTGGAACCCCGCTGGAAAGGACCCTACACCGTGCTACTAACCACTCCAACGGTACTGAAAGTTGACGGCATCGCGGCCTGGGTCCACGCCTCCCACGTGAAAGCAGCTCGTACGGAAGGAGATACAGCAGAACCACTATGGAGGGTCCAGCGCTCTCAAAACCCTCTAAAGATAAGACTTACCCGGGGGCCCCATTGACTCGTTTATGGATCTTGTTGGGACTAGGGATGATAGTCCGGAGAGACAGCCCTCACCTGGTACGCTCCCTAAAATGGCAGATATTGTCCTCGGTCGGAGAAGTTGTCTGGGAAATTCAGGCAAACCATGCTATAGACACCTGGTGGCCCCTGCTTACCCCAGATTTCTGCCAGATTGCAGCAGGATCAGAGATATGGGATATTCCTGATTTGCTACCTACACAGTTAAAGGACCAGGCAGGCAGCCGCCTTTCTCCTGGGGGAAAATTCGGCTGCGGAAGCCCTGAAGGAAGATGCTTCCTGGGGCAATTAGATTTCTATGTCTGTCCCAGGGATGGGCGGGAGCAAGACCAGGTCCGACGCTGTGGAGGATGGGAAAGCTTATTCTGTAACACATGGGGATGTGAAACAACCGGGGATGCATATTGGAAGCCTAGCTCCTCATGGGACTGGATCACTGTTCATAAAAACTACACCTCCCCTAGACAGTGTTCCACAACGAATACTGGAAAATGTAAAGACAACCCCACCTGTCTGCCCTTAAACATCACCTTCACCCCCCGAGGTCGAGCATCAGAGCAGTCTAATTGGATGACAGGGAGGACTTGGGGCCTCCGATGGTACTTCCCAAACAGACTGACTAAGAAGGACCTAGGTGCCATCTTCACTATAAAACTAAAAGTGGAAACGGCCCGCCAAGCAGTTGGTCCTAATCTAGTTATTTCTGACCAAAGATCCCCATCACAGCCCGGTCAGGCAGCACTCCCAGAAGCTCCCCTCAATGTACCAGCCACCCCATCAACTGTTTCTACCCCACTCACAGCCTCCCCGACTCCTTACCAACCCGGGACCGGGGATAGGTTACTCAATTTAGTCCAGGGGGCATATCTAGCCTTAAATGTGACAGACCCCAATAAGACCCAGGAATGTTGGTTATGTTTGATTTCCAGACACCCCTATTATGAAGGGATAGCAGTGACAGGTACCTATGTCGTGTATACCTCGCCACCCACACAGTGCATTGGTCTTCCCCAGCACAAACTAACCGTGTCGGAGGTATCAGGAAAAGGACTCTGCTTGGGAACAGTCCCAAGCTCTCATCAAGCTTTATGTAATACTCTTCAGTCCATCTCATCCGGTTATTACTTAACTGCACCAAGCGGTACCTACTGGGCTTGTAGCACTGGGATCACCCCTTGTCTATCAACGACCGTACTTAACCTGACCTCTGATTACTGTGTTTTAGTTGAATTATGGCCTAAAGTTACATATCATGATTCTGAATATATTTACAGTCATTTTGAAGGGAAACCTCGATTCAAACGAGAACCGGTATCCCTGACTCTAGCACTGTTACTGGGGGTGCTAACTATGGGAGGCATAGCAGCAGGGGTAGGGACTGGTGCTTCTGCCCTTATAGCCACCAGCCAATTCAGACAGCTTCAAGCGGCAATGCATACAGACATCAAGGCCCTGGAGGAATCAGTCAGCGCCCTTGAGAAGTCCCTAACCTCCTTATCAGAAGTAGTGCTACAGAACCGTAGGGGACTTGATATACTGTTCCTGCAAGAAGGAGGCCTATGCGCTGCCTTAAAAGAGGAATGTTGCTTCTATGCAGATCATACTGGCCTAGTCAGAGACAATACGGCAAAACTGAGAGAAAGACTTAAGCAGAGACAGCAGTTGTTCCAGTCAGAGCAGGGATGGTTTGAAGGCTGGTTCAACAGGTCCCCTTGGTTTACCACTCTGGTCTCCTCCATCATGGGCCCCCTAATCATTATACTCCTAATCCTACTTTTCGGACCTTGTATTCTAAATCGCTTGGTCCAATTCATGAAAGATAGACTCTCGGTCATACAAGCCTTGGTCCTCACTCAACAATATCATCAGCTTAAACAGTATGATCCAGAACATGTTAAGAGTGCCCACTAGTTGAATAAAGGATTTTATTCAAATTTACAAAAAGAAATGGGGGAAAGGAAAGACCCCTACTTAGCAGCATTAAGTTAGCAGCAGCAATAACGCTATTTTACAAGGTTTGAATTTTTTGAGCAATATAACTGAAAGCTAGGACAGGGGAGTTCAATTTAGAGATAAGGGCATTGGTCAACTTAGGGGCAGGGGCGTTGAGCCAGACAAGATATCTATGGTCGACCATCTGGACTGCCAGCAGGGAACTTGAGGTCCAGAAGAAGAGTTGTATCCTAGATAGGCCGAGTCAGCATACATATCTGATTTCTTGGAAACCACAGAACTGTACTCAGTTTGAACCCAAGCCTTATTTGAATTGCCCAATCAGAACCCTGTAACTGTGCGTCTCGCTTCTGTACCCGCGCTTCTGCTTCCCTACCCTATAAAAATCCACTGCCCCAACCTGAAGGTGCGCTAGTCCTCCGAGCGACTAAGATGCCCCAGGTACCTGTGTATCTGAAATAAACCTCTTGCTGATTGCATCCGCACACGTGGCCTTGCTGTTCCTTGGGAGGGTCTCCCCAGACTGAAAGGCAGCCCACCTTGGGGGTCTTTCACTCGCCTCGTTCATTTTTGTCTTCAGTAGAAATATGCAAGATTTTATTGACACGTAAGTGATTAATGCAAAACTTCTGACTCACACTGCTGAGTACCCATAGGCTCTTGCTGCTGTGCCGCCAATCGCCTGAACAGAGACAAACGCAAACAGAAAAAAAAGAACAAAATGAAATCATTTCTCATTTGCATCTAGTAAATCTGAATCGTTCTTAAACAGACATTATAAAAACCCACCTCTCTTAAATACTAGCCTGGCTACTTTTTTAAAAAGTTACAGATCTTTAAATGAATTTATAAATTTGTGTCCCCATGTGTGAATGGGGTGACCGGCACTGTGACAATTAGAGAACAACTTGGCTCTCTGTTTCCACCGTGCGTCCTGGGGACACAACTCAGGTCACTGGGCACTTTACCCTCAGAGCCCTCCTGCTGCCCCAATATTTATGTTTTTTGATTTATGCATATTTGTATGAAACAAAACTATTTTTTATCAGTTGTAAGTCTATAAAATATTTATATAGCAGCCAAAAGAATATAATTAGTGTACAGGGCTAAGATTGCTCACTATGTAAATTTAGAGATCTGAATTCAAATCCTGAGAACCCAAATAAAAAACCAGGTGTGAGCCCTCATTCCTGTGACACCAGCCACAGGTGTGAGCACCCGTACCTGTGACACCAGCTCCAGGTGTGAGCCCCTGTGCCTGTGACACCAGCTCCAGGTATGAGCACTCGTACCTCTGATAACAACTCCAGGTGTGAGCACCCGTACCTGTGACAGCAGTTCCAGGTGTGAGCCTTCATGCCTGTGACACCAGCCCCAGGTTGAGCCCCCATGCCTGTGACACCAGCCCTAGGTGTGAGCACCCATACCTGTGACACCAGCCACAGATTGAGCCCCCATGCCTGTGACACCAGCCCCAGATTGAGCCCCCATGCCTGTGACACCAGCCCCAGGTGTGAGCACCCATACCTGTGACACCGGCCCCAGGTGTGAGCACCCATACCTGTGACACCAGCCCCAGGTGTGAGCACCCGTACCTGTGACACCAGCCCCAGGTGTGAGCCCCGTGCCTGTGACACCAGCCCCAGGTGTGAGCACCGTACCTGTGACACCAGCCCCAGGTGTGAGCACCCATACCTGTGACACCAGCCCCAGGTGTGAGCCCCATGCCTGTGACACCAGCCCCAGGTGTGAGCACCCATACCTGTGACACCAGCCCCAGGTGTGAGCACCTGTGCCTGTGACAGCAACTTCAGATGTGAGTCCCTGTGCCTATGACACCAGCCCTAGCTGTGAGCCCCCATGCCCCTGAGAGCATCTTCAGATGTGAGCCCCCGTGCCCCTGACACCAGCATGGCAGGGGGAAGAGGTGGCAGTGTGGCAGGGGAAATGGACGGAGGTACTCCGGAGGATGCTGGCTGCCAGCCCACTGCAGGTTCAGTCAGACAGGGGTCCTGACTGAAGGAACAGGCAGAGGACAACAGCAGAGAACCCGATGCCCTCCTCTGGCCTCCCATGCCGTCACACAGAAGCATATTATCACATACCAACAAAAACATGAGGAAAATATTTCTCAAAGATACATTTGTTACTCATAAAATCATAACTCCCAGATATAAATATGAAGGTATGCAAATCAAAGGAAAGAGATGATTTAATAATCCCCTTAAGGTAGGGAGAATATATTAGGTGATTTTAAAACATAAAAGTTGAAATATTGCTTTGTTACTTTTTTTCTGGTATGGATCTTTATTTTCACAAAAATACTGGTGTATATCTCCCCATAAAACCCCTGGCTGAATTTCTTTTGTTTTGTTTTTCTCCTGCTTTGCTTTTGAAACAGGGTCTCACTATGCAGTGCAAGCTGCTGATTGAGTTCAGCATCCTCGCTCAGCCTTCCAAGTGCCAGAACTGCAAGTTTGTTGCCCTGCTCAACAAAATATTAAGTATTCATTGTTAGGAATTTTTCCTAATGTGAGCTCTCTGCCAATGTAAAATTCCCCATCAAGCCAAACCACAACAAGCCAAATTAAGAAATATCTAGGTTTAATGAAATTCCTGCACTCTCGGGTGGTCCCGAGGGGGAACCAGGAGGCCGCTAACGCAATCATGGGGGATGGGGAAGAGCCCATGAGGAAACTTTCCAGGGAAGCAGTGTAAATAGACTGAGGGTGTGGTCAAGATTTTGGCAGGCTCATCTTGACACTCCTTCAGGGAGGGGTCAAGGCTTGGTGGGCACAGGGACTGGTTGTTTTTTGTCGCCCCCCCCCCCCCCCAGACAGGGTTTCTCTGTAGCTTTGGTGCCTGTCCTGGAACGAGCGCTTGTAGACCAGACTGGCCTTGATCTCACAGAGATCTGCCTGCCTCTGCATCCCGAGTGCTGGGATTAAAGGCCTACACCACCACTGCCCGGCAATTCATCACATCTTTTGATTGACACAATAATATCAAAAGATATTTTTACTTTGTATGTGTGTACATGTTTCCTATTTTGCTTTTATGTTTTAGCTTACCTTGACCAAAAGCAGGCTGAAGAGAAAAGGGCTTGTTTGGGCAGGTTATATAGTCCATCTTCAAGGGGAACCAGAATTGGAGCTTGGAGGCAGAAACTGAATCAGAGACCATGGGAGAAGGCTACTTACTGGCTTGCTCTCTGCTTGATCAGCCACCTTTCTTATTACAGGCCAGGCCAAGCTGCCCAAGGATGGCACCTCCCACAGTGGTGGGCCTTCCTGCATCAACTAGCAGTCAAAAAAAAAAAAAAAATACCAGGAAGGTATACTCACTGTCCAATCTGATGGAAGCAATACATCAATTAAGAGTAAAACTTGAGAGGGGAGAGTTGTAAGAGGCCACTAGTTTGTTCCTGGCTGGTCAGCCCCGAAATAATCACACAGAAACTATGTTATTTACAATACTGTTTGGCTAATAGCTTAAGCACATTTATAGCTAGCTTTTACTTCTAGAATCAACCCATCTCTATTAATCTGTGCATCGCCACAAGGCTGTGGTTTACCGGCAAAGTTTTGGCATGTCTGTCTCTAGCAGAGGCTCCATGGCTTCTCCTTGACTCCACCTTCTTTCTCCCAGCATTCAGTTTCGTTTTCCCCACCTACCTCTGTTCTGCCCTGCTCTGCTGTAGGCTCAAAGCAGTTTCTGTATTCATTAACCAATAAAATAAACACATAGACAGAAGAACTTCCCGCACCAGGGGAGCGGGGAGTAATTCTTCTAGCAGGATGTGGTGGCACACACCTTTAATTCCAGCCCTTGGAGGTAGAGGCAGGTAGATCTCTGAGTTCAAGGACAGCGGGGTCTAGAGAATGAGCTCCAGGACAGCCAGGGCTACACTGAGAAACCCTGTCTCAAAGAACCAAGGAGTTCCTCTTCCCAAGTGTGTCATTGTGTCAAGGTGACAAAAACTAACCAGCAGTGTGTGTTTGTGTGTGTGTGTGTTGTTTGTGTGTGAGAGAATGTACATACCACAGCATGTATGTGGAAATCTGTAACAGCTCTTGAGAATCTCCCCGTTCTCTCCCTCCATCTTGTGGGCAGGGTCCTAATGTGCATCAGTGCCTTCAACCTTTACCTGCTGAGCACCTTTGCCAACCCTGTGGAGACTTCACTGAATTGGGAACCAGAAAAACAGTGTAAGAGAAACAAAATAGGACCCAACTGTGAGTGAGTCATTTTGGAAAAGTCAAGCTGTACAGTTTGGGACCCTTGCTGTACAGTCCAGAAAGAATCATATAAATCAGGCTCACATGGAATATGCTTAAAGAATACTACCAGTACCGTTATACCTGTAATTTGATTAAGCACAAATGATCAATGATGGCAGTACCAAGAGGTCAGGACATTTGTTGAGTGTCAATGTAGTAATAGGTGATGTATTACAGGTATTTAGGCAGATTTGGGGTAACCTTGGACAAGGAAGAACTGCCTCTCATCCCCTATTAACTCCAAAAAACACCTTAGTTTCTGAGTCCAGAATCTAATTTTGCTTTATATATAAGTTAAAAAATGTTCTTTGTACATGTTTATATGTTTTACAATATTTTCTGAGAAGTGATGCTAGTATACAAATTGAGGAATACTCTTTTATTTGACAGAGAGAGCTGCTCAGCCCCAAGTCTTACTTATCCAACAGCAGCAACTGCTCATAACCCATTTAGCAGTGTAGGAACCAGCCACGATAAGCTAAACATGAACAGATCACCCAAACAAAGTTCTTTACTTCCAACCATTTTAACTCAGCCTGAGTCTCAGTATTTTACCCTGAAGCAATGCCTGGTTGCAGAAGGGATCATAAACTAAGATTACCTGAGCACCACCCAAGAACAGACCATCCAAAGGAAATGCCTAACATTCCAACCTCTATAGATAGGCTCACCCACCCTCCAGCACAGTCACCAGGACACCCCCTAGACAAATGTCAGCCAATCAGGGGTCCTGAACCTCAGAAGCCCCTCACCCCCACTTTTACTACTATAAAAACCCAATTCTAACTGAGCTCGAGGCTCTCTGTTTATTCCAATATGGACGTGTGGAGAGACTGAGTTTGCAAACTTGCATAAAATAAAGGCTCTTTGTTTTTATGTATGGGACTTCGTCTCCTTGTTGGCTTTTGGGGGACCTCGCGGATTTGGGCATGAGAGCAGCAGAACCAGGCTTAGCTGATCTGAGGTTATTTTAAAAAATCATGGTTCCGCCTGGCAGTGGTGGCGCACGCCTTTAATCCCAGCACTCGGGAGGCAGAGGCAGGCAGATCTCTGAGTTCGAGGCCAGCCTGGTCTACAAGAGCTAGTTCCAAGACAGCCTCCAAAGCCACAGAGAAATCCTGTCTCAAAAAACAAACAAAAAAATCATGGCTCCGCCAACAGCAGTATAAAAAAGAGAAAAGTGCAGGGTGAAAAGTTTCTGTGCCCCATTAACCTCTCTGCCAGTGTAATAATCCAAATTAGACAAACCGAATAAGAAAAAACCCAGGTTTAATGAATACCAATGCTCCCTGGTGGCCTTCCAGCCTACCCAGAGAGGAGACCTGGAAGGAAAACTGGAAAACCACGAGTTTGTTCTGGGGGGGTGGGGTAGTTTAAATAGCCCGTGGGAGTGGTCTTCAGCATCTCTGGGGAGAGGTCATCCTTTGGCAGGATTTCTCTGAGGTGAAGTCTAGATTGAAGCAACTCCCAGGGGAGGGGGCTTGGGATGGAACTTCCAAACATTCCAGAGTCTTTGGATCTATGGATGCCAGGGATTGGGGTGATGCTTCCACCCAAACACAGGCTCTCTTTCTTCCCCTTCCCAAAGTGGTCCCTGGTCTGAGGGTGGCTTCAGTGGTCTAGAACAAAAGCCTCACTTGTTTGGTGTGAGGCTGTGCTTGGTTCCTGGTTATGCAAAATAAATGCAAATAACAAACTGGGCCACGGGGAGTGGCTAGCACTGCTTGTAATCCCAGTGTTTAGGAAGCCAGGGAAGGAGGATTGCTGAGAGTTTCAGGTAAGGAGACCATGCATAAGGACACTTGAGTCACCTCAAGACACCCTAAAACCAATTTCTCAGCACAAAGGGGATTTATATGCCCCGGAGAGACAAAGGCAGGAATAAGAGACAAAAACAAGAAATAGAATGTGAACAAGTGGGGTGAGAAGAGTATTTGCCCTGGAATGGGACAAAGGACTGCCTCTGGATAGGGAAGAGACAGATGTGGCTCACAGAAAAATGGCAGCTTATAATGGTAAAAGAATTACCTCCTTATCTCCCACCCCCAACCGGTGTTATGATGAGGCTTTAATTTTGATTTGGCATGTTAATTAGGGTGGCCACAGGGGGCTTTTGATTGCTGGACTTCAATAGTTTGGTAACTGGACCTTGGTAATCAGCCTCAGGAGAAGGAAGTGGCCAAATAAGGGACTAGGGCTTGGTGGCTAGCTTTAGAAGGTAACCTAGTAGTTTTTATAGGAAGACAGAGGGAAGGGCATGACCTGCAAGAGCCATGTTTGCCTTGTTCAGGCTAGCTAGAGTCCCTGCTCCTTTTCTCAAAAGAAACAAACATAAATTAATACAAAAATTCTGACCTTAGGCTAGCATCTAGAAACCACTCCTGTGCTTGCTAGAAGAAACCCACGGCAGATCCATGGATCAAAATCTACATTTGATTAAATTATTTGAAATCACAATTAATAAAGTAATAGTTTACTGTGTTCTGAGAAAGGATCTCATACAGCCTAGGCTGGCCATAAAGTCAATATACAGAGGAGGAGGACTTGGAATTCTTGTCCTCTTGCCTACACTCCCAAACCCTGGGATGACAGGCATGCTCCACTACCCCTACTTTAAGGGGTGCTTAGGATGGAACTCAGGATGGAACTCAGGGCCTAGTGCACACTAGACTCTACAAATGGCTGTATTCCCAGCTTCCAGAAGCCGGGAGTAACAGGATCCACCAGTAACTTGTAGGCACATACAGATGTAAGAGGCAACAGCAATTAGTTGAGAACTAGCATCTATTTACCAAGAGACAGAGAAACACATACACACACACACACACACACACACACACACACACACACATAGAGAGACAGAGACAGAGAAAGAAGAAGAGAGAGTCAGGGAAAGACAGACTGCTGCTCTTCAGAGAAATGGCAGAAAGGAAGAGAGCAGGAGTGGGTGGAACTTGTCTCTTAAAAGGACATGTAGGCATGTCATACATGTAGGCACGATGCAGGGCCCAGAGTATGACACATTGTACCAGGTTCCCAAGGGGCAGGGACAAGGTGTGTCTTGATGCTAACAGAGAGTAATACATATTCATGTACAACGATTGTCCTACAGCATGTCCCCTTTTTTCTAATTAAAAAGTAAGGTTTTAACTTTAGCATTATAAAATTATATACAACAAAATAGTTATTAGGTAAGAATTACAGTTACAACATCTAGTCCATTTGTATTTGGCAAAATTAGGAAAAATACTATATTATCTATCTTATCTTGGTGAGTCTAAAGTTTTACGTCTAATTTACCTTTTTATTATAACTAAGGAAAGCTATAATTATAACTATCTAGTCTTCAGTTCCATCAGAGACCCTAGAAGGGTGCCTAATGACAGGCACATCAGATGTCCGAACAGTCAATCTAGGTTTTTCTGTGACATTGATATATCTGACCGACTCTCCTGTGAAGCAGGGAATTTTGAAGGACTGTCTGACTTTGTTTGGGCCAAGTTTGGCAGTCACCATTCCTGTGTCCTGGTCCAGTTTGGACAGTAACCAACCCTCCTTAAATGATGACAAACATCCATAACCAATCTTTTGGAATGTATGCATAGTTTTCTAGACTACTTCCTGTTGTTTGGGAGTCACTGGCAACCTTCAGACCCAAGAAAATAAAGGATATTGATTATGTCTTAGCTGTAGTATCCTGTGAGGCTGGATCATCTCAGCCAGTGCCTTGAAACTGTTCTGTATGTAGAACTCTGAGGAAACTGCAACAGAGGCATTCTGATATTTTGGGTCATCTGGACCATCTGTTTTCCATCATGTCTCTCCTGTAGTTTTTCTAGGTTTATTTCTCTATGTTTGAAGATAGGATTTTCAGGCATCTTCCACAATCAAACCTGATCATTTTTAACTTTGAACAAATCCACAGCCTTTGATTTCTGTGGAGATAAAAATATAACTGCTTCCCCAAAGTAATATATCTTTGGACTTTCATTTTGAAGTCAAGACATTTTAAAAATATGCAGGTTGGTTTAATCCAGCAACATTTATAATCAAGTGTCTCTTAGCAGCTAGTGCTCCTTCCTCAGCAGTAAGAAAATCCAAAGACAGCACAATAGCAAAAAATCCATACTCCCTGTGTATTTTCTTTTTACCTAGTTTTTTTTTCTTTTCTATTAGTTTACTACCTTTTTAAGGTAGTATATAGTCTATCTCTTCTCTCTGCCAAGCATATACATATTTTTAAACACTCTGTAAACTGCTTAGAGTTTTTTCCCCCTCTGAATCTTTCTTTATTACTTATCTGTAATCTTTTTCTATTTACATGAGCGAACCCCCAAACCTGCCGTGCAATGTGCTGGTGGAGCTTGTGCTGGCAGCTTAAGCCCTCAAGAGGCAGCTGGGAGACACCTCTCTGTACTGCTGCCTGTGTGAGAGACTGCTGGAATCCACTGTTTGTCTTAGCTCATGGACACTGGCAGCTGCTGGGAGACATTTTTCTGTACTGTGGCTGGCATGAGAGATACAGGACTAGGAAGCTGAGTTTGGCTCCATTTTCATGTGTTTAGAACCTTTTAAATGCTTTTTCAGGTTTTTTGCGGATCTATGCAGGATTGTGGGCATCATTTGTAGGTAGAGTTTTTTCCCAAGAACTCACACAGAGGTTTATATTAATTACAAATGCTCAGTCGATAGCTCAGGCTTATTACTAACTAACTCTTACAATTTAAATTAACCCATTTCTATTAATCCATGTATTGCCACATGTTTCATGGCTTTACCTGTTCTCCAACATGTCTTATTTCCTCTGTTTCTCTTGGTGACCCTGTCCTTCTTCCTCTCAACATTCTGTGTGACCGTCCCTCCTATACATCCTACTTGGCTACCAACCAACCAGTCTGTTCTTTACTACCCAATGCCTAATTTACATTCATAGTGTACAGAAGGATTATTCCACAGCAACAGGAAACAAGGGGAAGTGCGCTAAGGAGGAAATGCATCACCTGTGCTCAGATTTTGAGAATAAAGGGAGTGTTATGCAAAGACAGGCCTATGCAAAACTTGTGTCTACACAAATGAGGACAAAATGTTATTTTGGCTGCAGTAAATTTTGGATCCCTGGATTTTGCAAATAGCTCCAAAGAACATTCCCGTTGCTTTAATTCAATGCATGAAACTCTGGCAGCAAAGATGCAAAGTCAGGAGTCTGAAATCTGCTATGTAATGTCACTGACAGAGTATGAAGGTGAATTGGCTGAAGGCTGCTGGGATAACCATTGAGATAGATGTGTTTGTGAGGATATTTCTGGGAGAGATTTGCATAGTAATCCACTGACCAAATAAAAGCAATTTACCAGTGTCTTAGTTTGGATCACCATTGCTGTGATAAAACACCATGACCAAAAGCAAGTTTTGGAGAGTAGTAGTTTGAATGTAGTCAGCCCACATAATCTCGTAGGGAGTGGCACAATGAGGAGGTGTGACTTTTTTGGCGTAGGTATGGTCTTGTTAGAGGAAGTGTGTCATTGTGGAGGTGGGCTTTGAGGTTTCTTCCACTCAGGAAGTCTCAGTTGACTTTCTGTTGTGTGCAAGGTGTAGGACTTGCACCTATTTCTCCAGCACCACGTCTGCCTGCACACTGCCATGCTCCTCACCATGATGATAATGGACTGAACCTCTGAAACTGTAAGCCAGTTTCCACAATTAAATGCTTTCATTTTGTGCTGTGGTCATGGTGTCTCTTCACAGTAATGAAAGCCCTAATTAAGACAGGGAGGAAAGTGTTTACTTGATTTATGCTTCCACATCTCTGTTCACATTGGAGGAAGTCAGGGCAGGAACTCAAGCAGGGCAGGCACCTGGAGGCAGGAGTTGATGCAGAGGCCAGAGGCTATGAAAGAGTGCTTCTTACTGGCTTGTTCCTCCTGGCTTGCTCAACTTGCTTTCTTCTAGGACCGAGGTCCACCAGCCCAGGGATGGCCCCACCCACAATGGACTGGGCTCCCCCCAGGTCAGTCACTAATTAAGAAAATGCCCTGTAGGCTTGCCTGCAACCCTATTTTATGGAGGCATTTTCTTAATCTAGGTTCCCTCTTTTCAGATGAGCCCAGCTTGTGTCTAGCTGACATAAAACTATGTAGCACACATCAGTTTGGTGGGTACCACACAACCTACTGAAGCAGAAAGAACAAAATGGCAAGGATATGACCAGTTGAGTCTTTCTGAGATGGGACCTCCATCTTCTGCCCTTGAGTGCCTGCTTGTCTTGTTCTCAGAGTTGGATATGGATTAGAATTTGCCCTTTGCCTGGAGCTGCTCAGCCAACTTTCCTGTCTTTGATTTAGAAGTAGCATAGTTTGGAACTTCTCAGCCTCTGTAACTGTGTAAGCCACTTCCTTCCTCCTAGTAAGTCTATATTTGTTTGTATGAGTGTGTGTGTGTGTGTGTGTGTGTGTGTGTGTTTGTGTATGTGTATGTGTGTGTATAGGAGTTGTTTCTCTCCTTTCACTGTGTGGGATTCTGGGATTAAACTCAGGTTGTTGGGCTTAGCAATAAGTGCCCTTATCACTGAGTCATCTTACGGCCTCCAAAATCCGTATTTTGTGTATCTCTATATATTCTGTTGGTACTGTTGCTTCTATGGGTAGAGTCTATAGTTAATTGTCAAAATGTTAGTCAGAAAACACATACACGCACACACATGCACACACACACAAGCTCGCCACATGTGTGCGTGCACGTGTGCATGGACACACATTCTTCTATTTCATTTTGTGCTTACCAGGAAGTCCTGATTCCCCGGAGTACCATGAACTCATCTGAAACAGAGAAGTGACTGAGGTGCTGTTGCTTCAGCTGGATTGTGCAAGAGAGCGGCCTTGACCGCCTCCCGAGCTGAGGGCATGTGTCTGAAACACAAGCGTGAAAACTGGTGTCATTCACAGCTGTGTGTTCCCACAGGGTCCACATTCATTTGGGAAAATGAAAATTATGGCAGAGATGGAGCTGATCTCTACCTGCCTTGGTATTGACCAGTGTTCGCCAATGAAACACTTCCCATGTTTCTCTGTAGGTCCAAAACGCTAAGAAAGCACACATGCAGGAATCAGGGTCAACCCTGGAAGACGCTTGCATCACTAAGGGAAACTGTATGACAACCCTTACCGTTTCTAGCCTTTGTTTTACTTGGAAACGTTTGCTGATACCACAAACATGACTTCCTAAATCTGAACTAAATCTGAAGGGTGTGAAATCAAACAAATGTTTGCAGAGACATTTTGCTTAGGAGCTGTAGAGTTCGCTGATGTGTAACCATCTTAGGGTGGATGACTTCGAGACCTAAAGGTGTGGTATTGGCTTTCCAACTAAAACATCTCACCCTGCTCTGTCTTATCTCGTGGAAGCTTGAAGCACAGCTTGATGGGAAGGAAAGTTTATCTTTAGGGTCTATCAGAGAGCTCAGTGGTTGACACTGTATGTACAGGCTTTGATGTCCTGAGTTCTGTCCCCAGATCCAAGGTGGTAAGAAGCAACTCTAAAGAGATGTTTTCTGACCTTCACACACCCGTACCTTGGCCTGTGAGTATTGCACACTCCCACTCCACACACAATAAATAAACACAATTATTAAAAGAAAAATTGTTTTCACCTTTGAAACGGAGTGCAGTCTGACACACGTGTTGGCCTAATAATGGTAGAACCACAGCTCAGACTTACACTTAAAAGACAAACAGCACTATTTAGCGAAAGTTTCAAAGTACAGGGTCTAGGAACATAGCTCAGTTGGTAGAGTCTGTGTCTAGCTTCATGAAGCCTGGGGTTCAGTTCCCAGCACCAGGAAAATACAGGCATGGTGACACAGGTCACACTTGGAAAGCATAGGAAGAAGGATCAAGGTCATTTTCAGAGACACTGCTGGCTTGGCTTCTTGAGCCTCCTTAATCCCCAGGGAAAGGTGAGTGTGCTATCCAGCCATATACTCCTCCCCACCCCCGCACTGTCCCAGCCCCACAGTAGATGCAGGACAATCAGTGGCCACAGGGAGTTGAGTCAAGCAGAAAATCAGTTTATTACTGTGAGCCTCAGCTTATATAGCTTAAGTGACATGGTGTGATGTGGGGGTACCTCCAGCCAGTGAGAGACAGCCAAGCCCTCCCTCTGGCTGGAGAGTCGACTGCCTTATTTTTGCTGTCTTATCCTCACTCAAACTTGAGCCAAGTTTTTTTTCTGTCCTATAGGCCTCGAGGTGCAGGCCCTTAGATAATTTTGACCCAACACTACACAGTTGACACCAGACACTGTCTCAAAGCAAAACAAAACAAATAACAAAAGCAGTAATGTGACTTCTGTGGCCCACTGGTGTCTCTCCTAATCCATCTTCCCATCAGTTTGCTCAAGGGCTAAGTAACGCCCCTGCTAAATAAGGCTTATTTGGTTCCCCACGGATGTGCTCACTCTAAAACTCATGCTGAACCTAAATGCTTGGAACTCATCTGGCTGGAGTCCATCTTTGCTTGGACCACTGCTTCTTCTGTTTCCCAGCTTTCACTTTGCACGCACACAGGTTTTCTTTTTTTTTTTTTTTTTTTTTTTTTTTTTTTTAAATATTTATTTATTTATTATGTATACAATATTCTGTCAGTGTGTATGCCTGCAGGCCAGAAGACCCCATTACAGATGGTTGTGAGCCACCATGTGGTTGCTGGGAATTGAACTCAGGACCTTTGGAAGAGCAGGCAATGCTCTTAACCTCTGAGCCATCTCTCCAGCCCCCCACACAGGTTTTCTTTAAACAGGTCTGTGGTAGTCTGAATGTGGTTGGCCCCCTAGTCTCATAGGGAGAGGCACTATTAGGAGGGGTGACTTTGTTGAAGTGGGCATGGCCTTGTTGGAAGATGTGTGTCACTGCTCTTGAGCTTTTTTATGCCCAGCATACTGCCCAGTGTCTCAGATGACATCTTGTTGCTTGCAAGACAGAGGACTCTCAGCTCCAGCACCATGTTGGCCTCCATACCATCATGCTCCCTGTCATGACGATAATGGGCTGAATCTCTGAAACTGTAAGTGAGCTTCCTCAGTTAAATATTTTCCTTTATAAGAATCGCCATGATCATGGTGTATTTTCACAGCAATAAAAAACTAAAGCACATTCACTTTTTTTAAAAAAAATCTATTTATTAGCCAGGCAGTGGTGGCACACACCTTTAATCTCAGCATTTAGGAGTCAGAGGCAGGGAGATCTCTGTGAGTTCAAGGTTATCCTGGTCTACAGATTAAGTTCCAGGACAGTCAGAGCTGTTAAACAGAGAAACCCTATCTCAAGAAACAATAAAATAAACAAACACATAAATAAAATAATCACTTATTTATTTATTGAGACAATCTCATTTTGTACCCCAAGCTGTCCTGGAACTCATAATACAACCCAGGCTGGCTTTAAAATTGTGGCACTCTTCCTGCACGGCTTTCTATGTGCTAGCACGCCAGGCGTGAGCCACCATGCCTAGCTGTATGGTCTACTGAAACAAAGGCAGATCACATTGCTGCTCTAGCCAGAGCTTTCTGTGCCAATCCACCCTTGACATCCTTTCCTCCAGGAGTGTGCCCAGCCTTCCCCCTCATCCCCAGCCTTGGTGTCTCCTCCTCTGCCTGTGAACATGCCACACACATTCTTGCTCCACAGCTATTGTGCCTCTCACTCCGTCTGCACGGATGCTCTTTCCAGAGACACTCGAAGGCCTTGCTTCTTTTTCAGCTTGGGTCCTGGGAATGCACTTCAGGTATCCTGCAAGAGCAGTAGATGCTCTTAGCTCCGCACCATCTCTCCAGCTTCTATTATTGATTTTATTTGTCAAATCCGCACACTGTAGTCCAGGTTTTCCTGGAAATCAGTGTGTAGTCCAGGCTGACCTCAAACCTGTAGTAATCCTCCTGCCTCAGCCTTCCAAGTGCTAAGGTCACAGGCGATAACCATTATGTATGGCATATGTTTTCTTTCTCTGATCACTTTATGGCATTTTTTCTGGGAACTAATCACAGTTGTTTTACAGTAATTTGAGGACAGTTGAAGGTATTGGCGTACAATGGTTTTGGTCTAAAAAGCTTAGTCACTTTTAGATGTCTTCATGCATATTTGCTTACTTAATAATTATTTTAGTTTGTATAAGTGTGCAAATCCATAAAAACACAACTCAAAAAGTATGCCAAGAGCAGGAATTTGGAAACTAGTGGTATTATTTATCTGTTTTTGAGAATGGATCTCAAGGGATCCAGGCTGAACACAATTCCCTGTTGAGCTGGGATGGTCTTAAACTCCCTATTCTCCTGCCTGGACCTCCCAAGTTCTGGGATCCAGGCCCATGTCACCATGACCAGCTGGACACTTTGAACTGTCATTAGATGGGGGAGTTGGATGGCTGTAATACATCCTTAGGGTTGACTGTGGGTGACTAAAAGACATCCCTCTCTGACACACCTATGACCTTTGGAAGCCTGGTGTCACATGATTGACATCCCACAAGCTGCCTGCTACTCCAAGAATTTAGGCACTGTACAAAGGATTGGCAGGAGGCTAAAATGGGGTTACTGAGCCAGGACCCTCCCCACACCCTGGCAATATCTGCACCATTTCTCAGTATCTCTGAATCTTTTTCATAGTTGCTTCTTTCTTTTTAAAGCTTAGTTCTAAGCATGTGATTCTTTTTCATTCTGCATGCCCTTGTGGTTGAAGTGACTCACATTAGCAGATGGCTGAGGATCAGACATCTTGCTCTGCACCCTGTGTTCACAGATAAACATGCATATATTGCCTAATTAATTAACATTGTTTCTGGATACACGTAACCCCAGGAAACTTGCTGTGTAGCCACAGATAACCCTGAATGTGAGATTCCCCCATCTCCTGGGTGCTGGGCTCCAGGTGTTCCACTTCTGATTTATGCAGTGCTGGGCTCCATGTGCACTGGGCACGGATGTTGTCACTGAACCACGCCGCTCGCCTCTTGAGCGCCATTAATAATTAAATGCTTGTGAGTGAATGAAAGGTGAAAGTGGGTGTGGTAATTTGAGTGAGAGGGACCCCCATAGAATGCTTGCCCCCATTAGCGGAACTGTTTAGGTTCATGAAGATTATGCCAGAGAGAGTATTGGGGACTCTCCATGTCTGAAGGAGAAAGGTACCAGGTGCTCAGAATCAGGGTAAGGCAGGTGAATGACAATACCAGAGTGAAGAAGGACACTGAAAAGAAATTCCACACTCGCTCAGAAGTGAGCACAACAAAGGGTTATTTTTTAGGAGTAGACTCACACATCACAGCCCTCTGCTCGAATGGGGAACAGCAGCCAGAAGAGAGAGCAGGTGCGAGCTTTATATGGGCATTTATAATATAAGAGGCCATGCCCAAGTGGGCAGGTAACTTAAAGGCTACTGACTGACAGAATTCCTACAGCACTAGAGAGGTTCCAAGGAGTCAAAATAAAATTGGGAAGCCCAGCGCCGTCCTGGTCTTGGCTGCCATAGCGAGGTCAAGGCCAGCTGAAGTTACTTGAGATCCTGTCTCATTAAAACAAAACAAACAGAAAGCTCCCTTCAACTTATAGCTGGGATATCTGATGTATCTTCATCTCATCTTGGTTTTGGTTTCATAAATGTCTATCTGATAAACAGTAGCACTAATCATTGTTTTCCATATTTATTGACCATTTATATCATTTATTCAGAATGATGTGTCTGTTCTTTTTTTTAAAAAATATTTATTTATTATGTATACAATATTCTGTCTGTATGCCTGAAGGCCAGATGAGGGCGCCAGACGACTTTACAGATGGTTGTGAGCCACCATGTGGTTGCTGGGAATTGAACTCAGGACCTTTGGAAGAGCAGGCAATGCTCTTAACCACTGAGCCATCTCTCCAGCCCCTGATGTGTCTGTTCTTGCCTGGTTCTTCCTTCTTCCCTCCCTCCCTCCCTTCCTCTCTCCCTTTCTTTCCTTTGAGACAACACCCTACTATGACCTCTGGCCAGCCTGGAGCTCACTGTACAGACTTCACTGTTCTCACATCCTCCTGCCTTCCTCTGCTTCTCCGTGGAAATCACAGACATTCAGCAGGATGACCAACTTGTGTATGTGTTGATTGGTTGTGTTTTAAGATTTTCTGACATTTTTTATTTATTTGGAGAGAGAGAGAGAGACAGACAGAGAGAATGTACCATGCAGGTGTGGAGACACTATCACATGTGGAGGTCAGGGTTGCACTCAATTCAGCAGGTTTGGTCATGGATACCTTCAGCGGCTGAGTCATCTCACTTGCTTGATTTACAGTTATTTTGAGACGGGATCTCACAAAGCCCAGGCTAGCTTGGAACTCAATGGATAGCTGAGGGCGACCTTGAACTCCTGATGCTCCCACCTCCACCTCCCAAGTGTAAGGATCACAGCCATGCACCATCAGGCCTGGCTTTGGAGATTATTTTTGCAGTATCACAGAGTCTTTGAAATGTTCATCTATGTTGATTTTCATTTAATAATCTACTTGAAGAGTTAAGAGATCTTGCCCCGGGGATAAATCCCGTGTTTGTCCCAGCGTCGTTTATAAGCTGCACACAATCCTGAAAGTCTTATAGAAACCACAGGAGGTAGTTAGACTCTTCAACCATAATGCTGTATGTAAGCAAAGTTTAATGACAATTAGAAAACTTAATTTGTAAATAGTGAGATAAAATGATTCAAATTGTCTGTATAGCAGTGTGCTAAGGTTGCAACACTTATGCATAGAAATAAACTTAAAAGATATGTTGCTAAGTATTAATAATGAGTGTATATGTGGGGATTATATATTATTTTGATTAAATAGGTTTTTTCTGAAGAATTACTGTCTCCCCCATTTTCTCCCATGAAAGTCCCTGTGGTGGTTTGGAAGAAAGGGATTGGCACTATTAGGAGGTATGGTTTTGTTGGAGTAGGTATGGCCTTGTTGGAGAAAGTATATCACTGTGGGTGTTAGTTAGCATTCAGGCATTACGCTGGCCCGCTCCCTGTCACCTAGCAGGATGTATTTGCCAGTACTCAGGGAAATACTTAGCCCAACACCCTACAACTGGCCATAGGTCACTATGTAATCTACCTACAAGGCTCTGTTCGCAGGCACAAAAGGTCCCTTTAAGAAACAAGCTCTGCCCATTTTTCCTCGTTCACCACAGCTTCTCTGAAGAGGCAGGCTGCCTCTGCCTCTCTCTCTCTTTCTCTTCTCTTCTGCTGCTCCTGTCCCCAGAGGCTCCCCTCCCCTACCCCTTTTTTACATTCCCACACTCTCAATAAAACCCCTGCAGATGAATGCTGCCTGCATGCTCTCTCTCTCTCTCTCTCTCTCTCTCTCTCCCTCTCTCTCCCTCTCTCTCTCTCTCTTTCTCTCCTTCAGAGGGTGGCTGCCAAGGTCCCTCTCCCACTGATTTACAACAGTGGGAGTGGGTTTTGAGATCTCAGATTTGCTTAAACCACTCCCAGCGACTCAGATCACTTCCTGTTGCCTGTGGGTCAAGACAGAGAGCTCACATCTCTTCTCTAGCTCCATGTCTGCCTGCATGGTGTCTTGCTTCCCATCATGACGATAATGGACTAAATTTCTGAACTGTAAGCAAGACACCAAAATAAAATGGTTTCCTTTTTAAGAGTTTCCATGGTCATGGTGTCTCTTCATAGCAACAGAAGCCCTAAGACAGAAGTTGGTACTAGGTGTTTGGTTGGAGACCCTGGCTCACCTCTGGCATGATCCTGAAAGCCCCATTCCTGGTCTCTCTCTCCAAACCTCACCTACCCAGAGAGTCTCTGAACAAAGGAAAAGTGCCAAAAAGCCCAGTTCAGCATTCTTGGCAGCTACTGCAGCTACTCCTCTGAAGTTACCAGCCCCACCCCCCAAATTCCACCTAAACCGTTCAACTTTTGACCATACTTGAACACAAACCCAGCTCATGGTGGATATGTCATCACTTCTCGCCTACAACTCATAAAGTCTCCTTCCTTTTGTTCAGACATGTAGCTTCTCTGGCTTTGATCTCTGGGACTGGAGAACCCACCTGGGAGTTGCTTTGCTCAAATAAATCTGTTGTTATACTTTTTCAGTTCAGCTTTATTTGGCTTACTGCATCAACAGAGAAAGCTATTATCAGGAAGCAGAAAGCACATTGCCAGGGACTGGGGTATTGTTGTGATGGGCCTGACCATGCTTTTGTTTGAAGGAATATAGATTTTGGGATTGTGGATTAGAAAAGCAGTTAAACACTAAATGCTGTTTAATGGACCAAACTAGTAGGAGCATGGAAGACAGTGGGGCTGAATGTGATCAGATAAACTGTGGAGGGCTGGCTCAGGATGTTTCAGAGGGGAAGAATTGTAATATATGGCCAAGTGATTGTTCTCATATTATTTTTTGGTGAAGAAAGTGGCTGCTTTTTGCCCATGTCCAAAGAGTCTGTCTGAGGCTAAAGTGAAGAGATTTGGATTAATTTCATTGGCAGAGGAAATCTCAACACAGCCTAGTATAGACTCTGCTGTGTGGTTATTAGTGGTCATTCTTACACAGATTTATAATGAAAAAGAGCAGGAAAATGTACAATTTGAGGCGAAAAAGAGCACCAGGAAGTGGAATGGAGCTAATTCCTGCATTCAAGGAGATTGATAGATTAAGACATGGAACAATGGGAGTGGTGACCTCAGGGCAAGATGCTACCCAGCTATATTTCCAATTTGTGAAAAGGAGTTAAAGTAAAACTTAGAGCTGGGTGTGGTAGTGTGTGTCTTTAATGGCAGCACTCCAAGGGTAGAGGCTGTCTCAGATCTCTGAGTCTGAGGCTAGCCTGGTCTACAGATCCAGTTCCAGAACAGCCAAGCTTAGGCAGAGAAGGAAAGCATGGAAAAGAAAACTGGTAAAGATTTGATTGAGCAAGGGGGCTGTGTTCCAGTTACAGCAAAACTCGGCAGCTTTGGCCACATTGTTATGGCTTTAGAGTCAAGGATAGAAGAAAGGGTTTATGGAACAGCCCTTTGTGATTAAGGAAAGTGTCTAAGGCCAGGCACATACCAGCGTGTCTCTTCGTGGAGGCCCAGGGAAGCCTTTGTATGAAGTTGTGAAGGTGAAGCCCTGACTATCTTGGAGACTCCATGTTGGAGATGCCAGAGTCATGGGACCTGCTGAGTACAGCTGCTAACAGTGAGTGGAACCAGCACAAGAGAAAGGAATGTGTTGCAGTCAAAAAAGCTAAAAAGAGTTGACGATCTGAAGAGAGCTCTGACATCACACATGGAGACGCAGAGTTTGGAGTCTTGGTCTTGTTTTAGTCCAGTGTTTCCTCACTGTGCTCCTTTCCTCCCTTTTGGAATGATAATAGTTATTTTATGCCATTGTTTGTTGGAAGTATGTGATCTTTTTTTTTTTTCATTTTGATTTTACAAGGAATTATAATTAAGAGATTGTCATGAATATCAGAGACTTTGAATTGTGGACTTTCCCATAGTGGCAGATTATGGGAACTTTGAAGTTGGACTAAATGCATTTTGCATTCTGATATGGCTACAAGGCTGCAGGGGCCAGGGAGTAGAATTGTGGTGGTGTGAACGAAACTGTCCCGTGTAGGCTCACAGAATGGATTGGGACTTGTGGTCTTGTTGGAGTAGGTGTGACCTTATTACAGGAACTATGTCACTGGGGGTGGGCTTTGAGGTTTCAGAAGCTTGTTGACAGAGATTTTTGTCCCGCCCAGTCCTGCAGTCATTCAGTCCCAAAACAACACACAGAGGCCTACATTAATTATAAACTGGTTGGTCTGTTAGCTCAGGCTTCTTATGAACTCTTTCTTACATCTTATATTAGCCCATAATTTTTGTCTGTATTAGCCACATGGCTTGGTATCTTTTATCAATGGGGCATTCTCATCTTGCTTCCTCTATATTTGGGTGACAACTGCAGATTGAGGCTTTTCTCTTCCTAGAATTCTGTTCTACTCTACTTCCTGCTTGGTTGCCACATCTCTACTTCTTGCCTGGCTACTGGCCAATCAGTGTTTTATTAAAACAATACAATATAAGTGACAGGTTACAAGACCATTGTCCCACAGCAGAAGCTGAAGTCAGGCCCAGGCCCAGGCCCAGTGACTTTCTCTCTTCCTACTGTCTGCCAGTTCAGATGTATAACTCTTGGCTCCTTCCCCAGCACCATGTCTGTCTGCACACTGCCATGCTTCCCACAGTGAGGATAACGGACTAAACCTTTGAACTGTAAGCAAGTCCCAATTAAATGTTTTCCTTTATAAGAGTTGCTATGGTCATGGTTTCTTTTCACAGCAATGAACCTCTAACTAAGACAGAGATCATTGCCTGAGATAGACCCCAAAGCTCCCATTCTTCATCTGGATCTGTTTTGTGCAGACAATGCCATCCATGAATACACTGGATGTAAACCATCTAGTCAAATTTATATTACCAAACAAAACAGCTTTAGATTTTGCTATATGCCATGAATTGAAATGACATGCTCAACTCATTAGTTTTTAGTACATTAAATAAGTAATTTTTTTCATTAAAATTATTCCTAGAGTCTCCAAAAACTTTGTATGTTTGCAGAATACAAATGCAAATATTATGAAGTGAACATATATTATTTTTATATTCAGAAGAAAAGATGAAAGTTTTAAAAGATTTAGGAAAGAAAACAGGTGTGATTAAAAGCCCCAACTCTGATGTAAACATGTGTATTAGTTGCTTTTCTCTTTGATGTCACCTGCCAAGAAGCTGCTAAAAAGAAGAAGTGTTCATCTGGCTCACAGTTTGAGGTGTACAATCCACTATGACAGGGAAGGCGTGGTGGCATGGACAGCTGGTCACATTGTCCTGAAGTCAGGAAGCAGGGCCAGATGATGGTTGATGTCCAGCTCCCATCCCAGATCTGTCCAGTCAGGACCCCAAGGAATGATGCAACCACATTTATAGCAGGACTTCCCTCTGCGTAAAACCTTCCTGGAAATGTCTTCACTGCCCCTGCCCCTGTACCCCAAGAGGTGTTATTGGATGGCGATTCTACATCTAATCGGGTTGACAATGAAGATTAAGCATCACAATAAATGAGACAGAATTTCTTAGTCTCCCCTCCCCCAACTCAGGCAGGTCTCAAAGTCTTCTCCAGTGCTGGTAGTCTAGACTTTTCTTAGTCAATTATTTTTTGCTTGACACCCATGAAAAGAAATAACCATCACAAAATCTCTGAGGACAGTAGCAACAACCTTTGAAATTCTAGTATTGTCTAAAATTTATGTTAGCTACATCCTCACTTCCCTGCTGGGTGACACCCCAGAGGGGCAGAATTCTTGTTATTGTTTTATTTTACAGTCTCGGCTAACGGAAAGACCTATTGTTACGTATTAATGCCAAATGTCTCAATGACGACTTTTCAGAAATTAGGATGTAATTTTCCAGCTTGGTGCTCAAACATCTCCCATCAATTAAAGACAAGCTTGTAAGAGTGCAGTGGCTCATAGGCCCGTGCTTCTCAGATGCCTGGGACTAATGAACCGTGGGAGGCAGGAAGGAGGCTCAGGGAGCCTTTCAGCCACAGGCTTGTCAGAGTCTTGCCAAACCCCTCTTAGGCAATACCCTGCTTCTCAGAAGACTGTGCATATGATTGCAAAAATCTGTCAGAATCACAGGATTCAAAAGCCATCAATATTTATGTCAACAAGGAAAGCGTGATGGCTGCATGAGTCCTCGATCACTCGGAACGATGTGCTCAGAGGAGAGGAATGCAGAGGGCTGGCGGCTGCCGCTTACAGGAAAGCTGACCCCACACTGTAATTTCACCTCCTCTGGCTGCACTGAAATATTATATTTTTCATTCCACGCAGTGTCGTGAGCATAGAAGGATATTATGTAACTGGGTCTGGCTCACTGTGTAATCGTCAACAAACAGTTTCAAAAGGCCAACGGCATTAGCAGTTTGATGTACAGGGGACCATCGCATCTTTGGGCACTGTCTGGGTGCAGTGTTGTGCAACCAACTTGGAACTGACCTGTACTCAAAATTATATTCCAGAAGGGCTTCTATTCAAACCACATGGCCACTGGTGTTCTCTTGATGACGACTATCTTAAGTGGGCTAAATAGCAAAATTGCCCTTTGGACGGTTTCATAGGTGTAATGGGAATTTCTCAGTCTTCTTCCCATTTCAGTTTTAGTTTTCCCACTAATTCTGAATCCCCACAGATTTCTGGATTACACCCCGCTGATGGCAAATGGGACGGAGAAGTGTGGGTGTGAGGTGTGAAGGCAGTGTGTGATTGAGATGGGAATCATCTAGTTTGAGCTCCATCTGGTCCTCATAGCCAACCAGGTATACAGCAGAGACCCATCTACAAGCAACAGCGACAACACCAAAACAAAACAAAACACCCGACCAAATGCACACACGCATATGCGCACACACATGCACCCTGCAGCAGGGATGGGCAGGGAGAAAGAGAGCAGTCTTAGCTAGGTGGACCAGGCTGCTTACTCCATTCTTTGCAGACTCAGTTTGTTTTCTTGTAAACAGGCAGTAACACCTACCGTTGGTTTGCAAGGAGGTCACAGCTGACCTCCACAAAGCCTCTAGTTAAGTATGTAGCTTCAGGCCAGGGATATTTCACCAGTTGGCTAGCTGCTTGCTTGTAACACGCGGCCAGTCTTGGCGACTAGATGTCATAGACAAGGACTGGACTCAGATTAGGGAAGTGAACTTGGTAAGAAGAACGCTAGCGTGAGCCCCGCGGATAACTGCGGCTGAGTTAGGAAACTTGGGGCGAAGAAAGTCTAAGAACCGAGGCGTGTAGGAAGGCCGGCGGCAGAGGCTCTGTCAGCGCGGCTGGCCGGCGCCGCCCCGCCCCACCCAGCAGACGGGTTGGCGAGTTCCGGGCGGCGAGTCCCCGCGCCTTCCCCTCCTCCAGCCGCCCTAGCTGCTCCAGCTGCGCGGGGAGCCCCGAAGCCGCCGCCGCAGCGTGTGTGCCAGCGCCCCAGGCCCGCAGGTAGGAGCCACGGGGGCCAGGCGTGCGGGACTTCCGAGCCCGCAGGGCGTCCCGCCTTGGCGCTTCGTCCTGGCCCTCTTGGAACGGACCTCAGCAGCCGGACCTCAGCAGCCGCGTTCCTGGAGGTCCCCCGGGACCCCACCCCTTCCCGCCCGTAGTCTTAATTCCTGCAAAATCTGCGCTGGCAAGCGCTGGCAAGAGTGGTGCACACTGTGGCCGCAGGCGAGGAGCGCAGAGCCGGGTCAGCTGCTGGTGCCCTAGACCCACTTTATCCTCAAGTCCCTGGAGATCCCTGGCGAGCTCTGCAGAATGCACCCCACCCCACTTTCCCGGGCCTGGTGCAGTAGGTCTGTACGCTCCCTCTAACTAGACCGTCTCGCGTTCCCTGAGCTCCTTAGCTCTGTGGGCTGACGCGGATGGCGATGGCACCAACATCCCGGGCCAACCAGGAAGTGCTGCATTCCAGCGGCTTAGAGTCCGGCTGAAGCACAGTCCCGGGCGCTTAGCCACACAGCTGCTGCCTCGCGGCCAAAGATGTGCCGTGTTGAAGTGGAGGGACAAGCGTGACAACTAAGGGCAGGGCTTGTGTTAGGGGGTTGTTATTTTAGCTTTGACCCAAGATAATTTGAGACAGTTCTCTGGTTAGGGAGTGAGGTCCTCCAAGCTGTGGGACTATTTGTTTGAAACAGTTTTCTGTAGCCCAGGCTGCTCTCAAAGGCTACATAGCAAAGGATGAGACCTTGACTCCTGGTTCTCCTGCCTCCACCTCTCAAGTGCAGGGGTCACTGGTCAGAATATTTTAGGATTTTTTTTGCCAGGCCCTTCCCCATTACCCTGGGGCTACCTGCCACGCCTGTTTGTCCATCTCCCCCAGTTTCAGCTTGGCCAACTCCTGATGACCTTCTAAGGGTCCCAGGAGACTAAACTGCCCGGGAACTTCAGAGACGCTTCAAGCGAGGTATGTTAGTGGCGCTGCTAGGCGAGCCGGAAGAGAGCAGGGATTCAGTTTCAACTATTCTATGCGACTCTTTATGCAAGAATTTCTTTCCATAGTCAGTGCTTTGGGACACACAAGTGAGTTTGTAAGCTGTCTTTAAAGGATGTGTGGGGACTTTTAAAATTGTTATGTAAGCTAGTATCTGAGTTTTTACGGGCCAGTACAATTAGCTTTTCCAAATAAAAAGGGGGCAGTGAAGGTTTTGAGGGGATGGCCTCCTTGCTGGCTTGTTTCTGGCATCACAGTGTCTGCACACACTGGTGTTAAGTTCCCTACAGGCTTACATAGGGGTATTGATTTACCGATAAATACACGAGTAGTATATAGTTAATGTGGAATCCCACTCATTAGAAGTTTACTTAGTATGTATTTCTTAATCTAAAATTATAAATGGTCTTATGTAACCCTGTAGAATAAAAACATCACAGTGACAATATTCATCTATCTTTAACTTCAATGTATTGTAAAGATTTATTTTAATTTAATTTATTTAATTATAAATATTTAATTATGTGAATGCGTTATTCCCGGTGCGGATATGTGCAATTGAGTGCTAATGCCTAAGAAGGCCAGAAGAGGGTGTTGCCTAAGCTGGGTGCAAAGAAATGAGCTGGGTCCTTTTTGCAAGGGCAGTGTGTGCCTTAACTGCTGAGCTAACTCCAGTCCCATTTCCACAGGTTCTGAAAAAGTTTTATGTTTTACGTTTATTTTGTCAAAATACGCACATGACTTTGCCATCTCAGCAATGTTAAGATAGATGTTTGGTTGCACTCAACGCAGTTCAGTCCCTGGGTTGTCATCCGTCTCCGTTCCCCAAAACCTCCCAGCTTCCTTGCAGGGATTAATAACACTTTAATAATGATGACTACATTGCAAATTTCAATTTTCTCACTGAGTGAGGTCGGATTCCTTTTTCATAGCTTTAAAGAAATGCACTTGAAAAATGCTGTTTTGAGATAGGGTTTCTTTTCTTTTCTTTCTTTCTTTCTTTTTTTTTTTTTTTGAGACAGGGTTTCTCTGTAGCTTTGGTGCCTGTCCTGGAACTAGCTCTTGTAGACCAGGCTGGCCTCGAACTCCTAGAGATCCGCCTGCCTCTGCCTCCTGAGTGTTGCCCGGCAAGATAAGGTTTCTTGTACAACCCTGGGACTTACTATGTGGGTGAAGATGGCCATACCTGTGCACCCCCCAATGCTGGACTCACAGGCATGTACCACCATACCTGTGCACCCTCTAAGTGCTGGGATGATAGGCATGCATCACCATACCTGTGCACCCCCTCAGTGCTGGGATGACAGGCATGACCACCATACCTGTGCACCCCCTGATTGCCAGGTTCACAGGCATGCACCACCATACCTGTGCACCCTCTGATTGCCAGGCTCACAGGCATGCACCACCATACCTGTGCACCCCCTAAGTGCTGGGATGATAGGCATGCATAACCATACCTGTGCACCCCCTCAGTGCTGGGATGACAGGCGTGACCACCATACCTGTGCACCCCCTGATTGCCAGGCTCACAGGCATGTACCACTATACCTGTGCACCCTCTGATTGCCAGGCTCACAGGCATGCACCACCATACCTGTGCACCCCCTAAGTGCTGGGATGATAGGCATGCATCACCATACCTGTGCACCCCCTCAGTGCTGGGATGACAGGCATGACCACCATACCTGTGCACCCTCTGATTGCCAGGCTCACAGGCATGCACCACCATATCTGCGCACCCCCTAAGTGCTGGGATGATAGGCATGCATCACCATACCTGTGCACCTCCTGAGTTCTGGGATGACAGGCATGACCACCATACCTGTTCACCCCCAACCCCCGAGTGCTGGGCTCACAGGCATGACCACCATATCTGTTTTGTGTTGTATGTGCTAAATGAACATTCCATCAATAAAGCTACTTTGTCAGCAAGACATCACATTTAAAGAGGAGTGAGAAAGGCGTAACCAGATAGATGGAGTGAGGAAGCCTGCTTGAAGGTCAGTTGGTAAGCTAATTTGAGTTTGTGGTGGGAGCACTTTGTGAGCCTGTCTAGGGGAAAGAAAAGGGAAGGGAGTTATTCTTAGTACTTCCTCCTCTGGAGACATAAAAACAACAACAGAATCTCAGTCACTTCGTCCCCTTTAGCAGTACAGTGGGACCAATTCACACCATGCATGAGCCCAAGCCATGGCACAGTTTTAGTACCCAAAGACCTTTCTGATTAAGCAAGTTGCTGGGTTTGGCAGTTTCCTGTCCTCCCCAGCAATATGCTAAAGATAGTGTCAGAGAAGCCAGCACATGAGATACGGTCTTTAAACCTGTGAGGCTCCACTGAGTCATTGTGTGCAGAAGAGCTGTCCTATGGGAGGCCAGGATTTATGTTTACAGTCCTGTGAGTCTCAACAGCACAAAGAAAATGTATTTGCTAAGGTGTTGGTTAAGAGATGTTTCGGGTTCAGATGAGAAGCAGAACCTCAGGTTCCGGTAAGCCTGGGACATTTCTGATTAGAATAGGGAATCAGATGCATTGCATGACATGGTTCAGTGGGGATGCGCTATAATGTCACGTCTGCCCTGAAATCACAGTGCACGTTCAAATCTGGACCCCAGATGCTCCACTGGTGGGCTCCATGACAACAGCATGTGTTATGTGAAACTTTGTCGAGTTTTAGATTTATTAGATAAGCATTAAGATGACAAAATAAGATAAATTGTAAGTGTAATCAACACTTACATGACGTCCACGTGGTTTTGGACTCCACTGAAAGCCTGTGAAAGCATCTCCTTTACACAGAGAAGGCAGTTAGAGGCACCTGGTGTCACAGTTAACACGAGCTGGGACTCCAACCCGAGAGCTTTTGTATTGCTGTCTCTTTAAGAGGTTAATCTTGGATTCTGCCTCCCTAACAAGCCACCTTTCCAGGTTTTTTTTTTTTCTTCTTCTCATTTTGTCCTTGTTCTTGGGCATAAACAGCATGTTAAAACTGCAAGCATCATGCAGCTGACCCAATCAGTTCACTCCTGCATTTTTTGAAGAGGGAGACAAAATGGATGGTGGTCATGTTGCTGGTGAAAGGCTGCGTTTACTGCTAGGCCAGGGTCCTCTAACTCTTGTCTTTAAGGAGTAATTATCCTGTCTGTCTGTCTACACACACACACACACACACACACACACACACACACACACATTTTTGAGCCTAGGTCTCACGTAAGCCAGCCTGGCCTTGGGCTTGATATGGAGCTTTGTGGTCCAGAATGACTTCTGATCTTCATGTTTTCATCTCTGAGTGCTAGGATTCCAAGTCTTCCTTGCCATGTCATGGCTTTATGCAGATTTGAGAACTGAATTCTGGTCTCTAAGCATGCTAGAAAGGCATTCTGCCAACTGAGCTACATCCCTAACACACTGCAGTATTTTAATAACTGTTACCACCACCCTGGAGTCACTTTGTAAATAAGGGCCCAGGTTGTACCCAGAGGCCAGAACAGACTTTTGCACTAGTTCCGGGCCATGGAGATGCTGCCCCCGATTTCCGGTCTCCTTACCCAGCTCCTGCATGACTGGCGACACTGGGCTATCTCCTGAATGGAGGGAATATCTTAATTTATGAGCCGAGGCTCGCCTCTGGATGAGGAGAACATCTTATTTTGTGCTTCACTATTTTTGAGCATTTGGGATCTTGCTGGAAAGAGACCTCTTGAAAGCCTCTGACACACACAGGGAAATCAGCCAAGGGCAACCTGCCTTAGTTCCTTAGAGGTAGTTCTGCAACAAAGACTTAAACTGGTTTTTCGAGACAGGGTTTCTCTGTGTAACGCTGGCTGTCCTGGAACTCACTTTATAGACCAGGCTGGCCTCGAACTCACAGAGATCTCCCTGCTTCTGCCTCCCGAGTGCTGGGATTAAAAAAATGTGCTGTCACACCCGGCCTTGCAAACTGTTTATTAAGAACAGAAAATTTATGCATCAAACAGTGATTCTTTTAAAAGTAGGCTTGTGTCGATAACCCCTTTAGAAAAAGGAGACTGAGGATCAGCACAGAAAGGAGAAAAACAGCTATAGATACTCCAAATAGACAGAGGCAGTAGCAGAACCTTTGGCAGGTCTCTGTAAAAGTGTGGAGACTCCTAAGAAGAGCAAGATTTGGGGAAAATCAAACGCGTTGGCTCTCTTCAAGTGGTTTTAATGTTTAAACTGTTGTTAATCCTCCTAGTTTGCTTTCTAGTTCTGTGATGAACCCCGTGACCAAAAGCAACTTGGAGAGAAAAGGGTTTGTTTCCGCTTAGACTTTATAGCGTCACTGAGGAAGTCAGGGCAAGAACTCAGGACAAGAACCTGGATGCAGGAACTGAAGTAGAGGCCATGGAGCAATTTTTGTTGACTTTCTCCATCTGCCTGCTTTCTTTCTTTTCTTTTTTTTTATTTTAAATTTGTTTAGCACTCGGCAGGCAGAAGCAGGAGGATCTCTGTGAGTTCTAAACCAACCTGGTCTACTGAACGAGTTCCAGTACAGGCTCTAAAGTTACAGAGAAATCCTGTCTTGAAAAACCAGAAAAAAAGTATATATGTGTGTGTGTATACATCTATATGTATATTTATTTATTTATCTTATATCCCTGCCGCATTTTCCCCTTCTTCCTCTCCTCTCAGCCCCTCCCCCATACTTTTGTCCCCACCCACAAGCTACTCCTCCATTTCTGTTCAGGAAAGGGCAGGTCTCTCTTGGATGTCAACAAAACATGGCATATCAAGTTTCAGTAAGACTAAATCCTCTCCATGTATTAAGGCTGGGCAAGGAGATCCAATATGAGAAGTAGGGTCCCAAAAGCCTGTAAAAGAGTCAGAGACAGCCCCAGGTCCCACTGTTAGGAGTCTCACAAGTAGACCAAGCTAATTGTAATATATATGCAGAGTGCCTAGGCCAGTCCCATACAGTTCCCTGGTTGTTGCTTTGGTCTCTGTGAGTCCAGGTTAGTTGATTCTATGAGTTTTCTTGTGGTGTCCTTGACCCCTCTGGCTGCTGCAGGATTCCCTGACTTCCACCTAATATTTGGCTGTGGGTCTCTGCATGTTTCCATCAGTTGCTGGAGGAAGCCTCTCCGACTGTTGGGCGAGGCACCAATCTATGACTATAGCAGAATATCATTAAGCATCATTACACTGACTTTTTCCTCCAGTTGTGTTTGGTTCTATCCTAGGCCTCTGGGTCATCCTGTCTGTGGGTCCTGGTGCTCCAGGCAGCTCCAGGGGTGGGCTCACTCTCTTAGCATGGGTCTGAGGTTGGGGCAGTCCTTGGTTGACCACTCCCTCCATCTCTAGGCCACCCTTACCCCAGCACATCTCATCGTCAGGACAGACTGTAGGTCAAAGGTTATGTGGCTAGGTTGGTGTCCCACTCCCTCCACTGGAAGTCTTGCCTGTTCACAGGAGACGGCCAGTTCCGACTCCATATCTGCTATTACTAAAAGTCTTACCTGGGGTCGGTCTGTTTTCTTATGCAGCTCAGGACCACCTGCCTCAGGGTGGCATTGCCCACAGTGGACTGGACCCGCTCAATCCACCCTTAAGTAAGAAAGTGGCCCACAGGCCTACCTGATGGAGACATTGACTCATTTGAGGTTTCCTCTTTCTAGAAGACTCTAACTGACAACAGCAAAGACCTAACCAGCACATAGTTATTTTAAAAAAAAAAATCAACCCACAGTGGAGCTGCTTCCAAAGATCCCTTCTGCTCCATGCCACCATCATCCTGGTGGGATTACTAAGAACGTTCTGGTGGCCGATCACTAAGGTTCTATAGGCATTCAGGAAAAAGACTGGCAGGGTTAGTGTTTTATTTATCTGTCCTTCACTGTGCCATCGACTGCTTTGTTCTAGTTTTGTTGTTGTAATTGTTTTGTTTTTGAGACAGACACTGTAGTACAAGCTCACCTTGAATTTTCCGTAGTAGCTGAGACTGACCTTGAGTTTGTAATCCTCCTGCCTCCCAAGGACTGGGACTGTAAGCACAAACCTTTATACTTGTCTTATACACCGTGTGTATGTGTGTGTGTAGGTAAGGATACAGGATTTGTGGGAAAAGTCAGAATAATTTTGATCCTAACATTACAGGGTGAAAAAACCAAAAAAAAAAAAAAATTACAGGGTTATCAAAAATACTTATAAAAAATTTGAGAGAGGGGTGTGTTAGAAATCCAATCAGATCCTGTTATCCTAAGCAGGAAAAACTGTGGGTCAGGGTACTGATGATGGTAAATGTTTTATAATTTTATTACTGTGGTGGTGGCGTGTGTATGTGTGTGTGGTGTTGTGTGAGTATGGTAATGCTCTTAACCACTGAGCCATCTCTCCAGCCCCTCGTGTGAGTATGGTGTGTGTGCTTTTGTGTGTGTAAGGTGTGTGTGTGTTTGTGTGTATGTATGTGGTGTTGTGTGTGTGTGAGGTGTGTGTGGTGTTGTGTGTGTGTGCTGGTGTGTATATGTGTGTGTTTGTGTGTGTATGGTGTGTGTGGTGTTCTCTGTGTGCGTAAGGTGTGTGGGGTGTTGTGTGTGTATATGTTCCTGCATGTGCATGTGGAAGTCAGTCAGCTTTGGGAATTGATTCTCTCCTTCACTGGGCTAGCGAGATGGCCAGTGGACCAAGCAAGCTTGCTGCAGAAGCTTAGGGCTATGAATTCAAGCCACTGACCATCTTGCCAGCCCAAAGACAGTAATATCTTAATGTAGGCATGTGGAGCCACTATCTCACCTCTAATCCATGGCCTAATCTGTCAGTTTCCTTGTTCAGAGCCAGCAATGGGCCAATGACCGGGCAGACCATGTATCAGGGTGGTGTGTCAGGCACCACTGGGCTCTCAGTGTCCTTACTGGGGGCAATGATTTCAGGCCTGTATTAGCCAGTGGGCATGGGTTAAATCTTGAGAGCTCTTTCCCAAACTCATTCACAGATGCCTCAGATTCCCCACCTGTATAGTGAGGATACAATGGCTCTCTCAAAGCATTCTCAAAGAAGTGCAGGAAATAGTGTCTGGGCAGCGCTTAGAGCTGGGGACATCAAGATGGCACCATAAGTGTCTGTTTCTCCTGTTTTGTACACTGTTGCCTTCACCCGCCAAATCTGGCAGGAGAAACATTCTTGATAAAAGCAAGCAAAGTGGAGTCAGTGCTAGAATAGACAATGGTTTGGCCCCATGGGGGTAGGCACTCAGCAGGAATCAGCTGTGTCTAGGTGAGAGACACTCATAGTGGGAGTCGGTGAGAAAATTCTGGTGGCAGAGCTGGTCACACTGAAGATAGAAACCATGTGCTTCTGATAATTCCAATTTTAGGCTATGTATGTTGACATTAGCTTGGTGATTTTTTTTTTTCGAGACAAGGTTTCTCTGTGGCTTTGGAGCCTGTCCTGGAACTAGCTCTGTAGACCAGGCTGGTCTCGAACTCACAGAGATCCGCCTGCCTCTGTCTCCCGAGTGCTGGGATTAAAGGCGTGCGCCACCCCCGCCTGGCCATTTACTTGGTAATTTGTTCTTTTTGTTGCTGTGTTACTCCCAAGTTACTGATCCCCAAAAAAACAAACTCCATGGGACCAGATTCCAATGTAAAGCTCAAGAGGGTTTGTAATATTCAAACTCAAGTTTGGACCACACCTCCAGCATGCCAACACAGTGGGTGAGAAAGTGCAGCTCTGAGCCTGGGAGGGGAGAGCTTTTAAAGGGGAAACGTCATAATCAGGGGAGTTCATGTCCCGGGTCTTGGGACTGGGTAAGGAGGACATAGGGTAAGGTAGTTTCTGAAACCATTGATCAGTTTTGGGGCGTAAAACCCTAACAAAGGGCCATTAATAACTGATAAGGTATCTTCAAGGACAGGATGCTTCCTAGGAACATGTGGACCTCATTAAATTTTATGGCCCTCCTCCCTAGTTTCTTAATGGGCCATTTTCAGGGTGTCCATTCAAATTCTGCACATTTCTGGAGCTGCCATGGGCCCCTACTCATTCTACAGCATAAGATGAAGCCCCTTCCTTACAATGGAGTTTGCAAAGTCAGACCCTCTCAGTCGCTGCTTTTGAGACAGACTCTCATTGTGTTGCCCCAGTTGTCCTCTTATTCCTGCCTCTCCAATGTTGGGGTTTTCCAGCGTGTGGACATATGGACATGCATTTTTCACATGTTTCAAGAATTATAAAACAGTAGGGTGCACTATCCATGTAAGAGTGAGCCAGCTCATGTTGTGTTGAGAACACTGTCTTCATATTCTGCAGCTTTGTGAGAAGAATGCCCCCGGCAATATCAACTTCTTATCCCCTTAAAGCATTTAAAATTGTGTCATGTGTGTGCATCGTGTGTGTGTGATGTGTGTGCGTCCTGTGTGTGGTGTGTATGCGTACACTAGAGAAGGGTGTTGGGTGTCCTGCCACTTCTCCACGTCTTGTCTTCTTGACTGTACTGTAACAAGGAGAAGGCCAAGCCTTTGCATCCAGCCAGGTTCAGAATTCCAGGGGATGGGGGCAGGGGGCAGTAGTTGGGGCAGGGGGGACAGGAGTGGGGGTGTGGAGCAGAAGTGGGGTGGGGGGCAGGAGTGGGGCAGGGGGGACAGGAGTGGGGGTGTGGGGCAGGAGTGGGAGTGGGGGGACAGGAGTGGGGGTGTGGGACAGGAGTGAGGGTGGGGGGCAGGAGTGAGGGTGGGGGGCAGGAGTGAGGGTGGGGGGCAGGAGTGAGGGTGGGGGGCAGGAGTGAGGGTGGGGGGCAGGATTGAGGGTGGGTTACTTTAATGGCAGGGACCTGAGCTGGGAGAGCATGTGTGTGTCTGCTGTGTAGTAGGTGTTCTTGAGTTACCTGTTAGATGAACCTGCCTGCATTTCATCAAACACACCCAATACTGGTCTGAGTCTGGGTTCCCAAGTCACCCCTCTGTTAATAGACTTCTCACCTCTCTTCTCTGCCCTCGCAGATGCTCCGCACTGAGAAACCTCTGACATTTGGAACAAGGACTACAGTCAACAGACAAGAGAGAAAACCTGGAACTTCCTTTGTGAATGTCATCGTTCATTATCTGGAACGCACAGGGACTTGATTTCGATGCTCGTATTTGCCCTGCAGGTGAGTTACCTGTGAGGGGAGGGAGTGAGCGGACTGGAGTCAGCGTGACGCAAGCGTGACAGACTTGGACGCCTCTCCCATTTTCGTATCCGAACAGTAGTTTTTGGTTGCGATGCTCCAGGCGAGGAGGCCGTCTCCTACACCGTGAACTACCAGGAGCCTGGAAGTGTGTGTTGGTGATGTGTGTCCTGCCTCACCTCAGTGGAGGAAACAGGATCGTGTTGGCTAACAGTGAGGCCATTTCTGAGGCATATCTGTTGCGAACAAGGTTAATAGATGACAATTAAAGCCTTCACCCTGCGTTCATGGGGGTCCCTGCTCATGCTGGCATTGGGCTGTCTCCCAAGCACAGAGTCTTTGGTGCCAAAAACGTTCAGCGGAAGCTAGTGAGTTTAGGAAGTGATTCTTGTGGTGTAGTGCTGACGTCCTAGGACTGGTAGGCAAGTCTGCACTTCTGACTCGTGGGCCGCATGTGGCTGAGAATAGATATGCTGTAAAATTACTTGAACCAGGAAAGATTTTTCTAACTTGACGGTGCAGTTCTCAGGAGTGGAGTTTGTAGATGATGACATCATGCCAGTCCTGTGACATCAGAAAGCTGGGTATACCTGCGTGCATCCATTCGAACCAGGACTGGACCGTGTAGAAGAATTGTGCCAGGTCACCTGAAGTGGGCTGGTGTTTTGATCTGATAGTAGGATTCAGTTTTCTTTAATAGTAATCTTCAAACAATATTTATTTTTCCCTAAACTTATGTGTTAAAATCTCCACCCTCAACGCTATGGTGATAGGAACTGACATCTTCGAGAGGTGATTAAAACAAGTGGAATCATTGCCCATTCCAGGGTACAGTGGGAAGGGACCTCATACGCACAATAATAATGTGTAAACTATTTTTTAAAACCCAATTTTATATACTTAAAAATTGTGTTTGTCTTAGATCTACAGACGAGGTATGGAGGTGATAGAGAATGTCCCCAAAGGGACATCAGGGGTGTCAGCCTTTGACTTCCCTGGATACATGGGTGAAGGACTCTGTTGGGCCCCACATGCATGGCTCCGCTGTCTACGATGCATCTGCAGTGCCGTATCTCATTACTAGCTAACGTCCGTGCTTTCTTCAGAATTCATTTGCTCCGTCTGTGTCCTATCCAGGACATCACCTCAGAGTTTGCGATTTACCACTAAGAGCTTCTGTGCTGCGCTGGCTCTCCTGTCTAGGGCCTCCCTTGTTTCTGATGACCTTGGCAGCTTTGAAGAGCACTGACTGGTTGTTTTGTTGAATGTCTGTCATTTGGGTTTCTTGATGATTTCTTATGGACGGACTGGGTTAGGCGAGGGAAACCACAGAGGTGAAATGCCGTTCCCTTGACTTCATGATCAGACGACTTACACGTGACATTCGCCTTGATCGCTGGCCGAGGACATGTTTGTAGCTGTTTCTATTATGAAGCCAAATTTTCTCTGCCCTGTCAATGGTGCACACATCTTGTGAAAACAGTCATAGTTTGGGTGCAAGTTGTTACGAGACACTTCTTAGGAAGGCAGGTAGCTACTGACATTTGGAATTATTGAGCATAGAAAAATTGTCTCAGAACTCATTCACTTATTTATTACTTAATTTATTTATATTAATTACTTATATTTATATGGTATGAACTAATGCTATTTATCTTATATTTTGAGCATTTATTTATTTATTTATTATCCAGGTCTATCTCTCTTCTTTAGTTATATTTTACTTTTGAGCAATGTTATTTGAGTTCTGCTCTCTGTGTGTGCGTGTGTGTGTGTGTGTGTGTGTGTGTGTGTGTGTGGTTTGTGTGTGTGCTGATGTGGAATCCAGGACCTTGAGTATGTTAGGCAAGACTTCTACCACTAAGCTACCAGAAATTGTTTAAAATGTTAGTTATTTCTTTTTGATTTTTAAAAGATTTATTTATTGTTTATACAGTATTCTACGTGCATATATGCCTGCAAGCCCAAAGAAGGTACCAGAACTCATTATAGATGTTTGTGAACTACTGTGTGTTTGCTGGGAATTGAACTCAGGACCTCTGGTAGAGTAGTTAGTTCTCTTAAGCCTCTGGTACTGTTAGTTATTTCTTCCTAGGTCCAAGGACTCAGGGAAACTGCGAGTCTTTTGTAAATAAAATGATCATGTGTTTAGTGAGTGGGAATGATTAGAAGTGATTATTTTATCATCATCATCATTATCATTATTAATTATTACAGGGTCTTCTGTGACTCAGAATGGCCTTGACCTTACTGTGTTGAAAGTAATGACCTTGAACTTCTGATCTTCCTGCTTTTACCTCCTTAGTGCTAGCATTACAGGTGTGTATCATCTTACCTGGTTTATGTGACTTGGAGACTAAGCCCAAAGCCTGTGTACTCTGGGCAAGCACTACCAACTAGACCAGCCTCTAGAAGTAATAAGTGTTATTTTATTTCTTTGTCATAGAATATAAACCAAGTTGGTCCAGGAAGAGGCCAAATGCTGTACTTAAGGCTTGAATTTTATCTTGTCTCTGGTCCCCATGGCTACAGCCCTCAGCTGATATGGATCAAGGTTGACATCAAAGAACCAGTGAAAATGTCTTAGGCTGATTGGGGTCTTCAGATCTTCTTTCCCTCAGGGGGTGGGCCTGGAATTGTTTCCCAGGCAGAGCCTAGTGGTAAAATGCAGGCCCATTGCTCTGGCTTGAGAGTTATTTGACAGGGGTTGTGTAAGTGGCAGACTCCTGGGCACTGACCTGTTATTGTCTCTAAGCTCTTCCAGAGCGTTAGCATCTGTTGCCTCTGTGTCTAGCCCTCCCCATCTCCTGCCATTCTGCTTATATGGTAGACCAGTCTTTCTTAGATTACCTGGATTCGGTGGCTTGAGTATGTCCTCTTTACTTTTAAAGTCTCTCTTTAATTTTTTTTTATTATTATTTTATGTGCATTGGTGTGAAGGTGTTATATCCCCTGGAACTGGAGTTACAGACAGTTGTAAGCTGCCATGTGGGTGCTGGGAATTGAGCTCAAGACCTCTGGAAGAACAACAATGCCCTAAACCACTGAACTATCTCTCCCTACTTTTAAAGTCTCGTTCAAGAGTCGGTGATATTTATATTTGTCTGTTTTAAAAATGAGTCATGGAAAGTGACAACCTCATGACACATTTGAGGAAGGTTAGCAATAAGATGCAATAAAGCTCTCAAATGTTCCAGCAATGGAAGAGGAATAAATTCAGTCAACTTCAGTTTGCTTTACATTGGAGACCCAAAATAAATAAGTATAAAACCCTCATTCATGGTAGTAATGCAACCTTTTTCCCATTAGTAAGATAGTTGCATATACCTCTTACCTTTCTTGTTTGTGTGAGAAAACACCTGACAGAAGCCACTTGAGGGAGGAGGGCCTCGTTTGGGGTTGAGGCGCGGTCTGTCAGGGTCTCTTTGACAGGAGCTGGAGGCAGCTGGTCGTATGGCGTCCACAGTCAGGAAGCAGACAGTCAAAGATGCGAGTGCTCAGCTCCCTTACTTGTTTCTATGCAGTGTGGGACTCCAGCCCATGAACTGGTGCCACCCATGTTCCGGTGCCCATGGAGGTCGGAGGAGGTGATGAGGTCACCTGGAACTGTAGTTGCAGGCCATTGTGACTTGCTGGGCATGGATGCCAGGAAGTCGGGTCCTCTGAAGAGCAGCAAATGCTCTGAACTGCTGAGCCATCTCTCAGCTTCCGAGAGCTGGGATTTTGTGCTGAGGTGTTCTGGGCTTTGGACTTGGTCAGCAAGCACAGCCATAATGGTACTTATGGATGGCCACAGCAATTTGATGGTAGGCTTGGGAAGAAAGCCATCCCAGGAGAGCAGTTAAGAATTACTGAGTCAGCCCCACCCAGGTGTAGGATGGACTGAAGAGCAAGGTGGCAAGTCCTCATAGAATGGACTGAAGAGCCTAAGGTGGCAGGTCCTTGTGTACCTGCGGCAGGTGTGGGGACTCTTCCTTTTTGGGGGGAGAGGGTGAGAGAAGGAGCAGAAGAAAGGATCGATGCAGTCAGAAGTCCTTCTTCTCAGAACCATTTCTATAGACTGGTACCGAAGTACCATACATTTCAGTGTTATTCTCAGCTCCTTGGGATTATGTGTTCAATTTTTAGGAATGTTAAGAGTAAGATCTTAAATGCAGCAATGTTTTAAAATTAAACACAATGGATTATAAATCCAAAGATTAAGCACTCAGAATTTCATGCTATATTATGATTTTACGTGATATTAATTCCTCTGCTTTCAAGGACACTTTTTTTTTTCAAGGAGCAGAGCCCACCCAAGAAAGTGCTGCTATTAATAAGCCATGCCTTATTCTATTCTTTTTGTCTAGAATTACTTCCCATGCTCTCTCGGGTTTTATGTGGATGCAGTTGTCCTTGTGTGCCATTCTGTTGTCTGAGGTTTCTGTCCTGCCCAGTTCCCACAGTCATTAAGTTTCAAAGAAATCACACAGAGGTCTATATTAGGTATAAACTGATTGGCCCATTAGCTCAGGCTTCTTATTAACTCTTATAACTTATATTAGCCCATTATTCTTGTCTATGTTAGCCACATGGCTCGGTACCTTTATCGGCGGGGCAGTCACACCTTGCTTGCTCTGTGTCTGGATCTCGACTCACTTTTATCTACTTCTCAAGGTAGAAAGACCACGCACTGTGCTGATGCATCTCTCCCCACTGCCCCATAAGTTGGACTTGGCCATGATAGGAGTGCGTCTACATGGAAATTGAAAAACACTGCACACTATAGTTGGTTTTTGTTGTTAGTCCTGAGAAGGTGGTGGGTAAACTGTTGATGGGCTGGGTGGTGCTGGAAGTTGTCAAATAATGGAGTGTTCTTTTAGCAAACTCTGATACAAAAGCAAGATGCTTAGAAGGAAGCATGGGGATCTTCTTTCACCATAGTTTGGCAATGGATGAAAGAGTTCAGCAGAGCCTAACAGGACCCGGTAGAATCAGTTACTACATCAACTTTAAAATGAAGACTTTTGTATCACAGAACACATATGTATCCAGGTACACATAAATACCCATGTAGCTCAGATGATGGAGAATGTGCCTCACATGCACAGAACCCTGGTTGTGCTGCACTACCACTGTCGTGAGCTCCACACTGAGGGCCATCTTTGTATCCCGCATCCGGGCAACAACATGGCAGCGTCAGCTGGGGCTTGCTTGGCTTAGTCATCCTTGCTTGGAGGGAAGCGTGAGGTTAAGAAAGCAAAAGCAACAACTGATAAATACTGAGTTCGTCCCATGTTTATTTCTCATAGGCTTTGTACACCCCAACCCAAAGAGGAGGGGGAAGGCAAGAGACTTCTTTACCAAGATACAAAGAACAAACAAAGTAATTACCTTCTCAGTGCTCAAAGCACCTAGTAACCACACCCTTGGTCAAAGCATCCTGTTAGTAGCCACTCCTTAGGTCAAACCTCCTGTTAATAACTCCGAAGGAATAGGTCTGAACTCTGACCTTCAGCAAAGGTGGGACAGATCCACTTCTGTGGGCTCCCCCCACACCTCATATCAACCAGGCACAGTGGAACATCCTGTAATCCCAGCATTTGGGAAGTGGCAGAGGACCAGATGTTCAAAGTACCAGTTTGGGTTACATGGTGAGTTCAAGGCCAGCCTGGGCTGTAATTGGAGTCTTGTTAGTGCTGGCCTATCTGCTTGGAATTCTTTTACTATTATTATTGGGACTCTTTCAGTGTTACTATTATTACTATTAATTCATTTTTATTTGTACAAGTGTGTAGCATGCAAGTATATATGTGTGCACATGCATTCCTGGTGCCTACAGATGACAGAGAAGGCCCTGGAACTTGATTTACAGCCAGTTGTGAGCTGCCTGACATTTGTGCTGGGAGCCAGACTCCGAGAGCACGACTGACTCTCACCGTTGAGCCATCTCTCCAACCCTACTTTCAAGAACTCCAGTGCGTACGAGTGTTTGGGAAATTACAGGATTCTGCAATTTTCTGCAACCCCAGTGTCACAAGAGACGAAACTGACGCTCAGGGTGGAAAGACCCAAAGTTCTCAACCCGGGCTTAAGGTGGAGCTGAGTCGTTTCTGTTTCTTATGAGCCTGTGTTTCTGGCCCTGGTGTCCACAAATCTCTGCACTCTGGTCCCGGGAGTCTATTGAACTAAATGTTTCCTCCTTCTGCCTCCCAAGACGAGCAGCATCCATTTCAACTGTGATTCTTTATTGTCTGAGACACTTGCTTGCTCTCTGAGGACCGACAATAGTTCACTTTTGCTCAACAATTGAATCCGATCCCTCAAACATTGCTGACCGTGTTTGTTTGTTTGTTTGTAGATAGGTTCTCATGCACTATGTAGTTCTGGAACTCTCTACACAGACCAGGCTAGCCTCAGAATTCACAGAGATCTTCCTACCTTTGCCTTCTGAGCGCTGGAACTAAAGGAATGTACTACCGCACCCAGCGTTGCCGACCGTTTTTTGTAACTATTTATGATTAGTGCCGTGGAGGACAAATTGAGGAAGAGCCATTCCTTATTCAGAAAGAGCTTATAGGTACTGGGGATTTAACTCAATGGTAGAGCTGGGTTCAAACCCAGAGAACTCAAGGGGAAACAGAGAACTGTCGAAGCACAAATATATCAGACATGGTATGACTGGGATGTGAAACCAGGAAGAGATGTATAAAGTATCTACCCTTCTTATGAGAAAATATGCATAGCTCACTTGTTAAGCAATGCTCACATTCACAGTGTACGGCATGAGAAGAACAAATGAACATATTAAGGAAATGACACCCCGATGCCTACAGCTTCTATCTCAACCCCATGAGGAAGTTCTTCCAGCCAGGTCCTGTGGAGCTGCTTCATACCCAGGAGGCCCAAAGGAAGCCAGCCCCCTTTGTCTAATGACACTTCCAATATCTCCAGGCAGGAATGCTGGCTAAAGCTAGAATCTAGCACTTGGGAGGTACAGGCTGGAATATCAGGAGTTCAATGTCACCTTCATTTGGGTTTTGCCCAGCTCTGGTATGCATAGCCAACTGCAATTGGTGAAAGCAACCCCTGTTTTCTTTGCAGTGCAAGGAGGAAGCAAATGTGAAATCTGACACACTCCTGCATGCCGCTTGCTTGCTAAGCATCTTGCTTATGAATTCATTGATTTGCTAGACGAACATGCCTCAATTGTTTACTTATTCACAGTGTGACAGCACCAGGCACCACACATCCCATCCACATTTGCCCATCACCTTCTTAGGACTAGCAGCAAAAAATCAACTGTGGTGTATACAGTGTTTTTCAACTTCCACGTGAACATGTTCAACTTACGGGACAGTGGGGAGAGGCAGCAATGTGTGTCACGGCGTGTCACACTGGTGAGCAGGCCAGAGTGTCCTGGAGAGCAGAGGGATTAATAAGATGTGAAATCATAAGGCTGCCATCAGCTTTGAGTACTTTATTACCCCTGGGCTAAATACAAGTTACTTTAATTTTAATCATTGCTACATCTAACAACTGACTGGTAGCGTTTTCAGGTTTTCCTCCAGAGCCCAGGACACCACTGGAGTTACGTTGGACAGTGTGCTCTGACAGCAATTTGAAGAGATGTCTGGCAAAGGAGGGAAAAGGCTCTAGTAAGATAGTGAGAGTAATAACGGAAGAACATGACATGGGTCCCCAGACCTTAAATGAGGTCCAGGTTAATAAAGAACAGCATGGAGATCTACCTGTAGGACTCAGATCATCTTTGAGGCAAGATGTTATTCATGTAGCCCAGGCTGGCCTCCAAAAACTCTTTCACGTAATCAGTGCTAGCCTTGAACTTGATCCTCCTGCCTCTAACCTCCCATGTGATGTGATTTCAGGCATGAGGCTCCATAGTCCTCTTTAAACATCTGGCCTCAAGCTTGATATTCTCCTGCCTTAGCCTCCCAAGAGGCTGTGATTTGCATACACCAGACCCCCCCCCCCCCCCGCCGCCAATTCAGGACATTTAAGAAAACTCTCCTCTGTGTATCCTTGCTGATATCTTGGCACCCTCACACACGTTCCTAGAGCCTTACCCCATTCACAGTCTTTTGCTTGGTGACCACCACTACCAGCTGACCACCCATCTCCTGGTGACTACCCACACCTGGTGACCACCCACTGTCCAGTGACCACCACCTGGTGACGACCCACACCTGGTGACCACCTGTAGCAGGTCAGATGCCAGGATTCGTATTCTCAAGTGTGAGCATCCAGGCAAGAGGACCGTAAAGGATGCTGGGGTTCTATCTGTACTCTGCAGCACGTTCCTAGTTCCCGATGTTGCCTGGAGATAATGGGTTTGGGTCCCTGGGACTCATATCAGCAGGGGGAGAGGCAGCCCTTGCTAATTCTTCCTGTGGCCTCTTCCTGCAGTGACTGCTGTAGTCTGCCTTTAGGCCGGAACACAGCCTCTTCCCCCTCCAAAGGCTCCTACAAGCTCTGGGCTTAAGACCCATCTCCCTTTGTAGATCCCCAGGGGCACACTGATCCCCAGGATCCCAGATCCATTCTTGTTCCTAGAATGTAAGATGTTCTTTTTGAGTTGTCTCCCCCATACTTCATAGATGACGTATAGAGAAGTAGGTAAAAATGGCCGTGGCCCTGGCTGCTGGTTGCATGGAGGGGCCAGGGCTTGAACTGGAATCAGCTTAGACTTAGGCATAAGACAGGAAGGGAGGACCAATTAAAAATTCAATACACTTGATTTGAGCTTGATGAAATAAATACCTGTGGGAATTCAGGGGGTCCTGGGTAGACGAGAGGGAGGATGGTGAATGGAAGAGAGAAGCTTTAAGTTTACAAATGTCTCCTAGACTTCCTTCTCTGTGGACACAGAATGGCCAGAGACTTAGGTGCCAAATAGACGTAAGGAGACAGAAGAACTGTAAGCAGCGTCAGTGTTTGAAGGAGGGTGTTGGCAGAGAAGCCCAGAACTCAGAAGCCAGGACCCTTGCTGAAGAGAATGTGAGAGGAAGGAGGCCTGGGCCCAGCACTGACCCAGGCTGGGAAGAGAACGGCCATTGTGCTGTTCATCCATTCAGAGCTGGCATCGTGATCTGTAAATCATCCCCTCCTGCCTCTCAAGAGGGATCAGATTTGCTGCGGTTTGGGGAATGGCCTGTGAACACGATCGTGCCTTGTCAGTACTTTGATCTAGCCTTTTCAGTCAGCCCTAGGAGCTGAAGGTCTCTGCAGGTCTGCTCTGTAGTCTCTCCTTTCCCCTCGGTCACTGCCTGGTCCTGGTCCTTTGTCCCCTGCTTGATATGTCCGTCAGGTTCCTCATTGTGATCTAGTGACATGGTAGATCTGTGTGACCCTCCTGGTGTGTGAAGAAGACTGCGGAACAGATAAGTTTCTGAGTGGCTGCATGGTTGGCATTCAGCACAAAGCACACTGGAGAGAGGTGAGACGGCTCAGGAGATAAAGGTGTGTGCCACCAAACCTGATGACTTCAGTTCCATTCCTGGAACCCACATGGTGGGACGGGAGAATTGACTCTCCTGAGTTGTTTTCTGGTCTCCATACTTAAATGCTGTGATACACACACAGAAAAACACACACTTTCTCTCTCTCTCTCTCTCTCTCTCTCTCTCTCTCTCTCTCTCTCTCTCACACACACACACACACACACACACACACAATGAATAAATAAATTTAATGGTATGCCCTGGACATGTGAGAGGTTGCTGGTTTGGGAAAAGGATGGCTCTTCCACGGAGAAGAGTGCCCTTATCGGGAGATATAGCAAAGTCCATTTTCTGCAGACAGATCTGTGGGATGAGTGAGAACAAGCAAGTCTGGATATAACTACAGGCTTGCCATATGAAATTCTATTCCACGGGAATTAAAGTTTGTGGCTTTGTAAGGCATTTATTGCAGATGGTAAAAGCTTTTCTCATATTCTTTTGCCAAAGCGTAGAAGCGTGTAAAAATAAGGATGGGCTTTTTACTGTGGCTGTGTGTCTGTTCTTATCCCCTTAAACATTTAACGTGTCCCCTGTGCACAGCAGTGACATTTAAAGTTGCTATAACACAGCAACTTAAATGTAGAAGTCTCTTACGAAGAAAACAGGAAAGTGAAAGAAAGACATTTAGGGATTGTGTTTTTCTGAGAGTGTTGCAGTTCCCAAGGTAGTGTTCAACTTCTGTTGCAAAAGCAATTTAGATGCAGACACTTGAAAACTGGCGTGTCTGGACCAAGGTACCTTCTGCCTCAGCAGTTCTAATGTGATGTCTCCAAGATGTGGTCCTTGTGGGAGAGGGAGTCTGGTGCTTGACACATCCGGTTCACATTGTGGGCAAAGAATGAAGATAGGCGGGGGAGGTTCTATCTCCCTGTGAAGACCTGCCTCATTATTCTAACACTGTCACATCTTACTAGCTAAAGCCCGTCAACAAAGCTGCTGCACCTGGCCACTCTGCGAATCTCTTAGTTATTATGAACCCCATTTTCAAAGATTGAAGTAACAGTCTTACTTTTGCGTTGCCATTATAGCTATATACTCAGAAACGTCCCCTGTGGAAGGGGTGTCTTTCTGGATGATTTCACACCAGGAACTCGCTAAGTTTGCCGCCGACGTGGGGTTAGTAAATTACATGTATTTAGGGGTTTCTTACAGGGAAATGACTTATTTACCTGTAGGGTTGGATGGCCAACTAGGAAGAGGTAGTACAGACAGAATTACCGTGAGCAGAAGTGGAGGCCTGAGTCGCTGAAGTGTGGGAGTCCTAAGAACGGTCAGTGAATGACTTTGGTCCTGCCAGGGGAACTGTCTTGTTTCCTAATCACCCTGGATGCAGTCTCCAGAATCCCTTCACAGCATCAAGGTTAGTAGCTGATTGGTAGCTAGGGAAGACTATAAAAAGACTGCTGCCTCCTTCCTTGCTTTAGCTCTGATGAAACAGTGTCGTAGAGGCTGGCCCCAACTAGACACACACAGAAGCGACATGTTGGGGACTGTGGCTCATTGCAGTGAAGTCAAGATGCCACCTTACTATTTAATTGCCAAGTAGTGACAGATACAGGGTAAAAACCAAGTCAGCGAGTATTTCCTCTTTTCCGGTGTCTGACAGAGCTCTGTGGATGCTATTGTAAGTATTGCCTCAGATGGCAATGTGGAACTAGTTATGCAGTTTGTGCTTTTTAGTATTTTGTTCTTATATTCCATGTATCATAGGTAGTTAAGACTTGATGTTTTTATGTTTCATGAGATGAGTGAAGAGTTTTGAGGGCCATCTGCCATTGTGACCACATCCAATGCAGCACTGTTTTTAGAACTAATGGAAATATAACTCAGTATTTAACAACTTAAATGTTTTTCCTTATCTGCACCTATTTTGATCTTCTGGATACATATGATAACTGATCTTTTTCTTCTTTATTTTTTACATTTGTTTCTGTGTGCATGTGTGGATGCATATGTATGTGCGTGTGCATATGTGTGTGTGCATGAGTGTGTGTGCATATGTGTGTGTGCATGAGTGTGTGTGCATATGTGTGTGCGCATATGTGTGTGTGTGCAAATGTGTGTGCATGTGTGTGTGCATATGTGTGTGCATGAGTGTGTGCATATGTGTGTATGAGTGTGTACATATGTGTGTGCATATGTGTGTGTGCATGAGTGTATGCATGAGTGTGTGTGTGCATATGTGTGTGTGCATATGTGTGTGTGTGCGCATGAGTGTGTGTGTGTGTGCATGAGTGTGTGTGTCCATGGGTGTGTTTGTGAATGCCCAGAAAACAACTTTTCAGAGTCAGGTTTTTCCTTTCGTCATAAGTGTCCCAGAGATAAACACATCGTCAGGCTTGGTAGCAATGCCTTTACCCACTGGGCCATCTTGTCAGCTCACTCCTGACTTTATCATAATAAAACCATACATTTACAATGGGCAAAGCCCACCTAAGTACACTTCACTATGTACAATTAAGAGAAAACATTATAAACAATTAAAACATTGTATTTTACCAATTATTTTTGGTCAGCAAACTATTTAAAATAATCAGTGTTGCTCTTTCAGTTCAAAGTTTAAAACAAAGGAATCTTCTACACTTATCTACAGTTATCTTAAAAATAATCCCATGCCTCCATTTTTGGATGCCAGAAGTATAGGGTAGAAATATAGTCACTTAGGGCTGGAGAGATGGCTCAGTGGTTAAGAGCATTGCCTGCTCTTCCAAAGGTCCTGAGTTCAATTCCCAACAACCACATGGTGGCTCACAACCATCTGTAAAGAGGTCTGGCGCCCTCTTCTGGCCTTCAGGCATACACACAGAATATTGTATACTACATAATAAATAAATAAATTATACATAATAAATAAATATTTAAAAAAAAGAAAAGAAAAGAAAAAAAAAGAAATATAGTCACTTAGATAATAGAACCTGGCATTGAGTTAATGTTTGGGAGGTTTAGGGGTCTACTTATTTTTGTTTGCTTATGAAAAGCAAGAATCACTATTCTATCACTTTAAGTTCTTTTTCTTTTTTCTTGAAACTGGGTCTCTTCATATAGCCCTGGCTGTCCTGGAACTCACTTTGTAGACCAGGCTGACCTGGAACTAACAGAGATCCACCTGTCTCTGCTTCCCAAGTGCTGGGATTAAAGTCCTGCACCACCAGGCCCAAACCCGGGAGTTCCTTTTTAATTGCATTTCTATGCACTTATTTTTTGTGTGAGCCACAGCACGCACAGGGTGAGAGGAGTTTGTTCTGGATCCACCATGTGGGTCTGCAGGATGGAGCTTAGACCCTCACTCGTGGTCTGCACCCAGCTTCTGGTGCCCATACCTGCTGAGCCATTTCACCCCCAGATTTAAGTTCTTGGAAACAGAAATGGGTAACTTGCTGTAAATGTTTGTTTCAAGCAGAGATGGTCCTTTATTGTGGGAGCTTCTGACCCATTTGAGTCCATTCTTTCTTCGGGCGCCATTTGCAATGGAGGCTTGTGTTCATCCCTACAGTGAGTAGTGCTTGTTCTTTGCTTGGTGGGAGCTCAGGGACGGACACTGCTGGTGAGACTTTCCCAGAATGTGGTTCAGAGGTGGAGAGGCTGGATGGTCATCAGATATTCATGAGAGATGTTTATTTTGCTTTGTTTGAGAAATGGTCTCACTGTGTAGACCTGGCTGGCCTGGAACACTCTGTGTAGACCAGGTTGGCTTCAAATGCACCGAGATCTGCCTGACTCTGCCCATTGTGTGCTGGGGTTAAAGGCAAGCAGAGTTTCAAGTGGCCTGGACTGGCCTTGAACTATCTGTGTACCTGGGGCAGGTCGTGAATGCCTGATCCTTATGCCATCTCCACCCCCTAGTGCTGGGTGTATAGGTGCGTACGTGAACCACTTCAGGATGGCATGTTGTACATGCTCTCCCTCCCCAGCACAGGAGTTACAGTGCAGACACAGCCATGCCCTTCCTTCACGTAGGTGCTGGGAATCCAGTCTTAGGTACTCTTGTTTGCAAAGCCAGCACTTTACCCACTGAATGGTCTGCCCAGCCCTTCACTGATCAAAAGCAGCATGGCTGTGCTTGGAAGGCACTAAGCCAACGTGCTCAGGTGTGCCCCACGGGCATCACGCAGTATCTATGACTTGCCAGAAGGAAGTGGGAAAAGGCTATAACAAAGATTTTGAGAAAGCCCTGGAGGAAGAGACCCAGATCTTCCTGGGGGATGGTTTCACCACAGACAGACAAACCATACCTACATTGCTAAGGGTAGGTGTGGTCTCTGAGGAGAACAGGGAATGTTGCTCAGGAGTAAGACAGGAGCTGAAGGCTCACACTGTCATGCTTGCACGCTTACTCCTTAGATCGCCACATTAATAGTGATCATTGGAGATACCTTGCCGCTGCTGTGTCATCACAGGTTTTGCTCCTGCAGCTGCCTTGCTTGCCGCCATTGCTGTTCAAATGTGCACCTGGTTTTGCTTTGTTGGTAGTGTTCTCTGTAGGGCCCACGTCTGGTTTTGCTTTGTTGGTAGTGTTCTCTGTAGGGCCCACGTCTGGTTTTGCTTTGTTGGTAGTGTTCTCTGTAGGGCCCACGTCTGGTTTTGCTTTGTTGGTAGTGCCCACATCCGGCAGGCAGTAAGTGAGAGAGCGAATATGGTGCGTGCAAGAAGGAGCTAAATAAAGATGCAGCTACCTAGCATTCAGTTTCTACAGTTCTCCCATGCAAGCAGCAGTGAGTTATCTCAAGAAATACCCTGGTCTATCTCTCCGTGGTTGAGACCGACCTCTCATTACAAATGCGGCAGACAGCATTTCAGTCATCTGACTGCGCCTGTTTCTAAACCTCTGCATGAAGCTGAAGATAGGAGGGGAGGAGGTGGTGGGGGGGCTCTGCTAAATGGAGCAGTCAAACACATTGATCAATAACTAAGGGAACAAACAAATACATATTTAAGACTATCAAATATAAAATGCCTGTGTGTGCACACACATGCCATGGCGTGGGTGTGGAGGTCAGAGGACAGCCTGTGGGAACTGTGTGTGCACACACATGCCATGGCGCGGGTGTGGAGGTCAGAGGAGAGCCTGTGGGAACTGTGTGTGCACACACATGCCATATCGCGTGTGTGGAGGTCACAGGACAGCCTGTGGGGGCTGTGTGTGCACACACATGCCATGGTTTATATGTGGAGGTCAGAGGACAGCCTGTGGGGGCTGTGTGTGCACACACATGCCATGGCGCAGGTGTGGAGGTCAGAGGAGAGCCTGTGGGGGCTGTGTGTGCACACACATGCCATATCGCATGTATGGAGGTCACAGGACAGCCTGTGGGGGCTGTGTGTGCACACACATGCCATATCGCGTGTATGGAGGTCACAGGACAGCCTGCGGGGGCTGTGTGTGCACACACATGCCATGGTTTATATGTGGAGGTCAGAGGACAGCCTGTGGGAGCTGTGTGTGCACACACATGCCATGGTTTATATGTGGAGGTCAGAGGACAGCCTGTGGGAACTGTGTGTGCACACACATGCCATGGCGTGGGTGTGGAGGTCAGAGAAGAGCCTGTGGGGGCTGTGTGTGCACACACGTGCCATGGTTTATATGTGGAGGTCAGAGGACAGCCTGTGGGAGCTGGTTCTCTCCTTCACCTTCACACAGCAAGCACCCTTACCCGCCGAGCCACGTCTCTGACTCATTGTTGCAGTTTTAATTTCCCTGGTGAATATGAAGAGTTAGGACCTCATCATGTGCTTGCTTTATTTCCCCCAGAGTCTCATGTAGCCCAGGTTGTGTAACTGAGCCTATCTTTGAACTCTTGATCTCCTAAATTCCACAATAGCAGGGAAGTTCCCTTTTCACTTCCATATTCTCAGAGCTGAGAACAAGACCTGACACACAGGGAGCAATGGGGAACTTCTAGCCTCTTTCCATAGACCTTATTGCTTTCTTCTCCAAGAGAATCTCAGAAGGAACCCCCTCTGCTCACTTACAGTTGGAAAGCCCTTGTGTGCTTTTCTTTTTTCGGACTATCTGGGGGATCCCCCACTGCGGGATCCCCCATTTTCCGGTTATTGCCTTGGGCCATTCTCTTGTTGTCATGGCAAACCATGTGACACAAAGCTACCCAAAGGGAGAAGGATTTCTCTGTGTTTGCAGCTTGAAGGATGCAGCCATTGTGGCAGGGAAGGCAGGGCAGTAGACTGCGATGTGTGCTCAGGTTATATCAGCATTTGGGAAGCAGAGGATGGACAGGATTTGAGGCTGGACTCTAAAGCCTCGAGGCCAGCCCCCGTAGCGCTCCTCCTCCAGAGAAACCACCTCCTAAAAGTCCCTCAGCCTTCCAACACAGACCCAGAGCTCAGACACACAGGCCTATGGAGGGTATTTTACATTTAAATCACAACAGCGCAGAGCCCTGTGACCAGGATTCCATCTTCCCTGGGAACTTACCTCATGCGTGAGTCTCTCTCAATGTACAGCCCATCTCTTGACCAGCCTTCCTGTGGCCTTTGGCTCTCCTGATTCGGCCAGCTTGTGTGGAAGAAGCTCTGGAGGCTGCAGCCTTACCTCAATGCTGTTTCCTCTCCAGCTTGCCAAGGTTTCCTGGAACCCCTGGCCTCGGAATTACCCAGTCCAGCCAGGAGTCTGTGCAGCTGCCCCGCGGCCTGGCCTGCTTGCATCTGTTGATTTCCTCCTTTCTTCTTCTCCTGTGTTCTTCTCATGAGCACCATTACATGCTCTGCTTTTATGCATCTGGCCAACTCCTCCTTGCCTCAGTGAGAAATGTGGATGCTGACTGACCTCCCTGTCTCCCTGTCCCTTTCTAATCTGCTAAGCCCTTCCTCAGAGGTACCCTGCATTTCTCTCTGCAGCCATCGGCCCTGTGAGCTCATGGAACACTGTTCATTCTCTACCTCTAGATTTAGTTAGGCAGTCTTTCTAAAACTCAGATTCAAACTTAAAATTTTCTATGCTTCTCATTAGATTCAAATCTGTCTTCCTCACTTCCCCAATCTTCATCTACAGGGATTTTTGGTGCTAGAACTTGCCTTGTACTCTCTCGCTATGGAACTCTTTCAGTAGGATGCTCTTCCTTTCTTGTAGATAAGCATCCTGTACCTTTGTAGAGTCTACCTTGATACACATTCTCTTGCAAGCTGGGTCATGTCTGTCTCTTCCCTGCGCCCAGAGTTCTGTGCATGGTTTGCCTCATGAGCTCTTCAGCTTTTTGTGGTCCATTTCTTATTCAACTTTGAACCTTCAGTGTCTACGGATTTCTTAGCACATAGTAAGTATTCAGTGGGAATTTGAATAAAGGTCCCATTAACAGATGCAGAGCCATGGGTTACAGGCTCATACCTGTAACGTCAACATTTGAGAACACGAGGTAGGAGGATTTCCATGTGTTGGAAGCCAACCTGGGCTATGTAGTGTAGTTCTAGGTTAGGATCAGCTGTAGGGTGAGTTGCTGCCTCACAAACAAAAAAAAAAAACCAAAGATGCAAATGTTAGTCCTTCTGGTAACAGAAGGTTTTTGTGTTTTGTTTATTTGTTTGTTTGTTTTGGGGACAGACTTTCACTGTGTAACAGTCCTGGCTGACCTGGAACTCTCTTTGTAGACCAAACTGACCTTGAACTCACAGAGATCCACCACTGCCCTAACAGAAGATTATTATCTATTGTTGCTATTGCTTGATTTAGACAGGTCATTTTGTACCACAGGCTAGCCTTGAATTCCCAAGATCTTCCTGCCTTAGCCTCCAAAGCACTCGGATGACAGGCCTCTGTCACACACTCGGCTAACAGCGGAGAATTTAAGCTCAAACACGTCGAGAGTAGCTTGAGCAGTGGCAGCAGCGAGACGAAACGTTAGTAAATGGTCTTCTTTGTCATCTCAAGCCGGGCTTGACAGTGGCTGCTTTGATACATGTGGAAACCACTGGCCACTGTTAGAACTCTTTGTTCCGTCGGGTCCCTGCGGTGCTTTTCTGGTCAGTTATCTGAGAGATGTGACAAGTTCAACACCATTTCAGCCCTAGTAGAATAAACATTCCCACATTACTTTAGGTTTTGTAGATTGCCTATTGCAGTGGTTCTCAGCCTTCCCAACACTGTGATCCTTTAATACAGTTCCTCGTGTTGTGATGACCCCAACCATAAAATTATTTTCATGGCTACTTCGTAACTGTAATTTTGCTACTGTTTTCTATTGCAATGTGGATATATTTGGAGCTTGGAACCTGAACGTAGTGCCTGTCAGTCGCCCTCCTCAGTGGTGTTGTGACCACAGACTCCTCTGTCACTCTTCTCAGGAAGAAAAGACAAAAGCTAGTTTTGTTCTTAAAGGCTTGTAGTTATAATAGTTTCTTTTCAAAAATCATTGTCAAGGATGGGATCAAACTGAGTGGGTAGAATGGTTGCCTACTGTGCAGAAAGCCCTGGGTTCGATCCCCAGTCCTCCATGAATCACGAAGCAGTAGTGCCCACCTGTAATCCCAGACTCAGCAGGTGGAGGCGGGAAGATCAAAAGATTGAGGTCAACTTTGGCTACAGAGTAAATTGAGGTCAGATTGGACTATTTAGGACTCTTTTTCCAAGGGGAAAAAAGATCTTTATCTTTTTTTAGAAGTCAAATTAATTCTTGTATCTAAATTTCATTAACTTATCAGGAAAATATATTTACTTTCTCCAAATGATAATTTAGGAATATTATTATTATTATCTTTCTTTTTGCATTTATTTATGTGAGAGAGAGAGAGAGAGAGAGAGAGAGAGAGAGAGAGAGAACGGGGAGAGATTTGGGAGTCAGTTTTTTCTCTTCTTCAGGCAGGTGGGGCCCAGTGATCCAGTTCACACTGTCAGTGCTGGTGGTAAGCCCTCCTACCCACTGAGCCATCTCGCCTTCCCCCACGGATACCATTCCTGTTACTAGGAAGATGGCTTCTGTCTGTCAACTTGCATTAGCCTCCTCTGTGATATTCTGCCCACCCCCCATCCAGCAGTCATGCACCTACCATAAACGTTCACAAAGGTCTTTGTTTTGTTTCCTGGAAATGGTGATATCTAAGTGAGTCAGAGCATGTGCGATATATTCCAGAAACTTTTCCGTGTGTGCAAATTCATTGTATCTCCTCCTAGGCAGACTATGCATGATCAAGAGGTTGTTTTTTTGTTTTGTTTGCTTGTTTTTGTACGTAATCAGCTCTTGCAGTAGGAGTGGGGAGAAGTATTGACCACTTGGGGGCACCCAGGCATTTATTTTGCAAGGACGATGGAGGTATTGCCAAGGGAAAAGGAAGAAAGGGGAAAACAACTCAGGGCAGATGGTATTCTAGCATAGGAACCCAGACAGGAGGCCTGTGTCGGAGGCAGATACCCATACTCTAATGAATCCTCACGCAATGAACAGAATCATTGAAAGCCTGGCCAAGTGATAGTTCATGGGAATTTCTGCATGGCAGGTGGCCTTGGGGATCTCAAAGGAAGCCAGAGATGATAGAGCAGAATGGTCGTGATTGGCCAGCTTCCCCAGTAGGCCCACATCTATTTCTGACCTGTGCTGAATGCCCGATTCCCTGCTGAAGTTATACGCTCATCAGAACTGTTCAGTGCATTCCTAGATGAAGGCAGAGATGGCAAAGGCTGGAAGGTGTGAGTTAGCATGAGGCATTGTGTGTGCTGGAAGTCTGCAGATGCCCCTCCATTCCAGTGAGGTGCAGAGCGGTAGAGCTGAACCGAGTGCTTTCCAGGGCCTCTGTGTCTGCACACAAACATGTGTACTTGTGCATGGAAGCACACATGGGCATGCACACACGCATACACACACACATGCACACACAGAATTTTAAAAATAAAAAAGTAATGAAAATATACTTAATGAGGTGTATGTGTGTGTGGGGGGGGGTTCCTGTGAACAAAACTGCAAACATAAAAACCTGAGTTCTGTCCTCAGACCCCACATTTTAAAAGTCAGGAGCGTGCAGTTTTGTTGACAGAGATTGACAAAGGTTCTGTCCCATCCAGTTCCACAGCCGTTTAGTCCCAAAGAAACACACAGAGACCTACATTAATTATAAGCTGGTTGGCCTATTAGCTCAGGCTTCTTATGAACTAATTCTTACATCTTTATTTAAAAACATTTATTTATTATGTATGCAATATTTTGTATGTGTGTATGCCTGCGGGCTAGAAGAGGGTACCAGACCTCATTACAGATGGTTGTGAACCACCATGTGGTTGCTAGGAATTGATCTCAGGACCTTTGGAAGAGCAGGCAATGCTCTTAACCACTGAGCCATCTCTCCAGCCCTAATTCTTACATCTTAAAATAGCCCACAATTCTTGTTTGTGTTAGCCGCACAGCTTGGTACCTTTTATCAGCAAGATATTCTCATGTTGCTTCCTCTTGGTCTGGGTGACGACTGCAGACTAAGCCTTTCCTCTTCCCAGAATTCCCCTCTTCTGGTAGCTCTGTCTTTACTTCCTGCGTGGCTACTGGCCAGTCAATGTTTTATTAAACTAATCCAAGTGACGAGCCTTAATAGGGTAGAAGACCATTGTTGCACAGCACAGCTTGTAACCCCAGTGTTGGGAAGCAAGGTCAGGAAGATGACTGAGGGTCAGTGGTCAACCTGCCTTACTGAAGCAGCAGGTTTCAGGCCAGTGAGAGACTGTCTAAAAAAGAAAAATTCGGGCTAATAACCCAGAATGAAGTTAGAGGGCATGCCCTGAGGGCTAATAACCCAGAATGAAGTTAGAGGGCATGCCCTGAGGGCTAATAACCCAGAATGAAGTTAGAGGGCATGCCCTGAATTCCAATAACCCAGAATTGACCTCTATGCCTACACACACACTACACTTGCACACAGGTGTGCTTGTACACACATGTGAACCCCCCCCACCTATAACATAGTTGATATAGCATAACTATCCTAATGAACCATACCCTGATTATGTGACTGACCAAGGAGGGTGGCCACTTCCCAGCATGACTAGAGAGCATTTGTCACCAACCCATGTGAAGATCCAAATTCGAAACTGAAAGACCAGTCACTATTACCTGCACTTGACTTTGGCTTCATGGTGAAGCTGAGGAAATGTGTCCGGAACTGTGTAAATGATTGGCTATCTAGCTTAGTGTGATTGGCTGAAGAGCGTTTGCAGGAAGTCAGCAGGAAGGGTCCCGATTACTCTTCTAGTGGGAACTTCAGGTTGATGTATTTTCTTGTCTCTATTGAGGATGTATGCATATATTCATACATGAAAGACCTGATCTTTATTTGGGGTAAGTTAACAACGCAGCATCCTTACATAGCATCTCATCACATTTTTGTAGGATGGAACCATTAAGACTGCCCCTTGAGCTTCAGTGCTCTCTGGCCGTCTGTGTTGTTTAATTACCTACTTGGCAGGTGGGATTCTATAATGCAGAATCGGTGTCCTATTTCCTGATGTGGCTCCTCCTTGGTTTAGGCAGACAAGCTGGGATTGTTTAGTTCTATGGATTCTTTAGTTCTATGGATTCTTTAGTTCTATGGATTTACAAATTCACTTTTATTAATGCAGCCAGGCATGAGTGATTCACATGTTTGTTTAATGTTAAAATAAGGGTTGGTGAGATGGCTCAATGGGTAAAGGAGCTTTGTGAATCCCGATGATCTATTTGACCCTGGGACCCACATAGAGGAAGGGGAGCCAACTCCTATAAGTTGTCCTCTGTGGACACACATACACATACACACACACACACACACACACACACAGAGAGAGAGAGAGAGAGAGAGAGAGAGAGAGAGACAGACAGACAGAGATAGAGAGAGAATACATAAAATATATTTTAAAGATTAGCCAAATTTGAGATTATTCTCTCTGCCTCTCTGCCTCTCTTCCTTCAGACTTTTCAACCGTGTTAAAATCAAGACCACACAGGCAGAGCTCTGCACTTCCCCCCTAGAGCTGAGTGTGCCTGGAGAACACCAGCCCCCCATACCAATGACGTGTAATTGGGCCTCTTCCCACCTCCTCAGCTTGCCCCCACTCAGAACTCTGTATACATTCCCCAGTGAGTTCATGGTCTTATCTTCCTGCAAAACTTTGTTTCTTCCCCAAACCTACATTTTCTCCTTCCTTTCTCAATAAAGACCTTGTGTGTCATGGAGAACCTAGATGTAGTCAGCAAGAACGACCCTATCTCCACAGGACCAAACCTTCTGTATCCGGCTGTCATTCTGTCCCTCCAGTCCCTGGTCTTTCATGGTGTGTTCCCGTGAGTTACCTCTGTCTTACCCCCAGAACACCAATCTACTTCTGCCCATTCAGAACTCCACGTCCTCCTACATCCAACATCATTAGACTTCCTTTGCTGATTGGATCATTTTTATTATTCACGCTTTCCATAGTAGCCTCTGGAAAGATTTGCCCCGCATCATGCTAAATGAAATAAGCTAAGCTCCCAAAGACAAATACTACTCGTTTTTATTTTTAAATAAAACTAAACTGTTAATGTCATAAGGTAAAAAGTGAATAGTGCTTCCCTGAGCCTAGGAAGGGTGCTGGGGAGGGAAGACAGAGAGGTGAAGGTTAATAGGAGCCAGGATGCATTTTCATGGGAAGATTAACATCTGTATTCTTTAGAGAGTACAGCATGATAGTCTATATACAGTACAGCGGGTGGTGTATATACAGTACTGCGGTGTAGTCTATACAGTACAATGGGGTAGTCTATACACAGTACAGCGGGGTAGTCTATATACAGTACAGCGGGGTAGTCTATATACAGTACAGCGGGTGGTGTATATACAGTACTGCGGTGTAGTCTATACAGTACAATGGGGTAGTCTATACACAGTACAGCGGGGTAGTCTATATACAGTACAGCGGGGTAGTCTATATACAGTACAGCGGGGTAGTCTATATACAGTACAGCAGGGTAGTCTATAGACAGTACAGTGGGATAGTCTATATACAGTACAGCAGGGTAGTCTATAGACAGTACAGCGGGACAGTCTATATATAGTACAATGGGGTAGTCTATATACAGTACAATGGGGTAGTCTATATACAGTACAGCGGGATAGTCTATATACAGTACAGCAGGGTAGTCTATATACAGTACAGCGGGGTAGTCTATATACAGTACAATGGGGTAGTCTATATACAGTACAATGGGGTAGTCTATATATAGTACAGCAGGGTAGTCTATATACAGTACAGCAGGGTAGTCTATATACAGTACAGCAGGGACAGTCTATATATAGTACAGTGGGACAGTCTATATACAGTACAGCGGGGTAGTCTATATACAGTACAGCGGGGTAGTCTATATACAGTACAGCGGGGTAGTCTATATACAGTACAGCGGGGTAGTCTATATACAGTACAGCGGGGTAGTCTATATACAGTACATCAGGGTAGTCTATACACAGTACAGCAAGGAAGTCTATATACAGTACATGGGGGTAGTCTATACACAGTACAGTAAGGTAGTCTATATACAGTACAGGGGGGTAGTCTATATACAGTACAGCAGGGTAGTTTATATACAGTACAGCTGGGTAGTCTATATACAGTACAGCGGGGTAGTCTATATACAGTACAGTCGAACAGTTAGGATTGACATCATCTATTAATATAGTATTTTCCAGTTCCCTATGTAAACTAATTTTAAAGTTTTGTGGTGATGGGTTTGTTATTTATTGTGACCTGATCATGATACATTGTATACTTTTCCTTAAAACTGTTACACTGTACCCCATAAATATGCACAATTCCTGTGTTTAATTTAAAAATCTAAAAACATCCCCTCAATCTCTTGTCTCCTCTATTTTTCCCATATATTTATTATTTTTTGTGCATATTTAAGACATTGTTTCAAGCAGTGCAGGCTGGCTTTGAATCACTATGGAACTGAGAATGAGCTTGAATTCCCGACTCTCCTGCCTCCACGTTGCAAGTACTGGGGTTACAGGTGTGTGGCATTAAACCCTGTTGACAGTTTCTGTGGTGCTAGGTTTTGAATCACAGCCCAATCTGTGCCTCTGTTCTTCAAAACAAAACTCTGTGAGTAAGTTAATTGGTTCATCCTGTTTCCCGTTCCATCTCTCACACCCTACCCCTTCATCTTATTATAAACATTTCAAACTTAGGGATTGATGAAGTCTTCAAGTGAGCAAGTAGAGACTACAAATACCCCCCAAGCTTGCTATTTTGCTTGGATGCCTACAGGAAGCCTTGGCTTCCCTGACAATGGGCTGTAATCTGTAATCCAAATACATCTTTCTTCTCCAAAATGGTTTTTGGACCTTTAAATTTTCTTTCTTTCTTTTTCTTTTTCTTTTCTTTCCTTTCCTCTTTCTTTCTTTCTTTTTTTCTTTCTTTCTTTCTTTCTTTCTTTTTGAGACAGGGTTTCTCTGTAGCTTTGGAGCCTGTCCTGGAACTAGCTCTTGCAGACCAGGCTGGCCTCGAACTCACAGAGATCTGCCTGCCTCTGCCTCCCTAGTCCTGGGACTAAAGGCATGTGCCACTATTGCCTGACCCCAAAATGGTTTTTGGTCAGTGTTTTTATCACAGCAATAGAAAGCAAACCAAGACACGTGGCTTTTTATGGTCTCTCTTGAGTGGCATTTGCCCAGTGAGCCTCCTCTGGGCACTCCAGCTGAGGAGTGTGTCACCTTCCCGCTTCCCGCTGTTCTGACTTTCAGCTCTCCGCTCTGCGTTTTGGGGCATTGACATTGTATGGTTTGTATTTAAGTCTTTTTGTTCTTGTTTGGTTGGTTTCCCGTTCTAGTTCTGGACATCAAAACCCAGGGTCATGGCATACTAGGCAAACACTCTAGCACTGAGCTATAGCCTCAGACTACATGTTTTAAGTTTTGGTTTTCTTCCTCTGAGAGACAGAGATGATAACAGTATCTACCATATTGACTGCACAAGATGTTGAGGGTGACACATATTGGTGCTGTCATATTGTCAAATTGCTTATTTTGTGACTGTCAAATAATAGAGAACACTTTAATTGCTTAGGATCAATATATTGCTTCACCAATATAGATGAATGCCATGAGAGATGTGATTTGTCTATAAAACACTCTGGCAGTGACTGCTTTCAGAGGTATAAGTTGGAATCCACAGGTCCCGATGTCTGCACAGATGGTCCTGATACACAATGGTCTCACCTAATGACTTTCTACTTTGTGACATGACTGTACCTACACACCATCCTGGTTTCCATTTTGGTGCAGTATTCCCTGAATGACAGGACATTCAATCTGTATTATAAGTAGGCTTCGTGTTGTTTGACTCTTCCAGACTCTAGTCTAATATTAAGTATTCTTGGCATCCTTATGGTAATAAATTAAATTATTATAGTCAAACTAAACAAAATGGGGCCCAGGTCGCTGGCTCAGTCCTGATCAGCCAATGTCCCTGACGTGAATCCACTCCTGCTCCCATGAATCTTGCTTCCTCAGGCCCACTCTGACCTGCAGAGGTTTCAGGTTCCTGCCTGTTCTCTTTGATGAACCAGACCAACGCTCGGCTCCACCCTCCATTTCTAAAGTACTGGGATTATAGATGTGTACAACCAAGTCTCAAAGTCGGGGCTTTGGAAGGATCCTACCAAATGGGCTACCTTCAGAAATCCCTTCAACTTTCATTTTCAACTCCTTGATTTCTCTATGGGTTAAAGCTGAAAGGCCACTAATGTGAGAAGAAAGGATGATTATATGGTGAGCAGCCTGTGAGCTGATGGCCTATTTGAAAAGGCAGGTTACCTGGGTAAACTTGAGATAAAATTTTCTTGAAATAATAGAGTTTTGCATAAAACTACAATAAATATAGAAATGTTAAAGAGGCTGGAGAGATGGGTCAGAGGTTAAGCACACTTGCTGTTCTTTAGAGGACCTGATCTTGGTTCCCAGCACCCACGTGGCAGCTCACAACCACATGTAACTCAAGTCCAGAGAGTCTGACAGGCTTTCCTGGCATCAGGGATCTACATCACATACACACACACACACACACACACATATTCAGACAGGCGCACGTCCACATAAATCAAAATAAAATCTTAAAAAAAACCCAAATATATGCTTTAAGGAGTTTTAAACACCAGCACTTTCAATTTGTGCTCTCAGTTCTCGGAATGGTGTTACATTGGAGGGTGAGACTAGATTTCAAAGTAATGAAATAACTTTGGAAATAATGGGGTTAAGGAAATAACCCCATTAAAGTAAGAACAGCAAAGTCTACAAACAGGAGGAACCATGACAGCTGTGGCAGACCAAGGAGTAGACGTGGCAACACTGAGTGCCATTGTCCTTTCTGGCCATCCTGGCAACGCGTGTCACAGATCAAATATCGAATGCCAGTTGGCAGGCACAGAGAGCAGAGAACAAAGCCCCGTATCAGCTAGTCCATCTAATTCCAAACTAATTGCTTTAGCAGAGGCTTCTGTTTGTGTTACGGATGATGGAAAATTAAACAGGTGTATATTATAAATCCCATAATTCACACATTGACAGTCATAAGAGCTGTGGCTATGAACAGAAGCCTGGGAGAAGAGTGGGATCGTCAATAGGTTTGTACTCACTGGGACTTCTTATGATGGCTTCTGTCTGGCATGGTGACAAGAGTGGCTCTCCTGTGTTCATGGTTGAGGATCCACTATGTGGGTCATGGATGCCCCAAGCCGAAAGGCCTGGCCCATTGTGGGTCACGGGTGCCCCAAGCCAACAGGCCTGGCCCAGTGTGGGGGTCAGGGAATGGAGTTGTCTTACCCGACGGCTTCTGCTGAAGTTCAGAGCAGGCTGGGTTGCCTGCCAGTCAGCTGAGGAGCTAGTGCTTGTGGAAGTTTGTTTACATATGTTGTTTACATCAGTGAAGTAATGGATGTTTTTATTAGGGGATAGAGTCAGGGGCTGGGAGGAACACGAGTTAGAAATCCTGTTTTTGAATTCTGCAACTGAATTCTGGTTTCTACTCTCCAGTGTTTTCTCTTTTTGCTTTTTTTTTTTTATTTTACGCATTCTGGCTTCTACTCACACTAGTGTTTTCTCTTTTTGATTTTTTTTTTAAATTTTTCTGTTGTGGGGAAAGCATGCACACGCTTGGAGGTCGGAAGATGACTTTGGGGAGTAAGTTCCGCCCTTTCACCTTTACATGATCCTGAGGATCAAGCCCAGTTCTCCAGGCTCTGAGCAAACACCTTTACCCAGCGAAGCATCTTGCCACCCTGGGGCTCCTTTTCTGAATGCCATTCCTAAGACCCTTGTTTGTTTGTTTGTTTTGAGACAGGGTTTCTCTGCATAGCCCTGGCTGTTCTGAAACTTGTTCTATAGACCAGGCTGGCCCTGAACTTAGAGAGCTGCCTGCCTCTGCCTCCCAAGTGCTGGGACTAAAGTTGTTCTCCACCACACCGCGTACCACATGACTTTAAACATTTGATCTTCTTGCCTTTCCATCTAGAGTCCTGGAATTATGGGCATGCACTACCCTACCTGGTTTATGTCTTGCTGGGGACTGAACCGAGACCCTGTAGATGCAAGCTGAACCACCTCACCCTTACAGATCAAATAGTCTTCACTTTGTGTGTGCCATGGGGACCTCCTGACATTCTAACAGCACTAACGAGTCCCTTTGAAGAGAGTAATCTTTACTGCATATAATCAAATGTATTAAAGTATCTAAGATTACAAAAAAAATCAATAATTGAGAGTCATAGATATGACAAGAAATGAATATCGTGATCTGAGGGATTCTCTTGTTTTACGTGCACAGTGGCATCCAGGTGGTGACTCTAATGACCATTACTGTTCTGAATTTATATTGCGTGGGAGCGATGCTCTGAGGTTTTAGGGACAATTATGACAGGCTATGAAATCGTATTTGACCTCTTTTAATGACAAGGCATAGGAAAGGGTGTTCTTTTTAAATTAAGAACCACATCTATTTATTTATTATTTGATCGTGGCACCCGTGCGGAAGTCAAGTACAGCTGTGTGCTGTCAGTCCTCTCCTCTGTCACGTGGGTCCCTGCTAGACTTCAGGTGCCCAGGCTTGGTGGCAAGCACCCTGGCTGAGCTCTCTCCCTGGCCAGAATCTGTTGCATGGCTGCAAACATTTGTTACTGAAGGAAATACTAAATCTCGGTTCAAGGTTTGGATCAACAAAAAGGAAAGAAACTTCCCACCTACATCCTAAATTCTGTCTGGTGACTTCAAAACCCTTCTGACTCACTGCCAAACCTCCATCACACCACTACCCCAGCTAGGCTGTTCTTTCTGTGTTGGGGCTTCCGGCTGCACATCTCTTGCCTGAGTCGAGGGCTGGAGCCCCGGAGCCTCCTGGGTCAGTCTGGACCTTACCCTAGGTGGTCAGGTGCACCTAGCCTTCCACAGTTGTGCTGGACATGGCCACTCTGGCTCTCCTTTGCTCTCAGACTGTTTCTCTTGTGTTCCTTTGCTTTGAGAACAATGTTATGTCCTCTGGTCAGCTCAGATCAGACCTGTGTTCTCCAAGGAGCATGGTGCTCTCAGGCTTACCTCTGGAGCTTTCTTTATGTAAGTTTCAAAAGGTTATTAGATTTGTGTGTGTGTGTGCTTGTGTGTGCATGTGTGCATGCATGTGTGTGTGTGTGTGTGTGTGTGTGTGTGTGAGAGAGAGAGAGAGATGTGTGAAGTGGAGGAGGCTTGGAGGCCACAGGCCACCTGATATGGTGTTGAGACCTGAACGGAAACCCTGTGGAGGGGCAGGAAACACTCTTAACTCCTAAGCCATCTTCCCAGCCTCCAGTTCCTGTACAGCCTGATTTATTAATCGACTTATTTTTATGTATATGGGTGTTTTGTCTTCCTGTGTATACTATGTGGGCGGTGCTTAGAGGCCAGAATCCCCTGGAACTGGAATTGGAGATGTTGGGAGCCACCATGTGGATGCTGGTAATTGAACTGGGTCCTTTGGAAGAGCAGCCAGTGCTCTTAACCACTGAACCCATACATCCAGTCCCTCTTCAGAATTCTTGATGATACTTGCTAATGTAAACTTGGGCATTTTGTTTATTTTTATTGTATTTTATTTGCCCATTAATTTCTCTGTATGACTGTGTGTGTCTGTGTGTGTGTGTGCAGACGCACACCTGTATGACTGTGTGTGTGTGTCTGTGAGTGTGTGCAGATGCACACCTGTATGACTGTGTGTGTGTCTCTGTGTGTGTGTGCAGATGCACACCTGTGTGAAAATCAGAGGACCACTGGCTGTTGGTCCTCCCCTTCCACCTTGTTTGAGATGGCGGCCAGGTTGGCCACGTGGCCCAAATCTCCCAAAGACTTTCCTGCACCTACCTCTCATCTCCCCTACGAGAACACTGCTATTACAGAGTGTGCTACCGCGACTGGCGATCTGGAGATCTTGACTCCAGTCACCAAGCTTGTGTACTCTACCCTCATCTATTTATTATTGCATCCATTCACCATTCGTGTGTATATACATGTGTGTGTACACCATATGCATACACACGTGTGTGTGGAGGGTACAGGACAGCCTGCAGGGCTGGTTTGCTTCTCTTCCTCTACCATGTGAGTCCCAGGGTTTAAATTCCGGTCTTCAGGCACGGTGGCAAATATATTTATTCAGTGAACCGTCTTGCCTGCTGGCCTCCTTAGTTATTTTTTGGAGACAGGCTCTCTAGTCCTTACTGACCTTGATTTCAAGTAGTTGAAGATGACCTTGAACTTCTCATCCTCCCGTTTCTTCCTTGTCCCACTTATGTCCTTGTCCCACTGTACCTGATTTATGCTGAGCTGGGGCTTGAAGCCAGGATTTGTGCAAGCTGGGCAAGCGCTTCATCAGCTGGGCTTTACCTTGACTCTGAACTTGGACATTTAACTACACTGCCACGTACCTGTCCTTCTTTATTGTGAGTGCCTTCTGTCTTCTATGACTCTGCCTGGTCCTGCTTCCTAGCCTCTTCACCATGCTCCCCATTCAAGTCTTGACTAGGTGAAATTAGAGGAGTCGCCTTCCTCCTGCCTTCCCCATGACATCCTGCCAGTTTTCCAAGCTGAGCACACTTCCTTCAAGGATGCTCACTGCCATCCCATGTCCTCATCTGCCTTGGCAGGATGAGCAAGTGCCTACTGTCTGGGCACACCTCCCTTCGCCTGTCACTTCCGGCTCTCAGTCTTGTGCTGCTTCTCTGGAGAGTCTGGTGAGAGCTGTCCCAGGAGTCTCTCGTTTGCCTCCCTTCTCTCCTACACCAACCAGAGTCTGGCCAAGGACATGACCAGTTTAGCACAGTGTCCTGCTGTGGCCAATGGCAATCACTACAAGCCTTCCCTGAATACTCATGGGTTTGGATAATGTGCATCCAAATGTATAAAGTGACATGATTTGCCTGACACACACCTGTCTTCCATAGGCTTTAACTGGCCTCAAGCAAGACTCCTCATGATCCATGATGCAATGTCTCTGCTATTTCAGGGGCTGCTGTGTCAGGCGGTCACTGTTTTACAGTCTAGCAGCGATTATGCTGTTAAACTGTAATTGCTCAGGGATAATGACAGGAAAAAGTTTAGACATGGTAGGTCCAGACATTCCCCCACAACTGTTTTCCGTCTGAGGTTGGTTGACCCATACATGCGGAGGGTCAGAAGCTCATGGTTAGGACCAGTGACTTTCTCTCTGGCCTGACTCCGTGGCTGTGTGTCAGGACACTCCTCCTCGGACAGCTCTGCTTCCTGGAGTTAGTCGGGTGTAGCCTTGTGGTGTAAGGCACCTGGCATCCATCCACCTTGGCACTTAGCAGGAGCTCCAATAATGTCGCCTTGTTCATTTTAGTTAAATGCTTCAGCTGATTTAGAAGCCGCATCCTAATGTAATTCCATTTTGCGGGGGTTTAAATATGTTCCACCCTCACTGAGGTTGATATCGGGTTTGAGTTTTAGAAACATTAATTTATATGACACTCGGGGACATTTCTGGGTGAGTTCAGGCAAGCGCACTCCTGGACACACCTGTGGAGGTCGGAGGACAATCTCAGTCCCCTCCTCCACGCTTGTGCTGGGCACCTGACTGGTTGCCTCTGGAACTAGCTGGGAGTCTTCATTTTCTACTTCCGTGTCTCTGAGAGATTATAGACCTGTGCTACCGCGTCCAGCTTTATGTAGGTCCTGGAATTTTAACCCAGAATCTTGTACTTGCAAAGTGTTCACTTTACTGAGCCATCTTCCCACCCTGAATTATTGTTTTAGTTCCCTCTTTGAGGCAGTCTTGGATAGCCCAGGCTATGTCACACTTTGTAGCTGAGGATGGCCTTGAGTTTCTGGTCCCTTCTCCTGTCTGTCCACCTCCCTAGTGCCAGGATCACAGGAGAGCTACCTCACCCGCTGGCTCTAGAGAACAAACCCAGAGCTCTGTACACACCAGGCATGCCTAAAAGAAGTAAGTTATGACAGAAGAACAGAAAAAATAAATCCTAAAGATAGACTTTTTAAAAAAAAAATTGATAAAGGGTTTCTCTGTAACATTGGAGCCTGTTCTGGAACTAGCTCTTGTAGACCAGGCTGGCCTCAAACTCACACAAATCTGCCTGCCTCTGCCTCCCGAGTGCTGGGATTTAAGGCGTACGCCACCACTGCCCGGCTAGACTTTCTTTTTTAAGATAAGGTTCGACTGTAACCAAGGCTGACCTGGAATTTAAGATCCTCCTGCCTCCCCTTCCCGAGTGCTGGGATCACAGGTGTCCATCACCACATCCAGGCTCGCTCCCACCACTAGCTTCTCGAGCTGAGTGGAGGGTCTGTTTGTACATTTCTGTTTCAAAGCTGGTGTGACAGGGTGACTTCTTGTAGGTGGGAACATTTTAATGATCCCTACTGCACATCACTTGTGGCATTGACATTGTCATAGCTGGTTCTTCCTTCCTGTTTGTTCTAACTCCGGGCAGGACTTCCTTCCCGGGAGGTCTGTTCCACCAGTCCTGGCTGCTCCTGTTCCTGCCAGCAGGTGGGGTGCTGGGACTTTTGAAGCCACTAGCTATCTACCTGCCTGAGGCTGCTTCTCTCTGTGCACGGGATTCTCCTATTGAACCCTGGGGGAGGGAGATGGAGGCGGCTGGTGGGTCTGAGCTCTGTCTGGGTTTTCCGGACCGACGTTGTTGAGCTAGTGTGCTCAAGTCCCTTATGTTGCTCAGGTGCTGATTAACTTAGTTTAGCAGAAATGCATCTAAGTCTGCTTGGTAACCAGTGGGGCGGTTTCCCTGGCCCTGTTTAATTCTGGGTTGCAGTGTAGAGGAAATCGGGACCATTTTGTTGAAGCAGACCTTATGTAAATAAATTAGAAGGTTCTGAATAAAAAGAGTAGCAAGTCCTTGAAATCAGCATTGTTCCTGGGTTTGAAAAGTAGGGTCAGCCTGATTTACGGGGAGTGCACCTTGTTTGAAAGCGGAGAGGCAGTGTTCTGGATCAACATTGACTCTGCCGCTTGAAAAAAGTTATCAATTACATTTCTGTGGAATGAAAGTTAAAGTTAGATGGCTTATTTTGAAACTGTGGTCTATGTTATCGAAAGATAACGATCCGCGTGAAAATACCTTTTTTAGATTTTATTTATTTAGTTTTTTTGTGTGAGTACACACGTGTTTGAGTGAACGTGACATGTGGAGGTCGGGGAGGATCCGTGGGAGTCAGCTCGCTCCTTCCCGTGTGGGTGCTGGTGACTGGTCAGTCTTCAGGTTTGGCAGCAAGGGCCTCCTCCATGGGCCATCACGCTGGCCCCTTGAGAAAAACCTTTCCCTCCTGTTTATCGAACACGATGAACTGACACGGCAAAGATGACTTATAGATTTACGGACACCAAGTCAGACCTGACGTTAGGAGGGCCTTTGGCTGATCTTCCCCGTGAACTATATTAACTTTTGAGCTTTTGTGAGTAACGAGGTTAAAGCTTATTCTATATTATGTTAAAGTTGAGAGCTAGCGATAGTATGAGTTTGGCTCTGGGAAACAATAATGCCGTACATCTCTCTCATAAAATGTGAAATTACAGAGCTGTATGTTTCACGATCAGCACCACTTATAAAAGTCATTTCATGACCCCAGTAGAGAGAGACAGTACCACCCTTGTTTTACGTGAATCAGCCCCTTAATACAGTGTCTAGGGGAGACAAGCTCATGAGCGGTCTCTTTGTTTAAGTGTGTGCTCTGGTTTTCTTGGGCGAGCAGTGCAAAAGTCCTGAGCCTTAGCTCACTCTCCCTCTGTCCTCTCTTTCACACAGCAGTGTCTACTTAGCATATGGGGTGGGGTTTCTAGTTCATTACTGCCGCTTACAGGCAGAAGAGCTCTGTGGGCTTGGCCACCTTGAATTGCCTTTAGGGAGCCTGCCAAAGCTGAGCTTGGAACAGGACGGCTTTCCCTGTTTATGTGGATTCTTGGGGTAACAGTTTCCTCCCATCTCAACTCTCAACCGCTTTGGACATTAGTTTCATAGGAAGAATTCATTCTTTAGAGTGAAATGGAGCGGCTCTCTTTGCCCGGGGCCTCAGGTTAGTAACGCTTTGAAGTCTGTTTTGTGTCAGATTTTCTTCCTGTGCTGACAGGGACTTGGGGTGACAGAGACAGAAAGGAGGAGGCTTGTCTTGCTGCTGTGTTAGAAACAAACTTTGAGTCCCTTGATCCTGCGGGACTGGAGGCTATATTCTTCTGACTAGGTTATTTTTCTGTCAGTCCAAATGGAGCCAAGAGGAAATGTGTGTGTTGGAGTCGTAACTTAAAGGGTTGTAACTGTTTGTAAGCATTATTTATTTAGTTATTTTTACTTTTTTTATTTTTTGGTAATGGCTTTCTCTGCGTCCTCCACATCCAGCTAGGCAGAACTCTGATTTTAAGCATAGTGATTTTGTTTTAGCTTTTGAACGGAACAGTGTGTTGTATTCTAGCAAGTCCCCTTTTCTCTCATTCTGCCTGCTGGATACAGTTTCCCCTGGGGCCTACTCCTCACAGTTACGGTGGCTCAGATGACAGCTCAGTTTTAGTTTAGAAACCCTGGTGCTTTGCTAGATGCCTTGTGAAATACCTACAGAACCACTGAGGTGGATCGAGCATCCAGGTGGGCTCAGAGGGGACCCAGTTCCTCCCTTTGTTGTATCTGTTCACGGGTAGCTCCCGAGGTCACCCTAAAAATAAACATGACTGTAAAATTGGAGTGTGATGTGTAAGATGCAAAAGTCATGTTAATAATAATAAAGAAATGAAGCTAATAAAATTAAGTGCCAAGAGAATAGCCCGCTCGCTTTCCTGGAGTTAAAGAGACAGGTAGGGAGCAATTTTGCCTCTGTGCATTTGCCCTGAAGCTGTCTCGCACAAGACCACTCTGCAAGAGGGGCTCCATTTGCCACTGCCTGAAAGTGTGTGCTTTTTAGGAACTATGGCTTCTCTGCCTTGTGTGTGTAAGTATGCATTGGTTCACGAGGATGAACTAATGTTTTAAAATATGCTAATATGTGTCTATTATTGCCACTCTCTTTTTTTCCCGATGGGACAGGCAGTGCGCCAGCATCTTCTATCATCTTTTTCTTACTGGATTTACGATGAAGGGAAAAAGGAAGCAGAAATTGGGTGTGCGTGTGGTACATGTGTGTGGTATGTATGTGTGGTGTGTGTACGTGTGTATGGTATGTATGCGTGGTGTGTGTGTACGTGTGTATGGTATGTATGTGTGGTGTGTGTGTTATGTGTGTGGTACATGCATGTGTATATGTGGTACATGTGTGATACGCGTGTTTGTGGTATGTGTGTATATGTGTGTGGTATTGTGTGTGTGGTGTGTGTGTGTGTGGTACCTGTGTGCTGTACATGTGTGTATATGTGGTACATATGTGTGATACGCGTGTTTGTGGTATGTGTGTATATGTGTGTGTGTGGTGTGTGTGTGTGTGGTATATGAGTGGTACCTGTGTGCTGTACATACGTGTGTATATGTGGTACATATGTGTGATACGCGTGTTTGTGGTATGTGTGTATATGTGTGTGTGGTATTGTGTGTGTGGTGTGTGTGTGTGTGTGAGTGTGGTATGTGTGTGGTGTGTGTGTGTGTGGTATATGTGTGGTACCTGTGTGTGGTACCTGTGTGCGGTACATGCGTGTGTATATGTGGTACATATGTGTGATATGCGTATTTGTGGCATGTATGTGGTTCATGTGGTATATATGTGGTATGCATGTGATACGTGTGTACATGTGTGACGTGTGTGTGCCTTTAAGGTGCTGAACTTCAAGGTTCTTTCTACTTCCTGTCTCTCTGATGCTGATGCTATAAAGAGAAGGCTGTGCGCCATCTCGGATTATAACCATGTACTTTACACCTCAGACAGCCGCAGTTACTGTCCCCGCCTCCCCAGATACTTCCTCTAACCTCAAATGCTCCAGGCAAACTTTAGCTTCCTGAAAAGACAACGGGGGCCCTGGTTTTACTGCCCTACAACTACACTATGTGTTTGCTTCCACCACATTTGACTATGCTGTTGTGTAGTTATTAATTATTGAATTCTTTTGGGGTGGGGTTCTAGATAGGGTTTCTCTGTGTCGCCCTGGCTGTCTTGGAAATCATTCTGTAGAGCAGGCTGGCCTTGAATTTAGAGATTCATCTGCCTCTGCCTCCCAAGTGCTGGAATAAAGGCATAAGACACCATGCCAGACTAAATGTTATTAATTTAAATCTTAAAAGAGAACACTTATCAATGTGATTGTTGATGCCTGGTGATTTTTAGAGAAAAACATTAAGCCATTTCACACACTGATCATTTACCTGTGCTGAGTAGTATGGGCACATCTTTAAGAGCCTGACTATTTTATGCCTTTTGGCGATCTCAGCTTGTCCTCATGTACTGAGCTTTCTCACCTAGTAATGCCAACCTCTGGTTGACAATAGAACCACACCAAATGACAAATAATATGAGAAGTGGGAAAATACAATTACAAACCAGATTTTAGGGGCTTTTCCAGAGCATGTAAACTCAAAAAATTACGTTTTTTTTTTCAACATGAGGAATATGAAGGCGGCGCGGCAGTGTTGGGTGTCTGACAACCAGGGCCGAGCTATCTCAGCCATCTAGCCCTTGACGGTCACAGAGTTCTCACCATCTTGACAGACTGGCCTAGCACATCCTGGATCCCTGCCGTTTTGGCTCAGGTTAAGCAGCCATCAGTCTTTGGCTGATTCTGTAGCATCATATCTCAAGTGGAGCCCTGAGCTTGTTAATTTTTATCCACATCTGGTTTTCAGTCAGGTGCTGGAGCTGTCCCATGTCCATCATGTAGGCTATGGCCCAGCTGATGACCCTGAAGCATGTGATGCCAGTTTTTCTTTTAGAGCGAATCTAGAACAAGGTTGGAGACTGCCTTGGGCAGACTATCCTCCTTGAGTTAGCCTATGCCGGACAATTGGTGAATTAAATGGCGCTAGAAGGAAAGTCCTCAGGGAAAAGGAGAGCTGAGAGCAGCTGCCATTTTCACTTCCTCTTCCAATTCCATCCATACTTCTGCTCATGCCTGTTCTCAGCCTTCATCTTCGCTGGACAAGGTTTGGGAGGTCCTTGTGTGTGGTCCTGTCAGATTTTATTTAGGGACTGTAGTGATCACTGCGTTCTCTGCCAATGCTGTTCTTAACCCTGTGGTTCTTGTCCTTAACCGTGTTTACTCCAGACACTGGCCTGCATAGTCTTGGACTCACACACCAAGCATCAAGGAATGGAGTGATCCCGTCCACCTTGGGGATCCACTGTTTTCAGAATGACAATGAGAAACAATTTCCCAGGACAGATTAATCTCCGGGAGCTTAACAAACCACACCCTTACCAGCTCTGAAGAACCCAAAGGAAGTTCGAGCTGACGTGTCCTGGAGTGGCAGTAGGAATGGCCGCGGCAGGAGCAGTGACAGCCACAGGAAGAATGACTGCCACTCAAAAGGCACTCTCTGGTGTGGCTGCTCTTCTGAGCCTTCTATTCCATGCCCCATCCACCCTTAAAATCTTGACTAATTGTCCCCGTTTTACAGTTAGCAGCTGCCCCACAGAGTCCAGTCAGGCTAAATCAGTGGAAGACAGACAGGTTCTCTTTTTTAGAAAATGTCCCTTGGTGTTTGTCATTCATGACAAGTGACCATGTAAATGCTGACGTCTGTGCTGATATTCCTATCATAGGTACATCGTCAGTTAACCTCTGTCACTCAGGAAGGCATGCCCTTCCTGTCCTTTCTCCACTTGTGTGAGCTTGTTCTGGGCTTCCCTACCTCTCTGTTGATGACCAACGGCCACAGCTCAGTGACTAATCACAGCGTAGAGCTTGTCTGTGGTCCATAGGCAAGACCAGTAATGGACTGGGGAGATGGCCAGGTCAGTGGTTGTTCATCTGTGATCCCAGCATTGTGGCGGCAGACACAGTAGGACATCCGGGGCTTGCTAACCAGCCAGTGTAGCCAGATAAGTTTAGAAAGCTCCAGTATCCAAAGTAAGGTGGAGAGTGAGTGAGAAAGATGCCTGACTTTGGCCTCTTTTTTCCTATGCTCGTGCTCAGGTGTGCAAGCTCGTCCCCACCCCTGCCCTACCCCGCCCCCCTCTGCAAACATTGCCTACTAAGGCTAGAGGTGGCCACTTGGAGTGGAGAATGAGCTCTACTGGGCTGCATTCTGTCTCCTACTGACCAAAACTAGACTTGAAATGTTTTAGACTCTTTAAGGCTAAAGTTATCAAATCACTAAGATTAGGAAACTTCTTATTTAGTTTTGTGTTTTTGTCATTCCTGCCCAGCATGATTTCCTGCCGAGATAGAAGAGCTTGAGTTATTTTGTCAATCCTCGGGCTTTCTGAAGCTCTGCAGAAAGCCAAGAGTATGAGATGTGACGTTCCCTTAAAAATGTAAATGCTCATTTCAAAATGTTGGATGAACAACTTATGCTCGTTTGGCTAAAACATTTGGCAAATACATTTAGAAAATTTAATGGAACATAGTAGTGAAGTAGTGTAGAGTAGGGGATGGGTTTTGTTTGTGTGTATGCCTGCCTCCCTCTCTCTCTGTCTGTCTGTCTCTCTCTCTCTCTCTCTCTCTCACACACACACACACACACACACACACACACACGCACGCACGTAGAGACAGGGGAGGTAGAGAGAGAGGGTCTCATGTATCCCAGGTTGACCTCAGACTCAACGTGTAGCCTACAATGATGTAGAACTTGTGATCCGCTCGCCTCTGCCTTCCCCACGCTAGGGTACAGGTGTGTGCCATGACACCCAGTTAGCACAGCGCTGGGTCTGGGCCCAGGGCTTCATGCGTATTAACCAAGTTCTACCAACTGAGCTCCCATACCCGGCCACAGGCGTGAGTATGGGTAATCTCAAATTTTTTAATTTAAAGTTTTTTTTCTTCCCTTTTTTCTTTTTCTTTTTGGGATATCTGTATGTATATCCTCATCTGTCCTGGACTTGCTGTGTAGATCTAGCTGTCCCTCTAACTCACAGAGGTCCACCTCCTTTGACCTCACAAATGCTAAGATTAAAGATATTTGCCACCATGCCTGGCTAAGTTTTTCTGTAATAGGGATTTATTATTATTGTTGTTGTTATTGTTGTTGTAGTATTTGTGTGTGCCAATCCAGCTGTCTGTGTGACCTGTGTGGAGGCCAGAGGTTTTTATTGTGATGTCCTCCTTAATTGCCCCTCCATCTTGTGTCTTTCTACTCCGAGTCTCAGCCACACTGAACCTGGATTCAGTAATTTAGGTTTGACTGTGACTGTGGACAGTGAGTGTGAGCCCTTAGGACTTCAGCATCCTTGCAGCACTAGGGGACATGTTCGTGCCACTGCCTGGCTGCCACGGGGAAGCTGGGGATCCATACTCATGCTTGCCTGGCATGTGCTATCCACTGGACCATCTTCCCAGTTTAAGAATTCATTATTTATCATGCACATCTAATCAGATCGAGGTTGACAGGAGAGAGTTAAGGCAAGATGACTTTTACAAGATGGGATGATTTTGCTGGGCAGTGGCGGCACACGCCTTTAATCCCAGCAGTTGGAAGGCAGAGGCAGGCGGATCTCTGTGAGTTCGAGGTCAGCCTGGTCTACAGAGTGAGTTCCAGGACAGGCTCCAACGTTTCAGCGAAACCCTGTCTCGAGAAGCAAAGCAAAACAAAACAAAAACAACAAACAAACAAACAAAAGATGGGATGATTTCACTTAACACTTGAAAGATCAGTCTAAGAAAGGCCTTGGGATGTGTTTCCCACACATCCAGTGTGCTATCAGACTTGTTTAGTCTGATAGCAATGACGGCTGGGCAGGAAGAGCATGCCAATGTCCTGAGGCTTCCTTAGAGAATATGGGAGAAACCTGGGAATGGCCAGTTTTGGTTTTTCATGTTCTCATTTAGTAGAGGTCACTGAAGGTCGGGAGGAGTGAGCTTTTGGGGCCACAGGTTCCAGTCCACTCTGTGGGGAGCTTTTGAGTTTCTGCCATTGTCCCATAGCTACTGTTTCTACTCTTTCCTTCTGTCCAATTTAGCAAATTTCAATGACAATGAATGAAGCAATATTTCCATTTATTCTAGGTTAGGAAAAGTCAAAATCAAATAAATTACCTAGTTCTTCCTAAATAGTAGTAAAGGCTGACCACCATTTCCAAGGAAAGCCAAACGGCCTCCAAGCATAGCCACGGTGCTCATGATAGTTGTTTGAACATTTTGTTCTTGGTTTGTACATCTGTTTCCGATGTTTATTCTGGAAGAGAGCAGTCACAAGGGGTAACTAAAGGATATTTGATCCCGAGTCTTGGATGTTATTTTCTCATTGTTTTCATTTTCTTGAGGCAGGATTTCATGTAGCCCAGGCTGGCTGTAAACTCCTGGTCTCTTTGTCCCCTCTTCTCAAGTGCTAGGATCACAGTCCTGCACCACCACTTTTAGTTTGTAAATTATTTTATTATTATTTTTTATTTGCTTGTATATATATATATTTATATATATTTGTGTATACATATATATACATATACACATATACATGTGTGTATATGTGTGTATCCGTGCACATGGAATGTGTGTCAGGCAATCAGAAGACAAATTGCAGGAGCTGTTTTTCTCCTCTCATCATGTACTTCCTACGGAATTTGGATTCCAAGGCTTAGCAGCAACCGCCTGAAAACCTGCCCAGTCATCTCACTGGCCCTGGAAATTGTGTTTGATCATTGTTCTTGATATTACATAATTGATAAGTTATGAAGTTAACCCTTTAGATCTGCATTTGAGTGTTGTTCAGCATGAAGTTATATGGGCATCACAATAATAATTCATTTTTAAAATATTTTCATTGACCTCTAAGAAACATCTCCTTTTTGTACCAGCCCTAGGCAGTCATTGTTCTCCTATCTGCTTGGGTGTTACCTATTCTGAACAGTTCATCTGAATGGATCAGTAAATAAGACTCCTGGAACTTGTAGTTAGATGCTCACATGTTTTTGCATTGGCAGAGGCTGCGCTTTAACCGGCTGCTGTTTCAGCCTGCAGATGCGGCACTGCGATTACTAGCCTGCTTCTCTAGCAGTGGCCCGCTGCTCAGACTGAAGCCTGGTGGGAATTCCATTCCTGCAAATACCAGCTTTGTTGCCACTGCCAAACACAGATTTTAATTAAGTTTGTATTGTTCTATTTATCAATAAGATTCAGGAGTCAAAGGCTGGGGTGAAAACCTGCTAGCTCAGAGAGGCTGAGTAGCAACTAGCTGACCTTCTCTCTTTGTTGTGCCTCTGAAAGAGAGTGTCGTTGTGCTCCCCTACACTAAGTCTCTCTCTCCTTCTTCCTGTGTGTCTTTCTATTGTCTTACAGACACCCTATGACTCTGGCAACTAGTTGCTAACTTGTCCTCCTACCCAAGGTTGATTTTATTTAATTAACACAAAGACAAAGTAGCGGTTTACAGTGTGTCAAATATCCCACAATACTCAAAAGCTGCTTCTGTAAGCATGTCCCCGTAACTGTGTGGTCTCTCTCTTCTCTGGTGTCAGGAAGAGTAGGTGTAAGACCAAAGGATACAACGTTGCCACCTATCTTACTAAATTTAGCTATTTTGTCTTTAAGAGCTCCAGATTCTTTCCCTATTCAATTTTTTTTTAAATGAATGGGTATAGATAGTATGAGATGGTTATAGGTTCTGTTGTAAAAGTGTTGGGTAGACCACTGATATCAATTTTTTTGAGATGAGAAAATAATGAGCAGAGTGATCAAATGACAGCCAGGCTGGCAGAAGTGTTGATTGTGTTTAGTCTATTTTCACACCTATGGGATATGGACTCAGTATTAGGTAGTTCAGAACTTCGCTAAACAGCATAGTGCACCTGGTTGTGTGTGTGCATATGTGTATGTGGTGTAATGTAAGAACTTCTGAGTTAACCAGAATCAGAGCCCAAACTATCTTCAAAACCATACCACTAGAAATTAACATTGCCTAGTCAAGACAAAAAGTTTCCGTGTAATTGTTCTGGTTTATAGATGCTACTCACACATGCTAGGCTAAAGTGCATACTCTTGTTGATAGACCTGATCCTTGATACTCATGATACTTCTGCATAGAAACACCACCACCTAAACAGACAACGCCTCTGACAGTCCTGGCTCTCACCCTCTGCCACCCTTGTTCAAACATTCACAGTCTTGCTTATTAGCTTTTGGTTCATGAAGTCCAACCCATCTGCACCTGTTTCTGTTTCATGGATTGTGCTTTCTATTCTGAATGCTCAGTGAACTCCTGTATGTCTTCAAGACCCCTTTACAATATCCCTTTCCAGGGGCAGGCTTCCCAAGTGCTTGGGTTGAATATTCCTGCTCTTACTTCCTACGACACTCCCGTCGATGCTCAGAATTCGCCATCACCTCCCCTGACTGTGAGCTCCCAAGGGATACATTTGACTGCCATTGTTGCCTGAAGCCCTCTCTAGCACCTGACACAGTCATACAAGAGGGTAGAAGAGAGACAGTAAACTGACTGCTTATGAGTTACTAACTATGCAAGGTTTATGAGCTTAGTTTTGGATATAGAATGTGTAGCCTGGTCTGGATTAACTCTGAGCCAATGCAGATAAACAAAAAGTCTGTACTACTCCTAAATACAGAACAGTCCTACCTGGGGATTAAGACTGCCAGGGCCTTCCGTTGCGTAATGGCACCCTTCACCTTTACATCCTGACATCCTGAGGGAAGCAACGGCTTTTGTGTGGCGCAAGGCTAAGCCCAACCTACCACCTTTGCCCAGAGAGATTTAGATAAAATTAGTTAGACATTTGACAATGTGGCCAGATACCTAAGTTCATGATAGAGTTAACTACTGGTGTATAAATCCATGCTGATAAGCTACAGTCCAAAGTCATGTGTCTGCTTAACTCTATGGCTTAAGCAGCAACTCATGGAGTATGGACAGAGGCTGTTTCTCAGTGCATGGACAGAGGGGTCCTTTGAGAACAGGTCTGTTACTGAGGCAGCAAAGGAGACAGTCTCTATCTGAACAAGAGTGGCTCTCACCAGCTGTTTGCTGTAATACATAAAATGGTGTTCATGTCTTGGAGCTGAGTAGGGATATATAAATGAGGAACCCATTTTGAACCCTGGAAAACACACACACACACACACACACACACACACACACACATGCAGACACTCCTTGTACATATCTTAAATGGGTTAATAAAGTAGGCTGGAGAGATGTCTCAGCAGTAAGGAGCCCTGGGTACTCTTCCACATGATCTGGGTTCGATTCCCAGCAACAGCTGAGTGACTAAAAACTGTATATAACTCTAGTTCTAGGGGCTCTGATGGTCTTTTCTGGCATCTTCACACACTGCACACACATGGTGTACAGATGCACATGTAGGCAAAACACACATATACAATAAAAAACAAAAATTAAAGTAAATCTTTTAAGAATTAATGAATTTGGGGTCCGCCTGGATTCACTGTCGATGGAATGAGCCATATGCTAGTGGTGGTCTATGTGGATCTCTAATCCTGAGAGCTGACCCTTATACATGGCTGCTTTGTGAGCCCTGAGACCCCACAGCCCAGCCTCTCTCCCTGAGTTTCACTTGGCCAGCTATAGTGACATTTTGTTTATGTCTAAATAAATAAAGCTTTCCTGAAGATCAGAGAAGCAGAGCGGCCAGCCACTAAAGAGTTCTTTTTACCTCTACTAATGCTCAGACTGAAGGGGTGATCCTGTCCTCAGACTACACCTCCAGGCTTCATCTACAAACCTCAGACTGCAACTGTCTCCAATAAACCTCAGACTGCATCTGTCTCCACCAAACCTCAGACTGCACCTATCTCTATCAAGTCTCAAACTGACTGAGCTCCTGTCTCCTCCCGCCTTATATTCCTGTCTTCACCCAGCCATATCACTCCTGTCTGCACCTCCCTAGTGCTGGGATTAAAGGCACAAGATTCCCAAGTGCTGGGATCACCTTTGTGTGAGTTCTGTTTCTCTTTTAGACAGATTTGATTTTGTGTAGTCCAGGGTGGCCTTGAACTAACAGAGATTCCTCTGCCTCTGTCTGAGTCTTGAGATTAAAGGTGTGTACCATTATTGCCTGGCCTCTAGTGGCTTTGCTCTGCACTCTGGTCTTTAGGCAAACTTTATTTGTTAAAAACATAAACAAAATATCACTACAGCCAACCTCCTCAATGTAGCATGAGTCTCTGCTTGCCAGATCTCTTGCGACAAGACTAGACCCCAACAAACCCATCTTCTCCTTCCTTCTGTACTGGTGGGTTAGGAAGATACTTCTGCTCTGTGTGGTCCCCAAAGCACTGGTCCAGGTCTGAGGGACCATGGTAGCTGTCGAGTTCTGAAGCTAAAGTGGATACACTCTCTGTATCGAATAGGAGGCTCCTCTAGGAAGTGCTCACATGGGTGACATGGGCAATAAATGCCTGGATTTCAGACGTTGTGTTTTCTGATGCCTACTTTTGAATGTCTCTCTGGGTGACTCTGAGAGTCACATGGACCCTGCTGAAACACTCACACTGTGGTGGTTTGGATAAGGGCTGCCCTCATAGGCTCACATTTGCATGCTTAGTCATCAGGGAGCGGAATGACTTGGGAAGGATTAGGAGGTGTGATCTTGTTGGAGGATGTGTTACTGGGGGTGAGCTTTGAGGGTTCAAAAATTCGTGCCAAGTCCAGAGTTTCTTCCTCTGCCTGTAGATCAATCAGGATGCCGCTCTCAGCTGCTGCTCCTCTGCCATGACTGTCTCCATGCCCCTGCCTGGACAATAATGGACTAAACCTCTGGAACTCTAAACCAGTCCCTCATTGCATGTTTTCTTTGTAAGAGTTGCCTTAGTCCCAGTGTCTCTTCATAGCCCTAGAACAGCAGCTCAGATACATCCTGTGTTCTCCATTTTACCTTCTAGAGCCACAGACGTAGTTTCTACAACCCTAGTTTTGGGGCTATTGGAAAGGTCTCTTATTTTAGCTGAATAGCCACAGACTCTGCCAATTGCACCGTGTAGTACTACAGCTTCCAGATATAGTGTCAGTCTGATGGCTGTTTTCAGGCTAGCTGTGGTTCCCCTTGTTCTTCCTATTGAATGTCGTGCTTCTGACTTGAGACCTGGTTTCTCATCTGCTTTTCAGGGCTGTGGCCATCATTCTAATTCATCCCTAGTCTGCATCAGCTCTGAAAAAGCAATGCAGTTCACATGTGCCATTTTTATAGTTACAAATTTGAGAGAGCGCATATGAGAGAGATAGAGATAGATAGATAGATAGATAGATAGATAGATAGATAGATAGATAGAGTCCAGGGAGTGAATCCATGTCTTCAGACATGGGGTAACTGCCTTCACCTACCAAGCCGTCTTGCAAGTCATATTGCGAGGCTTTAATAAGGCCTGTTGCTGGCTGTCATTTGGACTGGGAATATGGGACTGGTAGGAAGACCCACAGACATGATTTACTCCTGACATTGCTCTGAACTGTGGGTTTGCCAGGTCAAGGACTCTTTCACTAGTTAATGTGTATCTGAGTTGCAGTGGCCTCTGGACTTGGCATTGAGTCAGATTCCTTGGGACCATGCTGCCCAGCTTTGCTTAGTTTCCTGCTGGCCCTACAGCTTCGAGCATGCTCACCGACTTTCTTTACTGTGATGCAGTTCACAGACAATCCCAGAAGTCAAAGGATGATTCTGAACAGGTTAAGAATGTGGAGAATACAGAGGCTGGGGATTTGGTTCGTAGGTAGGAGTGTTTGCTGTACAAGCTTAAAGTCCCAAGTTCAAACCCCAGCACCCATGTGAAAAACCAGACATGGCAGCTGGAGCCTGCCACTCCAGTACCATTGGGAACAGAGAGAGTAGGATTGCTAGGGCTCACTGGCTGCCTGCCTAGCTCCAGCTTCAGCAAGAGATCTAGTCTCAGGGAGAGAGAGAGAGAGAGAGAGAGAGAGAGAGAGAGAGAGAGAGAGAGAGATGGAGAGAGGTTTTTTTCTGTATGACTCTTAGTTCCAAGAAGCAGTCTTATAACTATAAAATACATACAATTCATTATTAATTTTATTTAATTTTTAAGGCAGGCTTTCATGTAGGCCAGGCTGGCCTCAGACTTGCTATGTAGTAGAGGAGGACCCTGAACTTTGGATCCTCTTGCCTCTACCTCCCAAGTGCCTCCACTCCGGGTTTTATATGGTGCTGGGGATCACTTGGTCTGTATGCATGCGAGGTGAGCTTAATAAATGTCCTCAGCCCTTTAAAATGGGAAATGAAGAAAAAGGCAACTGAGCATCCTCCTTGCTGGGCCTCTGTAGGCAGAGCTCTCGCAGTTTGATAACTCCGAGGACGCGGGAGAGCCAGCTCACAGGAGAGCAATGCTGAGCCAGCTGAGACCAGCCAGGTGCTCCTCTCGCCTGACTCGCCCTCTTAGGGCACAGCAGCTGCCCTTTGCTTTGAAGCCGAGTTTCCTGTCTGAGATGATACGCCATGCAAAAAGTGAACCACTAGCTCTATTGAAGATATCTCACTTAAATCCAGTATAACCCAGAGCTTATGTTAGGCTTACTGTTGTCCATGTGTTTATAAGTATGTCAGTATTCAAACTGATGACTCAGCCCTGATAAGAAACCAATTCTGTGGGCGAGGAAGGTGGCAGGCTGGAGGTTAGCTTTGGCGGTGTTCTTTGGGAGCCTTCTGTGCTTTCTCCTTTTCTCGTTTGAGCCCGTCTCTCACTCGGAACTTACTGCTTCCATTAGGCTGGCTGGACAGCAAGCCCCAGGGATCTGCCTGTCCCTGCTTCCCGAGCGCTGGGATGAAAAGCATTCACCTCAATGCCTGACTATGAACATGAGTGCTGGGGATTCAGACTGAAGACGACGAGCACTTCACTCACTGGGCCGTCTCCCTAGCCCCAGCAGAGTGTATTTTTGTTTAATTGTTTAGTGATGCCTGCTTCCAAAGACACAGGCAAGCAGATTTCAGAACCACGTGGAGTCACAGAGCACTCTGTGTATATGATGTTGGCTTTTGATTTTGTTTTGAGACAGGGTCTCTCCCATGTAGTCCAGGCTGGCCTCAAAGTTGAACACTGCCTGTGGACTCAGCTCTTGTCTCTGTTGTCAGCTCCTTTGGGATCCTTATACATTCCCTGGACCTGCCCAGGCCAAGGCGGGGCTCTTCAGCCACAAGCTGGCTGCCTTCTCTCTGGAGCCGGCACAGTCTCTCTTCCTTCTCTATCTTCTTCTTTCTATTTTAAAGAAGTGTGTCAATTGGAGAGAGTTCAAATCACAACTCTGAAACTCAAACTGATGCACACATAGCCCCCAAGTACCTCATTAAAATGTGCATTTTGGTTTCTGAGTGTGGCCAAGATCCTGCTTGTACTGTGAGTGGCTTGGGGGTCCCTGTACTGCTGGCCCAGGGCGTGAACAGCAGAAACTCTGAGCCTCACTGCCCAGCTTCTCCAGAGCTGGGCTGGAAAGCATCAAAGCAAACACCGGGCAGACGAGCCTTGTATGTTTCCTGGCCACTCTGATTATGTTGGCCAGTTCCTGGAGGCCGCACTCACTGGGCATAAGAACTCTTCCAGCTGGGCAGTGGTGGTGCATGCCCTTAATCACAGTACTTGGAGGGAGAGGAAGGCAGATCTCTGTAAGTTTGGGGCCAGCCTGGCCTACAGAATGAGTTCCAGAACAGTCAGGGCTGTTACACAGAGAAACCCTGTCTCGAAAGAAAACAAAAACCAACAATAACAACAAAAAAGAACTCTTCCATCCTTTCTGCCACCAAACAGATGACTCACAGGTGCCTGCTAGTAATCTCCGCAAAGCCTGACTTGTTCATTCAAAACATGCAAATCGCATGAAAGTGTACTTTTAGTGTAATTGGGCTGAGTAAGTGAAATATGAATAAGTAAATGAAAACCTACTAAGCTCTTGCTGAATATTAACAACATGAAGGGATTCAGGAAGCATTTATTGGACACCTACTGCATGAATGTAGGAGTGTATGAAGAGTAAAGTTACTCATCTAATTTTGCTATTGAGTTTTGTTTTAATTTGTGTTGTTCTGTTGGGACATGGTCTCATGTAGCCCAGGCTGGCCTTGAACTTCTAACCCTCTAGTTTTTACTTCTAAGTACTAGAATTATAGTTTTGTGCTACCATATCTGACTAGGGGTTTTTGGTTGTGTTTTTTTCTTTTAATTTAAAGGTTATATTTACTGAGTGTGTACTTGTGTGTGTGTGTGTATGCGTGCGCGTGCATGCACGTACATGCTATACCACATGTGTGGAGACCAGAGGACAATTGTGAAAGTTAGTCTTGGCCTTCTACCATGCTGGTCCTGAGTTTCAAGCTCAGGTCCCTAGGTTTGGTGAAACACATTTTTCACCCATTGTTCTGGTTTTTTTGAGACCAGCTATGTAGCTCAGGGTAACCATGGACTTGTGATCTTCCTATTCCATCCTCCAAAGTCAGATCTACTGCTTGACTCTACGGTCAGTGCTCTTTCTGTCTGTAGTGGCTGGCAGTTTCTTAAATCGACAGGGTTATTTAAGACAAAGCTGGTTGTCGACCAGTTTTAGTTGCATGGAACCCGTGTGTTAGAGGACACTGGACGAAATACCTGATTTCAGAAGGTTTTTATGAGCACATATGTCAAGTTAACATAATAACATGTTGCGTTATTATACTTTCATACATGTATGCAATGTATTTTGATCATATTCACCCCTAGGACTTCCTCTCGTCCTCCTCACCCCTCCTCTTCTGTACAGGATCCCAGCTGCTGCCGTGCCTTTTGAATCTAACTTTTACAAACAAAATATCTCTTCCATTTAGTTCCACGAGTTTGAGAGAGTTAGCTCCAAACAAGGAAGTTAAAAGGTAGTCTTTTGTTTCATTTCGGTTTGTTTATGCGTGACCTGCTGGCTCGAGTCAGCTGGCAAAGGATGGCATGGTCCAGCTCTTCTGCACTTGCTTCCGTGACTGGCGTCCACCTCTTAGGACGGTTTACAAAGCCTTTGCAAAAATAATTTCCCAACAACCTTGCATGCTGCCTCTATTCTAACAGTCCCTAAGCATAGTCACGCATGTGCGCTTAGGGAGTTACGCCCTTCTGCTTTTCCCCTCCTCCAGTACCCTTGTTTGGAACTCTGTCTTACAAAGGAAGTGACCACTGATGGGCAATGTTTCTTCTTCTTTTTCGAGTCACTGAGGCTTGTATGATACTCTTCCTGAACGCTTCATAGTGTGCTGTGTGGTACAAACTTGAAAAGATGCTTGTCTGGGGAACGGACCCCAGCAGGACTGTGCTGGGAAGAATAAGTTACCTCTGAGCAGAGCTGGCAGATGCTGGAGTTGAAGGTGAGGTCCTGCAGCACTGACCGCACTCTTTGCAGCCTTTGACGATGCCTCAACCCTTCCTGTCTTCATGGTTTAAGTAGTAATTTTTTTTCCTTAAGGAATGTAGAAATGATTTGTGTTCCTTCCTTGGGCTCAGAGAAAATCGCCTGCTTTTCCTTTAAATACTGGTGCACGCTTTGACTGTTTTTTTTTTTTAAATTGCTTATTCTTTTAAATGTTTTTATAAATGTTTTTATTGGTATATAGCTCACTCATCATAAAATTAACCCTCTTGAGGTGTATAATTTGATGATTTTATCATGCTGTCAGAGTGGTCTCTGCAAGCACATCTTCTCTTCTCTGCTTTCTGTGTGTGCCCAGACCTTTCTAGTCTATATTTTTATTGCTTTGTTTTTGGAGACAGGGTCTCTTAGAACCAAGGCTAACTTTGAACTCTGGATCTTCCTGCCTCTACTTCCCAAGTGCTGAGATTATAGTTGAATGCTGTCGTGCCCAGCTCTTCTTACTGTTTTCCAATATCTTTTCTTCCTCTTACATAGTTGAACAAGTAACAAAGACATTTTAAAAAGTGTTTTATAAATTTATTGTATGTAATTAAAAATAACATCAGATCCAAAAGAATTATTTCAACATTGGAATAGTTCTACAAATTGCTGTTTGCAAAGGAAAACAGACAAACAGAGGTATCCATGAATGCAGAGATATAAGAATCCAGGGTTTCTGGAGAGACAACTGCGGATGCTGGGAACTGAACTCCGGCTGTGACCCTAGCCTTTAATGGCTGAACCATCACTCCAGGCCAACAAAGACATCTAAACTCTCTTATGACATTCCTAGTTACTTTGTGACTTTTATTAACTTTATGTCAGTGGCATTTTAATGGCTGAATCAATAGTCTTGTCAACGGTGTCTCCGGGTTGTTAAGCCTGGCATGCCCTTGTCATGCTTCCAATCCTTTCTTCTACTTGAGCACATGCTCCGTACCCTACCCTCCTAGCTGACCTTACTTTATAGACAGGACAGAGTGTGTTTGCGTCTCTACTGTGTCTCTGTGGGTTTGTGTCTGTGTGTCCACATGTGTGTACATGTATGTAGTGTCCAGAGGCCAACTTTGGTTATCACTCATTCCTTTGGTGTCTCTCATTGAACTGGCACTGCCTGCACCATGAATCCACCTTCCAAGTCTTGGGACTGCAAGCTCACATCACAATGCCTGGCTTCTTATATTTGTAACGTGAGGTCTGGGGATCAGACTCAAGGCCTCAGTTTTGCCAGGCAAGCACTTTGCCCAAACTGAGATGCCCTGAGTCTACCACCACAGCCCTGCAGCTGGTCTCTGCTGACCCTGCTCAGGCATTGCTTTGCACAGCCGAGGCTCATCTGGAAACTATTCTCCCCTGGAGGGACTTGGAAGGAGGAAGGAGCTGGTTTTCTACTTAAGCAGAGGATGTTCTATATTTGTGAGTGAGCATCATTGTTTAGAAGGGCAATAAAATAAACAAGCACAAGTGATGTTTCTTACCCTATCAAATCCCATTTTGAGTCATCAAAAGTTTCTTGCTGAAAAATCAGTTACCTGCGCATCCTCAGGATCAAGGCCATCTTGCACAGGAGACCACTGACTATGAGACCCTAATACCACTTGCCCCTACCCAGTGCCTAGACACAGAGCACCTTCTCTTATGTCCTTAATCCTGCTGTGCTGAGGGAAAGAAAATATTGTGGTCATAGAAGAGGTGTTTAGCTCTTGGCAGGACTTACTAGCTGATTGATACCAAGAATTAGGGAAAGAGAATTGCTAAGAATGAGTCCCAAGATTCCAGTCTCTGCAGCTGTGTAGACAACATGTCTAAGTTATTCAGGAAGCGAGCAAAAGAAGAAGAAATGCTCTGTGGTTAGAGGAGGAGAGGTCTGTTCTGAGGCCTGGGCTGGGACGTGGTAGAAAGCTTGCCTTGCAGGAATGGGGCCTTGGCTTTGGTCCCCAGCACCAGATAGACTGGGTGTGGTGGCTCAAGGCTCGTACTTAGCAGGTAAAGGGAGGAAGATCAGAGGTTCAAGATCATCTCGGGCTACATCCGATCATGTCACAAAATAAAACATAAAACAATGAAATCTATATTGGGCATAGCGAGTAGAGATTACTTATGGGGTTGGCTTTGCAGAAGTTCACAAGCAGATGTATGTTAGAACTGACTCTCAGGAAAAAGGCTTGTCTCTGGGACAATTACTGAGGGTCCAGGGGGCACCAGAGCTGTCAGCACATGGATGGCATCTGTCCATAGGAGTCTTTTGGGGGACACATCGAGTGGAAAGAAATACACTCGTGGTGATTTCAAAAGGACCCGCTGGACTGTGTCGTCACCACTAAAGTGAAGACATCAGTGTGTATAGAGGGAGAAAGAATGATTCTACCTGCCAAATACGAGACTTGAGCCACCGCACTCAGTTTATCTGGTGCTGGGGACCGAAGCTAAGGCCTCATTCTTGCAATGTCTTGAAGAAGCTCAGTGTGCAAACGCTGTGCAGCATCAGGACCCCATTGTGGTTGCGGAGAGAGAAGGAGAAAACTAGAACACGGTGGAAAGTCACCTGAGGAAGAGATGTGAGCAGGAGGAAAGCAAGGATGGCCTAGTAGAAAAGCTTCATGAGACAAGCATGTGACGGCAGCCTGCAGATTTTACAAGTCCAGGTGACCTTGACATTTGGTGCAAGATGTTTGGTGGAGGGTGAAAGTGAAGAGGGTTGCGGAAGGAGCAAGCTGACATTTCCTTAGGAGGTCAGCCTTGAGGGAGGGTCAAGAGAAACATGGTGGACAGTCCATAGATGACAGCCTGTAAAGCCAAGGGCTTTCTGCAGCCACCCTGAGAACATTTGGGTGGGCACCAAGAAAGCAGATGGTTGCATTGGGTTGGCATTGGACAGGACTATGGGACCTACAAGTGGAGATTTGGGGCAAGAGAGGATGATGCATTTGGCTCTTTGAACAGGCGTGCAAGGCTAATGGAAAATCAAGATATTGTTGGATACTCAGTGTTGCTGGGTACCAAGGATGTACTTAGGTAAAGGTGGCTTGCATAGTTTTCCTACCAGATAGGATTGTGATTTCCTGGTTTGAGGTGGTATGTGAGTGTGCATGTGTGCGTGTGTGTTACGTCTGTCTGTCTGACTATCTGTTGTGTTCATGTTTACATTCTCATGAGCAGTTTGCTTAGGTAGAGAACAGGGAGAGTGATTTCTGCATCCCAGGTTTGGATGAGGGGAATATAAAGGCAACAGTTTATAGATAGTGGGGGAACCAGTGACCGTGAACTGCGGAGGTCAGGGTTTGAGTCTCAGGCCGGCTGGTGGCACGGTGCCATAGGCATTTTGATCCATGACTTCTTGAGATGAAAAGAACTGAGAATACTGTTTTTTCCCAAGTAGGATTAGCAGGAAAAGTCAGCTCGGTATAGACATGAGAACTGCTCTTGTTCTCTGTCCTGCTCACACCGCCTATCTAAGTCTTGTTTGCATCTATTCATTCCCTGTTTCCGCACAAATGGTGATGGGAACCAATAGAAACTAGGGACATGGGACGTGGCCTTTCACTTGAAGGAGCTCAGTCTTCTAGAAGGGACACAGCCGAGCAGAAAGGTACAACCATACTTAAAGGACTCACTGGGTTGTCATAGAGGCACTAAAGAAAGGCACACATCCTGCCAGCCAGGCCACAGGAGACTTCCTGGAGGAGGAAGCATCTGATAGGTTCACTCAGATGTCTGAGTCTATCAGACAAAGATGAGGGATGTGGAGGAAGCTCAGTTGGCATAAGGTTTAATTGCCTGAGATCCATACCCAAACCCCTGTTTAAAACAGAAAAGAAAATCTAGGCATGGTGGTCCCATTCTATAATCCCTTATGGGGAGGCAGAAGCACACAGATTCTGGGGATTACTGGACATTCAGCCTAACCTATTTGGTAAACCCAAGGCCAGTGAGAGACCCTGTTTCAAAATAAATGCGTAAAAATGAAAGAGAATGGTTCCTAAGGAGTGACACCAAGGGTTGTCCCCTGGCTTCTACAGGTACAGACATATATGTGCACATGAACACGTGAACACACACATGCACACACAAAAAGACGATCTAAAGGAGGCCAAGCCACAATGGAGTAGGGCTGTCTATACAAAGGCGCAGGATTAAGCATGCAGAATGAAGCCCGTCTAGTCCCGTCCAGCTGAGCAAGACAGTGGCTACATTCAGAAGTTGACCACGGAGTCACAGTAAGAGAGAAGTGTTAGCAGAGGGGACCTCACATGCAATAAGTGCTTGTTGTAAGAGTCGAAGGAAAGCCAGAAGTTGGCCAGGAAGTTGATGATGCATGGGGCAGAGAGAGGAGGGTTGGACGCATGTCTGGGCAGCAGGAATGGCTCCCCAGAGGTTTGATAAAGAAGGTCCTCATTGTCCAGGTAAGGTGAGAGAGAGAGAAGTGTCGTTCCTAAATCCCACCTCTCCACTGCGAAGGAAATGAAAGGCATTGGTCATTTACACGCCAGCCACAATGTGGTGCTCGGTACTCCGTGTGCTCGGTCACTGAGGTTGAGGGACTGACTGTTACACAGACAGGAGCCTCAAGCTGTCCTGAGAGTGTCGTGACCAGAAAACTAGATGGTGCAGTCAGCTGGCGGGTGAACACTGACCCTATTCATTGGTTTGGCAGCCTGCCTGCCCGCCTGCCTTGCTGCCCGTCCACCCACCTATCTCCCTTCCTCCCTCCCTCTGCCTTGGTTTTCTTTCTGTCTCTCTCTTTCTGTCTGTCTGTCCTCTCCTCCTTTCTCTCTCATTTTTGGAAATAGGGCCTCACTTTGTAGCCTAGATTGTCCTGGTACTCACACTACAACTCAGGTTGGCCTTTGACTCACAGCCTTCTTTCTGCCATAGCCCCCCCCCAAATCCTGGGATTACTGGCCTGGATCGCCACACCTTGTAGCGTTTCTTTTTTGTTTCAGGGATGCAACCTGAGTCTCCCTGCCTTGGGCAGGGTATCTGTGAAGACGGTTGTTCTCAGGAGAGCTCTGATCCTCAGCCTAGAGCAGGACAGCGAGCCTTCTAGAGTGAGGTCTGAACTGGTTCTTTCCTGCAGGCATCCCGTCTACACCCGCTGGGTGGAGTCTGGAAGCTGAGAAGCTTAAATCGGTTTATCCTGCCTGTCTGGTTGGCTGCTGACACATTCGCAGAGGTGATTCACACTTCATGCTGTGGAAAGAACCCACTCCTGAAACATGTCTGGGCAGGCGATTTGTGAAGATGACAGCTGTTTTCTTTTATTTCTTCTGTGTGAGTCTCAGGCTCTGTCTTCGCAGGGCATCGAAGGGAGTTGGGCGAAATGAGTGCCAAGGCGAACACATGTACTGGCTTTAATGACTACAAGTGATGCTTACTGTGCCTTCCTTAGTCACTCTGAAGGGTCCCTAGGTTCTTAGCAGTGCCTGCCACCAGATGCAGGAACTACAGGCAGTTACTGAATTATATCACGCTAGCTTTTGACCCTTCATATAAATGCACACATATGCCTGTCCACTGAGTGAGGAATTGGATTAATTTTATTCTTCTCAATAGATACTAAAGGCATGAGGTGGAACAGACTAGATTTTTGTTGTTGTCGATGATGGTTGTGGTGGTGGTATTGGGGTGTGTGTGTGTGAGAGAGAGAGACAGACAGAGAGAGACGGGGGGGGGGGGGGGACAACGGTCAACCTTAAGTGGTTCCTCAGGAGATATCCACTTTATCCACCTGTTTTTTGTGAAGGTCTCTACCTGGGCCCTAGAACTTGCTGGCCAGAAATCCCCTGCACTCTGCTGATCCAGACCACAGCTCCCCATTGGGAGCTCGAGTTATCATACCTTTTAAAACTCAAATTGTACACTTGCAAGACAAACCAACTGAGCCATCTCCCTAGTCCCAGGCTAGACTTTTTCTAGAACTGCCTAGGAGCTGATAGATTGCAAAGTTTGGATGCAGAGACTAAGGAAAGTGTAGTATTGGGATCAAAGAGGAAAATGGACTACAATCCTAAAGAGAGGTCCATAAGGGATGCTGGGCAGAATTTCATTATTCTCATTCTGGGTTCCTAGGGTGCTCACAGCCGGGAAGAATGAAGGGACTGTGGCCTTACCTCAGTAAGGAAAAGACTGTTGCTGGGCTTGCTTGCTGGAGATGGAAGGACAGCCGTGCTGGGTTATTTTTCCGTCTCTCTGGCACTGAGCAAGCAGGTCTGTTAGTTGGTTTTATTTTTCATTTCCTTAGACTGGACTGCTAGTGCCCGATGACTGACTTGCTGCCCCTTTGGTGACAGTCATTGTTAACTGTTAACACGGACCTGTGCTGATGTCATACTTTGTGTTCTCTGTGCACTGTTCCACCCTCCAGTGGAACCCAAAAGCTTGGAGAGCTTCAGCAATACAGTAATACATGACCTAAAAAGCAATATAGTATAGTATAAATTAAGTGATATAAAAAAGTAATTCAGTGGATCAAAAGGTTTCAGTGCCACCATTAAGGGGTCAGCATGGTTGGGAGAGTGCTAACATAGCATGGGGAAGGCCCGGGGTTCTAGCTCTAGAACTTCGTAAACCTGCCAAGGAGGTTGATGCAGGAGGATCAGAAGTTCAAAAGACAGCGTGAAAGGCGAGTGTGCACACTGGTTGTGAATAAGCCCAGTAGGGTAAGGTGGATGAGGGGCTGCGGAGTGGGCGTCCTCAGTAGATTCAAGTCTTACCTTTTAACTGACGAGCATTTTTTTTTTCATTCAGTAAATAATGCTTGCTATGCACATCTGTGGGCATGATCCAGCTGCCCCACCCTGGAGTAGAGGTAGAGGCCTGTCCACACGGGGGTACAGGTGTTCCCTAAGAGCCTGACTGTGGAGGGCAGCCAGCCAAGGGAGGCTTTGTCATTTGAATGTGGGGAAAGCAGAAAAGCCTTAGGCAGGGCTTAGGAGGAGACATCAGGCAGAGAAGGGGGAGGGGTGTTCTAATGTGACAGAGAGAACAAAGGTGACAGGAAGCCCAGACCTCAGGGACAGTGTGCCCATGGACCGTGGTTGATCATTGCTCAGATCATGAAATAGCCGTGCTCCTCCCGAGATCCCACACCATGCACTCCTCATCCCTTCCCCAGCTGATGGGTGATTTGAGCCACCTTTCCCTGGAGGTCTCACTGTATCTTTATCAACTCTCTCTTGACCTCCATAGTTACTTTTGTTCTTGTAACAAAACATCTTGTGGGCAGTCCTCCTGCCTCTGCCATTTTTTGTGCTGGGATTACACCTGTGGACCACCACCCTTTGCTAAGACATAATTTTGCTGTATTGATTTCCTGGGTTTGTTTGTTTCTTTCTTTCTTGATGTTGTTTTGTTTAAAAATACCCCAAACACCTTTTTTTATTATTTTTTATTTATATATATTTTTAAGGCAGAGTCTCTGTGTTAGACAGATCAGGCTGTCCTAGAGCTTACTATATAGACCAGGCTGACCTCAAACTCACAGAGATCCACCTGTCTCTGTCTCCTATACACAGCGTTTTGGTTACTTTGTCCTAAGACAGGGTCTCGTGCAGTCTGGGATGACTCTAAGGTTCCTCTGCAGCTGAGGATGCCCTTGAACTTCTCGGCACATCTCCCCCTTGAGTCCAGGGGTGTATGTGTTTGCCACTAGTGTGTAATGCTGGCCCTAAAGCAGGCTCTGCTCTCATGCATGTGTCCTTTATTTTCATCACTGTTTCAAGCCCATCTGAGTGTGTACCCTCATGGAGGGATGTTTTAGACTGTGCCTGAGGGAAGACTTGTGGGACAGTAGGTTGTGCCATCTCTGGGTTCCCTAGCTGCCACCATACTGCTTCAGTAAGGTTATTTCAGCCACCTTCTGATGAGCAGTGAATGCACTTCATTTCTTCACCAATGTGAAGTATCTGTGGCTTACACAAAGCTTAGCCATGCAGTGGGGCGAAATGGCCTCTTGTTTGGGTGAGAACCCTGCAGCCACCTAGGCTGAGCGACGGAAGGACCGATTCTCTACAGTTACCTTCCTGAGAGGCTGATATGAGCCCGAGCCTACTCTCGATTATCTCTGGATCCGTGTCTTTCATATTTATGGATCTTTTCTGCTACTCATCTTTTCTCTCAATCTGGAGGGCTTTTCGAACTTACATAGTTTTACCATTTGTCTAATAAAAGTTTTAAACTTAAACATGGTTGAATTTCTCAGCATTTCCTTGGTGACTTTTCTATTTGTTTGTTTGCTTGATTTTCTACACACAGGGTTATGTTACATAGCCCAGGCTAGGCTCAAATTTGCCTGAGTTCCTCTGCCTATTTCACCTGAATGCCAGGGTTAAAGCCGTGAGCACCGACTCCTGGCTGTAGTCTGTAATTTGTTGTTATGCTATATCCATTTTCTCAAGGTGCTGTTAGCAATGTTTTATATTTTATTTTAAAGGTTTAAAAGTTTGTTGTGCACATTTTAGACTTTAATACTAAAAACACATGTTGTCTATACTATAATATAGAAGTGTTGTTATGGGAAATCTCAGAGAAAGAATGAATTTTAGTTAGTATTTCTTTATGAATTGTCAGTTTCAGCATCACTTACTGAAGAATCTGATCTCACCAATGTGTTCCATCACTGTCATAAATGAGAAACTCATATTTGTACACTTGATTTAGGGATCTTTATTTGGTTTCCAGTTGTTTTAATATATCTCAACATTCCTCCAGACTTATAGAAATTATAATACAGAAATTATATATATATATATATATGTCAGAAGAAGACACAACTTATTGACTTATCTTTATAACTTCTGAAGTGAGTTTTAATATTATCAAGATCGGTAGGATACTATATGGAATTTTAAATAGTAAATTCACATTGAACAGCAAATATTCAAGATCATAATTTTTGAACATCTGGACGTTCATTATCTTGTGCCCTCCATTTATTTATTCTTTTTGTTGTCCCTGAGTTTTAGTAAACAATCATACAAAACATTCCATATTAGTGAGTTCTTTGAATTTTCATTTGTTATCTGTGTGTGTGTGGGGGGTTAAGTATGTATATATGTATGTGTGTGTGTATGATGTATATATATGGACATATGTAGCATGATACATGGGAAAATCTGAGGACAATCTGTGAATTGGTCTTCCTACCTGTCTTTATGTGGGTTCCCGGGATCTAACTCAGGCCACCATTCTTTCATGGGAAGAACCTTTTTGTTGTTGTTTGTTTACTCTTCTTTTGGCTTTTTTGGGGGCCCACCACCCACCTCCCAAATAAACCACACACAGAGTCTTATTATTCCTATGAACGCTGGGCCCTAACTTGGCTTGTTTCCACCAACTTTTCTTACCTTCCATTATCCCGTCCACCTTTTGCCCTGGGCCTTTTCCTCTTCTCACTTCTGTAATCTGACTTCCACTCTGACTCTGGGCTGACTGGGTGGCTGGCCCCTACCTTCCCCTCTCCTTCTCTCTTGCTCCTTCTTCCTCTCTTCATACTCTCTGCCTGCCAGCCCCGCCTATCCTTTCTCCTGTCTCTCTATTGGCCATTCAGCTCTTTATTAGACCATCAGGTGTTTTAGACAGGCAAAGAATCAAGGCTTCACAGAGTGAAACAAATATAACATAAAAGAATGCAACACATCTTTGCATCATTAAACAAATGTAACACATCTTAGAATAATATTTTACAACACCTTTACTTGCTCAGCCCCTAAAATAAATGAGTTTTAATCCATATCCCCTCCTCTTCATCCTTCTTAACCTAAGTAGGGTAATTCATGACTGCCTTCATTGTTAGTGACTATACACAGTCACGTACGATGTTTTTAGGAGACTCTCATACCAAGCTTGGTTGTTTAATTGTGATTTTTCAGTGCTGGGGATCCAGTCCAGGGCCTCAGGCTCCATCCGCAGCTTCCTACAGAACTGACCTGGTAGCACATGCCTATAACTCTAGTACCCAGAAAGTGGGGGCACGAGGATCAGATAGTTAAGATCATCCTCAGCTACACAGTGGGCTTGAAGTGTTCCTGAGCTGCATGAGATCCTGTGCCAAAGCAAAATAAACAAGCAAAACCAACAATGGCAACAAAGAAAACCTCTTTGAGCCCTTCCAACTTCAAGTGCATTGTACCTGTTTGTACAGCTGGACACCAAAGTTTCCCTTCATTATTGTTTTTCTTCTCCCTGACATTATTACCCTTGACTGGGTATTTTTGCAAAACAATTGCAGCGTATTCCATGATTCTGTGTCTGTAGTGGGAAGGGAGCACATGTCTTCTTTCATCTGTTCTGTCCCTGGATGGTAGCAGCAGTACTTTAGGGGTTTTGATTGATTGGCTTTGTTGTTTTTGAGACAGGGTCTCTTCATGTAGCCATGGCTGTCCTGGAACTTTTTGTACAGCCCAGGCTTGCTTCAGACTCACAGAGATCCCCCTGCCTCTGCTTCCCAGGTGCTGGGATTATAGGCCTGGTAGTTCTAACTATTTTTACTATGGCTGCTTTCTTCCCTGAAAAGTGCTGTGTCTTATACAGACAGCCCCATGCAGACAACCCCATACAGACAGACGGCCCCATACAGACAGACAGCCCCATACAGACAGCCCCATTCAGCTAGAGGAACGTGATTCTCAGGTATAGACTGCTTATCAAGATTTCCTCAGGTATCTGAAGTCTGACTCCATACAAAGGAATGGGCAAACAACCCACATCCTAACAAGTGTAGGCAACATAGAGGGCCCTTTCAGTGACCCAGCAGGCTCACCTACAACCCAAGGGAAGTGGACACACACACACACACACACACACACACACACACACACCATCTCTTCCAGGCATTCTCAGTGCTAATTAGTTCTCACACGTGCTGGTTGATAGACACAGAAACATCTGTTGAAGCTTCCTGAGGCAACATAGTTGAAACATGTAAGAAGCAGGAACCTCAGCTAAAGGACCGGTTCTATCATATCAGCCGGTGGGGATGCCTGTGAGATGCTATCTTAACTGACGGCTGATGTGCGTAGGCCCCGCTTACTCTGGGCAATGCCATCACTGGGCGGCCCATCTGGAGCTGTATAAGAGGGCTGACTGAGCAAGGGAAGCAAACCTGGAAGCAGCTTGCGTTCCTGTCTTGGCTTCCCTTTTTGACGGACTGTAAGAAGAAATCATTTGTTCCTTTCTCTCAGAGCTGTTTTGGCCATGGTGTCTGTCATAGCAAATAGGACACATCCTGTGTGAGAAGCAGAGCTCGGGTTAAAATGAGGTTTGTGCTATGCCACCAGGTCTTCTAAGAACTATGCCACTCCGCATAAGCACAGAAACCAGTAGGAAGGACTGGATTTTGAAGACGAGCTGGTACTGAACGCTACAGGAAACCCTGTCACTGAGTCAGGCGTGAGACCCTGACTCAAAAAAACAATCTCAGCAGCTAACCAACAAAAGGTCCTTTCCCACCTTTATCCTATGTATATGTATACATCTCCACCTTTATCCTATGTATATGTGCATCCCCACCTTTATCCTATGTATATGTGCATCCCCACCTTTATCCTATGTATGTGTGCATCCTTACCTTTATCCTATGTATGTGTGCATCCCCACCTTTATCCTATGTATATGTGCATCCCCACCTTTATCCTATGTATGTGTGCATCCCCACCTTTATCCTATGTATGTGTGCATCCCCACCTTTATCCTATGTATGTGTGCATCCCTACCTTTATCCTATGTATATGTGCATCCCCACCTTTATCCTATGTATGTGTGCATCCCCACCTTTATCCTATGTATATGTGCATCCTTACCTTTATCCTATGTATGTGTGCATCTCCACCTTTATCCTATGTATATGTATACATCTCCACCTTTATCCTATGTATATGTGCATCCCCCACCTTTATCCTATGTATGTGTGCATCCCCACCTTTATCCTATGTATATGTGCATCCCCACCTTTATCCTATGTATGTGTGCATCCTTACCTTTATCCTATGTATGTGTGCATCCCCACCTTTATCCTATGTATGCGTGCATCCCCACCTTTATCCTATGTATGCGTGCATCCCCACCTTTATCCTATGTATGTGTCATCCTTACCTTTATCCTATGTATGTGTGCATCCCCACCTTTATCCCATGTATGTGTGCATCCCCACCTTTATCCTATGTATGTGTGCATCCCCACCTTTATCCTATGTATGTGTGCATCCCCACCTTTATCTTATGTATATGTATACATCTCCACCTTTATCCTATGTATGTATGAATCTCCACCTTTATCCTATGTATATGTACACATGTCTCTTATTTACTTTCTCTCAACAGCTGAGGTTTTTAAGTAGTAAGAAAATGAATTTCTCAGTGTGCTCAGTCCAGCAGAGCTGGGTTTGGGAGTCTCCGGGCTCTGCCAGAGCTCAGCTGGTATTGAAGTTCTCCAGAGCCGTGTCTCCTGCTCACACATGGGATGGGAACGGTGCATGCGTGGGCTGCATAGGATGTCAGATCCGCATAGCTGTCTCCATGATATCGATCAGACTGCCAGGGACGGACCGTGTGACAGAAAATCACACGCAGGCGTCAGGTGCAGCTTTGGCTGCTCCGGCCACCATCACCACATCTCACCGAACCCTTCCTCATTCGGGCTTATCAGCAAGTCACTCCCTGATTCGTGAAAATAGTTTCAGTGGATTTTCTGAACGGCTGAAAGGAAATAATTCCTTTCTGTCATCTCAGCACAGATGAATGCCGTTTGTGTGTTGAGGGAATGCACCTATTTTGTCCACTACAGCACTGGTGGACTAAGGTTATCTTCTTGATGTTTCCGCCACCTTGCTTAGTATAGCTTTTTCCACAAGGGTAAAGATTTTTATAAATTCGTGTGTAGTTGGCACCCTTTCTTGAAACACAGTGTGTGAATATTCAGTTCTTGGCTATACAAAGTTGAACATTTATTTATGTGGTAATTTGAATGACAGTGATCATCACGGGCTCTTGGCTATACAAAGTTGAACATTTATTTATTTGGTAATTTGAATGACAACGATCAGCACAGGCTCTTACATTTGAATACTTTGTCCCCAGTTGGTGAAACTGTTTGGAAAAGAGTGGGAGGCAAGGTCTTTGTTTGAGGTTTCAAAAGGCCATGCCCTATGCAGCTAGTCCTTGCTTGTGTCTCGTGTTTGTATCTCCAGTTGTGAGCTCATAGCTACTGCTCCAGAGTCATGCCTACCTTTCTGCTGCATGCTCTCCACCATGACAGTCATGGATTCTAACCTTCTGAAGCCATGAGCTCTGAAGGAAACACTTTATGTTTTAAGTTGCCTTGGTCATGATGCTTTATCACAGCGACTGATCGGTGACTAAGACAATTTAGAATAGAAAGGGGCGATGTTCTGAAGCTTGAGTGTAATTTTTCATTCTCAGATATATAAAGAATGCATTTGTAGCTTATGTTGCAATGGTTGGCCCAGAGTAGGAATTCATTGAATGTGGATATCACTTTCCCATAAGAGTTGGATGTGCCTCTGGAAACAAAGTCAATAGAACTGAAACAAACTAGAATCAGCTGGTTCCTGCAAGGGGAGCAATACTCAGCTCTAGGCTGCACCAAATTAGATGTGTTGGTAATTTCTTGCCAGGGGATATGCAACTGGGTTGTTTGGCAGGGTAGCCAAGTAGGTCCAAGGACTTAGGGAAGTTTTGGTGTGAATCAAGAAGCTTTTTTTTTTTTTTGCTGTCTCTAGGGTAGTCCCTTCAGGAATCAATGGCGTGTATGGGGACTATGTGCTGCTTCTGCGTCTTAAAGCTGCCCTGGCTACTTAAGGTCAATATTGACAGTGGTTGTTAGGGATCATTATCATACGTATGCAAATGACATACAATACCAGTTGAGATTTGCTAATGGAAAATTAAGCATGAATATGGAGAGGTAGCTCATTGGTTAAGAGCCCTGTCTGCTCTTTCAGAGGACCCATGTTCAATTCCCAGCACATTCATGGTGGTTCACAACTGTGTATAACTTCAGGCACAAGGGATCTGATGCCCCCCCTTCTGGCCTCTGTGAGCACTATGTACTTGTGTTGTACAGGTATATAGTCAAGCAAACACTGTGACATAAGATATAAATAAAATCTCAGAGGAAGACAACAGAAAAGGAGCCATGTAAACACCTTTTAGTCACTGTGGGCTTGTTGTGCCTTTAGCTACATAAGAGAAAGAGTGTATCTCTGGCTCCTGGGCTCAAAGGATCTGAGCTCAGGTTGCTTATCAACTTCTCTGATCTTGCCACCTTGGGAGGAAATCATACCTTTGTTAGACATTTGCTATAAAGTCTTTCCCACGAAGTAACAGAAGATTACTCTGGAATGGCCACATCAGCTTTGATGTGGTGTTCTGAGAGAAGGCAGACGGGGCCTAGAAATCACACTTAGAGCCAGCCAGAAGAGCAAGCTGTCCTCACAGGCTCTGCCCCAGAGAGGAATGCGTGATTTCATTTCACATCATCTGCTTTTCTTGGCAGGGTTGCAGGTGCAGGACAGATGAGACAGGCCTGTGACTTTCAGGTCAGCCAGTGCTCTGCTGATAGCTGGCGTCCCAACCTCCTGTCTCCTTGTCTGCTTTTTGGTATTGTCAGAGTCACAGTCGGACTGGTTTGTGAAGCTGTTGCTAAGCTACTGGAGGTGGTACAGCAGGAGCCCTTGGCAAAGGCCTGGTGCACTAAGTTCCCATAACAATTCTCTGTTGGTTGCCAGTGATCCATACCATTCATGCTGCCTTCTCAGGGCCTTTTCCCACCAGAAGGTCATTGCGTGTGAGCGCCTCTGCAATGTTACGAGGAAGACATCTTTCTGAGGTCTGTATTGGATTGCCTGTAGATAGAAGATTCCCTGTGGACAGCTTGCTTATTAAGTAATTTAATAACAAATAATTGCTGAGCATGTATTCTGTGAATTCTGAGTGGTTGTGGCATTGCCACATCCTTCCCCAAGAGAAACCCCATCTCCTAGAGGGGACAGGTGAGCACACACTCAAAATGTTGCTTAAGTGGACAGGGCATCTTAATGCATGCATCATAGGACACTCACAGGCCGAAGAAAATACATGCTGTGTGAGAACAGAGGTGCATTGTGGGGCTTTAGACTCATAGGTGTCACCAAAGTCACAAAAAGGACTGTCTTCCCATGTTAATCACTTTTCTCGCTGCCATGACAAACACGTGGCAGAAGCAACTTAAAGAACGAAGGCTTTATTTGGTTCACAGTTTGGGGACATAGTTCATCATGAGAATGAAGACCTGGGGCTAGGCACTTCAGGTGTTGGGTCACATTGCAGAGAGAGAAGAACGCGGAGGTTCAGCTTGCTCTCTTCACGCGCTTTCAGTCCAGGTCCCCAGCCCCTGTGATGGCATCACTCACCCTGAGGGGTTGTCTTCCCAGCTCAGTTAATCCTTTGGAGAAACTCCCTCACAGACCTGCCCTCAGGCTCCTGTCCCAGGTGATTCTAGACCTTGTCAAGGTAACAGATGATATATCAGCACTGCTATGAAGCACACAGGAGCCATTGTATTGGAGAACAAGGGGACAGTTCCATTTCAGGACCAAGGAAGAATTGCAGGAGCAGTAGGGAGAGCAAGCACCCAGGCCAGGGAGGATGAGGAGGGCAGTGTCTTGCTGGCCAATTCTGTCCACAGTTGGGTTGTCAGTGAAAGGCTTAGTGGCTTCCCTACGATTTCTGTGGTACAATCCAGAAGTCAGAGCTGGAAGGACAGCGGCCAGATGGCATGCTGCTTGGTGGAGCAAAGCGGAGGTGGAAGGCTGGACACTGTCTAGCATGTCTGCCTAGAAGACTACTACAATGATACAAACTTGCCTGTGCGTATCTCTTCACTGAGTTAGAGGGCACACTGGTGGCCATGATCACCTTCACTCTGGATTCACATCTCCTGCCACAGCCCCCTCAGGAGGAGTGGTAATGTAGTTCACTGAGGGAACATGGACATTCTGGAGCTGATGGTTGGTCAGCCACTGACAGTAAGGACAGAATCGTCCTGGTCATCTGACCTACTCTGTACCACTGACATCTAGTTTAAATTTTTTAAAATGGATTTTATTATTTTAAGTGTATAATGTATATCTGCGCATCGTATGCTTGCAATTGCCTGGGGAGTAGACGAGGGTAACAGATTCCCTGGAACTGGTTACAGACAGTTGTGAGCTGCGAAGTGGGTGCTGGGAATTGAACCCAGGTCATTTGGAAGAGCAATTATTTTGCCATCTCTCTGGCCCCTGACATTTAATTTTTGGATGAAAGGACTTAATAGAGTTCCTACTAATCTTTGTGGACATTATATTCTTCTTTTAAAATTTTCTAAGATCAAAGAAAACATTAAAAGTTTTTTAAAACTTGTTTTTATTTTTCAAAATATATAGTTTGGAATATGAAATATACCAGTACTTTATAAAAAGTCAGTTAAACTAAAAAATATTTATTCAAGCTTTATTGTATCACTGGATATTTAGATCAGTTTTTGAATTTTCAGTTATGAATTTTATGCTTTAGAGAATACAAGTCTGTCCATGAAAGTAAATTCTGTGCAGTCATAAGGAGTTCTGTGATATAGATGGCCCTGTCATCATAAATTATGGGAGACCACATAAATCCTATTAATTAATATTTTTTTCCAATGGCTTAATTATAATTCACATTCATAGTTATGATTTGGTTTTGGGCTTTGAAAACCATCCTCTTGCTAAGCACAACTAACACGGGAAAACATGGAAGGACCCTGTAGATTACATGGGAAAACATGGAAGTACCCTGTAGATTACATGGGAAAAACATGGAATGACCCTGTAGAGTACCCAGAAAGGATGCAGGAACCAAGACACAGCATTAATTTTAAAGGAAGAAATGCTAGCGTTTTTGTTATTGTTCCTTTTTAAAATTAGATTTACCTTTTTTTCTATTAAATTTTTTCATATAATGTACTTGCTATGCCTTAATCATATTCCGAGTGAGAGTGAGTGACCTTTCCTCCCCAACCTCTAGTGGCAGATGACAGATTTGCTAACTGAACTTTGGAATTAGAGGGTTGGCTCCCTCATGTCCCGGACATGGGACCCATGTCCTCTCTTTCCTAAGCTGCTCTTCAGAGTATGGCTGCCAGCAGAACCCAGCTCCCAAAACAGCTATGGAATTGTACAATGCCTGGCATGTGACATATTCTGCAAATGTTAACTCATGTTAATGTCTACCTTACCATCCATAAGTACGGCTGGCGGTATTATTGTTACTTTAGCTAAGAGAATGTTTATGTGTTTATTATGTGAGAAAGAAAATACCTGTTCTCTTTCCCAGCCAGTGGTAGAGGTACACACTTTTAATCCCAGCACTTGGGAGGCAGAGGCAGACGGATCTCTGTGAGTTTGAGGCCAGCCTGGTCTACAGAGTGAGTTCCAGGACAGTAAAGGCTACTACATACAGATAAACCCTATGCAAAACAATAACAATTCATTTTTTTTAAATTTTGAAGAGAAACCCTTATTTCTTTGCTCCCTTCATTGAATGATGACATTATTAAATGGTTGCTGCAAAGAATTTTGATTCTAGTATTCAAAACCAGAGAAAAGAAAGAAAGAGAAGCCACCTTATTTACCTCCCAGATAACGAATGCATGCAAACAGAATTGTAGCCCAGCTGCTCTTATCTCTCTGCTAATAGCACCTCCTCTTTGTGCAGGGTGAGGCAAAGGCCCACAGTGTAGACTTATAAAGAGATAAGGGAATGCATTCTTATCTCAGATAAAAACACTAAAGGGCTTATCACACTGCTGGGTAACTCAGGCTGTAACTATAGCAGGTGCTCTCCCCCAAGATAGAGGAACAAGCATGACCTCACCATCTGATTATGAACACCAGCAATAGAATTGTGGGATACAAACTCATGCAACTGTGTGGAGTCCAGGAAAGCAGCAATGCTCAAATCATGCTTCTGTTTCCCGCCATTAGTGCTAAGATTTTTACAATCTGATGTGTAAATATGCAAACCCTTTGGGTCCCCTAAAATTTCTTATGATCCTTTGTTATGATTCATGGAAATTCTGGAAGCTGTCCTGACACGTTTCCATCTCTATAGTGATTGTGGGTTTGAATGATCCTCCCCAAGGTGTGGTGTTGAAACCAGAGGACAGCTCTTATTGTCATAGAACACAGGCATCATAGAAAAGGTTTAATTTCTAGTCATTCAAGCCATAAAATAAAACCAATGAGTGTGAACCTCAATAACCAAGGTTATAGCATATTAGAACCAGTCAATTCCACTTTAAAAAGTCACTCCTCCTTAGAAGAGATCATTCATTCAATGGTTGGTTAGGAGCAAGTGTAGTTTGAATAAAAGTGGCCCCTATAGGCTAATATATTTAAATAAGGGAGTGGCATTATTTGAGAAGGATTGGGAGTTGTGTTCTTGTGGGAATTTGTGTCACTGAGGGTGGGCTTTGAGGGTTCAAAAGCCCATGCTAGGCTCAGTGTCTCTCTTCTCCTGTTGTCTGTGGGTCTGGATCTGTAGAACTCTCAGCTACTCGTCCAGCACCATGTCTGCCTGTGTGCCGCCATGCTTCCTGTCATGACGGTAAGGAACTGAATCTCTGAAACTGTGATCAAGTCTCAATTAAATGTTTTCTTTTATGAGAGTTGTTTGGTCATGGTGTCTGACTAAGACAGAGCATCTTTACTCTTGCAGAAGACCTGAGTTTTTAGCAGCCATGTAGGGAACCTTAAAACACCTGTTACTCAAGCTCCAGGGTCATTGATGCCTTCTTCTGGACTCCTCAAGCACTCCCACACACATAATCCCCCCCCCACACACACACTCTCACACTCACACACACACACACACACACACATATTTTAAAAGACATCTTAAAAATATAAGAGGTGACTCTGATACAAATTGAGTATCCTTGGACAAATATCTAAATTTCATAGAGCAATCGTAACTCTCAAGTATTAAATAACAAAATTGTGTTTATCATGCAATAAATACTTTATACTAAATATTGTGGGTTTTTCTTTTACTCTTTCTGCTTCTTTTCTCATTTTTCCTTCAGTTTTCATGTGCTCACATGCTTCTTTTCACTTGGCCTGAAAGAAGATGTTTATTTTAGGACGAGCCAATGCCTTTACCCTACTCACCCCAACATCTAGAGTAGTCTCTGTGTATTAATCACATTTTTAAAGTCTAGAACTTGGCCCAAAAGGAAGGTCATTTGGAATAACCTCCCTTTGTTATGCTGAGGAAGTGGAGAAAGTTAACCATAAGTCCATTTAATCAATAAAAATCTCTAAAATCTTTAGAAGTTAACGAATGGCAATAATATGATATAATTTCTGACTTGGTTTTCCTTATCTCAGTTCCTCTTCCCGATACTTTGTCTTTTAAATAATGCAAAGCTTCATGGTCTGCCTCTAATAAGTGACTCTTTGTTGAATTAGGGGAAAAGGAAGCAAATATTTTCATTGTGACCCAAGGCAACACCTCCTGGGTAGGAGCTGAACAAACAGACAGTTTTGGCTGGAAGGCTGTCCACCACCTACTCTCTCATTTAAATGCAAAACTACTTGGAGTAATTGCTGGAGATAGGAAGATGGTTAAATTATCATGGAGGCTAAACAACTACGGCATCTTCTGTATATAGAATTGACTATATATAGTTAAAGTGACCCTAGAGTGAAATTCGTAAGCCAAGACCCCAGGACTGAAATAGTTTTGTCCTATGAACACTAGAATGTAGGAAAATTTCATTTCCTGTTCGGCTATGACAGTTAGCATGTACAAAGACTTGCCCCAGGATATGTGTGAGTATCAGCCCTTCTAGGCAGTTTACGGATCTCCAAAAATTAGATACTTTGGAGATGAGAGAATTGCAAGGAAGGGACAGAGGTAATGATAGCCCAATGATTTGACTACAGTAAGGTATAAACTTAAATTTAACCTTCTTACAGTGAACACAGTGTAAGAGTGGGTAGTTCCTCAGTTCACAGGGAACCCCAAAGTATAATCACATGCACAAGGCTACGCAGAATTTCCCTCCTCTACCATCTTTGCATTTCCAAATGAAGTCTCTACCAGATGCAGTGGTGGCGACTTCGGCATGGTTTTGGAGACTTGTTATCTTAAGAGCGGTTCTAGTTGGCCCCACGTGGCACACCCAACCTCTCCACAGAGCCAGAAGCCAGCCAGTGTCCTCCCCTTAGGACAAGTCTACTCTCAGGAAGTTCAAGGCCTTGGAGGAGGCCTGGGATGAAAGTGGGATTATGTAGCTGTTTCCCCAACCCACACAGCAGGTATCTGCTGTAGAATATTCCTTTATTCTGTGTGTATATGTCACTGTGATTGGTTTAATAGAAAGCTAAGTGGCCAATAGCTAGGCAGAACTTTCCAGGCAGAGAGAATGCGGGGAAGAAGGACAGAGAAGCTTGCAAGATGAGGAACGAGTCAGACACACAAAATGCAATAGAGGTAAAAGACACATAGTAGAACATAATTTAATAAATATATGGGTTCGTTTAAGCTATAGGAGCTTATTAGAAACAAACCTAAGTCCAACTACAGTGTTCCTTAACTCATCTCCACATTTTCTTAACTTTGTTTTTTGATCTGTCAATGTGTGTGTGTGTGTGTGTGTGTGTACATGTGAGTGTGTGCATGCTTGTGCATGAGTTCATGTGAGTGTGTGCATGCTTGTGCATGAGTGCATGTGAGTGTGTGTATGTGTGCCAGTGCACACATGCCAGAACATGACTGCCAGGACCTGGCTCTAACCTCCACTGTGGGGTCCAGCGCTGAACTCAGCTTTGTACATGGCAAGTGGTTTTATTGACTGAACTGTCACACAGACCCCATATTTAAAGTTACATTCGTTGCTTCTCATCCACGGTGAATGCTAAGTTAATGCTTGTGAGACAGCAAGCATGTGTGGAAGAGTTGGCCATGGAGTCTCCTCTCAGCTTAGGCCCGGTTCTATCAGAGGTGGTTTCTAGATTGGGCGCTATGGACTTTTTAATCCAGTTCTGACAGCAGTGCTCAGAGCTTACTCCTGCGTATTTTAAATGGAAAATAAAGTCTATATGAAGTCTTTCCCCTGGGTACTGATGTGCAGTGACTCATGTTATGAAATATCAGGATGAAATAGATCCAGCTTTCATGAAAAGGGGAGAGAAATAGAATCTCAACCCCTCTGGAAGCTTTAGGAACGGGTGTATTAGTCTGTTTCCTTTCCAGACTGTGGCCGTAGCCTCGCGGCTCCGAGTGGTTGTGCACATCCTGTGGGAAGTTAGCTCTTGAGAAAATGTAAGACGGTTATACTGTCATACAAACCTTATTTTAATTATTGTGTGTATGGTACACGTGTGTCATAAGACTTCTAGGTATCAACATTTGTCTTTCCAGCAAGTTTTTTTTACCCACTCAGCCCTCTCATCAGGCTATAAATATGATTTCCAAATCTGAATATTTGGATGTGGAAAATTCCCTCGATTTTCTTTAAGAAAATGCTGCTTATTTTACATGTATTATACATTTTATATACACTATTCTGCCCTTTCTCTCTCTCCTCTCTCTCTCTCTCTCTCTCTCTCTCTCTCTCTCTCTCTCACTTTGGGTCTTACTATGCAATCTTTGCTGGCCTGGATCTTACTCTGGTAGCCCCGACTAGCCTTGAACTTACACAGATGTTTTTGCCTACATCTCTAGAGTGCTGGGATTACAGGTGTAGTCCACCATGCCAGGCGATTTTCTATTTTTAATTTGAACATATTTATTAAACAAGGAGGCATAGCTTCAGTTCTGCAAAAGCAAATGTATCTGAGTGATGCTTTTCCTTCCTCCTCAGCCCCTCTGTCTGCCTGTCAGAAGTCAGCATGTCACTAAAAAACGAGCCCAGGGTAAACACTTCAGCACTGCAGAAAATTGCCGCCGACATGAGCAATCTGATAGAAAACCTTGACACGCGGGAACTCCACTTTGAGGGAGAGGAGGTGGATTTTGATGCCTCTCCTGGAGACCCCAAGACTCAGGAAGGTAAGGACACACAAGACATCCTTACGGTTGGTTGCAGGGCACAATGGTAAATAACAGAGCAGCCACCTTCCTTGGAGGGAGGGCTTCCAGAAACTTACTTATTTTAACTATGATTCTATTTTTTTCTTTTTTATTCTGTCTGCTCATGGCTTTGTCTCTGTAAGACATTGGTCACTCTGGTGACCAAATCTCACAGCCTACATGACCAGGCTTCATGTCCCGCAGCAGCTCTGGGACACTTGATCAGCCCCACCTTAGGTTTTACAAAGGTGCAGGGTGTTTCTGCCTGTGACTGGAATAACCTGTTCCCTCTGTCCTTTGCAGAGTACATCCCATTCTCTTCGATTTACAACACACAAGGATTTAAGGAGCCCAACATCCAGACCTACCTCTCCGGCTGTCCCGTAAAAGCCCAAGTCTTGGAAGTGGAGCGCTTCACATCGAGTAGCAGGGTCAGGGCACTTTGGGTTCACCCAGTCCAGGGGTTTTTGCCAAGCATGCATCCCTAAACAGCCTGACTCTGGATCCCCCTTCCTCACCCCCCCCCCACAACTGTGATGCTGCTGGTTGAGCTTTAGTTGCAACTTCTGTGTCCTTGGCTTTTTTAACTCTGCTCTTTGGGGCCAACACCCAGCTCCCAAACAACCACTCCTAGACTCCTTCTTACTTATGAGCCCCCGGCCGTAGCCAGGCTTGTTTCTAGCTTCTCTTAACTTAAACTATGCCGTCTGACTTTTGCTTCTGGGCTTTTATCTTTCTCTCTTCTATATATCTTTCTTTACTTTTTACTCTGTGGCTTACTGTGTAGCTGGTTGTCTGACCCCTTACTGTCCTCCTCTCCTTCTTTTCTTATTCCTCTTCTTCTCTTTCTATTTATTCTCTCTACCTGGCAGCACTGGCTACTTCCCTCTCCTGCCTAGCTATTGGCCATTTAGCTCTTTATTGGACCCATCACGTGTTTTAGACAGGCAAAGAATCACAGCTTCACAGAGTTAAACAAATGCAATGTAAAAGAATGTAACACAAATAGCATAAAATATCTCAGAGTAACTCTAACCAAACAAGTGGAAGACTTGTATGACAAGAACTTAAAATCTTTGAAGAAAGAAATTGAAGAAGACACCAGAAAATGGAAAGATCTCCCATACTCTTGGTAGAATTAACATAGTAAAAATGCAATCTTGCCAAAAGCAATCTATAGATTCAATGCAATGCCCATCAAAATCCAAGCAAAATTCTTCACAGACCTCGAAAGAACGGTACTCAACTTTATATGGAAAAGAAAAAAAGAAGAAGAAGAAGAAAAAAAAAACCCAGGATAGCCAAAACAATCCTGTAAATTAAAAGAACTTCTAGAGGCATCACAATTCTTGACTTCAAACTCTACTACAGTGCTACAGTACTAAAAACAGCCTGGTATTGGCATAAGAACAGACAGGAGGACCAATGGAACTGAATTGATGATCTGATTATTAATCCACACACCTACGAACACCTGATTTTTGACAAAGAAGCAAAAAATATCAAATGGAAAAAAGAAAGCATATTTAACAGGTGATGCTGGCATAACTGGATATCAACATGTAGAATACTGAAAATAGACCCATATCTATCATCATGCACAAAACTCAAGTCCAAATGAATCAAAGACCTCAACATAAAGCTAGCCACACTGAACCTCATAGAAGAGAAAGTGGGAAGTACACTTGAACTCATTGGCATAGGAGACCACTTCCTAAATTTAACCCCAGTAGCACAGACACTGCGAGAAACAATATGTGGGACCTCCTAAAACTGAAAAGCTTCGGTAAAGTAAATGATATGGTCAACAAGACAAAACAGCATCATACAGAATTGGAAAAGATCTTTACCAACCCCACATCAGACAGAGTGCTGATCTCCAAAATATACAAAGAACTCAAGAAATTGGTCATCAAAAGAACACGTAACCCAATAAAAAATGGAGTATAGACCTAAACGATAACTCTCAATAGAGGAATCTAAAATGGCTGAAAGACACTTAAGGAAATGCTCAATGTCCTTAGTCATCAGAGAAATGCAAATCAAAACAACTTTGAGATTTCATCTTATACCTGTAAGAATGGCCAAGATAAAAAACACTGTTGACAACTTATTCTGGAGAGGATGTGGCATAAAGGGAACACTTCTGCATTGCTGGTGGGAGTGTAAGCTGGTATAGCCCCTTTGGATGTCAGTGTGGTAATTTCTCAGAAAATTAGGAAACGATCTTCCTCAAGACCCAGTAATACCACTTTTGAGTATATATCCAAAGGATGCTCAATCGTGCCACAAGGACATGTGCTCAACTATGTTCATAGCAGCATTGTTTGTCATAGCCAGAACATAGAAACAACCTAAATGCCCCTCAACTGAAGAATGGATAAGGAAAATGTGGTACATTTACACAATGGAGTACTACACAGCAGGAAAAATAATGACATCTTGACATTTGCAGGCAAATGGATGGAGCTAGAAAACAGCATATTGAGTGAGGTAACCCAGACCCAGAAAGATAAATATCATATGTACTCACTCATTCGTGGTTTTTAGACATAAAGCAAAGAAAACCAGCCCACAAATCACAATCCCAGAGAACCTAGACAACAAAGAGGACCCTAAGAGAGATTTACATGGATCTAATCTACATGGGAAATAGAAAAAGACAAGATCTCCTGAGTAAATTGGGAGCATGGGGATCATGGGAGAGGGCTGAAGGGGAGGGGAGAGGCAGGAAGGGGAACAGAGAACAATGTAGAGCTCAATAAAATCAATAAAAAAAATACTGCAATATATTTGCATCCTTTAATGCTCCAGAGCATAAACAAATGCAGCACACCTTCAACCTGTAAGTCCTCTTCACGGCTCAGGATTGCACCTCTTCTCTTACACTCTCTTCTCATCCTCTGCCTTTTCCCCTTTATGAACAGTGTTTCTTGTTGTTGGAGATGGGGCTCTCATGGAGTTTGGCGGGCATCTCTTGCTCCTCCTTCTTCCACCTCCCCAGGGTTGAGATTATAGGTAGGAGACCCTATGCTGATACAATGTTTCTTTAGCTTGGTTAGCATTCAAGGGCAGGCAAGGTGGTTTAGTAGGGAAAGGCGCTTGCTGCCGAGCCTGAGAGCTTGAAGCCACGTGAGGGAGTGGAGACCTGCCTCCTGGATGTTGTCCTTTGACCTCCACTTGAGTTCTGTGACATATAGACACGCCCACAGGCACACAGACACTTACAGAAATAAGTAACTGCATGAAAAGAAACAAAGAAATAAAAATAATATCATTCAAGGCAATTTGTTAATTTAATAACTAACTGGCAAAATGTCTCTTTGTCTCCAGTATTCTTTTTCACTGAGGCTTTTGGGACAAATGACTAACTGAGGTGCCCATTTAATATATCAAAGCAGACCTGGCCACCAGGTTCTCCCAGCATCCTTCAATCCCTTCCTGTTACAGGGAATGATTGGCACACCCCAAGCCCTACCCATAACTTCTCCAGCCCAGGGCTGGACTACCCTTTCCCTAGCTGCCATTCCCTATAGAATCCAGTGGTTTTGGTTAGCCAACCCTTTTTGTCTACCTTTTACTCTCCTGGCAGTCCACTCTGCCTCTCCTTACATGATCTGGCTCAGGGTCATGTCCACTCTGGACTCTCCAGATGCCCCGCATCTGCCTATTCTCTCCCTTTTATCCACGATAAACCTCCTCCACCATACCTAGGTGCAATCATGTCCTTCCTTTTTATTTTTTTTATTGCATTCAATATCCATTTTAACTGAAGGACAAGTATAAGTCAAGAGAAATTTTACTTTTCCTAAGGCTTCTTTAGCAAGAAAATATGAGTGCTACTTATCTCTGAAAACAAAACAAAACAAAAATGGACATTGAATGGTAGGTGCTATATTCAGAAGCGCTGCTGAGAGAATTCTGCTGCAAATTTTGTCTCTGATTTGTTTTTGGGATTCCACTCCAGTCTGCTGACCCCCACTCTCCAGCCTCCTGGACCCCACTCTTCAGCCTCCTGTACCCCACTCTTCAGCCTCCTGGACCCCCTCTCCAGCCTCTTGTACCCCACTCTCCAGCCTCCTGACCCCACTCTTCAGGCTCCTAGACCCCACTCTCCAGCCTCCTGGACCCCACTCTTCAGCCTCCTGGACCCCACTCTCCAACCTCTTATACCCCACACTTCAGGCTCCTGGACCCCACTCTCCAGCCTCCTGGACCCCCCTCTTCAGCCTCCTATACCACACTCTTCAGCCTCCTGACCCCACTCTTCAGCCTCCTGGACCCCACTCTCCAGCCTCCCGACCCCACTCTTCAGCCTCCTGGACCCCACTCTCCAGCCTCCTGACCCCACTCTTCAGCCTCCTGACCCCACTCTTCAGCCTCCTGGACCCCACTCTCCAGCCTCCTGGACCCCACTCTCCAGCCTCCTGACCCCACTCTTCAGCCTCCTGGACCCTACTCTCCAGCCTCCTGGACCCCACTCTCCAGCCTCCTGGACCCCACTCTTCAGCCTCCTGGACCCCACTCTCCAGCCTCCTGGACCCCACTCTCCAGCCTCCTGACCCCACTCTTCAGCCTCCTGACCCCACTCTTCAGCCTCCTGGACCCCACTCTCCAGCCTCCTGGACCCCACTCTCCAGCCTCCTGACCCCACTCTTCAGCCTCCTGGACCCTACTCTCCAGCCTCCTGGACCCCACTCTCCAGTCTGCTGGACCCCACTTTTCAGTCCGCTGGGCTCTCTTCTCAGTTCCCTACATGTGACCTTCTGTATCTGGAGCTCCACCCTCAGACTCTGAGACTCCATCCTTTCTGGTTTCTCTGGGCACTGAAAGGCTTTAGACAGAGTAAGTTATCTATGTGGAGCAAAGCAGAGTGCTCAGAAACAGACTGGAGTAGGAGAGGGTCTGGGCAATTGCTTGACTGGTGCTGCTTGGATTTCATAGTAGTAGGGGACCTTTGTCCCTCCAGTGAAGTACTAGTCAAGATTGGGTGGACATCACAGTTTCTGCTCACAGTATACACAGAATCATAACCTTCGATCAGGGGCCATTGACTTCCCCCACCCCCCAAACTTCCCTATTCCTCTGCATCCTCCCAGTATTTTTTTAAATATTTATTTATTTATTTATTTATTTATTTATTTATTATGTATACAATATTCTGTGTGTATGCCTGCAGGCCAGAAGAAGGCACCAGACCCCATTATAAATGGTTGTGAGCCACCATGTGGTTGCTGGGAATTGAACTCAGGACCTTGGAAGAGCAGGCAATGCTCTTAACCTCTGAGCCATCTCTCCAGCCCCCTTCCCAGTCTTTTGAGGGCAGGTGGGCAACCACTTTTAATGCTGGTTTAGAGGCCTGATCTGTCTGATCTGCTATGCAGACTGTAGTTGACACCACCCTGGTGTCCAGCCTGTGTTCTGGCCTCTTCCTTCCCCCCACCTCCTGCTCTTCTTTTTCTAAGAGAGAGTCTCATGTGTTCTTTAACATCACTTAGCAATTAGCTGTTGCTTGCTGAGAAATTTCAGAACTTTCCCCATCTAAGATAACAACCATTTTTTTAAACATCTATCACTGCAGATGCCAAGTATCAATCTGTACACTATTGAGTTAACACACGGGGAATTCACATGGCAAGTTAAGAGGAAATTCAAGCACTTCCAAGAGTTCCATAGAGAGCTGCTCAAGTACAAAGCCTTCATCCGAATCCCCATTCCCACCAAAAGGTAAGTACGGCAGAACTAACATGGCTACCCCACTGTGCATGGACGGGAATATGTTTTACTCTTTTCCTGGGCTGCCTATCCATTCGGGGTAGACATTTTCAATAGCAGAGCTATTTTAAAAGTAAGTCACCTCAGCTGCATGCATTGGCGCAAGCCTGTGGTCCCCAGTGCTTGGGAGGAGGGGACAAGAGGACCAGGAGTTCAAGGCTAGTCTTGGCTATATACTGAGTTGGAGGCCAGCCTGGGCTACAAGAGACTTTTTAAAAAAGATTTATTTACTTATTATATATACTGTATTCTGCACTAGATCTCATTACAGATGGTTGTGAGCCACCATGTGGTTGCTGGAAATTGAACTCAGGACCTTCGGAAGAGCAGGTAGTGCTCCCAACCTCTGAGCCATCTCTCCAGCCTTACAAGAGACTTTTAAAACATTGACAGGAATGAAAATAATAAGTCATGACATTAAAGATAATATGAGGTAGTCAAAGAATAGTTAAATAGCTGTTTGCATTGTGTGTGTCTGTCCTCTAGACATACTTTCAGAAGACAGAATGTCAAAGAAGAGCCCCGAGAGATGCCCAGTCTGCCCCGTTCATCAGAAAACGCAATCCAGGAAGAACAGTTCTTTGGCAGGAGGGTGAGTCTTTCTCTGTTGTACTTATTACTATTTGTGTGTGTGTACAACTGTGGAGTCACTTTTCACCTTCCATCTTTTCATGGCTTCCCAAGATCAACCCCAGATCTTCAGGCTTGTGTGGGAAACCCTTTTTACCAGTTGAGCCCTCTCTCTGGTTCTGGTCTTGAAAATCCTTTCTCAGCGCTGAAAGGGTCTAGCACCTAAAGAGAGGGGTGTAGCTACCCCCACCCCTATTGATGGCTGGTTAGTCTTCTGTGGACCTTACCCATCGCCTGGTCTCCCAAGCCAAGGAGGAGACAGAGTGCCTGTTTGATGGATGACGGGACAGCAATCTCCCCGGTAGAACTTCCCTGGGTTTGAGGAGAGACAGACACTCAGCACATCCCAGTTGGTTTTGAGGTCCACTCCTAAAAAGCAGATGCTTCCACCCATTTATTTGATTTCCAATAGCTCGTTTTAAATATATGTGAAATCATTTTCCCCCTTAGACTGGTGGTTATGGTCTGAAAACAGAGAGATGGAGCACAGAAGATACAGGTCAAGGGCACAGCTCTGCCCACCCTGCTCCGTGACTGCTGCTACCAAGGCAGGAGATAGTTTGTATTAGCATATTAGTAATTCTGTTGTTTTCATCAGCTCAGTCTTAGAATCTGAAATGTGTGTCCTTCAGGGAGCAAAGAACACCAACTAGTCTACATGAAACCCTGTTTAAAATAAAATTTAAAAAACTTACCTATTATGGGCAGTCCTATTTTTCTAAGTATGGAGGAGGAAAACCAGGCAGCTTGAGCCCAGCAGTGACATCCTTTAACCCAGCACCTGGGAGATAGAGGCAGGAGGATCTCCATGAGTTCAAGGCCAGCCTGGTCTACAAAGCGAGTTCCAGAAGAGCCAGGACTGTTATACAGAGAAACCCTGTCTTGAAAAACCAAAAACCAAACCAATTCAAAAACCAAAACCCAACCACACAACTCAAGGCTTGTTCGCTATAGGGTTAACACTGCCACCGTGACAGGGTCACTAGGGGATGAGCCTCTATCCGTGGCCGGGCGGGTTCTCTTGATTAGGCTTACTGACGGGAAGAACCACCTTAACTGTGAGTGCCCGCAGGCTGGGGCTTAGCCATGAGTGCCCATGGGCTAGGGCTTAGCCGTGAGTGCCCATGGGCTAGGGCATAATCATGAGTGCCCACGGGCTAGGGCATAACCGTGAGTGCCCATGGGCTAGGGCATAACCGTGAGTGCCCATGGGCTAGGGCTTAGCCATGAGTGCCCACGGGCTAGGGCGTAATCGTGAGTGCCCACAGGCTAGGGCATAGCCATGATTGCCCATGGGCTTTTACCATTGAGTGCCCTAGGCTAGGGCACTGGACTGACTAGAAAGGACCTCCTGCGTTCCCCACTCTGGCTCTGCCCGAGTGTCGAGTGACCAGCCAGCCTTCCATTCTTGTCCCGACCCCTTCTGCTCTGCAGTGGACAGTGTCCTCTCCAAGGACAGAGTTAACCCTTTCTTGCCAGGTGTTTCGTCACAGCAATGACGGAATAACACAGGCAAAGACCTAAGCATATTGAAAGTTAAGTATTAATGGCAAGAAGAGGCTGAAATAACACCCCAAGAAAATGACAAGTGTTCTACCTTCCTGCCTTAGACAGAGTGTAGTGACTGACAGATAGATGTTTGGTGAGACCTGATCCCATCGTTGTGATTGTTTAAATTTTGTACAGACATGATTATGTTTAACTGTATCCACAATATTTTTTATTGTAGAAGCAATTGGAAGATTATTTGACAAAAATACTAAAGATGCCCATGTACAGAAACTACCATGCCACGGTAAGTACCCTCAGTGGGCCTGAAGGAACCTGTGAGACCGTGAGCTGTAGCTAACTTTGGATAATTTCATGAACTTGAGCGCTTTTTTCTCTTGAGCCGCACTAAATTAGTAAGGACAAAATTGCATTGGCAGGCCATCTGGGTCCGGCTTACAGTGATGATATTGCTGTCGCTAAACTCTTCAGTAGAACTCAGTATGTCTGTGGCAATACAGTCAAATGAAGGTGAAATGCGACCATGAGTTAGATACCTAGAAATCAGCCCTCTTCTCCGTGAGACCATGAAACATGTCAGCGCAAACTGTCAAGCAGGGTTGCACACTGCTTAGAACTTCACTGCTCTCTCATTGGTGTTTTCCTGTGAAAGTGAGAAGCGTGGGAAAACTAGGGAAAGAAAGACCTCTTGCACAATGTAAGAAAAGAGCAGAGAACAGTCGGGCCTGGGAAGAGCCACGGGGGCGGAGCCAGGAAGGCCTGCCGGCCAGCCAAGCAGGAGGAAGCCGGCTTTGCAGGGTCAGCAAACTGAGATCTTTGATTGGAGAGGCCCTTGATGGGGAGGGGAGTGTTTTTAAAAGATTAGCTTTCAGTTCTGCTGAAATCTGAACAAGGGCAAATGCCTGGATTGTGATATTCCTCTCTGGTAGCGCAGACAGTGAGGTTGACCACACGGGAGTGTTGCGTGTTGTGTGTAGAAGGTATGAGCCCGCACAGGTGCAACTTGGCCTCTGCCCTTGAGAATGGTGGGCCATAAACATCAGGACTGAGGAGGGGAGAGGAAGGGAAAGTGCCTGGCTCTGCTGTTTCTTGTGCCAGAGCTTCCCCACTGCTCTGGGGGAGGGGGGGGCAACATGTACCCAGCTGCTCCCTGTTTACACACATGGCCCGAGCCAGGTTCTCATGCTTCCGTGGTGGCCTGCAATGCGGTGGTCACAAACCCGAGGAGCCTTTCCAGGCTTGGTAATCCTGTGGGTCTCACCTGCAGCTCTCTAGAGAAGAATGGCAAGGTGTCTTATTCCATCTAGGACTTAGGACTTTGTAGTGTCGACAACCGCCACTATTTTAGCGAGGAAAGCGGTTCCCAGCTGTGCTCCCCCTTTACTGCACAGCTGTGCAGATGTGACTTGACACCCACATGCACTGCCCTCCCTGTCTCTTGCTCCTCTGCCCACGACCTGACTTGCACCTTTGCTTTTGGCCTAGAGTAGCAGTCGGTGAGCCCAGGCTTCTGCCCTCCCAGCCGCATCATTACATGTCGGAGTGTTATACGGACTGAAGGATATATGGATCTTAAAAAGATGTTCGCTTTAATTACTTTTCCAGTCACAAAAAGATCTTTTCAAACTGAAGCCACATTGTATTTATAAACCCCAGGCTACCTTAGAAGCACCGCCTTTGGAGGAGAAAACCTAGCTCTCGACCTAAGGAACGTACCCTTCTCGCTTGTTCCTGATGGTTGGCTGGTTGTTCCTCCCTAATTATTCAAGCAAGGGTACAATTGATACATCTTAATTCTCTGACATTTCCCCTCATGGTAAATTTCGCCCAGCCTCAAGACCAGATACACAGACCACATATCGTTTTGTAAAATTAGATTACTGTCTCTGAATTTCCTGTGGCATCGTATGCCTGGCTCTGTCTCTCTCCAACTGACTTTTTGACACATGATCTCTCACTGAACCTGGAACTCACCAAGGTTGGCTGATGGTGGAACTCCCTCCTCCAAGGCCTGGGATTACAGACACTTGCTGCCGTGCCCAGGGTTTTATATGGGTGCTGGGCTTCTGAACTCAGGTTCTCATGTTGACAAGATAAGCACTTACTCACTGAGCCGTCTTCTCAGCCTTTAACTCAGACAAACCATGGACCACAAGTCATGGGACTGGATAGCATGTGTATTTAACTCTAGGACTGTGCAGATCTGTGTCTGAGAGCTGGGGATGTGACTCAGTTTAGAGAGCGCCCCTTAGGTTCAAAGCCCAGAACTACACAAACCAGTTATAGTAGTGCAATGTTGTATCCCCAGTACTCAGCAGGGAGAAGAAAGCAGGGAATTGCAGATTCAAGGTAGTCCGCAGCTGTGTAGTTTGAGGGCACCCTGGGCTAATTCCACAGATGAGACCCTTCTCCCCTCCCCCATCTCAAACAAACCTACAAAAACGGCAAAATGAACACCTGTCTTTGGAACCTGCGTTTTTAAACAGAAGTTTGGCTGATTCACATTAGGAGGATTTGGGAGCTAAATTAAGCTAAGCATAGCTAAGTTGCTATGGTGACAGATGTCAAAGGCCCAAGATGGAGTTGCTTTTGCAGTTTTGCTTTAGGAGGGTTTACCTTGGGGGAGCTGGGCTAGGCCTCAAAGCTTTTGAAGCTGGTCAGGACTAGTTCTTCCCTCTGTTTTTACACCTTCCTTGGTTGATTGTTGATTTTGCGTGTAGACAGATAACAACCTTCCCTCCAGGGTTCCTGGAGACTTCTTTTGTCTTTATTTCCTTCTTTTAGCTCTGACAGAGTAGCCTAGCTTTCAATGTCAGTCTCCCCAGGGAGATTGCCTCCTTAGTTCTTACTAATTTGTAAAAATGGCCAAACGTGTCAAAGCAAAAATGCGCGCTCACCTCACAGGGAATAACAGGTGATTTTGGAGCCAAACCTGAGTGGTCACACGTTGGGAACACAGACTCAGGCTTCCCCAGATACCATGTTCCCCTGTGGAAGTGGTTATGTGAGACTTTAATAATTACAGAGCAAAGAACGTCCTCAGTCAAAGTTTATCCACCATGGGGACACAGGTACGCAGGTGACTACAAAGCGGGTAGATCAGACATAGCTTTAGGTAATATTTGATGAGTTTCTTAGCCTTTGGACTTATGGAAGATAGTGGCTGGTTAAGTTTGCCTTGTGAATCTTTGATAGTCTCAAGGAAGTTAGGTCAGACACCGGGGATGACGATGGCTGGTTTTCAAAGGGACACTGAATAGGCCAAGATGATTTGGCTGTGGTCTGCAATGTTCTGTCTCGCTGTAATTACTCATTTGGTCTTGTGGAGTCTTTAACTCAAGGACAGTGTTTCCCTCTTTTTATCATCTTTTTTGAGACTATCACAGTGTGTTTCCCTTCTATGTGTGTGCGCACGCACACACACAGTGGCTATTTGACTGAGCTGTGCAACACCATGCAGAAAAAGGCAGGCAGGAATTCTTGTGGTCTGCAATTCTTCTAGGATTGGGTGTCATACAGAATTCACAATTTGGGCATTTTAGGTGCTAATTGGAAAATGCTTTTCTCCCAGAGAATTAAAAGAAGTGGGATAAATAACAGTAAATGTGTTGTTCCCCTTAAGATTAAAATCTGGACATAGAACAAAATGTCCAGTTTCTGAGACAAGGCCACAAACTCCTGGGAGCCCACAGCAGTCTGGACTGTCAAGAAGCCCGTATTAAGATGACTTCTCTCCAGATTAGCTTGAAAGCTTAGATAAAGCATTATAAACACCTCTTGGATCAATAATTCTGAGTTCACTTCCTCCTCCCTTTATAGGGCAAATAAAATTAACTGGAGGTAAGGAATAGGTAAGGAATAAAGAGGCACCGTTTCCATAGCAACAGAGAGCCGCTGTGCTGATTTGAAAGGCTGCATTTTCAAATTAAGTGATTTGTGTATTGTTTTTCCATGACCAAATCTTTGCGGCAGTGGCGGTGGGGCACACGGACGTGAGTCCTTTGTCCACCCTCTTCCTTCTCTCCATAGTTAGGATGTCTTTGTCTCCTACAGCTGTGTAAGCTGCTGCGGACAGGAGAGAGGCAGCAATCCTTGGAGTACCTGGGCCTGTCTCTCCCCATCCCTACGTGCATGAGGTCCTGCGGGAAGCTTGTGTCTTCCTATGTCTTATGTATACTGTTCCGACTTCTTTTCAATTCTGCCACTTGAGGCCTGAAGGGGGCTTCTGGAGATTGCTCTCCCTTATAACACCAAGATGGCCAAAAAGGACATCGTGGGCATGACTGATAAATCATCTCCATAGCGGTTGCTACCCAGAGCATTTGCAGTTTGCTGGTTGGCACGGAAGCCTTGGCACTCCCTCATTTTGCTAGCTTTTAAGTAGCCAGTTGTTGATAAGGCATGGTGGCATTTTGTGCCAGAGACCCCTTTCCACCCAGTGCCAGGAACATTTGTAATTGAATTTGTTGCAATTGCCTCTTCTTCCGAAATGAAACCAAGACAATATTGATTAGTTCTTTACTCTGTAAGCCCTGTGGGAGACTGCTCGGACAAACTGCTTTTTAGTTTTAGTTTGGGCAGCACCTGCCTCAGTGGAAGCCGAGTTCTCACTACTGACGAACCACCGAGAAGACTACAACATCATCTTCTTTGAAACTTGGTTCTTTGTTAATTAATTTGGCCTCTCACACACCTCGGCACATTCGCTTTCAGAGTGATTAGGTCTGTAGTAGATGAGGATGGTGGAGCAGCCTCTCTAGTGCACCGTTTGCAAGCTATCAAGAACCCCCTTTTATGGTATGTGTGTGTGTGCGTGTGCACACATGTGTGTACACACCGGGTATACATTTGTTCCACCACATTCCCATGAAGGTCAGAGGGCAGCTTCCAGGTATCTGTTCTTTCCTTCTATCATGAAACATGGAGTTTGAACTCAGGGCCTTAGGCCAGTGCAGCAGGCGCCTTTACCCACAGAGCCATGTTGCTAGCCCTGGTGTGGGCATTTTGAAACTGGATCTCACGATGTGAGATCCCACATTTTACTGTATAGACCCACAATTTACTGTATAGACCAAGGTGACCTTAAAATTGTAGTAATCCTTCTGTCTCAGTTTCCTGAAGAAAATTCTAAATTTTAAATTAACATGCACGAGAGATGGCTCAGTGGGTAAAAGTTCTTGCTACCAAGCCTTATCTCCAGGGCTCACACTCTGTAGGAGAGAGTCCATTCCTAAAAGTTGAAATCTGACCAACATACAGAAACCATTGCAATCGAGTGTACACACACACACACACCAAATAAACAAAACTTTTTTAAAAAAGAAAATATCTATATATTAACGGACATGTGGTTCCCTTAGTTTTTTTTTTTAATTGTTTGAGACAGTGTCTCATGTAGCCCAGGCTAGTCTCCTGCTTGCTATGTAAGAGAGGCTGAACTTGACTGAGACCAGGGTCCAGAATTACAGGCACGCAGTACCACACCTGTGTTGTTGAATACTGGCTGAAGATGTGGTACACTATTTTATGCTGTCAAACATTTGTTTAATGATGCAAAGATGTGTTGCATTCTTTTATGTTGCATAACTCCGTGAAGCTGTGTTACTTTGCCTGTCTAAAACACCCGATTGGTCTAGTAAAGAGTTAACAGCTAATAGCTAGGAAGGAGAAAGGATAGGTGGGGCTGACATGCATAAAGAATTAATAGGATAAAAAAAAACAACAGAAGGAACGAGAAAAGGAGAGAGGACACCAGAGACCAGCTACCCAACTACATAGCCAGCCATGAAATAAGAGGTAAAGAAAGATATATAAAATAGAGAAAGATAAAATCCCAGAGGCAAAAGATAGTTGGGGTAATTTAAGAAAAGTTGGCTGGAAACTGAAAGACCCTCAGAGAGGACCTTTTCCTCCAATGAAGTCCCCAGAACCAGGACACTCCGAGTCCAGACCACAGGATGCAATTAGCAAGAGGTTTATTGAGTAAACACAGGTACCTGCGGGCGGCAAAGTCTTTCGGAGGACTTGCACGCCTGCAGACTGGGGGAAGGTCTTTTTATGGAAAGAGGGCAGTAGAAGCAGATTACAGAAGCAAATGCGTGGTTAGTGGTCGGTTGGAATGGGGCAAGGGGCATAAGTGGTTTTTCCTTTCCCAGCACAGATGTATGGCAACAGATATCCTGTTGTATAGATGTCCTATCTCACAGATATCCTGCTTTACAGCCAGGGACCCTGACCTCACTCTGCACTTACATTTGTTCGTCAAAGCCTTGTGGAATGACGTTACCTCAGCTAAGCTGGGATCTTTCATAGGAGGAATTGTTTCTTTTGTGAACTGCTGATATTCTAAGTTTGGCACATATGCTGGCTATAGGCATCCTGTTTCCCTAAGCAAATGGGATGTTCTCATGAGAGCCGGCTAGCTGCAGGTCCTGAGAGGGTCCTGAGGGTCTCAAGCGAACAGATGTTCTCATGGGAGCAGGCCAGCTGCCGGTTCTGGGGGGTGTCCAGAGGGTCTTTCAGAAACAAGTCAGGCTAAGGCCAGGCATTCATGAGGAAGAATAAGCCTCCATTTGGTTTATTCGGGAGCTGGGTGGTGGGCCCCCCAACAAGAACAAGAGCATAGAGGAAAAAACAAAAACACAACTACACACCTGTTTATTGTTTATTATTATTTTTTGTTGTTGGTTTTTGAGACAGGGGCTTAAGGTGAAGCCCAGGCTGACCTGTGGCTTGCAGGGATCTTTCCTTTAGACTTCTGACTGTCGAGTCACAGATGTATGTACCACATGCTGGGCTGTCAGGGTTACAGATGTGTGTACCACACACTGGACTGTCAAGATTACAGATGTGTGTGCCACAGGCCAGGCTGTCGGGTTACAGATGTGTGTACCACACACTGGACTGTCAAGATTACAGATGTGTGTGCCACAGGCCAGGCTGTCGGGTTACAGATGTGTGTACCACACACAGACTGTCTGGGTTACAGATGTGTGTGCCACATGCTGGGCTGTCAGGGTTACAGATGTGTGTACCACACACTGGACTGTCAAGATTACAGATGTGTGTGCCACATGCTGGGCTGTCAGGGTTACAGATGTGTGTACCACACGCTGGGCTGTCGGATTACAGATGTATGTGCCACATGCCGGGCTGTCAGGGTTACAGATGTGTGTGCCACAGGCCAGGCTGTCTGGGTTACAAATGTGTGTACCACATGCTGGGCTGTCAGGGTTACAGATGTGTGTACCACACACCAGACTGTCGGTGTTACAGATGTGTGTGCCACATGCTGGGCTGTCAGGGTTACAGATGTGTGTACCTCAAGCTGGGCTGTCAGGGTTACAGATGTGTGTACCACACTCTGGGCTGTTGGGTTACAGATGTGTATACCTCACTCTGGGCTGTTGGGTTACAGATGTGTGTACCACACGCTGGCCTGTCAGGGTTACAGATGTGTGTACCTCACACCAGACTGTCGGGGTTACAGATGTGTGTACTACACGCTGGCCTGTCAGGGTTACAGATGTGTGTACTACACGCTGGCCTGTCAGGGTTACAGACGTGTGTACCACACACTGGGCTGGCTTTCCTGGATCGTTGTTTCCATGTCTTATTCTTGCCTTTACAAGTTCTGTGAAGTTACACAAATTCTCTGTCCCACAGTAATAATTTCTTACCAGGATAGACATCATCTGTCTGCTCCTTAGAGATAAACTGAAAGGCTATGGTTTAGGATTCTAAAAGATTTTGGATCTCACACTGGCAACCTGTCGTTTCTAAGTAGCTACATTTTCCGGCTGAATTTCTTCACAAATCAGATAGAAAATGGGTAAAGCTGAGCCAGTATATTTTACATGAGAGATAAAAACCTAGACTTTCAGGATCCTTCTTTTTAAAATGCCCTGTGGAGATAGATTCAGTGGGGAATCAGGGGGGAATTTAAAAAAGTTATTTAAATCCTTTAAAATATAAAAAGTTTACTTTTCCCAAGAAGACGTGCAAGTGCTGCATTGAACCTCTCGAAAGTCCTGACATAAACTTCGTGATTTTCTTTTCTTCTTTTTATTGAGCTATATATTTTTCTCCACTCCCCTCCCTTCCTCTCTCCTCCCCTTCTACCCTCTCCCAGGGTCCCCATGCTCCCATTTACTAAGGAGATCTTGTCTTTTTCTATTTCCCATGTAGATTAGATCCACGAATGCTGAGACAGTTTTTTTTAAGGCTGGTTTTTGTTTTTTTTTTTTTTTTAAAAAAAAAAAACACAGACAAACATTTCAAGGAAATCTGCTGTTTTCTTTTGTTAATCCAGTTAGAAGCCAGGTATGGCTTCCTCTACTGATCCAGCCCCACCCTGCTCCTGCTCCGGGGTTTTAGGACTACCACGTGACTGGATGATTCTCCCACTGGACTCCTTGCTGGTGTAATCTCCCATCTGCTTCCCCACCCTGGGTAAATAGCTTCCCTGTCAAGGGTTTCTGTTTTGAATACACTCTGTGGCAAGAGATGACTTTGAACTTCTGAGTTTTCTGCCTCCACCTCACTAGTGCTGGGACTGCAGGTGTGTAGCACAGCGTTCAGTTTATGAAGAGCTGGGGACAGAAGGCAGCCCTCTGCCAGCTGAACTACATTCCCAGCATTCCTCTCTGGCTATTGCTGACGTGATCCAAGCATGTCACACCTGGGCTGACAACGCTTCAAAGAGAAACTTGTAAACAGGAAACATTCCGTGTTCAATTCTAGGTGTTGCGAGCATTTTCTGAGACAAACCCTGGCCTGTGTTAAGCACTGCATGTGATAAATTCACATCTTTCCTCTCATCCTCCATGTTTGCAGCTTGCCCTCTCCTCATTATTATATGCAGGGAACTTATCTAAATAAGATAAATGTTGAGCTGGGTATGGTGGTGCACACGTGATTCCTGCATTCAGGAGGCTGAAGATGTGAGATCTGAGGTCATTCTGGGCTACCTAGGTAACACTTGTCTCAAAATCAAAACACAATAACAACACAGAGGGAGGGGAGGGAGGGAGGGAGAAAGAGAGAGATTAAGAACACAAACAGAGATGAATGTTGAATGACATACTGATTTTGGTTTGGTTTGATTTGATATCAGTTCTATTATCCCTGGCTATATGGTCTTGGCGATTTAGTTTCCCCAAACCACCATGAATTGGAAGATTAGAACTTTTGTGCCAAATTGACTTCACTGACTGTTTCTGTGTGTTTTCTCTTAAGATCTCCCTCCCTCCCTCCCTCCCTCCCTCCCTCCCTCCTTTCTTTCTTTCTTTTTTTCTTTCTTTCTTTCTGTTGGGTCTATGGAGGTCATGCAAAAATGGGGGACAGACCACCAAAGTCTATTAAACCAGCAGCAAACTTTATTCCAGGAAAAAAATAAAAAATTAAAAAATAAATCTCCATGGGGCACAAAAAGCTTAGCAGCTAGCTGGGACAACAGGCAGAGATGGACTTGTAAGGCTGTGGCAATGGGCTATTTCCAGACTCCCCTTTTTTATAACAAGCAGCAACCATTAGGCATGAACAAAAGAATTTTTACAATCTCGAGGTAAAACTCAGATAGAAATAGCCTCTTTTATAATTTCCATTACCGGGGTCTTCTAGTTAGGCTAGTGTTTGTATTTAGCCCGTTGCTTCTCTCTGGCACTTGCTGCTGGTGTTTGCTCTGCACCCCCCTGATACAGCCAGTTTCGCACAGCAGGGAAGAGCATGGGAAAATTCACAACCAAAATGTCAGGTACATCCCATCATTTAAAAGTTAACTCAGTTCACATTGATTGCGGGTCGTGAGTGGCCAGGGGTTATCTGAAAGCTGACCCTCAGTTTGCAGAGCGCAGCTTCAGCCTTGCAGACAGAGCTATGGGTTGTAAAGCAGAGTAACCCACTGTTAAAAGTTAATCCTTAAGCTGCCTAGAAAGCGGCTGGCAGCCTGCTCTCATTCTCCTAGGCTTACAACTTTATGCTTCTTTATTTCTACGTTTTTATTTCTGGAATCTACTTTTCTATATTCTTCTTCTTGAACTCTTCACTTTCTGTCTTAGTTTCTGTCTTGAGACGGGGCCTCACGTAGTCCGTGTTAGCCTTGAACTCAGTATATAGCTGAGGACGACTTCAAATTTCTGGTCCCCAGATTTCACCCCCTAGTAGCTGAGACCTGGTTTTATATTTGCATCTGGTGTTCACAAAGTCTTACTCGCTTCAGCCACACCCACATGCGTATCCCCAGTCTGTGTTCACACCCCAGGGGAAGATTGGGCTTTAGTAACAAAGAGTCAAGGGCACACAAAGATCAAAATATTTGTTGTTTTAATGCAAAAAGCTCCACCTACCCTTGCTGTTAAGCTTAGTCTCCTTTTTCTGTTGGGAAAATATCAAAGCATGTTTAAGAGAATCGTGAAGAAGCATTTAATACAGTGTGAGCCTGTAGAAAGCCCTTAGTAAATGGTACCCGTGAGAGTCATTAGCTTCCTTCCCAACTCACTGAGAAGTGATTCTGCCAATGGGACTGGTAGCTCAGATCTGTAAGCTAAGCTTCTCCAGAGCTTGAGAAGGAAGGGTTCAGGCCTGGGCCACAGAGTGACTCCAGGTCCAGCTGGTAACTTAGGGAAAGTCCATCTCCAAGGAAAGAGCCTTGGAGCATGGCTCAGCGGTAGGGCCCCTGCCAGGTGTGTGTGAGGACCTAAGTTCGACCCCTAGCCCTGGGTGAAATTCTGCTGCACCTGATGCTGCTGGTCTCTTTGATCTCTAGGGAGTTTGATTCAGAGCAGGTCTCCATCTTTGCTCTGCAGCTCGACTGCATTCTGTCCGTCCTTTCCCTCGTCCCCCACTTCCACATGCCCTCAGTCTACCTTCTGGAACCCTTGCCATCCTCTTTTCATGCGCGCTTTATTTTGTATGCACTGTACCATGAAACCCTCTCCCTGGCAATGAAAATGGAAAAGAAAACAGCGGTTGGGAGTAGCTGTCCTCTACAGTCTGCAGAGTTCTGTCTCCATCCATCCCGTCGTGCACAGCACTTTCTTGATTGTGTGCTCATTATGCAATTCCTTTTCATTTTTTTCTTTTTGGAAACGGAGTCTTATGTAGCCCAGGCTGACCACAAATGTACTTTACTGTGTAGTAAGCTTAACCTTGAACTCCTGATCCTCATTCCTTCTCTCGAGAGCTGGATTACGGTGTGAACCAAAGCATTTATACCTAGTGGCTCCTAATACATGGCTCATGCAATTCATGAATGTCTTGTTTTTCTTCTTCCCTTCCTTCTCCTCCCTGATGCTTTCTATGTTTTCTTTCCTTCTGATATACTTTGTTTTCTAAAGTGTTTCTTACGTTTTTTTTTTTTTCCTTTTTCCTTTTTTTTTTTTTTCCAGACAGAGTTCCTTGATGTCAGCCAGCTGTCTTTCATCCATGATTTGGGACCAAAGGGCCTGTAAGTTCCAGGGTTGGGTCTTTACAAAATGTGTACGGAAGCTGGTGGGTATGATGCCACAGCCTGTGACAGTGATGGGCAGCTAGGCTTCCCTTCCTGGGACTTCTCCTGCCCCACTAGTGAGATGCCCACATGGAGAAGTGCGCCCCCTGCAGGACGCAGGGGCAGCAGCTATCTCCTCTTTCCGGTGGACTAGGAACACTCAGTCTACATAGTCAGTACTCTCCCAGCTGGGAGGATCAAGTGCATAAGATGCCTCCTCCCGGTCTCTTCCACAAGCTGTTACCACCCCCTTTCCTAAGTACACCAGCGTAGTGCTCCGTCACACGCGCTGTATAAATAGACTGGGGATTGACCCAGTGGCTGCTTTCCCTTCCAGATACCAGGGCTTGCTCCTACAAAGGGCTTGCCCTTTTCAATCATTATTTTACTGATTTTAGTTGTGCGTGCATGTATATTTGTACGTGGGTCGGTGCACACAAGTGCAGGTGCCTCTGTAGAGGGCGTCTGGTCCCTGGACTTACCCGTGGCTGTGAGCCGAATCACATAGGTGCTGGGTTCTCCGCAAGAGCAGTGGGTGTTTTACTCACTGAGCCATTGCTCCAGCCCCACAACTGACACTTTTAATTTTAGTGAAGCGCAATGCTGCTAGCTATTTCAGAATTATCTTTCTTAAGTTATTGTTATTGCACATCTTTCAAAATTAAGATGTTGAGTTTTTGTTTGTTTGTTTGTTTTGAGACAGGGTCTCGTGTAGCCTAGGCTTGCCTAGAACTCTTTTATGTAGCTTGGGATTACCTTGAACTACTGATTGCCCTGTTTCTACTACCCAAAGGCTGGCTTGTTAGGCATGGACTACCATGCCTAACAAAATATCCCACTTGCATAGCCAGTAGCTTTGGTCTCCTTACTTTATATGGCTTGATTGATCACTGTGTGTGATGCCGTGTAGAAATGTGTAAGACCCTGGGGGGGGGGGGGCAAACCCCATCTCAGGTACAGCCATGGTGGCTACAGGGAGGATTTATCCTTAAGATCCTGGAGCCAGGGTGCAAAGAGCCTACATTGTGCCCAATAGAATCACCGACCCACAAAGGCCGAAAGGGCTACATTTGAACAAGTGTCTGTAAGAGTCTCTGCTGGTGGGCCCTACCTGATAGAGAGCAGTGACCAAGGGGATGGTGAAGAGAGGGACGAGGGAGTGGGGGTGGGGAGGGAGTTACGTGAGAGACAGTTTATATAGTCTCTGGCTGTGGGCTGAGCACGGCATGTGTGAACTGTAATTGCGAACTTCATGACTTGATGTGGTCTCTCCTTCAGGGAGGGGATGATCATGAAAAGGTCTGGGGGACACAGGATACCAGGTCTGAATTGCTGTGGCCAGGGAAGAGCCTGCTACCGCTGGTCAAAAAGGTAGGACTCACGGGCGAGTTCTGTGTATATGATTGAATACATTGAGCATCAGGGTGTTTATATACTAGCTTTGCTTGTTTGTTTTGTTTTGACTCAGCCACAGTGTTTCTAGGTGAACCCTGAACTCCTGGTTGTAACAGTATTTTCTTATTGGAACCGCAGGTCACAAATAACAGCACAGAGACTTACTGTTAATCATGAATGCTCAGCCTTAGCTTAGGCTTGTGCCTAACTAGTTCTTATAACTTAAATTAATCTTTTTGCTTGTTTGTTTTCCTTTTTTGAGATAGTGTTTCTCTGTATGATGGAGGAGGGACATCTGTCTATGTGTTACTTTCATTGGTTAATAAAGAAACTGCCTTAGCCTTTTGATAGGACAAAAAAATTAGGTAGGCAGAGTAGACAGAACAGAATGCTGGGAAGAAGGCAGTGAGGCAGACGCTATAGCTCTCCTCTCCAAGATGGACGCAGGTTAAGATCCTTCCCGGTAAGCCACCACCTCATGGTACTACACTCATTAATAGAAATGGGTTAATCAGGATGTGAGAGTTAGCCGGGTGGTGGTGGCGCACGCCTTTAATCCCAGAACTCGGGAGGCAGAGGCAGGCGGATCTCTGTGAGTTTGAGGCCAGCCTGGTCTACAAGAGCTAGTTCCAAGACAGGAACCAAAAGCTACGGAGAAACCCTGTCTCAAAAAAAAAAAAAAAAAAAAAAGATGTGAGAGTTAGCTTGTAAGAGGCTAGAGCTAATGGGTCAAGCAGTGTTTAAAAGAATACAGTTTCCATGTAATTATTTTGGGTAAAGCTAGCCGGTGGCCGGGAGCTGAGCCGTGAGAAGCGGCCACCGCTCCTTCTACATCTGTAGGTTTTGGAGCCTGGGTAGCTTTTGTATACCAGGCTGGCCTTGAACTCACACAGATCCACCTACCTCTTTGCCTTCCTAGAGCTGGGATTAAAGGCCTGTGCCACCACCACTCAGCTAAACTCACAGATTCGCCTGCCTCTGCCTCCTGAGTGCTGGGATTAAAGGCGTGTGCCACCACCTAAACCCATATTTTTAAATCTGCATTTTGGCTTATCGTTTGTTACCTCATCTCCGTGCGGCTTCCTCCGAGTCTGGCTGTTGACTCAGATTTTCTTCTTCCCAGAGTTCTCTCTCTGCCCAGAAGTCCCACCTATTTCCTGCCTAGCTATTGGTCATTCAGTATTCTATTACAACAATCACAGCGATGCATCTTCACACAGTGTACAAATAGCCTCGGCACTCCTTCCTCCCCCCAGGCGGGGCATTCCAGATGTTTACCACCTTGTCCAGCTCTCAAACGTGACCTTGAATCTGCTTAGAATATAAGCCGTGGTATAGGAAAGCCAGAGACTTGCCCTTGTCTTCTTACCCTCAGCTGTACAGAACACTGGATAGAGGTTTAGCTAAGGATACAGGGAGTTTGTTAGGGAAATAGTAGCAGAGGAAGACAGGTAGAAAGAACAGGGATGGGAGCTCCCGAGGACCATGGGTAACATAAGCTAGCCATGCAAGCAGGAAAAGGATGAAGTTACAGGACTTGGCTGCCATGGCTTCCTTTTTCCAGTGGTGGCTTCTGGAGGTGGGTTTCCCAGCCTCCTGTGGCTCTGCTGGCCACTCCTCCTCTTTCCCTAGTCATCTGCTGCCTGTCACATCTTCCTACACGTTCTGCAGCTGGGGAGCAGACCAGACTGGAAGAGTCAGTGGAGTCGTCAGGGTCAGCACCACCTTGTTGGGGTGACTCACACATGCCAGTAACTAATGAAGGAATCAGTCAGTAACTGAACTGTGCGGCCGTGGTGTGCTGTAACCTACCCTGCTAAAACGCTCTGAGATTCCAACATCTTACATTCATACAAATAAAATATACACACAGTGGGAGAATTCAGCCTTTTCAATAAGTCCATGAACGAATCCTTACTAAAGCTGCTAGCCCCTCTAGAAGCAAGCCTGTGGGCTCACGGAGCTCTGAGGGAAACGAGGTCATATGGAAGTGGAGAAGTAGCAGACGTGGTTTGGATCTAGGTGGTGATCTGGATGATGTGGGGGAGACTCCGGCACTGTGATGGCAAGGGCTCTGGGGTTGCAGCACTGACTGTAGCCCCAGGAGTCTTGGCAAAGATCCTAAGGATCCAGTTCTGAGCTCTACCCCCCAGAGGAGGGCCGACAAGGGACAGTAAGGGAAGATTTTGTTACTGATGTAAACTTTGGGAGGAATCATGTTTCAATTGAAAAAACTATGGTTCTTCCTGGAAGGAGATTTTGCCATTTTAAATTTGGTAAATGTTGTGTAGAGACTATAGCCTCATCTCCGTATTTGCATGTCCTGAGTCACAGAGGAAGACATCATAGATAGACGATCGTGTTCAGGGGACAGTTAGTGTGGGACTCCTCCTTATAGCGTGAGTGCTGCTTAGGAGTAATAGGAGTTACTTATAAAGGTGACATTCATTCACAGTGCTTAGTTCTCAGTTTTTAAACCTTTGGCTGGTCATGTGGTACTTGCCTTTAATTCCAGCACTGGAATTGGATTGGAACTTCAGTCCTCCTGCTTGGCCTCCCAAGTGTTGAGATTGGAGGCATCAGCCATCCCCACACTGCTGAGATCTCACTTTTCTTTTTCTTTTTTTTTCCCTGAGGAAAGTCCAAGAGGCTCAGTTCCATTTGGTGTGCTGCCCCTCTAGGGCATTACCCTTTGTGGTTCACACTTGGTTTGCCCTGACCTTGACCGTCTTCCTGTTAGTGTCTGTGTCATCTGTACTTCCTTCGCTGTGGCCTGTAGTTGGTTGTTTTTACTCTAACTCTTTGCGGGGCCTGCCACCCAGCTCCCAAATAATCACATGGAGATTTATTCGTTCTTACGAATACCTGACCTTAGCTTGGCTTGTTTCTAGCCAGCTTTTCTTAACTTAAGTTATCCTATTTACCTTTTGCCTCTGGGCTTGTCCCTTTCTCTATTCTATATACCTTTCTTCACTTCTGACTTTGTGGTTGCTGTGTAGCTGGGTGGCTGGCCCCCAAAGAGTTAGAGGTGAGTCCTCTCTCCTTCTGCTCTTGCTCCTCCCTCTTCTCTTTTCTCCTTCTATTTATTTTCTCTGCCTGGCAGCCCTGCCTGTCCCCCTCCTGGCTTGCTATTGGCCATTCAGCTCTTTATTAGACCAATTTGCTGTTTTAGGCAGTCAAAAATAACACAGCTTCACAAAGTTAAATAAATGCAACATAAAAGAATGCAACACGTCTTTTCGTTGTTAAACAAATGTGCGACAGAATGAACAAATGTAACACATCTTCAACTAAATTTCACAACAGTAGGCTAGCTGCTCCATCTCCTTGTGCCAATCAGGAAAAGCAGCCTACACGAGAACCCAAATGGAGGCATCAAGACTGTAGAAGGTAGATCTGTCTACATTGAGTCTCTACTCGTAAAGCCGTTGATACACCATGACTAGTAGTTTCAGTTGAGTTGTCTAGATTTATCTTACATTTATCTACTTATTTGGGGTGGGGCCTACCCTTGACCAGACACCAGCTCTTTACAGCCAGGACCGAGGTGCCGCTCCTACACACATCACCCCCTTCCCTCTATCACCTACCGGTTTATCCAGGACGGGTCCTGGCTGCTGCCTTCACGAGGCTCACCGGCACTCTGGGAACAAATATTTGAATGTTTTTTGTTTGAATTACGTTTATGTTGACATCCACTTTACCACTCTCCTCCATTATGAAGCTCTGAGTGTAGCATTGAATGGAGCAGCTTTGAGAGCTACTTCTATACTGTTGAAAATTATTTATTAATGATCCTTAAACCAGAACTATTTTGAAGTGAACAACAGAATATGTGGAATGTTGGATGCAGTTATTAAATGTTTTAGATTCAGTTGCCTTTATGGTAGTTTATGTGAGCAAACACTACCACGTTCCATTCTTCAGCAAGGGGCTCTTCAGTTCTTCCTGTGGACATCGGGGAAGTTCTTCCAGGAATGAATGAATTCTTTTTGATTGCTTGGTGTCCACACACAGAGAAGGACAACCGGAAGGCTTGTTATTGTAGTAATTACTCTCCCTCCTGGGAATTAAACCCAGGACCCTGTGCCTGCTAGGCTAGCATTATGCCATTGAGCCATGTCCCTAGCTCCTGTTTCATGGAGATCTTTAAAAGGCACAAATCCATCAGGTGAGACATGACATTATATCCGTGATCTTCCAGAGTGTTTTTTCATGACTTGAGTAGTAACTGGCTTCAGTTACTTGGCTTTGAAAGCTCCTGCCGTCTTCTTCCAGGTGGTTAATAGTGAAGGATTCTTTTCTACTGTACATGAAGCCAGACAGTGGGGCCATCGCCTTTGTCCTCCTCGTAGACAAAGAATTCAGAATAAAAGTGGGAAGAAAAGAAACAGAGACGAAATACGGACTCCGAATTGATAATCTTTCAAGGTAGAAATTTCTAATGTTTAAAATACATTTTTCCCTTCCTCAAGACCAAAATTTTCTCTCACCTATGAGGAGTAAATTAGATTTAAATGTTCATAATTGTTGCTTGGAGCTCATCCTCAATCAGAAGTAATGGAACTCTGTGTGTGTGTGTGTGTGTGTGTGTGTGTGTGTGTGTTCGTGCGTGCGTGCGTGTGTGATGTGCATGTGAATTAATACAGGTACTTGCAGAGGTTAGAAGAGGATATTGGATCCCCTGGAGCTGGAGACCAAAGTTTGTCAACTCATCTACCAGTTTGTTGAATGAATCAATTGGCAGTTTGCATTTTAAAGTAATACAGTTTTATATAGTTTATAAATGAATATATTTTGTTAATGTGTAGGTTTCTTTCTGGCAGACTGTAATCATACCTTGAAAAAGTGTGTGTGTGTGTGTGTGTGTGTGTGTGTATGCGTATGTGTGTGTAATCACTCTCATCCATATGAATATTTATAATTTATCGTTACACGGTTACAACAGGAATGTATATCTCCTAATACATGTTTGTACAGTATTACATGTATGCTTGTACAATATGTACATGCATGCTTGTGTATGTGCATGTATGTAGGGTGATACGGCGTAAAACAATATTGAGCTTCCTACTTTCCTTGAAGAAGGTAACTTTCAGGCTATTACTGAAATGGCTTTGTTATTAGTCTCCATATCTCCATTCCCCACACCAAGTGAATCTGTTTAAATCCAGGATTCTCCAGGCTTCTTCCAGGCAGAAGTGTTCCTTGTCATCTTAGCCAACAAGACCAGCTTCTCCATTGTCTTGGGGTTGTTTATCTCTGTTTGTAGACACCCCTGCTTCAGCCTTTCGGTTCTGTGTTGTCAGTTCTCTTTACAATCCCTTCACACAATTTATTTGTTTATTTTTGCCTCCTCCCTCTTGCTTCTTCTATTATTTATTCGCCCATTTATTTGTGTGTATGTGTTGGGCCAGTCCTTTCCTTCCACTGCGTGGCTCTGGTGGATCAAACTCCCTTCATCAAACTTGGTGGCATGTATGTCTACCCATGGAACCACCTTACTGTTCGCCCTTGTTAAAGATGATGATGATGATGATTATTAGTATATACATGTGTGAATGAGGGTGCATGACCGCCACTTCATACATGTGGAAGCCACAGGGAAACTTTGTGAAGCTGGTTCTCTCTTCACATGGGTCCCAGTGGTGGGATTAAGGTCATCAGGCTTGCCCTGCCCTGCTCTTGTCTGCTGAGCTATCTAGCCATCTCTCATTCCATTTCTATGCTTGGAATAGTTTCCCTCCCCCACCACTAGGCCTCTAATGATACTCATCTCTTCCACACAACCATCTTCTCAGGACATCAAGGCAACTTCTGAGCCCTCTTGCTCCTCATGACTCCATTGCTATGCCTGTTGGGGAGGCTTCTTTCCCACCCCAGCCCCTCTCACCTCCCTATCCCCACACCCGCCAGCCTTCTGCTGGACAAAAGCTTTCAAAGGCCAACATCCATCTGTGTTATATTGAGAGGAATGGTTTGGGCGCCCTCGATCGTTATAAATAATTACAGAATCTGTGCATATGGCCCCTCCCTTGCTCTCCATGAGAACTGCCGCATACCCTGCCCCCAAGCATTCAAACAGAAACGAAGCTCTACTTCCCACTCAGTTCCATTTCTATCGGCACGGGGCACAGGACAGCTAGTGCCAGCGCCTTGTCCTTCGAACTTCAATTCCAGTAACTGTTTTCACTCTTGGTAATAGCCATTTGTTCTGACACTTGGCATAAACATTCTTTTTTTGTAATCCCCCAGAATTTAGTCCCAATATTTTTAATTCTGTAGCAGGTTAAAGTAATTTGCTCAAGTGATAGATGCAAATGGACTTATTCCAGAGCAAATTAATTAGCCACGAGGAGTGATTAATTTTCAAGCTAACCTATATCATTAAGACACATTTTCTAGGTTTCCTTAGCTTTGGAACGTGCCTTGTCCTCAGAGGGGTCCCCTTCTACCACAAAATGGCTGCTCAACACCCTCATAGCGCACTCAGTGGGAGGAAGGGAGTCTTTTCCCACACTGCTGTGTTCTCAGATCTACTCTCATGGGGTGGGGCTGACTTCTGTGCCCTTGCCCCAGCCCACTAGGACTAGGGGAGTGGGGGATGCTACTTTGCATAGCTTTGCTGGCTTCCAAGAAGGAAAGGAGATCTCCCCTAAGGACAGCAGAAATCGGGGTGGCCAGTGCAAAGGGACCAGCAGCTCTGACAGAAGGGTTACCTCACTCTGTACCTGCTCCACAACCCTCTTCTTCTCCCAGCACGGTTCAGTGTCTACATCAAACCCCTTCCCCTGTGCCTGCGCGCTTGAGTGAGCAGGGAGCCTGACCAGGAAGTTCTGACCCAGTGAGCACTGTGAGGAACTCTACCGAGGTGTTTTAAATGCTTGCTTTTCCAAACGTTCATTACCTAGAAATGTCGATTCCTGTTTGCTGCGGCGTGCTTCATCTTTAAATTTGTTTTAAGAGCTAGAACTCAGAGTAAACCTCCAATGCCCACGTTTGCTTTTCTTTAAAGGACACTGATTTTGAAGTGTAACAGCTACCGGCACGCTCGGTGGTGGGGAGGAGCCATAGAAGACTTCATTCAGAAGCATGGCACGGACTTCCTCAGAGACCACCGCTTTGGTTCCTACGCCGCTGTCCACGATAACACTTTAGCTAAATGGTGAGGTGTTTTGCTCACAGGTGTTCGTCTAGTGTTATGATGGTTTAAATTTACCTGGAATCAGCCTCGAAACTAAAGCAGTGGTTTGCTCAACTGATGGATCATATTTAAAGATATGATCGCAGCTCAGCTTCAATTTCGTTTTTTGACCATCTTTAATGGTGAGCTTACAGGCCTTTAGATTTTGATGTTTGATTTGTTTTGTGAGAGAGGGTCTTGTGAAGCCCAGGAGGGCCTTGAACTACTGATCCACCTGCCTCATCTCCCACAGGCTGTGACTGCAAGCCTGCATCACTGTGCCTAGGTAGAACTCTGGTTTTTAAGATCAGGTTCAGGACCGGGTACATAGCACAGTTACTGTGTTTACTTAGCATGCATGACTTCCTGCTACTCCATAAAGCCAGGCATGATGGCACAGTTTATAATCCCCAACAACTGGGAAGGGGAAGCAAGCGGATCATTAGCTTAAGGTCATGTTTAACTTCATAATGAGCAAGAGGCCGGAACTAGATACCCAAGACCCAGTCCTAAAAAGAAAAGCAAAGTGTAACTTCATATATCTCTTAAAGGTAAAATGGGGCTTTATTTAAATCATTTATTGTTTTCCCCCATGGATATGAGCTGGTCTGTTTGTAGGCTCAGATGAGAAACCTGTGTAATAAGGAGGCCCCATGAGAGTGATTGACAGGCTGCCTTCTAAATAAAGATTGCTTAGGTCTGTCTCCTGACTGCCTTTCCTGTGTGATAGATGGGACACGATCAGCTTTCCATCTTGTTTCCAGTTACTCAAAGGAAAACAGTGGTGATGTAGACCAGGTAGAGCCCTCTGTACTTTGCCTTGGCCTAGTCTGTGTTTTTCTTTTTTGTCCTGTTTTATAAAATTAAAAAAAAAAACAAACATCAAAAGAAACCAATGAACAAATCCTTTTTCTTCCAGGTATGTGAATGCCAAAGGTTACTTTGAAGATATCGCAAATGCAATGGAAGAGGCAACGGAGGAGATTTTCATCACGGATTGGTGGTTAGTATTTTCCAGGAGAGTGCTGTCTGGAGGCATCTCTGTTTAGAAATGAGCTATTGGAGGATCCCACACTGTGGAAGTCAAGAGTAGTCATGATGGCTTGGCCAAGTCTCAATCAACTAAACAGAAGACTCCAGAGAAAGACTTCCAAATGCTCTATTGGTCTCTTGTCTAAATGCCATGACAGAGACAGCATAGAGGAGGAAAGGTTTGTCTGGCTCACAGTTTGAGGGTCCGTCCATCATGCTGTGGTGGGTGGACCTGGTGGTAGCCCATGAGGGCTGTCATTTGGTATACATGGTCATGAAGCAGAAGAGGTGAACGCCTGTGTTCTACTCACATTCTCCTTTTGATCCACTCTGGAATGCCAGCCCATAGATGATGCTCTCCTGTATTTAGGGCAAGTCTACCCACTTCAGTTAACCCAGTGTCAAAACTCCCTCATGGCCCTGCCCAAAGCTGCGTTTCCAATGTGATTCCAGACTCTCTTAAGTGGACAACCAATGTTAACTATCATAAATATCTTATTAAAGTATTTATCGTGAATAGTCTTGGAAGCAGACATGCAAATATTTGTGTTGGTATGCTACTGTGGAAGAGTGGCTGTCCAGACGGGAAGGCCCATCCTCTCTAGCCATCTGTCCATCCGTCTCTTACCATGTCCTCCACTCGGTCCAGGAAGCAAATCCTGAACTTTTGTTTTGACACTGAAATAGTTGCTCTTGCTGTTACTGTTGGAAGGACTGGGTCTGGTCAGCTCTTCTGGCCTCCCATCAGATTTTAACTGTCTCGCCTGTTGTGAAGACCCCCACAGGCATCACGGTGCTCGCTTTACCAAAGTCACTGGAAATCTCCTATCTAAAGTTCATGAGTTCTCGGGAAATGCCACCTGTGGAGTTGGTGTTAGTTTGGTATTTGTAGTCTAACTTCAGTTCCAGCTACCATCATCTTAGAATGTTGAAGCCCATCACAGATTCCAACATTGGCTGATTTGGAGATGAAATGGCCAGGAATACGCTGTCCTTGTAGAAACGGAAGTGACTTTCTAAATGCACTCTACTCTTTGAGAGATATGGTCTTGCTTTGTAACATGGGTAGACTGGGATTCACTGTATGGCCCAGGCTGGCGTTTAATTCCCAGCAGTCGTCCTGTCTCAGCATCCCACGTGCTGGGGATTTCTGACTTGAACCATGCCTGGCTCTGAAATTTTGCTTTCAGCTCTTTCTTACTTCTTTCAGACATTACTCATGGACGAAGCTTAAAAATCCCTTCCTGGTGTGTTTCCTTCTAATGCTAGACTAGGAGACAGGGAGAGAAATAGACGTGGGTGTCAGGTCCACGAGGGTGGCGCAAAGATGGGGACAGACCACCGAAGTCTAGTAAACTTGATTCCAGAAAAAAGAAAAAAAAACAAAACACCGCAGGGCACAAAAGCTTGTCAGCTAGCTGAGACCACAGCTGGAGTTTGGGCTGAAACTGTGGTGCAAGTCAGTTTCTGAACTCTCCCTTTTTATAGCAAGAAATAAGACACCTTAAACATGAACAAAGGAATTTTTACAATCTCGACATAAAACTCAGATACATATTGCCTTTCTTTACAATTTTCATTAACAGAGTTTCTCAGTTAAACTAGGCTTGTATTTAATCCATTGTTTTTTCCTGGTTCTCCCTAATTGTGTTTACCCAAGCTCCACACCTAAGGCCGCCAGTTTCTCGTAGCAGGGGAAATGCATAACGGGAAAGTCACGTCCACCCCATCCTCTGAAGGTTAACTCAGCTATCTCCATTGTTAATCAGAATGGCCATGGTGTTATCTTAGCACTGACTCTTAGTTTGCAGAGGGATGCTTTGGTCTGGTAAACAGCAGCCAGTTGTAAGATGAACTAACCCACTGCTGATAACAGCTCCTTAAGCAGCTGAGAAATAACTTACTGCGAATGATTGGCCCTTGAACTGCTGAGGAGGCTGCTGGTAGTTCATTTAGGTTTACAACTGCGTGTCTTTCTTTCTGCATTCTAACTTCTACATCCTAATTTCTGGTACCTACATTTCTATATTCCCACTTTTATTTCTAGACACTTCCATAGGGATTCTTCCAATCCTAGACTAGGAGGCGGGGGAGAGCGATGGATGTGGGAAGCCATTTTCTGGTTCCCTTCAGTGCTATGGAAATCTGTAGCTCTGGGTCCTCTTTCCAGTTTGGTGCTAGTGACGTTCTGAGAGAGATGATTCTTTGTCATAGATGGCCGTCTGCAGTACCTGTGGGTTTTACCAGTTAGCTGTCAATAGCAGATCCCCTTCATGACAACCAGGTAGTCTGTAGTCATTGCCAAATACTGAATACTTTCTCAGAACTCAGGAAAGTACGTCCAAAGCTCAGTGTCGCACTATATCCATCAAAATACCCCTAAAACTTCAGCCAGGACATGAGCGAGAGAAAGGAGCTTTTCCGATGATGCCATATTTTCCTGCAAGAAAGAAGCATCTCTTTTGGAGGTTCCGGATGGTAAAATTCAGACTTCCATTTAAACTAGGAACTAGGAGACAGGGAGAGAAATAGACGTGGGTGTTGGTCCATGAGAGTGGCACAAAGATGGGGACAGACCACCGAAGTCAAACCTAGAAGCTGGAGCTGGAACCTATGTGATTTCTGCTCTACTTTCCGAAGGAGAGGGAATTAGGTCCTGTTTGTTCTGGCCACAGCCCTGGCACGCATCTTACTACAGCAGGCATTTTAAAGTGAAGCCCTACAGTAACTTCCTCTGTGGTGAAGAGACTCCTCAGGGGCCATTATCCCGGAGTGCATGCAAAGTGTCTTGTGGTTTTACTGTTTGTTTGTTTATTTATTATCAGTGATTCCTTTAAACAATGAGCATATTCTCATGTACTTTTTGGGTTCTTGTTTCCTATTTTAGAGCCCCCCCCCCCCCATTGGCTCTGGAGAATTCCTTCTGGATTCGACTATCTTAATTATCAAGGATTTCTTTTCTTTTCTTTTTTTTTTAAAAAATTGTTTTTGCTTTTTGTTTTTTAATTGCTTTTTTTTTTTTTTGACAGGGATTCTCTGTGGTTTTGGAGCCTGTCCTGGAACTAACTCTTGTAGACCAGCCTGGCCTTGAATTCATAGAGATCTGCCTGCCTCTGCCTCGTGAGTGCTGGGATTAAAGATGTGCGCCACCACCATCTGGTCTGATTATCCAGGATCTTGTGTGTTCTAGTTAAACAGCATGTTTCATTCTGGCCTCCAGCATTCTGGAGAGGAAATTTCAGCAATAAACTATTTTTCTCTTTAGTGCTTTCAAACTTTTCCAACTGTTTGGTTTCCAGCAGTTGGGTTATGATTTGGGAGTTTATCGTGTTTGGTACTCTGAGTTTCATGAATTTATAGTCTTCTGTCTCTAGACAAATTTGAGATGATCTTGTCATTGTTTCTTCAGATAAAAAAATTTCCTCTTCTGCCAGGCAGTGGTGGCACATGCCTTTAATCCCAGCACTTGGGAGGCAAGACAGGTAAATCTCTGTGAGTTCAAAGCCATTCTGATCTATGGAGCAAGTTCCAGGACAGACTCCGAAGCTATGGAGAAACTCTTTTTCAAAAAGCAACAAAAACAAACAAACAAATTTCCTCTTCTAGAGGTTCCAAAATGCAGACAGTCCTTCCTACAGTCTCCAAGGCTAGCTTCATATTTTTAAATATTTTCTCTCTTGGAAGTTATATTGGATAATTTCTTTTTCTCTAAATTTAGATTTATTATTTATTTTGTGTGCACGTGTAGGTTTGTGTGTGTACATGCATGTACCACACCACCACATGTAGAGGTCAGAGGACAACATGCAAGCATCAGTCCTCTCTTCTCACCACATGAGAGGTCATCAGGCTTGGTGGTCATCACTGTACCCACCAGCTTCCTCCCCAGCCCCCATCAGTAGAAACTGATTTCTATTTAGCTACCTTCATAACCTTTGTTCTGGTATTGAGCTTATGGAGTGAAGTCTGGTAATATTTTTTCTCCTATTTTTTGGTGATTGTCTTTTTGTCTTAGAATTTTCTGATTCTGGATATCATCTGTTTCTCTGAGAGTTTCTCTCTTCCCGTTCATCCTTAAACATAGTTGTATTTTTATATCTGCTAAGGGATTAAACTAGATAATCAGGCCAGGGAGATGACTCAGTGGGTAAAGGCACTTGCCACCACCATTCCTGATGACAAGATTCAGTACTGGAACTTACAGGGTTAAAGGAGAAAACTGACTTGTGCAGATTGTCCTCTGATCTCCAAATGTGCATTGTGCGCGCGCGAGAGGGACGGAGTGGGGAGGGGAGAGGGGGAGTTTTTAAATACATGTAAAGTAAATAGTAACAATCTCAGCATCCATGATACCTATTGTTGGTATTTATTTCATGCAAATTGATTTTTTTGTTGCTGTGTGCCCAGTATTTTTTAAAAATTTTATTGTAGAAAAATTAACATGATGATGTAAGACTTTTAATTTTACTTAAATCTGTGGACAATATTTTTTTTATTTTTGATTTTGTATTTTTTTCTGTTTTTTTTTTTTGTTTTTTTTTTTTTTTTTTTTTTTTTTTTTTTTTTTTTTTTTTGAGTCAGGATTTCTTTGTAGCCCTGGCTATCCTGGAACTCACTCTGTCTAGCCTCAAACTCACAGAGATTCTCCCATCTCTGCTTCTAGTATGTTAGTATTAAAGGCGTGTGACACTACTGCCTGGCTTTTATTTATTTATTTTTTAATAGAGTGTTTTCTTTAGCTGGCAATGGCCTCATTTAGATTAGGCAGAATGTTAGTTCTGAGCAGCATTTGGGGTGCTTAACAATTCTTTGTAGATTTGTTTCAATTTTGTATGTATAAGTGTTTACTGGCATGCGTGTATATGCACCCTGTGCTGAGGCAGAAAAGGGGGTCAGATTTCCTGGAACTGGAATTACAGGTGGCTGTGAATTATCTGTGAGTGCTGGGACTTGAACCTGGGTCCTAGGCAAGAGCGACAAGTCCCCTTAATAGCCAGGCTATCTCTCCATCCTCTAGGAGTGGGTTTTTTTTTTCTCTAAGAATAACAAAAGGGTGTATTTAACAGTTAAGCACATGATTTGGAGTGAAGAATTCGGATGTTGTTCTGCTGGTCCAGGCTGCTTAATACTCTTCTTGTTCCTCTTGTGAGCCCCCTTCATCAGGTATCACAAAGCCTTCATCTGTGGCATAAAGAATATCTACAATCCTCTGCAGTACAGGGTCATTTCCCCCCTCATTCTCCTGGCAAATCAATTCAATGTTCCTTAGCTTTCCAAAGTAGAAGTCTCTCTTTTCGTGGGGTTTTAAAGCCCGTTTTAGTTCCGGTGCCTTAGCTCTGCTGTTGCCTGAGCTATATAGTGTGCGCCACCTGGTGGTCGATCTGGGACATGGCCGCAACCTATTGGTTCAGCCTCAAACTCCTTAGATGAATTTTGCTGTGGTCAAATCCCCGAGGGGGCAGCTTGTGAAGGAGCCAGGAGACTATAAACAGCTTCATGGGACCGCTTTCCGGAGCTCTCCCCTCTCCACGGTCGCCCAACTGTTTTCTAATTCCTCACAACTTCCCTTATTAGTACACTCGCTTGAAATGGGAGTTTTGACTCACCCAACCCTAACATGTGATCCTGAAACAGGGCCAACGGAAGTAGCCATTGTGGACTTAGGTCACCGTCTTGGGCTCAGTTCTACTCTAACTGGATTCTTCCGTGCCTGTGGCTTCCCTGCTGCTGCTCTGGCCTCTGCATTGCATCCTGTTCTTTCTTGTTAAGCTGGAATTAGACTTCTCTCTGCTAATCCCATTTCGAGGTTTTCCTTCCAGACCAAATCACCAATAAATCGATTACATGTACTTCAGATTCCTTTTCTGTCTTTCACTGGGCCTCGGTTAACAAGCATTGCATAGTTCATTTAAATTTTTAGTATTGTTTTGTACCGATCCACATAGAGCTCTTCATAAAATTGCGTGTTATGCGTGTTATGCGTGTGTTATGCGTGTGCAGGCATGTGCCCCAGCACCCATGTTGAGGACAGAGGACAACTTGCAGGAGTCGCTACTCTTCTACCACATGGGTCCTTGGGATCGAGCTCAGGCTGTCAGGTTGTTACTCACTGAGCCATCTCACCAACCTTTGTTAGGGTCCTATATGTACATTTTGATAAATTTCTTAGTAAGCACTTCAATTATTAAAAATATATTTCTCTTTATTTTATGTGCATAGGTGTTTTGCTTGCAAGTATATCTGTGTGGCTTTGAACTTGTGATCCTGCTGTCTTCACCTCCCAAATGTTGAGATTAGGGGTACGGATCTTGAATTATTTTTGGTTGGACATAATTTCTTCCATGAGTTTCTCATAGCCTTGGGGAAGAGATCTGACACGGTAGACTTAGCGGCGTGTGTCTAGGTCTGGTCTGTGACACAGAGAAATTTCTCTTTTGTTTCAATCCCTTTCCTTTTGTTTTTGTGACTTCAGGTTAAGCCCGGAAATCTTCCTGAAACGCCCAGTGGTGGAGGGCAACCGCTGGAGGCTGGACTGCATCCTCAGGCGGAAAGCGGTGAGTACTGCCCCAGTGAACACAAATGTTTCTAAAATCCTTCATGTAATCGTGGAGCTGGGTCACAGCTGGAGTGCAGTGAGTACTGCCCCAGTGCACACAAATGTTTCTAAAATCCTTCATGTAATCGTGGAGCTGGGTCACAGCTGGAGTGCAGTGAGTACTGCCCCAGTGCACACAAATGTTTCTAAAATCCTTCATGTAAGCGTGGAGCTGGGTCACAGCTGGAGTGCAGTGAGTACTGCCCCAGTGCACACAAATGTTTTTAAAATCCTTCACATAGGCATGGAGCTGGGTCACAGCTGGAGTGCAGTGAGTACTGCCCCAGTGCACACAAATGTTTTTAAAATCCTTCACATAGGCATGGAGCTGGGTCACAGCTGGAGAACTTGCTTAGCCTGTATGAGACACTGGCTGGGTTTTATTTGAAGGAGCATAGAAAACCAACTGTGGTGACACACACCTTTAATGACAGCCCTTAGGAGGTAGAAGAAAGATTAGGAGTTCAAGGCCAGCCTAGGCAGTATGGCAATGTCAAGGTCAGCCTGGGCTTTTTGAAAGTGTCTCAAAATATTTTTTTTTTAAAAAATATACTTATAACTTTTTACTTTAGAGCAGTGGTTCCCAGCCTTCCAAATGCTGCGACCCTTTAATACAGTTCCTGATGTGGTGACCCCCCAAACCATAAAATTATTTTTGTTGTTACTTCATAGCTGTAACTCTTTTCCAATGGTCTTAGGCCACCCCAGTGAAAGGGTTGTTCAACACACGGCTTGAGAACAGCCGCTTTAGAGCTTGCAAACCAACTCACACACACACACAACACATGCACACATGTGGGGAGACTTCCTGTTTGCCAGTTCATTTTAGAGAAAAGCATATGGGATGGGAAGATGGCTCAGTAGGTGAGAGAGAGCGTTTGCTGCCCAGTGTGGACTTGAGTTTGAATCTCCAGTATACCACAGTATACCACGTATACTCAGTGCACTTAGAACCCCAGAACTGTGTGAGATATATATCAAAGCATTGCTGGCTTTGTTGACTCTGGCTCTGGGTTCAATGAGCAATCCTGTTTCAGAGGAATAAGATGGGGAATGATAGAAATGGGACATTTATGTCTTTTCCTGGCCTCTACACACATGTATGTTGGCATATGCACCAAACAACCCCCCCATGCACACATATCATGGGGGGAGGATATTAAAGACTATGGGGTTTGGTTCTAGTCTGAAAACAGGTTCCATTGAAGCTAACCCATAGAGTCTGGGTAAATACTGATATGTCCTTTTGTTATAAATAAGTAAATAGTTGAAACAGTGTAGCTACATGTATGTTGTCAATGAAGTCTGTTTATGTGACTAATTTAGAGTAAACCTGGACTTATTAATCTTCTAAGTAGGGAATGCTAACCGTGTTCCTCTGGTTTGAACCTGTCTTAGTTTTTCTCTCTAGGGAAGCATGTTCGAGCAGCTGTTCGGATTCCGCATTACTGGGAACAGTGTATCTTCTCCAGGAGGTCTCCACACAGTCTTCCACCTCCTCTTTGTCCTTTCCCCATACCTCCCAGAGAGTTTCCATCAATACCCAGACCTCATTGCTCATCCTAAGGGAAGAAGGTTTTTTTCTATCCATCCGGCATGGCCTCAATGGATAATGTAATCCATTCCATTCACAAAACGGGACACGCTGAGCCTGAGAAGTTCTAGTCACTTATTCCTTAAATAGCTCAGTCTATCTGTGATGTCTTTCCAGCCCATCCCAGCTAACTCTTACTGAAGGCTCGTGTCCTAGGCTCACACCTAGCCTTACCAACCAATTTCCTACCTGTTAAAGAATCCGGAACCCGTTCTGTTTTCCTTTTCTGAAAGCAGCCCCTCTCTCAATTCTCCTTAGGATTCCATGTCAGCAAACTTTTCCAGGCTTGGCCAGCAACCTTTACCCACACTGGGAGACCCTCCCGCACAGTGAGAATTTGTATTTTTTATGTTTCAGTCAACATGAGCTTTTTGAATGCTTCCCATGTTTAGGAGCGAGACAGATCCTAAGGGAGTGTATGATGAATAAACTCTGTTATACATAAGGCGGGACAGCGTAAAGATCCTCACATGTGCGGCTTCCCTGTGATCCACATGTGTGCAGCTTCCCTGTGATCCACATGTGTGCAGCTTCCCCGTGATCCACATGTGTGCAGCTTCCCTGTGATCCACATGTGTGCAGCTTCCCCGTGATTCACATGTGTGCAGCTTCCCCGTGATCCACATGTGTGCAGCTTCCCTGTGATCCACATGTGTGCGGCTTCCCCGTGATTCACATGTGTGCAGCTTACCTGTGATCCACATGTATGTGTGTCCCTGTGATCCACATGTGTGCAGCTTCCCCGTGATCCACATGTGTGCAGCTTCCCTGTGATCCACATGTGTGCAGCTTCCCCGTGATTCACATGTGTGCAGCTTCCCTGTGATCCACATGTATGCAGCTTCCCCGTGATTCACATGTGTGCAGCTTCCCTGTGATTCACATGTGTGCAGCTTCCCTGTGATCCACATGTGTGCAGCTTCCCTGTGATCCACATGTGTGCAGCTTCCCTGTGATCCACATGTGTGCAGCTTCCCTGTGATCCACATGTGTGCAGCTTCCCCGTGATTCACATGTGTACAGCTTACCTGTGGTCCATATGTATGTGTGTCCCTGTGATCCACACGTGGGCAGCTTCCCTGTGATCCACACGTGAGCCGCCTTTCTCTCCGGTAGAGAAGGCAGTCTCAGCAGACACCTCTGCCTCTTAAAATGTTTCCGCCCCTTCTTCCGTGACTTTTCGTGAGCCTCATCTGTAGGGTTTCATTGCAGCCACGGTGCTGGTAGCCACACGCAGTGGCCCTTTGTATTTTAGCCTGTTTTGGGCTTCTGTAACAGCATCCATCTGCTACAGAAAGAAGCATCCTTGATGCGGGGTAAGAATAGCACTCGTCTGAGTATATAAGGGTAAAATGTTTAGAATGCAGCTAGCCATTGTGCTGATTTAGGAGAGTGGCAGTCACCCAGTCTCCTCTAGGTCTACTCACTAGCCGAGGGTAGCAAGAACTATGGGCAGTTAGCCACTGCTGATGAAAGAATTGGTTTCCTCTAGAAAAGGAACCCCGTTGATTATTCAATACCAAATGGTCAACCCTAGACACATATACATACAAATGGCACTAAATGGACTCAACAGGTTGTATGTGCGCATCTCTAGGTGTGTGTGCACATGTGTTTAACAATAACAAAGCAAAAACAGTAGAAATCATACATGGCATTAGAAGGAGGGCTCGGAGGCAAAGGAGGGGAATAGCGGGAGGGGAGCAGGCTGGGATCAGAGTACATCATACTGGTATGAAGGTCATAATGTGCACTTAACAAATGCTAATAAACCGAGGAGGAAATCCATAAGCATGTCAAATTCAGGGAGTACAGGGAGCGCAGCCAGAGCACCTCACACCCCGAGGGCTTTGGGGGAACTTAGGATGGGCAAATTCCACAGGTGCAATAAACCCTGAGGAAAGAGGGACATTCTGCTAGAGTACGGTGGCAGGTGCGGCTGGGCTCCTGCTGGGACGTGGCTGCAACTAGGCTGTGGGACCGAGAGCCAAGCTGGTGACGTGGACTTTCTGACGAAAGTTAGGATGCTCAGGGGAGAAGGGTGTGTCAACAAGGTGGGACTGGAATGTGGTAGAGAGAGGAGCGGGAACTTGTATTCAGAAAGCTGAAGTCTGTGTCTCTCCCTCCTTCCCTCCCTCCCTCCCTCCCTCCCTCCCTCTCCTTCCTTCTTTTCCTCTCTCCCATGCCCTCAACTTCCCTTTTTTACCCTCCCTCTCTTCCTTTGACTTCCTTCCTTCTCTCCTCTTTCTGTTTCCCCTCCTAAATTCTTTCCTTCCATTCTGAACTGCTATCAAGCCCAGGCTCTTGGATGCAGCTCCACGAGTTACATCCCCAAGCCTAGAGAGGTTCATTTGAGATGCCCAGAGTGCCAGGGGTCTTTAGACATCTGCATAGCCCAAAAAAGGTAGCAAATGTTGATCCGGGCTCAAGAGGGAGGCCTGCAGACCTGGCCTTCCACCTCTTGCTGCCTGTTACCTAGCAGTGTTTGTCTGCCACCTTCAGGGTCCCTGGCCTTTACATCACTGGCCTGGCTTGTAGCTTTTGATGCACCAACGCTGCTGAGGTCTCTGATGAACTCCCCAGCGAATGAACATCACAGCTTGATGACTGTAGTGTTCCCAGGTCAGGTGCTTTCTGCAGCTTGTCATCTTTAAATTGTGGGTAATGATTTGTTTCTCGTTCCTGAGAAACGGTTGTGCTATGGAGGGTTTTAGTGCTTCTTGGCACATTTAGTGGAGTGGTCTCCTTCATCTCACTGCACTGAATTTGTACTTTTCTCATAAAATTTTTACATTTGGATCATTCCAATCTGATACATCGTATGCACATGAACATTGCTTCTCATATATAATTGAGCTTCTGAAAGCCACATGCTAGGTTTGAACAGATTTTTTTTTTTTCGAGACAGGGTTTCTCTGTGGCTTTGGAGCCTGTCCTGGAACTAGCTCTTGTAGACCAGGCTGGCCTCGAACTTACAGAGATCTGTCTGTCTCTGCCTCCCGGCCTCCCGAGTGCTGGGATTAAAGGCATGTGCCACCACCACCCGGCTAAAACTTTTTTTGTTTGTTTGTTTTTTTAGGCTTGAAAAGAATGGAGTGTAACAAAATATTTATTTTTGTATTACTCTGTCCCAGAGGTCTGTAAGGTTGATTAAAATGAAGCATTTCTCTTCTGCCTGCACAGATTATTTTTTAATATTTAATAAGAAGAATCTGCAAATTTCTCTGCTTCAGAGTGGATGTGTAGGTCAACATTGCTCACAAGAGCTGTGTTTTGTTTTTCTGGTAACAACTGAGCTGATAATCTCATCTTTCCTGGCTCTCATAATATGTGGTTGCCACAGTGCCAGCCCGTCTTGTCAGCAGGTTGTTCATCGCTCAGGCATCCTCCTGCCTCGGTTGCCACAGTTCCGCAGAAAGGACCGGGAACTGAGGAGATAAGTTGCCTCCCGCTATGGTCACCAGAACCCCTTGCCACAGTTGTGGGTGCGTCAGTCTTAGAAATATGAGACTGGAAATTTTCCGGAGAAGTGAGCTGCCAGCTGTCAAAGGGTTTTGCTTTTCACAGTGAATTTGTCATCAAGTTTAGATATTTTTTTCCTTTTTTCACAAGACACCAACTGCTGGAGATATAGTCAGCCATCAAAGAGGAAGATGTCCACACTAGAGAAGAGAGACAGAGAAATACCCCTCTACCCAGAATACCAGTTGGACCCTAAGTAGGAGGCTGGAATGGCTTGCCAGGGAAGGGAGAGCGTATCTTTAACTTCCAGGACCAGATTTTAAGCAAAACTGTTTAAAAATACATAGATATTTATGTTGCGGTCACCTACTGCTCCTTATCTTTAACTAGTGAGAATGTGATTACTCCTTGGAAGTGTATTTGTGTGTGCATACGTGTGTAGAAGTCAGAGGACATCTTGAGGGAGTTGTGGGTTCAAATTCAGGTATCTGGCTCAGAGGCAAAAGCCTTTATCCCCAAGCCGTGTGACAGGTCCGCTTTCTGCCCTCATGTTTTGCAGATGGGGTCTCATATAGCCCAGGCTAACATCTAACTCTGAGCCTCTTGCCCCATCTTCTCAAGTGCTGGAATTACAGTTGAACACCAGCACACAGGGATTTTGTCTTCATTTGTTTTCTATTTTCCTACAGTCTTGCACCCCAAGAGAAGTTCTTGGCAAACAATGAATTGTTTCTCTGGGGTGTGTTTGTATAACATAATGTCGGGCAACAGACAAACTTGGCTGTGCTTTGGAAATACTTGGGCCATGCTTCTTTGAATAATCAGAGAAGAAGCTAACTACGAAACTGGGTCTTGATCATCGTCCTCATGTGTCTTTTGTGTTTCCAAAGCCCCTCCAGCTCCATGCACCACCAAACCTGGTTTATGTAGTGTGGGGACTGAACCCAGAGCTTCCTGAGTGCCAGGCAAGCATGCTACCAACTGAGCTACCCCTCCAGCTTGTTGTCTTAATGAATTTCCTTAGTGTTTTAAATGCTCATCGTGGCAGACTTTGACTTGTTGGTTAGGTTTATTCTGAGTTAATGTTTTTCTTTTAAGCTTTTATGAGTGGAATTGTTTTACTGATTTATTATCAAAATCCCTGTTTGCATATAGAAAGGCTACTTCAAAGTACAACTTTTTAAATTACAAACTTAGCCTCTGTCTTCTGTAGATTTGGCTTTTGGTTGACCAAAATAGCTTCCATGGTTTTATAAACCTGTACTGTTACAACAAAGCAAATGATTTTATCACAAAGGAACACTTTTCTTTGGCTACGCTGTGATATGATGCACACTTTGCCGTTTACGTCATTTATGGCTATGCTGTGATATGGTGTTCACTTTGCCTTTTATGTCATTTATGGCTATGCTGTGATATGGTATGAACTTTGACATTTATGGAGTTTATGGCTGTGAGGTAATATGTTGCGCAAAAGGGAAAAAATTACTGATTTTTTGGGGGAATCTGCAACATATTACCTGTTTATTCCAGGTATAAGCATATACTTATATGCTTATAAGTATATAGAAAAGCCTCATTAAAAATAGCATTTGTATAATTAGTTCCTTGTTAGTCATTGGTATTTAAGATAAATTGGAATTTATACCCTATTTCCTTTCCATTCACCTTTTTCAAGTGAGAAAGGACATGGTATGAAATAAAATACCACGTATAACATTTGGAAGGTGTTAGTGAAATCCATTAGAGTTAACATCTTTATCTCAAAAATCCACCAACTATTCAGGTATGTGAGAAACTGCAGGATTTAGATAAAGTACCTAATTTGCAAACCCTGCACCTCATGAATTTAATGTTTTAAGTTCAAGAGGCAGAATTTCTGAGCTAGTGTGGGTTACTTTATTGTAACCTTTACATAAAGAGATGGCACAGTGGTTAAGAAGGTTTGCTGCAAAGCTTTGAGGACCTGGGTTCCGATCCATGTCCACAGGGAACATGCTGGGCAGGGCTTAGTGTGCACCTGTCACCCCAGCGCTGTGGAGGCAGAGACACGAGGGCGGCTGGGGTTTGCTGACTTGCCAGCTGAGCTGAAAATTGAGCTCTGGTTTCAGGGAGAGAAGAGCCTCAAAGGAATGGGGAAGAGAGTGAAAGCAGAATTTCATCCATTTGAAATATGGACCATAAGGAATGATACCGGGTATATGCATACACTACTTAGGTTGCAGTTTTGGGTTGTAAACTTTGAATTATACTTCCCCACCGAAAGACTTCTATTTAGCATTGACCATAGTTCAGTGATAAATTTTAAAATATTTAAATAGAAAATAAATAGCTGAATGATAGAAGTGAAAAAATTATTTAATTTTCCTTTCTAGCCCTTAACTAGTGTTTTATTACAGAGGACTGACTGGTCATCAAAAATCAACCTATTCCCTTCTTGCTTACATTTTTATGTTCTTATTTTTTTATTCAAATTATATATATTCAAATTATATGTCTGATAATCATTTTAAAAATATTTATTTTTAGTTTTTAATTATGTATTTGTTGTGTAAGCATGCGTCCATGCGCATAGTGCCTGCAAAGGCCAGAGAAGGCATGGGATCCCCTGGAGCTACAGCTCTGAGCAGCCTGATGTGGGTGCTGGGAACCAAATGCTCACCCTCGATAGGACCACTACATGGGATCCCCTGGAGCTACAGCTCTGAGCGGCCTGATGTGGGTGCTGGGAACCAAATGCTCACCCTCGGCAGGACCACTACATGCTTGTAACTGCTGAGCCCTCTCTCCAGCTCACCATTCTTTAACATATACACGTATTAATGTGTGTGTGCTTGCGTGTTACTGTAGTATGTGTATAGAGGAACTCCTTCTAGCACATGGGTTCTAGGGGTCAAACTCAGGTCACCAGGCTTGGCAGTAGTCACCTTTATCTACTGAACCAATTGTCAGCCCTGTACTTTCATCTTTTATATCTGATTATAATAGTAATTGAATAGTATAGTGAGCAATAAATAAGTTCCAAAATCCAGGTGTTCATAAGTGAAATGGAATTACATAATTGCATTCATGTGCAAGCAAGTGTATGAAGGGTATGTATCATACAGATCTACTTTCGACCTTTTCCTTTTTTTTCAGAACAAGGGTTTATCTTCTAATACATGTAACAAACACCTGATTGTAAATCTAGTATCCTTCTAAGATTGTAGACTCATTTCAGGCATAACTAACTCGTGAAGTGATGTGGTCTTATAGGAAACCCACACACTATATAGAGTTGACAGAATAGCACCGGGAAACTGTAGATTCATGGCTCCCCGTTGCCTAAAGGCATAAACTCAATGTCATTTGAAGTTGCGGTGTTGTGAAAACACAAGGTTCTTGTTGGTCAGATGGTGAAGTCAATGGTTCACCAGGCACGTTCTGATTCAGTTTGACAGTGAAAGGGCCCCCAACAGCCCTATCTTTGTTCTGACCCACAGTCTAGGGGCAGATGCGTGTTCATTTGTTACACAGCTACTGCCACAGTGAAGTCCTATTGCTAGCACCATAGACGCTAAAAATCTAATTGTGTGTAAGATCTAGCACACTCTTCTTTAAGTATTTAGGAGTGTTTTCTTCATTTAAACTATTTTTTTTAAGGCAAAAAAGCCCTACACAATCAATCTCTACCCTGAGACATGAGGGGTGCATTTGGCACTAGCTTAGGTCGCAGTTCTCCTGAGCCGTAGTGCTTGGGATGTCTAGAAAGGCATTAAGGCCACTTTCAGGAGCAGAGGTGTTGGCCACTGCATTCTGGATCTGTAAGTATCCAAATACCAACACTCGTGTGATGAACTTGTACAAAGGGAAGGAGGATGGTTTTCTTCTGAGTGAGATAATACGTAGCCTAGGCTAGCCTTGAACTCTGTTCCTCCTGACTCCCCCTCCCCAGTGCTGGAGTAACCAGTATTTGCCACCACACCTAAGTTTTATATTTTCTATTTGTGCCTTGACATCATGCATGCCATGCCTTGCACTGCCTGTTGGTTCACTGCTTCTATCCCAGTTCATGGACTAAAGGAGATCTAAGCCAGGGAAAGAAGGAAGGGAAGAGGGGCACAGCCCTCCAGGTGCTCATTCTTGTTTTCTTGTGACAGCAACAAGGCGTTCGGATTTTCATCATGCTATACAAGGAGGTGGAGCTAGCCCTCGGAATCAACAGTGAATACAGCAAGCGGACTTTGATGCGGCTGCATCCCAACATAAAGGTATCCTGGTCCCAGCGCTTACTGCCCCACAGCAGCCTTTCCCGTAAAGATGACCTGCGTGTTCATTTTGAGCGAACAGCGTCAAATCCTCAGAAATTCACGCAGTATTATACTTTCTTGTTTTGCTTTTCAAAATGAGCTTACAGAGGGAGGGGTATGTCGTCCATACCTTGTCTCTATTGCTCCTCCCTCCCCATTTCCTTCGCCCTGCCTCCTGCTCCCCCTTCCCCTTCTTTCCCATGGCACCCTTATTTTGCTTTCATGTCACACGTATTTTCATACCCTCTTCCCCCCCGCCCCCAGTTCCCTTCAGACTTTTCCTCCCTTCCCATAATCCCTTTCCAGTTTCTTGACCCTACTCACATCGCATAGATAGGCACATATATAAATATTTAGATCTAGGATCTACATGTGAGAGGAAACAGTTGGTATTTGTCTGTCTAGGTCTGAATTACTTTAATAGTTCTTTTTCCCGTCGTCTTTCTGCAAATATCATTATTTCATTTGTTACTATGAAATAGAATTCAATTGTGTATACATACCACACAGTCTTTATTGGTCTGTTGATGGGCTCCTAGATCGACTCCATTTGCTTACCATTGTGAATAGAACAGAAGACACATGGACGTGCAGGAGTCTGTGTGGTGTAACACAGTCCTTTATATACCCAAGAGCAGCTAAGCCCTATGGCAGTTTTAATTTTAGTTTCTTCCCTTTCTTTCTTCTTCCTTTCCTCCGCCTCCTCCTCCTCCTCTTTTTCTTTCTTTCTTTTCTTTTCTTTTCTTTTTTTTTTAAATACGATCTGAATTTGTAATCTGGTTGGCCAGTAACTATATGGCTCAGTCTGGCCTTTGACTTACAGAGATCCTCCTGCCTGCCTCTCAGGTTCTGAATTAAAGGCATGTGCCACCTCTCCAGGTATAGTTTCTAGAGATACCTGCACTCTGATTTCCATGGTGGCTGTACCAGATTACCCCACCAGCAGTAACTAAAGCTTCTCTCTCCCCTCCCCACATTTCTCTCCAGCGTTTACTGTTGTTGTTTTCCTGAGGGTAGCTATTCTGCCCACCAAGATGAAATCTTAAAATGGTGTGATTTGTATTTCTTTGATGACTAAGGGTGCTGAATGCTTTAAAAACATTTTTTTTCTGAGACTCCTCCGTTCAGCTGAAAGATTTCCTTATATTCTCTGTTGATGGGGTGAGTAGATCTTACATTTTTCAACTTGAGATGAAAGCTGAGCCCAGAACATGCTTCCTGCACTGTTTTACTCAAGAGTTCTGTCAACTCTCCATGCTGCATTAGGAAAACACCAGAACCACTTAGACATAATGTCACCACCCAGTTCTCTGATTGCTAACAGCAATAAAGAGATTCCCTTTAGGATTTGAAAGTTTGTATATTTTGAGATCAACAATATCTAGTGGGAAATGTTTGAAGAAGCTCCCTGAAATCTCATTAGACCTAAAAGCTAATTATAAATATCATTCAGTCATCCAGACACAAGACTTATGCTCTAACAGTCTTAAAATATGTAACAATTATGTATCTTACTTGATTAAAAATAAGCCCACAGGATAAGTCACCTTGCAGCTTCTCAATATTCATTTACTGGGTGTTGATTTTGTGACATCAGTAACTGAAAAGAATACAACAAATGGTTTCTCAGAAAATTGGGAATCGATCTACCTCAAGACCCAATAATCCCACTCCTGGGCATACATCCCAAGGATGCTCCATCCTGCCACAAGGACAGTTGTTCAACTATAGCAATTTCATCCATAGTAGCCAGAAACTGGAAACAACCTAGATGCCCCTCAACCAAAGAATAGCTAAAGAAAATGTGGTATAATGGAGTATTATTCAGCTGTTAAAAGAATGACATCATGAAATTTGCAGGCAAAGGGATAGAACTAGAAAAAAATCATCCCGAGTGAGGTAACTCAGAACAAGAAAGACAAGCGTGGTATGTACTCACTCATAAGTGAATATTAGCTGTAAAGGAAAGGATAATCAGGCTACAACCCACAGACTCAGAGAGGCTAAGTAACAAGGAGGGCTCAGGGCACATCTCCCTGGGAAGGGAAGATAGAATCAATTTTGAGGGTGGACTGGGGGTTTGGTAGGGATGGAACAGGAAGAATCAGGTGTGGAAGACATGGAGGGAGAGTACTGGGAGAGGCAGTTGGAATTGGTGGGTCATTTTGGAGGCGAGTGCAGCTCATTTTCTTGTCAGACTGTCTTTGGATTACCACCCCTCAAATAAAGACAGAGACTTCTTATTAATTATGAAAAATTGGCCTTGTCTCAGGTTTTTTCTCGACTGGCTCTTATAACTAAAATTAAGTCATATTTTTTAATCGATGTTCTGCAACATGGCTCGTTACCTCATCTCCTTTCTGCACATCCCACTTCCCTGCCTCTCCCTGGCAAATTCTACTTCTCTTCTTCCCAGAGATGTCTCTCTCTCTGCCTAGAAGTCCTGCCTATTCTCTCCTGCCTAGTTATTGGCTGTTCAGGCTTTTTGTTACACCAATCAGAGAGAGAGAGAGAGAGAGAGAGAGAGAGAGAGAGAGAGAGAGAGATATCAGTGTAAATAAATATTCTGCGACAGTGAGGCAGAAACTTAGTCCAGTGGAAAGTCTCTGGGATTCATGAGGGTGACCTTAGTGAAAAAGTGGGGCGGGGGGAATACACAACAAAGAATAGCATAAAAAAGCAAGCCACAGAAGAGGAGAAAGTATTTACAAACCATAGACTGAGAAGGGTTGTGTTTCCAGTCTGTATGGAGTCCTTCTTCAACAGAACCACTAGAAGACATTTTCAAATGAGCCAAGGCTCTGAACAGATATTTTAGAAGATTCCAATGGCCAAACCTCACCAGAAGATATTGAATCAGGAAAACACAAATCAAAACTCCAGCCAGACGCTACTTACCATCCACTCAGTGAGCTATAACCAGTCGTCAGGTGCTATATGTTGTTGCTGAGAATATAGAGATTATGCAGGTTGACGGAGTGGATAATAGGACAGCCACTTTGGAACTCTGCTAGTTCCTCAAAAGTTAAGGATGCAGTCATGGTGTGATCTAACAGGTCCCCAGCACCCTGGCCGCCTGGCTAGCTTATACCCCGAAATAATTACATGGACACTGTATTCGTTTAAACACTGCTTGACCCATTATATCTAGCCTCTTCTCAGCTAACTCTCACACCTGGACTGGCCCATTTCCAATCATGTGTGTAGCACCCCAAGGTGCACTTACCGGGAAGATTCTAGCCTATGTCCATCCTGGGTCAGAGCTGAATCGCGTCTGCCTCAGAGAGCAGAGCTCTCACGTCCACCCGGGAGAGTGGAGCATAGCGTCTGTCAGCTTCCTCCCAGCATTCTGTTCTGTTTACTCCTCCCACCTATGTTTTAACCTATCAGGGCCAAGCAGTTTCTTTATTGCTTAATCAATGAAATCAACAGATTGATATATGACACTCCCACATCAACAGGTCACTGCTAGGTCTGCACTCCAGAGAAGTGAGAACATAACTCTACATACAGACTTACATAGAAATGTGCCTGGTCACAGCGCTCTTAACAGCTAAAGGCATGCACAGCTTGAATGCTGATCAGCTGACAATGGATAAACACTCTTTCTTGTTCAACCGCAGACATGAGTGAGCTACAAAGGTGATCCAACAGGGATGAGTTCCTAAAGCAGCCCACTAAAGGTGCAGGGGCTCACACCTGTGCTCTCAGTGCTTGGGAGGATGAAGCAGAAAGAGAATCGCCATCAACACAAGGCGAGTCTAGGCCATGTACTAAATCCTAGGTCAGCCAGAGCTACATAGTGAGACCGTCTCAGAGAGACAGAGACAGAGAGGCAGAGAGAGACAGACAGGGGAGGGAGGGAGGGAGAGAGAGAGCATGTAATACATGTCGTGAGAAAGTAGGGGGTTGATTTGAAGTTAGGAAGATGGTCAGCAAGGGAAAGAGAATTAATAAGAACAAAACATTATAGAACCTATCATTCTGTATGCTAACAAAATTTAAGCCAGGTAGTTATGGTGCTTGCCTTTAATTTCAGCATTTGGGAGGCAGAAGCAAATGGATCTCTGGGTTCAAAGCCAGCCTGATCTACAGAGTGAATTCCAGAACAGTCAGAGGTACACAGAGAAACCCTGTCTCATAAAAACCCTAAATAGATAAATAAAATTTAAAATTTTTTAAAAGAATAATTCAGGCTGGCATTGTGGCTTGTTCCTTTAATCCCACCACTCAGGAGGCAGAGGCAGGTGGATCTCTTTGTGTCTGAGGCCAGCCTGGTATATGTGCTGAGCTCCAGGCTAGCCAGGCCTGCGTACTGAGCCCCTGTTGGAGGAGGAGAAGACAGAAAATGTGTCCTTAGAATCAATGAAAATAAAAGAACATGTCAAAGCTCCCAGGAATTAGCAAAAGCAGTACAAAGGGAAGATGCTTATACTCCTAAGTCCTTCATTAGAAAAGAGAAGGTCTCAAAGTGTCAGCTTAATTTACTACTTAAGGATCCAGACAAAAGAACAACGCAAACCTAAAGGTAGCAAGGGAGGGACATCAGGATCAGACAGGTCACAGGCAGAATGGGGAAAAATCAGTGACCAAAAGTTAGTGTTTAGGATGATTGACCAGTTCAAGAAAGCTTTAGTCAGAAGCAGAAAGAGAAAAAGGAAATATTCTGGTTTCTGAAGACAAAAAGTGAAGATGGAGCCACTGTGTAAGTCCACAGTGGGAGCAGGTGACCCCCACAAAACCTGTCCAGGCTAGCCCAGGAAAAGGTATGAAATCTGGATGGGCATAACTAGTCAGGGGACCGTGATCAACAGCTGAATACTCCTCTCAGGGTAAAGCACGGGGTTCTTGCGATTCTATTGCTGCATCCTGATGAGCTCCACCCAGCATTTTTCTTTCTTTCTTTTCTTTACTTTTTTTTTTCTATTTTTTTTTCGAGACAGGGTTTCTCTGTAGTTTTGGAGCCTGTTCTGGCACTAGCTCTGTAGACCAGGTTGGCCTTGAACTCAGAGATCTGTCTGCCTCTGCCTCCGAGTGCTGGGATTAAAGGCGTGCGCCACCACCACCTGACTGAATTCCACCCAGCATTTAAAACCTTAACAGCAGTCTTCAAAATTGGCTCGCTCATGGCCTTGGGAAAACTGCACATCAGAATTGGAAATGTGGCAAATCTCATGTTTTATGTATTCTACCACAATAAGTAAAAGCATTGGCAAACATTTTTGGTGTCTTCTTAGTTACAAATATAAACTTAAGAGAGGTCAAACAGGGTCATTAGGGGCTCATCCTGAAAGCTCCATTTCTCTTGTCATGAGGCGCTGTCTCAGTGGCTGTGTGCTTGTATCATCAGAATGCAAATGTAATTTATTACACATCTTTCCACAATGCATGGTGGTTAGGGATCTTACTTATTTGCTTATTAATTTATTTATACCAAGGGTAACTATTGGGGGGTGGTAGAAAGAGAACCTATGGTTCTAATGGTTGCCATTCAAGTCAAATGACTGCTTCCTCAAACCACCTCATCTGGCTGAGGACTTAAACCGTAAGAGGCCACATATAGGGGCCTACACTTGGAATCCCAGGATTTAGGAAAGTGAGACAAGAGACTCTCAAGAACAGTGAGGATAGTCCTTTAAAAAAATAAGAAAGAAAGAAAGAAAGAAAGAAAGAAAGCCAGATGGAAGTCTGTCTCTGCTAATACTGAGAATACAATGTGAAGTTTGAGGGACGTTCTTCAGCATGTGTAGAACATATTTTGTACCTGAATTCTTTTAGAAACAGTTTCAGGGGGAGTAGACCTATTTTACTGAGATTTGAGGGCTTTTATAGTTCACATTCGTTGTGGATTTCTCCTGTCTGCAGGTGATGAGGCACCCAGACCACGTGTCCTCTAGTGTTTATCTGTGGGCTCATCATGAGAAGCTCGTCATTATCGACCAATCACTGGCTTTTGTGGGTGGGATTGACCTAGCCTATGGACGGTGGGATGACGATGAGCACAGACTCACCGACGTGGGCAGTGTGAAGCGGGTCACCTCAGGACTGTCCATGGGCTCTCTCACAGTGAGTACCTGTTACCTTTGAGGGGCGGTAGAAAATCGACAGGCTTGTCTAAACCCATAGGAATACCATGATTGACCCAGTGATTCAGAGGTGGCAATGGGAGATATGGTGGACATACCTACTTTCCTGTAACAGTCTATAACCTGCCTAACCCGGGACCTGGCCTCTCTCAGCTTCTCTCCTATAGGAAGAGAGAGTGAGTTCTGGATAGCTTATGCCATCTCAGTCGGTTCTAGTTCAATTCGAGTAAGAAGCCCATCCCAGGCAGCTACTGGAGCTGGGTTTTGTTCATATATGAGAGTGTGTGCCTGGCTATGGTGGGCATTTGTTTTTAGCATTTTCCTACTTCTGGACACAGAGGTCAGTAGAACAGTCTGGGGTCACTAGAGCGAATTGGAGCAGGAAGCTAAGTAATAACTCCTCAAAGTACCTGCTATCAGGAGCTGCTAAAAAATCCTTGCTTTGTTTCAGCTCCACAGGGCCCACATGCAATATGGATAAGGATTCAAAGAGTTCAGGGGCCCCTCTTATTTCCTGAGGGCTATGCTGCTGGCTTTTTTGAGGGTTGAGAATGAGCAATACCCTGCCTGGATACATATCATTACTGTAATCAAATATCTGATGGGAAGCAGGAGGTGCGACTGTTTCGGCCTCAGCTTAAGGAGTGCAGTCCACCGTGCTGCTAAAGTTGTGGAGGCAGGAGCGGGGGTCCTGCTCATTCCGTCCCATCCACAGTTAGAAAGCATGGAGATGACAAGCAGTCAATGCTCAAGGCCCACCCCCATTGATTCACTTTACCCTGCGCCTCCCTGAAGTCGTCCAAAACACTGCCACCAACTGGTGACTAAGTGTTCAACAGCCTGCGGGCACTTCACATTCAAACCATGGCAGTAGGGAACACAGAAAATGACTGAGGAGGGAGTCAGCTGCTCATCAGAGTTATGTAGCTTGACACTGAATTTAAACAGTTTAATTAGTGTGAGGTAAGGGGGTCAGTGAAATGAAATTTCAGGAATTTTAGATGGGCGTGGTGGCATGCACTGTTATAGTCCCGAATGTGGGAGGCAGGGGTAGGTGAATCTCTAAACTTGAGGTCAGCCTGATCTACATAGAAAGTTCCAGGACAGCTAAAGCGCTCACAGGAGTCCTCCACCACCCTGTGGCTGACCTGAGACTCTACGGAGAGTCTGTTCTGGGACCATCGCCCTTTGTAAACCGTCTCTCAGGTCTGCTTGAGTGAGAGCCCATTGCAGGATACTATATGCATCGCCTTTTTTTTTTTTTTTTAAATAACTTTCTCAGGCAGCAACAATAGAATCGATGGAATCGTTAAACCTCAAGAGTAGCCACGAAGCTCATAATAACAAGCCCATCCTGAAGAGTGCGGATGAAACAGACGGCAAGCTGAAAGGAATAGGGAAGCCCCGGAAGTTCTCCAAATTTAGTCTCTACCGACAGCTGCACCGGCGCCACCTGCACAACTCGGACAGCGTCAGCAGCATCGACAGCGCCTCCAGTGAGTCTCGTCTCTGGTAGAACTTGTCTTGGCTGTGCTGTGACTCTTGACCTGTTTTTTATCAATCCGTGGTGGCATTCCATGAATAATGCCTCTAGTTTTCCGGGCCATCCTGTGTGGCGCCATGGCCCCTTTGGCACTGTTTGTGTTTTGAGACAGGGTCTCATGGAGCCCAGGCTGGTCGCAAACTCACTATGCAGTAGAGGCTGGTTTTGGGCTCCTGTCCGCGCCATGCAGGCGTCACAGGCATGCACCACCATGCCTTTTTACAAGGTTCTGGGATTAAACCAAGGGCTCTGTGCACTACCAACTGAGCTCCATGTTGGCCTCCCTTGCGTCATTTACAAAGCATATTTGTTTTCAACACAAAGTCATCATAACAGCCACTATTGATCTTTTGATGGTCACATAATGACTAAAGCTTTGTAAAATATGACAAGCTGCCAAGTGAAAAGGAAGGCGTCAGGTGTACTTCATAAACCTTTTGTAGACGAAAGTTCTCTTTTCGTCCAGAAATATATTGTTTGTATTAGTAGAAATCAGATATTCTGTATCTTAAGAATTTACTATTCCTTGCAAATCTTGTTTAGAGTGTTGTGATTTTTGATCACACTAGAACTAATGACTGATTCTATAGACTTGCTTGTTTTAAAAATAATTAAGCTTGCTTTTTGAGTTTAGAAAATTTGATACATATGTCAAATATAAATATAAACAAATACACACACATATATGTAAACATGTTTCTTTGTAAAACAAAAAAGAACTCTCAACTTTCTCCAGGTTATTCTAGCCACTATAGAAGTCACCAGAATTTAATCCATGGGTTAAAGCCCCACTTGAAACTCTTTCGCCTTTCCTGTGAGTCTGAGCGGGGACTCACTAGGCACGGCACTGGTAAGTGACCTGCTGGTGTCAGAACCCCATGGTCGTTGGCTTTTGTCGCTTCCTCTGCTACTGAGCACAGTGAGTGTGTGTCCGCACCGGCTTTCTGCTCGGTCTTCGTGCCCCCTACGTCAGTTAGAACCTGCTCCATGCACGTGCAAGCTCTGCACTTCTGAGCACTTACCTTCTAGTGGTAGCGTGTGCGCACACACAGCCAGCTCTGCGCAAGGCAGAAGGACTTCCTCTTACTGACCTAGAGAAACGTTCTGAGTAGGGAGCTTGTCCAGTGGGTCTGACAGTAACTTGGGGATGGTGAGAACAGTAACTTGGGGGTGGAGAGGACAGTAACTTGGGGGTAGAGAGGACAGTAACTTAGGGGTGGAGAGGACAGTAACTTGGGGTGGAGAGGACAGTAACTTGGGGATAGGTAAGGACAGGAAGGTTTTGCTGGTGAAGGAAAGGAGCCCAGTATAGGCCCTGGTATGGGAAGACCAATGCCTTAACTGTTAAGGACAAGCCTTGTTCAGCCAAGGCACAGTGATTGGTGTTAAGAGGACACATTCAAGGCATAGAGTTCCGGACAAAGTGGGGAAGACACAACTTCATTAGCTGAAAAAAAAATCATCATGTTTTAAATGGGATTGATTAGAAAATATTATCTGATACTTTTTATGAGAAGAATTAGATACGTTAAGCATGAATTAGTCAGGGGCTAAAGTATGGGGCTGGGAATGATGGTTTTGGCAACTGATTTGACCTAAGGGTGAAGAGTCACTACAAGTCAGCCACCGAGGGTTCAGATGGCTCCTCACTGCCTCATGCCTGTGATGCCTGCAGGAACGTCACAGATGAAAAAACTTGACCGGCACGGCACAGTGTTACTGCCCAGTGTAGTCCCAGCTCAGCACAGCCTCCCGCTCAGTATCTGCATGTATAAACCAGCAAAAGTGCAGGCACTCTGTCCGTTTCAACCTTGGCTTGATCCTGAGGCTAAGATTCTGCTCTGCTAGGTTAGGACATTGGAGCCCAACTACAGGCTGGGATGAAGCCCCAGGGGACCTGACTAGTAAGACTGGAACTTGAAGAGCGGTTCCAACGTTCTTTAGGAATCCAGCTTTTCAACTGTATTTAATCATATGTGTTTATTCCATATATGTATAAGTGTATGCTAGGCCGTGGTGGCTGTGTGGAGGTCTGAGAACAACTTGTAGGAGTTGGTCTTCTCTTTCCTAAGGGATTGAACTCAGGCCTCCGGATTTGAGGGCAAGCACCTTTATCTCCTGAGCTATCACATGGTCCCAGACACAGCAATTTTTAAAGTACATTAACTGTATGTAATGTACCAAAGCACAGTGTAACTGTTAATCTTGTAAATTTGAACAATATTGATACACAATGAAAAATGGAAAACATTATATGGGAGATGTCTTAGTTATTTAACATAAAGTTAGTTCTTGATTGGCATATGAGTTTAGGGACAGCTTTCATTTGTGTCTGTTCCTGTGTGCACCTCAATGTTCTGAGGTCTGGAAGCTTTTAGGTAGCTGAGGGGACCAAGACAGGGTGCCTGCAGGTATAGATATTAAGAAGAATTTTTAATTAAGGCGGGCCTGGAAAGTGGCATTCTGATGTGTGTGTTTGCTGCTTTAGAGGTGAGGTTCAAAGTGAGATGGGAGATTGAGTGTGATTCACTGCTAAAGTGTGAAGACTCTGCACATTGACTACTAGTGCGTGCATGATGGGAGCAAGTGGAGCTGAAAGGCCAACCCCTGGTGGAGGGTGTGACACCCACAGTGGCGACCCAGGACGGGATGCTGCTGGGAAGTGCCCTTGCTTGCTTTCAGCCTTTTCCACTGGTGACTTGTTTATTTTAAGAGAAAAGGAGGAAGTAAACAACTCAAATTTTAGCCTCTGGGGATGATAAGGAAGAAGAGGTCGGCTCATCCTTAATGAGACCGAGCAGCCAATAAAGCAGAAGCTCACATAGTTCTTTAAAGATTTATCTTTAGCTTTAATTATGTGTGTGTTTCTGGTGGATGCTGGAAGCAAAAGCTGGGTCGCCTGTGCTCCTAATCATTGAACCGTTTTTCTGGTCCCCTTGTATGAACATATATGCACTAAGCTCCTATGACATACTAACCACTGTCCTAACTACTGTGAGTTAAATTAATGTAGCGAGGATGGGTTTTACACACACAGACTGTTGCACACAGTATTTCAGGCAGTGATAATTACTCTAGTGGAAACCAATGGTGTGTAAGCAAAAGGATGAATTACTATTTTATATAACCTGAATAAAGAACATTGCTCTTACAAGTCGAGTTTCCACTGGTGCTCAAAAAGGAGAGGAGGAGCCGGGCGGTGGTGGCACACACCTTTAATCCCAGCACTCGGGAGGCAGAGGCAGACGGATGTCTGGGAGTTCGAGGCCAGCCTGGTCTACAAGAGCTAGTTCTGGGACAGGCACCAAAGCTACAGAGAAACCCTGTCTCAAAACAAACAAACAAACAAACAAAAAAAAAAAGGAGAAGAGGAGAATAAGAAACTATCTGGGGAGGTGTCCTAAGTAGGAACAATAACAAGTTCAAAGAACCCAAAGCAGGAGGATAATTGGGACGTTCTAGAAATATGGCTGTGGAGATGGGAATGTTAGAAAAGCAAGAAGGTAGGGGACTGGATGGACTCTAAGAAGCTTTGTAGGCTACTGTAAGAATTTCATTTCTGGGATGGATGCTGTAGGGGCACAATTGACTGGTGCGTTGTACTTACAATATCAGGAATATTGGGGAAGTCAATGACAGTGCTAACAATGCACAGATAGTCTCATGGAAGGGGCTCCCAGGACACCTTGCCTTGCAGAGACCAAAATGCAAGTATAAGGGGTCCCTGCAGGTATCCAGGCAGGAAAGCGAACTGCACATAGAGATAAGATGAAAACAAGGTGCAGATTGACTTGTCAACCTGGATCAGACTCGAGAGAGTCTCAAAAGAGACAGTTTCTGTTGGAGGAGAGAGCTGCCACCCCAACTGGCTTAGCTCCGAAATAATCACACAGAAACTGTATTAATCAACTCACTTCTTGGCCCATTAGCTCTAGCTTCTTATTGACTAACTCTTATGTTAATTTAACTCATTTCTATTAATCTGTATATTGCCACGTGGCTGTGGCTTACCGGCTAAAGTTTTGGCATGTCTGACTCTGGCGGTAGCTCCATGGCTTCTCTCTGACTCGGCCCTTCTTTTCCCCAGCATTCAGCCTAGCTTTCCCTGCCTAACTAACTTCTGCCTTTCTATAGGTCCAAAGCAGTTTTTTAATTCATTAATGGTAATCACAGCACACAGAGGGGATTCCCACATCAAGTATTTAAACCCAGTATAATTTGAAAAAATATTTCCTGGTGTAATACAATTTCTGGTGCACCAAGAAGCACAAATACATTGAAACTCAACTTAAGTTGCATGTCATTTCTTCCCAGAAGATGAGTTTAAGAGATAGACTATCCTATCTGTAGTAGCTGAAGAGCCTAAGGGTCTAACCTGATGTCAGTCACACATATAGTGTAGAAGTTGTTTGGGCTATTAGCCATGTCTGGTCCTGGCTGTGGGAGTTTTGGGAGCCTCTGGCTATAAGGGTCCTGATTAGAAGAGCTTGATGTGGCCCGGCCCACAGGTAATATAAGTCACCTGGCTGTTTGTCACTCCCAATTCTCAGCTTTCTTGGTGGAAGAGCAGGTTTTTCATCTTTCCCATTGGAAAGCCAGTCCTGTGTGCTTAACATTCTTGGTTTCTCTGGAGATCTGTGGGCACAAGGATCTTGGTTCTGTGTTCCCAACACAGGAGAGATCATGGCAGGGTTCAAAGAGGAAACTACACTAAATGTGATTCCTCTTAATGAGGTCAGTAACCATGGTAGATTCAAAAAGCACTTAGCCACCCTTAAGGATTTTTTTTTGTCTTTTCAGAATTATGTTCTAAGGAGGCTTCGATGGGGCAGGGGGCTATTGCTTTGCCTGACACTATTTTAAATGCAGAGATTGATTGCTCTCACATTTGGGGAGCATCTGCTGAGCTCTCCTTTGTAATGCTGAGCAGATTAAGTAAGCGGGGGTTTCCGCATTATCAGTGATTCGTTGATCCTAATGGTAATAAGGTATGGCTTCTCCAGACTTCTCTGAATTGCAATGCATAAGCTTCATCTTTTCTCAAGCTTAGGTCAGGCAGATATGGTGGCACATAGCTGCAGTCTCAGCCTTTGGGGGACAGAGGCAGAGGACTGTGTCAAACTAGAGGCCAGTCTGGTTTAGCTTATGTAGTAAGTTTAATGCCAGCTAAGGCTAGATAGGTCTTGTCTGAAAACAAAGCAAGACACAACAAAGCAAAAAGCTAAAGAAAACCAGTTTATTGTCTGCTAGCTGATTGTGAAATACTTTGAAATGTTTTACCAGCTAGCACAATGGTCAGTACTCTTGCTGCAGGGGAAACCTGAATGGACCCAACCAAGACAAAGTCACAAATCCTCACAGACACTTGGAAATCTAGAAAGTTTGAAGAATGAACATTTTCAAAACCACGTTACTCATTCAGGACCTGGATTGCGACCACCCTTGAATATGAATATAGTTTCAAAAGATAGGATGTTGGCGGTGTAGCTCAGTGGTAGAGTGCCAGCCTAGCATGTGCGAGGCCCTAATGCTACAGAAAAAACTTTGGAAGGTAGAAACTAAGAAAGGAGAGAGCGTTGTTTCAGGATAACGTTTTTAGGGCACAGATTCGGAAATGAACACCAGAAGCAATTGTTTTCAGTTCTCAAACTAATGCAGTTGGACAAACCCACAAGAAGCCCTGAGTCAGATAAGCTTCAGAAACTAGAAAATGCCAGGGTTTAGAAAAGAGATATCATATCTATACCCTGTATTATGTGGCACTTCCACCAGGCTCCGGCTATACAGGGATGTAAGCAAAAACCACATATGTGCAGCATGAGTCGGGATAATGCAGTCAGGACGTAAGCAGACTCCACGTGTGCACAACACAAGTCGGGATAATGCAGTCAGGATGTAAGCAGACTCCACGTGCGCACAACACAAGTCGGGATAATGCAGTCAGGACGTAAGCAGACTCCACGTGTGCACAACACAAGTCGGGATAATGCAGTCAGGACGTAAGCAGACTCCACGTGTGCACAACACAAGTCGGGATAATGCAGTCAGGACGTAAGCAGACTCCACGTGTGCACAACACAAGTCGGGATAATGCAGTCAGGACGTAAGCAGACTCCACGTGTGCACAACACAAGTCAGGATAATGCAGTCAGGACGTAAGCAGACTCCACGTGTGCACAACACAAGTCGGGATAATGCAGTCAGAATGTAAGCAGACTCCATGTGTGCACAACACAAGTCGGGATAATGCAGTCAGGACGTAAGCAGACTCCACGTGTGCACAACACAAGTCGGGATAATGCAGTCAGGACGTAAGCAGACTCCACGTGTGCACAACACAAGTCGGGATAATGCAGTCATGACGTAAGCAGACTCCACGTGTGCACAACACAAGTCGGGATAATGCAGTCAGGATGTAAGCAGACTCCACGTGTGCACAACACAAGTCGGGATAATGCAGTCAGGATGTAAGCAGACTTCATGTATGTGCAGTATGAGTTGGGCAACGCAGTTGGAAAAACTTTTATGTCAGTTCAGGTTAGCTTATGATAACAAGTGAACCATGGACACACCATTGGGTTTTCAGGGTTAGGGAACTTAGGGGTTGTAATTAAGAATTAATTTATATAGACTGGGCCAATGGAGTCTATCTGGGTCAATTTTGGAGGCTCTAGTGAGTCTAAGTCAAAAAATGCTGGGGAACACTATGGTGGAGGTCGGCTAAAGGGAAAGATTCATGAGTGATATACTTGATGTAAAGGGATCTAACAATGTGTTCAAGACTAAAAGAGATGGAAATTTCCAGAAGAATTATTAAGATGTCCTTAAGGTTCCGGAAGTGGTGAGAGAGAGGATGTGAGGAGGAGAGCTGGGCAGAGTGGTAGAGATGTCCAGGTGCCTGAGAGGTTGGCATTGAGTCACCCTCAGAGGGATTGGTGCTGTAGGATGCTGTAGTTTTAGCGTTAGGTGTGACACAGGCGACTATGGCAAGGCCTGGAGACTCCCGGTAGGAATGGGAAGACACCCTTGCCGCAAACTTTGACTACTGACAGACAAGGGGGCGGAGACCTGGCACGAGGCATCCACGGAGAAGAGATGCAATTGTGAGGATGTCATTTGGGGGCCAGATACGGCACTGCTGTGTCTGCTCACATGTGCACGTGTGCTGGGCTGCCTCCGTGTGTTGGGAGGACTGCTGTCCCTTGGCATAGTCAAGCCTTGGCTAGAAACAAAAGCACATTTGAATTGTGGGCATCTAAATCCAGTTACTTTCAGGGTTGTTTTCTGAGACTAGAAATTTACTTTCATTTTGCTATCAAATGATAACCAACTATTATAATTATCTTATATTTCAACAAGTGTATAGGCGCCCATGTTACAGTCTCAGCTTCATTCTCAGATTGATGAAAAATCAATTATATGTATGTATACATGTTTGTGTATGCATATATTTGCAATTACTACACACAATATTGTATCTCAAATTTAATTCATTTTTTTTAAAGATTTTATTTATTTATTGTATATACAACATTCTGCCTCCATGTATGCCTGCAGGCCAGAAGAGGGCACCAGATCTCATTACAGATGGCTGTGAGCCACCATGTGGTTGCTGGGAATTGAACTCAGAACCTCTGGAAGGGCAGCCAGTGCTCTTAACCACTGAGCCGTCTCTCCAGCCCTCAAATTTAATTCTTACATGTTTGTGTTTTTTAATTTTTTATTACTGTGTGGGGGAAGCTACACCCCTTCATATGTGGTATGACAGGTCTGTGGAGATTAGAGAACAATTTGGTCTAGTCCGTTCTTTCACCACGTGCGTCCTGGGATTGATGTAGGGCCCCAGGCTAGGTCGTGGGTACCTTTATCTACTGAGCCACCTCTCTGTTTCTATGTATTGTAAATTTGGAATTGACTCTTCATCGTCTGCATTCTCACTTTCCCTGTCCCTCCCTCAAGCCTGGCTTCCCAACAGTATCCATGCTTCTAGGAAGAGCCTACATGTCAGCACACATCCTATTTGAGCCTACGGGGCAGCGCACAGCCCATATGTTCTCTTTCCTTTCAGGGGTCTACAGCAGGACAGCCAAGGCTGGGAGAAGATAATGAAGTCTCTTTCAAACATTAGTTGCTTTTGTTGACATTGACAATTTAAACCATTTTTTTTCATACTGCATATTTAATGATCTTTCAAAAGTTAATATTAATTTTGAGATAGAATATTAGGTGTGTGGTTACTGCATAAAAATATTTGTTCTGCAAGCATTGATTAATTACTTCCTAGATGCTGGGAGCTGCAGCAGGTGGTGAAGTGCTGCGGTGCCCGCTATGAGTGTATAGGCTCCCGGAGGAGGGATATCCATCCACTCAGTGATTTATGCAATCGCATGGCCTGGTCAAAGGCCGTAATAAGGTCTTTGCAGACAGGACAGCATCAGTGCTGGTGAGGCCACTGCCGGCACGGGTCTGCTCCATCTCTCTTGAGGCCAGAATGATACGGCTTATAATAGAAGACTAAAAGATCAGCCCACAGGGAGAGAAGAGTATTCTATTCAGAATGGGTAACATGCAGACTGCACAGAGGCAAGGTGGATCAGCCTGTCACAATACAGTGAAGGAGGAGGCACGCTGACGCCTGGGGCTCAGGAAAGGGAAAATGGGGAAGGAAACGACAGATGGCTGCTGGGAAGCAGCTCCTACACACACCGACCCCTTAGCACTTGAACCACCTGTAGATGCTCCGGAGAGGAGTTTGGGTGCTATGGCAGCTGTAGTGTATGGGGCCAAAAGACCTCTCATTGGCTACTTCAAGTGGTTTTATTATTATTCCTTTAGCAAGCGTTCTTGCGCCCCATGTCTGCCCGATTAATGCCCCCTTTGTGCAAGACCTGCATTTGTGATTTCAGTTCTGCTTCTCCCCTGCTTTGTTTGATGTCTCAGGGACACATCCCTGAAGTGTTCATGCTGTTTAACTTGGGTATCTGTTCTTAAGTAGAGTGATCCATTTATCGCTTTGTGGGATGCTGCTGCAACTGTGCTTTAGTGCCTCGGTTGTAAGCTTTGTCTGTTACGTTTTATGGATAATGTTTGTTAAAGATGGAAAGATCTTAGCCGTCATCTAGGCCAAATCATACACTTTACATGGAAGGCTTTATGACCCCAAATGTAGAAGCTTGGTGCCATGTAGCTATATTATTCTGGGGCTGGAACATGGACTGCCTATAAATATGAGACTCATGTTTTTTGAGATGAGAAAGGCATGAAGCATCCACCATATTGGTAAAGGAAGAGGTGGCCTAGCTCCTGCTGCTTCTGTCTAGTGGACCTCCCTACTCACCTGGCTATAGTGTTCTCTTGAAGCACCACCTGGGGAATTCTTTTGTTATAATATATTCTGTGATCTATTCTCCCTGGCCTAGTAGGCGTTGAGAATAAGCTACTCAACTGTTAAGAACGTTAGCTTCCAAGTTAATGACTGACGCTTGTTTGGGCCTTCATTGCTAATCTAAAGAGAATCTCGTGAGGGTTGGAATACTACCCCAGCCCACAGTCCCTGATCAAATGTACTTAGGCTGCCCTAGTGACAGGAGTCAAGAAGAAAAGTGGGGTAAAGGAGTGTTAGGGTCAGGAGGTCCCTCTCCAGGGCCTGCCCAACTCTGTCTCTGAGCCAATCTTGCAATGTTCACAGACACTGGCTCCATCCGAAGCGTGCAGACAGGCGTGGGAGAGCTACATGGGGAGACCAGGTTTTGGCACGGGAAGGATTACTGCAACTTTGTCTTCAAGGACTGGGTTCAGCTGGACAAGCCTTTCGCTGGTGAGTATCAGGAGGAGGGCGGTTGCAGGTTCCATTCTGTTTTTCCATTTTGGGGCATTTCAGTAAGTATGCATGCACGTGATCTAAGTGCCTTCTGTCTGTTTAAAATTTTGTTTTTGACGTTTATTAACTATATGTAATGATTAATTTCATTATGACATTTTCATAATACATATATGCATGCATACAAACATATATTATTTTGGTTTCACCTACCCTCCTTTATTCCCCTCTCTTCCTCTTCCCATTAATCCCCTTTTTCTTCCCAATGAGAAACTCTTCTACTTTTGATGGTTCAGTGAGTTTAATTGGGTTGCTTACAAGAGCGTGGGTAAGGAATTACTTAGAGGTGACTTATACCATTCCCTCCCCTGGCCACCATTAACTACCTCCAGATCCTCAGTGAGGAGCCAGAGCCTCAAGGCTGTGTTGAATTCTGGTGGTCTGATTTGGTCATACCTGTGTGAGTGTTATCCGTGTAGCCATGAGAAGAAAACTTGACACTTAAAGCTTCCCAATCTCCCGCAGCTGTGTTTCAGGGGGGAAACTGAACTTCTCCCGCAGAGGGTAGCCCTCGTTTGGTTCTTTTGTATTTATTCTCTCTGTCTTCCTTCTTAGAGGGATGTGTCTTAGATAATGACTGTGCTTCTGTACCTAAGAGGTGCCCAGCATGGTGTTTGTGTATACAGATAGCCTACGGTTACTCCCACAGATCAAAAGGGAAATCCCATCACACCTTGCCTTGTCTGCAGATCAGTACTAAGTATATATTAGACTCAGTGGAGTGGGTGGATGGTTGGATTTCTTGCAGATCTATTTCCTTTGACCATGACTGTGTTGTATCTTAGTTGAGGTCAGTATTTCTGTTCTCTGGCACTGAACTTAGTGATGGGTCCTTGCCTGGCGCCCCGGGCAGATTTCATTGACAGGTACTCCACCCCCCGTATGCCTTGGCACGATATTGGTTCTGTGGTCCATGGGAAGGCAGCTCGCGATGTGGCTCGTCACTTCATCCAGCGCTGGAACTTCACCAAGGTACCGATGCTTTTGTGACTTGGCCATGTTGGTCCCTGGCCAAGGTGACGCTCAGAGGGCTGTCAGGAAAGGGCTACCGTGGGCACATCTGTGACACCATCTATTGGTAGGGTTATCATTGACATAGCGCAGGGCTTCAGAGCACTACAAGAAAGGAAACTGGTTTTTGGAGTACTATGACAGACAACTCTGAATGCGGAGGAATAGATGCGGTAATCACGGCCTGTGGATTTAAACAGAAATGTTAAGTATTTGCAGAGACAGACCAGCATGCATGTGGATGACTATTATAGGGTCTGTGGGGCGTATAAAGTCCCTTCTGATCCTGGCCTGTCCTGGCCACGTGCTGGCATAGGACCATGGAACTGGCTTTGAACAGGGAATGCCAATGAATTGGAGCCATTTCTTTTCTCCAGATAGAACTCACTTACAAGCTACCATTGCTATAAGAGCAAGACCCTAACCTGCAGAAATTCAGCCAAGCCATTGGTGCTGTTAAGGGCCCGCTGCATCTACTTAAAATAATGAGGTTGCCTATCCTGATAACCTGGAAAGGGGTCCTAGTTGAGTAGTTCCATGAATAACAGGGTATCAGTTTACTTACCGTTCATATAAAAGCTGCAAATTTGTTTATTTTAAATTCAAGTTTGGAGGGGATGCATGAGTAAGCAAGGCAGTATTACTTTATTACTTTTTCTTTTTCTTTGGTTTTTCAAGGCAAGAGTTTCTCTGTGTTGCCCTGACTTTCCTAGAACTAGCTCTGTAGATCGGGCTGGCCTTGAACTAACAGCGATTCTCCTGCCTCTGCCTCCCAAGTGTGGGGACTAAAGGCATGCACTGCCACTGGCCTGCGCAATATTATTTTTAATCTACTGTACTGTCAAAAATAAAAATATTGCTGATATTTACAGTTGTATTTTTCTATACTCCCGTGCCCTGCTCCTGATAGGATAAACTCTCAATAGTATTTTTAGCTATAAAATCCCTTCCCAGAAAAAGTATTTCCACATCACTTCTAATGGTTTAAATACTGCTAGAATTAGTTAAAATGCCAACTCATAGTACTAAAAGCTTTGTTTTTGAGACAGACTTTGTACGTAGCCCACGCTGACCCAGACCTCAGAGTGTTGCTCCTGGCTTAGCCTCCAGAGTTATATTGGGTGTCATATGAGCTCCGAATTCCTGAGTAATATGAACCAAATCTGATTCTTCCTTCTGTCTTACTGTGAAGTTGTTTAAAATGAAATCATGCCTAATTGCTGTCGTCAGACATTTACAGCCCAGCGAAACATTAGCACATAGAATAACAATTCCAGTTTTGCAATTACATATCTCTGTACCTGTAGATTACTTCTAATTTTCTCCTTCAATATGAAAGAATGTGTGCTTGCTGCATAGGGAAGATAGGGAAATGCGAACACAGAAAACAAAGACAGCTTCCAGGTTTTGATGTAGAAATATCCATTTGTAAATTTTTTGGTTCCCAGGAACCTGCATTTCTTTTCCCACTCTAAATAATGGATTTCTTTTCTCATTTGAATTTTTTTTGAATTTGCCTTTTCTGTTTCAGATTATGAAGCCAAAATACCGCTCCCTTTCTTACCCTTTCTTGCTCCCCAAGTCTCAAACTACTGCGCATGAGCTGAGGTACCAGGTGCCTGGGACAGTCCCCGCCAAAGTGCAGGTGAGCAAAGGCTGCTGGGTAATGTCGTGGTGACGGGTATAATTGTCTGCCACCTTCGTTTCAGATTTTCCAATAAGCATTTTTTCTGACGCGCGACTAGGTGGCTCTTTGAAAATCGAGTGTTGTATTTACTCTAAATGATTCGGTTTGCCATCTTTCTAAAGCCCTTGTGTTATGTCTAATAATTGCATGTCCTCAGGAAGGCTACAGTGCAGGCATAGCTATTCCCATGATTCCTTGAGAGCCGCCCCTTGCCACTCTTATGCTGTATACCTGGTGCTGGTGCTGCTTGAGCACCAGGGATGAGGCTGAAACATGGAGTCTGGGAAGGGAGTTCTCATTCAGCCAAATTTTAGTGCTTAATTAACCAAATACCTTTTAGAGGCCCTTTTAAAACAACAGGCAGTTGTTTAGTAGAGTTCTAAAAATTTACAGCTTCCATTCCAATCACATGAAATTACAAACAAGAAAACTCATGACCTGGGACTGGGGCTTCTCCAGAGCCACCCACTACTGATGGGTTCAAGCTCTGGCAGTGGTACTCAGCTGACTCTCTTTATCAATAGGCTTCAAATGTCTTGAAGTTACACAAGGTCAGAATGAGGATGGGCCACATTGGCGTTGCTTTCGTACCATCGAAAGCATTGTTTGAGTAGAAGCCCAGTCCCTTGCCTGCTGTTTGTGACCCTGGTGTGGACAGGGGCCCTAGTGGACACGCTTTTACAAATGAAGTGTCTAAGTCTGTTACCCCACACTAAGGGCAAGCATGTGCCTACTGAAAGTAAAAATATATTACAACAGACAAAATAACACAATAAAAACAACAAGTCAGGGCCAAGGAGATAGCTCAGGTGGTATAGCGCTTGCCACGCAAGCAGGAGGCTCAGGGTGTGAGCCCCAGAACCCATGTAAAGAAGCCAGGCATGGAGATGTGTGCTCGTAATCTTAGCAGTGGGGAGGTGGATCCTGGGCCTCGCTGGTCAGCCAACCTAGGGAGCCCCACGCCAGTGAGAGATCCTGTCCCCCCCCCCAAAAAAAAAATAAGGTGGAGACCTCACAAGCAATACCCAGGCTTGTCCTAGGCCACAAGTGAATAACACATATCTGCACGTGTCCCCGCTCACACAAGGACAATTCACCTAAACACTCACGTGCAAACACACAAACAGAAAATTGGACACACCACTTGAGAAAAGTACCTGTAGTAGATATGACGTCATCCCACTATGAAAAGATACAAAAACGTTCCATTTGAAAGCACAGAGAGCATTTGCGTATAAGTTGGTATTTTATGAATCTATTTAATTCTATGTGGATAAGAAGAGCTTACTCATTCTGCAAGATGAGACAAGGATGCTAGTAATAAGAAAAAAAGAGGATTTAAGATTTGAACTTGCATTAAGATTGATGTGGGGGTCATAGAGCTTTTGTTAAGTATTGGTCAAAAATGTATTTGTTGATTGTCATGGGGTGAGAGCCCTTGCTGCCAAGCCTGGTGATTTGAGTTTGATATACTGCCCTCACATGGTAGAAGGAGACTCCTGCAGGCTGTCCTCTGACTTTCTCACCCTTGTGTGTCCGCACACACACGAATAACTAAATGTATATGATAATTTAAATATATATGTATATTGGTGTGTATATATATACACTGATGAGATATTTTAGTTTACTGCTTATATCAAGACTCATTCACTGACTCAACCAGCATGTTTAAGTACCATATATTTATATAAGCATATGTTTAAGCTCCATATGTTTACACTGTAAGTCATCATTTGGATCCTGAAAGGAGGGGATAAAAACCACTTTTTGCTGCCTCTGGAAACATAGTTTGCTGAGAAGAGAAAGCGGTGAAATTGAAAAATTCTCTTGGCCACTCACCTGGATGCCCTAAGAGCTTGCTGACAAGGAGGGCCAGAGCTGGTTCTTGTGACAACCTGAGACAACCTGTTGTAAACCGCTGCCCTTGGAGAGGGCAGTGTAGCCCCTGTAAGGCCTGAAGGTGAGCGTCAGTGGCCTTCAACTTGTCTACTTCCCGGGTGACCTTCAACTTGCCCATCAGCTGAGAAGATTAACCGAAGACAGCATTTCCTAAACTGGCTTTCGCCCCTGTGAGATGCTGATAAGGATTTCACAGAAAATGGGCTTCTGAGGCAGCCTTACTGTGGACTGGCTGTGCCTTTGTTATGCTAATGTGCAGGCAGCACTGAAGGACTTTTATGCCACGTGGCCGTTTTCAAAGTTTATCAGACAGATGATTTCTTATTTTATCTCTTCTCATCTGTCTCTGTGTGAATACTTTGAAGCTTGAGGCATACACATATGAAGAGCTTTCCAGTGAAGGCCAGGGCAATGAAGGTCGCTGAAAGTCCTGAGGTCACTATGGGGTAAGCTGGGAATGCAAGAAAGGGACAGAATACAGAGGAAAACGTAGACACTGAAAACTAGGGGCTAGTCAAGGAAGGGACAGAATGCAGAGGTTAGCTAACTGTCATTGGTGGCCTCTCCAGAGAGGAATGTGTGTGTCATGCTGGATGAGCCAGCGTGAGTTGAGGTCATTACGGACGAATGCACTCACAGATCCACAGCAAGGCAGTTCTGTGTGACACAAAATGTATCTGAGAGTGGCCATGATAAAGAGGTGAAAAAGCCTGAGGGGCCACTTCTAGGAACACAGGCAAAGGTCAGCGAATCACAGTCAGTCAATGTATTAGAAAACCATCAAGTCAGGAAAGTGCAGTCAGGTGCAGTAGCCACAGAGCCTGAGGCCTGAGCAGGATCGTCCCCCTCCATCCTGGGCCTCTTCCTCACTGGAGAAAGCCTTATGTGTGTGAATCTGATCTTAGCTCCCTTTGGGCCCCAGAGAGACTCTTTGATTAAACATATTTAATAAACAAAGGATCGCTGTACTGTATTAATTACCCTTTATTGACTCCAATCTGATGTAGCTCAGAGCCCACATAAAACTCGAATGCCTACATACCCTGGCTTTTAAAGGAGTTAGAATTATGTTTATGCCTAAATAGAAGCCTCTGTTAGAATTTGTGAATAGATGATTAAACCCATTTGGTGGGTTTCGGAGAAAAACAATATGAAAATAAATTGCAACATGGCAGATGCAGTTGGTCTTCTGTGCAGCTGTCAGACAGTGACTGCAGCATGGCAGGTGCAGTTGATCCTACAGTGCAGCTGTCAGACAGTGGCTACAGCATGGCAGGTGCAGTTGATCCTACAGTGCAGCTGTCAGACAGTGGCTGCAGCATGGCGGGTGCAGCTGGTCTTCTGTGCAGCTATCAGACAGTGGCTGCAGCATGGCAGGTGCAGCTGGTCTTCTGGTGCAGCTGTCCCATAGTGGCTGCAGCATGGTGGGTGCAGCTGGTCTTCTGTGCAGCTGTCAGACAGTGGCTGCAGCATGGTAGGTGCAGCTGGTCTTCTGGTGCAGCTGTCAGTGGCTACTGAAATCGCAAGGACACCGAAGTAGAAAATACATTATTCTTGAGCCCTGTAATTCTGAGATAATAGTTTCTTTTGTCCTTCTGATCCTCAAAACCTAATGTATATTTTAATTATTTATTTTTATTTCATGTGCATTGGTGTTTTGCCTGTATGTATGTCTTTTTGAAGGTGTCAGATCTTGGCGTTACAGACAGCTGTTAGCTGCCATGTGGGTGCTGGGAATCGACTCTGAGTCCCCTGGAAGAGCAGTCAGTGCTCCCAACTGCTGAGCCATCTCTCCAGCCCCTAAAACTTAATATTTTTATAGTTAACTTTTCATCGTCTCAGTCCCTAAACCTAGGGCTACTTCCTGGCTACCTGAAGTTAAGGCCATGAAAGGAGAAAATGAGTTGTTCCCTTTTAGGAGCCCACATTAGTGTCTGGGCCCTATCTTACGGTAGGACAACTCACTGCTTCATCCTTTCTCAACCCTTGACCCTTGAGCTAGGGCTCCTGCCCTGCTGGTTGATGCTTAGGATGCCTGAAGCCTTGGGTTCAGTTATCAGCATCCTATAAAATGCAGAATATAGCACAAACTGTAATCCCAGAGGCAGGAGAATAAGAAGCACAAGGTTATGCTTGGCCACATAGCAAGCTCAGGGCTAAGCTTGGATATATAAGACCCTGTCTCTAAAGAGATAAATATTTAATCTTGCAAATTTTATGCCATTTTCCTTATAGGGTCCTGCCCTGATTTAGAATGTATAAGACATGGAGAAATCTGGGATCCAACTGGTTTTTAGCCAAATATCTGTGGTTCTGAAAACTGGTTGCTACAGGAAGATAGGAAAGCCTAGGATAGAAGACACCCAGAGTGTCTCACCTTGCATCCTTTCTCCTTCAGTCCTTACGTGTGTTACTTCACCCTCCATCTCTTGTTCACTGTTCTACACAGCCATCTCTCTCTAGATTGTTTTCCCAGAACCATGGCTGTTCAGGGCTTCAGGCTGAAAGCAGGGATCTAGGCCAGTCTTGATTTTTTTTTTGTTTCCTTGTCTGTTTCCATGAAATACTGGGGATTGAACTCATGTCCTTGGACATAAGAGGCAAGATAATCAGAAGGGATAAGGAGGTGGATGCTTGGCTTCCCTATTCACTATTTCCTTTTCAAGAATTCATTGTCATGTTTTTCAAATTCTCTCTCTCTCTCATTGGCCATATAACACTAGACAAACTTTTTTTTTTTTTACCATTGTCATGATTAAATAAAATGCCGTAGGTCTCTTAGTGGTGGCAATGAGCAGCAGGCATGAGACCATGGTAGGCCACGAAGGCAACTGGTCCCAGGCAGGGAGTCACTTGGCAGGTGAGAGACAGACATCTACTAGGCACTTCATGCAGAGGAAGAAATAACCACTATTTATTTAGTGGGTTATGGGGGGAAAGGGAAAGGAGGGAAGGGGGAAAGGGAGAAGAGCAGAGAGAGGAATAGAGAAAGAAAGAGAAACAGAGAGAGAGAGAGAGAGAGAGAGAGAGAGACAGACAGACAGAGACAGAGAGGAGGGGGAAAGGGGAGAAGTGAGGAGAAGGGAGTGAGGCAGAAGCTACCTCTTTGGGAGACAGAAAGGAAGGAACTCAGGCTGAAAGCAAAAGGAAGATCTGCAGACAGGGGAGGGAGGGAGGGAGGGAAAGAGGGAGGGAGGGAGTGGGACTTGTCTCTTAATAGGTCAGGACAGACCATTCCAACCATACCTTGGGAAATTTAATAAAATTTACCTTTATGTTTATTGTATTGTTAAGAGGAACTCTGTAAAAGGAAGTTTTTTTGTCCCCATCGCCTGTTCCCAAATACCTGGTAGCCACTTCCCAAATTACCACACAGAGACTTATATTAATTGTAAATACTCAGCCAATAGCTCAGGCTTATGACTAACTAGCTCTTTCATTTTAGGTTAACCCATATTCCTTATTTACACTCTGCCACATGGTGGTACCTTTATTAGCATGGCATGTTTATCTCCTGCTCCCTCTGCATCTGACTGGCGACTCCTGACTCTGCCCTTTTCCAAGCATTTATAAGTCAGATAAGCCTCTATGTGTTTATTTGGAACCAGGCCATCAGGACAGGAAACATCTGTCTTCAGGACTCATGTAACCTGGACTGGCTTTGAACTAACTGTATAGCTGAAGATGACTTTGAATTTCTGATTCTTCTGCCTACATTGGCAGAGTGCTGGTATTACTGGTGTGTACCATCACTCCAGTTTATGCGGTTCTGGGGATGGAGCCCAGGGCTCTGCCCAGCAGGCAATCCTGACCCTTCACTGAGGTTTAGAGCATGGTTTAGTTAATAACTTATAGGCCCTTTCATACCTGCAAATGAGCATCATGATATGGACTAAGAAGGTGTGGGTTCTAGAACCAAGCTCTGCCGCTTGCTAGCTGTGAGTCTTGGGTAAATTGCTTCACTTCTCTGTATGTATTTTCTTCTTCTGTAAATCAGGGCTAACAATGCTGTCCATCCCTTCCATGGACCAATAATGGGTGGTGATGAGTAGAAAACCTAAGCCACACAAAGCACTGGAAGGGTGCCGTGGGACTGTGTGTAGCTCAGTTGGTAGAGTGGTCCTGGGGTTTGATCCAGAACACTACAAAATCCCTAAAGAAAACTGACCACCAACTGCCAGGATCACCATAACTCTGTGACCTCCACCCCATACTAGGGTGCTGTCTGATCTTGGTCTTGTGCAGGCCATCACAGCCACTGGGGTTCACATATACAGCTGCCAGAGACGCGATGATACAGATGTCCCACTTAGAACTGAGCACCCTTCACCCCCTCATCCTCTGCACACTGATCAGAAAGACCACACATACTCCAGTGTACTGCTCTGCATAGACCAGCAGCACTAAGTGGCCTCAGTGGGTCTCAAACTAACACAAGGGAGGGGTGGTATAGATAGGGGAGGAATTAGAGAGAGGGAGGGAGAGCAGAGGGGAGTGCTGGACTTGATTAAAACAGGCTCTCTGAATATGTAAAATTCTCCAACAATTAAAGTACGGTGGTGCACACCTGTGGTCTTAGCACTGGGAAGCAGAAGCAGGAGGAGCAGAAGTTCACAGTCATCCTTGTTTACATGAGTTCAGGTACAGCCTGTGGTACGTGAAACCCTTTCTCAAAACAGAAAACAAAAACAGACAAAATCCCCCGCTGGGAAAACATCCTCCGTTCTTTCCAGGTTCACTCTTTGATGGTTTCTCTAGTCCAGTGGTCCTCACCTTTCCTACCACTGTGGCCCCTTCACACAGCTCCTCGTGTCCTGGTGATCCCCACCTTAAAATTATTTTCACTGTTACTATGTAAGTGTAATTTTGCTACTGTTATGAACAATGATGTCAATATCTGATATGTGGGATATCTGATCCCCCTGAAAGGTTCTTCCACTCCCAAAGGGACCTTGACCCACAAGTTGCAAACCATTGCTCTTGTGTTTCCAAAGTTTGCAATGAAGAAGTTGACTTTGGATGGGTCACTAGAAGGGTTCTAAGTCAAAATCCATCTTTTATTTATTAAAATGGAGAGATGGTTCAGTGGTTAAGAGCTCTGACTGCTTTTCCAGGGGTTCTGAGTTCAATTCCCAGCATGGGAGTGTTTTCTTCTACTCCCAGTACTTAAGAGGCTGAGGCAGGAGGATAGCCCACCAGTAAAAGACCACCCTTGGCTGTAGAATGAAACACTGCTTCTCAAAACCAAACAAACAGCCTACATGGGTGAGTGGTGGGCATGAGCCCTGATTTCCTGCACTGTGGCTTCAGCGCTGAGGTTGTAAGTGCTGGAGGTGGACCCTGTTCCCATATGTCCTAGGGCGACGGTAGCCACAGAGGCCCCAGCAAGGTGACAATGCTTCATCTGTCACATCCTTTAGGACCATCTCCCATTGCCTGCCTTTCTTTTACATCTTTTTGGTTCCCCAAAGAGCCAACCACACATACACATATACACACGGTCAGCCCCTGTGCTTAACCCTGGAGTCTCTATTAAACGCTATGATTTCTTTTTCTCCTTCCGCCCCGAGACTGACTTCTTCCTTTGGCACTGGTAAAAAGTCTATTCTTGCGAAAACTGCCTAGCCAACTGAGCAGCAGGCCTCAGACACAGGGGTAGTTAAAGGAGGGAACATGAGAAGGAGACAGACACCTCGGTCAATGTCTTTGCTTCCTCAGCTGTGGTTGTTTTAGCCTGGAATGGAGGAGTGAAACTCCATCTTGGGAGTACTTCTTTTTCTCCTCAGACTCTGCCATCTGGGGGCATCCGCAGGAATGGATGCCAGCCTCACCCTGAAGGACAGGCATATGTGCGCGCACACACACACACACACACAAACACACACACGTGCACACATACATGCACACATGCACGTGTGTGCACACACACAGACACACACATACACATGCTTTTATCCTAAGTAATCTTTGTCCATAACTCACTTGAACACTTACGGAAGTAACAAGGAACCAAGATTATTAATTAATTAATTATGCGTATGTATGTACATACATACACTGAACTTACAGGGACTAGAAGCGTTCTGGTGGAAAAGGAGAAACTTTGAACAGATACTAAGAATGTCCTGAAGGTTTTTTTGCAAGAGACAGTTCTATTTTTTAAGTATTCATCTTAGGCCCATTGTGTGGGAGGGTAAGGGTTGTGCTTAATGAGAAGGTTATTTTTAGTTTAAAAAATAGGACACTGTACAAAGGAAAATTTCTAGTTCTAGTTATGATTTTGTCCCTAAACCATCAAGTGAGATCTATGCCATTTTCATGCTGCATACTCAGCTTCGCGGTCTGAAAAGTATGGTTAGATTTTATTCCCGGGACATTTGAGGTACGTTTTTGCACGTGGGGCAATGACTCTAAGACTTGTCTCTATTATTTTGTTTCAAACTAGAAAGACGAGACAAGCTGGTGAGGCTAAAGAAACAAAAGAAAAGAGTGATTCTCAAGTAAAAACCAAACAGAAATGAATGAGCGCATGCTTGATGTTCTCGGGGACTCCAGAACTTTCTCGACCATCGAAGACGTAGTTAGGGTGATTCTCCGGCTTCAGGTTCCACAGGCAAACAAGCAGGCAGGGCCAGAAGGAAATTAGTTTCTGTTGCTATGTGGTGACAGGCATGTATGAGCCAATCACGAGAGTCAACGACTGGTAATCCTAAGTAGGTTTTTTTTTTTCCTCTCTTGCTTAAATTGAACTCTGAAGTTGCCCCCAGATAATGACTGCTTTTAGTGAAGTGACTTCCCAACGTAAGTAAAAGTTTGGACTTAGGCCATGGAATCACAACCATGAGCCCCCAGGAGCTGGGCAACTTCTTCTATGTGGTTGCTGTGAGCGTTTTGAGAGTCTCCACTTTGGCATACAGTCTCTCCCACAAAATGGGGTGTGTTTCCTGGGTATACAGATTGACTTTAAACATTTAAATGCCACTGATCACCTGTCCCTCGTGGAAAATGACACCTGACCTCCCTGCTTTTCTTCCTGGCAGGCGTGGCTAATCAGAGCTGCCTATCAGTGTACCTGCTCCAAGAATTTCTTTTCATTTTAATTTGGAAGACAGACCAAATTGATAAGACATGCGAGTTGACCCTTATTATGACATCTGGTTGCTGCTAATTTTTATCTTTCACGCATGCGTTTTGTCTTTGACTCAGAGCAGGTTTTGAGTGAGAAAGAAAAGCAAGTGTAGGTTTCTGGATCTCAGGGGGAGGCGAGAGCTTTCTGTCAGGGCTGCTTGTCAGTTCAGCTGCTGACTTGACAGAGCTATACATTATTAAGTGCACACATATTTAATTCCATGTTGGGATTTATAATTAAGTTTTTAGGTTACCACACAAAGGGGATCTCCCTATGGTGATACCAACTTGTTTGTCCTGTCATTTTGTCTTAGCAGCAGCAATTCAGAGAGGAAAGGAAGGGTTGGGAGGTAGAGAAAGGGGAGGGAGAAGGAGGGGCACAAGGAGTGTGCACTAAGTTGTTCAGAAGAGGAATGGAGCCTCCGTGGCATTGGAATGGCCAAGGCAAAGATGCTAAAGTTATAACCCGGAGCTGTGGGTCTGGCTGGCTGTCTCCGGTGTTACAGACTTCAGTGAGGCTGTGTGCCCTGAGAACCTTTCCAATGCAGCCCTCATTCTCAGGTCACGCTACTAGCGTAACATCTTCCATTAAATTAAAGAGACCAAGAGTTGAAACTTTGGTTTAAACTTTATTTTTATCAGGTGACTAATTATGCAGTTCCTTCGAGATCCTGTTATTTCCTGGACCATTTTAACTTGGTTGGTGTTCATGATTACACTTCCACTTCTCATATGTACATTTGTTTACCTGATAAGATTGGAATAAGGCAGCGTGTGTTGAGGAGGGCTGTCTAGTAAATACCCCATATCAGAAAAGGACCAGTTTCAACATTCACCTAAAATTAGAAACAACAAATATACTTTTATAGTTCTCCTCCCCTTTTCATTCCCCCCACTTTCTTTTTTTCTCACGTGTACTTTTGTGGGTTGGGGTCTCATGTAGTCCAGGCTTGCCCTAAACTCACTATGTAGCCAAGGGTGCTTTGACCTTTTGAGCCTTCCGCCTCCACTCTCCACATGCTGTGATCACAGGTATGTGCCGATGACATCTGGTTTGTGGGTGCTATGGGAAACAGGGCTTTGTGTATGCCAGGCAAACACTGTAACAACTGCTGCCTGCTCAGGCCTCCAATGAGTCTTCTGCGACGATACGCAGTTACTTAAGAAAGCCCAGACGTGTATACTGAGTGCTTACTATATGTAAAAGTCATACTGCAACAGTTAAAATACAGGGGGACTACCAGGTGAAGGTCATCGCGTGTTGGGAAGGCCATGGGATGCCGCCAGTGTTCCCCACCCCCACCCCTGCCATGCAGAGCCGTGGTCACATCTCTGATGTGGTCTGCTGTAGCTCAAATGCACCTGCTAATGCGTTGTCTTTAGTTACCAGTGCATACTGCTTTCTAGGTCCGAGGCTTGCTGGTACACACATCAGTCATTATTCTCTGCCTTACGTCAGGGTCCTTGGCCTGTATGTAGGTGCAGCTGAAGGACTGTCATAGGGAAAGAGGACAAAATTATGGTAATTGTAGTGACCTGAATAAATCTTCCAAATATTCCTTGTAGGAACCACAGCTTAAGTCTTCAAGTTCTGAATTAAAATAATGCTGGATTTGGAATGATGCAGATTTAGTTTGCTTCTCTATTGCTATGAAAAATGTCATGGCCAAAAGACATTGGAGAGAAAAGACTTTATTACATCTTACAGGTTTTGGTTCATCATTCAGGGAAGCCAAAGCAAGAACTAAGCAGGAACCATGGAGAAGCACAGCTTACTGGCTTGCTCCCTGGCTCCCGGCCCACCTGCCTGGGGGTGGCATTGCTCACAGCAGGCCTGGTCCTCCTGCATCAATTAGAGATCAAGAAGATGCCCACAGACTTGGCCACGGTTCAGGATGACGGAGGCAGTTCTTCAGTTGAGGTTCATTCTTCCCAGGTGTGACATGCTGACAACGAAGATGTCAAGGGTGTAGTCTGCGTGTGCTCCAGCTCTCCCTTGGACCATGTGGGGCTCAGCCACTGTGATCATTGCTTTAGAAGGAGTGACTTCATCGCATCGGTACAGATGGTACCTTCTCTGTTATCTTATGTTTGCTGTTGCTGTTGTCTTGCAGTTGCTCCGATCGGCAGCTGATTGGTCTGCTGGGATAAAGCATTATGAGGAGTCCATCCACACTGCCTACATCAACGTAATCGAGAACAGCAAGCACTACATCTACATTGAAGTAAGTAGTCAGTGAGTCAGTTCCACAGCCTGCTTCCTGGGTGTCTTAGTTCCTGTTGTCATTATAAACACCGTGACCCTGAGAAGTCTGGGGGAGGGACAGAGTTTATTTGGCTTACATTTCCACAGTACATTATTGAGGGAAGCCGGGGCAGGAACTTAAGAGGGGCACAGGAACTCGGAGGCGGGAACTGAAGCAGAGCCCATGAGCAGCATGGCTTACTGGTTACTTCCCAAGGCTGGTTCATCCTGCTTTCTTGTCCCATTTTATTTAATCCACAGGGTTGGCAATGTGGCATTGCCCTGTGAAAGGCAGGAGGCTCCCATGTCAATCATCAATCGAGAAAATGTTCCCCGGAATTACTTGCCTATGGGCAATCTAATGGAGGCATTTTTTTAAGCTGAAGTTCCTCTTCCTAGATAAATTTAGTTTGTGTTGAGCTCACAAAAAAACAAAACAAAACAAAAACAACAACAACAACAAACACAGCTGACCAGGGCACCAAGTATCGTACAAGACTGTAAGGACCCCAGTTCAGGATTCCTTATTTATAAACATGAACTGAGTTATAAAGAATTCCACAGAAATATTGACTGAAGTCATTTGTATTTCTACCTCCCAGCATGCCTGAATTCACTCTGCACCATCATTAACTCAAGGCTAATGGAGTCTTGCAAACCCTTGAGGTACTGACATCTGTCAGCTGATGAATACACCTTTCACTGAAAACCCCAGGATGGATGTGGGAATTTTCACCGGGGTATGGTTAGAAGGTCTAGCATGAAGCATGTGCTGTTTCAGGAGAGAACACACATGCACACAGTAAATTGTTCACACAGAGGACTGACAGAGTACCCCTGCTGTGGGGAATCCTGGGGCAGGAAAAGACAGGGAAGGGAATATGGGAATGGGTGTTGCGAGGACTCTGTGTTCAGAGTCCATGAGAAAATCTGAGAGCATCAAGTTTAGTGTGGGAACTTTAATTGAACTTCAAAATAGATACAGAAATAGTACAGACTCTTTGGAACCCCTGAGAAAAATAAAGAATCCCATTAAACGGGGGGGGGGGGGGGACACGGACCCAAACCAACACACATCTCTCTCCTTTATCCTGGTTTTATTTTTCCATTGAATAAAAATAGAACGTTTAGCACAAATGGGTTGTCGGGGAAACCATCTGAGCCCTGTTTTTCTTCTCCTGGAGTCCTGCTACTCCTCCCTTCCGTAGAGCGACAGTCGTTTAAAACATCAGCAAACAATTGTAGCTTGACTCATTTCTCAGACTTGGAGAAAGAGAAAGCTAATTAAAAATATTAGCAGTCTAAATGTGTGTGTATTCCACATGGGATCATGCAGTAGATAAAGGATATTAGTGGAAATCAGGGAAGCCCACTGGGGAGTTTAATAAGACATTTGTTGTTGTTACCTGTGAGGATACTGTTGTCACTGCCCCATCTGGCATCGGTCATATTGTTTCATTTTTAAAGTGGCATTAACACCAGCATCTCAGCTGCTTTTCTTGTTGCTGTGGTAAGGTAGCTGACAAAAGCAATTGAGGCAGCAATGGTTTGTTTGGGCTCCCAGTTCTGAAGAATAAAGGCGGTCACAGCAGGGAAGTCACGGCAGCAGGAGCAGGTGGTGGCACAGTCAGGAATGGGTGATAGTTCCTTGCCTATGTGATGAGCCTGTGGTCCCAGTTTGTGGAATGGTGCTCTCCACATTTAGGGTGGGTCTTCTCACCTCAGTTAACCTAATCTGTATAAGCCCATGGGCTGGTTTCCATGGTGGTTCTAAATTCCATCAAGTTGACCATCATGACTATTACATGACATTGCATGAGGCCAGCAGTGCCATATGGGCATTCATGGTTGTGGACGTTTCAGGGTGAGCCGTCAGCATTTATCTTAATCCTCAAAAGAGAGGTGGGGGAATGGGGGGGAGGGAGAGAGAAAGCAAACCACGGCATGTGGCAGTCCGTCCTTGTAGCTTATGAGCCATGCTACCCGGCTTTGTGGCAAGAGTTGCTTGAATCATATTTTCAGAAGAGGTTCTGCACAATGCCTTCCTGCAAATTGTCTCCTGGAGGCACCGTGCCTATTTGTGCCCTGCTGCGTAAAATCTCGTGAACTCAAAAAAATGGTATTGCTATCATTCTTCCAGGTATTCCTTGGGATGATTTGTTAAAAAAATTACAGTTGTATTGTAATTTCAATAAGCAGAACTCATAATACTTATTGGTTATTTTTAACATTCTTCTATGCAGCAATAAAAATCCTTTGTATCATTAGGATAATAATGGAGTTATTTTCTGACAATAGTGTCAAAGAATGTTTTATAGATCTATGAATAACAGAAGTACTTGAAATAAACCTCTTTTCATTCTATTTTATTAATATATATGTACACACAAAATAGATTTGATATAATGTATATGGTATATCATATACATGACATATGTGCACAAAAGATACATATATGGGTATACATATACATACATACATACATACATACATACATACATACATACACACACAGACACACACACATGACCACACAACATGGGCACTCTGACCAGCACAAATACTTGTAGACACACACGACTATGCAACATGGGCGTAATATGAGGATCCTGCTCATTGGTTGAGGGTTTCTGTCCTGCCCGGTTCCCCACAGCCGGCAAGCCCCAAAGAAAATCACACAGAGATCTCTATAGGTTATAAATCTGATTGGCCCATTAGCTCAGGCTTCTTATTAGCTCTTATGACTTATATTAGCCCATTATTCTTATCTATTTTAGCCATATGGCTTGGTACCTTCCTCAGTGATCTGCGCAGGATTGGGAGGAATCAACTTCTTCCTTCCCAGACATGGGTACTCTGACTAGCACAAACACATGTGCATATATACATACACGTGACATGGGTACTCTGACCAGCACAAACATATGTGCCCACACACACATGGACACACTGACTAGTACAAACACATGTGTCCACACATGACCACACACACATGGGTACTCTGACCAGCACAAACACATGTGCCCACACACATGACCACACACACAGACACACTGACTAGTACAAACACATGTGCCCACACACACATGGACACGCTGACTAGTACAAACACATGTGCCCCCCCCCCACATGGACATGCTGACTAGTACAAACACATGTGCCCCCCCCACATGGACATGCTGACTAGTACAAACACATGTGCCCACATATGACTACATACACGGGTACTCTGACAAGTAAAAACACATGTGCCCACACACACATGGACACACTGACTAGTACAAACACATGTGCCCACACATGACCACACACATGGGTACTCTGACCAGTACAAACACATGTGCCCACACATGACCACGCATGCATGGGTACTCTGACCACACAAACACATGTGCCCACACATGACCACGCATGCATGGGTACTCTGACCACACAAACACATGTGCCCACACACATGACCATGTACACATATCCTTGAGTGAGGCATTTTCTCTGTCACCAATATAATATTGGTTCCCTCATTCTACACAATTCCCAGAGAAAAGATGGCCTTACCCAAGTGTCCTATTTTTCTTGCAGAACCAATTTTTCATAAGCTGCGCTGATGATAAAGTCGTGTTCAACAAGGTGGGCGATGCTATTGCCCAGAGAATCCTGAAAGCCCACAGGTAAGGTTCACTTTGAACAGAAGTTCCAACCAAACTGTTGTAGCTGCTCTTGCTTCTCTGAGGAGGTGGCCACAAAAGCTTGTGTTGAAAATGAACTCCTCTTAGCTGGCTTGTGACTCAGTTGCTGAGAAATATTCAGTTTATCTTGGTGGGAACCATCAGCTTTCTGGCCTGCCTTTTTCCCACATGTGGGGCTTATGATCTGAGTTAGTTCATGGCAGATAGTGAACTATGCTCACACAAACAAAGCAGAGTGGACAAAAAACATTGCCATAGAGCTATATTTAAATTCTCATTTCCAAATGTCATATTTCTTTAGCTCATGGATTTATTTCCCAACAGCCTTATTCTAATTATATCCATATACTATGCAGTCCTGTAGTGAAGTGAGCAGTTCAACAGCTCGGTGCAGTCACAGAGTAGCAGGCCTAGCCCGTTTCGTTGTCTGTTTACTTTAATAACACCGTTATCGCGCATGTATGTACATGGTGCACCCACACACAGCACATGCCATGGTCCAGAGTGAAGCAGAGTCAAGCTCTCTGCTCTCTTCTCCTACCGCGTGGGGCCCAGGAGTCCAACTCAGGTGGTCAGGATTGGCAGCGAGCACCTTGTCTCTGCCAGACTTTTAGGAATATTTTCTTCTAGGAATTTTTTTATTTAAAAAATATTATTTTTTGTTAGTTTGGTGTGTGTGTGTGTGTAGGTGCACACATGCCCACCGAGCTTTCTTGCTGTCCCAATAATTCTTTCTGTTTTATCTGTTACTATTTGTGTCTTTGACTCTCTCTGAGGTATTTGTATCTTGTGTGAGTTCGTGGTCCACCTTCACTGTGTTTGTGGATGTAGATTCACAGCCGGCACTGTTGATTGGACAGACTATGGCCACATGTTCAAAGGAGCCAGGGTGGAGGGGGGTGGGGGGCGGGGGCGAGGGAGCTTGTTCCTTCCCGCTCGGCTAGTTTATACCCAAAATAATCACGCAGAAATTGTATTAATTAAATTACTGCCCGGCCCATTATCTCTAGCTTCTTATTGGCTAACTCTCACATGATCTAACCCATTTCTATTAATCTGTGTTCACCACGAGGTCGTGGCTTACTGACAAGATTCTAACCCTTTTTCCATCTTTTTTTCATATACTATGTAGTGATTTTAGAATGAAGGACATCTTAATGGTAACTATTAATATTTTATCTGTTTCATAGTTTTTATTTACATTATCTTATTGAATCTTCACACTTGGGAAAGTAGGTCTTGTAGTTGTGGATGTTCAATAAATCATGTGACTTCTGATCTTATTTGCTTTTCTTGTGCCAAAAAAATACCAACCAAATCAGATTAAGGCAGGCAGTCTTTGCTTTATCTCATGGTGTGAAGATATAGTCCGCCACCGTGGGGAGGCATGGCGGGATGTGAAAGTGGGGGGCATGGCTGGATGCAAAGTAGGGGGCATGGCGGGATGCAAAGTGGGGGGAGGCATAGCAGGATGCGAAGTGGGGTGCATGGCGGGATGCGAAGTGGGGAGAGGCATGGCGGGATGCGAAGTGGGGGGCATGGGTGGATGTTAAGTGATGCCTGCCTTCCATCTGAAGTCAGGAAGCGGGGTGAACACTGACACTCAGCTCGCTTCCCTGTTTGAACTCAGTCCACTGCCCCAGTCCATGGAATGGTGCTGCCTTCACTCACAGTGGGCATTTCCGTGTCAATGGGCCTAATCTAGTGATTCTTCCAGGCATGCCCAGAAATCAGTTGATATTAACTATCACACTTGTCTAGGTTGCTTTTCAGCAATTTGGAATTTTGAAGGACCAAGTGTTTTCTCATAGCATGCAAACACGATCCATAGCTGGCTAGGAAGAATGGTACATTCACCCCGTGGGGCTTCCTTGTGTGGAGGTAGTAACTGGGGTAGGCCTCTATGGCTCTTTCCCATTCGCCAGTCACTACACACATACTGATCCCAGAGAGTGGGACCAAATGAGGCAGGTTCCTGGGTAAAAGGTCATCACTGTGAGTCAGCAGTGGGGATGGCTGTCTCACCCCCGTGCTGAGGGGCTCTGGGTCGCCCTGAATTCTGTGCCTCTTGTGGTCCACTCAGCAGGCCTCATTCTCTACTGTGTGATAAAATCACCGTCAGGTGTCTGGAAAACTGCCCAGTTTGCCTCAGCTTCACATTTGCTGGGTACAGTTTCCTAGAGGAAGGCCATCAGATTGTATATGGCTGCAAAGGTGGCCCTAGGCATGGCCAAGATAGTGTGGTCGTCATCTGGAACACATGGACAGCCTTTACCCTCCGGATGCTTCCTGAAGTCACCGGAGCATCTGTTGCTGCAAGGATTCATAAACAGCCTCGCTTGTAGCTGGACATACGTGTGTACGCAGAGGTTTCTCACCTCTCTGGCCCCCCTACTCCCGGAGCAATTAGGGAGTTTAAAAAAAATGCATTATTTTTCTGTCAGTTTTGGCATCTCATTGATGCAGGACTGCCTGCTTTATTTAGAAAGCACATTTGGCAAATGGAGAAAACAAAACATGGTCTTATGAAGTTGAGTAAAATCATAGGAAATATGAAGTTAGCGAGTGAGTTCGCCGCAGTGAATGGTGGGTTGTAAACTGTGGAACTGTGATTTGCTAATAACTGTAACTGGATGAGCTAGAACTTTCACTGCTCTCGGTAGCGCCCAGTAGTGCATAGGAGCCTGAGATGATGTGTTTCTGTGTATATGTGTGCATGTGAGGGTGAATGTGTGTGTGTATGTATATGTCTGTATGTATGTATGTGTGTGCGTGTGTGTATGTATATGTGTGTATGTATGTGTGTATGTATGTATGTGTGTGTATGTGTGCATGTGTGTATGTATATGTGTGTATGTATGTGTGTATGTATGTATGTGTGTGTATGTGTGCATGTGTGTATGTATATGTGTGTGTATGTATGTATGTGTGTATGTATGTGTGCGTGTGTGTATATATGTGTGCGTGTGTGTATGTATGTGTATGTGTGTGCGCGTGTGTATATATGTGTGCGTGTGTGTCTGTATGTGTGTGTATGTGTGTGCGCGTGTGTGTATATGTGTGTGTATGTGTGTGTATGTATGTGTGTATGTATGTGTGTATGTATGTGTGTATGTATGTGTGTATATGTATGTGTGTGTGTGTGTATATGTATGTGTGTGTATGTATGTGTGTGTGTGTAGACCAGAGGATAGCTTCAACTCCCATTCCTCAGGTGCTATGGGCTATCACTAGACAAGACTGATTACTGTTGAAAATGTAAGTATTCACGTCAGAAATGCTTGAGAATGTGACCCATTGTTGTCAGTACTCCAAACCAAGTTGGGAAGGCAAAAGACCTCAACTGATTGTCCAAGAGAAAGATTTAAGTTAAAAAAAAATCAAGACTGATATTTAAATAAAACATTTAAATTAAGCCAGGGATGGTGGTACAAGCCTTTAATCCCACCAGAGGAAAGCAGATCTCTGTGAGTTCAAGGCTAGTCTGGTCTACATAGTTCCAGGCCAACCAGATTATGCAGAGACTCTGTCTCCAAAAAAACAACAAAACAAAACAGGTCAACATGATCTTTTTATCTATCTATCCATCTATCTATCTATCTATCTATCTTCTATCTATCTATCTATCTATCTATCTACCAATCCCTTTTTCTTCTTCTTTCCTCCCTCCCTCCCTCCGTCCCTCCCTTCCTTTTGAGATAGTCTCTCACTAGTCTAAACGTCACAAAATCAACAAGCTAGGTGGCCAGTCAGCCTCAAAGATGCTTCTGTGTCCACGGAATTAAAGTCATATACACTCATATCTAGCTTTTTGAAGCTATGAACTCTGGGGATTGATGGGACAGGCTGCCATGCCTACAGGACAAGGACCTCCCTGGATGAGCTGTCACTGCAGCCCAAGACCATGTCTTCTGTAATTTCAGTTTGCACCTAAAGAGCTGGAATATTCCCAAAGTTCTAGTATTTTAGAGCGGGAAGGAATTCATGATATTTTCTCCTTCCACATTTCCCAGCAATCCTGTGAGTGGATCCAGAAGGTGAAGGGAATCTTAGGAGTGTGGAAGGCAGTGTGTCTCAGATTGCACCGCTTTATTTTACTTAATAATTTGAAGTCTGTGGGTTGGTTTTCCTAGACAAGGTCCAGGCAGAAGACAAAGCCCCATTTGCAAGCTGCCTTTTGTTTCGCTCAGTAGTAGTGGCCTGGGCCTTGCTTGCTCTTTCTCTTCCTTCATAGATCTCCCTTGCCAAAGACACATTCTTTGCAGCAGGTCTAGTTCAGTGGCCGGAGGAGGACAAGACAGGAGTATAAAGCAAGGTCAGGGAAGTGACAGCCGACTGCCAGGTCTGACAGAGGAATGTGGGCCCTTGGCCAGGGCCCTCCCACCTTGGGTAGATGGAAGTCCCCCAGGTGCCAGCTCCCTCTGCCAGCGCTGGAACGGAACCTCATCCCAGCTCCCCAGAGCCATTTACTTCCTTTCCCACAGCCAACATTCTCCCCAGAAACAGGACTCTGCCTGGTCTCCGTGCTGTGTTCTATGACCTGGAGTCCCACACCCAAGTTCATTCCACAGTAAACAAGGAGGAGCCAGGGGAACAACATGTCTGCTCTAATACCTCAACCTGTCTCCCACCGTACTTGAAACATACCTTTGACAATTTGAATGTGTCTGGGCAGGCAGGATAAGTCATGGCTCTCTATTTCAAATCATGTCTGTCACACCACGACCGGGTAACCCAAGGGAAAGAACAATGCCAACTGATCTAGACAGAAACCCTTTAGGGTGTTGTGTGTCATGAGTGAATGGGTTCTGGGGACCATCTCGGGTCTGCCAATTTTGATATGCGAAATTTCCCTGCCTTGGTAGACAGCCAGGCGATGAGAGCGTGCATCTCACGTGGTTGTCACCAGAAACCTGATGCACAGTGACAGTGGCAGTTGACTTCATGCGTCTGTTAGAACGGGATGGCATCGAAACTGCACCATGAAGCTGCTTTAAAAATACACGGTTTTTAAAAATTGTTTTCCATCCCAGGTGGTTCTTACACCTGGGGAAGTTGGCACAGGCAAATAAAAGGCTGCTGTGAGCAGTGACCAGTCATGAACTCTAGTATCCTTGGGGCCAGCTGTCCGGGGACACACGTGACCTTTGCAGTCTGTTGCTCTGTGTTTTTCTAATGCTGTTTCTTCACCAACAAAGAGAACAATGAAGCATCTATATGAATGTTTATGGTGTCATTTTGGTGACGAAGCACCAGTTAAGGTGAAATCATTATAGCATTCCAGGGCCATCGTCATCTGGAAATACACTACACACTCTAAATCAAGAGTATAAAAATTCATACCGCTAAATCAAAATTCTTATCTGTACTAGGAACAAAGAGTCCAGCTAAAACGAGTTTAATTATCCCTATTTTAAATTGTTAGGTGCATTACTATAGAACTAAACTTGCTTTGAAAAAAAACCCAATATTTTTAATTAAAAAAAAAAACTCCTTTTGTTTTCAGCCACTGGCTCACAACTTTGTTCTGCTTTTGGAGAACCTGCCGGGACCATAGCAGATCTCTCTTTCCAATTGATTTTTCAATTTCTCTTTTTAAAAAGCTTTTATTGCATTTATGTATTTATGTGTTTATTTATTTGTGTGTCTGTGTGTGTGTTTGTGTGAAGTTACACACATGCCACAGTACATATGTAGAGATGAGATAAGAGGACAACTTTTGAGAGTCAGTTCTCTCCTTCCACCACATGGGTTTTGGTGTTGAGCTCAGGTTGTCAGGCTTGGCATCCAGCATCCTCACCCACCGGACGTCTTGCCTGGGTTTCTCCTTGAGATGACATCATAAGATGGGAGGAGCTTGCCGGCACTGTCCTCTCCATTCAGTCTGGCTGTGCCTTGTGTCAGCTGCTGTCTGCCCTGTCTTCCTTGGGTGATACAAAAGCTGTAACTTTAATTTTAATTAAACTGTTAAGGGCCATTTTTCAGTTCTTCTGGTAGGTGCTTTTCATGGATTGCTTTGTTCAGTCTTCAACTTTGTGGGGCCGGATACGTAATGCCTCACCCTAGAGAGAAGGCATCTGAGACTAAGTAACTCACACAAGCCTACCCATGGGGAAGCGGGACCCAAAGCCTGTCAGCAGGAGCTGTGAAATGTCTCCCATAGGCTTGTATGTCTGAACACGTGGACAGCTACCCATGGTGTTGTTTTGGGTTGTGGGTCCTTTAGAGGCAGAATCTCCCTGGAGGCAGTGGGCCACTGTGTGTAAGAGATAATGTGGTGGTGGGGCTGGTGGTTTGAGACAGCTTTTTGTAGTCAAGGTTGATGACCTTGATCTCACTGGGTTAGCCAAGGATGACCTTGAATTTCTGATCTTCCTTCCACCCCTCAAGTCTTGGGTGGAATTTTTCATGTGATACCAGACCTGATTTATGCAGGGCTAAGAATCCAACCAAGGCTTTATGCATGCTGAGTAAGCATTCTGCCACGTGAGTCACACCCCCAACTCAGGGCTTGGAGTTTTATAACGTGGCTCTGCTTCCTGTTCATTCTGCTTTCTGATTGAAGAGGCAATGTGACCAATAGCTTAGATTTCTGCCACCATGTCCTCCCCACCATGATGGACTGTGTATCGTCATACTGTAAGCAAAAATAAGTTGCTTCCTGTGGTAGTTTGAAGGTAATTAACCCTATAACCTTATAAGGGAGTGGCACTGTTAGGAGGTGTGGCCTGGTTGGAGTAGATGTAGTCTTTTTGGAGGAAGACTGTCACTGTGCAGGCAGGCTTAGAAGTCTCAAATATGCTCAGTATACTACCCAGTGGCTTTCTTTCTGAACAAGATGCAGCCAACACCATGTCTGTCTGCACGCTGCCATGCTCCCTGCCATGATGATAATGGACTGAATCCCTGAACTGTTAACTACCACCTCAATTCACTGTTTTCCTTTAAAGGAGTTGCCATGGCCATGGTGTCTCTCCACAAGCAATAGAAACTCAGTGTCTAAGACACTCTCTTAAGTAGCTTTTGTCAGTGTTTGGTCCAGTGATAAGAATCTGGGTCCTAGGCCTTTAGTTTCTGCTCCTCAGCACCAAGCTTACGATCGTCCCTTGTCTCTAAGGGAACAGATAGTTTTAATAGTTAAGATTTCAAAAAAAGCCAAGAAAACTATTTATTTAAACCATACAAATATTTTGTTTTTAAAGCATTTGGTGGCTAAAGTTTCTTTCAGTTAGATGCTATCTCTACCCTACAATTTTTATATCCTGTAATTTTGTGCTGTCAAAAGGCATGCCAGACTGGGTGCAGAAGTGGTGTGCTGAGGGATTAAAGCTGCAGTTATCAGAAAAAGAAGGGAAAACATTTTCAGTATGACAATTGCTAGCTTTCTTTTTCTTTCTTTCTTTCTTTCTTTCTTTCTTTCTTTCTTCCTTCCTTCCTCTTTTTCCCCCCTGTGGGTTATTTTCCAAGCCCTACAACATTTTTAGAGAAGAGGTTACATCAGGGCACGGATGACAACAAACCCTGGCAGAAGTTTCGTTTGAGATCATTTTATTGCCTTTATTTTATTCCAAACAATCTTATGGTCTTCTCAGCATCTAGATATAAAAAGGAGCTTAAGGCTGGAGCCAGCAATCATTTTGAGCCTGACTTTGTGTCCTGACTAGGGTGGGGTTGGTGGAGAACAGTTGGGCTTAATAAGTGACTGTGTGGGGTCTCTTTTGGAGGATATGTCTTTTCAAATGTTATCAAGCCTGGGGTAAAGTTGAACTCAGGTATGCTGGGCTAACCCAACCTTCTTACGTTTCAAAGTTTGCTGCTTTGTGTGTTTGGGTCTAGCGATCTATCCCAGCTTACACGATCTCTCACAGAGTTGATAAAGATCAGCGTTAGATCATGTGAATATTTCTAGCAGGCTGCTAGATTTTAGTCAGTTCCCTCATCCACAAATAAGGGGGTGGGGGAAGATTTATTGCATATTAAACTCAAACATGAAATTCAAAGGGTTATGTCCTGAACTTCCAAGAGGCAGCAGATCTAAGTCCAGCATGACTGACCCCACCACAAACTAACAGTCCCTCTGTAAAAGGTCCTGAGGAGCCCCAGCTGCAATTACTCCCATTTGTGACACAGTTCCTATCCTCAGTGCCTCTCAGTTCAGTAACAAACCTCCTGCCCCAACTGCTCATGGCTACAGAAGCATGCTGAGTCTCCCTGGGGCTTTGCTAAGTTCCTGAGACACAGCTGTGAGCTAACAGCTTCTAACTGAAGGGCTCAGGCACCAGGGAGGAAGGGTTAAAGAGGGCAAGGGTCTCATTGGAAAGAACTGGAGGGGACTAGAGAGACTGCCACCTCCTTGCGGCCACTACTCTGCTTTTAAAGGTGCAAACAGATTTACAGCAATAGCCTTAGAATAGTTATCTTCCATAGCCCACACCCATGGGCCGGAGAGAGCTCAGTTAGTAAACAGTAGATTGACAAGCATGGAGACTAAGTTTAATCCCAAACCTACAGCAAAAGGCTGGGCATGAGAGTACAAGCTTCTAACCCGCAGAGACAGCTGAACCCCTGGAAATCACTGACTACCAAGGCCATTTGACAAGCTCCAGGCCCATGAGACACCCTGGCTCAAAAGACAGGTGGACAAGGTTCCAAACAATGACACCTGTTCCCAACAATGACTTCTGGCTTCCATACACATATGTAGATACATGCAAATGCATTCTCACACACATGAAAACGTACAAACACACAAATAAATGTAAAAAGAATCATATAAAATAAATAAAATGGAAGTGGCTGGGGCCTGCACTGTTTCCTCTGGAAATTTGCTCAGAACAGATGAACTGTTTTCATTAGCTTACTCTTACTTCTTTCATTTTTAATTTTTTAAAAAAGACCTACTTTTTTTGGGGGGGGGCAGGGTTTCTCTGTGTAGCTCTGGCTGTCCTGGGACTCACTCTGTAGACCAGGCTGGCCTCAAACTCAGATACATCTGCCTCTGCCTCCTGAGTGCTGAGATTGAAGTAGTGAGCACCACGGTCCAGCAAGACCTATTTTTATGTAGCGTGTGTGTCTCTCTGTAGGGATTTGTACATGAGTGCAGTTCCTGCAGGGTCCAGAAGAGGGTGTAAGGTATAGGATCCTCTGGAACTAGAGTTACAGGCTGCTGTGAGCCTCCATCTGACTTGGGTGCTGGAGCCCCAACTCCTCTAGAGGAGTAGTGCACATCCCTAACCCCTGAACCATCTCCCCAGGCCCTTTTCTTACTTCTTAATCCCCTGCCTCAGCTCTTAAGGTCTTCGTCCAGCCCCCTCCTTCTGAAAGTGCCCATCTTGTGCCAGGGCTCCTTTCTGCCTTGCCACCTTAATACCAACGCCTGCTTCACAGTTCCAGGCACAAAGCACATGTAAGAGGGTAGATTGGGCATTTCAAGATTAGCTGCCATGTTTACATTGTCTAACTGGTTTGCTTGGGGCCATTTTAAACCTGGTACCTGAACGATTTTGCCCTTGAGTGGTTCTCGCAGTGATAAGGTAACTTAGTTGTCTTCCTATGGCTGAACATTGCTTTCCAGTGTTTAGCCCTTATATGTCACATTGCCGTAAGAGTTCATGAATTTTAAAGGAAAAACTCATTTTAACCAGACTCTTGAAGATGGGAATTTTATAAAATGATATCTTAACTCAAGTGGGTGAAGCAATCGCCTGCTTGACAGGTCCTTACTCACGGCCTGTTGCCCACCAGCTCTCAATGGCTTTAAAGCAGTAGTCATTCCACATGTGAGGGACTCCTTCCGTGCTGGCTGCTGGCCTCTGGGGGGCGCCGTGTTTTCGCATGTGAGGGAATCCTTCCTTCCGTGCTGGCTGCAGGCCTCTGGGGGCGCCGTGTTTCCAGACAGACTGGAATCTTTGCATCGGAGGGATTTGTGTTGCACAACATATGTAATACTTTCACATACTTTTTACTAAGTCAGAAACAATTTAGATTCCTGCCAATAGAGTGCGACTTAAACAGTAAGGGTCAGGTATGCAGCGGACGGCCATGCCCCTGCTGGGCTCTCATTGAAGGGGTGAGGTTGACTGTTGAATGGTAAAACAACAACATTCAGAAAAGCCTTCACCAGGACTGCGTCCACAGGCCCACGGAGGTCACTGAGTGGGGGCAAAAGTAGGGGAAAGGTTTTGTTGTTTTATCTGTGTAATCCTCTTAGGTTTTACACGGTGTTACTCACTGGAAAGTCTGATTTAGTTTTTGGTTCCTTGGAGTACTAAACAGAGAATAACCATATGACTCAATATTTCCATTCTCGCGTGCATATCCAAAAAGGACTGAAAACAAGTCAAATGGACTTTATGTGCCAAGACTGACTTTCTTTTTGTTTTGGTGGGTTTTTTTTTTTTTTTTTGAGGTGGGTCTTTATTCTGTTTGCACTAGTAGCCTAGAACTCACTATGTAGACCAGTGCAGCCTGGAACGCCCAGGTGTGGGCCTGCCTCTGAGTGTTGGGATTAAAGGCGTGTACCACCATGCTTTGTCTAATAATGCAATGCTGATAGCAGCTTTATTCCCAATAGCCACAAGGCAAAGACAAACCAAAGTGTACGTGCAACACAGAATACTGTCCAGCCACAAGGGGGAAGGGCCACTGACACGTGCTGTCCTGTGGATGGACCTTGAGGGTACTATGCTAAGAAAACAAGTTAGACCCAAAGGACACTTATATGCAAAATCCATACAGGCAAGTCATGAAAACAGAAAGTTCCCAGAGATCACCAGGGAGATGAAGATGATGAAAAACACTGAACAGGGAAGATAGTCGTCGCATAAAATTATGAACACAATTAATAATGAAGAATCATATACTTACAGTGGCCAAATGCCCAATTTTCATATCATATATTTACCATAATGAAAATTCAAGTTAAACGTAATTAAAGAAAAAACATCAAGTACAGCTTGACTTATTCTTCATTGAAACATTCTTCTAACCTGACCCCACCCTCAGCAGCCAACAGTAGTCACTGAGAATGTGGGTCCTATACTGAACGCTCCCTAAAATAGAAAGGTATGTGGACATGGACCCTTGTGTTGTAGCAGGTCAGCCCTCAGCCTGGGCCTTGAGGCCCAGAGCCCATGGCCACCGTCTGTGGGAAGGAAGAGACCAGTGTGACCCGGTTCTGACCGCTGTGTCAGGAAGTTTCATAGATGTAGGTGACCTAGAAGTGAAGTCCGTCCTGGGCTAGGAGCTGAGGAGCCAAATTTTATTAGCAAGGGTTGGATGGGGTACGGTGGGCATTGCTGGGATGATTGTGGGGATCTCACTACAGTATAATTTTAGCTAGAAAAGCAGTGGAGTCTTTAGACTATTTATAGCGCCTTCCTTGGTCCTTAAATGTCTATTTGCGTGTGTGTCTGGGTTTGTAAATGCTGCTGTGGAAAAATGGCTCAGGGCTTCCTGCTCTTTTCCCGGGTTCCTGTTTACCATTTAAAGACCTTGCCTTCTCTCCTAATCAAGCAGGTCTGTTCACAATGTCTGTATTCTTCCCAACCCAAACTATGTTTGCCATCTAGCGAGGAATCCTTGCCATTACAGCAGCCTCCTTCTAATGCATTTCTCAGCCCGGCTAAGGCAGCCCAGTCAAGCTGACAACAGTCACTTGGCAGACACTGCTGTGAATACACAGACATTCAGGCCCCGTGGTCAGATCTGAGCCATCAGAATAGTGGAAGTTCTCACGGTAAGGACACTTCTGCCGTTCCTAAGAAGATAAACTCTGACAATTCAGTGTTATAAAAGGTTTAAGCAGGACAACGGATGAAAATTAACCAGCAGTGAAAACTACTCAAGCCAACTTTTTGCACACTGTGACGCTTCCACATTCATTCCCAAGCTTTCTCTTCTTCCTGTGTGTTCTACAAACAATGCCAGGGGCTATCACAGTCTGGACTCTCACAGTAAATGCGGCCTTGTGGGCTCTCCAACCTGGGGCCAAGGACAGCTGCTGCAAAAAGTGAAACTTACACCGTGCATCATGAGAGGGGCTGCCCCTGACTCTATACTGAACAGTTCTTCATCATGACCTTTGTCTACCGCAGTGTCCTACTTCAGAGTCAAAGGTCATAAATGCCTATCAGCATAACAGTCTGGGTTTCTGAGCACACCCCGAAAGAGAGCTTCATTTTCTGCTTGTTGTATCTATCGTTATCCTTTGGAAGGTGGCCTGGAGATACTGCGCTATATATGCTGGGGATTTAAAAACTAAAACTGGCTGGGGCTGGCTCAGTGGGAAAAGGACCTTGCCAACAAGCCTGGTGACCTTAGTTTAGTCCTGGAACCCATGTAAGGATGTAAGGAGAGAACCAACTGCATAAAGTTGTCCTCTAATCTCCATACATTGGCTGTAGTGTGTGTGTGGCTACAACTCATGCACACCATAAAAACAATTACATTTTTAAAAATAAAATAAGGGCCACGGGGGTGACCTAGCCAGTAAAGGTGCTTGCTTGCTGCCTAGACTGATATTCTGAGTTTGAGCCCCAGGACTCACAAGTTGTACACACACACACACACACACACACACACACACACGTGAATGTTTAAAAAATTAAAATAAAAGTTAATAGTAGTCACTTAGAATTCTTGACGAATCCCTGGTAATATCCTGTGGCTGGACCCCTAGGATTCCTAAACAATGGTAAGGGCTCTGTTAGCGGAAGTATACTGAATCCTGTGTGTTTGCTCCTAAGACAGGGACCCTGGGAACCCCACAGTTGTAAATGGAATGCCTACAACTTGCCAAGCTATGGACTGAATCCCTATGGCTGAAATTTGTTTTATATATGTCTATCTATATCTATACATATGGAAACATATATTTAAATAAAATAGAAACTGACTTAAAATTTCACACACACACACACACACACACATTGTTGATAGCATTTTTTCCCTAAACTTATTGAAAGCCACACCCTCTTCCGCAAGAACCGGCAAGATTTATTTTAAACTGTCTTCTGTCCTGCCAAGGACTATGAGTATAGTAGAGAAAGCAGACACAATTCCCGCGTTACTGCCAAACTGGGTTTATCGCTCAGCTTGACACTCCACAGTGATAGCTGGGATCCAGGAGCCATGAAGGCTGAGCACAGGAGGTGGTGTGGAATGATTCACGTTGTCTAGAAAGCCCTGGGACCTGATTGACTGGTGGTGTAACTGATCCTTGTTTTTCCTTCTGTGCGTTTCTGTGCACGTGGTTTTGCAGGGAAGGCCAGAGATACCGGGTGTACATCGTGATACCGCTGCTGCCGGGATTCGAAGGGGACATATCCACAGGTGGAGGGAACGCACTACAGGCAATAATGCACTTCAACTACAGGTGCCCGAACCCCAGCCCTCTGCTCTGATCTCTGCATCATGCATGGGAGCCTGGAAGGGAGCTTCAGGATTTCTGCACAGTTGATCAGTATTTTACTTTCAAACCTTAGTCTTTACGAGGCGCTAAAATTCAAATGTTACAGTCATACATGATGAAATGCGCCCTCTCTCCTCCTGGTTCTCACTATGTAGCCCCGGCCACCAGGAGCTTGCTATGCAATAAAAGACTGGCCTTGAACTTCAGAGATACCCCCACCTCTGCCACCTGAATGCCCAGCTGGTGCCTTCTTATATTAATTTTCAATACATAATATTAATGGAAAATATCTTTATGCCACAATCCCTTTATTCTCTTCAGTAAGTAGGGAGAGTTGAAATAAGAAATGTTTTGCAGGCTCCAGTCAGGCAGAGCGAAGATGACAACGGAAGATTTCTTTTGAAGTTTCGCACTTTTCTTGTCTTCCTTTTCGGGGTGGGAGGGAAGAATGAGACTTTAATGAGACCGAAGAGAGAAGGGCTCAGGGCCTTGGTCACACTTGGGTGGAGAGTTATGTGCCCCATGCTTGGCATCAGGGAACCCCAGCTGATTCCGGTAACACAGTCTGAGGGCCCCAATGGGTGGGATTGTGGTCGTGTTTGATATCAAGCCTCACATGGCCCAGGCTGGCTTTGAACTCGCTGTGGCTGAGGATGGCTCTGAGCATCTGATCTTTCCATACCTCCGGAGTGCTGTGATTATAAGTGTGTGCTGCCATGCCTGTTGGCAGTGCTGGGGATGAACGTAGGTGCATGAAGGCATGCACCGCCATGCCCAACAGTTGGGTTTTTTTTTTTTCCCCTGACTCTTCCAGCTTGTATCTGTATATTTGCCAGGGTTTGAAGTAAGCATTGGTGCTGAATGCTAAATTCACCTGGTTACAGCGACCACCTTTCTTCTACATACTTGGACTTAGTACATAGCCAAAAACGTTTTTTGAGCATGTCGGTAACATGATGTTTAATTGCTTGCTATCTGCTTTTGTGGCAATTGAAATATTACTTTTGGAATTTTGTCAGTTGTATTTCCTATGACTGTTTTTGATTTTTGAACCAGCTGGATGAAATGCACGTTTGGCTGTTGTTCAGCAAATGGAACCTTTTCTTATGCAAAAACATGTCTATTTGCTGGTGTAGGCTTGGGTAACAGCAGTCTTCCTAATTTAATTACATTCACACAGTAGACAGATGGAACATAGAACTTTGGTTTTTTCCTTTTTAATACACGCTTTCATAAGCATCCAGCTCAAATATTTTCTACTTTATTTTTAAAGTTTTTATTAGCATATACTCATTAGTAATACTAATTACTCATAGTAATTAGTATAAATAAATGAATTTTCATTATAACATTTTCTTACAGGCTTACGATTTTAATCATATTGGCTCTTTGGTCCCCTCTCCTTCAGGCCATCCCTTACCTTGTTCCCTAGTCTTTCCCTCTTCCTCCCCATCTCTCTCTCTCCCCACTCCCCTCTCCTCTCTCCTTTCTCCCCCCCTCCTCTCCCCCTCCTCTCTCCAGTGAGATCCATTAGAGTCCTGTGCAGTAGGAGCCTACATGACAGGTGGTTTGTGGGATCTTGAGTGTCTTCCCACGGCTACACCACTGAAGAAAATGTCTCCCTGTCTCTGACTGTGATAGCTCTGTGGGAGGGACGGTCTCAGGGCTCCTGGCTTTCCCACTATTTAAAGGCCTCCATATTTAACAGTCTTGAGGGGCAGAACTCTTCAGCAGAGCTGGTTATTTCAAGCCTGTTTTTCTTTTTTTTTTTTTTTTACAGTTAAAGGTTTTTTGCTGTGACTTGATGGAAATAACTCAGTCTAAGGGTTGTATTTTAATAATAATTTAGACTTTATAATAAATTTAGACTTTAGAATAGTCTGCTTACTTCTTGATGTTCTGACAAGAGTCTGCCCTTTTCACCTCAGAACGTAGGATGATTTTATAAATGCTCTTTTGAAGACTCCTAAATCTTTGCTGTCACCAATTTTTCTAAGGGAGAGTTCATTCGCAGCCCATCTCTCTTTCTGAACTCTGATCTCAGTTTTATAGCGCTCGCATCGACTCTCATCAAAATAACTGTGTCTTTTCAGTAACATTCAAAAAAAAATCCTACTGGGGTTTTAACTTCTGAAAATGGGCACAGCGTTGTCTCAGGAGAGTGCTTGTCCCATTTGCTTGGGTTAGGGTTACATCCCAGGCATTGCTGTTAGACGTGGTTGCCGGACCCTCCGTAACTATGCCTTTCCATGTTTTCAGAACCATGTGCAGAGGCGAGAACTCCATCCTCGGACAGTTAAAGCCAGAGCGTGAGTAGTGTGCTTTCTCCTCTTCTGAGATTGTTCCTAGGAAGCATCAGGACATTACAGGATGAGATATGAGATGAGCTGGCAGGGTTATTAGCTGTTTTTTTTTTTTTTTTGTCACTGTGAGAAATATCTGACAAAGCAGCCTCAGGGAAGGCTCATGGCTTGAAGGTACAATCCGTCCTGGTAGGGGTGGCATGGCGGTATCTGCAGGGGTGGTCACGTTGAATTCACAGTCAGGAAGCACAACAGGATCGATGCTGGTGTGCTCTTTGTCCTTTTGGTCCAGTCTGGAACCCCCTCTCATGGAATGGTGCTGCTCACACTTAGTAGACCTTCCCACTTTAACTTAATCTAGAAAACTCCTCTCACTCATACCTCAGATTACCATCAAATTAACTGCCATGGCATCCACGAATGTTCACGTGGTGTGCTTGCTTATAGAGCACTGCTCACGCGGTGTGCTTACAGAACACTGCTCACGCGGTGTGCTTACGGAGCACTGCTCGCGGTGTGCATACGGAGCACTGTTCACCCGGTGTGCTTACGGAGCACTGCTCACCCGGTGTGCTTACGGAGCACTGCTCACGCGGTGTGCTTACGGAGCACTGCTCTCGCGGTGTGCTTACGGAGCACTGCTCACACGGTGTGCTTACAGAACATTGGTCACACAGGCCTCTTCACAAAATGCTCAGCTGAGGTAAACCCCTCTCTCTCATTAAGTTGCCCAAACCAGTGTTACAATGGAAACACCTGTGCATGAGCTGATGGGCGCTAAACAGTGGAAACATCTCTGCAATTTTTATTATTTATTTTTAGAATTCCGGTGATAACTGAGGAGTGTCACAGGACTGTCTGTGTGTATTCTCAGCCTCTCCCTTACCACAACCCTGTGTGGGTCACCCCTGTCTTAAAGATGAGGAAGACAGGCGTGAGGACAGCAGGCATTTGTCACATCTATTCATGCGAAAGCCATGGATTCTCATAGTACTTTCTTTTTTAAATGTAATCATTTATTTTACATACAGACCATAGCCTCGCCACTTTCTCCTGAATCCCCCTCACTCCCTCATCAACCCACCCTTCCTGCCTGTTTGCTCAGAAAGGGTCAGCCCCCATGGGCATCAGCACAGCATGGCATATCAAGCTGCCATAAGACCAGGCATCTCCCCCTGCAATGAGTGTGGGCAAGGCAATCCAGCCTGAGGAACAGGTTCCCAAGAGCCAAAGCACCGGGGACAGCCCCTTTCCCATTGCCCTGAGTCCCACATATAGACCAAGCTACTCACCTGTCCCATGTAGGCTCCCTGGTTGTTGGTTCAGAGTTCCCATGAGCCAGGCTAGTTGTTTCTGTGGGTTTTCCTCAAATGTCCCTATCCCTCTTGATCCTACAATCCCTCTTCCCTCTCCTCAGCAGAACTCCCCAAGCTCGGCCCAGTATTTGGCCTTGAGTCTCTGCCTCTGCCTCCATCAGTCACTGGATGAAGGGCTCTCTGATGACAACCTGGGTAGTCACCAATCCCATCACAGGGGATGACGTGTTCAGACTATGCATCCCTTGCTGCCAGGAGAATTAGCTGGGGCCACCTTGTAGACTCACTGGAGTTTCCCTTGCATCAGGCTTCTTTACCTGACTCATAAAACCCCTCTGCCCATCCCCAAACCTGATCCTTCAAGTTCACATCCCCACCCACCCCAGTCCACCCATGAGATCTCCTCTATTTCTCCTTCCCAGGGAGATCTGTGTGTCCCTCTTGGACTCTCCTTGTTACCTGCCTGTCTGAGTCTGTGGATTGTAGCGTGGTTATCCTTTACACTAATGTCCACTTATGAGTGAGTGCATACCTTGTTTGTCTTTCTGGGTCTGGGTTACTTCACTCAGGATGATTTTTTTTTTCTAGTTGCATCCATTTGCCTGAAAATTTCTTGATGTCATTGTTTTTAACATCTAAGTAATGTTCCATTGTATAATGTACCACATTTTCTTTATCCTTTTTTTAGTTGAGGGGCATCTAGGTTGTTTCCAGGTTCTGGCTATTACAAATAAATGTGCTATGAATATAGTTGAACAAGTTTCTTTGTGGCATGATTGAGCAGCCTTCGAGTATATGACCAAGAGTAATATAGCTGGGTCTTGAGGTAGATTGATTCCCATTTTTCTGAGAAGCTGATATATGATTTCCAAGTTTACATTCCCACAATCAGTGGAGGAGTGTTCCCCTTGCTCTACATCCTCTCCAGCATAAGTTGTCATTTGTGTTTTTGATCTTAGCCATTCTGACAGGTTAAAGATGGAATCTCAGAGTCGTTTTGATCCCTGATGGCCAAGGATGCTGAACATTTTTTTTAAGTGTTTCTCTGCAATTTGAGATTATTCTGTTGAGAGGTCTGTACCTATTTTTTTTAATTGAATTACTTAGTTTTTGCTGTCTAGTTTAGTTTCTTGAGTTCTTTATGTCTTTTGGAGATCAACCCTCTGTCAAATGTGGGGTTGGTGAAGATTTTTTCCCATTCTGTAGGCTCATTTTGTCTTTTTGACAGAGTTTTTGCTTTTCAGAAGCATCTCGGTTTCATGAGGTCCCATTTATTGTCAACCTTAGTGTCTGTGCTACTGGTGTTTTGTTCAGGAAGTTGTCTCCTGTGCCAATATGTTCAAAGCTGTTTTCCACTTTCTTTTCTATCAGGTTCAATGTGACAGAATTTATGTTGAGGTTTTTGATCTATTTGGACTTAAGTTTTCTGCAAGGTGATAGATGTGGATCTATTTGCATTCTTCTACATGCTGACATCCTGTTATGCTAGCACCATTTGTTGAAGATGCTTTCTTTTTTCCATTGTATAGTTTTGGCTTCTTTATCAAAATCAAGTGTCCATAAATATGTGGATTTATGTCTGGGTCTTCAATTTGATTCCATTGATCAATGTGTCTGCTTTTATGATAATACCATGCTGTTTTTATTACTATAGCTCTGTAGTAGAGCTTGAAGCCAGGGATAGTGATACCCCCATGATTTCTTTTATTATTCAGAATTGTTTTGGCTATCCTGGGATTTTTGTTTTTCCATATGTAATTGAGTGTTGTTATTTCAAGATCTGTAAAGAATTGTGTTGGAATTTTGATGGGAATTGTGTTTGAAACTGTAGATGGATTTTGGTAAGATAGCTATTTATACTATGTTAATCCTACTGATCCACGAGCTCATAGTACTTTCTTACAACCTATACCATGACCATGTTCCATAATGAGACAGCTGTGGATGAGGAAACAAACCAAGGTATCACCTTTCGCTGTTTCAGTTCCTTCTAGAAGTACATTCTTAAGTGGAGGAGAGAAAAAGAAAAAAGAGTGAGAGAATAATGTTTGCTCATCATATATAATAGGGACTATCCAGACTATGCAAAAAAAAATTCTTATAACTCAGTAATGAGCAAAATTAGCTCATTTTAAAAATATCTAAATAGACATTTGATTTCAAAGAAGATACAGAAATAACTAATAAATACATGAAATAGGCTCAAAATTATTAGCCATTGCAGAAAACCAAATGAAACCACAATAAGATACAACTTCACACACTCTAGGGTGGCTAACACAGTGATCAGGTATTGGCAAGGATGTACAAATAATGGAACCCAAACCCTCACGCATTGCTGTTGGGAATGCAATTGGTACAGTATCCTTTGAAAGCAGATCAGTAGTTCCTCAGAGGTTAGACAGAGTTCTATATGTGCCAGAAATTCTCTTTATAGAAAATGCATCTATGCAAAAGTTGCACATGTGTGCTCATAGTTAAAATAGGCAAACCATGTAATGTTCAATAGCTGATCAATGTATAAGTTGTATGAGCATGTGTGCACACACAAAGGCCAGAAAAACACATTGGGTCTCCTGTTCCGTCATTCTCTGTCCATCATAATGATGGGGTAGTGTTGATAAACGATAAGAAGGAATTAAATGGTCTGTGCTAAAATATGGACAGACCATGTAAGTACTGGGCTAACTGAAAGAAGCCAGGCAAAAGAGGCCATGCACTCTATGGTTACACTTTTATGGAATGTCTTCAGTAGGCAAATCTGTATCAACAGAAAGTTCTATAGTGATTGTTAAGGTCTGGGAGTAGGTATGATCAGATGCCAATTAGATGTGCATTGGGGTGTAAAAATACCTTAAAATTAAGTATTGGTGACGGTTATACAACTTTGTCAATATACATTTTGTTTGTATTTTGAGACAGGGTTTCTCTGTAGCTTTGGTGCCTGTCCTGGAACTCACTCTGTAGCCCAGACTGGCCTCAAACTCACAGAGATCCTGCCTGTCTCTGCCTCCCAAGTGCTGGGATAAAAGGCATGTGCCAAAACCACAAATCTACTTTTTAAAAAATCTACTGAACTGGACCTGGTAATGCCGCTCAGTTGGCACAGGACTTGGCTGGCGTGTTTAAGGCCCTAGGTTCAATCCCAGAGCCACAGAAACCAAGTAAAGTTGTGCACAGCTGTAATCTGAGCATTCAGAAAATAGAGGGAGGGTCTGAAGCTCAAGGTCATTCTTAGACATACAGCTGTTCAAGGACGTGTGGGGAAGATGAATCTCAAAAAAAAAAAATCTGCCTAAAACAAAAAAACCTGTGAGGTGTGCCAGTTCACACCTCTGATCCCAGCTCTTGGGAGTTGCAAAATAGCCTGGTCTACATAGTGAGACCCTGTCTCAAACAAATAAACAAAACCACAAAAAAAAAAAAAAAAAAAAAAAACAACCCACCTATTGAACTGTATATCTGCTGAGCAAGCACCCAGTCACTGAACCCACAATCCCAGCCCTGTAGTGTGCAGTTAAAAAGGGAAATTTCACGGCATGGAAATAGCTATGGATTTTTATGACCTTTTCGGGGGGTTGATAGCTTTGAAAGTTATGGGTGTAGCTGGATGTGGTGATATGCAGGTTAAACCCAGCACTTGGGAGGCAGAGGGAAGCAGGCAGATCTCTGGGAGTTCAAAGCCAGTTTGGTCCAGGAGAGCCAGAGCTATGTAGTGAGACTCTATCACCCCCAAGTAGATAGATAGATAGATAGATAGATAGATAGATAGATAGATAGATAGATAGATAGGTAGATAGATAGATAGATAGATAGATAGATAGATAGATAGATAGATAGATAAATGGGTTTAATGTTCCCCATAGCAGCTGTTCTCAGCCTTCCTAATGCTGTGACCCTTTAATATAGTTCTTCATTTTGTGGTGACCCCCAACCACAACATTATTTTGTTGTCACTTTATAACTGTAATTTGCCACTATTATGAATTGTAATGTAAATATCTGATATGCAGGCTATCTGCTATGCAACCCCAAAGGGGTCGTGGCCCACAGATTGAGAACCATTGTCCTACATGTGTTTTTACAGGCACGCACGTGTCTATTAGTGCTGTGTATTTAGGAAGTTTTCGCTGACGATCTCTTCAGACCTAGTTACACGTGTCACCTAATAGTACCCAGGAGAGAGCAGATGTCCCAGAGTGTCACCTTGATCTCTATGGGTTGACGAATCAGTCTATAAAAGACATATTGATAAAAGAGTAAGAAAGTCATTCTGCACTGTCTGACGGGGGTTTGGAAGGTGACGGTGAGGTTATAGGCGAGTCAGGAATCAAAGCAAGCTCATTCTTTCCTTTCTCAGCTGTGAAAATGTCCTGAGCTTAATATAAAGTACTTTCTTTGGCTCAGACCCCCTCCCCCCCCCCCCTTTTTTTTGTCTTTGCCATTCACAGGAAATAGATTGGATTTTAACGCAAGAAACAATTTCAATGGCAAGCCCGCTTGGGGGAACATTTCTAAGCACCCTGGGAACAAGTCAAAATAAGGTCTCTCTGTGGGGGAATGTTCTTATTCTGAACAAGGCGAGGAAAGATTAATTACAGAGTGACCTTTTCTGAAGCAAAGGGTCACGTTGTTGGGTTCTGTCTTGTTAGTGCTGGTGGTTTTAGGGCCCCAGTGGCCTGCTCTCTGATTGGGTGGAGGACTGCAGTGCCCAGAGGTAGGAGCTCAGTTATTCTGAATAACAAAACAGGCTGTGAGGAAGTGAAATTCCCTGAAAATGATTCCAGTTCCAGCCAGTCTCTGAGCCTACTATATTCTGGAAACCTAGGGTTCAGTTTAAAGCCTTCCCTTGTCATTTTCATATTTTTTCTTAATTATAACCTTTTAGGGCCAAATAAACTAGTGAGCAGGGGTATTTGAGCAGGATTATACATACACAGATACCCTAAACTCCACTTTTAAGTAATAAGCCTGTGATACTTCTTGGTGGTTTTATGTTTTTGTTTTCATTGTTGTTTTACCAAAATTACCTTGTAAATGTGTGGTGGGCTTGTGGAGCCCACTTCCTTCCGGTATCCAGACAGGAGTGTCAACCACGGTCCTAGAAGGTTGTCTGCTGAGCCTCGTATCCCAAGACACTTCAGCTAGGAACCCCCAGCACTTGTCTTTCCCTTTTTTCACCATGGTGTGTTTCTGTGTTGTTCCCACTGTGGCTTGGGGACATCACATTAACACTTTTCCTGTGAAGTCAGTTTTCTTCACAGAATAAAACACCAGTTTGTTTTTGCTTGTCTTTCTTCATGGGAGCACAAGAGGTGCGAGGCGGGGTTCATTGCTGTCACAGGTGTGCACTGGTTGTATCTGATAGGTCACACCGAGATTATCGTTATCCTAGCTGTAGTAAGCCCACACCACCTAGCAAGAACTTTTTCTCTTGCCTTGTTCCTCTCTCCTCCCCCTCATCCCCACATCCTACCCCCTCTCCCTTTCTTTTTTTGCTCTTCTTCTCCTTCTCCTCTTTCTTCCTTTTCTCCGCCTTCTCCCTTCTCCTTCCATCTTCCTTTTTCTTCCTCCCCCTCTTCCTTTGGAATCTGTATTGTGAGCTTTCTCTTCAGGGCGTTTTCCACATTCTGAGCTGCACTGTTGGAGTGAGGCAGAGGAGAAGGTGGTGTGCACTGTGGGTTGGGCATCCCTGATTGACAGCGCTTGGATGAGAGGCCCTAGTCCTGCTGTGGAATGGTGCACATCTTAGAATCCAAGCGCTGGCAAGTAGTCAATATAACCCATGTATTAAAAACGATGTTGAAAGACTTCGGAATTTTAGTAGAGCTTATTCATTGCATTATTACTGGTGGAGGACACTGCCCCATCTCACATGGAGAAGTCAGAGGACAACGGTCAGGAGTCAGTTCTCCTTCCACATTTTCATGCGTCCCAGGGATTGAATGCAGGTTTGTGAGGCAATAGCCTTTATCCACAGTGACATCACTCAGAACCATGATAGGACAATTTCTGGGCTCTATCTATCATTTCATCCTGTGTTTCTATATGCTGGCATTTTACCTCTTCCCATCTCTTCCTTCTCCATTGCACTCCACTTCCTTCCTGTCCTCCTTTTTTTTTTTCTTGGTTTTTCCAGACAGGGTTTCTCTGTGGCTTTGGAGCCTGTCCTGGAACTAGCTCTGTAGACCAGGCTGGTCTCGAACTCACAGAGATCCGCCTGCCTCTGCCTCCCGAGTGTTGGGATTAATCCTGTCCTCCTTTTACCTTCCCCAGGACCTTAAGCCCCTCCACAAACGGTCCTCCACGAAACCACATGTGCAGCTCTGTAACGGGTCTCTAGCAAGTCCTATGAAATAGGTGTACATCTGTGTACACTGAGAAGTTCTGTTTAACATAGCTTGGGAATGTTTAATAGGGAAATCCCTGTTTAAAAATATGTGCTTTGGCAAAGGCTTTTCTCTATTGTTCCACTGAAAATCTGCTTTATATCTTAAAATGTCATACTCTGGGTCACAAGCCCACCCTAGACGATAGAGAGAAATCCAAAGCTCAGGAACCATGGCCTGAGTTATGATGATGACGTCAAGCTGTGCAGCACAGCGCTTGTGATGCACAACACAGTGAGGGTGACTTGCAGCACAGTGATGGTGACGTGCAGCACAGTGATGGTGAAGTACATGACAGCGATGGTGATGGGCAATGCAGTGATGGTGATGGGCAGGACAGCGATGGTGACGTGCAGTGCAGTGATGGTGATGTGCAGTGCAGTGATGGTGAAGTGCAGGACAGTGATGGTGACGTGCAGGACAGTGATGGTGATGTGCAGGACAGTGATGGTGACATGCAGTGCAGTGATGGTGACGTGCAGGACAGCGATGGTGACGTGCAGGACAGTGATGGTGACGTGCAGGACAGTGATGGTGACATGCAGTGCAGTGATGGTGACGAGCAGGACAGTGATGGTGACGTGCAGTGCAGTGATGGTGACGTGCAGGACAGTGATGGTGACGTGCGGTGCAGTGATGGTGACGTGCAGGACAGTGATGGTGATGTGCAGGACAGTGATGGTGAAGTGCAGGACAGTGATGGTGAAGTGCAGGACAGCGATGGTGACATGCAGCGCAGTGATGGTGACGTGCAGGACAGTGATGGTGATGTGCAGCGCAGTGATGGTGACATGCAGTGCAGCGATGGTGACATGCAGGACAGCGATGGTGACGTGCAGTGCACTGATGTTGACGTGCAGGACAGTGATGGTGACGTGCAGTGCAGTGATGGTGATGTGCAGGACAGTGATGGTGACGTGCAGGACAGTGATGGTGAAGTACAGGACAGTGATGGTGAAGTACAGGACAGCGATGGTGACGTGCAGTGCAGTGATGGTGACGTGCAGGACAGTGATGGTGATGTGCAGGACAGCGATGGTGATGTGCAGTGCAGTGATGGTGATGTGCAGTGCAGTTAAAGTGATGTGCAGGACAGTGATGGTGATGTGCAGGACAGTGATGGTGACATGAAGGACAGTGATGGTGACGTGCAGCGCAGTGATGTTGATGTGCAGGACCGTGATGGTAACGTGCAGCGCAGTGATGGTGACGTGCAGGACAGTGATGGTGACGTGCCGTGCAGTGATGGTGATGTGCAGGACAGTGATGGTGATGTGCAGGACAGTGATGGTGACGTGAATGACAGTGATGGTGACGTGAAGGACAGTGATGGTGACGTGCAGCGCAGTGATGGTGATGTCCAGTGCAGTGATGGTGACGTGCAGCGCAGTGATGGTGACGTGCAGGACAGCGATGGTGTCGTGCAGCACACTGATGGTGACGTGCAGGACAGTGATGGTGACGTGCTGGACAGTGATGCTGAGGGGCAGGACAGTGATGGTGACATGGAGAACAGTGATGGTGATGTGCAGTGCAGTGATGGTGATGGGCAGGACAGCGATGGTGATGTGCAGTGCAGTGATGGTGACGTGCAGTGCAGTGATGGTGACGTGCAGTGCAGTGATGGTGACGTTCAGGACAGTGATGGTGACGTGCAGGACAGTGATGGTGACGTGCAGTGCAGCGATGGTGACGTGCAGCACAGTGATGGTGACGTGCAGGACAGAGATGGTGACGTACAGTGCAGTGATGGTGACATGCAGGACAGTGATGGTGAAGTGCAGGACAGTGATGGTGACGTGCAGGACAGTGATGGTGACGTGCAGGACAGTGATGGTGACTTGCTGGACAGTGATGGTGACAGGCAGGACAGTGATGGTGAAGTGCAGTGCAGTGATGGTGACGTGCAGGACAGTGATGGTGACATGCAGTGCAGTGATGGTGACATGCAGCGCAGTGATGGTGACGTGCAGGACAGTGATGGTGACGGGCAGGACAGTGATGGTGACGGGCAGGACACCGATGGTGACGGGCAGCACAGTGATGGTGATGTGCAGTGCAGTGATGGTGGCGTGCAGTGCAGTGATGGTGATGTGCAGGAAAGTGATGGTGACCTGCAGCACAGCAATGGTGATGTGCAGGACAGTGATGGTGACATGCAGTGCAGTGATGGTGACGTGCAGTGCATTGCTGGTGGCGTGCAGCGCAGTGATGGTGACGTGCAGGACAGTGATGGTGATGGGCAGGACAGAGATTTTGACATGTAGGACAGTGATGGTGACGTGCAGGACAGTGATGGTGACGTGCAGGACAGTGATGGTGACGTGCAACACAGTGATGGTGACGTGCAGTGCAGTGATTGTGATGTGCAGGACAGTGATGGTGACGTGCAGCACAGTGATGGTGACGCTCAGGACAGTGATGGTGACGGGCAGGACAGTGATGGTGACGAGCAGGACAGTGATGGTGACGTGCAGGACAGTGATGGTGATGTGCAGTGCAGTGATTGTGTGGTGACACGCAGCCCAGTGATGGTGACGTGCAGGACAGCGATGGTGACGTGCGGGACTGCGATGGTGACGTGCAGTGCAGTGATGGTGACGGTCAGGACAGTGATGGTGATGTGCGTGTAGTGATGGTGATGGGCAGGACAGTGATGGTGACGTGCAGGACAGCGATGGTGACGTGCAGGACAGCGATGGTGACGTCCAGGACAGTGATGGTGACGTGCAGCGCAGTGATGGTGAAGTGCAGAACAGTGATGGTGATGGGCAGGACAGTGATGGTGATGTGCAGTGCAGTGATGGTGACGTGCAATGCAGTGATGGTGACGGGCAGGACAGTTATGGTGTTGTGCGTGCAGTGATGGTGACGTGCAGGACAGTGATGGTGACGTGCAGGACAGCGATGGTGACGTGCATTGCAGTGATGGTGACGTGCAGGACAGCGATGGTCACATGCAGGACAGTGAAATGTAGACTATAATATCTATAAAAATTAGGAATTTTAGAAATATTTTCCCAAAATTTTATGGTCATAAAGGACTTCAAAGAGGACACAATCCCTTCTTTTTAATCAGAGGAGATTATTTTTGTTTGTTTGTTTTTGTTTTTATTCCTAACAGGGTTTTGTCTTGTAGCTCTGGCTTTCCGAGAACTTAGAGATTCTCCTGCCTCTGCTTCCTGACTGCTGGAATTACAGGCATGTGCCACCATTTCCTGGCCAGAGGAGGTTTTCTAAAGGAAGTAATGGTCCAGGCTGTGTCCAGTCTCTTGATATTGTCATCTGCAAAATTCAAGCTCAAGAAATGTGTAATTAAGTTACAAAAAAAGTCTCTCACTACAAAAAAAAAAAAAACCCTCAGTGTTTTACGTATGTTTTTGATTTTTGTGTTGTGCCTTGTTCATAGCTGTCCTACGGCTCATGTAATGTACTGGCTACAGGTTAAATACACCTGGACCTTAAACATTGTTCTAATGTAACATTAACATGTGGGGTGTGGAATTTGTGAGTGCTAAATATTTATAGACCTTTCAGAAAGGTCTTTTACATATGAAGCACCAATATACTGACACAGTCCCTTTTGGCAGCCAGGGCTCTGAGATCATTGTGCACATTTGAGAAGGTGATCTCTCAGGGAAGAACTCCCTGTGTACTTAGGAATGAATTTCCTCCCAAGATACCTGAACTTAACAGCATCCATGGCAAAGTAGACAAACTAAGTAACAAATGAGAAGCTCAGCAAGTGAAAGATGAGTTATTGCTGGGTCTGTTACTATATTTCCTAACCTCATAAGACACAGTCTCCAATGTTCCTTCTGTTTGAAATCATGACAGCTTGGCCCCTCTCCCTTTGTTCTGAGTCTAACTGTGAGGGAGGGGACATGAAACCTTGTGGTGAACACTCAGACTATGGTATTGACTATAGTTTGGTGTGGAATGTGGGATGCAGTCCCTGTCTCATGGCAAGACGAGTGAGCAGCTATTTTACAGAACAAGTCTGGTACCCTTCGCTCCACACAAGGATCTCCCCGTGTAGAACATAATAAAGGTTATTTTCTTTTCCTAATGTTAGTGATCTGGAAGGGAGAGTTTTGACAATTGCATACATGAATATAATGTGTTTTCACTTTTCGTTGCCCTCGCTCATCTCCTCATCCCCAACCAATCCCATTCCTGCTTTCATAGTAGATTTTTAGTGACTCACTGAAATTATTTAGCATTGCTGGCAGGAGCATGGGCAACTATGCAGTGGCTACACCACTGAAGAAAATGGCTTTTCTTTCTCCAGCAACCAGTAAGTGCCAGTAGCTTTTCAGGGAGGACAGAGCTCTCATGAGACATTCCCCCACCTATAAGGGAATGCCGGTGGGGCCCCTTCCTGTCCAGGTAGCTACAGGTGCTGTGAGTAGCCAGGCCACGAAGCCAACAGCTCCCAGCCCCCCTCCCCATCCTGGGGGAGGGTTATGTAACTAGCAACATTTCTATGCCCTCGGCCAACTTAACTGCCATCTGGTGCTGACTATGCTACATTCAGTGATCTTGACATGCCCTTGTGCTCCAGCTTAAACTGCCAACAGGTGTCCTCTGAGACAGCGCAGCTGTGACGCTGGGATCTGAGACAGCGCAGCTGTGACACTTGGATCGTGTTTTGTCTTTTCTGCTTCCTCTCCTCTTTAACCCACCAAATCATGAAATGCTCAGATCGGAGTCCATTTCTACGTTGCCTCAGCCAAAGACAGAAGACATTGCAGTATGATTTTCTTTAATGTAGTTACTGTCCTAGTCAGCTTTGGTGACACGGCCTAGAGTCATCTAAGAAGGGAATCTCAACTGAGGGGTTGCTCACCTCATGTTGACCTGTGGACGGATCTACGAGGGGCCTTTACTGTAATTGATGTAGTGAGCCCAGTCCACTGTAGGCTGTACCAACCCAGGGTGGTGGTTCTGGGATAGATAGGAATAGAGCTAAGCCTGAGCAGGAAACAAGCCAGGGAGCGAGCTAGCAAGCATCGTTCCTCTGGTCGCTGCTTTAAGCGCCCGCCTTGAGTTCCTGCCCAGACCTCCCTCAGGGATGGACTGTGACCTGGAAGGATAAGTCACATAAACCCTCTCCTCCCCACAGTGGCTTCTGGGTGTTGTGTCACAGCAACCTCATAAGACTAGGACACTCATTCAGTTATCAATATTAGTTCCTTCCATCATAAAAATGTCCTGGTTAAATTTTGCCAAAGATATTATATGTTGTGTATAAATAACCTGCTTAAAGTGGTAGATTATTTAGTCAACATTGGTGTGCCTTTGTTGGACATGGTCATGTTGATTTTAGTATTTTCTTTCTGATTTGCAGTTGGCAATCAGTGGATAAATTACATATCGTTTTGTGGCCTGAGAACACACGCAGAGCTGGAGGGGAACCTGGTCACCGAGCTCATTTATGTCCACAGCAAGCTGCTCATTGCTGATGACAACACGGTTATTATTGGTAAGTGTGTGGGCTGTGCCGTGCTTCTTGTCAACTGTCCCTGCTTTCCCATGCTTCCTTGGTTGTTGAGATTTGTCATGTAATACCCAAACTGTTTCAGAGACACTCGTTTTCTTTTGTATCCTTGCTGACCTGTGTTTTGTTGCCTTTGATTTTTACTCTATACAGAACCAGAGATTTAGAGCAATGGTGGGGACTTTGTGCATGTCACAGTGTTTAAAGCAGGGCTGAGGTCACACAGCCATTCATCTGCCTGATCTCACGGATCCTTTTAAAAATGTTTACTTTTTGTTTGGTTGTTTGGATGATTGTTGTGGTGCATGCTAGGCATTTTTGTGAGGAAGTCAGAGGCCAACTTAAATGAGTTTCCACCAAGAGGGTCCTGGGGATTGAACTCCAATCTGTAGTCTTGGCAGCAAGTGCTGAGCCATGGCACTAGCCCTCATTTTATTAATTCATTATTACTCCCTTATTTTTATTTGAGTCTAAGTGCCTAGATTTCTGGGATTTGGAGGAGAGGAAATCAGCAAGGGAAGTATTTCAACCATGATGTGTGTGGTCTGTGTTTATCATCTGACCTCATCTACAGATCCAGGGTCAGGGATCAATCAGGCCAGAAGGATGCTAAAGACTTACTGTCAGTGCACATACCAGTATGTTTTCTAATGTTTATGTTTTGAACATTTCAAGTCATGGTGTGGAACTGTCAGCTTTGCTGATATGGGTGGAGGTAGAGAAAGCATTGTGTTTTAGTGAAATGGTATAGCCCTGTTTTAAGATCAAGGTCCTGCTCGAATGATAGAAGGAGCACTTCTATATGCTCCCTTCTCTCACTGGTCCAGGAGAGAGGCATGCACATGCTGGATTGGAACTTCTGGGACAGAGGGGTGATATCCAGCCTCCTTCTGGTTTCACACACTGAACATCCTACATTAACATCATTGACTGTTTTTCGTTTAATATTGTCACACGAATTACTGGAAAAGTGGATGAGATACAGAAAATTAATAACCTGCCCTACCTAGTGTTTCTATTGCTGTGATGAAACACCATAACCAAGTTGGGAAGGAAAGGGTTTATTTGGCTTAAACTTCCACATTGTAGTCTATCACTGAAGGAAGCCAGGACAGGAACTCAAACAGGGCAGGAACTTGAAGGCAGGAGCTGATTCAGAGGCCATGGAGGAGTGCTGCTTCCTGACTTGCTCAACATGGCTTGCTCAGCCTCCTTTCTTATAGAACCCAGGACTAGATGCCCAGACCCAGGACCACCACCTATAATGGACTGGGCCTTCCCATCAATCACTAATCAAGAAAACGCACTACGATCAGATTTTATGGGGTCATTTTTTCAATTGAGGTCCCTCCTTTCAGATGACTCTAGCTCGTGTCATGGTGACATAAAACTAGCCAGCAAATAATCGCTTTGAAAACTGAGTGGTCGGTGTGTGCGTGCCTGCATCCATGTCTGTAGGTGCGTGTCTGTGCGTGTGTGAACTTTGTTATCAGTAGAGATGGTACATGGAACTGCTGGGAACGCTGCTCATCTGTTTTAAACAAAACATTGCTTCTCAGCTGTATTAATTCCCTAGTCTTCAAGAAGCTAAATGCCATGAAGTATTTTGACACTTTTTTGACAGCTATATGCCCTTTTCATCTCTAACCTCACTGAGAAAATAAAAAAAAAGTCTCATAACTAGCAGTAATGAGATGCCTTATCTGGAAGATTCTTTGGGAAAAGGGTAATTCTGAAGCAAGAAAATATACACAGATCAGTGTACATATATGTGTATAGATTCATACATGTATGAATATACATGTAAAAATAGCTTGAATATATATATATATACACACACACACACACACATAGGGATAAAGACTAGAGAAATTGATTCTTTTAATATTTGTGCACAACAGTTTTTAAAGAAAGCATCCTTTACTCAAAAGCAATGGTTCTCAACCTGTGGATCGTAATCCCCAGGTTTGAACAACTCTCTTACTGGTGTCATTTAAGACAATCAGAAAACACAGATATTTACATTATGATTAATAACAGCAAAATTACAATTGTGAAGCAGCAATGAAAATAATTTTATGGTCGAGGCGAGGGGTCACCACAGCATGAGGTATGAAAGGGTCACAGCACAGGTAAGATTGTGAGAACCACAGCAGTTGATCTCAACTTGTGGGTCACAAGCCCCAGAGGTGAACAACCTTTTCACTGGTGCCACTGAGACAATGAGAAAACACAAATGTTTATATTACGATTCATAACAGTAGCAAAATTACAATTGTGAAGTAGCAACGAAAATAATTTTATGGTTAAGGGGAGGAGTCATCACAGTATGAGGTCACATCATTAGGAAGCTTGAGAATCATTGCTCTATAGAGACTTATTACACTGAACAAAACATAACTCCAAATAGATCAAAGACCTCAACATAAAACCAGATAAATGGATGGAAATAAAAAAAAAATCATCCTGAGTGAGGTAGCCCAGATCCGAAAAGATAATAATGTGCATTCACTTATATGTGAATGTTAGCTGTTAAGTCTTCAATAAGCAGGCTACATACAATCCATATAACCATGGAAGTTAGGTACAAAGTAAGGGACTAGAGGGCAGGGATGGATCTCCTGAGGAAAAGAAAGATCATAAAATAAATACGTCATTATGGATGGACAAGGTGGGGGACTAGAATGAGGAGCAAATGAGGAGAGAAGAAAGAGATGTAGATGGAAGGAATACAGGGAGGGACACCTAAAACTAGGGCCATTTGAGGGATGCTACGGAAACCTAATACACTAGAAAGTTTCCAAAATATGTTCACATACGAAGGTGATCTGATTGAAAATCCAAATAATGGGGAAAATGGAACCCCAACCGGGCATCTCTCACCATCAAATGAAGCCTCTAGTTTGGGGAATAAGTTACTTCTAATTGATTTTTTGGCTCATGAGAACCCCCAAACAGCACAGGCTATTGCCAAGGCTGATGATTGGTCTCTACAAACTTATAATAAAGCCCTTTTGCTGAACATAACACCTACACAACTCCTTGAACATGGAAAAGTCAGGTTGGTGCCTTCCTAGAGCCTTCATCCCTACTGACTAGTGTTCAGGGTACTGGAAGGTACTCTGTATGCTGCCAGAGGAGAAAGCCAAGCACCAGCCCAGCTGCAAACTCTTCGATCTCCAAATGATGGGCTTCCTGTAAGGTTCACTAGTGAAATAGTGACATAAAGCATGTGGGAATAACCAACTAATATCTGATTGGATTTAAGGCCCACTCCATGAGAAAGAGGCATATCCAAGGCTGCTTGAGGAGCCAACAACCTAAGACTAGATAGGAGTTAGGGCAAAACCACATACTTGCTGTGGAACAATCCTCTTATACACTGTAAAGATTTGTCACTCGAATTGGTTTAAGAAAACACTGATTGACCAGTTGCCAGCCAGATGCAGGCAGAGCAGGAGATGAACATGTCATGCTAATAACAGTACTGCCACATGGCAGAGCATAAATAAGGCATATGGGTCAACTTAAAATGTAAGCACTAGTTAGTAATAAGCCTGAGCTACTGGTTGAGCATTTATAAGTAATATTAAGTCTCTGAGTCAGTTATTTGGGAAGTGACCAGTGGGTATTTGGGAACAGGCGGTCAGGAGAGAAACATCTGGTCATAAATACAACTGTTCTGATAAATGAACATGGCAATAAAATGACACCTAGTGACATTTTGCTATAAACTCCCTCCTGCAGCTGGACAATGTGCAGACAATGAGAGACACTAAAACACTCAGTCTTAATTGGGATGTCTTCATCAGGCCCCTCCCTCTAGGCTCAGGGACCCCTGCAGAAGAGGAGGTGGAAAGATAGTTAAGGGTCAATGGGGATGGAGGACACAAGGACACAATGATTTCCAGACTCCACAGGACTGATGCATATGAGTGCACAGAGACACTGGCAGCATGCACTGGCCTGTGCAGGTCTGAGCCAGCTGGGGTCCTAGCACTGAAAGGGAAAGTGAACACAAGCCCACAGCCCTAGCCCAGAGCCATTAGTTTTCCCTGGCAGAGTCTCACTGGGCACCTAGGAGACGGCCAGCACATCAGTGGCATTTTTGGAGGCACTTTGTCTCATGCTTTGTCAGGACTTTTATTTTAGCTTCTGGTTCCTTTTTCTATATTTTACAGGTTTTGATTTTGTGATTTCTCCGTGTGTAAACGTGTGTCTCTGCATCTGTGCGTGTTTCTTTGGCTTCTGTCCTACTTTGCTTGGTTTTGTTTTATCTTATTTTATTGTTAGCTTTTAAATGTCTGTTTGTCTTCAAATCAGAGGTCGGGTATGGATTTTGGTGGGAGGAGTTGGGTGAAGAGGAACCATAACTAGAATATATGTATGAAAGAGGACTATTTTCAATAAAAGAAAAAATTAAAAAATTACAAATATGCACAGACATCTGAAACATTTAATATAAAACAAGAGAAAGGAATAGCCATAATTCTTCATGAAACTCTATAGTCTAAACCTGCTGACGTGCAGTGTGGTTTTATTTCAGTCATGTGACTTGTTTATATGAACCATGTAAGCTAATATCTTTTGTTTTTTTTAGATCTTAGCATACTTTTATTACGTAATTTCCAATTCTATCTTTGTTTATACACTTTTGTTTGCATATCTCACAGGGCTGTTCCTTTCTTTTCAACTGTAACCACTCTCTGATTTGCTATTTTTATTTTCTCTATGATTGCAAAGGACTGCCCTCTTTTCTGTTAAAAGCATATTCACTTCCAATTTGTTGCCTTCATAGTTTGTTTACACTGAGGCCTCGGTTGATTCCCCAGTGTAATCCTGGAACTGAGAACACGGACACGTTCAAGGCTGGGTGCTTCTCTAGGACCTGTCTCCCCCAGTGTGGTGGACACAGGCCTGCAGGTGCATTGGTCCCCTCAGGATAAAACACTGTCCTCTCCAGTCAGAGGGACTTACCTTTAGGCCCGCGGCTCCTTGGAGCCACAGGTGGATTGTGGCTCCTCTTTAGGATGAGGGATTTGAAAGTGTTCAGTCTGCTCATTAACCACCTCCTTTAAGTCCCTTCGGAGGTCCTTCAGCAGTAGGCAGGGCAGAGCCTGTGCTCCTGCAGTGTCCTTCAGCTGCTCCCTGCACGGCCACCTGTTCCATCACAATTTCCTTCATGCCAATTCTCAGGAGTGTTGCCTGTGGTTTTTGTCCTGCCTGGTTCCCACAGTTGTCAAGTCCCAAAGAAATCACACAGAGCTCTCCATTTGTTATACACTGGTTGGCCTAGTAGCTCAGACTTCTTATTAACTCTTATAACTTATATGGGTCCATTATTCTTGTCTGTGTTAGCCACGTGGCTCAGTACTTTATTTGGTGAGGCAATCACATCTTGTTTCTTCTGTGGTTGGGTCATGGCCACATATTGCATCCTCTCTTTGAATTCTCCTGTTCTCCTTGCCCCACCTCTACTTCCTGTCTGGTTGTCCCGCCTATACTTCCTGCCTGGCTACTGGCCAATCAATGCTTGTTTAAAATATAATTGACAGTATACAGACCATTGTCCCACAGCACAGGAGTGCCCTCAGTGTGGTGCCCATCAGCTTGCTCCTTCACATCCTCCTTCCTTTTCACCAAATGATTTTTCCTATTTCTTTTCTTTTGGTTCTTGGGACATTTTCTGCTGATGAGAAAATAGAAATTAATTTGTTTGAAAGTAATAATAATAATGTAAAGGGAATTAAAAAGTCACAAATGTTAAGGAAGCTATTCACAAAACATTTAATTTTCAAAACACATAAGGAGCAGTTGTAGAAGTGGCTCTGTGGCTGATGGTGAATGCTGCTCTTGCAGAGGACCTGGGTTCAGTTTCAGCACACACATGGAATGGCTCTCAGTAACTCCACCTCCAGGAGATCTGATGCATCTGGCCTCAGTGGACACCCGTCATACATATACATGCCCCCCCCCACAGACCACATGTACACATATGCACACACACACATGCACACACATGCACATGTATGCACCACATAATAAAAATTTTAAAACCCGCAAGAAACACCTTCAAATGAAGAATGGCAAACCTCCTAGGAAGCTGGTCGGGGAATTTACAGCAGTGCCAGGAGAGAACACCCAGAGCCATATATAGAAGACACTCGTGTTTGTTCATATAGGAATGGCACGGTAGCAGTTCTTCAACAGACCTAGATTGGCACAGCCTGATAAACACGAAGAGCACCATCAAGCCTTCCTTGGGGGAGGGGAGGGCACATGCAAGAAGGCACTGAAGAGGTTTGGGGAGGGGTCCTGTTGTCCTTGCCTAGGTGATAGATTCAGTCGTGGTTTATCATTGTTTTGATGTTTGTTTTTTTATACTCTCTTGCATTTTGCTGTGTTTCAAAAATGCCCAGTTTTATGCAGAAATGGTTTTTAAATGATCTAGGCAATGACTTAATAAAAACAGGTCAGTTCCATATTAGTTAGTGCACAGACACAGTGCATATTCGCTATCAGTGATGCAAACTCTGAAGGGTCAGAAGTCTCCTCACTATGCTCTGTGTTCTTCAAAAGGCACCGAGATTCCTCCTTCCTCTTCCTCTTATGTAGAAATGAGGAATGCCCCAATCCTGCGACTCCTTTTCTGAATTTGATTTTCAGAACACAGGAATGTTTAACAGCAAGACTGGAGATAAAATTTGCACTAATCCGAATTCCCCTGTCAGAATTAAGTCCGTCTAAGATCTGTGTATGAGTGTCTCTGTGTGTGAAGTGTGCATGCATGATCACATATGTCTATGTGTCTTGACTGTGTGTCACTTTCCACCTCGTATGTTAAGGTGGGGTCCTTTGCTTCCTTGGAGCCTAGCTTGTTGTAGAATATTATTTTGAAGTGTGTTATATTTGTTTATGCTCTGGAACATTTGTTTAACAATGTAAAGATGTGTTACTTTGCCTGTCTAAATCACCTGATGGTCTAATAAAGAACTGAATGGCTGATAGCGAGGCAGGAGAAAGGATAGTCAGGACTGGCAGGCAGAGAGAATAAATGAAGAAAAAAAAAGAACAAGGAGAGGAGGCCATCAGGGTAACCACAGAGTAAAGGTGAAAGTAAGATAAAAAAGAAGAAAAGGAAAAAGCCCAAAGCTAGATGTAACATGAACGGGACCGGCTTGTTGGGGTTTCTGCCCTGCTTAGTTCCCCACAGCTGGCAAGCCCCCAAAAAAAGTCATACAAAGTCTACATTAGGTTATAAACTGATTGGCCCATTAGTTCAGGCTTCTTATTAGCTCTTATGACTTATATTAACCATTATTCTTATCTATTTAGCCATATGGCTTGGTACCTTTTTCAGCTGGCAGATCACATCCTGCTTCCTCGGTGGTCTGCGCAGGACTGGGAAGAATCAACTTCCTCCTTCCCAGAATTCTCCTCTTCTCATTGCATCATTTCTACTTCCTGTTTGGTTTTCCTGCCTATACTTCCTGCCTGGTCAATCAGCATTTATTTGAAACATGATTGACAGAATATAGACAATTCTCCCGCATCAGCCAGAAGGTAGATGGGTTAACTTAAGAAAAGTTGGCAAGAAACAAGCCAAGCTAAGACCAGGTATTTATAAGAAAGAATAATATTCACGTGTGATTTATTTGGAAGCTGGGTTGCATGCCCTCCAAAAGAACTAAGAGTAAAAGCAAAGAATAAAAAGCAAATATTTTGGCTCCCAGCATGGGGCCAGAGTAGAAGAAAATTCAACACTAGCTAGTGAGCCTGCTCCAGAAATCACCATTTCTACCTACCAGACACTGGATCGCAGGTGGACCGTCATGCCTGCCCAGCATTTACCTGGGTTCTGGGGACATGAACTGAGTCCTCATTTTCTCACAGCCTATGTCCCAAGCCACACATGTTCAGCAAGGCAATAATGGAAAACAGAAAAAATAGAGGAGATTCTTCAATGTGGCCATCTTGGGAAAAGAGGGTAAAGAGACCCAGTGAAGCCCCCACATTTGTCTTCAGGGTTCTTCACTAAGACTGCGAGATTTGAATGGAGAGCTAAAATTATGGCCATCTGAGCAGTGCTCTCTACGGTGCCAGTGCAGTCCTGCCCAGCACTAACCCATCACTGTGGGCTTCACTCTCATGCTGTGAGGTCCTCTGCTAAGTTGTTACAATTGTGAAACCTCTTGCCAGGAGACAGGTTCCTGTCTGCCCCATTCTTTTTTTTTTCTCCCAGTATGGGATTTCTGGGGGGAATTCCCATTTCTTTGGCATCCATTGTTTCTCCAGTCTAGTAGTCAGACACAAAATCTTGCATTCCTGTCAGGCCTGTTTCCCTGGCTTGTACAGACAGCACCAACTCCTGTCTCTAACATTTCTGCCCACAATGCCAGGAGTGTACTCCCGCCCTCGGGAGTCCAGGGCTGCTGCAATGGGAATGGATGGATTTGGGGATAATGGATACATATGTGGGGGTTCCAGTCTGGCTCCCACCCACAGGGTTCTGATCTTGGCTAGAGAAGCACCACCCAATCCTGCAGACCCAGTCCCTGAGTGGTCTTAGGGCGGGAAGAGAGTGAAGTCCCAAAGAAACACAGGGAGTTCCCTTCACGCACCTAGGAAGGAATGCTTAAGCTAGACAGAGGGATACAAATGCCACATTCCAGCAAATTCTCCCCACCTGCAGCCCTGGTCACACCAACACGACTGGCTAAAGATCTGAGCAAGTACAACAACTAAGGCGGAACGAGGAGGGTTCCACACCTGCACAAAGAGCTGCAGGCCATTAAGGAATGCGGATGATGTGAGAAAGAGTCTCAAGGGATGAACCCCCAGTTAATTACCCGGAATCAAAGGATACATTCAAGTGACACTAAATGGACTAGCAGTATCATTATAGAACAGTATCATTATTGTTACATTTATGTGCATCTATAACAATTAAAAAGAGGACATCAATTTGAGAAAAGACAATAAGGGGCATGGAAGGGCTGGAAGAAGAAAGGAGAAGAGGGGAAATCATGTGATTATATTTTAGCTGAAAAAAGCTGACAAACCTCATGGTGTAATGCTAAAGCTAATTAGCACATGCATGACTTTCCATGACCCACATTAATCTATTGTGAGCAATCAGGCAATAAGAAAGAGTGCACTGTACACATCTGAAATAAAAGACTCATCCTTGCCAAGGGGAAGTCAACATCCTTGGGGAATTGAGGTTTTATCTCTAGACCAGGCTGGCCTCGAACTCACAGAGGCCTGTCTGCCTCTGCCTCCGGAGTGCTGCGATTAAAAGCCTACGGCACTGGCACTACTGACCCAACTGAGGTTTCAAAATAGAGGGTCGGTGATACCAAGGCTAGAGCCTGCCATGCAAGCAGAGGTGGAGAGCTGCAGCCATTGAGGGCAGACTGTAACTCAGATTAGCCACTGACTGGGAACACACACCTGGCATTTAACATTCCTTGTGCAACCTGAAGACTAGAAAGACTGTTCTGGTTTTTGTTTTTTTAAAACAAAAACAAAAATCCAACTTCTGTACTGAGTCAGTTGATGTGCCGGTTTTCTCTGAACTCTCCTTCACCAGTCAGTTAGCCAGAAACCGGAAGTGTGTGAAACAATAAGGATACATTGTTTCATAAACAAGAAGGCTCCAGCTTTAACTAGTTTAGAGTCTCCAGATTTTGTTGTAACAGGCTTTCTTGGACTGCCAGCCCCCAAATTATAACATGGAGATTTAATATTAGTTATGAATGTTCAGCCTTATGCTTGTCCCACTAGTTCTTATATCTTAATTTAACCTGTTTCTCTTCATCTTTGTTTTTGTCTCTGGGCCTTTTACCTTTCTTTCCTTCTGTGTGTCCTACTCTGTGTCTGGCCGCCTGGCGACTGCCTGGCTAACCCTACTCATCTCCCTCGCTTTCTCCCTCATTCTTTCCTTTCTTCTCTTGTCTCTCCTCTCTTTTCTCTCTGTCTACCACCACCACCCAGCCCTAGCTATTGGCCATTCAGCCTTTTTTTTTTTGGCCAATCAGGTGCTGCTTAGTCAGGCAAGGTGAAACAACAACACATCCTTACATAGTTAAATAAATGTAACGCATCTTTTCCTAGTTAAAGGTTTTTGTTTTTTGTTTTTGTTTTTTCTTGAGACAGGGTTTCTCGGTAGCTTTGGAGCCTCTCTGGGAACTAGCTCTTATAGACCAGGTTGGCCTTAAACTCACAGAGATCTGCCAGCCTCTGTCTCCCAAGCGCCGAGATTAAAGGCGTGCGCCACCACCACCCAGCTCCTTGTTAAAGTTTTATTCCACAATATTTTGTAGGTATTTTTAAATAATTATTTTCATTTATGTGTCCCTGGAGCCGGAAGAAGACATCAGGTCCTCTGAATCTAGAGTTACAGAATGTTCTGAGCCACTTGACATGGGTGCTGGGAATGAACTTGGTCCCCAGCAAGAGCAGGAAACATCAGTATCTGCTGAGCCATCTCTCAAACCTGTGAGCATTCTTGTTGGCTCAGCCCTCATGTTAGAAAGATGGCTGTGGATGAATCTTCTAACATCAACATCCAATGGATGGAAGAGATGGTATAAAGTTCTACTTTCTCAGAAGCCCTTTGGAAGCTTCACCTTGTCTGGAACCATGCCCAGGCTGTCTCCTAATCTACTCACTGATAAAGACGGTGACATGATGATTCTAGGCTGCTTTAGAATGACCAAAGGTCTTGCTTGGGCTAATCCTGAGGAGGCCCCTACCTCCCTAATCGACATCTTTGACAAAATTGGGGTGTTGAGAATCAGGAAGCATGGGGAAGGGTTGGCCATTGGCAGTGGCTGTTAGAAGTTGTCCTCTTAGCCGGGCGGTGGTGGCGCACGCCTTTAATCCCAGCACTTGGGAGGCAGAGGCAGGCGGATCTCTGTGAGTTCGAGACCAGCCTGGTCTACAAGAGCTAGTTCCAGGACAGAGGACAGGCTCCAAAACCACAGAGAAACCCTGTCTCGAAAAACCAAAAAAAAAAAAAAAAAAGTTGTCCTCTTCTGTTGTTTCTCCGTTTAGGTTCTGCCAACATCAACGACCGGAGCATGCTGGGGAAGCGAGACAGTGAGATGGCTGTCATAGTGGAGGACACAGAGACAGTCCCCTCAGTCATGGATGGGAAAGAATACCAAGCTGGCTGCTTCGCCCGGGGACTTCGGCTGCAGTGCTTCAGGTGACCCCATAGAGCCACGCTTCTGCTATTAGTCCCACAGCCACAGTGGGGCTCAGGGTGACCTCTCCCTTGGCACTTCTGCCATGCCAGATTCTTTTTATCTAGAACAATGTGTCTCAGAGTGGAGGATATACGCAGTAGTATAGAAATGATTCTAAATATACACACATGTTTTAATAGCCGGTCATCTTTATGCATAATAGCACAAACTACCATTTAAAATGTAATCAATTGAAGGTCAGGCCAGATCGAACCATCTAGGTAGGATTTGTTTAAGTTTTTAAAAGTAGCTTCACATTTTTTTTGTTTGTTTGTTTTTGTTTTTTTCAAGACAAGGTGTCTCTGTGAAACAGTTCTGGTTGTCCTGGAACTCATTCTGTAGACCAGGCTGGCCTCAAACTCACAGAGATCACCTGCCTCTGCCTCCCAAGTGCTGAGATTAAAGGTGTGTGCATTACCACCACCTGGAACTTCACTTTTAAAAACCTAAATAGACAGGTCCTTCTGCAGGTAAAGGCACTCCCCACCTAGCCTGAACACCTGAGTTCAAACCCCTCAGCTCACAAGGAGAAGAGAGAATCTTTGATTTGTCACTCACACGTGGGGACCACATGGCAAAATAGAGACCCAGCTCCCACAAGTTGTCTGCTGACCTCCACCACAGGCACTGTGACATCAACATCTCCAGGCGCACAAAATGGATTGCAAGGATAGCATAAGCATTGCTAAGAGTATCCTAGTGGTTGCTGGCATCAGATGCAAGTGCGAACACTACATTTCCACAGTATACAGAGATTCCAGACAGGAGAGATTTCTGCCCTTCCTCAAGACAGACAGGCCACTGAGGGCTATGACACAGGGACTGTGTGACCCTACGGGAGTCAGTGCTGATGTTGGCACTGGCTCAGGTTCACTGCCATCTTGACAGCCATCTTCCTTCTTCCTTCAGTTCTGGCAGACTTGGCTCCCCAGAAAAGCCTCATTACAGACAAATCCATTCTTTGCTTTCAGTTCAAAGAACTCAGCAGAGGCATGCCTCAAGATACGTCAATACCTTTTCACTGCTTTTACTGTGGATTTGTCACCTTTATTACTAATTGTTTGACCTAGTGAGAATTCTTTCAAACCATTGGCATTACAGAAAAGTGTTGTTGATTATTTTTGTTTAGCAGGGGAGAATTTAAAATTAGTGCCCTGCTAATCACCTCCACTGACTTCCTACTACAGCATACACAGGGAAATAATTATTTCACTTTTTAAGCTGAAAATGTATGTCATGTCCTTTCTGTTGTGGGCGAACCAAAGTATTCTCTTTAGAGTGACGGGCTTCTTTATATTTTTAAGCGTATACTAATCATAGAGGGACAGGATTCTGCTTTACAACCCATTTTTCCCTTGTAGAAATTTAACAAATATAAAAAACCAATAAGAAGGTAAATTCATTTGTAATTCCACCATCCAGTGCCAACATTTTTTTAAACTTTATTTTTAAATTGATGCATAAATTGCAAAGATTTGAGGAGTGCTGTGTGATGTGTTTGTATATGTGTTCATTGAGTAATATCTAGATCAGTGTGAGGATCACTTAGATGTTTTACTGCATGTTTAGGAGGTGCCCTGGTGCACACGTGGAGATCAGAGGACAGCTTCGGGCAGTTAGTTCCCTCCACCCTCCTTGCTGAGGCAGGGGTCTCTATTGTCTCTGCCTTGGTGAATGCTCCAGACCAGCTGGCCTGTGAGCTTCTGGGAGACTCCCCATGTCACTGTCAGAGTGCTGGGATTAAAGACGTGTACCACTGCCTCAGGCTTGCTCCGTGGGTTTTAGAAATCCAGTTCAGGTCCACAGGTTTGCATGGCAAGTCCTTTTCTCATGAACCGTCTCTCCAGCCTGCACATATGTATCTACTCAAGCCTTGGACCTTTCTTTCTGAGGCGACCATTCAAAACCATTTCTCCTAGCTTCTGGGAACTGTATAGTCTACCACCATCCAAAGTGTCCCATGAACCACACCAGAACTTGTTACTCAGTCTACAATGACTTAATTCCCATTGACTGACCAGGTTTCCGGCCCCTTCCTTGTTGCCCCAGCACTGGTAACCATCATTCTACTCTCTAACATCTATGAGGTCTTGCCCACATTCCATCTACAAGGTCAAACCATCTCTGTCTTTCAAATCCTGGCTTATTCCTTGATGATCACTAGCTCCATCCCTGTTGCCATAAATGATAGAATTTTTTTATATGTGATTGAATAACATTAATACGTATGGATGAGCCACATTTCCTTTATTCCCTCATCAGTTGATGGACGCTGAGTTTGTTTCTGCATCACACCATGGGGGTGCAGTTGTCCCTGACATACTGGAATAATCTCTCTGGAGATAACAGGGCTCTCCATTTAATCATCGGACGAATTCCAGGATGGGCTCTCATCCCTAGCAATGTAGTCAGGGTTTGCTCTCCACAGTTCACAGTGTGCTAACAATTTTCAAAGGTGGCATCTAGCATTTTACTTTTCCCCCACACATGTATGAATATATATTGCATCTATTTTTTTAATAAAAGAACCCCCAAATTTGAATCTTGCAGGTCCTGAATATTCTTAACTTCTAAAGATTTGTGTGCACATACATACGTGCATGCACATGGATGTGAAAGCCAGAGCATAGCTTGTACGAGTTTCACGTTGAGGGTCCTGGAGATCAAATTCAGGTCTTCTGACTTGGAGGCAGTCAACTTTGCCGGCTGAGTCATTAGGCCAGCCCCTGAATATTCTCTTTTCTTTTCTTGTTTTTCCTTTCTTTTTTTTCCTTTCTCTTTCGTCTTTTTTCTCCTCCTTTTTGTTTTTTGATTTTTTTTTTTTTTTTGAGACAAGGTTTCTCTGTGTAACAGCCCTGGTTGTCCTGGAACTCACTCTGTAGACCAGGCTGGCCTTGAACTCACAGAGATCCACCTGCCTCTGCCTCTGCCTCCCAAGTGCTGGGATTCATGCCTGGCCCCTGAATAGTCTTTCTTATTTAAATGCTGCAATGCTTTTCCAGGTCAGTGTTGTTCTGTAGCGTTTTAATGATTGCATCATACTTCATGTATGTCTGCCGTGGTTCCTTAAAAACATGCTTCTGTGTTTGACACAGCTTTCTTGCTGATGTAAAAATGGTAGGTATTTTTGTTTGTTTGCTTATTTCTTATGTGAGCAAGAACAGTGCTAATTCTTCTCAGTCAAAGGAAGCTGTATCTGCCCCCAGATTTCTTCTTAGGTCGCTAACAATTTAACGGGCTCGTTCCTTCTATTTTTTCAGTGTCTCTTACAGTAGTTAATCTTTGCCAATTTTTAATTTCAATATTTTGTGATTTTTAAGATTTTTTTAAAAAATGTGTTTATTAGTCAAGAATACTTGCTCTTTTGTGAGTTTGCCTGGCCTTTTCATGCTCTTTGCCCATTTTTCTGGAATGTTTAACTTTCTTTTAATGACTGCTTATTTTGTTGAATATGATTGAACAATTTTTCTTACTTCTATTAAGAGTGAAATTATTCAGGTATTATTAACCAAATTTATTATTTTTTCTTTTACCTTTTTGCTGAATATATATATACACACACACGAACACACACACACAGTCTAAGATTAACAGTTACTTTTGGATTTTAGTTTTTGGTTTTCCTAGTATGTTTGCATTCTACATTTTGCATTTAACATTTGTAGCTTCTTTTTATTTATTTACTTGTTTTTTACCTTGAACTCACAGCTTTCTTGTCTCAGCCACTGTGTTGTAGGATTTCAAGTGTGCACCGCCCTGCCTAACAGAGTAGCCTGTTTTAGTGTAGGAAATGAGACAGTGTCTCTTGATTTTCTTTCCCTCAGTAGGTCAAAAGGTGTGTGAAGTCGTAGTTTTTACCTGCTTGTTTTTAAACATTTGCTGTTGTGCCGCCATACCTTGCTAAAACAAAAACAAAACTCTGTTTTTTTCTTTTCTTTCTTTTTTTCTTGAACTCACTTTGTAGCTAGGGTGACCTTGGACTTTGGTCCCCTGCCTCCACCCTCCAAGTGCTGGTGTCACAGGTGTGCACCCCACATCTAGGAGTTTATCTGATGCTAAGCGCTCCTTTATGACACTGCTATTGCTGCCCATGTGACTCTCCTCCCATTCCTGTTACATCACACTGAGAGTCTGTTTTCTTACACACCAGTGTGACATCATTTTCATTTTTGTGGCCTCAGCTTTACTGTTACAGAATGGTCTCACGACTTCCTCAATGTAGCATGCTTTTGGAACACATTCGGTCATTCTAAATATTCATTCTTTCACATGAACTTTAGAACTATTTACTCAAATTCTGTCATGTCCATACTTTTCTTTTTAACTGGCAGTGTAGCAGATGGCATTTAACAAATGACATCTTTGTCGTACTGAGCCATCTTACTGGAGAAGCAGGCACAGGCCTTAATTTAGAAGGTGTTTTATTCTCTGCCTCTCTCTCTTTCTCAGATGGGTGTGCATGTTTATGGGTGTGCATGTGCCCGTGTGTGTGCAGGTGCCGTGTATGTGTGTGCATGTGCCCGTGTGTGTGCATGTGCCCATGTATGTGTGTGCATGTGTCCGTGTGTGTGCATGTGCCCATGTATGTGTGTGCATGTGCCCGTGTGTGTGCATGTGCCCGTGTGTGTGCATGTGCCCGTGTGTGTGCATGTGCCCATGTATGTGTGTGCATGTGCCCGTGTGTGTGCATGTGCCCATGTATGTGTGTGCATGTGCCCGTGTGTGTGCATGTGCCCATGTTGTGCAGGTGCCAATGTATGTGTGTACATGTGTCCGTGTGTGTGCAGGTGCCCATGTATGTGTGTGAAGATGCCCGTGTGTGTGCAGGTGCCCATGTATGTGTGTGCAGGTGCCCGTGTGTGTGCAGGTGCCCGTGTGTGTGCAGGTGCCCGTGTGTGTGCAGGGCTTGTGAGTGTACATGCATGTGGAGGTCAGAAGACAACTTCGTAGTTTTCCTTCGAGGATGTGCATCTTTCTTTTTGAAGCAGGGTCTCACTGGCCAGAAATTCACCAGTTAGGCCAGGCTGGCTCCAGCAAGCCATGTCTCACTAGCCTCACCAATTTTACCAGGCTCTCAGGCTGACCAGCAGGCCCTTGGGATCTTCATCTCTCCAACACTGGAGTTCCCAGCACATACCACTCTGTGTTTGGGAAACTGAATTCAGGTCCTCATGCCTGCAAGGGCAGCCCTGTACCAGCTGAGCCATCTTCCCATGCCAGTTCTTTGTTCTTTACTGAAGTTTTAGGATTTTCATAACAGAGGATGGATCTTTGGTAAAACTTCGTTTTCCCCCTTTATCCTTACCCCAACCTTTCGTGGGAAGTTAATTCCCAGGTATGTTATTTTTCCTGGAAATTTTCACACTGTCTTAAAAAGGCAGTTGTTTTTGAACAATGGTTTTAACTTTATCCATTGGCAGATACAGCTAATATGCTACAAAGCACCACAAAAAAACCCGTCAATTTCCCCTTGCTTTATTGGAAGTATTCCTGAAGATAAACATTGTAGCCTAGAGTACAGCTATTTACTCACTGTAACATGCAGCTTCAATTCATCTTCCATCTGGGCTGTTTTTGAATAGAAATTCAGAGACACATTTCAATGTGAAGTCAATTCTAAACAGATACAGTATCAACCACCAGGGTTCTGTAGTGACTGTCACAACTATGAGCCAAACAGCCCATTAAACCCTAGAAAAGTATCCAAAACGTCACAGATACAACCATCACTCAGCAGAAGCCATCAGCACCAGGTGAGCTCAGAACCATTTTAGATGATGGATGTGGAGAGTGGAAAGAACAGAAAACGTTTTTTGTAATGTATCTGTCTCCCTAATTTTGGGGCCGAATATCAAATATGCATGGGCATAAAGTCAAAGTCATTTTCTTTCAGACCTTGTTCTCAGAAGCTCATCCAAACTTTTTCATGTATTTTTGTTGTTCATTTTCATGTAGGTAAATGCTGAGAAGGAAAAGTACGCTAGAACTCAGTGTTGCCTATTAAAGACTTATTTAAATGGCTTTCCTACAAACCAGTCCCTAACTCTTCAGTTGGTGGATACATTATCTCACCTCTTGTTTAAGGAATAAACTCAAGGAAGTTTTACCTCTAGTGCTGGGTTTTCAGCTTCTTCGATGTGTCCTGAGTTATGGAACTATCCCAACTGATTTATTGCCATAGCCTCTCTATTCTTCAGATTTGTGCAATAAAGTTTTGCTTGAATTCTCAGCAGCTAGCCAGGGGTGTGCTGACATTGTTGGGGTCATTTTCCTTACAGCCATTCTCATGTAATAAAAAGCAAACTTTATTTAAAGTAGAAATAGAATTTTTGAGGTTATAAAATTGAAGAATTGTAGTATACCCCTGGCATTTGCTTTAGAGAGAGTTTATGTAGCAGAAAAGCACAGAATGAGATGGAAGTCAGCTGCCTTTAATACCTGTGAAACAGACTGAACTTTTACAGGTTGTTGTTGGAGATGCATGGAGAGTGTTTGGTGCAGCACAGCTTGTCCTGGAATAAGTCCGTATAGTCTTTTTTTTCTCTTTTTGCTTTCTTATTTTGGTTTTTTAAGACATGGTTTCTTTGTAGCCCTGGCTGTCCTGGAACTCTCTCCACCACTGCCTGTTTTAAAATATTCTTTAACCCAGGAATTTTCATTCTGGAATTACTCTTCGTGATTGCAGGAAATCACCAAATGTTACATATGGTGTCTAAACTGTATCATATAATTATAGTATATGCTCATACTAATAAGATATTGGAAATGACACAAACGTCTGTCATAAAATAATTGGTTACATAAGCTGTATGTGCTGGGCAACTCTGTAACCTTTAACCATGACATAAGTCCGCATTTGCTCCCCACCCAGAGAGGAAAGCACCAGAATGGCATGCATATTACTAAACCACAGTCACCAGGCTGGTTGTCTTTCCTGTTAGGGTGACCAAATATCTGACCAAAAGCAGGCTAAAGAGAGTTTACCTTAGCTCACAGTTCAAGGGACGCAAGGCCACTATGCTAGGAAAAGCAAAGCAGCAGGAACTTGTGGTGTCTAGTCCCATCAAAAAGGAAGGAAGGTGAGGAAGAGGGAGAGAGGGAAGGAGGGAGGGAGGGAAGGAGGGAGGAAGGTTGTGGGGAAAGGGAGAGAGAAAGGCAAGGCAGAGACAGAGGAGGGAGAGGGAGGGAGAGATAGAGATAGATAGATAGATAGATAGATAGATAGATAGATAGATGGCAGATGACAGACAGACAGATGAGATTAAGACGTGCTGCAGGGACACATTTTCTGTGACATTTCCTCTCCTAAAGACTTACATCTTGGCGGGCGGTGTGGCGCATGCTTTAAATCTCAGCACTTGGGAGGCAGAGGCAGGCGGATCTCTGGGAGATCAAGGCCAGCCTGGTCTACAAGAGCTAGTTCCAGGACAGGCACCAAAAACTACAGAAAAACCCTGTCTCGAAAATCCAAGAAAAAAAAAAAGACTTACATCTTGAAGACCCCACAATCTTCTGATCCAAAACCATGACCCCACTGGCAATCACGTGTTCATACACATGACTCTGTTGGTGACATTTCATATTTAGATCACAGAAGTCAGTTTTGCCTAAATTTGACAAAATTCTCCTTGCCATATTTTCCCATGTGCTTATGGGATTCTGTGTTCTTGGCTTTTCTCCAGCCCCTCTTCCCTCCAGCTACACTGGGCCATCTTCACCGTTTATGCTCACTCCTCTGAGGAACTCTTTACAAAAATGGTTTTATGGCACATAAATGAGGGCAATTCAACGGTTGGTATTTCCAGCCAAGCCCTTCCACACTCCAGGTCCCTTTAGCAAAATACCGATTCAGTATCACCACGTGTGTTTAAATGATGGCTCAACCGGCTCAGCACTGAATTCCAAGTCTGTGCATAGTAACTGGACCTACACACAGAATCCTCCTGGCAAATGACAATGCCACTTATCTGCCACTGTCCTCAAGGCCAACATGTTTTCTAACTACTACTACTCTATTCTGTGTGTGTGTGTGTGTGTGTGTGTGTGTCTGTCTGTCTGTCTATCCAGATCTAGAGATATATATGGAATAGAATGAATCTCTTCACCTGGCTGTTATTTATTTATTTATTTATTTATTTATTTATTTATTTATATGCAGAGTCTCATTCTGTAGCCCAGGCTAGTGGCCTGAAATTCACTGTGTATACCAGGCTGTTCTTGAACTTGCAGCCATCCTCCTGACTCTGTTTACATGTTGTATTCCAGTCCATAAGCCAGGTCCTCTCACTCCTCTGTCTGATGTCATCAGTGAGGTGTCCTCTCATTCTTTTTTTTTTTGAACTTGTCTATAATTAAAACTTTATTGAAAAACTGACACCAAAATAGGAGATCACTATTGTGTACTTTATAAAATCAAACACAGTCACATTGTCTTGGTAGAGTCACTAAACTTGATAAGGCTTTCTGTGAAAAACGCAAACTCAGGAACTTGTATAGATGTTTAGTGTTGCTTTCTTCTAAATGAACAGCCTTCTGTGAGCCTGGCTTTTCCTCCTGTGGGCTGGCACAGCGCTGTTGAACAACCTACACAAAGAACCACTGTCTGATCATGGCTGAAAGCTGTAGTAATCTTGTAGCAGCCTGGACATTTCACATCCAGGAAGGAAGAATTTGGGCTCTGAACCAGCCGTTTCTTCTTATGTCTCTTCTTTTCGTCTTCCAAGGAAGGGTGTAAAAGGTCTCTAGCCAGAGGCATGGTGACGGCTCGGCCAGCACCGACGCTCCAGATCTCCGAGGTCTGTCCTCTCATTCTTTAACATCAACACAAGTCTTTATACGGCCCGTGTTCCAATTGTTCTGTAGTTAGCAGAGACCTCTGCTGTTTGCTGAGTTCATATGAGAAAAGCTTCCTGGACGCTCCAGTGCTTACTCCCAAAGCAGAGAAGCAGAGTCTCCTGAAGTAGTCAACTGCTGGAAATGCTTTCTTATCTACAGATGCTTTAAAGAACGATGGTTATTATGCTTTCTTAATATGGCTTCTGAATCTTATCTTTTTTCTTCTTGGTGTTTTCTCGCTATTACATATGATCTCTTGATTATATGTGATCAGTTTCGATGATATCTTCACGTATGACTTCCTATGTCAGGCATTCACAGAGATATGAGAGTAGCCAAGCCATGCTCTCTCAAAGAATTTGTATTCTATTGGTGGCAGGTGGACCTGCTGAGAATAAAAGTGACATAAGAACAAAGCAGGTGAGGAGGACAGTGGGGAAGTGCCAGACCGCCCAGTGTCACCTGCAGGGGCATACGTGGGGGCTTCAGAAGGACTGACAGACAGAGCTTATTCTGAGTCTGTAAACATCGCTGCTACTTTGTCTGGACTCAGTGTGGCGGTTTTTGTTTTATTCTATATTTTATTTTGTCATGTTTGGTTGTTTTCTATTAGAAGCTTGTTCTTTTCTAGTGAGAGACAGAAGGGACATGGATCCAGAAGGGAGGGGAGGAGAAGTGGTGGGGGGAGCTGGCAGGAGTAGAAGAGGGAGAATTACAACCAGGATACATTGTAGAGAAAAGAGTCTATTGTCAATAAAAAAAGAAAATGAGAACAACAGAAAGCAAAATGGTTGCATCTGGAACTGGTAACCCAGCCACATCCATCTCCCCCTTTCAGAACACACCCTATTTGTGACAACTGCAGTGACCTCTTCTTGCCAGGGCTGACAATTCGCTCATTCACCAAATTTAACTATGTAAAGAGAAGTCATGTTTTTCTTACTCGTTTCTATATTCAAGAGTTGAGCATAATGCTTGACCCAAGGAATGGGAAGGAAGATAAAAGGGAAGGCAGAGTAGGACCAAAACGGAGTGGGGAGTGTAGGAGAAGTGGGGGGGGGGCTGAGGGAGTGGGGAGTGTAGGAGAAGTGGGGGGGGGGGCTGAGGGAGTGAGGAGTGTAGAAGAAGTGGGGGGGGCTGAGGGAGTGGGGAGTGTAGGAGAAGTGGGGGGGCTGAGGGAGTGGGGAGTGTAGGAGAAGTGGGGGGGCTGAGGGAGTGGGGAGTGTAGGAGAAGTGGGGGGGACTGAGGGAGTGGGGAGTGTAGGAGAAGTGGGGGGGGGCTGAGGGAGTGAGGAGTGTAGAAGAAGTGGGGGGGTGGCTGAGGGAGTGGGGAGTGTAAGAGAAGTGGGGGGGGGCTGAGGGAGTGGGGAGTGTAGGAGAAGCAGGGAGAGAAATGGAAGGTCACATCCCGTGGAGGCAGTATGTCTTTACTTCTTACAGCTCTATGAGCTACAACAGGCTTCTGTGGTCTACTTTAATTCCTTTGTCTGTAAAGTGGGCATGATTACAGATGGGCTTTAGTGAGATAATCTTTGAAGAGGGCTCTTCACATTGCCTTCTGCCCAGTGTTTGGGTGCTAACCTTAATGGTCAAGGGTCTGGCCGTGTTGGGCTACATTGCAAAGATTCTTTTAGAACAAAAGGAGGTTTTAATAGGTTTCATGGCTTCTTTTTCTTCCTTTGGGAAGATCTCTGTCTCTGTGGCTGATCTGCCTTGCTGCTGTCACTGGGAACTTCCTATTTCCATCACTCATTCGAAGGCTCTTGTATTTCAGGCTTGTTCTTGGCTATCTTTCTGATCCAAGTGAGGACCTTCAGGATCCTGTAAGTGACAAATTCTTCAAGGAGATTTGGGTTTCGACAGCAGCTCGGAATGCTACCATTTATGACAAGGTGAGGTTTACTCCCCCCTCCGCCTTTTTTTATTCATTCTCATCACAATTTTACTGAGACAGATAGAATATTATTAGTATTAAATAATCAGTGTACCTCCATGTTGTAAAGCTATTTCTTTGTAGACACTGAAATACAACAATATTTATTTCTGTAACTTAGTGGTTGGGTCCTTGCCTAGCATGCCCAAGGCCCTGGGTTATCACTTAGAAGAGGCCTTAGTGACATCCTGTTCACCATAGGATGGACTCTCATCAACAGCATCATGAGTACATGACTAAGCAGCCTTTGAAGGTGTTTAGTGACAGAGAGAAGATAGGTTGATAGAATCCAAAGATGAGCACACAGGTACTCAACCCATCTCAGTTGGTTACCCATATGAACTGTGTGGTGGCTTGGTTCTCCCAAGCTTTCCATTCTTCCTTGCGGTTATTAAGGGGTTAAGTGTTGTTTGATGGTGGATAGGTTACCTCAGATTTGTTGACCATCTGTGTTAGAAGTTGGGTAAGAATATGTCCTCCTTCGGGTCTCCTAGAGCCCCTTTTGGACAGACATCTTCTTAGTGGGGCAGAATGTTGCAAACCCATCGTACTGCCTGTTCAGCCCCTGAAATTGGGGAGAAACAGAGAGAAAAGGCATTTTGGTCACAATGGGATAAACCTGCACATGACCCTGTGGAATTATGTCTCTTGGCTATGCAAATGATGCTGAGTCTGTGGATTCCTGTCCTCATTTTTACCCAATGCCTTCTGAAATATGCAGGGTAAACTGCTGTGGTGTCTGGACTGTATTTCAGTCAGCAAAGTGTTAGATGCTAACGACTGTTAACACTAATCAAACTTGCAATTTACCCGGCAGACAGGAATCTCCAGTGAAACTCAAGGATGGTCATTTTAGCATTTCCTCCCAGCATGCATTCCTCACTGCCAGCTTGTCTTTATTCTGTGGCTAATGAGCTCTATAGACGATAAAATGAGAATGTGGCTGTGGACTTTTGAAATGGAAAGAAGTCTCACAGTGTCTTTGTAGCATAAAAAAACAGCAACTATACTCAGGTGGTGGTGGTGCAGGCCTTTAATCCCAGTACTTGGGAGGCAGAGGCAGGTGGATTTCTTTGAGTTTGAGGCCAGCCTGGTCTACAGTGCTAGTTCCAGGGCATCTAGGGCTGTTACACAGAAAAACCCTGTCTCAAGGAAACCAAAGCAGAAACAAAAGCAGCAACTATGGTTGGTTGGTTTGGTTGGTTATTTGAAATCAGGACTTACTACATAGCCCAGCTGGTTTTAAACTTATGATTCTCCTGCCTCAGCTTCCATGTGCTGGAGATTACAGGCAGGCATGTGCCACTATGCCCAGATGTAAACAGTAACCCTTTGGCCTGTGCTTTGGCATAAAATTGTTTCATAAAGCAAAGCTTCCGCCTGTTGGAATGAATCTCTTCCATAAGGTCCGTGTGCTTGCTTTTAAATAAGTAACTCCGTTTCCAATTTGTCTTTTAACAGGTGTTCCGTTGCCTCCCAAATGATGAAGTGCACAACCTAATGCAGCTGAGAGACTTCATAAGCAAGCCCATATTGGCAAAAGATGACCCCATTCGTGCCGAGGAAGAACTGAGAAAGATCCGAGGCTTCTTGGTGCAGTTCCCATTTTATTTCTTATCTGAGGAAAACCTGCTGCCTTCTGTCGGAACCAAAGAAGCCATTGTGCCCATGGAGGTTTGGACTTAAAACAGACTTCTTTGCAACCCAAGGACTTCCAGTGTGGAGACTGCATTGCATATGGTGTCCTCCCAAGGGCCTACAGCCAAAGTCAGGCCTGATGCACTCCTGGGACCAACCCACTGGACTTTCTGGAGAGGCTGAGTGGGACAAGGATCACGTTGATGGAAGGACACTCGGCATAAGCAAGCCTTCATTATTCCTCCTGCCTGTCCTTGAGGAAAGTGGTTATGTTCTTGTTGGTAGTGTTGTTCAAACAATACCAAACACAGATATCAGAATCCATCTCCTTTGCTAATGAGAACCTGCCTGAAACTGGGATGCAAGTTGCCAAAAGTTACCTGATTCTCTTGTTCTCCTCTGATGCTCATCTATGTAGCTGGGGCCCACCAGACATGCCCCCAGCTTGTCCATACAGCCCTGTTTAAGAGATTGTTTATCAGGGAAAAGTGTGGAGAGTCACTTCAGAGTCCTCAAGGTTCTAGATGAGGCTGTATCCTTCTGGTTCTGATGTGAGGGTTTAACTAAGCCAAGAAGTTGCTTTTTGTTCCTTTTCAGTCACTGTTAAGACAAAACAGGTTTTGCCTAGGTACCAGCATTTTAGGCACTTCTGAGGAGAGCAACGGTGCATCTTGACAACAGGAAGGCATTAAATTCCAATGCTGAACAAGAGGTTTCCCTTGGTTTCCAAAGATACTGCCAAGTTGTATCCTTGTCGTTGAGCCCATCTGATAAAAACCTGTAAACACGTGCAGGGTATGCCAAAACATAGCAACCAGATAAACACAGAGAGAATCTCCAAGGCATCAGTGGGAATCCAGTTCAGATAAAGGACAAGCTTCTCCGTTTATAGAATCCCTGTTCTACTTAGCCACTGGATTGACCAAAAAGCTGGATTTCTCCATAACCAACCCAGTGGATGAAATTAGCCTTCCAGAAGAATCAGAGGCGTCATAATGCCTTCCAGCTAAGAAGCAGGAGGCTGCCCTTATTTACTCTTCTGTTCTCTCACCATGACTTCTTTAGGGGAAAAGTGCTAGGTTATAAAGATGAGTGACTTTGCTTACACTGAGAACTGATACAATAACATTCCAACACAACTTCCACAGAAGCTGCAGTAATGATTCACATTGTCCCCATGTGAAATCTGGATATCCACTTTCCCTTTCAGAGGGTATGGTGTCCTTTAGAGACCAAATTTTTGAGTTCCTTTCACATTCTAGGAGCATCTATGGAGTCCTGGAAGCCTAGGGTCCTTTGGCGGTCCTCTTCAAAGCAACTCCTGACCCATGTTTTGATGAACGAATATGCTGGCTTGAAAGATGACACAGGACCACAAAGCCAGTTCTATGGGTTAGTAACGGAGTGACACTCACATCAAGGAAGGATGGGAACATTCCACAAATGAGGTGGGATTCGTAATCAACATTGAAAATGAATATGTTTTTATGAATAAATAAATTCTTATATGGCCAAGGATGGTGACTATACAGATAAAGATAAGATTACATTTAAAATATTCAATGTGCATGGAATACTTAAAGATTTATTGTATTTTAATTAAAAAAAATCTTTAAGACGTTAAAGTAGCTAACCAACTGCTCTTGGTTTTGTATACAATGTTCTCATAAGAACATAAAGAACCAGTAAGGGCCCCAAATAAATCATCTACTTTGACCCTTCCCCATTGTATAAATGAGGGAACTGAGACTTGTATTGGAGGAAGGGATGATGTAAGCCACCCAACTGATGTGCAATAGGCTTCTGTAGCCAGTGCCAGCCTCTCATAGCCTCACGGCTACCCCGAACTGAGGACATGCAACCCACTGTTCTGAATCCTGTGGTCTGGGTTTATTTGTCTCTGCCTGCTACAATGGGAGCCACACATAGCAGGAACTTTGTGGGTTCTTTAGTCTTCAGACCCTGAAATCATGCCCAATGCAAAGAGGTTGCCAACAAATGTTTGCGGAGAGTGAATATGATATAGAAGAGGGAGCCAATGAAAACCACACTGAATCTTCCTGCTTATAAACTTCTGTGGCAAGTTTTCCCACTGGATCTTCTCAAAGATGAGATGCTTACCTACAAAGAGATTTACATGGAGGGGCCTTGTGGGAAATTCAAGTGTGATGAATACCTTCCCGTGGTAACTGTTTACAGAGTCCAACCATCTACCAAGATGCACAGGACATGGGCATGAGCTCGACCACAAGCTCATTGCCTGCCATTCTTGGACACCACTACTGCCTTCTAGAACTATAGCGCCATATCTGATAAAAACTTTAAAATGTTAATAGTCTGTGTCTTGAGAAGCTGTTTCAGATCTGCTCAGCGTTTCAGATTAACCACAATCTCTTGAAATGCCCATCAGTGCCCACCTAATGTTCTGCCAGTCTCTGTCATAACCTTTGTTTTCAAGAGGCCAAAAAGTCTATTGTTAAAAGAAGTGAAGAGTAGGTGCTTGTGGGAGCTGCTGTGGCCACGCACCAAGCTTAGTGCTGTGGTAGCAAGTGGGGTACAGCAATTCCCTTCAAATCAATGGGGTGGTCTTAATCCTGAGCCACAGCGCAGCACAGAGCAGCTGAAGGGATTTATGGCGAAATAAAAATATTTGTTTTTAAAGTGCTTTTCAAAGAGGATTTTGTCAGTAGGCAATCACGTTGTGGAGCGTTCATTTGTGATGTAAGGACTTGGGTAAGAACATGATATAGTTGTACTCCGAATGAACAGAGCTTGAAGACATTTGCCAGTATGTGCTGAGAGTCGCTTTCCTGTAGAGCTGGTAAAGTGCCTGTTGTATGAGCACGAGGGCCTGAGCATGGGCTTCTGGCAGCTATGCAAGAAATGGCTTTCATCTGTAACCAGAGCTAGCACCATGCGGAGGAGACAAGTGGGTGGGTGCCAAGGCTGTTGGCCAGCCACTCAGCTCATTCCACAAACTCTGAATTCAGTAAGAGAGCCTGTTTCAAAATGGAAGGCAGAGAGCAAAAGGGAAGGAAGGCGCTTCAGTGTTAGCTTCCGTACTTCCAGACACGCACACACACGCACATTTTCATGAATGCATACACAAAGTCTACACTGATTTTGAATTATTTTAGGTCAGTCTACAGAGTCATAGATGTTATCTCGACATTTTCACACGCAGGTGTCATTATCCTTGGTTCTCATTTGTCTCCCATCATTCCCCAGTGCCCTCTGTTTCTTCCTTCCAGAGTCTGCAGTTCTTCCTACAAGCATTCCTTATCCCTAACCAGAACTCTCCTTTTTAAAAAAGATTTATGCTTTTTTATTTATATGTATGTATCTTGGAACATGTGCCATTTGTGTCTGCAGCTGTGGAGGCCGGAAGAGGGCATTGGATTCTCAGGAGCTAGAGTTACAGGTGTTTGTGAGCAGCTTCCTCCTATGTGAAAACCATTTTAGATGAGAGGAAAGTTCCCTGGAAACGGAAATCAGGCCTGTTGCTAATCTACTTAGACAACACAAGTCCAGGATCAGGGGCCTGCCATGGCCAGAGTCTAGTCAGGGGCCCGGTCTAGTCAGTGAGAACATTGCCACCTTGTCACCATGTGACCCCTTCTTGGTGTAAGCAAGGGACTGGGTCAGAAGAGGGAAGGAAGGACAGAGAAAGAGAGAGCTGTTTGGCACAAGCCCATCACCCTTATGACTTCTAACTAAGGACCCCCAAAGACCCATCTCCAGCCATCACACTAAAGGCTAAAGGTTAGGGGTTCAGCAGAAGAATTTGGGGGAAAGGGTGCAAGCATTCAATGTAGAACAAACTTCTGAACTCAATCATGTTTAACTCCAACAATCACTATTTTAACCTGAGCTGTTGCTCTTGTCCCTCCTCACGTCAGGATTGGCAATGTTAGTGTTTCATTTGCTGTCACCTTCTGTGAAAGAGGTGGAAGGACCCTTCATGTCCCCTCAGCTCCCTCTACCCTATCTTCCGTGAAATGAGGGAGAAAAAGGATTTTGTGGGAGCTCATGAGTGTATCTTCATTTCCTTAGAAGTCTGTCTGAGGTCCGTGACTCTTGGCAGTTGGTAATCTGAAGTGAGCTGACCCAGCCCTCAGCCTGGAAATTGAATCTGGAAGAGTTCTGGGAAAGAGGCTCAGAGGGTCTGACAAAGAATAAAGCCCCCTCTGTGTGTGTGCACATTCGCACATGCGTGCACATGCATGTATTCAGGAGTACTCACTAACCCATGTGTGCACATGTAAGATGTCTTAGTCTATTGCCCTCTGCTGTTTTTTGTTCCTTTATTTCTTTGTTTGTAGACAGGGTCTCTCTGGAGCTGGGGTTGCCATTTTGGCTAGCGTGGCTGGTCAGTGGGCTCCAAAGAGCCACCTGTTTCTGCCCGTGCATTGGCCCCTGGCTTTTCCGTGAGTTCTGAGCACCTGAGCCTAGGCCATTGTTCTTCAACAGCAGGTACCCCACCCCTGAGCCATCTCTCTGCCCTGATTTGAGAGAGAAGGGGTGTGAAAGAGAGTAAGTGCCACAATGTGATTCCTCATGATGACTTTATCTACACACGAAATAGTCCTGCTTCTCACAGGATTGGAAGGATGCAGTGTAACAAGGAAAAATAGGTCCACTCCTGGGATTCCTGCTCTTTGCAGGTGGAAGCAGAAGACCCTCAACTAAACAGTGAGGCCCAGGTCAGCCTGCGCTACAGAGGACCAGCCTGAAACCCGAAAACAAAAACCTAAAAGCATCCAACCTTTCATGGTTTAATTTAGATTTATTTTATCTTCCTTTTTTGCCATTTGTGTTTATTAATTTTAAAAGCAATCAAACATTGTATAAAGGGAAATTGTTGCAATGGTCATCTTAAATTTCAGGTTTTAAGGTCAGGTTGGATAGCAGTCCAAGCAAACCATGGATTTGATTACCCACTGTTTCCAGGCAACAGTCATTTTCCACTTTATTCTAGATAAATGCCCTCCTCTGTGTGTTGTCCTAGGCTGCTGGATTCCGGGAACCTGGACATCTTGTCCTTCCCCTGACTACTCTACTTAGATTAGTCACAGGAAGTAGAGCCCAACACACTCCCACACCAGTGGTTTAAATGAAAGGTGATGTCCTGCAGCAGGAGCGCACACTGTGACACCTAGTGCAAACGCCAAGCGGCCGCGTTAGTGGTCCTGTCAGGCCTCTGGCTGAAGTCCAGACTGACCTCCTAGTTTTGATTTGGCTTTGCCCAGAATGGTGCCACACACAGTGCCTGGCATTCCTATATGACACCCCATAACTAATACATGTTACCTGCCTCTAGGTAAAGGCTTTCTGGTCCTTCTTCAGAAGACCCAGGCAGGCCACCTTGGCCAGCAGACTCAGGGAAATCACCGTTTTCTCCATCACCAGAGTTGTCCAGCCTCTCTGTCCCAGGACCCAGAATTTGGCTATGTGTTTGTCTTAGGAATGTAGTCACGTTCCTTCGGGAATAAGACTCACATGGTTTGGGTTCCGGGAAAATGTGCTGGGCTGAAGCAAACTTCTCAAGCCGAGCTCTTACAAGCAGTGCGGCTGAGCCTGTACACAGCTGGAACGCGGAACAGGGTTGGGGTTGTCTTCTGAGAGCTAAAATCAAGGAGTCTGTGTCCCTGGCCATGCCTCCCATGGGGCACTGAAAATGGTACTAGCATCTGGCTTTGCTGTGAGACCAGGACTTTCTGTACAGAGTACTTTGGCTAGGTTTGGTTTTGTTTTTAGGACGGAGTATGCAGGCATTATATAATTAAAATTGTGATATCAGCAGAGTCTGTTTGGAGCTTATTTCTCATTCTGTGTGGGGATTTCCAGAGCCAGGGTCAACGGGGTTGGGATAACGATGGCACCACGTGTCCCTGACATCCTATACTCACTGGCGGAACCCCCAAGCAAGGCTAGATTTGGAATCACAGCATTCTCTGGACCACAGGCGTCTTCCATGGGAGGCACAATGACACAGGGATTGACTCTAACCCTAATCCCCATCAAGGTACTGGGGAAAACTCAGAGGTCAGACCAGGGTGCCCACAGCCCCATGCTTAGCTTAGCAAGTGGAGTGTAGAGATATTTCCACTCTCAAAATAGCGGGGACCAGGATAAGGGGCAACTGAACGCTCGTGGAGAGAACAGCCAAGACTAGAGAGTGCGCTGTTCCATCTCTGAGGACACCAGGGAAGACATAATCACCACCCACGACAATAACAGCTAATGTGAGGAACTTTCTGGGCTACGGCCTCCTTCGAGCACTTCACCCTGTCCTGGTTTTCTCAACTGGCCTCACTACCTTTTCAACTCCCTTAGTTAGATTTGGAGGTACAAGAATGTCTCCCCTCCAGGCTCATGTTGACATTTAATTTCTGTTGAGTCAAAGTGAAGACATGGAACTTCCCTGAAGAGATGGTTAAACCATCAGGGCTCTGCCACTGTGAATTGATGCATATCATTACCAAAGAGTAGGTCAGTTGCAACAGGAGTGGGCTCGTGAAGACCGAACACATTCAATCCAATTTTCTCTTCCTCTCTCGAGTGAAGAGTGAGCTCACAACCCTTCTGCCGTGTCCTAAGGCAGCACACCTGGCCAGATGTTGACATGTGTTCCTGGACTTCACAGGCTTCAACACTGTGGGAAAATTGATTTTTATTGTTTATAAATTCCCCACTATGTTTCTAGTAGCAGAAAGTGGAATAAGACAGCAATCAAGTGATGGTAATCTCCAGGTGGGGGTGTCTAAGCAGGAAGGAAGGCAGACACAGGGACTGAGGTACGAAGATGCTAGATGACGTCTTTGTCTATGTTTCTATTTTACATCCATTGTTGATAGAAAAAGAGTCCAAACTGATGTCTCACTCCTGAGAGAGAGAGAGAGAGAGAGAGAGAGAGAGAGAGAGAGAGAGAGAGAGAATTTCTGAAATTCTTCTGTACTTGTTTTAAGTGCCTGGAGATGGAGCCCAGGGCCTCAGAGATGCCAGCAAGTACTTTCCTATGAGCTATATTCCCAAACTACCTTTCTACACTTATTCAGAGAACAGGAATTCCTGTTATTTGCATTATGTTATCTGGTACAAAGGTTGCAAGCAGGCCTCACAGGCTTTGCCTATCCCACAGATACATTTAGCTGAACCAAGCAATGTTGTCTAACATTGAGGATTAGTTACCAAACTCAAATACGGGATTTCGTGTAAACTTTTGGTTGTTGGGCTTCTGGAAAACAAGTTCTCTAGATACAAATAGCACAGTAATAATTCCTGCAGGAAGTGAAGAGTTCTTCCTTTTATGGGGACATCTACTGGCCAGGTCACCAGAGTGCGCCCCATGAACCTTCTGTGTGTCTGACCTGGGACTTTCTTTGGCAGCTGTAAATTGGTGCCGAGATATTGCTTATCTTTCCACCCAGGTTCCATGGAAACCACGGCATCCTCTCTTTGTGACTTAGTTACGCCACCAGGAGAATGAGAGACCATGTGGAGAAAAGGGGTGGGATGACAGGCAGCATCAGTCGCTAGAGGCAGTGAGAAAGCTGTGCAAGGCAAGCCAGATCCAGCCGAGCTACCAAGGAATCCAGTCAAAGAATCCTGCAGCTGAACCCAACCCAAACTAACTCCAGAATTAGGAGGCAGTAAGATTGGCACTGTTGTAATGCTGGTGTCACAGGTAGGGACAAATCTCATCAGGGCACTCTGACTATCCTTTTGCACATTTAATTTCTCCATGACCTCATGCTATTCAGCTTCTAGGCTCGCCATGTGAAGCAGCCCACATAACTTTTTACTCTTTTGTAGAACACATTTATAATAAATGAATATATTATGAACTTGCAACTTGATGAATTTCCACAAGTTTAACGAATCGGTGCCTAAATCAAGACGGCATGGGAGAAAAGAAGAAAGAGACTAGGATAGACAGGATTAAAGAAAACAAGGAAAAGAAGGAGAAAAGGAGCGTGGAGAAAGACGAAAAGGAGAAAAACAGAAGCAGGAAAGAAAGGGGAGAGGGAGGAGCGGGTCCCGCTTCTGCTTGCCTGTGTTCACATCACCTCACCCCTCGGGTCCAGTCACAGCAGTCAGAGGTTTCTGATGGACATTCGGCCTGAGATGGTTGTAATTCATCCCTGTAAGCAACTGCAGCTAAACCTGTAGGTTCACAAATTGGGTGAGGCTGGAATATTTTCTTTGCCCTGTCATTGCGTTGCGATCTTGAGTGAACAGAAAGATGACCTAGAAAAGGTCAAAAAGCACTGCTAGTTTTGGAATTCCCCTTGCACAAGTTCAGCCAGTTGTCATGATGCAGAAGGGAATGCAGGGAGAGGAAGAAGCTTGCCAAGAGTGAAGCTTTCAAAATGAGAAGATCGGCCCTGAATGGCTTCAGATAACCAGGGGCAGGCCGAGGGCTTGCGCAGAAGTGTCAGTAGCTTCAGGTAGAATGAGCCTGTACCTTTTCACGATCGTATAGACATTATGGCCAATAAATGGTTTCTTCAAAGAATTAAACAGGACTGCCTATGCTCCAGCAATCCCATTCTCGGTGTGCTGTATACATAAAGGAAATAAGAACACTACTTATTGTGGTTTATATGAGAGATGCCTCTGTAGGCTCATGTATTTCAGTACCTGTTTCCCAGCTGGTGAGGCCATTCTGGGGGCAGGGGGCAGAAGAGTTATGGAACCTTTAGACTCAGAGCATTGCTGGAGGAAGTATGGCACAATGGCAGTGTTTCAGGGTTCATAGCCTTGTCTTTTGGCTTCCTGTGTGTACATGAAATGTGATTATTAAACTTCCTGTTCCTGCTGCCAGGCCTGCCCAGACTTAATGGACTTTGTCCCTCTGGAACTACATCCAAAAATTAGCCCCTTTCTCCTCTGCATTGGCTGTCAGGGTATTTCATCACAGCAGAGAGAAAGTAGCTAACACGGTTCAGCAAAGAGGCCTGTGGTCCACCTTTATTATGGTTCTACTCACCACAGCTAAGATGTGGAACCAACCTAAGGTCTGTGGAGGCGGCATGTCACTGGGAGTGGACTTTGAGGTTTTGCATGCTCTCTTTCTTTCTCTCGGCTTCCTACTCACAAGTCAAGACACAAGAGCTCTTAAACGTTCCTCTGTTCCACCATCATGGACTTCGAACCTCTGAGACTGTAAGCCAAATTAAATACTTAAAAAAAATAAGTTGCCTTGATGAATGTTCTTTCCCACAGTAAAAGACAATTAATTGAGATAGGACTATCATAAATAACATCTGTGTTTTATACTTAAGAGGGTAGATCTTAAATTCTCTCACCCACAAGTGCTCATGTGAGATGATGTTCGGCTGTGTCAATTGTTTACTATGTATATCTATATAAAATCATCATATTTGAGATCATAAATATGCAGTTTATTTTGAGATTATTTAAATTGATTTTTATTGAGCTCTAGATTTTTTCTCTGCTCCCCTCCGTAACACTCTTCTCCCCTTCAACCCTTTCCCAAGGTCCCCATGCTCCCATTTACTCAGGAGATCTTGTCTTTTTCTACTTCCCATGTAGATTAGATCTATGTAAGTCTCTATTATCGTCCTCTTTGTTGTCTAGGTTCTCTGGGATTGTGATTTGTGGGCTGGTTTTCTTTGCTTTATGTTTAAAAACCACTTATGAGTGAGTACAGGGTTTGGGTTACCTTACTCAAAACAATGTTTTCTAGCTCCATCCATTTTCCTGCAAATTTCAAGATGTCATTACTTTTTTCTGCTGTGTAGTATTCCATTGTGCAAATGTACCACATTTTCCTTATACATTCTTTGGTTGAGTTTTATTTAGGTTGTTTCCAGGTTCTGGCTATAACAAAGAATGCTGCTATGAACATAGTTGAGCACATGTCCTTGTGGCACAATTGAGCATCCTTTGGATATATACCCAAAAGTGGTATTGCTGGGTCTTGAGGAAGGTTGTTTCCTAATTTTCTGAGAAACGGTCACACTGATATTCAAAGGGGCTGTACCAGCTTGCACTCCCACCAGCAATGCAGGAGTGTTCCCTTTACCCCACAACCTCTCCAGCATAAGTTGTCATCAGTGTTTTTGATGTTGGTCATTCTTACAGAGTGGTTTGAATTGCATTTTTCTGATGACTAAGGATGTTGAGTATTTTCTTAAGTGTTTTTCAGACATTTTATATTCCTCTGTTGAGAGTTCTCTGTTTAGATCTGTACTCCATTTTTTAAATTGAATTAATTGTTCTTTTGATGACCAATTTTTTGAGTTTTTTATATATTTTGGAGATCAGCCCTCTGTCTGATGTGGGGTTGGTGAAGACTTTTCCCCTTCTGTAGGCTGTCGTTTTGTCTTGTTGCTTTACAGAAGCTTTTCAGTTTCAGGAGGTTCCATTTATTAATTGTTTCTCTCAGTGTCTGTGCTACTGAGGTTATATTTAGGAAGTGGTCTCCTGAGCTAATGAGTACCAGTGTACTTCCCACTTTCTCTTCAATGAGGTTTAGTGTGGCTGGATTTATGTTGAGGTCTTTGATCCAGTTGGACTTGAATTTTGTGCATGGTGATAGATATGGATCTATTTTCATTCTTCTACATGTTGATATACAGTTATGCCAGCACCATTTGTTAAATGTGCTTTCTTTTTTGATATTTTTTGGTTCTTTGTCAAAAATCAGGTGTTCGAAAGTATGTGTATTAATATCCAGGTCTTCGATTCAGTTTCATTGGTCCTCCTGTCTGGTTTTATGCCAATACCAGGCTGTTTCAGTACTGTAGCTCTATAGTAGAGTTTGAAGTCAGGAATTGTGATGCCTCCAAAAATTCTTTTATTGTACAGGATTATTTTGGCTATCCTGCATTTTTTTGCTTTTCCATATGAATATGAGTACTGTTATTTCAAGGTCTATGAAGAATTTTTCAGGGATTTTGATGGGTATTGCATTGAATCTGTAGATTGCTTCTGATAAGATTGTCATTTACTATGTTAATTCTACCTACTCAAAAGCATGGGAGATCTTTCCACTTTCTGGTGTCTTCTTCAATTTATTTCTTCAAAGATCTAAAGTTCTTGTCATAAAAGTCTTCCACTTGTTTGGTTAGATTTACTCTGAGATATTTTATGACATTTGTGGCTATTGTGAAGGGTGTTGATTCTCTGATCTCTTTCTCAGCCCAATTATCATCTGTGTACAGGAGGGCTATTTTTTTTTTTAGTTAATCTTGTATTCTGCTACATTGCTGAAAGTGTTTATGAGATGTAGAAGTTCCCTGGTAGAATTTTTGGGATTGCTGATGTAAACTATCATATCATCAGCACATAGTGAGAGTTTGATTTCTTCTTTTCTGATTTATAGTTCCTTGATTTCCCTTTATTGCCTTATTGCTCTAGCGAAAACCTTAAGAACTATAGTGAATAGGTATGGAGAGAGTAGACAATCTTGTCTTTTTCCTGATTTTAGAAGGATCACTGTGAGTTTCTCTCCATTTAGTTTGATGATGGCTGTTGGCTTGCTGTATATTGCCTTTGTTTTTTCAGTTAGTAGAGTACTTGCCTAGCATCTTTTTTTTAAATTTATTTATTTATTAAGGATTTCTGCCTCCTCCCCACACCGCCTCCCATTTCCCTCCCCCTCCCCCGATCAAGTCCCCCTCCCTCATCTGCTCAAAGAGCAATAAGGGTTCCCTGACCCGTGGGGAGTCCAAGGACAGCCAACCTCTATCCAGGTCTAGTAAGGTGAGCATCCAAACTGCCTAGGCTCCCCCAAAGCCAGTACGTGCAGTAGGATCAAAAACCCATTGCCATTGTTCTTGAGTTCTCAGTAGTCCTCATTGTCCGCTATGTTCAGCTAGTCTGGATTTGTCCCATGCTTTTTCAGACCCAGGCCAGCTGGCCTTGGTGAGTTCCCGATAGAACATCCCCATTATCTCAGTGTGTGAGTGCACCCCTCGTGGTCTTGAGTTCCTTGCTCGTGCTCCCTCTCCTTCTGCTCCTGATTTGGACCTTGAGATTTCTGTCCGGTGCTCCAATGTGGGTCTCTGTCTCTGTCTCCTTTCATCACCTGATGCAGGTTAATATTCAGGAGGATGCCTATATGTTTGTCTTTGGATTCACCTTCTTATTTAGCTTCTCTAGGATAGTGAATTATAAGCTCAATGTCCTTTATTTATGGCTAGAAACCAAATATGAGTGAGTACATCCCATGTTCCTCTTTTTGGGTCTGGCTTACCTCACTCAGGGTAGTGTTTTCTATTTCCGTCCATTTGCATGCAAAATTCAAGAAGTCCTTGTTTTTTACTGCTGAGTAGTACTCTAATATGTATATATTCCATACTTTCTTCATCCATTCTTCCATTGAAGGGCATCTAGGTTGTTTCCAGGTTCTGGCTATTACAAACAATGCTGCTATGAACATAGTTGAGCATATACTTTTGTTGTATGATAGGGCCTCTCTTGGGTATATTCCCAAGAGTAGTATTACTGGGTCCAGGGTTAGGTTGATCCTGAATTTCCTGAGAAACCGCCACACTGTTTCCAGAGTGGTTGCAACAAGTTTGCATTCCCACCAGCAATGGATGAGTGTGCCCCTTCCTCCACAACCTCTCCAGCAAAGGCAACATGGCAAGGGTTTAAGGTGTGCTGGTGCAATTAGGGTTAGGTTTAGAATTACATATCAATCATTATATTGTACATATGAAATCAAGACTTGGAGGATTTTGAAATAATGGGCTTAGGATGTAAAAGTGAAAAAGCAGACCACCATATTGCATGATGCTTGGGGCCAGAGAAAATGGGTAAAGTCAACATGCACGCATCAGGTGTACATATAAAATGGGAATAAACGACTACAGAAAATTAAAGTGGTCAACAGACCTGAGTGGTAGAATTCAACTTTATTGTCTTTATCTTGTCTGTAGTCCCCAACTTTCTACAGCTACAACGGTCTGAAATTCCCCAGTGTCACGGGAACTTGTATCTAAGCGCTTATCAATTTGACCACTTCTCTCTGGTCTAGAAGGCTCTAAAAGAACAAGTCACCAGTAAATAATGCCAGACTTGAAGTGGCCTGCAGTCTCCTGCTCCCGACTCTGCCTGCTCTTTCCATCTTAACTGCAGTTGTGGCAGCCATCACTTGTTGGCTAACCTGAACCCCACTCCCACTGTCACCTCCATTTCATGGTACCCCAAAGCTGCACTTGTGTATCCTGGCACCCCAGCAGTGGGCTACATTTCTGGCCAGAGCTATGACCCATGAAACATACACAAACAAGCCTGGGAGTTTGTGCTTTCCCAAGATGCAGGTCAACAATAGGAGCTCAGATTGTAAAGCCGAGATGCTGCCTGTACCCAGACATCCCTAGGAGCAGTGAAATAGGAAGCACCTTTGTATCTGTGTCAAGTAGTGCACGTGGAAGGAGGGAGGGGGCCTAAGAGACTTCTGGGAAAGCCCTGTGTGAGGAGACTCAGGCATGGGGACCCCAGGAGTGACCTCACTTCCTTAACAGTGACATCACAATGCAGAAAGCTGCAACCAGGCAGCCAACTGCTTACAGACAGCCCAGAAGGCTCACTTGTCTTGAGACAAGACTGACGATTAGTCATGAGTTGCTGTAGCTGGTGGAGTTGCTGCTGCTTTAGTAATGGGAAAAAGAAACACAGAAGCCGTGGCCTAGGAGGTGCGTGGAGACGCCTGGTTCGCTGTTGTCGCCGGCACCTCTGGCCATTCGGCCAAATGAGAAGGTGCAGCGAGAGCCAGACCAACGTGGGCCAGGTAATCACTTTGAAATCTCGGTTTTCCCAAATTTCACTCTTGGTGTTTGGCAGAGTGAAGGGGTCAGGAAAACGTGGAATGATAATAACCAATCGTGAATTGCAGTCCTGTGCCAGTTTGAACCACCCACCCTGATCTCTCCTCAGGAGGCAGAAGACCAGAAGAACCGCTGCCCTGGGGACCAGAAGGAGTCAGACCCCGGGGACCTTACTGAGTCCGCTCCCAGGGACCAGAAGGAGTGCCTCTCCGGGGACCCAATGGTCTCCTCCCCAGAGGCCCAGCTGCAGTCCCTTTCCATAGACCAGATGGGCTCCCTTCCCGGGGACCAGATGGGCTCCTCCACGGAGGACAAACCTGACTCTGTACCCGGGAACCCGACGGGCTCAGCATGGGAAGACCAGCTGGAGTCTGGCCCCAGGGACCCGATGGGCGCCACCACAGCGGACCAGACAGACTCGATCCCCGGGGCCGCCACTGGTTCTGTCCTTGGGAACCCAGTGGACTCCACTCCTGAGGACCAGCTGGACCAGCAAGACTGCGTCCCCGGGGACCCGACTAATTCGGTCATGGGAGACCCAATTGGTCCCACCCCAGAGGACCAGCTGGACCGGCAAGACTGCGTCCCCGGGGACCCAGTGGACTCCACTCCGGAGGACCAGCCTGAGGCCGCTCCTGGCGAACCCATGGGCTCTGACACTGGGGATACGATGTGTTGGGCCCCACAAGACCAAGACCTGCCGGAGTCCATCCCCGGGGACCCGGTGGACCCTGCCCCCGGGGACCTAACTGAGTCCTTCCCTGGGGACCTAGTAGACTCCGCCCCGCAGGACCAGCTGGAGGACCAGAAGGACTCAGTTCCAGGGGACCCTAAGATCTTAGACTTCGGGGATCTGGAGGAAGTGGTGGAAGACCTGATCACTTCCCTTCAGAACGGGGACCGCGAGCATCTCATCACTTTCCTGAGCACCTACCCTGCTCATACCACCATCGAGCAGGTGCTGGATGTCATCTTCAGGCGGTGAGTGCCCACTTCCGAGCTCAGAGGCCTCACATCCTCTTGTCGTTTATGGGAAGCCTCTGCTTTTCTCTGAGCCTACCTACTTGCTAGAGTCTTGTCAGAAGCCAGCAGCATGTAGTCAGACATTACTACCTCCAGGTTGGACCCTAGGGACTGCTGTGACCCTAATGAGTGTGAGTGTGGGTGTCCTCTGCACCTTCAGGAAGCTCTCTATCCTTGGCCAGTTTTCCTGAAGCATTGGTCAAAGCGCTTCTCCCATTGTAAAGGAGGTTCTAGAATTCATATTGGAGCACCTGATAGAGATGGGTCTTGAGTGGAGACCCGAGAAGGATAATCCGAGGGAACCTGTGTCCACTGAGATGTCCGGGTAGACATACTGCACAAACATATTTGAGGCACCTACAGAATGCAGGTGAACTAATAACCTGAGACTTTGATTCTGCTCCAGGAGTCAGCAGGCTCCCCAGATGTCTTTTAGGTAGGGAACTGGGACTCCACAGGTAACATCCTTCCTGATCTCCTCCAGGTATGCATGCTTCCGCCCCGGCTGCCAGGAGGATGAGCAACTCAAGAAGTAAGTGAGCTTTACAACATGAGAAAGAAAGGCCTTGGCTCTGCAGGGTGGTCTCCCTTGGGTACCAAGGGTGAGGGATGGCCGATGCTTGGGGCTCATGCTCCACGGTTCTACCACCATACACCATACTGAGGTCTAAGCATTGACTGGAGGGTGAAAAGAACTGCATGGGCACGGTCCTTGCCAAGTGGGGATATGGGGAAAGCCTGTGGCCTCCGTTGGCCTTCTGAGACTCTACTACCCTCATCTCAGTCTATGGCGTGAAGGCTCGCTCAGCTGTGCTCCATTAGAGCCTGATCATGGGGCGTATGGAGTTTCCTGCTCCCATGGACCTCTCAGCCCTGCTCATTGTATGGCTAAGGGCTGGATAGCCTCTCCTTTGCAGTCTCACATGCACGGAGTCTTGGGCTGGGTGGCAAAGGAAAGTCCAGGCCACTGGGTGCCCTGTCTGTCCCTTTCCACCAGCACCATTTGCACCCTCCTGGACACGTGGACGAGCGTCTTCCCCGGGGACTTTGCCACAACATCCGGCATGTCCGCACTGAAGAGGGTAAAGACCTACCTGATAATCCACCTGCCTTACTCGGACGTCCTCATATGTGTGCATGAGCTCCTTACGAGACTGCTCTCAGAAACTTCGGAGGAGAGCGATTAACAACAAGCCAGGTAGGTGCTTGACACTGTGAGGAGGTCTCAGGACCTGGTCTCAGGTCTCAGGAATGATTGGGGGATAGCCACACCGACTCCAGTGTCGTCTGTGTGACATGACATACGTCATTATGCCGGTCTGGAGCTGCGTATCCTATGGGACCAGGCTTCCTGGAGGTCCATGGCAAACGGTCCGGTATAGGCTGCCGTTGAGGCATAGATGGGTTTCTCGATTAGCTGGCTATGCAGGATATGGGCTTTGCACGATCTCTTTTATGATAATGATATTCTTTATATCTACAAGACAAGAATTATCTCTTCAGGAACAGCTCTGGGATAGGGAAGCACAGTGTGGGAATGTATAAGACTACAACAAAACAGCTATGGTATGTTCCCTTGCCATACACGGGGGTGTATGATGAGCAAGGGAACAGAAGGATTAATGTTGATGGACAAAGAGCGGTATAATATACTATGAATTTTATGGATAGGCTTGCTAGATCCCAACCCCCATGGTGTCTGCTGCATGAGAAGGTACAAAAAAGTATATTTCGGCAGGTGCAGAGAGCTGTCAGGCACATTTGGTCACTAGATGAGATAAAGAAAGGGTTAGAAAGAGGAGCTTGGGGGAGGCCCAGATAGCTCCTGATCTCTTATTTCCTGTGGTGTTTGTGAGTCATCGAGCTAACTGTGTCTGGTTCCAGGGTGACACATCTGGAAACTACGAAAACTCTGCTGCTGCTCTGTGGAGAAGAGGATGACTGGAGGAGCCTGGAGCGCATGGTGCCGCCGCCTCCATCAGCTGCCCTCAGCGACCTCAGCCATGCCCTTCTTGTTCCTCACAAGCTGCCTTACTCACGCGAGCATGCTAATCACCAGACGTGTCACAGATGACAATAGTGCACCCTCCTGATCTCCCTCTTGACAGTAGTGACGGCCTTAATCCCTGTGTGTGTCTTAGTTATTGTTATTGTCTGTAGCGGGGTCAGATTGCTTTTTAGAATCTTTTTAAAGCATCTTTTTTATTAAGTTAATAAATAACTCTGTGACCTTGACCAGAACCTTAGCTGTGAAATTGTGAACTCCTGGAAATGCTGCCAATCAGGCTCAGTGCTTTATCAGACCTACAACATTATGAAGGTCATATCAGGAAGTTTAATGACAAATAAACAAACAATCCCTTCCCTCGGATTCCTGTGTGCATCGACAAAGCTTATCTAACATTGATGCTCTTTTGAAACCTGGCATTTGACAGTGGCATTGGTAAAAGCTAAAATTATAGTACATCTTGGAGTACTGAAAATGCAGCCCTGCCAGCAAACCAAATTTCCTAATGGAGCAAGATGAAGGATGGAGAATGCATGGCAGGGGATTGGGGAGGTGTCTGGGCTGGGCGTGGGGTGGAGTGGGAGTCAGGTGCAAATTTGTGCACACGTGTGTGGAAGGGTGTGCGTGTGCATATGTGCATGTGCCTGTACGTGTGTTTGTGTGTGTGTGTGTGTGTGTGTTTGTGCATGTGTGTGTGTGTGAGTGAGTTTCCTGGTGGTGAATAGGGAAGAGGTTTATTTACTCATCAGCGCAGAATCCTGTGTGCTTCTTACTAGCAGAAAAAGTACTTTTTGCACAATCTAAAATTTCAGAGTGCTAGCTTTGACTTTTGCTCTTTGCCCTCTCTCCTGTGTAGTAATAGCACAGACAGTATTTTTAGAAGCATTTCTTCAGCTTTCCTAATCCTTGCCTTGCAGTTTCCTTCATCCAGGGTGCTTTTCCGTGGAGTTATTTGCTATTTGTACTCACGCTACATATTCAGGGTTACTTTTTTTCTACTAAGTAAAATATTAATCTCCCTTCAAAAAATTTAAATAAAAGCAATCTTTTCACAGCCCTCAGTGTTGTACAAAATCACTAAGGAAACTGTAAAAATTGTGTGTGATATCACGGAATGTTGGGTTTTCCCTCCCAAGCTCCTAAGGCCCAGATCCACGTTCCACATTACATGCATCAGCTGGGCAACAAAGGCTGATGTACTCAAGAGCCCAGAGCTGGGTGTGGTGGCTCACACCTGTAACTCAACACTGAAAGTTCAGATAAAAGGACAGTTGGTTCTTGGAGAAAATCAACAAGATCGACAAACACCTATCCAAACTAATTAAACGAAAGAGAGAGAACACGCAAATAAGATCGAAATGAAAAAGGGGACATAACCACAGACACAGAGGAAATTCAGAGAATCATTAGATCTTAATACAAAAGCCTGTATGCCACAAAACTGGAAAATGCAAACGAAATGGACATTTTTTTTAGATAAGTACCATATACCAAAGTTAAACCAAGACCAGGTGAACGATCTAAATAGATCTGTTAGTTGCAAAGAACTCGAAACTGTTATCAAAAATCTACCCTTCCAAAAAAAGCCCAGGACCAGATGGTTTCATTGCAGAATTCTACCAGATCTTCCAAGAAGAGCTAATACCTATACTCCTTAATGTATTTCACAATATAGAAACAGAAGAGTCATTGCCAAATTCCTTTTATGAAACTACATTACCCTGATACCAAAACCATACAAAGACCCAACCAAGAAAGAGAATTACAGGCCTACCTCACTCATGAACATCCATGCAAAAATTCTCAATAAAATACTGGCAAACCGAATCCAAGAACACATTAGAAAAATTATCCATTATGATCAAGTAGGCTTCATCCCAGAGATGCAGGGCTGGTTCAACATACACAAATCTATCAATGTATTCCACCATATAAATAAACTGAAAGAAAAAAAACCATATGATCATTTCATTAGATGCTGAAAAAGCATTCGACAAAAACCAACACCCCTTTATGATAAAGGTCTTGGAGAGATTAGGGATACAAGGGTCATACCTAAATATAATAAAAGCTATTTACAGCAAGCCGACAGCTAACAAATTAAACGGAGAAAAACTTAAAGCCATCCCACTAAAATCAGGAACACGACAAGGATGTCTACTCTCTCCATATCTCTTCAATATAGTGCTTGAAGTTCTAGCAGTAGCAATAAGACAAAATAAGGGGATCAAGGGGATTCGTATTGGAAAGGAAGGAGTTAAGCTTTCATTATTTGCAGATGATATGATAGTATACATAAGCGACCCAAAGAACTCTGCCAAAGAACTCCTATAGCTGATAAACACCTTTAGTAATGTGGCAGGATACAAGATCCACTCCAAAAAATCAGTTGCCTTCCTATACACTATGTATATTTTCTTTTATGTTTAGTTATGTTCTTTTTATCCCTGATCTTTCCAAGACCTTTATCATGAAGAAATGTTGTATTTTGTCAAGTTTTTTCAGCATCTAATGAGATGATCACGTGATTTTAATTTTTAGTTTCTTTATATGGTGGATTATGTTGACAGATTTCTGTATGTTGAACCATCCCTGTATCTCTGGAATGAAGCTGACTTGATCATGGTGGTTGATGGTTCTGATGTGATTGATTTGTCAGTATTTTATTTAGTATTTTTGCACCAATGTTCATGAGTAAGATTGGTCTGTAATACTCTTTGTTAGAAATGTCTTTATGTGGTTTGGGTATCAGGGTAATTGTAGCCTCATAAAAAGAGTTTGGCAATGTTCTTTTTGTTTCTATTGTGTGGAACAATTTGAGGAGTATTGGTATTAGTACTTCTTTGAAAATCTTGAAGAATTCTAAGCTGAAACTGGTGCGGGAGAATTGTCTGTAATCTGTCAATCATGTTTTGAATAAATGCTGATTGGCCAGGTAGGAAGTATAGGCAGGAAAACCAGACAGGAAATAGAAACAATACAATGAGAACAGGAGAATTCTGGGAAGGAGGAGGTTGATTCCCCCCACTCCTGCCTAGACCACGGAAGCAGCAGCATGTGATCTGCTGCACTGAAAAAGGTACTGAGCCACATGGCTAACATAGATGAGAAAAATGGGTTAATCAAGATGTGAGAGTTAGCCAGTGAGAGGCTAGAGCTAATGGGCCTATGAGCTTATAATTTATGGAGACCTATGTGTGATTTTCTTTGGGGCTAAACAGTTGTGGAGTAAAGGGGGGGACAGAAACCCCAACAAACAAGCCAGCCCTCATGTTACATGAAACCATCTGGTTCTGGGCTTTTTTTGATTCGGAGACTTTTGACAACTGTTTCTATTTCTTCAGCAGTTATAGGTCTGTTTAATTTGCTTATCTAGTCTTGATTTAACTTTGGTAGTGATACTTGTCCAGAAAGTTGTCCATTTCCTTTAAGTTTTCAAATTTTGTGGAGTACAGGTTTTTTAAATATGATCTGCTGATTCTCTGTATTTCCTCCATGTCTGTTGTTATGTCCCCCTTTTTGTTTCTGATTTTGTTAATTTGGATATTATCTTTCTGCCTTTTCATTAGTTTGCATAATGGTTTGTCTATTTTGTTTATTTTCTCAAAGAACCAACTCTTTGTCTCATTGATTCTTTGTATTGTTTTCTTTGTTTCTATTTTGTTGATTTCAGCTCTCAATTTGATTATTTCCTGCCTTCCCGTTCTCTTAGGTGAGTTTCCTTCTTTTTGTTCTAAAGTTTTCAAATGTTCTGTTAATTCACTAGTGTGGGATATTTTCAGCTTCTTTATGTAGGCAGTTAGTGCTATGAACTTGTCTCTTAACACTGTTTTCATTGTGTCCCATAAATTTGGGTATATTGTGTGGTCATTTTCATTGAATTTTAGGAAGTCTTTAATTTTTTTCTTTATTTCTTTCTTGACCGATTGATGATTCTGGTGATCATTGTTTAATTTCCATGCGTTTGTTGGTTTTCTGGAATTAGTATTGCTGTTGAATTCTGGCTTTAAGCAATGGTGATCTGATAAGATACATGGGGTTATTCCAATTTTTTTGTCTAAATTGAGGTTTTGTTTTTTTTTTTTTTTTTTTTACTGAGTATGTGGTTAATTTTTGAGCAGTTTCCATGAGGTGCTGAGAAGAAGTTATATTCTATTATGTTTGGATGGAAAGTTCTGTAAATGTCTGTTAATTCCAAATTGAATCATGAAATCTGCTAGTTCACTAATTTCTCTGTTAGGTTTCTATCTGGTTGACCTGTCCATTGGGGAGAGTGAGGTATTGAAATCTCCTGCTATTAGTGTGTGGGGCTTGATGTGTTTCAGTAATGTTTCTTTTACATATGTGGGTGTTCTTGTATTTGGGGCATAGCTGTTCAGGATTGAGACTTCATCTTGATGGATTGCTCCTGTTATGAGTATAGAGTGTCCTTCCACATCTCTTTTGATTGATTTTAATTTGAACTTTATTTTGTTAGATATTAAGCTAGCTATACCAGCTTGTTTCTTAGGTCCATTTGAATGGAAATTTTTTCCCCAGTGCTTCACTGTGAGGCAGTGTCTGTCTTTGAGGTTGAGGTGTGTTTCTTGTATGTAGCAGAAAGATGAATTCTGTTTTTGTTTCCAATCTGTTAACCTGTGTCTATTTATAGGTGAGTTTAGTCCATTTATATTATGGGATATTAATGACCAGAGATTACTATCTCCTTTAATTTAGTTTTCATTATTCGTGATGTTAATTTGTGTGTTTTCTCTTCTTTGGGATTTGCTCCTGTGAGATCAAGTGTCTGTTTTTGTTGATGTAGCCAACTTCCTTAAGTGGAAGTTTTCCTTCTAGTATTTTGTGTAGGAGTTTGTTTTGTGGCTAGGTATTGGCTAAATCTGGTTTTGTCATGAAATATCTTGTTTTGTCCTTCTATGGTGATTGAAAGTTTTGCCTGGCATAGTAGTTTGGGTTGGTATCTGTGGTCTCTTAATGTCTGTATAATGCTTGACCATGACCTTCTGGCTTTCATTGTCTCCAATGAGAAGTCAGGTGTAATTCTGATAGGCCTGCCTTTATAGATTACTTGTCCTTTTTCCTTTGCAGCTCTTAATATTCTTTTTTTATTCTGTATGTTTAGTGTTTTGATTACTATGTGGCAAGGGAATTTTTTTTTAGATCCAATTTATTTGGTGTTCTGTAAGCTTCTTGTATCTTCATAGGCATATGTTTCTTTAGGTTGGCAACGTTTTTCTTTTTCTTTTTTTTTTTTAACTTTTTTTTTATTGAGAAAAGGAGAAAAAAAAAACCAAGTTTCTTCCTCCTCCCAGCCTCCCATTTCCCTCCCCTTCCTCCCACCCTTCTCCACCTCTTTCCACCCTTCTCCCCCTCCCCCCACTCCTCTCCCTCTCCCTCTCCAGTCCAAAGAGCAGTCAGGGTTCCCTGCCCAGTGGTAAGTCCTAGGTCCTCCCCCCTCCATCCATTTCTAGGAAGGTGAACATCCAAACTGGCTCCCACAAAGCCAGCACATTACGTAGGTTCAAAACCCCGTGCCATTGTCCTTGGGTTCTCATCAGCCCTCATTGTTCGCCATGCTCAGAGAGTCCAGTTTTATCCCATGCTTTCTCAGTCACAGTCCAGCTGGCCTTGGTGAGCTCCCAATAGATCAGCTCCACTGTCTCAGTGGGTGGGTGCACCCCTCGTGGTCCCGACTTCTTTGCTCATGTTCTCCCTCCTTCTGTTCCTCATTGGGACCTTGGGAGCTCAGTCCAGTGCTCCAGTGTGGGTCTCTGTCTCTGTCTCCATCCATCACCAGATGAAGATTCTATGATGATATGCAAGATATTCGTCAGTATTGCTATAGGATAGGGTCATTTCAGGTTCCGTATCCTCAGCTGCCCAAGGAACTAGCTGGGGACATCGCCTTGGGCTCCTGGGAGCCACTCTAGGTTCAAGTCTCTTGCCAACCCTAAGGTGGCTCCCTTAACTAAGAATTGTGCTTCCGTGCTCCCCTATCCAACCTTCCTTTATCCCAATCATCCTTTTTCCCCAAGTTCCCCCCATTCTCCCCTTCTCCCTTTTCTCTCCCCATCTCCCCTTGCCCCACCCCCAAGATCTCAATTTTCTCCCTGGCAATTTTGTCTACTTCCCATAGCCAAGAGGACAACTATATGTTTTTCCTTTGGTTCACCTTCTTACTTAGCTTCTTTGGGATCACCAATTGTAGACTCCGTGACCCTTGTTTATGACTAGAAACCAATTATGAGTGAGTACATCCCATGTTCATCTTTTTGGGTCTGGGTTACCTCACTCAGGATAGTGTTTTCTATTTCCATCCATTTGCATGCAAAATTTGAGAAGTCATTGTTTTTTACCGCAGCGTAGTACTCTAATGTGTAGATATTCCACACTTTCTTCATCCATTCTTCCATTGAAGGGCATCTAGGTTGTTTCCAGGTTCTGGCTATTACAAATAATACTGCTATGAACATAGTTGAACAAATGCTCTTGTCATATGATAGGGCATCTCTTGGGTATATTCCCAGGAGTGGTATTGCTAGGTCCAGGGGTAGGTTGATCCCGAATTTCCTGAGAAACCGAAACACCGATTTCCAGAGTGGTTGCACAAGATTGCATTCCCACCAGCAATGGATGAGGGTACCCCTTCCTCCACAGCCTCTCCAGCAAAGGCTATCATTGGAGTTTTTTATTTTAGCCACTCTGACAGGTGTAAGATGATATCTCAAAATTGTTTTGATTTGCATTTCCCTGATCGCTAAGGAGGTCGGGCATGACCTTAAGTGTCTTTTGGCCACTTGAACTTTCTCTGCTGAGAATTCTCTGTTCAGTTCAGTGCCCCATTTTTTAATTGGGTTAATTAGCATTTTAAAGTCTAGTTTCCTGAGTTCTCTATATATTTTGGAGATCAGACCTTTGTCTGTTGCGGGGTTGGTGAAGATCTCCCAGTCAGTAGGTTGCCTTTTTGTCTTGGTGACAGTGTCCTTTGCTTTACAGAAGCTTCTCAGTTTTAGTAGGTCCCATTTATTCAATGTTGCCCTTAATGTCTGTGCTGTTGGGGTTATACATAGGAAGCGATCTCCTGTGCCCATCTCCTGTAGGGTACTTCCCACTTTCTCTTCTATCAGGTTCAATATGTTCTGACTGATAGTGAGTTCTTTAATCCATTTGGACTTGAGTTTTGTACATGGTGATAGATATGGGTCTCTTTTCATTCTTCTACAGGTTGACATCCAGTTGTGCCAGCACCATTTGTTGAAGATGCTTTCTTTCTTCTGTTGTATACTTTTGGCTCCTTTATCAAAAATGAGGTGTTCATAGGTTTGTGGGTTAAGATTCGGGTCTTCTATACGATTTCATTGGTCGACTTCTCTGTTTTTATGCCAGTACCACACTGTTTTCATCACTGTAGCTCTGTAATAGAGTTTGAAGTCAGGGATGGTAATGCCTCCAGAAAATCCTTTATTGTATAGGATTGTTTTGGCTATCCTGGGTTTTTTGTTTTTCCATATAAAGTTGATTATTGTCCTCTCAAGATCTGTGAAGAATTTTGATGGGACCCTGATGGGGATTGCATTGAATCTATATATTGTCTTTGGTAGAATTGCCATTTTTACTATGTTGATCCTCCCAGTCCAAGAGTAAGGGAGGCCCTTCCATTTTCTGGTATACTCCTCAGTTTCTTTCTTCAATGCCTTAAAGTTCTTGTCAAATAGATCCTTCACTTCCTTGGTTAGAGTTACCCCAAGATATTTTATGCTGTTTGTGGCTATCGTGAAAGGTGAAGCTTCTCTGATTTCCCTCTCTGCTTCCATATCCTTTGTGTATAAGAGGGCGACTGATTTTTTGGAGTTGATCTTGTATCCTGCCACATTACTAAAAGTGTTTATCAGCTGTAAAAGTTCTTTGGTGGAGTTTTGGGGGTCGCTTATGTACACTATCATATCATTTGCAAATAACGAAAGTTTCACTTCTTCCTTTCCAATTCGAATTCCCTTGATCCCCTTGATCCCCTTATGTTGTCTTATTGCTATTGCTAGAACTTCAAACACTATATTGAAGAGGTAAGGAGAGAGTGGATATCCTTGTCGTGTTCCTGATTTTAGAGGGATGGCTTTAAGTTTCTCTCCATTTAATTTGATGTTAGCCGTCGGCTTGCTGTATATAGCTTTTATTATATTTAGGTATGACCCTTGTATCCCTAATCTCTCCAATACTTTTATCATAAAGGGATGTTGAATTTTGTCGAATGCTTTTTCAGCATCTAATGAAATGATCATATGGTTTTTTTCTTTCAGTTTATTTATATGCTGGATTACATTGATACATTTTCGTATGTTGAACCAGCCCTGCATCCCTGGGATGAAGCCTACTTGATCATAATGGATAATTTTCCTAATGTGTTCTTGGATTCGGTTTGCCAGTATTTTGTTGAGGATTTTTGCATCGATGTTCATGAGTGAGATTGGTCTATAATTTTCTTTCTTGGTTGAGTCTTTGTGCGGTTTTGGTATCAGAGTAACTGTAGCTTCATAAAAGGAATTTGTCAATGCCTCTTCTGTTTCTATATTGTGAAATACATTAAGGAGTATAGGTATTAGGTCTTCTTGGAAGTTCTGGTAGAATTCTGCATTGAAACCATCTGGTTCTGGGCTTTTTTTGGTAGGGAGGTTTTTGATAACCTCTTCTAATTCTTCACGACTAACAGGTCTATTTAGATTGTTCACCTGGTCCTGGTTTAACTTTGGTATATGGTATTTATCTAAAAAAGTGTGCATTTCCTTTACATTTTCCAGTTTTGTGGCATATAGGCTTTTGTATTAAGATCTAATGATTCTCTGAATTTCCTCTGTGTCTGTGGTTATGTCCCCCTTTTCATTTCTGATCTTATTAACTTGAAAATCCTCTCTCTGCCGTTTGATTAGTTTGGATAGGGGTTTGTCAATCTTGTTGATTTTCTCCAGGAACCAGCTTTTTGTTTCATTGATTCTTTGGATTGTTTTCTGTGTTTCTATTTTGTTGATTTCAGCCCTCAGTTTGATTATTTCCAGTCTTCTACTCCTCCTAGGTGAGTCTGCTTCTTTTTTTTCAAGAGCTTTCAGGTGGGCTGTTAAGTCTCCAATGTGAGCTTTCTCTGTTTTCTTTAAGTGGGCACTTAGTGCTATGAACTTTCCTCTTAGGACTGCTTTCATAGTGTCCCATAAGTCTAAGTATGTTGTTTCTTTATTTTCATTGAATTCCAGGAAGTCTTTAATTTCTTTCTTAATTTCTTCCTTAATCCAGGTATGGTTCAGTAGTTGACTGTTCAGTTTCCATGAATTTGTAGGCTTTCTGGGTGTAGCATTGTTTTTGAATTCTAACTTTAATCCATGGTGATCTGATAAGACACAGGTGGTTACTAATATTTTTTTGTAACTGTGGATGTTTGCTTTGTTACCGACTATGTGGTGGATTTTCGAGAAGGTTCCATGAGCTGCAGAGAAGACGGTATATTCTTTCTTATTTGGGTGGAATGTTCTATAGATGTCTGTTAAGTCCATTTGCTTCATTACCTCCATTAAATCTCTTATTTCTCTGTTAGGTTTCTGTCTGATTGACCTGTCCATTGGTGAGAGAGGAGTGTTGAAGTCTCCTACTGTTAGTGTGTGCGGTTTGATGGCTGCCTTGAGTTTTAGCAATGTTTCTTTTATGTACGTGTGTGCTTTTATATTAGGGGCATAGATGTTCAGGATTGAGACTTCATCCTGATGACCTGTTCCTGTTATGAGTATAAAATGCCCCTCTCCATCTCTTCTGATTGATTTAAGTTTGAGGTCTACTTTGTTAGAGATTAGTATGGCCACACCTGCTTGTTTCTTAGGTCCATTTGCTTGATAAGCCTTTTCCCAGCCCTTTACTCTGAGTAGGTGCCTGTCTTTGTGGTTGAGGTGTGTTTCTTGTAAACAGCAGAATGTTGGATCCTGTTTTCGTATCCAATCTCTTTGCCTGTGCCTTTTAATAGGTGAGTTGAGTCCATTGACATTAAGTGATATTAATGACCAGTGGTTGTTAACTCCAGTCATTTTTTTAATCGTAGAGTTTGTGTGTTTCCCTTCTTTGAGTTTTGTTGGTGAAGGGTCTCTAGATGTCTGAGTTATTGTGGTCATTGTTGGACTCCTTGGTTAGTGATTTTCCTTCTATTACTTTCTGTAAGGCTGGATTTGTGGCTGCATATTGTTTAAATTTGTTTTTATCCTGGAAAATTTTATTTTCTCCATTTATAGTGAACGAAAGCTTGGCTGGGTATAGTAATCTGGGCTTGCATCCATGGTCTCTCAGTTTCTGCAGTACATTTATCCAGGACCTTCTGGCTTTCATGGTTTCCATGGAGAAGTCAGGTGTAAGTCTGATAGGTTTACCTTTATAAGTAATTTGGCCTTTTTCCTTTGCAGCTCTTAATATTCTTTCCTTATTCTGTATGCTTTGTGTTTTGATAATTATATGGCGAGGGGATGGTTTTTTTTGATCCAGCCTATTTGGTGTTCTGTATGCTTCTTGAATTTTCATAGGTATATCTTTCTTTAGGTTGGAACAGTTTTCTTCTATAATTTTATTAAATATATTTTCTGGACCATTGAGCTGCACTTCTTCTCCTTCTTCTACTCCTATTATTCTTAGGTTTGGTCTTTTTATTGTGTCCCATATTTCCTGAATATTTTGTGATGAGAGTTTGTTGGACTTGCTGTTTTCTTTGATCAGTGTGTTTATTTTCTCTATGGTATCTTCAGAATCTGAGATTCTTTCTTCTAACTCTTGTATTCTGTTGGTTATGCTTGTTTCTGTAGACTCTGTTTGTTTACTTAAATTTTCCATGTCCAGCTGGCCCTCTGTTTGTGTTTTCTTCTTTGCCTCCATTTCAGTTTTCAAGTCTTGCACTGTTTCCATTATCTGTTTGATTGTTTTTCCTTGGTTTTCTAGGGTATCATTCACTGATTTATTCATTTCTTCAAACTTTCTGTTATATTTCTCATCCATTTCTATAAGGGTGTTTTTTACGTGCTGCTTAAGGGCGTCAATCACTTTCATGAAGTCAATCTTTTCTACTTCTTCTTGATTAAGGTGTTCATGTCCTCCTGTTGTGAGGTCGCTGGTTTCTGGTGGCTTCATGTTGCTTTTCAGCTTGTTGGGTGAATTCTTGCATTGTCGTCTGCCCATCTCTTCTTCCAAATGCTCCCTTATGGATCTTCTTTTACCGGATCAGTTCTCCTTGCCTACCCAATGCTGGCTTTCCACAACGTTGTCTCTCCTGGTGCCGAGAGATCAGGTCTCCGTGCTGGTTGGGCAGCTCGCAAACAAAGCGCCTACCCTGCTTGGTGCAGGCAGGCCATAGAAACAAAGGGACTCCCGCCCGCTTGGGTGCCCTGAGGTTTCGGACCCAGTGCCCGTCTGGGCTGGGTGATGTTATGTGCCGAAAGAGGGCGGTGGGGCCGAAGTGGGGAGGGTTCTGGATGGAAGCTGGGTGGGATAGGAAGAAAGAGGCAGTATGCAGGGAGTGGAGGCCCTGCAGAGAGCTCAAGAAGGATAGGGGGCCAAGGAACCTCTGAGCTCCCCTTCCCAGGCTGGCGCCATGGGGCCAGAAACTCACCCCAACGCTGGGTCTCCTGGCGCCGAGAGATCAGGCCTCCGTGCTGGTGGGCAGGTTGGAAACAAAGCGCCTACCCTGCTTGGTGCAGGCAGGTCATAGAAACAAAGGGTGGTAACGTTTTTCTTCTATGATTTTGTTAAATAAATTTTCTGTGCTTTTGAGTTAAACTTCTTCTCCTTCTTCTATACCTATTATTCTTAGGTTTGGTCTTTTCATGGTGTCCCATATTTCCTGGATATTTTCGGTTAAGCTTTTGTTATATTTAATGTTTTCTTTGACTGATGAGTCTATTTCTTCTATTTTATCTTCAGTGCTTAAGATTCTCTCTTCTATCTCTTGTATTCTGTTGTTTATGTTTGCGTCTGTGGTTCCTGATCATTCTCTCGTGATTTCTGATTATATAATTCCCTTGGTTTGTGGTTTTCTTTATTGTATCTATTTCAGTTTTCAAGTCTTGAATAGTTTCTTTCATATATTTTATTGCTTTTTCTTGGTTTTCTTTAAGGATTTCTTCTAATTTTTTCATTTGTCTTTTCTTACACTTTTAAGAGGGAATTTCTCATTTCTTCTTTATGAGTTTCAAACATTCTCTTAAAGTTATTTTTTAGGTAATTTTCTTCTGCTTCATCTATATTTGGTTGTTCAAGTCTTGCTGTTGTAGGGTCTCTAGATTTTACTGGTGTCATGTTGGTCTTTGTGGTTTTACATGTGTTCTTACCTTGTCTACTCATTTTTTCCTCTAATTGGTGTGGTTGGGGCTGTCTGTGATTCTGGTGATTAATTTTCTAGATGCCAGTGGATCCAAGGCTCAGATGGTTGTTCCTCATGGTACAGTCAGTGCCACGTTCTAGTTACCCCATTGGTTACTCCATGTTCCTGGAGGACACTCAGCACTCCCAGGGTTTACTCTGCTCCTGAGTCGTTTTCTGTCTCATCCCTGCTCTGGTCTAGGTTGCTGGCTCATACCTGTTTCTGTAAATGTCCCATGTCTGGATCTGTTCCTGTAGAGGTCCTTGGCTTGGGGTTGGTCCTGTAAAGGTCTCTGGCTCTGATCTTCTCCCTTGGAGGTCCCAGCCTTGGGTGCACCTGGACCTATAAAGGACCTGGCTCAGACCTACTCTCTCAGAGGTCCCAGACTCACACCCAGATCCGCAGAGGTTTCTGGTTCCTGCCTATTACCGCAGAGGTCCCAGACAAATGCCTGGACCTGCAGAGGTCCTGACTCAGGTCTACTCCCTCAGAGGTCCCAGATTCATTTCTGGACCTGCAGTGGTCTCTGGCTCTGACCTACCCACTCAGCAGTTGCTCCCCCTGTACCTGCTCCTGTGGAGTTTGCTGTCTCAGGTCTGCTCCTCCAGGGCTCAGGTAGTTTGCTCAGTCTTGCCTCCACAAATGTCCCTGGTCTGAATCTGTTCCCACTTCCATGGTACTTACAGTCTTAGGCCTGCTCTGGCCTAGGTCAATGGCTCAGTCCTGCTCTTATGGAGCTTGCTACCTCAGGCCTGTTCCAGACTAGATTACTGGTCTAGTCCTGCTTCTGCAAATATCTCTGGTATGGATCTGCCCCTGCTCCCATGGAGTTCACCATCCCAGGCCCACTCTGGCCCAGGATGCTGCCTCAGTCCTGCTCTTGTGGATTCACTGCCTCAGGATTGTTCTGGCATAGGTCACTAGCTCAGTCCTGCTCTTGTGGAATTTGTTGCCTCAGGCCCATTCTGGCCTAGGTTACTGGTTCAGTCCTGCTCCTATTGTTGTCCCAGCTATTTTAAGATATTTTTTAAAAAATTTCTGTGTATAAGTATTAAGTCTGTCTGTTTGTTTGTCTGTGTATATGTGTTCCATGGAAACCAGAAGTGGGTGTCAGGTCCCCTGGAACTAGAATTGTAGACAATTGTGAACCAGTCTCCATTGCTCTGCAAGAGCATCAGGGGCTCCTAACTACTGAGCCATCCCTACAACCCCAATACACACAATTTTTATTTGTCCCCTCTCCCAAGGAATCTAGTGGTGGCAGGGGATGGAGGAGGAATATAATAACTCTTATCTATTATAGGTATTGCCTCATTTCCCTGAAGGTTATGTCTTCCTTGACATACTTACTCATTTAACTGCATTTTTTTCCATGTTAAACTTGCTTTTATTTATTGTGTAGCATGTGCATTACAGGAAACAAAACACAAGAAGCCAAGAACAGTCACCCAGCCACATGCAGCTGCAAGTGTACACACATCAGGTAACTGAGGTTACACAGTATGCACCATGCTTGCCCCCACATTGTGATTATTCACCATCTAAAACCCCACGCTACATGAGTATGTTGATAACCAAGAATACACCACGCCATCTCAATCTGTCAGACAAAGCTGTAATCCTGTCTTCCTTGGCAACAAAAATTTCATAGAAGACAAAAATGGCAGCAGGCCTCTAGATAGAAGTACTGGCGAAGTTACAATTAAAATTCTGCATTCCCTCAATGCTCAGCTTACAGGGAAACACAAAGCAACAGAGCACACTAAGCACAGCATTCCTAAGTTTATCTTCAGATCTATACACTAAAATGTGAAGTTCCTATGAGCACTGAAGATGCACCTATGGCAGGGGTTCTCAGGATGTCAATCTCAACAGCGCAGTGCTGCAGACCTCGCCCTGTGAGCCTCCCTGTCCCTCCAGTCAACCTAGCAATATGTCCAGACACGGCTCAATTCCATGTCTAAAAGTTCCATTCCAGTGTAACCATTCCTATGAAATAACAATCCTTAAAAGGTGCTGTTAACCCTCTATTTTCACCGTGTGTGCAATTTTTACATTTATGGATTAGTGCATGTGTGTAGGCACATGCATGCCACTTTGTATGGAGGCTAGAAGACAATTTGTGGATCAGTTTCCTCTTACGTGGATCCTGGAGGTCACATTCGGGTCACCAGTTTGTGGCAAGCGCCTTTACCTGCTGAGCCACCTACCAGTCCATTATGCACATTTTCTTACTGTGTGAGACAAAGCCCTGGCTGGCCTGGGACTCACAAGATCCACCTGCCTCAGCCTAGGATTAAAAGCGTGCATACTACACCAAGTTATTATGCACTGAAAAGCTTAAAGACAAGATGTTTCCAGTAACACTTCCGTTTCCCCAGCATATATACAGTGTGGGGCAGAGAATAGACCGCGCATCCCTAACGGACCCGAGAGCATCGCTCTGGTCTTGAACCTCCCCACCTCTCTTTAACCCAAGGGTCAGGTTTATGAATCTGTCATGGTTTCGTGGGGATAACAACCTCACTTCCTACATGGTTTTAAGAGTTCTTTCCTATGAATTTCAACACAGCTTTCAAACACTACTCTACTCTGTCACATACTGGCAGCCTCTTTCCCTTCTAGAAGACTAGGCGCTGCATATCTGACTCGTCCGTCTTCTGTACACATGATATACTGCAAAATAAGAAGCACAGAGAAAAGGGACAATGGCTAATCTTGCATCACCAAAACTTACATTAGTATTAGGCCTTCATACATTTTCTTTCTTCCTCCCTGCCAATCCAGCACAAGTCTGTATTGCTCAGAAGTGATCTTTTCATTCCATTTCCAAAAGACGGCATTTTACCACGAGTTTAAACAGGAGAATCTACAACATGTATTATTTACTACATCTACCTTTAACATACTTTGTGCACTTCTAAACACCTAGAAGGACTAGATGTTTCAGATGAGGACATAAATTTGTCCCCTATATACACAGTAGTGTGGAAACCACACACATGTAACAATGGTTAGATCTCAAAGTGTCTTCTACTGAGAGCATTCTGGTCTCCGACCTTTTTCTTCAGCCCCTCCCCTGTATCACAAGACACAGGCACCTGTCACTTGGACGATACTTTCCCAACTCTTCAGAAGACAACCTTGCTGTGAATTTTAACACTGAGTACACAGAAGGTGTTAGTTTACTAACTCTACTTTTGTCATTTGCTAGCAATTTAATACCTAGAAACTAGGTATCATAAATGAGGACCCCTTTGTCCAGTATGTACAGTATGTACAGTGTAGCAAAGTTAAATGTATATAACATACAGGGTGGTGGGAAGCTAAAAACATCTAGCACACTAATGGGATCTTTTTGCAGTTCCTTCCCTCCACCTCCTCAGTCCACTGGACAAGTCCAGCCTGTGCACTGTTCTCGGAGGTGGGTTAGCAATTCTACTTCTAAACATAGTATCTCCAGTTTTTCAAAACTATTTACATAAAGTATTATTCTACTACTTCTACTTTTAAATGTATCAAACACTGAAAATACCTAGACAGACCAGGTATCTCATGTAAGAACTTATCTGCTATACACACTACACTGGCAAATAAAACTGTATGCAAAGCAATGGTTATTATCTGAGGTATCTTCTAAATATAACCATCTGGGCTTTGACCCACTTTCTTCTCCCCTCTCTGCCTTCAAGCCAGTAGACAAATAGAGACATAGGCAATGCTCAGAAATAGCTGAACAAATTCATATCCCCAAATCATGTACAGAGCAACCTTTCCTACAAATTAACAATGTGCTAATTTTACTACTTTGTCATACATTGGCAACCTCTTTACCATCTAGAGATGAGAAGCTGAAAATTTTAGGCATGTGTCCATTATATACAGACTACACACAGCAAAACAAAATGCAAATATATAGCAATGATATCTGAAAAGGTCCCGTATAAACACACTAGTACATGACCGCGCTGCTTCCCATTTACTTCCTCCAGACCACTGAGCAAGTACAGACAGTACTGCTCACAGAGGGCTCCATAATTCTACTCCTAAAAGACAGCGTTTCATGAATTTTAGCAAAAAGATATTTACAAAGTGATATTTTACTACCTCTACATTTAACATACGTTGGGCACTTCTAAACATCTGGATAGACCAGATGTTTCAAGTAAGGACTGTTGTCCACTGTAGACACAGCAGTCCAGTAAACGGCACACATGGAACAAGAGTAGCAATTAAAACAATTTTAACACAAAAAGAAAACCTTAACATTAAAAATACAAAACGTATTCTACTACCTCTACTTTGTCATACACTGGCGACCTCTTTGACACCTAGAGTGACTAGACGTCGTAAATTAGGACTCCTTTGTCCTTTATATATGCTATGTACACGGCAAAGCCAAACACAATGGAGCACAATGGCTCAGAGCTCTGCCTTCCCCTGGGAACAGGGGCACAAACACGATGTGGTCAACTCGGGAATGGTTTAGTTCTGCCTCCCCAAACAGTATTTCAAATGAATCCTAACAAAAACGTATTTACATGATGTGTTGTTTTTCTACCACTACTTATAAAATATGTCAGGCACTTTAGAGCATCTAGAAAGATAGTTCCAAAAAAACACTCGGCATTGACACACATACACACAAACGGGGGGCGGGGGTTGAGAAATGAACAAAATGTGTACACAATACAACAGGAAAAAAAAAAGACGTCTTCTTCACACGACCAATCTGGCTCCGGACCTCTTCTTCCTCCGGCTGGCTCCTCTAACCTACTGAATAAACAAGGACGAATGTCGCTCCAGGGGTCTTTCTAGAGGTGGCCTAAACAATTCCACTTCAAAGTCACTTCTAGAAGACTCGTCTACGGTGTTTTTAAAGACGACTGGGTACGCCCGTGTGATTTCCTACTTCTACCCTGCGTCGGCAATCCCTACAGCTACGTGTCCAGATTTAGCCAAGGTCTCTCTAAAAGGGTCGGGGGGAAAGGTTGAGAGCAGCTTTTTCATATTATATACAAGGCCTTCTACTGCGACGGGGAAATCTTTGCCAGCGTTTCCGACTGGCCGCTTGCGATGTCACGTCCCGTCTTCTCTCGGGTGGAAGGGGGACCCTGCGGCCCTACGATCCATCGTTCCTCCCACTATGCTGGACTCGGCTCACCTCGCTCCAGGGCCGTCGAGGCCTCTGTTCATCCAAGTCCGAGGGCTCAACAGGGCGGTCCCCTCCCAGTGATGGCGGAGACCCGCCGCCTCAGGCTGCAGAGGCCCTCAAGGGCCAATCTTGGCTTTCGGGTGGCCGCCATTCTTTCCGCCACGCCACGCTCGCCGACAGCTGGAGATGTCTTCGAAGGCCTGGCTGGGGCTTCTCCATGGGCCCGGCCCTGGAGAGCAGGGGCCGGTGGATGGAGGAGGCGGTGCGCAGAGGCCGCCGCCATCGAGGCCCTTCGTTGGCGGGGGGAGGGGCGCTGCAGGATCGCGGCTCGACCGGATCTACGGCTGCTGTTGAGGGCTCGGGCTCCTGGGGTCCGCAGGACGGAGACCAAGGCTGCTCCCGGGCCCCCCCGGGTGGAGGCCATGGGGGCCCGGAGGAAGAGGCCGCACACCCTAGCTCGCCACGCTCTCTGCTGGAACTCCATTTAACTGCATTTAATGCTGAGTTGGTTCAGAAGATGTGAAAAATGAACTGAAAGTTGTCATATTTCCCCTCTCCTCCCTGAACTAATGATATGTGAAGCCGATTACACCCATCCATAATGCTTGGAGCAGAACCAAAAGAAATGGGAGCTATTTTTCCTATTAGAGTAATGCAATAAGGAGTGGGTTTTATAAATCTTTCCTTGGTATTTAAAAAGCCTCAATTGTTATTTTCAAAATGTGAAATATTATTAACATTATGATAATGAAATTAAATGTCAGGTCAAAAATCTCATTTAAAAGATTATGAAAAATTAAAATGAAAGAGTTTTCCCATGATAGATAGAAAGGCTATCTACTTTCTAGACAATAGACAGAAGGACTGGCCTAGAATTATTCCAGAAAACTGTAGGCAAATGCTCAGTGACTTATGAGAAGCAAAAACGAAGTCTGCAAATCCAGACATGCTATTTCCTGAACCTCTTTTTTATAATGTTTTGTCATTCACAAGAAAGTTGCCTTGAGTTCGCCATGCAAGCCCAAAGGTAGTTCTTGGAAGGCAGCATGACTCTGTCTCCCCATGCCTCTGATTACTGACTGCTCTGCCCAGAACAATGAACCATCTCTGTACACATGCCTCTCTATGTTTTCAGATTGGGCTGGGATGTCATTGGATGGTACCCTTATCTTTTATCATTTTCATATGCCTGACTTTTTCCAAAGTCTGAATTTATGTTTTCATCCTTCTCTCTAACTTTGGGTAAACTCTGCAATGGGTCCTCATTGCGAAGGGTTCAGTTAATAATAGTCTACCCCCCCCCCCCCCCAGGATCTATTAAGATCCTGGTTCTTGTTTGATTTGTTTTTATCTTGGTATTTCCCCAGTCATTTCCCCCCTCGCCACAAGGAACATTTCAATGAATTTTATGTTTCTTTTCACTTTGATATGTTGCAAATATATATATATATATAAAATGTGTTGTGAGTTTCGTTCACACAGTGGTATAGATCACATACTATTTGTAACATAGACCTGTACTGCGATTCAGTTCCTCCAGATAGACACCTCTGTTCATTCACATTAAGTCACTGGGTTTTGTGTTGTACAATTAGCACGTTTCTACTCAATAATTTCCAAAAAATTGACACCCAAGTTACCTCCAATGATGCAGCACCAGAAACATACTAAAGTGAAGATCTTTACATCATGGGACTGCTTGAGTGACCTCACAATATGGTGGCTGGCTTCTCCAAGCACGAGTGGTCCTGAGGTGAAGTCAGAAATGATTGACTATGACATTCTATTTGTTTTACTAGTCAGCAGGAGAGCAGCATGCAGCTGTGTGAACAAAAGCAGGGAGAGCAGTAGTCTGCATGGAACCTAGCAGCCTCATCTGCCCAATGATGTCCCCTCCATGTTAGAGCACTTGTTTCTTTCAAGTGTATGTACTTCTTCCATTGTCTTTGTGAGCTGATTGTTTCTTGGGAGTAGTCTGCTTCTTTAGTGTATACTTTCTTTCCATGTTTGTAAGCCATAGTCTTCATATTCCCATTGAGTTCTTTTATAAGAATGGTCAAATGGATACAAGTTTATGCCTAGCCAAGGGGATGTATTGCGTTCCAGGCCTACTAGGTCTACATAGAAAGAACCTGTTTTTTTTAAAAAAATAAGTACATTGTATACCATACATATTAATGAACTATGTGATCTCTTGTTAGACATCAAAAGACAGAGAGAGAAGGAGAGAGAATAATGTGCTTTGACATTTTATGTCAGGGAGGCTGCAAGGAGGACTCACCTTCTGAAAGCAGCATTTCACTGCAAGCCGAAATGGTATTCTATGGAAACACTAAGACATCATGTGTTCTTTTGTTTCTGCTGATCTGAAGCTTCTGGGTTGTTCACAGTTTGAGATGGTGATGTACCCTGAAAAATACTTATGGGCAGGAATAGTAGTGATGTCTTGGAGAACTAAATATCTACTCAGAAAAATAATGTGTATGGATTTATGGCTATTGCTTTTTAATTTTTTGATGAAAAACTGCCTTTCAGCACAGATGTGGCTGTCACCATTCTAGGTGGGAATATGCATGAGTATTAAGAGGCTGAGGATAAATAAGATTCCTCCAAACTATTTCCCCTATAGTGTGAGCCAGCGACAAAGAAGCTGAGACCCCCCACCAGAGTTTACGTAATGGCCACATAAATTCTTGGTATAGAAATTAATTACTGCAGCATAGTTTTTCAATTTGGCTACTCATTTCCTCTTATTTCACATTCCCAGTGTGTTTGAGGTCTTCAAATAAAGACTGAGAGACCGTTAACAACCCCGCAGAAAACCTGCCTCCAGATAGGCACACTCTCCACTACTCAACTGTATTTGATTTAGGAGACAGGAATCAAGAGACCACCAGTCTGTACTGTCTTTAGACAATATCAAAGTCGGTTAGCCTTAAGCCAGACTGCACAGATTATGTGAGTGTTATTTGATTTGTAGATAGCTATGAAAATTTGGAGTAATTAAAAACCTGGCTTTCCATTACAATTCAAGTTTCTGATTTTATTCTTGAAAGAGCTGAGGCAGGGATTTTTGACGTGGAAAGGTCCAAGTGCTAAGAAAATTGCAAAAGTTGGTGTTATCCACGCTTTGTCACAAAAGCAAACACCTGAGCTGAAACAAAATTTTGGCACACAATTAGTGGCCATTTCTGTTTATGGTCTGTTGGCTATATTACTTTCGTGCTTATTAGACAACGTCTCATGACAGAATAGCAAGTTGCTTACTTCGTGGCCATCAGGAAGCAAAGAAAGAGGAAGAGGAGGGGTTATTGTCTCCCATATACCTGTCAAGAACTTGATATCCTAAACTTTTTATTAGGTTTCAATAGCACCAATGGAAGAGTAAGCCATTGTCACAAGGACCATTAAGGAACATTCTAGATTTCAACTATAGCAAAGTCTATGTCCAGGGCCATACTGCTTCAAAAGAGCTCAGAGTTACTGTCTTGGATGTGGCATGTTCAGGTGATAGTCACCCTGACTTTTCTCTTTTAATTTATTCCTCTGCGTAACAGCAAGGAATCAGGTCCAAGATAGTTCAGGCCTTGTGACATGCCATGGAGCAAGGAACAGCAGCTTATACAGGTCAGAGTGTGAGCTTTTCCTCCACATTTTGTAGAGCAGAGGACAGAAAACCTAAGTGACGTGATAGAAACAAGTCTGGATAAGTGAGTGTAGGGCATAGAAGAGTCTTCCCAGAGGCTTGAGAGCCACTGAGAAAGCCCTGGCTGCCACAAGGTTGAGAGAGTTGAGCTATTGCTGCCTGTGCTGTCAGACACAAAGCATGTCAACTAGAGTCCAGATTTCAGTGCTCCTCTGCTCATTCCTGACCTTCTCCACTCCACTTCCCAAACTTCCAGTAATGGGTTTGTGTTTCACTCTTGCCCCAAAGTATTTGGGGAGTGTTTTAAGCACAGACCAATGCAACTCTGAAAAAAAAAAAAGAAATTGTTTTGCTAAGACAGTTCTTAGACAATGGCAGTATTATCTAAGAGCTAAGAGAATGAATCCTTTAGTTAAAAATCCCAACTTTGTTAGTATGTTCTGAGCATGTTCATAGAGGCTGTGCAATCAGTAAGTTTAGTTTTTGTATTTTTTTTTTTACTATATAGAGAACTAGAAGCAATAAGATGGGTGGATAGATAGATATTAGATTGACAGGTGATAAATAGATGGTAGATAGACTATAGAGATACATAGAAGACAGACAGACAGATAGATGATAGATGATGTGAAGTGACTCTCCCACTCCAGAAAGTCTGAAAGTCTCACCATCTGGTATCTGCAGATAAAAGAAACACTAAAACTAGTTATAGAATTCCATTAGAGACAAAGGCCTGTGCACTTAGGGGACTGGGAAGGGGTATGTATTGTTAGCTTTCTCACTGGTGTGCCAAAGTTACCAGACAAGAGCAACTTTGGCTCACAGTTTAGAAGGACATGGCCCATCGTGCCAGGAAAGCGAGGTGGCAGGAACATGATACCACTGGTCCCACCGTCTGCAGTCAGGAAGCTGAGAGCTGAACACTGCTGCTTCTCTCATTCTCCGCTGTCATTCAGTCTGGGACCCGAGCCCACATTCAGGGCTGGTCCCCTGCTTAGTTAAATCTCTGTAGATCCTCTTGTAGGCATGCCGAGCGATGCATCTCCTGGGTGATTGTAAATTTCACTGAGTTGACAATGAAGAGGAGCAGCTGCAGGCCCATGATCCTCAGCCTTTGCTTTATGCAAGGCACTAATGATATGCATGGTGCCAGCCCCTGCACTGATAAGAACTGGCCACTTTCAGTCAGTTTGCTAATTCAGATGCTCATTTCTTCCACAGCCACCTTCATGAATACACTCAGAAACAGAGTTTTACCAGCTATCAGGATTCCTCTTAACCCAGCCAAGTTAACACCTAAAAATCAACTACTAAGAAAAGTGTGTTACAAAATAACAATGGCCAGCCTGATTACTGAATTACCACTGGACCCAACAACACAAAGAGTTTGACCTGGAGGGGACTCGAAAGTCCATGCCCCAGGGAATGACACCACATCCAGGTATATATGCACAGTGCTGATTGAATTCAGCAAGTTAAAAATAAATAATTATAAAAGGAAAAGATACTAGAAAGGGAGATGTGATTGTGGATCCTGGAGAAAGCTGGCAGCACGAGGGAGGATGGACAAGATCAAGGTACATCCTGTACACATATGAAATTTTCGAACGCTGAATAAAAGAATATTTAACTGCTAAGTTTCTCTCTGTGTGATGGCTAATCTTGGCTGCCAAATTGACACAACATGGCAGAGAATTTCAGTGAAGGAATTGCCTCCATCCGATTGGCCTCTAGTCTACTCTGTGGAAGCAGTTTCTTGAGTAATGATTTATGTGGAAGGGCCCATCCCACTGTGAGCAGTGACGTACATGGGCAGGGAGGCCAGAGCTGTAGAAGAAAGGTAGCTGACAGGAACCAAGTGGGTAAGAAGCATTCCTTCGTGGTTTTTTTTTGTTTGTTTGGTTGGTTTTTTTGTTTCAATTCCGACGCTCAAGTTCTTCCTTGAGGAAGTTCGTGGCTTGGCTTCCTTCAGTGATGGACTGTAATCTTGAAGCCAGTTAATTTTCTCTTCTTCAAGTTGGTTTTTGTCTGTGTTTTATCAAAGCAACAGGAACCAAAGTACAACATTCTGTCCTCTCCCTCCCTCTTTCTTGCCATCCCTCTTTTCCTCCTTCCTTCCCTCCCTCTTCCATTTTTGTGCAATCCTAGGAATCTAACCCGTAGCCCTTATGCACGCTAGTCAAGTGCTCTACCATTGAATCACAGTTAACTCAAAATTTTATATTTTACTTTTTTCATCCTTGGTCATGTATAAATCCCACTTGAAACACAAAGGTTTTTTATTCATCTCCTAACGTTCATCTTTCAGATCATCTAATGCTTGATTTCTTGGTGTCATTGAGCCTGCCACCTCTCACTGCTTGTGAATTCCTGTTTACTCTGCCTTAGTCACCCCAGTATGAAGTCCACTGTGACTTTCAGGGGTTTAAGCTTCGTGCATCTTTGCAGTCTTCTTATGGATCAAATATAGAACAGGGGTCTGAGCTATCCCGACCACTATTCTGAGATCTAAGAATACAGGCAGCGATGGTCAAAACAGACCAGACCTTGTGCACAGAGCAAAAGAAGATAAAAAAAAAAACAAAACAAAACTAGAAGACAATTTCCAGAAGGCGGAGACAATATAACTTATTGTCTCACTCCCTTGGGAGGCAGAGTCAGGACAGTCAGTGGAGCCCAGATCAAGATCGGCCTGGGTGACATAACAAAGGCACCATTTCAAAACCAAAACGTTGAGGTTACTAGTTTAAAGAGGACATAAAGTCTAGAAGTGAGAGAGTGGTAGGGTGTGGAGCCCTGAGTATGTGTCTCTTCAGACACACATCTGTGCTCTTGTGTGACCAAGCAGAATACCTCCTGCAAGTGGTATGTCTAAGACCTGGGTGCTGAGAAGGAGCCAGGCACGTAAAACTGCAGGAGGTGATACAGACAGAAGGGCAAGTGTAAGCCGGGGAGGCTGATGCGAGCGAAGAAGCGATACTGAGAAACAGCATTGGAGATGTGGCCAATTTCAGAGTCTGGATTTTATTCTAATTTTCAAGAAGCTATGGGGATTTTACAGAGAGGAATTGGTTGATATTATTATTACTATATGATGTGATCACGGCAGCTGATGGAGGGCAGAAAGGCTTGGGAGGGAGCTGGCAAGGATGCTGTTGTCAAGGTTGTCACATTCTCAAGAGCAGACCCAAATAATAGACTTAGGTGCAAACAACTTGTGTGGGAGGTGATCCCAGGAAACAAGGAACAACATGCAGGTAAATGAGACAGCAGAGAAAGCTTTAACAGGCAATTCACCACCTGTCAGGCCAGCAAGGCTCTACCCCACCTTAGATGTGACATTTGTGGCCCGAGAAAGACAGAGAAGCTTGGTCACTTGAGGGGAGACACTCTTGATGTGAATAAGATGTGTATCTAAGGAAGTTAGAGGGGAGCTTGGACTGTCAGGCTGGAATGTCTACATGTCATTATCTAATCAATACTCCTCTGGGGTCACCATGAAGGTATTTGCAGAGGTGAAAAAGGTCACCCACAGTCAATTTTTCAGGAAGGTGAAAACCCTAGAAGGTCTGAATGAGCTGAGTTCAATCAGGCAGCAGAGGCCTGCATGAACGGGACACTGCTGTAACAGATCAGAACATCTACAGGAAGCAGTTTCTGATGCTACTAAAGGTGGCTGGAGGAACAGAAAAAGGGGGTAAGGTTTATTAAACCCAGGTTAAAGGTGAGGACAGCAAAGCTGGGAGCAAGGGCTCTGCCAGCCCTGCTGGTGACAAGATCCCTGAATAAGGCTCCCCACTTTCCTAATGTGGACACAGCAGTCTGCCCATACTCTTTGATGGCCTGGTGTTCCCCACATCACTGGTCTTTAAAAGCTTTGTATCCGTCTCAAGCCTGCCCTGCCCACGGTGATTCTTCACTGGAATGTTTTTGATGTTCATCCCTGTTGTCACATCACTTAACGTGTTCATTCACTTTTATGACTAAACCATATTCCACTGAACAGGCATATGAAGATTAATTCATTAATGTATCAGATGGTATTAGAGCTGTTTACACCAGCTAGCCACCGTAAACAATGGCATGGGCAGCTCTGCGCAGGCGTATCTTTCCCTAGATACACACTTGGAGGTGGACTGCTGTGTCGCATGTTAACGCTGTGTTTGACGTTTTCAGGAGACATAGGATTGCTTTCAAAGTGGCTGTCCTGGTTTTCGTCCACACCGACATGTATGAGGGCCTCACCGTCTCACCAGCACGTGTTCCTCTCTGACCGTGTATTGCGTTGACTGCTGTCCTGGGGCTCTGTGGTCATCTCAGTGAGGTTTTCTATGGAGTCTCCTGATGGCTGCTAATGTTGGGCATCTTTTCATTTGTTTATTGGTCATCAGGTACCCTCTTTAGAGAAATACTTTTCTCCTCTGAATGTGGCTATCCTTCTGTTTCTGCACCACTTGTTGAAAGACTCTAGAGGTGGACAGTAGATGTCCTTCTTTCCCATCGTGAGAGTCATGGCTGACTTTCTATTAGAAAACAGGTTAACAGGAAGAAAACATGAATTTATGTAATCCGAGAGTCCTCAGAAAAGGAGAAATGAAGATTTAGGGGGAACATTACACTTTGATGAGAAATGAGGTGCTGGTGTGACTGGTTATCTAATGATGCTGTTCTCAGGGGATGGCTCCCAGCCTGTCTGATCTAATGATGCTGTCCTCAGGAGATGGTCCTCAGCCTGTCTGATCTAATGATGCTGTTCTCAGGGGATAACTCCCAACCTGTCTGATCTAATGATGCTGTCTTCAGGGGATGGTCCCCAGCCTGTTTGATCTAATGATGCTGTCCTCAGGGGATGGCCCCCAGCCTATCTGATCTAATGATGCTGTCCTCAGGGGATGGCCCCCAGCCTGTCTGATCTAATGATGCTGTCCTCAGGGGATAGCCCCAGCCACCCTGTCTGATCTAATGATGCTGTCCTCAGGGGATGGTCCCCAGCCAGCTTGTCTGATCTAATGATGCTGTCCTCAGGGGATAGCCTCCACCCTGTCTGATCTAATGATGTTGTGCTCAGGGGATGGCCTCCACCTGTCTGATCTAATGATGCTGTCCTCAGGGGATGGTCCCCAGCCTGTCTGATCTAATGATGCTGTCCTCAGGGGATAGCCCCAGCCAGCCTGTCTGATCTAATGATGCTGTCCTCAGGGGATGGTCCCCAGCCTGTCTGATCTAATGATGCTGTCCTCAGGGGATGGTCCCCAGCTTGTCTGATCTAATGATGCTGTTCTCAGGGGATGGCCCCAGCCTGTTTGATCCAATGATGCTGTTCTCAGGGGATGGTCCCCAGCCAGTCTGATCTAATGATGCTGTCTTCAGGGGATGGCCCCCACTCAGCCTGTTTGATTTATGATGGATGCTGAGATGGCCCCCACTCTGTCTGGCTTGGAATTAACTATGTAAATTGGGCTGGCCTTGAACTCCCAAATATACTTACCACTGCCTTTTTTACTTGAGTGCTGGGATTAATGGCATGTGTCACCATACTTGGCATTATGTTTGATATTTTTTATGATTAAAAACAAGTTCGGGAGAAAAAGGTAAAAAGTAAAAACATTCATTTAGTATAACATAAGCACATAAAACCATTACATGAAATATCATATATATGTATGATATATGTATTCTAATATATATATGTATGTATTATATGTATATCTATATATTTAGCATTGGGTCCACAGGGTTCGCACAAAGATGGGAACAGACCACCAAAGTCTAATAGACCAGAAGCAAACTGTATCCCAGGGAAAAAAAATAAAGAAATAAAGCTCCATGGGGCACAAAAAGCTTATCAGTTAGCTGAGAACACAGCCAGAGATGAATTTGTAAGGCTGTGGCAAAGGCCCATTTTAGACTCCTTCATTTATTACAACCATTAGGCAATAAGAAAAGAACTTTTGCAATCTTAAGGTAAAACTCAGATACAAATTGCCCTTCTTTTCAATTTTTTATTTAAAACACTGCTTGGTCCATTAGCTCTAGCTCCTTATTTTTAGTTTTATGGATTTTTATTGAGATCTACATTTTTCTCTGCTCCTCTCCCTGCCTCTCCCCTCCCCTTAACCTTCTCCCAAGGTCCCCATGCTCCCAATTTACTCAGAAGGTCTTGTCTTTTTCTACTTCCCATGTAGACTAGATCTATGTATGTCTTTCTTAGTGTTTTCATTGTTGTCTAGGTTCTCTGGGATTGTGATTTGTAGGTTGGTTTCCTTTGCTTTATGTTTAAAAGCCATTTGTGAGTGAGTACATGTGAAAATTGTCTTTCTATTCTGGGTTACCTCACTCAAAATGATGGTTTCTAGCTCCATTCATTTGCCTGAAAATTGTAAGATGTTGTTAATTTTCTCTGTTGTGTAGTACTCCATTGTGTAAATGTACCACATTTTCCTTATCCATTCTTCAGTCAAGGGGCATTTAGGTTGTTTCCAGGTTCTGGCTATGACAAACAATGCTACTATGGACATAGTTGAGCACATGACCTTGTGGCACGATTGAGCATCATTTGGATATATAACGAAAAGTGGTATTAATGGGTCTTGAGGAAGGTTGTTTCCAAATTTTCTGAGAAATCACCACAATGACATCCAAAGGGGCTGTGCCAGATTGCATTCACACCAGCAATGCAGGAGCGTTCCCTTTACCCCACAACCTCTCCAGCATAAGTTGTCATCAGTGTTTTTTTTTTGTTTGTTTGATTTTTTATTTTTTTTAAATTTATTTATTTATTAAAGATTTCTGTCTCTTCCCCACCACCGCCTCCCATTTCCCTCCACCTCCCCCAATCAAGTCCCCCTCCCTCCTCAGCCCGAAGAGCAATCAGGGTTCCCTGCCCTGTGGAAAGTCCAAGGAACCCCCACCTCCATCCAGTTCTAGTAAGGTGAGCATCCAAACTGCCTAGGCTCCTACAAAGCCAATACGTGCAGTAGGATCAGAAACCCATTGCCATTGTTCTTGAGTTCTCAGTAGTCCACATTGTCCACTATGTTCAGCGAGTCCGGTTTTATCCCAGGCTTTTTCAGACCCAGGCCAGCTGGCCTTGGTGAGTTCCCAATAGAACATCCCCATTGTCTCAATGTGTGGGTGCACCCCTTGCGGTCCTGAGTTCCTTGCTCGTGCTCTCTCTCCTTCTGCTCATGATTTGGACCTTGAGATTTCTGTCCGGTGCTCCAATGTGGGTCTCTGTCTCTGTCTCCTTTCATCGCCTGATGAAGGTTAATATTCAGGAGGATGCCTATATGTTTTTCTTTGGGTTCTCCTTATTTAGCTTCTCTAGGATAGTGAATTATAAGCTCAATGTCCTTTATTTATGGCTAGAAACCAAATATGAGTGAGTACATCCCATGTTCCTCTTTTTGGGTCTGGCTTACCTCACTAAAATAGTGTTTTCTATTTCCATCCATTTGCATGCAAAATTCAAGAAGTCCTTGTTTTTTACTGCTGAGTAGTACTCTAATATGTATATATTCCATACTTTCTTCATCCATTCTTCTATTGAAGGGCATCTAGGTTTTTTCCAGGTTCTGGTTATTACAAACAATGCTGCTATGAACATAGTAGAGCATATATTTTTGTTGTATGATAAGGCCTCTCTTGGGTATATTCCCAAGAGTGGTATTGCTGGGTCCAGGGGTAGGTTATTCCCGAATTTCCTGAGAAACCGCCACACTGCTTTCCAAAGTGGTTGCACAAGTTTGCATTCCCACCAGCAATGGATGAGTGTACCCCTTTCTCCACAACTTCTCCAGCAAAGGGAATCCTTGGTGATTTTTATTTTAGCCATTCTGACAGGTGTAAGATGGTATCTTAAAGTTGTCTTGATTTGCATTTCCCTGATCGCTAAGGAAGTTGAGCATGACCTTAAGTGTCTTTTGGCCATTTGGACTTCTTCTATTGAGAATTCTCTGTTCAGCTGCGTGCCCCATTTTATAATTGGGTTGATTAGCCTTTTACGGTCTAGTTTCTTGAGAACTTTATATATTTTGGAGATCAGACCTTTGTCAGTTGTTGGGTTGGTAACGATCTTCTCCCAGTCAGTGGGTTGCCTTTGTGTCTTAGCAACAGTATCCTTTGCTTTACAGAAGCTTCTCAGTCTCAGGAGGTCCCATTTATTCAATGATGTCCTTAATGTCTGTGCTACTGGGGTTATACGTAGGAAGTGGTCTCCTGTGCCCATGTGTTGTAGAGTACTTCCCACTTTCTCTTCTATCAGGTTCAGTGTGTTCGGACTGATATTGAGGTCTTAAATCCATTTGGACTTGAGTTTTGTGCATGGTGATAGATATGGGTCTCTTTTCATTCTTCTACCGGTTGACATCCAGTTTTGCCAGCACAATTTGTTGAAGATGCTCTCTATTTTCCATTGTATACTTTTAGCTTCTTTATCGAAAATCAGGTGTTCATAGGTTTGTGGGATAATGTCAGGGTCTTCTATTCAATTCCATTGGTCGACTTCTCTGTTTTTATGTCAATACCAAGCTGTTTTCAATACTGTAGCTCTGTAGTAGAGTTTGAAGTCAGGGATGGTAATGCCTCCAGAAGATCCTTTGTTGTATAAGATTGTTTTGGCTATCCTGGGTTTTTTGTTTTTCCATATTAAGTTGATTATTGTCTTCTCCAGATCTGAGAAGAATTTTGATGGGATTTTGATGGGGATTGCATTGAATCTATAGATTGCTTTTGGTAAAATTGCCATTTTTACTATGTTGATCCTCCCAATCCAAGAGCAAGGGAGATCCTTCCATTTTCTGGTGTCCTCTTCAATTTCTTTCTTCAAAGACTTAAAGTTCTTGTCAAATAGATCTTTCACATCCTTGGTCAGAGTTACCCCAAGATATTTTATGCTATTTGTGGCTATCGTGAAAGGTGATGCTTCTCTAACTTCCCTCTCTGTTTCCTTATCCTTAGTGTATAGGAAGGCCACTGATTTTTTGGAGTTGATCTTGTATCCTGCCACAATACTAAAGGTGTTTATCAGCTGTAGGAGTTCTTTGGTAGAGTTTTTGGGGTCGCTTATGTATACTATCACATCATCTGCAAATAACGAGAGCTTAACTTCTTCTTTTCCGATACGAATCCCCTTGATCCCCTTATGTTGTCTTATTGCTATTGCTAGAACTTCAAGCACTATATTGAAGAGGTATGGCGAGAGTGGACATCCTTGTCGTGTTCCTGAGTTTAGTGGGATGGCTTTGAGTTTTTCTACGTTTAACTTAATGTTAGCTGTCGGCTTGCTGTATATAGCTTTGATTATGTTTAGGTATGACCCTTGTATCCCTAATCTCTCCAAGACTTTTATCATAAAGGGGTGTTGAATTTTGTCAAATGCTTTTTCAGCATCTAATGAAATGATCATATGGTTTTTTCTTTCAGTTTATTTATATGCTGGATTACATTGATAGATTTTCGTATGTTGAACCAGCCCTGCATCTCTGGGATGAAGCCTACTTGATCATGATGGATAATTTTTCTAATGTGTTCTTGGATTCAGTTTGCCAGTATTTTATTGAGAATTTTTGTGTCGATATTCATGAGTGAGACAGGCCTGTAATTCTCTTTCTTGGTTGGGTCTTTGTGTGGTTTTGGTATCAGGGTAACTGTACTTTCATAAAAGGAATTAGGCAATGCCTCTTCTGTTTCTATATTGTGAAATACATTAAGGAGTATAGGTATTAGGTCTTCTTGGAAGTTCTGGTAGAATTCTGCATTGAAACCATCTGGTCCTGGGCTCTTTTTGGAGGGGAGATATTTGATAACAGTGTCGAGTTGTTCGCGGCTAACAGGTCTATTTAGATTGTTCACCTGGTCTTGGTTTAGCTTTGGTATATGGTACTTATCTAAAAAAATGTCCATTTCTTTTGCATCTTCTAGTTTTGTGGCATACAGGCTTTTGTAGTAAGATCTAATGAGTCTCTGAATTTCCTCTGTGTCTGTGGTTATGTCCCCCTTTTCATTTCTAATCTTATTTATTTGCGTGTTCTCTCTCTGTCGTTTAATTAGTTTGGATAGGGGTTTGCCAATTTTGTTGATTTTCTCCAGGAACCAACTTTTTGTTTCATTGATTCTTTGGACTGTTTTCTGTGTTTCTATTTTGTTGATTTCAGCCCTCAGTTTTATTATTTCCAGTCTTCTACTACTCCTGGGCGCGTCTGCTTCTTTTTTTTTCTAAAGCTTTCAGGTGTGCTGTTAAGTCTCCGATGTATGCTTTCTCTATTTTCTTTAAGTGGGCACTTAGTGCTATGAACTTCCCTCTTAGCCCTGCTTTCATAGTGTCCCATAGGTTTGAGTATGTTGTCCCTTTATTTTCATTAAATTCAAGGAAGACTTTAATTTCTTTCTTTATTTCTTCCTTGACCCAGGTGTGGTTCAGTAGTTGACTGTTCAGTTTCCATGAGTTTGTCAGTTTTCTGGGGGTAGCGTGGTTGTTGCCTTCTAACTTTAATCCGTGGTGATCTGATAAGACACAGGTGGACACTGATATTTTTTTGTATCTGTGGAGGTTTCCTTTGTTTTCAAGTATGTGGTCAATTTTCGAGAAGGTTCCATGAGCTGCAGAGAAGAAGGTATATTCTTTCCTATTTGGGTGGAATGTTCTATAGATGTCTGTTAAGTCCATTTGCTTCATTACCTCCAGTAGTTCTCTTAATTCTCTATTAGGTTTCTGTCTGATTGACCTGTCCATTGCTGAGAGAGGTGTATTGAAGTCTCCTACTACTAGTGTGTGTGGTTTGATATCTGCCTTGAGTTTTACTAATATTTCTTTTACATAAGTGGGTGCTTTTATATTAGGGGCGTAGATATTCAGGATTGAGACGTCCTCCTGACGAATTGTTCCTGTTATGAGTATAAAGTGTCCATCTCGATCTCTTCTGATTCATTTTAGTTTGAAGTCAGTTTTGTTAGAAATTAATATGGCCACACCTGCTTTTTTCTTAGGACCATTTGCTTGAAACACCTTTTCCCAACCCTTTACTCTGAGTAGATGCCTGTCTTTGTGGTTGAGATGTGTTTCTTGCAAACAGCAGAATGTTGGATCCTGTTTTCGTATCCAGTCTCTTAGCCTGTGCCTTTTTATAGGTGAATTGAGACCATTAATATTAAGTGATATTAATGACCAGTGGTTGTTTATTCCGGATATTGTTATTGTTTTTGGAAGTAGAATTTGTGTGTCTCCCTTCTTTGAGTTGTGCTGGTGAATGGTCGCTAGATGCCTCAGTTATTGTAGGCATTGTTGGCAATGTTGGATTCCTTGGGTTGCGATTTTCCTTCTATTCCTTTCTGTAGGGCTGGATTCGTGGCTACGTATTGTTTAAATTTGTTCTTATCCTGGAATGTCTTGTTTTCTCCATTTATAGTGAATGAAAGCTTGGCTGGGTATAGTAGTCTGGGCTTGCATCCATGGTCTCTTAGCTTCTGCAGTACTTCTATCCAGGACCTTCTGGCTTTCATTTTTTCCATAGAGAAGTCAGGTGTAAGTCTGATCGGTTTACCTTTATAAGTTACTTGGCCTTTTTCCTTTGCAGCTCTTAATATTCTTTCTTTAACCTGTATATTTTGTGTTTTGATTATTAGATGGCGAGGGTATGTTTTTCTTTGATCCAGTCTGTTTGGTGTTCTGTATGCTTCTTGAATATTCGAAGGAATATCTTTCTGTATGTTGGGAAAGTTTTCTTCCGTAATTTTGTTAAAAATATTTTCTGGCCTTTGAGCTGTGACTCTTCTCCTTCTTCTATTCCTATTATTCTTAGGTTTGGTCTTTTTATTGTGTCCCATAATTCCTGAATGTTTTGTGATGAGAATTTGTTGGCTTTGCAGTTTTCTTTGATCATTGCATTTATTTTCTCTACGGTGCCCTCAGAATCTGAGATTCTTTCTTCTATTTCTTGTATTCTATTGATTATGCTTGTTTCTGTAGGCTCTGCTTGTTGACCTAGATTTTCCATATCCAGCTGGTCCTCAGTTTGTGTTTTCTTCCTTGCTTCCATTTCAGCTTCCAATTCTTGAACTGTTTCCATTACCTGTTTGATCGTTCTTTCTTGGTTTCCCAGGGTATTATATACGTATTTACTCATTTCTTCAAACTTTTGGTTATCCTTCTCATCCATTTCTATAAAGGCATTTTTCACATGTTGTTTAAGGGACTCTATTGCTTTCATAAAGTCAATTTTTTCCACTTCTTCTGTGTTAGGGTGTTGAAGACCTTCTGTTGTAAGATCATTGGGTTCTGGTGTTTTCATGCTGTTTTTCGGATTATTGGGTGAATTCTTGCCTTGGCGTCTGCCCATCTCCTCCTATGGATGCTATCTAATGGGTCTTTTAAAACTGGTTCAGGTTTCCCTGCTGGCCAGGGGCTCCTCTTACAAAATGCCCTTGCTCTGTTTCCTGGTTCCTGCGGGGGGGGGGGGGGGGCAAGGTCCCTCTCACCCCTCAGAAGGGTCTTCAGGAATAGGGCCTGGCTCCTCCTTTGCCAGGGACTTCGTCAACCAAAAGCCTACCTCTTTGATTTAATTGTAGTGGGGCGATCTGGTCTCGGTGTGCGGTCCCTGCAGCCTGTATCTGCTGCCAGGACGGTTTCTGCTGCCTGCGTCCTCTGCTGCCGCTCAGGTCCCAACCAGTCCCTACCAGCTGCAGGGGCGTCCTCCATCCGCCTCCGCGACCGGGTTCTGTCCGCCCACCTCCGTGACTGGGTTCCATTCGCTGTCATCAGTGTTTTTATCTTGGTCATTCCATTGATGAAATCTCAGAGTTGTTTTGAATTTTGTATTTCTCTGTTGACTAAAAATGTTGAGTATGTTCTTAAGTGCCTTTCAGTTATTTTAGATTCCTCTATTGAGAGTTCTCTGATAAGGTCTGTACCCCCCTTTTATTCGGTTATCTGTTCTTTTGATGACCAATTTCTTTGAGCTATTTGTATTTTTGGAGATCAGCCCTCTGTTTGATGTGGGGTTGGTGAAGATCTTTTCCCATTCTGTTGAATTGGACTTCTCCTTCTATATACCTATTATTCTTAAGTTTGGTCTTTTCATGGTGTCCCATATTTTCTGAATATTTTGTGTTAAACTTTTCTTAGATTTAATGTTTTCTTTGACTGATGAGTCTATTTCCTCAATTGTATATTCAGCACTCAAGATTCTGTCTTCCATCTCTTGTATTCTGTTCTTTATTTTTGAACTTGTGGTTCCTGATTATTTTCTCATGATTTTTTTCTATAATTACCTTGGCTTGTGTTTTCTTTATTGTCTCTATTTCAGTTTTCATGTCTTGAATAATTTCTTTTTTTTAATGATAAAGCTCAAATTTTTTTTATTGAGAAAAGGAAAAAAAAACAAGTTTCCGCTTCCTCCCAGCCTCCCATTTCCCTCTCCCTCCTCCCACCCTTCTCCCCCTCTTTCCACCCTTCTCCCCGTCCACCCACTCCTCTCCCTCTCCCTCTCCAGTCCAAAGAGCAGTCAGGGTTCCCTGCCCTGTGGTAAGTCCTAGGTCCTCCCCCCTCCGTCCATATCTAGGAAGGTGAACATCCAAACTGGCTAGGCTCCCACAAAGCCAGCACATTAAGTAGGATCAAAACCCTGTACCATTGTCCTTGGCTTCTCAGCAGCCCTCATTGTCCACCATGTTCAGAGAGTCCGGTTTTATCCCATGCTTTTACAGTCACAGTCCAGCTGGCCTTGGTGAGCTCCCAATAGATCAGCTCCACTGTCTCAGTGGGTGGGTGCACCCCTCATGGTCCCGACTTCTTTGCTCATGTTCTCCCTCCTTCTGCTCCTCATTGGGACCTTGGGAGCTCAGTCCAGTGCTCCAGTGTGGGTCTCTGTCTCACCAGATGAAGGTTCTATGGTGATATGCAAGATATTCATCAGTATGGCTATAGGATAGGGTCATTTCAGGTTCCCTATCCTCAGCTGCCCAAGGAACTAGCTGGGGACATCGCCTTGGGCTCCTGGGAGCCACTCTAGGTTCAAGTCTCTTGCCAACCCTAAGGTGGCTCCCTTAACTAAGAATTGTGCTTCCGTGCTCCCCTATCCAACCTTCCTTTATCCCAATCATCCTTTTCCCCCAAGTTCCCCCCATCCTCCCCTTCTCCCTTTTCTCTCCCCATCTCCCCTTACCCCCATCCCACCCCACCCGCAAGATCCCAATTTTCTCCCTGGCAATTTTGTCTACTTCCCATAGCCAAGAGGATAACTATATGTTTTTCCTTGTGTTCACCTTCTTACTTAGCTTCTTTAGGTTCACCAATTGTAGACTCCGTGACCCTTGTTTATGGCTAGAAACCAATTATGAGTGAGTACATCCCATGTTCATCTTTTTGGGTCTGGCTTACCGCACTCAGTTTAGTGTTTTCTATTTCCATCCATTTGCATGCAAAATTTGAGAAGTCATTGTTTTTTACCGCAGCGTAGTACTCTAATGTGTAGATATTCCACACTTTCTTCATCCATTCTTCCATTGAAGGGCATCTAGGTTGTTTCCAGGTTCTGGCTATTACAAATAATACTGCTATGAACATAGTTGAACAAATGCTCTTGTCATATGATAGGGCATCTCTTGGGTATATTCCCAGGAGTGGTATTGCTAGGTCCAGGGGTAGGTTGATCCCGAATTTCCTGAGAAACTGAAACACCAATTTCCAGAGTGGTTGCACAAGATTGCATTCCCACCAGCAATGGATGAGGGTACCCCTTCCTCCACAGCCTCTCCAGCAAAGGCTATCATTGGAGTTTTTTATTTTAGCCACTCTGACAGGTGTAAGATGATATCTCAAAATTGTTTTGATTTGCATTTCCCTGATCGCTAAGGAGGTTGAGCATGACCTTAAGTGTCTTTTGGTAATTTGAACTTCCTCTGCTGAGAATTCTCTGTTCAGTTCAGTGCCCCATTTTTTTAATTGGGTTAATTAGCATTTTAAAGTCTAGTTTCCTGAGTTCTCTATATATTTTGGAGATCAGACCTTTGTCTGTTGCGGGTTGGTGAAGATCTTCTCCCAGTCAGTAGGTTGCCTTTTTGTCTTGGTGACAGTGTCCTTTGCTTTACAGAAGCTTCTCAGTTTTAGTAGGTCCCATTTATTCAATGTTGCCCTTAATGTCTGTGCTGTTGGGGTTACACATAGAAAGCGATCTCCTGTGCCCATCTCCTGTAGGGTACTTCCCACTTTCTCTTCTATCAGGTTAAAAGTGTTCTGACTGATACTGAGTTCTTTAATCCATTTGGACTTGAGTTTTGTGCATGGTGATAGATATGGGTCTTTTTTCATTCTTCTACAGGTTGACATCCAGTTTTGCCAGCAACATTTGTTGAAGATGCTTTCTTTCTTCCATTGTATACTTTTGGCTCCTTTATCAAAAATGAGGTGTTCATAGGTTTGTGGGTTAAGATTCGTGTCTTCTATATGATTTCATTGGTCGACTTCTCTGTTTTTATGCCAGTCCCACACTGTTTTCATCACTGCATCTCTGTAATAGAGTTTGAAGTCAGGGATGGTAATGCCTCCAGAAAATCCTTTATTGTATAGGATTGTTTTGGCTATCCTGGGTTTTTTGTTTTTCCATATAAAGTTGATTATTGTCCTCTCAAGATCTGTGAAGAATTTTGATGGGACCCTGATGGGGATTGCATTGAATCTATAGATTGCTTTTGGTAAAATTGCCATTTTTACTATGTTGATCCTCCCAATCCAAGAGTAAGGGAGGTCCTTCCATTTTCTGGTATACTCCTCAGTTTCTTTCTTCAATGCCTTAAAGTTCTTGTCAAATAGATCCTTCACTTCCTTGGTTAGAGTTACCCCAAGATATTTTTATTCTATTTGTGGCTATCGTGAAAGGTGAAGCTTTTCTGATTTCCCTCTCTGCTTCCATATCCTTTGTGTATAAGAGGGCGACTGACTTTTTGGTGTTGATCTTGTATCCTGCCACATTACTAAAGGTGTTTATCAGCTGTAGGAGTTCTTTGGTAGAGTTTTTGCGGTCGCTTATGTATACTATCATATCATCTGCAAATAACGAGAGCTTAACTTCTTCTTTTCCGATACGAATCCCCTTGATCCCCTTATGTTGTCTTATTGCTATTGCTAGAACTTCAAGCACTATATTGAAGAGGTATGGCGAGAGTGGACATCCTTGTCGTGTTCCTGAGTTTAGTGGGATGGCTTTGAGTTTTTCTCCGTTTAACTTAATATTAGCTGTCGGCTTGCTGTATATAGCTTTGATTATGTTTAGGTATGACCCTTGTATCCCTAATCTCTCCAAGACTTTTATCATAAAGGGGTGTTGAATTTTGTCAAATGCTTTTTCAGCATCTAATGAAATGATCATATGGTTTTTTCTTTCAGTTTATTTATATGCTGGATTACATTGATAGATTTTCGTATGTTGAACCAGCCCTGCATCTCTGGGATGAAGCCTACTTGATCATAATGGATAATTTTTCTAATGTGTTCTTGGATTCAGTTTACCAGTATTTTGTTGAGGGTTTTTGCGTTGATGTTCATGAGTGAGGTAGGCCTGTAATTCTCTTTCTTGGTTGAGTCTTTGTGCGGTTTTGGTATCAGAGTAGCTGTAGCTTCATAAAAGGAATTAGGCAATGCCTCTTCTGTTTCTATATTGTGAAATACATTAAGGAGTATAGGTATTAGGTCTTCTTGGAAGTTCTGGTAGAATTCTGCATTGAAACCATCTGGTCCTGGGCTTTTTTTGGTAGGGAGGTTTTTGATAACTGTTTCTAATTCTTCGCGACTAACAGATCTATTTACATTGTTCACCTGGTCCTGGTTTAACTTTGGTATATGGTATTTATCTAAAAAAGTGTCCATTTCCTTTACATTTTCCAGTTTTGTGGCATATAGGCTTTTGTATTAAGATCTAATGATTCTCTGAATTTCCTCTGTGTCTGTGGTTATGTCCCCGTTTTCATTTCTAATCTTATTAATTTGCAAATTCTCTCTCTGCCGTTTGATTAGTTTGGATAGGGGTTTGTCAATCTTGTTGATTTTCTCCAGGAACCAGCTTTTTGTTTCATTGATTCTTTGGATTGTTTTCTGTGTTTCTATTTTGTTGATTTCAGCCCTCAGTTTGATTATTTCCAGTCTTCTACTCCTCCTAGGTGAGTCTGCTTCTTTTTTTTTCTAGAGCTTTCAGGTTGGCTGTTAAGTCTCCCATGTGAGCTTTCTCTGTTTTCTTTAAGTGGGCACTTAGTGCTATGAACTTTCCTCTTAGCCCTGCTTTCATAGTGTCCCATAAGTTTAAGTATGTTGTTTCTTTATTTTCATTGAAGTCCAGGAAGACTTTAATTTCTTTCTTTATTTCTTCCTTAATCCAGGTATGGTTCAGTAGTTGACTGTTCAGTTTCCATGAATTTGTAGGCTTTCTGGGTGTAGCATTGTTTTTGAATTCTAACTTTAATCCGTGGTGATCTGATAAGACACAGGTGGTTACTAATATTTTTTTTGTAACTATGGATGTTTGCTTTGTTACTGACTATGTGGTCGATTTTCGAGAAGGTTCCATGAGCTGCAGAGAAGAAGGTATATTCTTTCCTATTTGGGTGGAATGTTCTATAGATGTCTGTTAAGTCCATTTGCTTCATTACCTCCATTAAATCTATTATTTCTCTGTTAGGTTTCTGTCTGATTGACCTGTCCATTGATGAGAGAGGAGTGTTGAAGTCTCCTACTGTTAGTGTGTGCGGTTTGATGGCTGCCTTGAGTTTTAGCAATGTTTCTTTTATGTACGTGTGTGCTTTTATATTAGGGGCATAGATGTTCAGGATTGAGACTTCATCCTGATGACCTGTTCCTGTTATGAGTATAAAATGCCCCTCTCCATCTCTTCTGATTGATTTAAGTTTGAAGTCTACTTTGTTAGAGATTAGTATGGCCACACCTGCTTGTTTCTTAGGTCCATTTGCTTGATAAGCCTTTTCCCAGCCCTTTACTCTGAGTAGGTGCCTGTCTTTGTGGTTGAGGTGTGTTTCTTGTAAACAGCAGTATGTTGGATCCTGTTTTCGTATCCAATCTCTTTGCCTGTGCCTTTTAATAGGTGAGTTGAGTCCATTGACATTAAGTGATATTAATGACCAGTGGTTGTTAACTCCAGTCATTTTTTTAGTCATAGAGTTTGTGTGTTTCCCTTCTTTGAGTTTTGTTGGTGAAGGGTCTGAGTTATTGTGGTCATTGTTGGACTCCTTGGTTAGTGATTTTCCTTCTATTACGTTCTGTAAGGCTGGATTTGTGGCTGCATATTGTTTAAATTTGTTTTTATCCTGGAAAATTTTATTTTCTCCATTTATAGTGAATGAAAGCTTTGCTGGGTATAGTAATCTGGGCTTGCATCCATGGTCTCTCAGTTTCTGCAGTACATCTATCCAGGACCTTCTGGCTTTCATGGTTTCCATGGAGAAGTCAGGTGTAAGTCTGATAGGTTTACCTTTATAAGTAATTTGGCCTTTTTCCTTTGCAACTCTTAATATTCTTTCCTTATTCTGTATGCTTTGTGTTTTGATTATTATATGGCAAAGGGATGTTTTTTTTTTTTTTGATCCAGCCTATTCGGTGTTCTGTATGCTTCTTGAATCTTCATAGGTATATCTTTCTTTAGGTTGGGAAAGTTTTCTTCTATAATTTTATTAAATATATATTCTGGACCACTGAGCTGCACTTCTTCTCCTTCTTCTACTCCTATTATTCTTAGGTTTGGTCTTTTTATTGTGTCCCATATTTCCTGAATATTTTGTGATGAGAGTTTGTTGGACTTGCTGTTTTCTTTGATCAGTGTGTTTATTTTCTCTATGGTATCTTCAGAATCTGAGATTCTTTCTTCTAACTCTTGTATTCTGTTGGTTATGCTTGTTTCTGTAGACTCTGTTTGTTTACTTAAATTTTCCATGTCCAGCCGGCCCTCTGTTTGTGTTTTCTTCTTTGCCTCCATTTCAGTTTTCAAGTCTTGCACTGTTTCCATTATCTGTTTGATTGTTTTTCCTTGGTTTTCTAAGGTATCATTCACTGATTTATTCATTTCTTCAAACTTTCTGTTATATTTCTCATCCATTTCTATAAGGGTGTTTTTTACATGCTGTTTAAGGGCGTCAATCACTTTCATGAAGTCAATCTTTTCTACTTCTTCTTGATTAAGGTGTTCATGTCCTCCCGTTGTGAGGTTGCTGGTTTCTGGTGGCTTCATGTTGCTTTTCAGCTTGTTGGGTGAATTCTTGCATTGGCGTCTGCCCATCTCTTCTTCCAAATGCTCCCTTATGGATCTTCTTTTACCAGATCAGGTCTCCTTGCCTACTGATGTACCTTCCCAGTGATGGCTCTCCTGGTGCCAAGATCAGATCTCCGTGCCCAATGATGGCTCTCCCCAATGCTGGCTCTCCTGGCACCCAGATCAGGTCTCCGTGCTGGTTGGGTAGCTTGTAAACAAAGAGCCTACCTTGCTTGGTGCAGGCAGGCTATAGAAACAAAGGAACTCCTGCCCGCTTTGGTGCCCTGAGGATTTGGACCCAGTGCCCAGACAGGCTGGGCTGGGTGAGTTATGTGCCAAAAGAGGGCAGTGGGGCCGAAGTTGGGGGGGTTCTGGGTGCAACCTGGGTGGGATAGGAAGAAAGAGGCAGTATGCAGGGAGTAGAGGCCCTGCAGAGAGCCCAAGAAGATAGGGTGCCGAGGAACCCCTGAGTTCCCTGTCCCGGGCTGGTGCCGCGGGGTCAGAAACTCAACCCAATGTTGGCTCTCCTGGCGCCAAGAGATCAGGTCTCTGTGCTGGTTGTGCAGTTCGCAAACAAAGCACCTACCCTGCTTGGTGCAGGCAGGCCATAGAAACAAAGGAACTCCCGCCCGCTTGGGTGCCCTGAGGTTTTGGACCCAGTGCCCGTCTGGGCTGGGTGATGTTATGTGCCGAAAGAGGGTGGTGGGGCCGAAGTGGGGAGGGTTCTGGATGGAAGCTGGGTGGGATAGGAAGAAAGAGGTGTTACGCAGGGAGTGGAGGCCCTGTAAAGAGCCCAAGAAGGATAGGGGGTTGAGGAACTTCTGAGTTCCCTGTCCTGGGCTGGCACCACGGGGTCAGAAACTCACCCCAATGTTGGCTCTTTTGGAGCCGAGAGATCAGGTCTCTGTCTTGAATCGTTTCTTTCATACATTTGATTGCTTTTCCATAGTTTTCTTTTCTTTTTTAAAAATTTTCCATTAAAAAATTTACACTTCCTCCCCTCCTCCCATTCCTCTCTTGCTCCCCCACTCACTCTCCTTCCTTTCCCCCACCCCTTAAGAGAAGGCAGGGAACCTTGCCCTATGGGAAGTCCAATGTCCTCCTCCCTACATCCAGGCCTAGGAAGCTTTGCATTCAAATAGACTAGGGTCCCAAAAAGCCAGTACATACAGTAGAAACAAGTCCCAGTGCTTTTATCAGTGGCTTCTCAGTCAGCCCCCATTGTTAGCCGCATTCAGAGAGTTCAGTTTGATCATATGCTCATTCAGAACCAGTCCAGCTGGATTTGGTGAGCTCTCATTAGAACAGGCACACTGTCTCAGTGGGTGAATCTACCCCTCGCAGTCCAGATTTCCTTGCTCATCTTCTCCCTCCATAGTTTTCTTTAAGGGATTCTTTAAGGGATTTGCTGATATCTTCCTTTTTTGTCTTTTCCTCCATTTCTTTAGGGAATTTCTCATATCCTCTTTATGAGTCTCAAACATTCTCGTGAAGTTATTTTTTTTTTTTTAGGTCATTTTCTTCTGCTTCATCCATATATGGTTGTTCAAGTCTTGCTGCTGTAGGGTCTCTGGCTCAGTCTTCTTTTCAATTTTTATTAACAGAGTTTTTCAGTTAATCTAGTGTTTGTATTTAGTCCATTGTTTTTCCCTGGCACTCCTTGAAAATGTTGACCAAGGCTCTGCACCTCCCCTTACACTGCCAGTTTCTCATAGCAGGGAAGGGGATGGGACAATATAAAACCAAAAAAAGTTAGAAGTCACGTACATCCCATCATTTAAAAGTTAACTCAGCTCACATCAATCTCTAGCCATGAGTGGCCAGGGTAGGTATCTAAAAGCTGATCTTCAGTTTGCAGAGGGCCACTTCTGTCTTGCAGACAGAGCCATGGGTTGTAAAGCATAGTAACCTACTGTTAAAAGTTAATTCTTAAACTGTTAAGAAAGCTGCTGACAGCCTGCTCTCATTCTCATAGGCTTACAACTTTATATTCTTCATTTCTACATTTTTATTTATGTAATCTACACTTTTAAATTCTTATTCTTGGACTCTTCATTCAGAATACAGGTGGTGCCAACTTAGGATAGGATAGTTCAACCTAGACAACTATACAACAGAATAAAAGTGGTACACACTCAGCAGAAACTGCACTTTGATTTTGGATTTGATGCTTTTTTCCATCCTGGTCATGTACAGTGAGTTATCCTGTGATACTGAGCAGTGATGGAGGTGGTGAATCTCAGGTCCCCATCAGCCATGAAATTACAGGGGGAATAGCAAGCATTCTAGTGTTCTGCACCTCCAAGCCATGGCACTCCATGCACAGATGTAGCAAATGTGTTGGTTTGTTTCTTCTTCTAGTGCTGAGGAATTAGACCCAGTGCTCTGTGTATTCTATGCAGTGCTTTCCCTCAGAATATTTCCCCAGATGTTCCCCCCTATTTTTAAAAGATAAATGAATTTATTTGCATGTGTATGAATTCATATGTGTCATGACAAGTGCAATAGTTTTAAATGTCAACTTAAGTCAATTTAAACTTATCTGGGAAGTCTCCATGAGGGGTTAGATTGGATTGGCATGTGGGTGTGTCTGTGTGCTGGGTTCTCTGGCAGAAAGAGAGGGGGCAGAGCTGGACCCCCGGACTCTCCCTGAGGTTGATCGTGATGGTGAGTGTTGAATGGCCCAGCCCTCCCCACTGGCCACCAGGGAGAAACACACCCACTGATTTGGGAGTCTGTCGAAGCAGGATCTCGTTTAATGGTATCAGACAGGAACTTATACAGGGTTGTGATGGGGGTGGAGAAGCTTGGGATGGTTTGAGGCAGAGTAAGAAATAAAGGCCAATAGTATTCTGCCATGCTAGCAGTAGCTGGGCGGAGGTGGGTCTAGGTTAGGTAGCCAGAGACAGGTCTCCAAACTTGAGCTAGGCTCAGGAAGTTACACTAGGCCTCACCAAACTCAAGTAAGGCTCAGGAAGTGACACTGGGCCTCATGGCCAGGCCTCATGAGGCCCAACATCTGAGGCCATATCTGTGGGCATGTCTGTGAGTTTATCTGTGAGGGATTATCTTGATTATGTTAACTGAGGTGGGAAGACCTACCCACTGTGGGAAGGAAATTCTAGATTAAACAAAGATGGAGAAAGGTAAGGGTGGTTGAACCTATTTTAAATCCCAGAGGCAGAGGAGTGCTGTGGGTCAATGGTTCATACTCTGTCTATTGTATTTTATAAAATACTGATTGGCCAGTAGCCAGGCAGGAAGTATAGGCAGGACAGCCAGACAGGAAGTAGAGGTGGGTCAATGAGAACAAGAGAATTTTGGATAGAAGGAAGTCCTAGTCTGTAGCAGTGACCCAGCCACAGAGCAAGCAAGATGTGACTGCCGCACTGAAAAAAGTACCAAGCCATGTGGCTAATATAGACAAGAATAATGGGCTAATAAAAGTTATTAGAGTTAATAAGAAGCCTGATCTAATGGGCCAATCAGTTTATAACTAATGTAGACCTCTGTGTGATTTCTTTGGGACTTAATGACTATGGGAACCGGGTGGGACAAAAAACTCAGTCAACAGAGGAGGTACATTTGTGAGTTCCAGGCCAGCCTGGTCTACACAGTGAATTCCAGGCCAGCCAAAGCCACATGAGATCTGTCTAAAATACATAAACAACCAAAGGAACGGAGAGGGAGCAGAGCTCAGACATGCAATATTAGTTCTTTGCTCTCTGCTCTTGATTTTGAATGTAATAAGATTAGCTGCTGTGGCTATGATTTCCCACAAGGATGGGATGTGGTCTTGAAATATGTGGTAAGTAAGCCCTTTTTCCCATAAGTTGAGTATTTTATCACAGCAACAGAACCTGATGGTGTGAGCACAGAAGTCAGAGGACTCCTCATGAAAACTGGTTCTCTTTTTGTGTAGGTTCTAGGGATCAAACTTGTCAGGCTTGATCACAAGCTCCCTCTACCCACTGAGCCCTAGGTTTTTTATTCTGAGACAGAATGTTGTAATGGTGACCCAGCATGGCCTTGAACACCCTCTAGCCCAGGCAGGCCTTGAGCTTTCAATGGTCTCCCAAGGAGCTGGAAGTGTTGGTGCAGTGCAGCCACTGGAGTATAGGTGCAATGCAGCCACTGGAGTATAGGAGCAATGCAGCCACTGGAGTATAGGAGCAATGCAGCCACTGGAGTATAGGAGCAATGCAGCCACTGGAGTATAGGAGCAATGCAGCCACTGGAGTATAGAAGCAATGCAGCCACTGGAGTATAGGTGCAGTGCAGCCACTGGAGTATAGGTGCAGTGTGGTCACTGAAGTATAACCACAGCTATGGAGATAGATACAGCATAGGAGTGCCCTCTGGAAAGTGGCGTGAGTGGGCTGTCAAGCACCAAGGCTTTCACAGCGATACTCCCAGCCTGTCTGTTAGGATCTGTGTTCTGACACTTCAGAGCCCATCCTGAGGTCTGATCCAATGGGAGAATTTCCAGATTATCTTTTCAATTTTGAGCTAAAAAGAATAAAACTCTGCTGCTGGAATATTGCTAGAGGTTACAGTCAGACCACAGAGTGTATGTTGGTTTGCTAAGAAACTCTGCCTTGTGTGAGAATTCCACCTGAGACTTCCAGCCTTTCCAATGCTGCTGAGTTCCTTGTGTTGTGATACCCCCAACCATAAAAGTAATTTCTTTGCTACTTCACACCAGCAATTTTGATACTATTATGAATCCTAATGCAAATATCTGTGTTTTCTGATGGTCTTGCCCCCCCCCCCCCCACAGGTTGAGAACCACGGCTGGAACAACTGAAGCAGTCTGTCAGTCTCCCCAAACTCCAGCATCTACCACTGCAGAACCCAATGGGTATAAAAGTACAGTTACAATTAATAGAGTTTACTACTTTGAATCTTAATCTTTGCTCTCATCATCATTACTGAGTCTGTGTAGAACCTGAGCACCGACTCTGCCTCCTTCTCTGCTTTATCTATGCAGAATATATATGATCTCTCTCTCTCTCTCTCTCTCTCTCTCTCTCTCTCTCTCTGTGTGTGTGTGTGTGTGTGTGTGTGCGCGCGCGCGCGCGCATGTGTGCTGGGACCTTCAGAGACCAGAAAAAGGCTTTGGATCCCCCTGGATCTGGGAACTGAACTCAGATACTTTGCTAGATCAGCATATACTCTTAACCACTGAGCCATCTCCCCAACCCCCAGGATTTGTATTTCAACTTCCTTATGACATTTGAAAAATTATTTTTGCTTATAATTGTTTACTTAAATTCCATGCTTTCGATTTTTTAGCCTAAAGAGTCTAATGCTTATATTTCAGTGAAGCTTATGATTATAGTGGCTCATAGTTGGAGCAGTGACACAAAAATCCCTCCATAAAATGGAATTTACTTGTCCAGGTTAAGTACTAAGTTTCAAGGAATGAACTAAAGAGGGGGTTTCCAGGGCCACAGTAATGTGAGGATTGAGGTTGATAGAGCTCTCTGTTCCCCAGACACAATTCCCCAGTCCCGTTCCTAGTATTACAACTCAACACCAATTGTAGCTACCACTCACTTCTTCCTACATCTCCTGTATCCCGCAAACCATCGCCTCCGAACCTCCCTCTCCATGCTTGTTTCTTTGTCGCAGCACTGCAAATGCAGCAGTCACACAGCCTGCTGACCCAAGGGCTGCTCCTCCCAGAGCAACAAGCAGGCTCAAGGCAGACCCACACTTCTCCTACTGCTCTTGAGATTCCCCACCCCGGTCTCATTCCCAGTTCTGTTAGCAGAAAACCTGTTGTGGTCTCCCTTTCCTATCTGACCCCATCCCCAAGGGATCACAGAGACCTTCTCTTCCAACCTTCCTCTTCCCAGTATCCCTGCCTCTTACACCTGTAAGCATACCCTGGAAACACCAGCTGAGCAAGCCAGTAAAACAGGCAACACAGGGCCATCACATTCTCTGGAAACTCAGAGAGTAAATAGAAAAAAGAAAGAAAGAAAGAAAGAAAGAAAGAAAGAAAGAAAGAAAAACACCAATTCAACAAAGAGAAATCCAGAAATCAGCTCCTGGATTTAAAATCATCCCCAAACCAGATGTCAGTATAAAAACACAATCAATAAGAGTCAGGGCAATATGTCTTCACCAGAACACAACAGGCTCTGAATATTTCAACATAGATGAACAACAAGAAAATTATGAAGAAGATACAGGTCCTTAAAAAGGAAACAAATAAATCCCTTAAAGAAAACCAAGAAAAGAAGAACAGCTGAAGGCAAATGAATCAAACTGTTTAAGACCTGAGAGTTTCCATAGAAACAATAAAGAAAGCACAAACTTCTACAGAGGCATGCTTCACCAACAGAATACAAGAGATGGAAGAGAGAATCTCAGACATTGAAGATATGATAAAAGACAAGAACATATCAGTCAAAGAAAATGTTACATGTAAAAAATTCCTGACACAAAGCATCCAGGAAATCTGGTACACCATGAAAAGACCAAACCTAAGAATAACAGGGATAGATGCAGTAGAAGAAACCCAGCTCAAAGGCTCAGAAAATATTTTCAATAAAATCATAGAAGAAAATGTTTATCAAGGTACAAGAAGCATATAGAACACCAAACAGATTGGGCCAGCAAATAAAGGTCCCTCGCCACATAATTATCAAAACACTAAACATACAAAACAAAGAATATTAAAATCTGTAAGGGTTAAAGACCATATAACATATAAAAACCAACCTATTAGAATTACTCCTGACTTCTCGGTAGAAACTCTAAAAGTCAGAAGGGCCTGGATAGACTTTAAGAGACCACAGATGGCAGAATACTATACCCAGAAAAAAAATTCATCACCATAGAAAAAATAAGATATTCCATGATAAAGCCAAATTTAAACAGTATCTATCTAAAATCCAACCCCGCAGAAGGTACTAGAAGGAAAAATTCAACCCAAGGAGTGTCAGCAGAATTTATCATGAGCTACTGTGGGTCATAATATAATTATAGCTTATAGTGATTGATAATCCAGATGCCAATCCACCAGAGAAATCATTCTCAGATGAAGAAACTCTGCTAGGCAGGGCCTGCAGAGCCACTGACTCCGAAACTGATGCTTTCATCTGCAATTTCACTTGTGCAATAACAGCGAGTATCTCCCCAATACCATGCATTTTTCATGTGATATTTACATGTAATCTCATGACTGTGTCTCAGTCTTATGGGCACACATATATCTGTGGCTAGTCAGAAAGATTTTAGCTATATAATTTTGATATACAGAAAATGTACTAGGACATGCTTCATAACTAGACCTATTTGTCCCACAATGTCTGTAGACACTTAAAATCCTGCCTATTCCTTTTGTTAAGAATAACTGCACATAATTAGCTCACTTTCACCTCAGAGAAAGTTCAAACTGGATTAAAACTTTTGGTAACTAGATCACAACTTTAAAAGTTTACAGCTGTGCACACAGTCTGAGTCGCAGCTGTCTAACCAACTGCTACACAAAGCTCCCAGAGAAAAGCATGCCAATTCTTTGCTTGCAAGTCTGCTTACAATAGACCTATGTCTCAAAGTTTGTCACTGGGCACTGTGCCCCCCCCCCCCCCCCGCCTGGTCTGGCCACAGTCTTACTCCTGTAACCTTGGAACCTTGTGTTGCCATGACAACAGCTCAGCTCCCTATCACTTACCCTAGGAATGTGCTTTAGATAAAGGACAGGTATATCTTCTAGTTATTTTGTCACTTCAAGGTTCCTATATGAGGGAAAAAAGTTAGAGGAAGAATTAGAATTAGGACAGGATAATTAGAATAAAAGCAGAACAATAAAGAGACAGATTTGAAAAAGCATAGAGGGAGAGAGTTCATTCATTTGCCCTCAGATACCCTAAGAAGAAAACTGCCTTTTTGCTTGCTGTAGTGACCAATCTGAATCCTGAAGAGAGTCTTGGGGCTGGACCCTAAAGGCTCCCATTGAAGGAGGTTAACTACACATATTAAAACACAAGAAATAAATAATCTCACATTGCCAAAATCAAAAGAAGGGAAGTGCATGCACACACACACACACACTACCACCACCTCTGCTACCATCAGAATAGCAGGAATTAACAATCATTGGCCTTTGAATCTCTCTCTATCAACGGCCCTAATTCCTCAACAAAAGGACACATACTAACGGAATGTAGGAGGAAATAGGATCTATCTTTCTGCTGCTTACAAGAAACAACCCTCAACATCAAGAGCAGACCTCAGGGTGAAGGGTTGGAAAAAATTCTTCCAAGCAAATGGACCTAAGTAGCCAGCTGGTGTAGCCATTCTAATATCTAACAAAACAGACTTCAAACAAAAACCGATCAAAAGGGAGAGAAAAGGACACTACATACTCATCAAAGGAAAAATACACCAAGATGACATTTTACTTCCTAACATCTGTGCCCCAAACACAAGGGCACCTGAGTTTGTAAAGGAAACACCACTACAGCTTAAATCACATATTGACCCTCACACACAGATAGTGGGAGGCGTCAATACTCCACTCTGGACAGGTCTTCCAGACAAAAACTAAACAGAAGCTAAACAGGGAAATAATAGAGCTAATAGATGTTGAAAACCTTACAGATATTTATAGAACATTTCACTGAAACACAAAAGAATATTTCTTCTTCTCAGCACCTCATAGAAGTTTCTCCAAAACTGACCACATACTCTGACACAAAGCAAGTCTTAACAGGTACAAGAAAATGAAATAACTCCCTGCATCCTTTCAGACCATCATTGACTAAAGCTGTATTTCAACAACAATGGGAACAACAGAAAGCCCACAAACTTATGGGAACTGAACAACTCTTGAAGTACCACTGTGTCAAGGCAGAAAAAAAGAAATTAAGACTTCCTAGAATACGCAATGGGATAAAAAGCATCTTTAACAAATGGTGCTGGCATAAATGGATGTCTGCATTCAGAAGAATGGACATCTATCACCCTGTACAAAACTCGAGTCCAAGTGAATCAAATACCTTGACATAAAACCAGACACACTGGCCCTGACTGAAGGGAAAGCTTTGAGTGTATTAGCACAGGAAATAACTTCCTGAAGAACAGCAGCAACAACACACTAAGATCAACATTAATAAATGGGACCTCAGGAAACTGAGACGCCCCTGTAAGGCAAAGGACACCTTCAGCAGGACAAAGCCACAGCCTAGAGAGCAGGAGGTGATTTTAACAGCTCCACTTCCGGTAGAGAACTAATATCCACAACACATAAAGTACTCAGGAAACTAGATATCAAAAACCAAAGACCTCAATTAAAAATGGGATACAGGTCTAAACAGAATTCTCAACAAAGTGACAGTTCATGCTGGCGAGAATGTGGAGCAAGGAGAACACAACACTTTGCTGGTGGGAGTGCAAACTGATACAGTGGAAATCAGTGCGGTGGTTTCTCAGGAAGTTAGGAAGTCAAGACACTTGCTTGACCATGTTCATTGTGGCCTTATTCAAAATAGCCAGAAATTGAAAACAACCTAGAAGTCCCTCAACCAGAAGAATGGATGAAAATCATGTGGTACATTTACACAATGGAGCACTACTCAGCTATTAAAAATGGCATCATGAAAGCTGGGCAGTGGTGGCCCGTGCCTTTAATTTGCAGGCAAATGGATGAAACTAGAAAAAAAATATTATCCTGAGTGAGGTAACCCAGGCCCAGGATATAAATATGATATGTATTAGCTTATACCCAGGATGTGACAATAACAAAGCTACAATCTGTAGACCCAGAGAGGTTTGGTAAAGGGAAAGGGTCTGGAGGGAGGATGTGGGGATCTCCCTGGGAGGGGGAAAATAAAATATATTTCATGGGTGGACTGGGAGCAGGTGTGGACACGGGGTCAGTGGGGTGTGTGTGGAGGGAGTCATCTCTGAATGTTGCTGTCCAATAGCATGTATTCTGAACTTCTGTGCCTCTGCAAGATTCTGTTTCCCAGGGCCTCTGGATACATGCTGAACCCAGGAACCATCACTTCCCCAAATAACTGGGCTATGTAATTTGGGTAAGCACCCCTCCATACGTTGTATTCACGACTTCATTTACTTAAAGACAATTATTGTACCAATTCTAATAGCAGTGAGGCTATGAATCAATCCAATGTCCATCAAACGATGAGTAGTCAAATATAGTGGAACACACTATCAAAAAGAATGAAGTACTGATCAATTCTACAGCATGGATAAACTTCAGAAACACTGAGCCAAGTGAAAGGAGCCAGACTCAAAGGTACACATGGTGCATAGCTCCATTTACATGACATACACAGATAGGAAAGGCTTTAGGAAGGCTTTCTAGAGACAGAACAGAGAGCTGGGGTGGGGATGGGGAGGGCACTCACTGCAGACAGAGGACAGAGAGTTCTGTCAGTGTGGTGGAGGTGTTCTGACCCTGGGCTATGATGGCCTTTGCACCATCCAGCAACTAATAAAAGAGCCAAATTTTATGATGTGGGAGTGATTTCTTATTAATAAAGAAACTGCCTCGGTTCATTTGATAGGCCAACCCTTAGGTAGGCAGAGAAAACAAAACAGAATGCTGGGAGAAAAAAGCTAAATCAGAGAGTCACCATGATTCTCCCACTCCAGACAGACACAGGTTAAGATCTTCCCTGGTAAGCCACCTCGTGGGCTACACAGATTATTAAAAATGGGTTAGATCAATATGTAAGAGCTAGCCAATAAGAGGCTAAAACTAATGGGCTAAACAATGTTTAAAAGAATACAGTTTCCATGTAATTATTTCGGATAAAGCTAGCCGTGCAGGCGGCCGGGTGCCAGGAACGTAGCCTGCCGCTCCAATCACAACAGAATGGCGCCCAGACGTGTGGACAACTGTATCCACATAAAGTCTGAGACAGCTTGGAAAGTAATTCTAGAACAAAATGAAAACATTGCGCCTGGTTTCTTGGTAGCAGCAATTTCTCGGTTCTGCTCTGCTTGCTAGAGGCAAACAACTCTCATCTAAGAGAGGCTTCCTGACTCAGCTTTAGCTGCAAACCTTGTAGCTCTTTTAAGAGGTCCTGCCATGAAACACTTAAATGGTGTTGATAAAAGCCGACTGAATGCTTGTTTGTTTTCAGCAGTAGCAGGAAAAAACCTTTGTTGTTTTAAAATTCTGGCTTTCTGGGCCGTCCTGCCAGGGCAAACTCTGACTGTTTGAGGCAGGAGGGCCGACTACAGAGAGAGGACTTGTGTGTTGTCTGTGGACATAATACTGCAGCTTACTTGCTGGCAGGGACCTTGAAACACCATAGCCTGGGAGGCAGAGACAGACGAATCTCTTTGAGTTCAAGGACAGCCTGGTCCACAGAGTTATTCCAGGTCAAAGATATACAGAGAACCTGTCTCAAAAATCAAAAAGTTAAAAGTAAAAATAAACTAAATAGAGGTTAAAATAAAGCCATACAAAGATGTAAAATAAACAAAGAATTTTGATACTGTATGCTATTATGTTCTCTTTGAATTGTTTAAATGCTGAGGAAAGAGCAAAAGCTACTAAAAGATACTTGTTTATAAATGCTGTTGAACTAATCCAACATAGATAGTTTGAAAATACCTTGACTTCAGAATTTGGATCTAAGGATATGATACTTTGGAAAAGAGATTCTTCTTTTGTTTTCACAGACGATGACACCCTATGGATTGCTTCTATCCCAATATGGTATGATAGACCATGCCCTCCTGAAAGGTTGCTATGAACACCCTCAAAAAATTACTTCACTCAATTGACGACTAAGATGAACCTAGCACACAGGTTATACCCTAAAATATCTGGTTAACAGCGCCCTCATACAGCAGTAAGCAATTTGGAGAGAAATAACTGCACCCATATTCCCAAATATTGTTTATAAATGTTCTTTTACATTTAAAGGGGGATGTGATATAGATATAAATAATTTGCATTGATATGAATTTTGCTTTAGTGATTTAAATTTAAGGTCAATTTTGTTATATGTATATGTATTTTTGATCTTGATTAAGGTATTATGATTGTGTAGTTCACTTAAAAATGTAATGTATATAGGTTGTTAATAATCATAATAGTCAAGTATGTAGTCATGTTATTTAAGATTTCTAGATGTACATAGATATATTTTAGATAGGCATTCTTCATATCTTTCAAAGATTATAGAATATGGCATTTTAAATGTTTTAATAACTTAGGGTTTTTCATGACAATGAGACATGTCTGCTCCTGGAAACACCAATCTACTTCAAGAAGAAGATGGGCATCAAAGAGGATCCTTATGGAGTTTGATAGTCATTTGGGCAAGAAACTGCTCTTGCCTGGACTGTTGCATAAACTGGACACAAAGAACCCGCAGAAAGAGGACTGCTAAACTTGCCAAAAGGTGAGATGGTCTTTCGGGGTTCCTGATTCATGAGAATCTGTGAGACATTCTGCAGGACACAGTAGAAAGTGACTGAACTGTCTTTGAAATTTCCTGCTTCATGGAAATGTCTGCTGGATACTATGGGCCTGAAGGCCAAAGATGGATGCCCCAATGGTACAGAGGAACTTTGGGTGACTGTCCAGGCAGCAAGATGTCTCTGTCATTTATAGAGTTTTGGATTTCTTGTTTGCTTAGGTAATATTATATCCTTCTGGAGTCTTTGATGGAGTTAAAGAATGGATAAATAGTTATAGTTTTCCTTAATTATGATAAAAGATAAAGTAGATATAAATATTGTAACTGTAATTCTTACTTGATAACTGTTTTGTTATATGTAATTTTACTATGTTAAAGTTAATGCCTTTCTTTTTTGTTTAAACAGACAAAGGGGAAGTGATGTGGGAGTGATTTCTTATTAATAAAGAAACTGCCTCGGCCCATTTGATAGGCCAACTCTTAGGTAGGCAGAGAAAACAAAACAGAACGCTGGGAGAAAAAAGCTAAATCAGAGAGTCACCATGATTCTCCCACTCCAGACAAACACAGGTAAAGATCTTCCCTGGTAAGCCACCTCGTGGGCTACACAGATTATTAAAAATGGGTTAGATCAATATGTAAGAGCTAGCCAATAAGAGGCTAAAACTAATGGGCTAAACAATGTTTAAAAGAATACAGTTTCCATGTAATTATTTCGGATAAAGCTAGCCGTGTGGGCAGCTGGGTGCCAGGAATGTAGCCCGCCGCTCCATTTACATTTTTAAATTCTTGAGTGTTATGTTATATAGATGCTATCTGAATAAGGTCTTCAAAAAATAGTTTATGAGTATGTGTACTTGTAAGCCCATGTGTGTGCAAGTACCTACAAAGGCCAGAAGAGGGCACCAGATCTCCTGCAGATGTCTCTGAGCCATCTGCCATGAGGCTGACAATTGCTCTTATCTTTAAGTCAATTTTCTAGGTCCCAAAGACTATATTGGAAACAATAATGTCACTGGGATGGCACACACCCATAAACCGAGCACTTGGAAGGTTCAAGGCTATCATGGCTACATAGCAAGTTCTAGGCCAGTCTGACAAAAATAATAAATAAATAAAATCAAACAAAAACTACAAAATCATTTCTTTGATAATATCATTAACTGTACACACAAAAGATTATTTTTCTGCAGTAATCTATTGAGAGATTAATTTCTTTACTAACTAGAAATTCTTACCTTGGCCAGGCATAGTGGTGCACATCTTTATTCCCAGCACACAGATGCGGGTAGATCTCTGTGAGTTCAAGGACAGCCTGGTCTGCAGAGGCAGTTCCAGGGCAGCCTCTGGAACCTGTTTTAAAAATCAAAAAAAGACAGAGGGAAGAAGGAACAAAAGAAAGAAAGAAGAAAACAGAAAGAAAGAAGGCAATTAAAAAATTCTGGCTTCTAGACCAACTACTTGAAAATTAAATGAGATATTAAGGTTAAGATGCTGTGGGGTTGGAAAGGTGGCTCAGTGGTTGAGAATGCTCGCTGCTCTTCTAGAGAGTACTCGAGTTCGTTTCTCAACACCTAAGTCAGTTCACAATTACCTACTGTAGCTCCAGGTACAGAAATCTGATGTCATCTTATACACACACACACACACACACACACACTGAATCTTTAAGAAAAATAAGATGCTTTGAAAACAGCTGACATATTCCTTTGACTCAGTAGAGAATGGGAATTAGCTCATTCTATCCCCCAGGTGGCGCTAGAACTCAAATTTGAGCAGCACCCTGGATGGCCTTCGAGTGCAGGCTTTGAACAACATCGTGGGTCCCTAAGGGTTTCTCAAGGAGGTTTCTGCCAATCCTGTCTTAGCTCCAGAGCGTCCCCTGAACTAACCTTACCACGACAGTTAACTCCCATCGTGGACTTTTAGCCTTCCTCAACTTCTTTCTTCAATTTTTTTTGAATTTTATTGACAAAACCTTCAAATTAAAGAGGTTCAGTTGACTGTGAACAAAATAAACATGGTAAAAATCACACAAAATTGCTATATTGTTGAAAAATGGATACAGATACTGTAGAAAAATACAGAGCAAAGACAAGATACATACAAACTCAGGAGAATGGTTTCAGCTATATCAAATGTGCAGATTTTTTGACTTTTGAGTGATCCAAAGGGCACTTGATTATTCTCTAAATTACATACTACATATATATAATTTACATATATATAAATTGTATATATGATAGATATCACAGTAAACATAAAATATTTAAGATTAGTTTCTCTGTCACTTACAACATAGATTATGCTAATTACATTTCTAAGAATATCTTTCCTTCAAGAGACTGCGCTCTCTACTTGGGTACTGGCTCGTTTGGGCAACCACTTCCCACTGGAGTTTCCTCTCTGTACAGTCCTTGGCGAATGATGGATCAGATCAATCAATCGCTCTGCAACCATCCCAGCAAACAGTGGTTCAGCCAGATGTGAGAAGACATGGAGACTAGCCCTGACTCATTCAACCCAAGATGGCTTGCTAGCTCCACGGGACAGAGGCCTTCAATAACATAGGTTTGGATCTCAGTCCCTGGAGCCAACAATTAAGAGACTAAAGTTCCTTCTCCAACCCCTACCCTGTCTTTCTCCAGGTGATATCCAGGGCCGGGGAGATAAGATCAGCTGGTAAAGTCCTTGCCATACCTGAGATCAATCCGCAGCACCCATGGAGCACAGGCTTGGATCCCCAGTGCTGGAGAGGCAGAGACAGGAGGATTCCTGAGGTTTGTGGATCAGCCTGCCTATACTACTTAACAGGAAGCAGGCCAATGAGAGCTCCTGGCTCAGCGACACAAGGTGGATTGCTCCTGGGACCGAGACCTAGAACGACCTCTCAAACAGACACATACACATTTTCCCAGTAACGTCCAATCTGAGTTGTGTAGAGTGCATTGAAATGTTTACCTTGGTATGCTGGAGCCATTAGTGGCACAAGATACAAGCTGTGCCACTTGTATCTTGCATGCTCAAGGCGATGCACTCTCCCGGAGGCCTAGAGCAAGTTTGAACTTGGAAAGGTCTGGTTCTTCTCTGGGACATATTTGGAATTTCTTTTTAAATATTGATTTTTTATTATTTTAATCATGTGTTTATGCATGTGTGCCTCTGCATACGCGACTGCAGTGCCTGGTGAAGTCAGAGGCATCTGATCCCCTGTAGCTGGAGTTCTTGTTAGTTGTTGGACACAGACAGAGCCGGTCACTAAACTCCAGTCCTCTGCAAGAGCAGCAAGTGCTCCCAATCACTGAGCCATCACTCTTGTCTCCGCGCACATTTTAATGACAAGGTCTCTTGTATCACAGAACCCTGGGCTGCCAAAACCCGACTATATTGCTGGAGGTGATCTTGAACTTTTGATCCTCCTGCCTTCACCTCCGGAGAGCTAGGATTATAGATAATAGGCTACTACACCCTGATGGGGTGCAGGCACTGAACCCAAGGATTTGTGCATATTAGGGAAGCACTCTGCCAAGTGAATCACACCCCAGCTCTGGGTATATGTGGAGTTACAGTTTTAATGGAGTGCGTAAGTGGGGGTGAGAGAATCATCTCAAATCCCTTGTCAAATGTCTAACAAATAGGCCCAATTACAGAATCATTGGCCACATTGGGGATGAAATGCAGTCGTGGTGTCCTTGCTCCCTCCCATAGTCAGCTTTGGCACTGAAGCTACTGAAGTCAGGGCCGGTTGTGGTGGCGCACGCCGGTAGGATTTGCTGAAGGAGGCAGAGGCAGGAGGATCACGAGTTCGATGCCATGCCTCTCCTCTCCAGGGCAGATACAATGGAGTAAGCCGCTGCTGAATCTTTCCCAGTAAGACTGGTGCTACACAGATTATTAGATATGGGTTAAAGCAAGATATGAGAGTTAGCCAGAAGAGGCTAGATATAATGGGCTAGACAGTGTTTATATGAATACAGTTTGCGTGTTGTTATTTTGGGGCATAAGCTAGCCAGGCAGCCGGGAGCTGGGTGGCAGGAACACAGCCCCTGCCAGCGAGTTTTACATGAGAGCGCCTGCATACAGGGTGCTGACAGGGGCTTCTAATGTTATGCTCAGGGTTTCAGTGCGGTCCCACTCTATCCCTCTACAAGGAAGGGGGAAAGGAGCACATAGCTTGCCTCTTTGTCTTTCACTCAATGGGTTTTCAAAGTGTTGGCTCTCGAAAGAGAGCCAAGAGTCCACAGCACACGGCGCATGGGCTTGGCTGAGCCGTAGAGACATGCTGTGTCTTTATCTGCCACCCTGACCTCCTGCACAGCCACTTCACTGTCTCCATGGGTGGCTGGCAGCTTTTTCCAGGAGTTAAGTATCTTGAAATGAGGGCTACTAAAGCCCTATGGGAAGACAGGCTGGGAATCACGCAAATCCACTACTGGGTCCAGAGAATCACTCGCTGGTGAGAGTACTTTCCTACAAGAAGAGAGCTTGAAAAACTGCCCAGTCCTCCTGGAGCCCGCTCAGTGGTGGAAACAAATCAGCTCTGAAAAATACAATGCCACCGTTGCTCTAAAAAAGTGGTATTTAAGCAGCATGGGAGTAGCCTATGAGAAATTAATGCAAAATCAATTCAGGCCCATAATTTACATCTGTTGCCTGGCTCAGAACAGCTCTCTTCCATAACTGGAAATCTATGGGCCTAATTCTGGGCTGACTGGAAGAAGGGCTATGTCTTCCAGCATGTAGCTAAGCAATCTGTCACCAGGAGGGAAAGCTTGTAACCAACCCCCAGCCATAGGAAGCTGGACTCTAGCATTAAAAAAAGGAAGACAGAAATATGAAAAACCAAAAAGAAGAAGGGAGGAGAGAGAGAGAGAGAGAGAGAGAGAGAGAGAGAGAGAACACCTAAAATCCATATGCAAGGACTTATGCTTGTTTGTAGGTCTAGTACGTAAGCCTGCCCTCACCCAGCCTGCAGACTCCCTACCTGAGCACAGTGCCTAGAAATCTTGAGTTGCTCCATGCTGAAGGTCAGTGGTTCTTGCCTCAAGAAACACAGCCCTGTGACCCCTGAGCTGAAACTTGACCTCTCATCAAGTCACTGGACCCACACTGACCTGCAGTGGGCCTTTCTGTTTCTCTTCAGTATTCTGGGCACAATGCGGATTTGTTTGGTTTCTTGTTATTGTTTTTTTTTTTTAAGATTTTACTTTTATGTATTTTTGTGTATGGGTTTCATGTGTGTGCTGGTACCCAGGTAGGGCAGGTTCCCTGGAGCTGAAGTTACAGGCGGTTGTGAACCATCCAACGTGGGCACTTAGAACCAAATTTAGGTCCTTGACAAGAATGCCAAAATGGCACAAAGGAGAGGAGTCTGGTGCTCAGCAGGTCTTGCCTTTGCCTTCCACCCTGAAAGCAGTGGGGTGAGCAGGAAAGAAGTGGGGTGAAAGGATGAACAGACAGGGTTACTGATGAAGGGATATTGGTAGGTGGAGACATTACACGGCTGTCTTCCAGCATCCATACGTCTACCTGGCGATGAAATACAAGGTGAGGATTCTGACCTCACTCAAGGCAATGCTTTCCTAAAAATGGGTTAAGACAGCGAGTCAGTAAATGGGTGTGGAAGGAACACAGGTTAGCCCTCTGTAGTTGCCATAGAACGACCCCCTTGCCTGCCAGAATAAGCAGCTTATTTTCTTGTGCTTGAAGCTGATTCAGGTGGTAGTACAGACCACGAACATCCATGTGACCTTCAGTGGTAATGCCTATTCTGGACACCAACATGGCCTTCTGCAGAATCGCAGACCATGGCCATCCACGTGACCTTCAATGGTAACGCCTATTCTGGACATCAACATGGCCTTCTGCAGGAGCACAGACCATGGGCATCCACATGACCTTCAGTGGTAACGCCTAACATGGCCTCCACTGAAATGTTCCACCAGCTTCTAAAACAGCTAACACTTGTTCCCTTGAAGATCCAGGAATGAAGGAGTTTAGGAGGGGAAAGGTGATGAAGTTGTTTGTCTTCTTCTAAAGGTCAGATCCTAAATTCGTGTTTCCCTCCCCGACTCATTTTAAGGCCTGAGGCAAATCACATATTTCTTGTCTACTTTTCTTTACCAAAAAAGATCTTTACCATGATCTCCCACCTACCTTTCAGAGCTTGCTATTTTGAGATTATCCCATGTCCTCCTTTGCTGGGAGCATAACTCCTTTCAAGAAGCAGGGAATGGGTGCCATGTTCCCCAAGTGCTTCCAGCAGAGAACAGTGCCATAGCTCAGTGGGTCTTGGGCCACGTGATTTTTGTTCCCTGGGGATTGTTGGCAATGTCTAGACATTTTTGGGTCATGGAATCACCCAAAGAGGAAGTATAATGACAGAAGGGAGGGGTGTTGCCAAACACCACCACGTATAGGACAGTGCCTGCCACAGCAAACAGTCATTTGGCGTAAGCAACCACTTCCCTTCTCAGCTGACAAGTGGAGCTCACTCTTTCTACTAACCTATGGCAAGCTTTGATTTGATGGGCCCAGAGCCCGAAGACCTCCATGTGCTGCGTGTTTCCCTCAAGGCTTTCCCCAGCACTCCTCTGCAGCAAGCTGAGCTGAAGGGTGTCCGCTCCCAAGCTCTTTCCTCAGGGAGGAATCATCAGGGCCTTGTTATCAAGTTCCCACGACACCAGCTCAACCTGAGATGGCCCTCTTTTCAGGATTGCCTGCCAAGTCTGCCTTCTGTTTCTCGTCTGGGGATGATGGAGCACCAGACTTATCTGCTTAGAGAAAAATGCTTACTTGCTGGTTTCTTCACTGGGGACAAGCCCCAGAGAGTTGAACCGGGAAAATCCTCTGAGCTTGCATCCTCACAACGACCAGACTCAAACCCTCAAGACCCACAGAGACAGCTGTGCTAATGGGTGGAGGTGAGAGGCAGAAGTCCAAAGAAAAGCTTCCCTTCCTCCTATGGACTCCTCCTCCCTCTGTGCCCAGGTTCCATTTTCTCCCCTCTTCCCCACACTCTTCCCACAGGCAGCAAACTCCCTCAAAAATGAATTTTCCCATGTTCTTTCGGGAAGGACTGTGGTGACCTACAGAAAGACAATGCTGGGTCCAAAGCTATGAGCACCCCTGGGGTCTTTGGTGTCCCCAAGGGGCTGACAGACTAGATAGTGACTCAGAGGTGACCACTTGGCTGCCCCAGGATGGGTTGGTATTGGGGGGAGGAACGACCAAGTTCCCTATGTGCTGCTCCACAGTGCTCCCCAGGGCTCAGGATCCCCTGGTATCTTGTTGTTTTTTCATTTTCTTGGACAGAGATGTAGCCTGGCTGGTCAGATTGTCTATGTAGCTGAGAATGACCTTGAACTCGTGATGCTCCCGAGTGCTAATCTCGTAGGCCTGTGACACCTTGCTCTGTCTCTGCAAGGCTGTTAGTGAAAACCAGGGCCTCGTGAATGCAAGGCAAGCACTCTCCCAGCCAGCCACATCACCAGCCCCATATGGCACGGTGTTACCGCAGCCGAACAGCATAAGACTGTAGAAGGAAAAAAAATACAAAAAGCAAATCAAAACCAAACAGAAAATAGGAATGATGAAATCTCTCTGTATGTTTTATTCAGTAGTTTAGTTGAAGGCAGCATCTCACACAGCCCAGGCTGTCTTGAATTCACTTGCATAGCTGATGATTGACCATGAACTTCTGATTCTCCTGCCTCCAACTCCCCGATGTTGGCATTACGGGTCCTTCCATCTCCTTGCCTTATTTTCTATCACATAAAGGTTCTCATGGTTACAATATCCGTGTCCTAGGTTTATATTTCATCTACGTTCATCTGGCATACAGTCTGTGGTTTTCCATGTTTGACCCTCAGAACTCTGTGACGTGGTCAATGTTATCCCAATTTTAACATAAAATAACATATAAAGAATAATAAACACAACCTAGAATAATCAAAGACTTCAATAATCAGTAGTGCAAGAGGCCGAGCCAGGATTTGGTCCCGACTGTAGCTGTGATTAAATATAGTTAGTTACGTCATAACACTTCCTTCACAGTGTTTTGTGGTCACAACCCCTTTGGGATGAAATGACCTTTTCACAGGGTTGCCTAACACCATCAGAAAACACAGATACTTACATTATGATTCAGAACTGAAGTAAAATTACAGTTAGAAACAGCAACAAAATTATGTTATGGTTGGGGGTCACCACAACATGAGGTACTGTATTAAAGGGTCACAGACTAGGAAGGTTGAGAACCACTGTCTTAGACAGTCATTGGAACCCAGTTTTTCTTTCCTCTCCTCCTCCCTCACCCTTCTGAAACAAGGTCTCATGTAGCGCAGGATGGCCTGAAACTCGTGTGCAGTCGGGGATGACCTTAAATTCGGTTTCCTGTGTCTTCCTTCCAAGTCCTGTGGTTACAGGCATGCACCACTACATCCGATTTACTCAGTACTGGAGGTAGAGCCAGGGCTCCCAGTACACTGGGCAGGTCCCGCGAGCTACTCTGTGAGCTACCTTTCCACTCGGAAATTCAGTTTCTTAAACCATCACAGCCTGTGTTACGACAAAGCCTCCAAGTGACTTTAATGTGCTAACTCTTGAGAATCGCTGATCTGGGAATGCCATTGCTACGTTGCCTTAAATGTGAGGTGGGGAGGAGAGCAGTAGAGGAAGCAATAATTAGAACCAGAGCAATCCACAGACACTTGTCTTCTTCTTTGAACTGATACTATCTGAGATGCCTGGGGAAAAGGCTCAGTTCTTTACTGCAGACATGACAGTGTGAAGGACAGGACCGCCCTTAGGACCACCCTGACATCTAACTAGCCACAACCGAGTATCTCACTCTGCCTTTCAGTTGACCTGTCTCTGTCCTGCCTGCACATGCCAGGCCTTCCTTTCCTACGCTCCTCTGCCTCCCGTCCCCCTCTGATGACACATTAACTCTTTGCTTTGGTGTTGTGTAGCTTCTGGAATAAAACCTAGCTCCTTAGTCTGACGTTCAAGGACCCTGAAAATATTACACCCTGATTTTTTTATTCTCTCTGTCTCTGTCTCTCTCTCTGTCTCTCTCTCTGTCTCTCTCTCTCTGTCTCTGTCTCTCTGTCTCTCTCTCTCTCTGTCTCTCTCTCTCTATGTCTCTCTCTCTCTATGTCTCTCTCTCTCTCTCACACACACACACACACAGGGTGGCTTGGAATTCCTTATGCAGCTGAGGGTGACCTTGAGCTTCTGAAGCCTCTACCTTTCGGGTGCTGTGATTATGGTCTTAACTACCATGTCCAGTTAGTGCTGGGGGTTGGAGCCAGGACTCCATGTATGCTGGGCAAACACTCAATCACCTGAGCTCCAACCCACCCGGAGCCTATTTCTTCTTCTTAACTTTAAGCACCCGACACTAAACCATGCAGTTCACCGTAGCTTTTGTTTACGTAGTTCTGACTAGAATCGCTTCCTGCCATTTCCTCCACCTTTACAAGATCTGGCTTCCATGTCATCTGCTCCGGGACTCTCTAACTACAGAGCTCTTCCCAGGGTTGTCTTTAATTACATGCTTGATCATGAACAACGGGAAGACAGATAACCGTCCTTTTCCATATTGCATTTTCTATGGGGCTCCACACTATGGCGAAGTCAACACATGGTGGGTGTGTGTGTGTGTGCGTGTGTTAGTACGTGTTTGTGAATGTGCACATATGTATGCGTGCGTGTCTGTGGAGGCCAGAGTTTGATTTTGGGGTCTCCTCAGTTACTTGCTACCTTCATTTTTGAGACAGGGTGTCTCACTGAAGCTGGACCTGACTTCTTCAGGCAAACTGGCTGGTCCAAAAGACAAGAGATGCCCTGTCTCCTCCACCTCTCCAGTGCTGAAATTTCAGGCATGTGTTTTCACAGGGCGCTGGGGATCTGATCATGTTTGCAAACAAGCATTTTACTGAGCCTTTTCCCTAGCCCTAATGCATAGTTGTCTAATTAATGCACACACGAATGTTGTGTACATACACACACACAAACACAAACTGGAAAGAATTTCCATCTCGTTTTCCTAAAAGTTCCCATCAAAATTAATGATATTGTTTTTCTAACAAATTGCTGTCTATTCAATTCTGGTCAAAATGAGGCCAGCGCTATAACACAAAGTTACCAGTTTGAGGGGACCAGCAGAACCCAACAACTGTTCCCACAGTGTCTGCAGCTTCGGTAACAATACAGAAGGAACTTTCAGAACGTGCTGCCAGTCTCTGCGCGGAGCCAGCCCAGCCCTAGCCGTTGCTCGTGCCAAGTGAACTTAAAACAGAACAAACTCTCCAGGGATCACTCACTGGAGCCTTGACAGTCTCTAGTTAAAATTGCAGGGCTGGCTTGCATCCAAAGATGGGCGGGGGGGGGGGGGGGGGGGAGAGAGAGAGAGAGAGAGAGAGAGAGAGAGCTTCTTCTCAGACAAAGACAGCGATGTAATTAATGAAATCCTTTCTGTTCCATCTCCACATTGTCATTCACCAGACTTCACTCACACGGCCTAAAAGAGGAGTGAAGGACATTGTCAGCCTTCAGCCTTCAGACTCTGAGCGAGCAGAAAGCAAAGTGGAGACCTGAGTTTCCCTTTCAGCAGGGAGTCAGTTGCCATGGTGAGATAGAAGCCTTCCCCAGACTTCAAGAGCAGAGTGATTCTGATTGGTTCCCGCAGGCCGGGCGCTCCAGGATTAGAGCTGCTCTCCCTCCAGTCACCGGCTCCCGGCTTCCAGCGCGGGCAGGCGGGGCTGTGCCTCCTTGGCCTCAACAGTTGTCTTCCTGGGAGAAATAGGCTTTCTCCCAGCACTTCCGCTTCCTGTTTACCTCCAGTGGGGGCAGAAGGAAGAATGTGGAAATGGCATAGCACCCCTGCACCGCTGCTGGGCGCCTCTGCCCTTGCCACCGGAGCAGGACTCCTTTGCCGCCAATGAGTAGGGCAGCTTCCTGGTGTTCTCAGTCCCGGATTTTGCTTTCATGTCTCTGGGCGAGCTTCCTCCTTTCTGAGCTTATTGTCTGTACATAAAGTTTCTCATAAGAAACACATGTATTTCCTACATCCATATTCCATCCATGTACACACAAAAGCTTTTCTTTTGAAGGGTCTGTTGTTTTGTTTGCCTCAGGAGCGGTGATCGAACCCAGGGCTGTAGGCATGCTATGCAACACAATGACTTACCTAAATACTTATCCACAAATATGAGTGAAAAAACACTGAGATAATAAATGCTAATTAATATTAATAGTGTTTACTCTGGCAAGTGGCTAGTTTTATTCCTTATTCCTTCACACATCCCTGTAAATATCTGCATTTTCTATGTTATTTGTCTTGCTAATAAGAAAAGAAACCAAAACATTGTTTCAAATTTCTAAATAGGTCAATCTCAGGAGTGGATCACTGGGGACATGAAGTTTGAAACATATCAGTAAGGAATATAGATTGGTACTTCTAGGCCTCCAGGTTAAAAGCATGATGCAATATTGGAAGGTGAGCAAAGCTGCTGGGACAGGCATGAATCTCAGTAACACCGTGAGAACTGAGATCACAGGGGAGGAGCGTCAGTGGCCCCTGCTCTGAGGTCACAGGGGAGGTGCGTCAGTGGCCCCTGATCTGAGATCATAGGGGAGGTGCGTCAGTGGCCCTTGTTCTGAGAATTAGGAGAACCATCCCAGGAGCTAGTAAGCAGTCATGTGCTTTTCCTGTGTTTTTCTTCCCAGGAGGAGTGAGCTAGATACCTTCTTCTGGGAACTGGTCTAAAATGGCCACACCTCTATCTCTTTAGCCACAAGCACCACCCTCTGCAATGGCCATGCATATGTCGTGCAATGCGCTCTGCTTCCTCACACTCCCAACTCCTGAAAGCCAGGCCTGGTGTTTGTCAGGTTCACATGAAACTCAGACGAAAGGCTGAGGTGCCTGTATCATAGTAATCCTGCCTGGCCTGCCTACCCCCTACCCTAAGCCTCTCCAGCCCAGTGCCTCTGCTTCCTGTAAAACCGCTGCCAATTTCAGCCCTGAGCTCTCTTGGTTCGAGGCCCAGATCAACCCAAAGTCTTCCAGATGCCTCTGGCTCTACTCTCCCTCATCTCTACAATAAATTCTCCCCCTCAACCATACCTTGGAGTGGCCATGTCCTCATTTCATTCAGCGTTGAGCCCTTGTAATTCCAGAACTGAGGAGACAGAGGCAGGAGGATGATGAGTTTGAAGACAGTTCAAGCTACATAGAGAGATCCTATTTGAAAAAACAAATAAAATCTTTACATGTAGCTGAGTGGTTGAGGGATTGCCTAGCATGCACGGTGCACTGGGCTTGAGAGCCCCAGCAGTGAGAAAGAAGGAAGAAAAGAGAGAGAAAAATACAAGGGAAGGGGAAAGAAAAAAGAAGGAAAGGAAGCATTCCAGCATACAGGCTGTAGGAAATGTCAAACACTTGCAAAAGTTCTCATTCTTTACACTGAAGACCTCCGGAATCCACAACCCCATCATGAAGGGGCCTACCTCAACCCCCCTTGAGCGTCAGAACAGTGAAGAGTTAGCCACACTTGTGGGGAGCAGTAAAAGGGATCATTGGGTCCCACAGCACTAAAGGAGATGGTAGAATATACTCCCCAGAATCAGGCCACTTTAGACCATACAAATTCTTCACAATGAAGTTATCCCACTCTAAATATAAACTCCCTTCTTAAAAAATCTCCAAGTCAAACTTTGATACAGTGTATTAAAAACAAATGGATCTCTAGGGACAGAGACTGGTCAATTTTACAGTCCTGCATCTAACTTCAGTGGGCGGCTAAAGTTGAAATCCACTGCCATCAATTTTCAGTAGACACTGTTACCTGCTAGCATTGTGTTCTCAGCATATCACAGTGTGAGACTGGACCATGACACCCGTTAACCTCAGAAACAAGCTCTTCTTAAGATTCTGTAAAATTCAAAGTAAATTTACTTTCTACTTAAACCAGCTAGTCATTTTTAAAATTACACTTAAGGACCTTGGCTGGTAGAAAGTGTAGCATCTCTGATGCTGAGCCCAAAGTTCTATTCTCTGTCCTTGGTTTACCAACTTCTCCAATAATGTTTGACATCGTTGATCTGTTATTTCTTTCCTAAGGCTTGTCCAGACATTTGGCTTTTGTCTCCATTCCAAAACTCAAGTTACCAATCATTCCTTCAGTCCCTTTCTCATTCCTCCTTCCATGGTGTCAAATCTTCCCAGTTCAGCACGCTCTCATTTCATCCTGGGATTGAAGCTGATCTATCTTGAGTGCACATCTCTCTCTCTGACACCATCTCCATATCTGGCATCTCGGCAGACACACCATCTCTACACGGCACCTCGTGTGTATTAGTCAGACTTTCCCTCCCTGAAAAACACCCGAGCAAAACACCTGCAGGGAGGAAAGGCTTGTTTTGCACACAGAGGTTTCGGTCCATCATGGCAGGGAGGGTGGGACAAGGCAGAGCCACTGACATCTTAGTGATTAGAAGGGAGAGAGAGAAGTTCTTGCAAATCCCCCTCAAAAGGATAGTCTGACGGCAACCCCAAATTCATAGATGTTGCCAGGCCTCCCCAGACTCTCTTTTTAAATTTGGGTGGAAGCCTCAATGATTCTGTAGGTTCTGCATTGCCTGTGTTCCAAGATCAGCATCGCATGGATGCAGCTGAGATCTGGGCATGCCTGGGAGTTTAAGCCATGTGTGGAGACTAGCCAGTGGCTAGTGTAAGAAGATGAAAGCTAGCTCTCCTGCCTTGAGGTAATCGAGACTGACTCGTGACAATCTGACTTGTGGTTTTATTCCAGAGCAATGTGTTTATTGGTATTTACCTGAATTAGCAATCTTGCGAAGCGTTGTGCCTTGCAGTCCTGAATCTCAGTTGTCTTACTGAACATTGATTATTCAGTTACTCAGTGTCTCCTCAGCTAAAACCTTCGACTTCCCAACCCCTAAGAACCTAACCGTCGTCTGGCTGTGGCATCGACCTCTGAAGCCACAAATATTGCTAGGTGTCTCCTCTTTCTGGATTGCCTTTGTCCTGGAGGTTCTGGGAGCGATATTCTGCCTCCTTCTTCCTTTTGGACTAGCAATATCAGCTGTCTATCAGTACTGTTGCTGGGATTCTTGATCTCTCAGCCTTAACAATCTATCCCAAGGGTTTAATGGGTGAGAAGTAAGGAAAGCACAGTGATGAATGTAGGAAATGTCCCCATAGGTAACGTGTTTGAACACTTCGTTCCCAACCAGTGGCCTTGGTTCGGAAGGTGGGGTCTTGTTGGAGGAAGGACTGAGTAAACCTTGAGGTTTTATAGTCTGGCTCCATTCAGCTTCTTTCTGACTGCAGGTGACATATGGCCAGCTGACTGTTGAACAGAACCCTTCTCTCTTGAGCTGTTTCTTTTTAAAAGATTTATTTGTTTGTTTATTATGTATGCATTGTTCTGCCTGCATGTATACCTGCATGCCAGAAGAGGGCACCAGATCTTATTATAGTTGGTTGTGAGCTACCATGTGGTTGCTGGGAACTGAACTCAAGACCTCTGGAAGAGCAGCTTGTATTCTTGACCTCTGAGCCATTCATTCTTAAGCTATTTTTATCTGGATATTTTACCACAACAACAGAAACGAAACTATTATGGGAAGGCAGGTGAGGGGGGGCTGCCATAGTATTCCTGCCTGGCTTGGGCATGGGCTCATAGCAGGGCATGTTTGTGGCCTTTGCTTAAATGAATGGAAGTCAACAGAGCAGCTCAGGCTGAAGGTTGCTAAGGGCTCACACTCGGCTCAAGGATGTACACTTGGTGGCACAATCAACTTTTTTAAAATTTATTTATTTATTTTAGATTTCTGCCTCCTCCCCGCCACCACCTCTCATTTCCCTCCCTCTCCCCCAGTGAAGTCCCCCTCCCTCGTCAGCCCGAAGAGCAATCAGGGTTCCCTGTCCTGTCGGCTCAAGGATGTACACTTGGTGGCACAATCGACTTTTAATTTGAAAGTTTTATTGCAGTGTGAAGCCTAGCACACTAAAGCAAGTATTTCTTGGTGGTTGCTAAGAAGGTAAGCGACAGAAAGCATTTGATTTGTGCATTCGGGTTGGTGAGAATAAGTACAGGAATGTTCTCGGGCTGCTCTGCTAGAGATCTAATCTCCAGGCGTATGTAATAGGATTAGAATATCCCTATCTCCAGCTTCAGTTTGTTTGTGCGTCCCTTCGCCTTGTATCAGCATGCAGAGCTATCAGTAGCTGCACTCTAGTTGATTAAAATTTGGTAGTGTTGACAACGGGATCTGGTAAAATTCTTTTACCTATATTTCAACAACGCTCTTAAGCCTTTGTGGCTCGGAACTTATATCTGGCTACCAAATTCTTAGCTGCAGGCAAATCCTTGTTTTCCCACATGCTGGATGAGCTCAGGGCTAACGGTTAGAAGCTGTCATCTATCTGGGATGTTTGAGCGTGCTTTCTAATTGAGCACGGATCCCCAGACGCTGCGGCTTCGGCTTTCATTTTCTCTCCCTCTTTGTCTTGCTCTAAACAGCCAAAATGCTCTACCATTCCTCCATGAAGATAGTGCTACTGATGTATACGCTAATAGATACCCTGAAGACAGCTACGTGTATGCGTGTGTGAGTGTGTGCGTGTGTGTGTTCTCATGGATGTGCATCTATAGCTAATTCGGAAAGCAACCACTGCTGCTGGTCAGCAGACACTGTTCTACTTGCTTTTTGTTTATTTGTTTTTAGAATATTTTTAAAGGTTTATTGACATGTATTTTTCATTTATGCGTATGTATATAGATGGGTGAATGTATGTATGCCACATTGCAATGATCACAAGGCCAGAAAAGGCCCTGCATCTGAGCTGACATCACATGCAATTGTGAACTGGCTGACATGGGTGCTGGGACCTGAACTCTGGTCCTCTGGAAGATCAAGCAGTATTTATAGTTACTAAGCCATTTCTGTCTCTCACTGGCCTGAAGTTCATTAAGTAGGCTAAACTGGCTGGCCAGTGAGCCCCGGGGATCCGCTCTGCCTGTCCTTGTCTCCCTAGCACAAGAATTACAAGCATGTGGCCCTGTGCTCAGGTTCTTTTTATGTAGATTCTGGAGTCCACTACAATCTACAAAATCTACAAAACCAAATTTAGGTCCTCACCCTTGCAAGGTAAGCACTGTACTGAGGGAGCTGTCTCCCCAGCTCATTAGAGAGATGTGTAGGAGATAGTTTAGGGGGTCTCTGTGCCCCGAGTCTGTCCAGATTAGAGTAAGATGTGGATAGACAGGCTGCTCTTCCAGCTGACAGAATTCCTCACCCAGTCTTCTGCTTGGAGAGGAATATGACACGAGAAATGAGCTCTGGGTATTTGCTCTTGTATTAGCTACATTTCTGTTGCTGTGATACAATGTCATGATCAAAGCAACTTGTGAAAGGAAGGCTTACTTTGGGTTTACAGTTCCGGAGGGATAAGTGTCCATCACCATCACAGTGGAGGAGGTGAGCAGCAGGTGGACAAAAAGGCTCCCATCTGATCCCCAAACAGGAAGCAGAGTGACCTCATTAGGACAGTCTTTTGAAACCTCAATGCCTGACCCCAGTGATGTACTTCCTCCAGCAAGGCCATACCGCTAAAGTCTCCCCAAGAGCCACCCACTAACAACCTAGTATCCAAGTGCACAGACTGGGAATATCTCATTCATACACTACATCTCTCATTGACATGCACTCTGCATGGTGCTGCTACGGCTGCTTAAAACTTGAGCATGCTTAGTGTGTATTTCCTTTTAAGAATGAAGATACATAACAGTTTCATCTTTCTCAGCATAGAACCCCCTCCCATAGGAACTCCTTACCAACACAGGGCAAACCTTGAGGTAAGGGTAACACATTGCAGCTTTTTCCAAGAACATTTTAAAACCTAGCAAATCTCAGTCCATGACTGGATGACAAAAGAGTTCTTTTCCTAAGTATTTTTATTAATGGTGAATCTGAACAGGTGCTTAGCCATCACATGTTAATCGTGCACAGCCAGGAATCTGAGATTTTATTTGCATGGCCCTCCACTGTTTGGCCACTATCAAATGTCCTCTCTCAAATATGTATAAATCTATAGTGACCTGGACAAATGCTTCCACTTCCCTATGCCACTGAGTTTTGTTACAAGCAAACCGAATGCCATGGGCTTGTCTGTCCCTAGAATGACAGCATCATGTGCTGAAAAGGAAAGCTGACTTCAGAGCTGAGCCCAGGATGACCTCACCAGCATGGTGACAGCTGTAATAACAGAAGAGGGGAGGCTCTGGAAATGAGAGGATGGGGTATTTGGGTGGTGTCTTAGTCACTGTTCTACTGCTGTGAAGAGATGTCATAACTGGGGCAGCTCTTATAAAGGAAAACGCTGAATTGGGGGCTTACTTATAGTTTCAGAGGCTCAGTTCATTATGACCGTGGCAGGGAGCATGGTGGCCTATTACAGGTAGATATACTGCTGGAAATGCAGCCAAGAGCTACATCTTGACCTGCAGGCAGAGAGAGAGGGAGACTGAGGCCAGCTTGCGTGTTTGAAGCCCATCCCCAGTGACATATTCCTCCAACAAGGTCACGCTTCCTAGCCCTTCTCAAATAGTGCGGCTCCTTGATGACTAAGCATTCAGATATATGAGCGTATGGGGGCATTCTCAACCAAACCAGCACAGGTGGAGAGTCTAGGAGTGAATTTGTTCTTTGTGCTCCACGGAGGGCTGGCCTACTTTATTACTGGAGGAAAAGGAACTATTTGAGAATGAAGAGGCACCAAGGGCTGGTGGCATATGGCTATGATCCCAACACTCAAGCTGGGATAGACAGGTAGCCACTCATTAGAGGGCCAGTCTTTTCTACATAGCCTCTTCTGAATCAGCCAAGGGCCAAACAACAGTGGGGCTGGAGAGGTGACTCAGCAATTCAGGGCACTTGTTCTTGCAAAGGATAGGAGTTTGATTTCCAGCATCCACACTGAGTGGCTCACAACTGCCTGCAACTTCAGCTTCAGGGGATTGCAACACCCTCTTCTGACCTTTGAGGGAACTAGCCCTCATGTTGAATGTGTACACACAAACATGCAATAATAATAATAATAATAATAATAAAATAAATATTTTTGGTTTTGTTTTGTTCTTCAAGACAGAGTTATTCTGTATAGCCCTGGCTGTCCTGGAACTCACTATGTAGATCAGTCTGGTCTTGAACTTAGATCTTAGATCTTGAACCAGTCTTAGAGCTGTCTACCTCTGAGGATCAAGACTAAAGGTGTGTGGGCCCTCATGCCTGTTTAGAAATGGATTTTAAAAGAATAGCAAATGAAAGAAAAAATGGGAATGGGAGAGGGGATGGGAAGGAAAAAAAAGAAAGGAGGAGAAGGAAGGAGGTTAGGGAGGCAAGGAGGAAAAGGGGAGGGAGGGAGTTAGGGAGAACAGAAGGAAGGAAGGGAGTGAAGAAAAGGAAGAAAAGAAAGCAGGAGGGAAGGAAGGAGTGAAAGAAGGAAGGGAGAAAGGGAGAGAGGGAAGGGATGGATAAAGGGAAGGAAGGAAGGGAAAAAGGGAATGAAGGAAGTGAGGAAGGAGAGTGGTTGTTAAATTACTTTTTATGTTGCTCATTGAATCATCTTCGTTTCATAGGTGAAAACTCTACAGTTGAGCAGAGCCATCTGTGATGGGCCTTAACATAGACCATGCTTCTCTGTTTGGTTAGCAGATCCTTAAGGACACTCATAAGCTGTATTTCATACACATGTGTATTATCAGACACAGGAGAAAATTCTAGCTGTCAGGCAGCCAAAGCTTTTGAAAAGGAAGCTTTTGAAAAAAGAAGCTGTTTTCCCTACCGTTTAGGAGTTCCGCCTGGACCTAAGACCACTTTAAAGACAGAACTCTTGTGTGTGCCTGTGTGTGTGGGAAGTTCCTGTAACACAAGGCTGCTTTGTGAGGAGAGCCTGTGTCCTGGACACTCTCTCAGCAGCTGTGTGCCCTTAGGTCATCGAGTACAAATTCCCTGCTGAGGAGGAGCACCAACAGATAGCCACACAAATGCCCACTGCTAGGCCTGAGCTCCCCAAATCTAGATGAGCTATGGGCCAAGAAGGGTGGGATATACGAATAGGAGCCCAGATTTTAACGCTACACTCAAGGATGCGGGGTTGTGATTCCCACTGCATTTACATCCTGTGCCCTTCTCTCTCTCTCTCTCTCTCTCTCTCTCTCTCTCTCTCTCTCTCTCTCATTATTGATTCAAGTCTTTCTCCTGAAGAGCATGTCCTTGCCCTTAGTTGGCCTCCCAGAACCAAGAAGAGAGAATTAGAAATAAGTCAGCAGCTTAAGCTGCGTAAGATCGCTTCCTATAAACAGGAGCTGGAAGAGGCTCTCTGTGACTGGAATGGAGAGCATGGCTTAGGGGATTTATAGGAAAAAGTCTGAGGCGATTACATCATCCTGTCCACGAGGGAAGAATCTGGGAAGTATGTAGGCCTCAGAGCTGCAGGGTGCAGTGGCTTTCCTGCCTGCATGCCTGGTCGCTGGGCTCTACACTGCCAGGTAGCAGAGTTAGTGACAGTGGCACAGACGGTCTAGCCTGGGATAGCAAACTGAAATGATTAGAGGGGCCAGGAGGTCACAAAAATGAGTGATGATTGTTAGATATAAGATAATAAAGGATGTGGGGCTGTAACAGAGCTGAAGGCACATGCGTTAGAAAGAGAGTAAGGGGCTGGAAACGGCTCTGTTAGCAAAGTGCTCGCTGGCCAAGCATGAGGACCTATGTGCAAATCCCAGAGCTCATGTAAAAGACAGAAGAAATAAGAAGCCCAAAGTAGAACAAACCCAGTTTTCCTGGCACTGGAGAAGCAGAGAGAGGTAGATTCCTGGAGCTTGCTGGCCATTTACCCTAGTCTGCTTGATGAGCAGGTGGGGGGCTTAGACTATTATATATAAATTTAAACTATTATCGATTTTTTTCTCTCATATGTTACATCCTGACCACAGTTTCCCCTCCATCTGCTTCTTCCGGTCCCTCCTCCAACCTTCCATATTCCCCAGATCCACTCCTCCTCCCTTTCCCTTCAGAGAAGAGCAGGCCTCCCAGGGATAGGAATCCAACAGGGCATAAGGAGTTACAATAAGACTGAGCACAAACCCCCATATCAAGGCTGGACAAGGGAACCCAGTAGGAGGAAAGTGTCCCCAAAGTAGGCAAGCCAGCCAGAGATACCCTCTCCGTTTCCATTATTAGGAGTCCCACAAGAACAGCAAGTTGAAGGACCATAATGTATATGCAGAGGGGATAGCCCAGACCCACACAGGCTCATTGATTGCAGCTTCAGCCTCTGGGAGCCCCCATGAGCACAGCTTAGCTGATTCTGTGGGCTATTCTCCCAGTGTCCTCAAACCCTCTGCTCCTACAGTCTTTCCTCAGTACTCTCTTCTGCTCATCCCCCTCACCTGACACCTTCTGTTCCCATCCTCATCTAATGATCCATGAGCATGGGTAACCTTCCAATCTTCTGATAACTTCTCCAACTTTCTTCTTCAAATAATACTTGAAATTACTGTCATACAGGTCTCTTGCTTGCTTAGATAGAGTTATCTCAAGATATTTTTACGTCATTTATGGCTATTGTGAAGGGTATTATTTCGCTGATTTCTTTCTCAGCCCCTTTATCATTTGCATATAGGAGGGCTACGGATTTTTTGAAGTTAATCTTGTTGTAGTCAATCAAGTCACCAAAGGTGTTTATCAGTGTTAAGTTTTAAACCCTGAGACAAATGGCTGACATGTGTATTTAACATATTAAAGTGGGGCTGGCTGCCAGGTTCTCCCTGCATCCCTCAGTCCGTACCTGTTACAGGGCCCTCCTGGCTGGCATATCCAGCCTTACCTTAAGTTCTCCAGCCCAGTACTGGGCTACATTTCCCAGCTGCCTTTCCCTATATAATCCAACCATTTTGTTTCCTCTGCTTTCTTTTCGGCCTCTTGGATGCTGCACCTGGTTCCCCTTTCTCTCCACTCCCTTTCCTTCCTCCCTCCCCTACATGGTTCAAAGTCAAGTCCACTCTGTACTGTACTCTTCCACATGTCCCTGCCTCTAGCAATGCTTGCCCACATATCTGTAATAAATTTTCTCCTCTTTCACCATACCAAGAAACAGTCACGTCATTTCCTTTCTCTTTTACTTCTCCCCCCCCCCCCACATTCATCTGGTATCAAAACCTAGGACTGAGGCAGGGACCTTTAGAGGTCTCTGATAGAATTTTGGGGGTTGTTTATGTAAACTCTCACATCCACAAGAAGCAGAACTTCTATTTCTTCCTTTTCCATTTGCCTCTCGATTTTGTTTCGTTCTCTTATTGCTCCAGCTAGAACACCAGTTACTGTATTTGAATAGATATGGAGAGTGAACAGCCCTGTCTTGCTCCTAATTTTAATAAAATTGCTTTGAATATTGATGTTGTCTATTGACTTGCCATAAATTATCTTTATTATGCTTTAGTATGTCTCTTTTATCCCCAATGTCTCTAATACTTCCATCATGAAGGGGCACTGGATTTTGTCAAAGGCTTTTTCAGTATCTAATGAGATGATTTTTTTCTTTCAGTTCGTTTATATGATGAATTATATTGATTGGTTTCCATATGATGAACAATCCCTGCATCTCTGGAATGAAGCCTACTTGTTCATGGTGGATGATGTCTTTGATATGTTGTGGACTTGGTTTGTTATTGTTTTTGCATCTATGTTCATGAGGGAAATTGGTTTATAGTTCTCTTAATTCATTAAATCTTTGTGTGCTTTGGGTATCAGGATGACTGTGGTCTCATAAAATGAACTGGGAAATATTCCTTCTGCTTCTATTTTGTGGAATGATTTAAAGAGTATTGGCATTAAATCTTCTTTGAAAGTCTGGTAGAGTTCTGTGCCCTGAGCTTTTTTCCCCCTTTGGGAGTCCTTTAATTGCGGCGAACTTCTCGACCAGCGAGAAAGAACAACCACCACACGAGGATTCTTCTCAGATCACGCTTTAATGGAGTGCCCTTGGTTGAGAGAGAGCAGGAAGCCAGGGGCGGCCGAGAGCACTAAAGCAGCTGCTTATATAGGGAGTAGGCACACGGGTCGCCCTGTGATTGTTTGCCACCATCAGCTGACATTAGACTGCATCAGGATAGGCCCAAGGACTCTAAACCACCGCGCATGCAGGAAGCGGGGGACATGCAGCTCCCAAAGGCATAGCCAAATATGGAGTTGTTTATTTCCAACAAGACAGGATGTCGGTGCCATCTTGTAATGGTGATCCTGTCCGGCTCCCTGCATTTAATGACTGTTTCTGTTTTGTGAGAGGTTGTAGGTCTATTTAAATTTTTTATCTGAACTGGATTTAACTTTGGTAAGTGGTATCTATGGAGAAAATTACCCATTTCTTTAGCTTTTTCCAATTTTGCGGAGTAAATTTTGTAAAGCAAAGCCTAATGATTCTCTGGATTTCTCCAGTGTCTGTTTTGTCCACCTTTTCCTTTCTGATCGTGTTAATTTGTTTATTCTTGCTCTGTCTTTTAGTTAGTTTGGATAAGGGTTTGTCTATCTTGCTTATTTTCTCAAAGAACCAGCTTTTGAAATCATTCTTTGTCTTGTTCTTTGTTTCTATTTTATTGATTTCAGCCCTCAGTTTGATTATTTCCTGTCTTCTACTCCTCTTAGGTGTGTTTGTTTCTTTTTGTTCTAATGCTTACAGGTGTGATGTTAAGATGCTAGTCTGAGATTCTTCCAATTTCTTTATATAAACACTTAGTGCTGGCAACTTTTCTCTTAGCACTGCTTGCAAGCACTGCAATGTATCCTGTCAATTTGGGTATGTTGTGTATTCATTTTCATTGAACTCTACAAAGTATTTAATTTCTTTCTTTATTTCTGCCTTGCTCCAGTAATCATTCAATAGAGTTGCTCAGTTGCCATAAGTTTGTAGGCTTTTGTTTCTGTTGTTGAAATCCACCTTTAATCTGTGGTGGTCTTATAGGATACAAGGGGTTTCTGAATTTTCTTATATCTGTTGAGCTTGCTTTGTGACTGACTATGGGGTCAATTTTGGAGAAAGTTCCATGAGGTGCTGGGAGGAGACATTTTCTTTTGACTTTGGGTGAGATGTTCTATGGATACTTGTTAGGTTCATTTGATTCATAATGTGTTTTAGTTCCAGTATTTCTCTGTTTAGTTTTGTCTGGATGACCTGTCCATTAGTGAGTGTGGGGTTGAAGTCTCCCACTATCAATTTGTGAGGGTCAATATGTGATTAAACTTTAGTAATGTTTCCTTTACAAATCTGGGTGCCCTTGCATTTGGGGCATAGATGTTAAGAACTGAAAGATCACCTTGATGGATTTTAACTGTGGTGAGTATGATGTATCCTTCCCCATCTATTTTCAACAATTTTGATTTGAAGTCTATTCTATTAGATATTAAGATGGCTACACTAGCTTGCTTCTTGGGTTCATTCAGCTAACCCTTTCCTCTGAGTTAATGTTTGTTTTTGATATTGAGGTATATTTCTTGCATGCAGCAAAAGGATTGATCCTGTTTTTACATCTGTTCTATTCACTTGTGTCTTTTCATTGGGGGACTGAGTCCATTGATATTGAGAGATGCTATGGGACAATAGTTTTACCCTGTAAAGATTTGTTTCTTGCACTTGTTTAATAAAATGCTGATTGGCCAGTAGCCAGGCAGGAAGCATAGGTGGGGTGACCAGACAAAAAGTAGAGGTGGGGAAAGGAGAACAGGAGAATTCTAGGAAGAGGAAAGATTCAATCGGCAGTTGACACCCAGAGACAGAGGAAGCAATATGAGAAAGAATACTTCACTGATGAAAGGTACCAAGTGATGGCTAACATAGACAAGAATAATGGGTTAATATAAGATGTAAGAATTAGTTAATAAAAAGCCTGAGCTAATAGGCCCATCAGTTTATAACTAATGTAGACCTCTGTGTATTTCTTTGGGACTGAATGATGCGGAACCGGGTGGGATGGAAACCTCTGTTAACGGAGAGATATTTGTGACCAATGGTTATTAATTCATGTTATTTTGCTATTATTAGTGTTGGTAGTGTGTGTGTGTGTGTGTGTGTGTGTACTTCCTTTCTTTTGGTTATGTTGGTGGCATTATTAATTGCTTATGTTTTCATGAGTATAGTTAACCTCCTTGGGTTGGAATTTTTCTTCTATTACCTTATGTAGGGCTGGATTTGTGGATAGATATTGTTTAAATTTGATTTTGTCATGGAATATATTATTTTTTCCATCTGTGCTGATTGAAAGTTTTGATGGGTATAGTAATCTGGGCTGGCATCTGTCGTCTCTCAGAGTCTGTAGCACATCTATCTGTCCATGTCCTTTTGGGTTTTAGAATCTCTGTTGAGAATTCAGGTGTAATTCTTCAAGGTCTGCCCTCATATGCTACTTGGCCATTTTCCCTGCAGTTTTTTGTTTGTTTGTTTGTTTGTTTGTTTGTTTCGAGGCAAGGTTTCTCTGTGTATTTCTGGCTATTCTGGAATTCACTCTGAAGACCAGGTTGGCCTCAAACTCAGTGATCCAACTGCCTATGCCTCCCTGAGTGCTGGGATTAAAGGCATGTGCCATCACTGTCTTGCTCCCTTGCAGCTTTTAATATGTTTTCTTTGTTCTGTATGTTTAGGGCTATGATTATTATATGGCATTAGAACTATCTTTTCTGGTCCAATCTATTTAGTGTTCAATATGCTTCTTGTATTTTTATAGACTTGTCCTTTTTTAAGTTAGGGAAGTTTGATTTTATAATTTTGTTAAAGGTATTTTCTGAACTTTTGGATCTTCTCCTTCTTCATATTATTCTTAAGTTTGGTCTTTGCATAATGTTGCAGATTTCCTGGATGTTTTGTGCCTGGAGATTTCTATGTTTTTCTTTTTCTTTGACTGAAGCATCTATTTCTTCTATCATATCTTCAGTGCCTGATATTCTTTTTTGTATCTCTTGTATTCTGTTGGCGATGATTGTACCTGTTCACTTACCTAGATTTTCCATTTCCAGAATACCCTCAGTTTGTGTTTTCTTTATTGCTTCTATTTCCATTTTCAGGTCTTGAAAACTTTTATTCATTTCTTTTAACTGTTTGTGCTTTCTTGGATTTCTTTAAGGGATTTACTCATTTCCTCCAATTTTTTGTCGTTTCCTTGATTTCTTTAAGGGACTTAATATTTTCCTCTTTAAGGACCTCTGTCCTCTGGGTTGATTATAGGACTAGGTGCTGATTTCTGGGTTTGTCCTTGCTGGATGTGTGTTTTTCCCGTTTTCTGTGTCCTCTTTGGCCTTTTGGCTAGAGTGCTCTTTGATTGACTTGAGGTCAACCAGGATACCGTGACAGGGTGTGCGCAAGCTGAGAGAGTGGGAATGGTTTGCAGGGGGCTGCCTACCTAGAGTTCTAGAGAATAGTTTGAAGTTGAAGGCCAGGATATCATGATGAGGAAGGGAAGGCCAGCTGGGAGTGGACTGAGTGGGCAGTGAGGGAGTTTTGGTGGACTGAGGCCAGGGTGCTTACCTGGCGTTATGACTGCCACTGTGCCCTCTGGTGGGGCAGAGGCTTCTACCAGAGTTGTAGGCTGGGATATGGTAACAAGGACAGTGAGACTTAGTCTTAAAAAGGAAAAGAGGTGGACAACACCTGAGAAATACCTTATAGAGCTCTTCTGTGGCATGGGAAGTCCTTCTGCATATGTGTTGCTTTTACTGGTTAATGAATAAAGAAGCTGCTTTGGCCTGTGAGAGGGCAGACTAGAGCTAGATGAGAAAACTAAACTGAATGCTGGGGGGAAAGGCAGAGTCAGTGAGACACCATATAGCCACCAGAGGAGAAAGATGCAAGCCAGCGGCCTGCTGGAACCTTGCCTGTAGGCCACAAGCCTCATGGTAAAATATAAAATAATTGAAATGGGTTAATTTAAGATATGAGAGCTAGCTAGCAATATGCTTAAGTGATTACCACCAGCGTTTTAATTAATACAATTTCTTTTTGATTATTTTGGGTCTGAGTGGCCAGGAACAAATAAGTAGCCTATGTCAACACTACTGGGCTACACATGCATGTGCGCGCGCACACACACACACACAAACACACATGAGAAAGAATATGTAAATGAAAGAAAATTTAGCCATAACTGAATATTATTTCTGCTTACAACATATAGATAATCCAAACTAATTTTATGAATGAAGAAATAAAGATTCAGAGAAGGGAAATGATGTAATGAAAGCCATATAGCCAACTCCTAGCAGCACCAGGAAGAGCAGCCTAGACCTGGCCTTCATTATAGTACCATGCCACATCTCTGCAGCTCCTGGGTGGAGGCTGACTCACTGGAGAAAGCCCCTCTCCTTAATTATGGTAGCCAATGCTGGGCATTTTATTAACCACTAAGAACTCATTCTAGTGATTCTTCACAGACTTCAGTTTACCTAACAAGCCAGACCAGTCATGTTACCACACTCATGGCCTTTCTTCCACTCTGAACATCTCCCTTTGATAGTATAGAAAGAGGTTCCCTTTACTCGAGTCTTCTCTGGTGGCATTTAGCAGGCAGTAATACCTTAGTATACAATAGCAGGCAACAAAGCCACCTTCTGCATCAAAAATGATTAAGTAAATTGTCTTGATCATCATTTGAGTTTGTTGAAATTTACCTTTAAATTCTCTCTAGGGTAATGGAGGGGTTAAACTAGATGTGATGTGCTTTGAAGGTTAGGAATGATAACAGGTGGGACAGATGATGTCTCAGCAGCTAAGAGCACTAGATGTTTTCACAGAGGACCCAAGTTCCATTCCCAGAACCATATCTAGTATCTTACAACCACATGTAACTACAGCTCCAGGGGATCCGATGCCCTTTTATAGCCTCTGAGGGTACTGTATGTGCATGGTGCTTATTCAAACAAATATGCAAGTATGCATATGCATAAATAAAAATTTAAAGCACTATTTCTTTTATAAAGAGTGTTGAAGAAATTTGTAAAATAATTTATGCCACATTACACTGAGATGCCACTTAAGAGTTCTGAGTTCTGTAGTTTTAAAAGAGTCCTTTTGGCCTCTCTGGGACCTGGTTAGCTCATATTTAAATTGGTAAGACTCTTAGTCCAGTTTGCCAGTGAGCACCCCAGCCCCAGCCTCTTCCTGCCTCTTCCTCCTGAAAGCAGCCATAGATGAGAGAGAGAGAGAGAGAGAGAGAGAGAGAGAGAGAGAGAGAGTGAGAGCGCTTTTCCTTTCCCACCGCACTCCCACTTCGTGCTCACACTTGTGTGGCATGGCACGATCACATGTCTTAGAGAGACCCAGGCAATGTCACAGCTTTCTTTAGAAAATAAGATAAAGTAAAAATAGAAGAATCACTTTGAAGTAGTAGTTAGTGTCTTAAATATGGTAAATATTTCCAGTTCTTTGCACTAAGGATTACGTGGTACAAAGCAAGAAGAACAGACAGAATGATACAACTGATGACAAAATCAGGACGCAGAGTAAAGCAGGGCCTTGATAGTGACTCGTGAGGACGGCAATGTGGGACTCAAGCCTCTCCTCATCGCCACAGTGACGGTAGCAGTCTGAAAGAGAATGGCCCCACAGGCTCTTAGATGCGAATGCTTAGTCACCGAGGAGTGGCACTTCGTGAAGGGGTTAGGAGGCAGTCTTGCAGGACAAAGTGTGTCACTGGGGATGGGCTTTGAGGTTTCAAAAGCCCAAGCCAGACTCTCTTTCTCTTCTCTGCCTGCAGATCAGGAAGACAATGGATTAAACTTCTGAAACCGTAAGCAAGGCCCAGTTGATGGTTAAAGGTTACTCTTAGAACAGTTACCTTTGTTATGCTGTCTCTTAACAGCAACACAGCACTGACTAAGACAGTGACTGAGCAGAGGCAGCTTCCAGCCGGGATTGCTAGTAAGTAGATACAGATCAGATGAAAGAGAGAAGTTGGGGAGGAAGGGCAAAGTAAGATGCTGAGACTGCAATCTATCAAGCTATATAGAAAAGTTGCTCACACTTTTGCTGATACCAGCCTGAGCATGCGTGTGGTGAAAACCATGAGGCCGCAATTATGCAGAATATCCACTTCTCCATAAGTTATGGGTGAGAGACTAGTACATCAGGCACTGGGAGGGCACGGAGATGGAATTTCTTCCTAATGAACTTAAATTAACTCTGAAACAAAAGTTCTTCTGGACCTCCTCTACCAAACGCAAAACTTGAAGGAATCAAATTGCTTTCAAGCAACTTAACTGCCTGTTAGACGGAAGACCCAGGAAACCCAGAGTCTATTACCTAAAGAGAACAGTAGGAAGCTATGACCCATGGCGACAATGCCAACAATCAGCACAAGGGACACTGGACGTTACAGAAACTGTGGAGGAAAAGACCTTACCGTAATAGAAGGAAACTGCCATCAATCTTCCACTGAATTATAAAAGTGAAATTATCAAAATTTGATCAAACAAACTCCCCCAATGGAAGATGATATTACATCATGACTAATGACAATTATTCCATTGTCATTTACCATAGCAAATGCTGAGGTGACCTAACAACAGAAGAATAGCTGAGTTTATTAAAGATATTTATTATCTAGAAAATATGTCATCTAGAAAAAAATAGAAAATGTTAGTCATTTAATACCCAGGGAAAAACACATACCCTGTATTATCAACACTTGGGAGGAAAATATGCCAGATGTCATGGAGGTTTGCTATGTCTTTAGATTCTATGCCTGGGGACCTGTGACCCACAACTGCCGTGTTAGTTGGTGACCAAACACAGCTGCACTCATTTCATTAGACTCCATTGTCCATAGGAGATGTCACCACTCTCCTAGGATGCAGCGTGCTATCAAGTGTGCTGATGTCACTCAGCCCTTTAGATCAAGATGAAACTCACATTTTGAAAGTCCCCAGGGATCCCAGACTGAGGCTGGATTTTAGCAGAGTGCACTTCCGACTGCTGCTCCTGGGTCCTGATTCCACAAGAATCTCCTTCTTAGGCACCTTGGAGGGAACCTCACCTAAGGCAGTTGATGCCAGGACTGATCTGGGAATCATCTTCTTTAGGGTTATGGGACTCTGAAGTTTGTTCACATTGTGCTGACTTGAGACCCAGTGAGCAAGCTCAGCAATGCTGTAGACCTTTGGAGAGACTTTGACATGTCAGTGGTGTTGATCATAATCCCAAAAGGCTGGAATCCCAGAGACTGAAATGCTAAAAGCCTCAGTTCCCATTGAAAAGAAGGCTATACAAAAGAGATGAAAAGCCTTACTGAGGGAGGAGAGTGGTGCTTTCTATTGTACCCAGGTTAGTAGCACCATGCTCAGCAAAGTGAATACCTGGAAACTTGTTTAAATCACTGTTGGGTGTGCTATGAAGGTATTTCTCCAGGAAATCCATGTGTGGGTTTGACTTGGCTAAATGGAGAAGGTGCACCATCAATGGGACAAGCCCACTTTACTCTCCCAGAGATGCCAGAGAATACACACACTGAAGGTGAGCTGGTCTCTTTAGGAACTGGGAATCTGGCTTGCGTCATATCTTCTAATCCTTGGGTATCAGAAGTCAAGGTTCACCACCAGCTTCTGAACTCTAGTGTTTGGACCAGAACTACCATGACTGGGTCCTGAGGCTTTCAGCTTTGACTGATCGTTACTTCATAGGTGTTCCTGGTACATGCACTCACCACCTTCACTCCACCAATACTCAAAGGCCACCATGCAGCATAGAACATCAGTGTCTCAAGGGTGACTGCCAACAAGCCAGATGGCCTGAATTTGATTCCCAGAATCCTGGCAGTAGAAGAGACCAAGTCCTGTAGTTTTTCTTCTGACCTTCACACAAATGCCATGGAATGTGCATGTCCCCAAATAGATAAATGCAGCAAGATGACCAACCTACTCTGTGGAAAAAATATTGAGACTCCTTTAATAAATGAGATTTGCCTTTTTGCACATTTGGAAGAAAGATTAAAATTTCTTGAGATCTCTGTTCATTGGGCCGTTGCATGTGTAAGGTAACTTTCACATTTTAAAATCAGTCTCATTAAACTCAGGTGATCTAACATGGTAATTCAGATGGCCACACTATAAACCTAGGTGCACACAATTACCAACCATATTGATATGCATTTGTTCATTTTGCTAGATTTTTAAGAATTGTGGTGTGTGTGTGTGTGCGTGCGTGTGTGTATCTATCTGTGTGTCTGACTATGTGTGGATTTGTAGATGTGAGACTTCAAGTGCCCAAGGAGTCTAGAAGAAAGCTCCAGATCCCTTGGAGCTAGAGTTACAGATGGTTGTGAACTGTCCAAGGTGGGTGCTGGGACTGCTGGTCTTCTGCAAGAGCAATACAAGCTTCTAACTGCTAAGCCAACTCTCCAGCCCCTTCCTTCCTGACCTACTTCTTTATGATAATGGCTTGCTTGCTCACATCTACTGCCTTGGGCAGCAGAGTGCTTGTACTGGCAATGTGTTGCTGCTTTCCATTTTATTGTTCAGTGTGCCTTGTAGGTGTGTTCAGCTTGCAGCCCATGGGCCATGTATAACCAAGAACGGCTATGAATGCATCCCAGAACAAACTCATAAGCTTATTTGTTAAAATGTGAGATATTTTTGCAATGTTCTTTGCAACTCAATTACACAGGTCAGGTGTGAACTTTGTACACGACAGTACCATATCTTAATATCAAAAGACCGCACATGCCTGAAAGTGTTTTATCATCTTTTTTTAAAAATATTCCACCTCTTTAAAATGAAACCAAATATATTTTAACAAGTTCTTAAATTGTTATTTTTCAGAATAACATTTTTATAAATTTGGTCTTTGGGAATCTTAGGCCTTTTGGGATTTCAGCATTTGCAACTAGAATGAAAACCTATACGTCAGAGGATGTGGAAAAATATTCAAGTAAAATTGAAGGCTACCATCTGGGTGAATTTCTGGAAGTTCGGTGTTACAGGGCATGCTGAGGGACTTTCAAGAGTGCAGACCTCCTTACTGTATCTGGACCATCCAACAACCAAAAAACACTGCACATTGTGGCCTCTTTGGGTTTTAAAGATAGTACATTCTCCATTTGTATATGCTGCTTCAGGTCAGTTGCCCTGTGAATTAAAAGACTTTTAGTTTTGAGTGGAACCCAGGACAAAGGAAGGTTCAGATAGGTCAGTTTTTTATGAGAAATTCACTGTCACCTGAAGTATAGTATCCAACAGATCCTTGATGTCAAAGACAGAAGAGTGTTGCTTGAAGCCTCTGAAGTGTCCCCATGGGACCTGAGGATTTTGCAGTAAAACTATGCCATCCTAAACATTAAACTCTTCTTTCTTTCTTTCTTTCTTTCTTTCTTTCTTTCTTCCTTCCTTCCTTCCTTCCTTCCTTTTTTCTTTCATTTTCTTTCTTCCTTTTCTTTCTCTTCTTCTTCTTCTTCTTCTTCTTCTTCTCTCTCTCTCTCTCTCTCTCTCTCTCTCTCTCTCTCTCTCTCTCTGAGAAATAGTGCTTTGCTTGCTGCTGAACACTTCACATGGGGTTAGTGTCACCATGCAACATGAGCTGCTAGTCATGAAATCACTGCTTAAAGGGCCATACCAGTAGGAACATGGAAGACAAGAGTGGTTTGAATTGTGTGTGGGCTGACTCAAGAGGTATCAGAAGAGAAGAACTTCCATACATTGACTAGAGATCGTTCTTGTGAAATTTTGGTTTGAAAGAAAATGACCCAAAAGTGAGTGGCACTATTAGGAGGTGAGTCTTTGTTGGAACAGGTGTGGTCTTTTGGAGGAAGTGTGTCACTGTGGAGGTGGGCTTTGATGTCTCATATATGCTCAGGTCATGCCCAGTGAGACAGTTCATTTCCTATTGCCTTTAGGTCAAGATGTAAGAACTCGCAGCTCCAGCACAAGCCTGCAAGCTGCCTTGCTTCCTTCCATGATGACATTGGATTAAACCTCTGGGCTCTAAGCAACCCATCAAAACTAAAAGTTTTCTTTGTAAGAGTTGCATGGTCACGGTGTCTCTTGACAGCAATGGAAACCCTAACTAAGACAACCACACCACCCATCTTCAATTAGAAATGGTATTTGAGTAGTTTGAGCACAAAGATACTCCAAAGAAAAATAAGTCATGTGAAAAAATGGTCGAAACCCCAGGATCCTCACTCCTGCCTCTTTCTTCCAGCTTATACCTGTGGGACATTGGGACAGTCAGCTGACAGAGAGACAGAAGAGGCAAGTCTGGCTTCATGTATGGTCTGACAACATGTATGCAGGCGCTGCCTGAGAGCTGGCTTCTTCAGGATTGTTGCCCCTCTGTGGGTCACAAATTGTAGTAATCGGTGTTAATAATCAACCTGAAAGACTCTAGAATCACCTCGACAGACCTCTGGGCATGCTTGTGGTGGAAGATCTGCTCACCATGGTGGCACCACTCTGTGACTGGGGTCCTGGTTCATATAAACGGACAAAGGGTGCTGAGCAGGACCAAATCCCCCATCTACACTTCTGTACTGGACATGATAAACTGCTTCCTTGTTCCCACCACAATGGACTCTAACTTGAACTATGATCTAAATTAAGCCCTTCTCCCCCAGTTGCTTCTGCTATGGCATTTTTTTATCTAGCAAATAAAGAAGCTAAGACTTCCGCAGCATCACCTTGAACTCTTCCATCCGGGAACCGTTTCAAGGTTGTTTCCAGGGAAGAAACAACGGCATGGTGCATGCTTACATTCTGACTCATGGGCAATACCCAAAGGCTGGAGAATAATCAAAGACTTGGAAGGAACATGGATGGAGAATTGTTAACAAAGAAATTTAGGAGTGCTGAGTATGGGCAGGAAATAGAGGTGAAGGTTTTTGTGCTCCAAGTAAATGTCCATTCAAAGGTGTCAGAGGCGGCTGATGTGGTGAAACCCTGGCTGGATGAAAGGATATTCAAGCTGCGTATAAAGCATGGTGGCCCTCAATCTTCCCATTAATTACTCTCAGCATCCCCGTAAGCACTGTACACATTCCTCCTCTGCTGTGACAGAAAGTTTGGTGCAGCACAATTGTGATCTTCTGCCCCAAGTGTGGTTGTGAGGGTGTGGGTGGCTGTGTGGGTATGCAGTTCTGTGGGCACCAGACTCACAGTGAGCTCTGGAAAACCTTCAGCTATAGGCTGTGAGTTAGACTGTTAGCATCCTTCATTCTGAGACCTCAGACCTAGCTTGCTAGCCTTCCTGTTGAGGGGCAGGCTCTTCTGAACCCAAGCTGGATCTGAGCTGGACGTTTTCACCCTGCTAGCTAGCTTTTATGACGCCCAAGGGTGTTATGCAAGCTGCCTGGAGAGAGAAATCACCAACAATGTTTCTCAGCTGTGTACCCCTCACACCACTACCCATCCATTTGTGCCCATGGGGGTTATAGTGGCCATACCTACCATGAGGGCTTCCAACCGCTTCCTGATCAGATTTGAGGTCCTCTCCACAAGACGAAATTAGCACCTGGTGCTGTAAACATGGTAACGATCCTGCAGCTGGAAAGCTCATAAGCTTTAGGGAGAACCTGATGTTATTTTACTACAGGACATGGCTTCACACTACTTTCTAAACACATACCTTTATACCTGCACATTAGAGCTGAGTCAGCCTTCATCAGAGTATGAAGCAGTTAATAGAGACTCGCATCTGATTCGTGTGAGAAAAAGTGATTATGGATGCCCCATGGGACATCTATAGCAGTCCCACCCTTAAGGCTGGAGGAACATTGAGGAAGAAAGGGTGGAAAGACTACAGGAGCCACAGGCTGGGGAGGGATGCTAAGAAACGGGGTCTTCTGGACAAGATGCCTTTGAGCTCAGGAACCATTGCAGCCGTCATGACTCACACAAGAGCGGCCCTATCGCCATTTCATCACAAATGGGGGCGTTACTTTAGGAGACCCCACTCCTCACTGAGAGTCTATGAGGAAAAACCAGGGCTCCACATTAACCCAGCACTCGACAGGATACTTGTTTTGCAGAGGATCAAAATTTAGCATCCGAGATGGGCAGCTCACAACAATCAGGTCCCAAAGAATCTCTGGGCAAAGGGTTAACTGTGGTGCCCACTAGCATACAGAACATCAGCTCTCTCAGTACCTGTGTCTCCTCCCCTCTCTTCTCGGTCCACTGCCTGCTACTGAACTTCTCCAGCCCAGGGGCTTTGCTTCCCTTCCCCCGCCCCCGCTTTTCTTTCCTGTTCAACACTACCACGTGGGGCTGTCTTTGCCCTGTTTGCTCCCTTGGTCCACTTGTTCTCCCCTGCCCATCTCTCCCCCCTTCTCCCTAGGCTCTCTCTTTCCCATCTCTCTTCCCCTACCCCCATGGCCCAGTTCAGTCTAGACACTTCCAGATGGCTTTGGCTGTTCTCTCCCTCATATTTACAATAAACCCTTTCACATCCTCGTCTCATTCAATAACTATGTATAGCTCCACCCCTAGGATCTGATGACTTTGGCCTCAGAGGGCACCTACACTCATGTACATAATTCCACACACTGACATATATACACACACACAATCAAAAATAATAAAAAATACATCTTACAAAAAAAAGCAACAAAAAAGGAAGGGGATTGTTGGGAGGAAAAGGGCTATAAGGGAAAAGAATTAGGGGTGAGAGAGAAAAATGCGGGTGAGAAATGCCCCCAACTCGATACATACATGCAAGAAATTGTCCAAAGGGAAAAAGGGGGGATTTGAGGGGACCCTAGGATAAAACTCAGTTACATTTGGGTGCCAGTAAACGCAATCCTTAAGCTACTACTCCTTAAGGGTAAATTTAATTTATTGGAATTCGTATTCTTCCAAATGGCAACACATAACCAAGAATCTTTCTCTAGACAAACTGAGATAAAATAATAAAGATAAAATCACAAAATTGAAAAATTGTAAATGCAGTAGCTTAAGTCCCCTGACTTGTTCTAGAAAATTATCACATCTGAAGAAGTATTGGGAACCCTGTATTTGCAGTCAGTTCACCAGAAGGGCAAGTGACCTGTTGACCAATCAGACTCAGAAAGTGGAAAAGCAAAAGCACATTGCTTAGGGTCTTAGGGTTCCCCTCCTGGAGACACGGGTTCAGGTTGCACTAAAGCAGTGTTCTAGCAAAGGTAGGGGAAGTGGAAGGTGACCCAGACAAGGGTCAGTGTGGTGGCATGTGCCTTTATCCCAGCACTCGGGAGGCATAGGCAGGTGGAGCTCTGAATTTGAGGCCAGCCTTGTCTACAAAGCAAATTCCAGGACAGTTAGAGCTACACAAGAAACCCTGCCTCAGAAAACAAACAAACAAGCAAACAAAATGAGTTTGTTGGGACAAAATACTTGCAGTTGCTGCAACTCTCTATTGAACTCAGAAAAGAGGGCAAAGGCATTCTTTAATTACAGGTAGTTTTATCAGAATTGATTTGCAGTATATTCAGTGGCTATCATCCCAGTAGGATCTATGGGTGAAGAGATAATTGTGGGATGAAATGTCATTCCGCAGACTATTAAAAATCAGAGCGAACTGTTGTGGTATCATTTTAACAAGGCAAAGATGTGTTACATTTGTTTCTGCAGCCTTTGTTAGCCATGTAAAGATGTTTTATATTTGTTTATAATTATGCAATGGTGTCTTGTTTGTTTTACCTTGATTCCTAAGGCCCAACTGGCCAAATAAAAAGCTGAATGGCCAATAGCTAGGCAGGAGAGGGATAAGAAGGGCTGACAGGAAAGGGATCGGTGGGCTGGCAGGAGAGGGATAGGTGGGCTAGCAGGCAGAGAATAAAGAGGAGAAATCCAGCAAGAAGAAAAAAAGAGAGGAGAACAAAAGAGAGAGAGAGGGACATGCTGGAACCAAAAGCCAGGCAGCCACCAGCTAGCCAGCCATGGAGACAGCAGGAAAGTAAGAAATATGAAAAGAGAGCAGGTAAAAAGTCCTTAGGCAAAACACAGATAAAGAGAAACAGATTTAAAAAAAAGAGCTAAGATAAGGCCAAGCCTTTATAACTAAGAATAAGTCTCCGTATCATGATTTGGGAGCAGGAAATCCTGCTACAAAGAATGCAGTCAGATGAACAGATGAGAAGCTCACTTGCACCTCGAATATCACCACTCCCTAGGTTTGGATAACAAAGACGCAACCCAATGACACCCCGACACCCCTTCAAATTCTACTGCCCACCCCTACTACCAAGCTGAGACCATATCCCTACCTCCAACATACATCTTCTGGTGAGGTTTACACCCAGTCAGTCTGAAGAACTGATCGCGAACTCGGATAGAGACTTCCTACTGGACCATAGGCCACTCCAGCCATCAGAACTCCAGATAGGCGACTCACCTGTGGACCGCTTCCATTCTCTCAGTGCCTCCCCTACACTATCTCCAATCTCCACACACCTCCTGCTGGACCAAAAGCCACAATAGCCATCAGAAGTCCAGCCCCAACTTGGACGAAGACTCCCTGATGGACCAGATGTCCAGTAGGTGTCAGAAATCCAGGCCACAAAGATCAGAAAATCAAAACTGAAAAAGAAACCAAGGAACAAAATACCCATCCAACCAAGGCAATCTCAGAAATCGGCACCTATCGCCCTGCACAAAATTCAAGTCCAAGTGGATCAAATACCCCAACATAAAACCGGATACCCTGAACATGATTGAAGAGAAAGTGGAGAATAGCTTGGAAGGCGTTGGCACAGGAGACAACTTCCTGAACAGAACACTGATAGTGCAGGCACTAAGATCGACAATTAATAAATGGCCCTCAAGAAACTGAGTAGCTTCTGTAAGACAAGGGACACTGTCAATAGGACAAAGTGGCAGCCTATGGAATGGGAAAAGGTTCTCACCAACCTCACATCTGACAGAAGGTTAATGTGCAAAATACATAAAGAACACAAGAAACTAAACATCAACAAACCAATTAAAAATGGGGTACAGATCTAACAGAGCATCAATAGAGGAATTTGAAATGACTGAGAAACACTAAACTAGTCAACATCATAACTCATCAGGGAGATGCAAAGCAAAACAACTTTGAGATTCCATCTTATACCTCTAAGAATTGCTAAAATCAAGAACACAAATGACAATTCATGACATGGATGGGTAACAGGGAAAAATGCTTCCATTGCTGCTAGGAGTGAAAAGTTATACAATCACTATACAAATCAAATATAGCGGTTCTTCTGAAAACTGGGAATCCATCTGCCTCAAGACCCAGCTATAGCTAACATTCCTAGGCATATACCAAAAGGATGCTCATACATTTTGCAGGGACAGTTGCCCAACTATGGTCAAAGCAACTTTATTCATAATAGCCAGAAATTAGAAACAACCAAAGAATGGATAGAGAAAATGTGGAATATTTATATAATCAAGTATTACTCAGCTATTAAAAAATGACATTATGAAATTCACAAATAAATGGATGGAACTAGAAAAAAATCATCTGAGTGAAGTAACCCAGATCCAGACAGACAAACATGGTACGCACTCATACGTGGACATTAGCTGTACAGTAAAGGATAATGGTACAATCCACAGGCCCAGAGACTCTAAGAAAGGATGCATGGATCTTCCTAGGAAGGGGAAATAGAACAGTGGTGGACTATGGGTGGGTGGGGATGGGAACAGGATGGATCAAGCAGTAGGGCTGGAAGAAGAGAGTTCTGGGAGAGATTACTGGAATTGGGGGCCAAAGTAGAAACCTAGTGCGGTGAAAACTCCTGGAGTCTATGAGAAGGACCCCAGTGGAACTTCCTAGTAAGGGGAGGCACTGAGCCTGCAGTGGCCGTCTTCTGTAGCAGGCAAGGCTGCCACGGAACAGCAGCCCAGCCACCGAACTTTAGCCCTACAGTTTATCCTCCCTGAGAACGGTGCTGGAGTAAATGTGGTGCAGAACTTGTGGGAGTGGCCAACCCATGCCGTGAGAAGGAACCCACCCCTGAGGACCAGGACTCAGAGGCTGAGTATCCCAGAGAGCGAAGACCAAACAGGACTGTGACTGGGGAAAAACAAGATTTCTGATGATATTTTTCTATACTTGCAGACTGGAACATAATCATCAGAGAGATGCCATCCAGCAACTGATAGGAGCAGATGCAGAGACCCACAGCCAAACATTCACCAGAGCTTGGGGAATCTTATGGAAGAGGGGAAGGAAGGGTTCTAGGAGCCAGAGGGGTCAAAGCACAAGAACAGGGTCCACAGAATCAAGCAAGCAGGGCTCATAGGGGTTCATAATACTGAACTGACAATCGGGGAGCCTGTTTAGGTCTGATCTCGACCCTTTGCGTATATGTTATAGTTGTGTAGCTTGGTGTTCTTGTGGGGCACTTAATAGTAGCAATGGAGGTGTCTCTGATTTTTTTTACTGCTCTGGGGATAATTTTCTACTATCACTATTACTATTTTCTCATCCAGTCTTGAGAGAAGGGTATATGCCTAGTCTTACTGGGACTTGTTAGGCCATATTTGGTTGATGTCCCTGGGAGGTCTGCACTTTTCTGAAGGGAAGCGGAGGACCAGTGGTTCTGGGGGAGAAGCAAGATGGGGGGACTGGGAGGGGAGGAGGGGCAGCAATTGGGATGTATTAAATGAGAGAAGAACAAACAACCAAAAAAATCAATAAAATAAACAGGAACAAACTACTAATATGTGTAGTAATAAGAATGAATTTTACATCTTTAATGACAGATGTCAGATAAAAAAGGGTCAGACATGAACTGAGCACTGAGTTTCAATCAGTGGACAGGGTGGACGTTGGGCATCAGTGGAAAGGGTGGGAGTTGGGCATCACTGGACAGGATGGGTGTTGGGCATCACTGGACAGGGTGGGTGTTGGGCATCAGTGGACAGGGTGGACGTTGGGCATCAGTGGACAGGGTGGGTGTTGGGCATCAGTGGACAGGGTGGGTGTTGGCCATCAGTGGACAGGGTGGACGTTGGGCATCAGTGGAAAGGGTGGGAGTTGGGCATCACTGGACAGGGTGGATGTTGGACATCAGTGGACAGGGTGGATGTTGGACATCAGTGGACAGGGTGGATGTTGGACATCAGTGGACACGGTGGGTGTTAGGCATCAGTGGAAAGGGTGGGTGTTGGAAATTAGTAGAAAGGGTGGGTGTTGGACATCAATGGACAGGGTGGGTATTGGGCATCAATGGGCAGGGTGGGTGTTGGGCATCAGTGGACAGGGTGAACCTTGGGCATGGAGCAGGCATTTCAGTTTAGAGTTTTTTGAGCAAGGATTGGAAGTTGACAAGTGAATGGAAAATGCTAAGAATACGAAGCGACTGACCTGTTATCCTTGAATGAAGGGACTCTAGGTGTATGCACTTGAATCTGACCATGTGTGCTCATGTGTCTGTACATGTGTGTGCCTATGTAGAGCAAAAGCATATTATGAACCTTCTTTATTTGCAAAATATGTCAACAGATGCCAAGGATTTTACACAAAATTCTTTCCAAATGCCATTGCTTCTAAGAATTCCGTCTATTAACTCAGTCCCAAGGTGGATCCTGCTCAGTCCAGTCCTGATACTGTGGATTACACTCCCAGGGAAGTCTATGCTTTTCCTCAGACACCACAGCTTGAATGCTTACTCCATCCACCAGGCAGGGCAGGAAACTGCTGAAGTTCCTTTTCTCAGTTTGCTTTATTCATGTCGTTTACGAGGATGGCTGGTCATCTGAGTCCATGTGTTTTCCTTTAGAGGCTTTTCATCTCAGTGAGGTGACTGCAAGCGGTCCCTCTGTACACTCAGCTGGGCTGCAGAGGGAACAGCTGCAGAAGGTCGTCTCCTAAAGAAAAATTTAGGAGAGCGTCCAGACTGGAAAACAGTCTCGTAGTCTTGGTCAGTTCAGTAGAAAATCAATTTTGTTCTGGTTTAGCATGGAATATATGAATAACTGATGCCCAGCATGACTGACTTTGAAGAAGCCTTTGGATATATACTCAAGTTCTCAATATGCTATAGTACATTCCAAACCACAGGCAGACTGCCTTCTTCCTTCCTTACAAGACCTCCCCCCACCCCCGTGTGTGTGTGCACGCACACATATTGATATTTTGTATGCACATATGTCTGTGTGAGGGTTTTGGATCACATGGAAGTGGAATTACAGACAATTGTGAGCTGCCATGTGGGTGCTAGGAACTGAACCCAGGTCCTCTGGAAGAGCAGTCAGTGCTCTTAACTGCTGAGCCATCTCTCCAGCCTCATACCTGGTCTGATCTTAACACTTGTAGGAAAGAAAGGAAAAGAGGGGAACAGGCAGGAAGCCAGAAGATACACTCAGTCAGCTATAATGAGAGTAATCCACCATCTTCATTGCCTATAAACTCTCTCTAGCCATAAGAAATCGTATGACAGGGGCTCTGGTCCTGGCTATATGCACCCTCCTCTGCTGATGACATCCTGTTTCAAATGCTCTGGCATTTTAGTTTCTTTCCCACTGGGAGGTACATTCATGAGAATGAGTTCATACTTAGTAGCTCAGTCTGGTGACTCATACTGGCCTTGGACTGCTGTGTACTGAAAGAGTGTTCAGGAGGACAGGCAAAGAGCCGGTCTCCTGAGCAGACGGAACTTGCTGGTCCCTGAGCAGGGTGCTCTGAGTCTGAGTATGGTCTAGTCAAATGCTCCTTGCTTTTAATTTGGAAAACTCTATAAGACTTTTTATTTGTTCTAATTAATTGACACTTAACAAATATTTATTGCATTTCTTTTTTGTGGGGATTGTTGGGGGGGCTTCGAGACAGGGTTCCTCTGTATAGCTCTGGCTGTCCCAGAACTTGCTCTGTAGACCAGGTGGACCTTGAACTCGCAGAGATCTGCCTAGCTTTGCTTCCTGAGTATGTGATTAAAGGTTGTGCCACTCCGTCCCCCAGTGTTTTTTTTTTTAGCCTTTATAAAAAAGGAAAAATTGGGGCTGGACAAATGAGTTGGCTGAGTGGTTAAGAGTACTTGCTGCCCCTGCAGAGGACAGTAGTTGGGTTCCCAGCGTTCATGTTGGGTGGGTCACAATTGCCTGTAATTCCAGGCCTAGGGATCCCCTGTCTCTGTGCCCAATGTCTAGGTTTATAGATGCATGCCACAGTGCCTGGCTTCTCCCCTATGCTAGGTTTATAGATGCATGCCACAATGCCTGGCTTCTCCCTATGCTAGGTTTATAGATGCACTACCACAATACCTGGCTTTCCCCCTATGCTAGGTTTATCAAACACATGCCATAATACTTGGCATTTTTACATGAGTCCTGGAGATTTAATTCAGGCCTTCATGCTTGTGCAAACATTGCCAACTAAGCTATCTCTTCTTGCTCCGTGTTTCTCTCTTTAAAGACAGCATGTTTAAGACATTGCTGATGCATTAACGTCTGAAGCACAGCAACACAGCCCAAATAATTACCTGGCATTCATATTTTCCTTATAGTACACATCACATCCTTCTTGACCTTATGGTCTCTAGATTAAGAAAAGTATGATGTTTGCAATATACTAAATAGGACAAGAACAGGATGATATTTACAATATAGTTGAAACAAGAAAACAGAGTATCGCCTTCATCTGACCTGAGCTGGTCATGTGCTTGCAAGGGGACTCAAAATTCCCAGCACCTTGTCCCATCCAAGAAGAATCATGAAGGCTCCTCAGCATTGACTTGGAGCTACCATACACATGGAGTCTTTAGTAGTGAGGAGATACTGGTCATGCACACTTGGAGTTCGCACTCTGAGAAAACCTCCTTCCTACCCTCAGACTGCCGTGGAGGTGGCTAGTTGTCATGGTAATGTCGTGAACTTGAATGGATCTAGAATCACTTTAGGGATAAACCTCTAGATAGGTCTGGGAGGAATTCTTAGATCATGTTAATTAATGACGAAGGAAGACCCACCTGTCTGTGTGTGGCTCCATTTCACGGGCTGGGACACAAGCCAAATGAAAGGGAGAGTGAGCTGTGTACGCCACCTGTCTGTTTCCGGTTCCTGACTCCAGACAATGTGTTCTGCGGCCTCACACTCCTACTGACGAGGCTTCTGCAGCATGGTGGGCTGTGCCCTCTAGCTACGAGCTGTCTCCAGAGAGTTTTTGCTGTTAGTAATGAGGACAGCTAGTTAGTGCACTAGTCTAGTGACTTTAATATTTTAGAGGCTGTTGGGGTGTTCACTTGACCATTTTTACACTAATTTGTTGACGGAGCTTCTTAGTTCAAGTCTCTGTCTGTATGAGACATGACTGCCTGCACTGTCATCAGCTACCCGGTTTGAATGGGCGGACCTGAGGCCTGTGCAGGTTAGGGGAGCCTATGGGCTGTGGAAGGGCAAAGTGTGGACTCAAGCTTCCTGCATGAGAGCTAGCCACTTTGTCTCCACACCGCCCCGGTCATCTAACCACCTTCTACATTATTGGTGTCACCTTGGTCAGGACCTCTGCTGTGTCCCCACCTCCAGCCATGAGCTCCCTTACTCACTTGAAGCCTTTCTATGTAATAACTCTCATCAGCTCAAAACTAGAACTCATGGAGAGGAACGGATTTTGCTCGCCAAAACCTTGCCTTCCTGCTGTTACCCAGATAAAGGTGAACACACACTAGAATCTAATCTTAGTCTCGTTTGCAATTCCATTCTTTTCTATACATCCAGTAAACACACACACTCACTCACACTCACACAGTTAACCCTTCATGTTCAACACCTCTCTTTTCTTTCTCATCCCTTCTGTTTCTCAGGCCCTAGCTGCTGCTCCCTTGGTGCTGCCCCACCTCTCGGCCTTCTCACTCATCCTATTTGCGGATGAAACCATCGTCCTCAACTCATGCCCCTCAGGTCCAGTAAGTGCTGGAATTTCCCATTACACAGTACTTGAAGGACTCTTCACCATAGTCAGGGACCGCTACAATCTTGGTCAACAGTCTTCCTCTTTTCTCCTCTCACAGAATCTCCTACCAATCATATGTTACCATGATAAAACCGGGCCAGCAGGAGTGATTTGAAGACACCAAAGCAGGGCATTTATTCTAATAAAGAATACATATTATGGGCTGGTTAAAAGTGTGTGCTGCTTTTGAAGAGGACCCAAGTTTGGTTCCCAGTTTCCATGTCGGGTGCTCACAACCACCTGCAACTACAGCTCTGAGGATAGAATGCTGTCTTTTGTATCCTCAGGCACCTATACACACACACGAATACACACACATGAATACACACACACACACACACACACACACACACACACACACACACTGAAAACATCATTACAAAGAATGAGTTGGCCTATAGCGACACTTGTGGTAGCTATGGCTTTGGAAGAGTCTTGGCTCCCATCTATCAATTCTCCTTCCCAATTATTTTCTTCCTCTGGCACCATATTTTCCTCTGAGACGCACCCCAGCCTCCTTACTCATTTTTTAAAAGATAGGACCACACGTAGCCCAGGCTGCCCCCTAACCAGACTGTAAAGCTGAGGATAACTGTGCACTTTATTCTCATTTCCCTACCTCTCAGGTGCCTGCATTACAGGCTTGCTCAGCCACAGCCTATGGAATTCTGGGAAGAGAACCCAGGTCATTGTGAATGCTGACCTGACACCTGAGCTGTGCCCCCAGCTCCAGATTTCTCAGTCATTTCACAGTTCTGTCCTGGTCCACACCACATGATTGTGTGCCACTACAGACATTTCCTGTCCTCAATGTGTAAAAGCACGTAAGAAGATGCTTCATGCGTAAAAACAATTTGAGTTTGCATGTTCAGAACCACTGTAACACTGGGTGCAGTGGTCGGTATCTATAATCTCGGAGCAGTCAGGAGGAGACAGTTCTTGGCAACTTGAAGGCTAACCAGGCTAGCTGAAATGTGAGCTGCCTGTTCAGGGAGAGTTCCTGTCTGAATGACAGAGGAGGACACCAGCTGACATTTACTTCTGGACAAGTGAGCACATCTGCACATACATGTACACACACGTACACAAGTGAGAACATCTGCACATACATGTGTACATGCACACCCAGGTGAGCACATCTGCACATACATATGTACATACACACCCAGGTGAGCACATCTGCACATACATGTGTACATACACACGCAGGTGAGCACATCTGCACATACATGTGTACAAACACACCCAGGTGAGCACATCTGCACATACATGTGTACATACACACGCAGGTGAGCAGATCTGCACATACATGTATACACACACAGGTGAGCACATCTGCACATATATGTACACACACGTGCACAAGTTAGCACATCTGCACATATATGTACACATACATGCACAAATGAGCACATCAGCACATACATGTGTACATACACACAGGTGAGCACATCTGCACATATATGTGTACACACACAGGTGAGCATATCTAAACATACATGTACACACACGTGCACAAATGAGCACATCTGTACATCCATGTGTACATACACACAGGTGAGCACATCTGCACATACATGTGTACATACACATGCAGGCGAGGACATCTGCACATACATGTGTACATGCACAGGTGAGCACATCTGCACATACATATGTACATACACACCCAGGTGAACACATCTGCACATAGATGTGTACATACACACAGGTGAGGACACCTGCACATACATGTGTACAGACACACACAGGAGAGCAAATCTGCACATACATGTGTACATACACACAGGTGAGCACATCTGTACATGCATGTGTACATACACACAGGTGAGCACATCTGCACATGCATGTTTACATACACTCCCAGGTGAGCACATCTGCTCATACATGTGTACATACACTCCCAGGTGAGCACATCTGCACATACATGTGTACATACACACACAGGAGAACAAATCTGCACATACATGTGTACACACACAGGTGAGCAAATCTTCACATACATGTGTACATACACACGCAGGTGAGCACATCTGCACATACATGTGTACATACACACACAGGTGAGCACATCTGCTCATACATGTGTACATACACTCCCAGGTGAGCACATCTGCACATACATGTGTACATACACTCACAGGTGAACACATCTGCACATACATGTATACACACACAGGTGAGCACATCTGCACATACATGTGTACACACACAGGTGAGCACATCTGCACATATATGTACACACACGTGCACAAGTTAGCACATCTGCACATATATCTACACATACGTGCACAAGTGAGCACATCTGCACATACATGTGTACATACATGCACAAGTGAGCACATCTGCACATACATGTGTACATACACACACAGGTGAGCACATCTGCACATACATGTGTACATACACACGCAGATGCGCACATCTGCACATACATGTGTACATACACACAGGTGAGCACATCTGCACATGCATGTGTACATACACTCCCAGGTGAGCACATCTTCACATACATGTGTACATACACACACAGGAGAGCACATCTGCACATACATATGTACGTACACTCTAAGGTGAGCACATCCTCACATACATGTGTACATGCACACGCAGGTGAGCACACCTGCACATACATGTGTACGTACACTCCCAGGTGAGCACATCTGCACATACATGTGTACATACACACGCAGGTGAGCACATCTGCACATATATGTGTACACACACAGGTGAGCATATCTAAACATACATGTACACACATGTGCACAAATGAGCACATCTGTACATCCATGTGTATATACACACAAGTGAGCACATCTGCACATGCATGTGTACATACACACACAGGTGAGCACATCTGCACATACATGTGTACATACACACCCAGGTGAACACATCTGCACATACATGTATACACACACAGGTGAGCACATCTACACATACATGTGTACATACACTTCCAGGTGAGCACATCTGCTCATACATGTGTACATACACTCCCAGGTGAACACATCTGCACATAGATGTGTACATACACACACAGGTGAGCACATCTGCACATAGATGTGTACATACACACAGGTGAACACATCTGCACATACATGTGTACGTACACTCCCAGGTGAGCATATCTGCACATACATGTGTACATACACACACAGGTGAGCACTTCTGCACATACATGTGTACGTACACTCACAGGTGAGCATATCTGCACATACATGTGTACATACACTCCCAGGTGAGCACATCTGCACATACATGTGTACATACACATGCAGGTGAGCACATCTGCATATATATGTGTATATCACACAGGTGAGTGCACCTGCTCATACATGTATACATACACACACAGGTGAGCACACCTGCATAGAGATGTGCCATACACAATACATTTTTAATGGATTATACAACAACCAGTTTTATTCTTTTCTTTTCTTTTTCCTTATTCTTCTCTCATGTATTACATCCTGACTGCAGTTTCCCCTCCCTCCTCACATCCCAGTCCCTCCCCTCCCCTCTTTCCCTGATCCACTCCTCCTCCATTTCCCTTCAGAAAAACACAGACCCACCAGGCATATCAACCAAAGATGGTGTAACAAGTTACAATAAGACTAGGCACATGCCCTCATATCAAGGCTGGGTTAGGCAACACAGTAGGAGGAAAAGGGTCTCAAGAGCAGTAAAAAAAAGGCCAGAGACACCCCACCACACACACACACTGCCACTGTCAAATGGCAACAAGCTACACAACCATAACATATGTGCAGAGTACCTAGGTCAGATCCATACAGACTCCCTGATTATTGCTTCAGCCTCTGTGAGACCCCATGGGCCTTCTTAGTTGATTCTATGTGCCATGTTCTTATTGTGTCCTTGACCCCTCTGGCTCCTAGAATTCTTCCTCTCCCTCTCCCAAGGGATTCCCAGAACTCTACCTAATGCTCCATTGTAGATCTTTGCGTCTGCCCCCATCACTTGCTGGATGAAGCCTCTCTGATGACAACTACGCAAGGCTCTCTGGTTTACAAGAATAGACTCTCATTAGAAATCATTTCGCTGCCTTTTTTTGCTGGTCATGTTTGGTTTTGCTGGCACAGACCAGTTGGATTTGCTGAAGGAGGTAGAGGCAGAAGGATCATGAGTTTGAGGCCAGCTTGAGCTACACAAGAAAAGTTTTAAAATAAGAATTGTATGCATGTGTTCTTCTCCTTGGCACCAGTCTACTATGACTTTCTTTTCTTGATGTCTTATATAATAAGCACTATCACTGCTCACTTCATTCTCAGAGCAAACTTTTCATGCACTACCAGCATTTAAACATGGAGCAATGCACACAATTCCCTAGGCAAGAATCTTGGATTGCATGAGTACAAAGAGCAAGGCCAGCACTAGCGCACATTCTCTGCTCCCTTCTGACTCTTGGCTCAGTGTGACCGGCCGCTTCAGGCTGGTAATGTGCTGACTTCCATGCGCTGTTGGACTGTGTGCCTTGAATAGTGTACTCAAAAGAATTCTTTTCCCTTCTGTTCTTCTTTTTTTAAAAAAAAATATTTATTTATTTATTATGTATACAATATTCTGTCTGTATGTATGCCTGCAGGCCAGAAGAGGGCACCAGACCTCATTACAGATGTTTATGAGCCACCATGTGGTTGCTGGGAATTGAAGTCAGGACCTTTGAAAGAGCAGGCAGTGCTCTTAACCTCTGAGCCATCTCTCCAGGGCCCCTTCTGTTCTTCTTATGTGAGTATTTCATCATAACAGCAGAGAGGAAAGGAAGACAGGATGAAAGAACAGAGTCTGTATGGCTTCTTAAAGGAGACCAGGTCCAGTTGGTTTTAGTGCAGAATTCTAGCAGACTTTTAAAGAAAAGTTAATGTCAATACCCCTTATATTACACAAAATAGAAACAGAAGGAACAATGCCCAATTCATTTTACAAGACCATAGTTACCCTGATACCCAAACTACATAAAGACCCAAAAAAGAGAATTGAGACAAATTTCCCTTTTGAACATAACTGCAAAATTTCCTAATAAAATACTTACAAACTGAATCTAAGAATCTAAGAACACATTGAAAAGATCACCCACTGTGATCAAGTCGGCTTCATCCTAGAGATGCAGGGATGTTCCAACATATGAAAAGCTATAAATGGAAACCACCACAAAAAACTGAAAGACAAAAAAAATTACATGATCATTTTATTAAATGCAGAAAATGAATTTGACAAAATCCAGGGCCCTTTCATGATAAAAGTCCTGGAGAGATTAGGGATACAAGGGACATACCAAAGCATAATAAAGGCAATTTTCAGCAAGTCAACAGCCAACATTAACTTAAATGGAGAGAAACTCAAAGAAATTCCACTAAAATCAGGAACAGGACAAGGCTGTCCACTCTCTACATAGCTATTCAGTATAGTACTCAATGTCTAGCTAGACTAATAAGTTAAATGAAGGTGATCAAGTGGATACAAATAAGAAAGAAAGAAGTCAAAGTATGCTCTTTTGCAGATTATGATATTATACATAAGTGACCCTAAAAATTCTACCAGAAAACTCCTACAGCTGATAAGCACTTTGAGCCAAGTAGCTGGAACAAAACCAACTCTCAAAAAATCAGTAGCTTTCCTATAAAAAAATTGACAGTTTGCATTGAGAAATCAGGGAAACAATACCTTTCAAAATATTCTTAAAAAATATAAAATATCTTGGTGAAACTCTAACCAACCAAGTTAAAGACTTGTATGATAAAACCTTTAAGATATCAAAAAAAGAAATTGGAAAATATGTCAGAAGATTGAAAGACTTCTTCACGCTCGTCAATCAATAGGATGAATACAGTAAAAATCACCATCTTACCACAAGCAAGCTACAGATTCAAGGCAATCCTCATCAAAATCCCAACACAATTCTTCACAGATCTTGAAAGAACATATGGACACACACACACACACACACACACACACACACACACACACCTGGATAGCTAAAACAATCCTGAGTAATAAAAGAAATGCTGGAGGTACCATCATCTCCACTCCTCACCTTGAATTGTACAATAGATTACAGGAATAAAAACCACACGGTATTGGAACAAAACAAACATATTTGGCCAATGGAATCAAACTGAATACTCTCACATAACCCCACACACCTATGAACACCTGAAATATTTTTATATATTCAAGCCAGAAATAAACACAGGAAAAAAGACAACATCTTCAACAGATGTGCTGATCAAACTGAATGGCTACATGTTGAAGAATCCAAATAGTTCCAAAATACTGAACTCACTGGCACAGGAAAAGAATTTCTGAACAGAACACAGGTACTAAGATCAACAGTTATAAATGGGACCCCATGAAACTGAGAAGCTTCTGTACAGCAAAGGACACCATCACTTGGAAAAAGTACCAGCCCTCAGAATGGGAAAAGATTTTAACCAACTACACAACTGATATAGGGCTAATATCCAAAATAATAAAAAAAAACTCAAAAGAGCTAGATATCAAGCTAAACAAATAACCCAATTTAAAAAAATGAAGTACAGATCTAAACATAGAATTTACAAAAGAGGAAACTCAAATGCTTGAGAAACACTTAAAGAAATGTTCGACATCCTTAGTCATCTGAGAAATGCAAATCACAACAACTTTGAGGTTTCATCTTACACAGGTCAGAACAGCAATGATCAAAAACCACAAGTGACAGCTCATTCTAGTGAGGATAGGCCTGAAGGAAGCACTCCTCCGTTGTTGGTGGGAGTGCAAACTTGAACAACCACTATGGAAATCAGTGTGGTGGTTCCTCAGGAAGATGGAAATCAAGCTGCCTCCAGATCCGGCTATATCACTTGGGCGTGTACATAAATGATGTCTCACAGAGACACTTGCTCAACCACGTTCATTGCTTCTCTAGTCTTAGTAGCCAGAAGTTTGAAACAACCTAGATGTTCCTCAACAGATGAATAGAAAAGATGATTTTCTTTATCACATTGAAAATAAATCATATTTAAAAATGAAATCGTGAAATTCACAGGTAAATGGCTGGAATGAGAAAAAAAATCATCTTAAGTGTTTCAGACCTAGAAAGACAAATATGACATGCATTCACTTTTATGTGAACACTAGCTGTTAAGTCAATGATAACCAAGCTACAATCCATAGAACCACAGAGATTAGGTATAGACTGGCGGTGAGCATATAGACCTCTCTAGGAAAGGGAAATAGAATGGATAGTTATGGATGGACAGAGAGGTTCTGCAAAGGGAGAATCAAGTGGGGAGGAGGATGAGATAGGAAATATGGGAAGAGACAGCTAAAATTAAGGGCCATTTGAAGGCTAGTATGGACAGCTAATACAGTAGAAACTTCCTAAAGTATTCACATATATGAAGTTGATCCAAATGAAACCATCAAATAACAGGAGAGACAAAAGCTCCAACTGGACATCTCTTGTCACCAAGTGAAGCTTCCAATACTCGGATTGGGTTATATATAATTGAGTTGTTGGCTAAAGAGACCCTCCGAGAACCCCCAAAACATCCCAGGTTGTTGCCAAGATTATAGGTTGCTCTCCATAAACTGACAGCAAAGTCCTATCGCTGAAGAAAACACCTACTCAGCTCATTGGACATGGAGAAGTCAAGCGTGTGCCTACATAGAGCCCTCACCCTTGTATTCTAGCATCTTTGGTATGGGACACTATTCCAGCCCAATTACAAACGCTTTGCTCTCCAAAGGCGATCCATCTGCAGGATATACTAGTGCAATGGTGGCACAAAGCTTGTGAGAGTAACCAACCAGTATCTGATTTGACTTAAGGCCCAGTCCTCAAGATGGAACTCATACCTGACACTGCCTGGATGACCAAGAACCTAAGACTTAGGGCAAAACCAAAGACTACTATTACACTAAAAGAACATAGAAAAAGAATAGTAATGCATTCTGCGTTCCTCATAGATCTGCGCATTGCTCAGCCATCAATCATCAGAAAAGCTTCCTCCTATGGCAGATGGGAAAAAAATCCAGAGACCCACAGTCAGAAAATACACAGAGTGAGAGGCGTTGAAATACTCAACCCTAAATGAGTATTTAGGGATGAGCGTAAGAGCAGGAGGAGATGGAGAACACCATAAAAAAAAGTCTCTTAAATCAAGCCAATTGTGAAAAGACAGCAAGGCCAATGTGTCCTTGAAAAACACTCGTCCTCTCTTTTTGCAGGACTGGATCTTATCTTACCAGCAGGGCTGAAACAGGGAGGAGCATCCTAATTACAATGCCATAAATATTCGAGCACTGACTCCACTCCCATCAACTGTCCACATAACCTTATAATGCAGTTCGCTGCAGGTTCCTCTAGTCTGAAGCTTCCAAAATGAAACAGCTTCATTCAAACGTGGACTTTCTCGACGAGATGCCTCTGGCTTCCTCATGTTGATCTCGTGCAGCTAAAGGCACATTTTTATTCCATGTTAATTTCTTTTTCTTGCTCTTCTCACCCTTAAGGATTTTAGGTAACAGATTTTATGGGCTGGATTTTCCCCCCTCCACGTGCTTGTCCTCCTTCAGGCTTGAAACTACTAGTCCTCGAACACAGCCAAAGCCTTCCTCTGTGAGCACGCCAGCTACCTAAGCCGGAGCAGGCAGGTGCGGATGGCCCGAGTCCAGCTGTCTGAAGAAAGCGCGTGAGCAAGTCCTGCTCAACATGGGCATGACATTCCCAGCAGCAGAACAGAAAACTTGTGTTCATAGCCTGCAGATAATTCTGCAGTTCTAAACACTGACCAATGAATAAAGCTTAGCTCTTTATTTTGTTTTGTCTTCCTACTTGATGATTAATACGCCTGAGCTTGAAGAAGGCTACTTATCATTATAAAACCTTCTTCCCACTTAGAAAGCTTATCTACACATTGTGTACCAAAAAGAATGTGCTTAATTATAAGGTATTTGTTGCTGGAATGTGTGTGTTTATCTGAAGTATCTAAATCCCCAACCACATATATAACCATCCCACGGATGAACACGCGGAGCACAAAGGACATCATAACAATCCTGCTTAAGAAGCAAAATGTCCTATCCCGTCTTATGCATATGTGTTTCTGTTATTTCAATTAGTTCATCAGAACTTGCTTTCTTGACTGACACAAGCCATGTGTGTCACAGAATTATTTCCTGATTGTGAGCTGGGAACTCCGAAAGAAGTCACTTTACTTTGCTGAGACAGACTTGCAAATTCCAGTCTTGGATTTCTTTTGGCCAGCTTTGAGATTCAGACGGGAAACTGTCCTAAAAGTATAATGATGACTAGAGCCAATTCATCTGGCTGCCTAGTATCCTGTACGAAATTCTTCTCGACTGGCCAGGTGAGGGGCTTCAGGCTCAGAATCTCAGCACCTGGAGTCTGACACAGTGAGGCCACCCTGGTCCACATAGGAAGGACCAGGAGAGTTAGAGGGAGATCCTGCCTCAAAAGACAAAAGTCTTGGGCTGAAGCAATGCCCCGGTGGTTAAGAGTATGTTCCAAGTTCTGTTCTGTGCAACTCCTCAAGGCTCACAACCATCAGAACCCCAGCTCCAGGGGATCTGACATCTCTGACTTCCTAAGGCACTGCACATATATGCACGCAGACACATAGACACGTATGCACATAGACACATGTTCACACATTCCACATAGACACAGATATGCACACCATTAAAAATAAAATACTTTTAAATGTTAAACCCTTTCTGATTCAGAGACATACTTACTACATAGTACAGCTTCATCACCACCGATCTGGAGCCTCGGTGTCCTCCCCATCTTCAGCTCGACTGGATACGTAACCAGGGCAAATCTGAGAATATATTTTTGCATGCACTGAGAAGCATGGGAGCATGGCTGTGTAGAGTGCATTAAGGTTATAATATTCTAGAGTAAGAGCTTTGGGTCCCTTGTTTAATAGACATCTTTATTAGGAAAATTCACTTGCTGTTTGGAAGGAGAGCAAGACAGAGAGAGGCAGTTTCTGCCAACAGGCAGCTAGTGTGTCTGTGTGTGGTAATTAATTTTAAGTGGTTTATATTGGCAGATCAAAGGAGCACGCTAAACACAGCAGATAGCATCCTAGCCTGGGTGAAACTAGAGTGGGCTGAAACCAGCCTAACAAGCCAGATACAAAGAAATTAGAAAAAAAAAAAACTCAGAGCAAAAGGGAGGGAGACCAGAAATCCTTAGGGCTTTTGGCTCATGTAGGCCACCTTCCACAGGCAAATACTTGCTTTATTTTCAGAATTTAAAAATATGCATTTTGAAACAAATGCGTGAGTTAGCCTTCAGCAGGACTTCAGTAAGGTGTGCAATGAAATTGAGCAACGCTAGTCTCTGCATTTCCCTGACTTCCTGCTGTGTGGTTGAATTCATTTTCTGTCCGGTGAGACGGAGGCTGTGGCTGTCATCGGCATGACTTCTCCCTACCGACTGCTGTTTAATGCACCACAGAACTCAGGGCTTTAAACAGAGACTTCTTATTTCTCATGGACCCCAGCTAATTGGGCTTAGATGAGAAGTCCTCTTTCAAAGTTTTAGGTATTGGGTATGCAAAAATGGCCAGAGGTCTGTGGTAGCTCCATTGGTACCTGGTGTCTACATAGCCTTTCGCTCGAGTCTAACTGAGCACAGAGTATCAGAGCCTTGTCTTAGTAGCTTTCCTCTCTACTGGTCTTCAGGGGCCATTCTGAGTATCCTCTGTTCGAATGTCAAAGTCCCCACAGGTTCCTTTGTCTGGATGTGCCCCAGGCACTATTTTGACAGGCTGTTGGAACATTTAGGAGGTGGCCTTATTGATTTCTGGAGGTGAGTTTTGATGGTTTTCAGTCCAGTTCCTCTTCCTGTCTGCCCTCACTGCCTCCTGATCCACGTATGTTTGAGCAAATGCCCATGCTACAGCTCTGAAGATTTCCTGCCACCATGCATTCTCTACCTCAATGGACTAGATCTTCAAATCATGGTTCCAAATTAATCCTTCTCCCCCAAACTTCCTGTCAGGAAGTTAGTCTCAGAGATGAGGAAACAACTAATGCCACAGCAATCTCAGAGTAGTGCGGTTTCTTCAGTGCCTGCTTTCTTCCCCACAGTCAAGGATCCAAAGGCCCAGGGAGAAGCTGCAGGGTCTCCTTTAGTCAGACCTAAGAAGTCATGGAGTCACTTCTACCAATTCTCTTTTAAATTCTAAGACAAGTTTATTGCCTTGCAGAAGAAAAGCACCCCAGGGCAGGTGAGCTGTAAATCTCAGCAGCTGCTTAGAAGACGAAAATGGAAGACAGGAAGAAAAAGACCTTGCTGTTTGAGTTACCAGTGTGGAGGTCTGACTCAAGGCAGCAGGCAGCCTCATGGCAGGGTGTGGGACTTTGGATGGAGAGTGGGAAAGCCCAAATTATCAGAGATAACATCCTTAGGTTCTGGTCAGCTTCAGAAAGGGATAGAAAACAAAGAAGGCTGCACCGCAGGCACCTTCCTGTGCCCTGACCAATTCTGTGTGGGTCAGAAGTCACATATAGGGCCAGGACCAAGGAGGAGATTTGATGCACAGATGGAGGTTCTAGAAGGTGAGGCTCACTGAAGGATGCTGTCTTAGTTTCTGTTGCTGTGATGGAACACTATGACCAAAACAACTCAGGGAGGAAAGACTCACACTTTCACATCACAGTCGGTCACTGAAGGAAGTCAGGACAGGAACTCAAACAGGGCAGGAACCTGGGGGCAGGAGCTGATGTATGCCATGGAGGGGTACTGCTTACTGGCTTGCTGCTCATGGCTGCTCATGGCTTGGCTTGCTCAGCCTGCTTTCTACCAATCTAGGCCACAATAGGCTGAGCCCTCCCGCCCTCCACTGTTGATCACTAAGAAAATGTTCTACTGCTGGACCTCATGGAGGCACGAGGCTTCTTTCTCTCTGATGACTTGATCTTATGTCAAGTTTACATAAAACCGGTAAACACAATGGTCTTTTAAGACTAGTAATGAGTGTGTGTATGTGTATGTGTGTGTGTGGAACAAGTAAAAATACACATTTTATAGCAAATCATGTACATGAGGAAATGAATGCTTTCCAAAGCCAAACACATCAAAGGTAGTTCAAATGACATTCAAGTTCTGTTTTCTGTGTAATTCCTGTATTCTATGCTTGATCTATGAGGCTAAAATACAGAAAATGAATTAATTTACAAAATAATACTTATTAAAGCCGGGCGGTGGTGGCGCACGCCTTTAATCCCAGCATTCGGGAGGCAGAGGCAGGCGGATCTCTGTGAGTTCGAGACCAGCCTGGTAGTTCCAGGACAGGCTCCAAAACCACAGAGAAACCCTGTCTCGAAAAACCAAAAAAAAAAAAAAAGTACCATACAAAAGGGATGGAGGGTTTTGAAGGAAACCAAGAAATAAAAAAGGAACTGGTATGGACAACTGTATCCACATAAAGCCTGAGAGTGCTTGGGAAGTGATTCTAGACAGAAAAGAATAGAGTTCAGCATGGCTTATTGATAGCAGCATTTTCTCAGGTGGGCTTTGTTTGTTAGAGGCAAATGTGTCTCATTTTTAGAGAGGTTTCCTGACTCAGCTTTAGCTGCAAAAAGTTTGAAGACCTTTGAAGAGGTTCTGCCACAAAACATTAATTGGTGTTTATGAATAGCCTACAGCATGCTTCTTTGTGGCGGCATGAACCTTGAAATGCCATACAATTGTGGCAAAAAACATGGCTCTGGCCAGTATCTCCACCTTGAAGCTGGATTCTCAGAAAGCTAAGAGATGGGGTGGATCCAGCCATTAAAACCACAACTTTAATCCTAGCCATATTGTTTAGCAAATTAAAGACTGATGTGATCAGAAAAAGAGAGATATACAGTAAAAATAGGTTTAGATGAAGAAAACCTCTAAGTGGTTTACAGTGTGTTTAAAAATATATGTAGGCTTGAGAGAAAAAGGAAAAAAGGAGAAAGTCCTTAAAATAAAAAAGAAAGAGAGTAGTTGGATGTAGTGGTGCACAACTTTAATCCCAGCACTTGGGAAGCCGAGGTAGGCAGATCTCTGTGAGTTCAAGGACAGCCTGGTCTACAGTGTAAGTTCCAGAACAGCCAAAGATAAACAGAGAAATTTAGTCTCTATTAGCTAAAAATTAAAAATAAAAATAAAAGAAATAGAGTTTAAAATAAAGTCCTATAAAGATAGAAAACACACAGAGAATATGGATACAGTATATTGTTATGTTCTCTTTGAATTGTTTGAATACTGAGGAAGGAGAAAAAGCTGCTAAAAGACATTTGATTATAAATGCTGCTGGGTTAATCCAATATATGTATATTGAAAATGCTTTGACTTTAAATTTTAAGTCAAAAGATAGATTATGTTGGAGAAGAGGTTTTGCTTTTTTTTCCACAGGAAATGAGGGACTGTGGGTTCATTCTGCATTAAGAAAAATCAGGTTTGACCAAGGATTTCTCCCTGAGAAATCTCTGATAGGAGGAATGGCCCAGATGTCTGAGCTATGCATTCAGAACAGTTCAAAGACAGCTGCCTGAGATAATCAAGCCTCACAGGATACTCCAGTCATGACTTGATCATAATTCTAAATTTTCTTTAGGTCCCCATAAGATTACTTCAATCAGCAGGAAGTAGCTTCGTAAACTATACCCACATTCCCCCAAAATGGACTATGGATATTTTCCTTTGTTTAGAATGTGGGTTACAAGTTGTTATGGATAATGGCTAGGAGAAAAGCTAAACAAAGGATATTAGATTCAGAGTTCTTGTTTTTTTTTTTTTAAAGGGGGAGTGCTGTGGGACAATAGGCTTTTATCCTGTCACTTGTATTATTTTTTATAAAATGCTGATTGGTCAGTAGCCAGGCAGGAAGTATAGGTGGGACAACCAGGCAGGAAGTAGAGGTGGGGCAACGAGAATGCTGGGAAGAGGGAAGCACAGTCTGCAATCATGACCCAGATGCAGAGGACACAAGATGTAACTGCTTTACCCAATAAGGTACTAAGCCACGTGGCTAACACAGACAAGAATTATGGACTAATATATGTTATAAGAGTTAATAAAAAGCTTGAGATACTAGGCCAATCAGTTTATAATTAATGTCGACCTCTGTGTAATTTCTCTGGGACTTAATGACTGTGGGAACCGGGCAGGACAGAGTAAACTCGGTCAACAGTCCTAGGTTTCAACAGCAGATAAATGAAAAAAAATATAAATGAAATAAAAAGAAAGGGTATGACTGTTCCTTTGTATTGTAGAGAAGTAAGTTTATTGTGAATAAAATGGAGAATATAGCCAGTGGCAGAGATATCTGGGAGAGTCCAGAGTGGCCCTGACGCTGAACCATGCCACGTGAGGAGAGGAGGGAAGGGGAGCCAGGAGAAAGAGGATGAGGGGACCTGGAGATCAAGAGGCCAGGTTAACCAAAACAGCTTGATTATCTAGGGAAAAGCTGTTGTGGAATATTCCTTTATACTGTGTGAAGATATGTTACTGTGATTGGTTTAATACAAAGCTAAACAGCCAATAGCTAAACAGGATGGCGGGAGGGGAGGAGAGCAGGGGGGAGATTGCTGGGAAGAAGGACAGAGAAGCCAGATAGATGTGGAATGAGTTGATCACACACAGTGGTATAGTGGTAAAAACCACGTGGTAGAATGTAGTTCAACATAAATATGAGTTAATTTAAATTATAAGAGCTAGTTAGGAACGGGCTTATGCTTTCGGCCAAGCTTTCATAATTAATAATAAGTCTCTATATCATAATTTGAGAGTTGGCAGGAGGAACAGAAAAATCCACCTGCAAAAAGCCTTTGGAGGAAGGGCAGCCCAGCCCTAGGGTTGGAGAAGTTTAGGGCAGAGGGTGGGGTATGCCAGACAAGAGGGCCCTGTAACAGGTAGGGACTGAGAGATGCAGAGAGAACTGGTGGGCAGCAGGAACTTTGATATGTTAATGTATACCTCAGCCTTTGTCCCAGGCTTGAGAGCTCCAAAATTTCTGGAAAGCTGAAGTTTATAAGTAACACTGGGATTTGAGTTAGAAGTTCAGATTTGAGTCCTCATCCTACAGCCCTGGTCAACTCATTCAATCTTTTTGAGACTCAGTTTCCCCAAAGATAAAGGGAATCTCTTTCTTTAACAAGTCTTCCTCTGGGAGTGGTAAAATGTGTGATACGGCTTGTTCTTGTTACTCGTGGATTACTGTCTACATTGTGGGCTTCAGCTGAGAAGAAATCGCAGACCAGTAAGAGGTGAGATGTAGGCAGGTTAAGACTTGAGGGTCATAAGCCAAGATGGCATGGAGAGTGAGGTGCTCCAGATACCCCGTGGAGCTCCTCCCACCCCTTCTTGCTGAGGCTGTGTGCTCTTGTTAAATTAGAACTACCTGAGGCTCCAAGGAAAATACTCCTTTCACAGGATTGCTAAAGCCTACTCTGTTAAAGACTAAATAGTACACCAACGTTCAAAAAAAAAAAAAAACAAAAACAAAAACCAACAACAAAAACCCTTTTTTTGTTTGCTTTCTTCATGTTTTCATTTTTTTTTTTTTTAATTTTCGAACAAGGTCTTCCTGCATAGAAGTTGTTGTCCTGGAACTCTTTCTGTAGACAGAGATCCAACTGCCTCTGCCTCCTGAGTGCTGAGATCAAAGGCATGTGCCACCACCACCAGGCTTCAAACAAAATCTTAAAATTCACTCCTTAATGTGTTTTTTTTTTCCTTGACTTTGAAATGCTTAATGTGGATAAATGTGCTGAAAATGCTACAGGGGAGGCTATAGCGAACTCTATGCTGCAGGCAGAGTCCAGTAACACAGTCCTGCAGGTAGACATGGGTGGGGGTGAGGGACAGTGCAGCCAGGACCTCTGCTGGGCCATCCAATGGGTGAGGGTGGGGGACAGTGGGGCCAGGTCCTCTGCTGGGCCATTCAGTGAGTGAGGGTGGGGGACAGTGGGGCCAGGTCCTCTGCTGGGCCATCCAATGGGTAAGGGTGGGGGACAGTGGGGCCAGGTCCTCTGCTGGGCCATTCAATGGGTGGGAATGGGGGACAGTGGGGTCAGGACCTCTGCCGGGCCATTCAATGGGTGAGGGTGGGGGACAGTGGGGCCAGGTCCTCTGCTGGGCCATTCAATGGGTGGGAATGGGGGACAGTGGGGCCAGGACCTCTGCCGGGCCATTCAATGGGTGAGGGTGGGGGACAGTGGGGTCAGGTCCTCTGCTGGGCCATTCAGTGGGTGAGGGTGGGGGACAGTGGGGCCAGGCCCTCTGCTGGGCCATTCAATGGGTGAGGGTGGGGGACAGTGGGGCCAGGTCCTCTGCTGGGCCATTCAATGGGTGGGAATGGGGGACAGTGGGGCCAGGACCTCTGCCGGGCCATTCAATGGGTGAGGGTGGGGGACAGTGGGGTCAGGTCCTCTGCTGGGCCATTCAGTGGGTGAGGGTGGGGGACAGTGGGCCCAGGCCCTCTGCTGGGCCATTCAGCCAGGTCTATAGCTGAGCAGAGAGCACAGCAGCTGTAAATTCCAGCTCAGACTCACAGAGGCTTCCTGGGGAGCAGGCAGTGTGGTTTTCAGGACCAAGTGGTACAGATGGGCTAAGAAAGATCTGCTCATTTTCTCCTTTCTTCCTGGCACTCTTTGCAGTTGGCATGAGGAAGACTAGCTGGTGCTAAGGGTGTTGCCCAGGGAAGAACAAGGAACCTTTGGACTCTAGAGCACTGTGAAAGCCACCTCGTTTTCCTGCAGGTGAGTAAATAGAAGACACAGACGAGCCAACTCCTGATGGAATCTGTGCGTAGTCCTGCTTCCCAGACTCTCTTCAAGGATTCATTTTATTCCTTTGCCATGGAAGCACTAATAAGTTAATATCACTTGTGAAACAAATATAGCTCTTTTAGACTTTAAAAAATTTTAACTATCAAGTTCAGTGGCTTGTTATATATCCGTAAAGTTATAATCATCATCACTGTCTTTATGGTATTTTCTGACATAAAAATGATTATGAATCACTCCACACGTTTTGAGCCCTGGTCCTCCACAAGCACCAGGTTACCTCATGTCCCTGTGGATTTGCCTAATCTTCATGTTGCGTATGCATGAGTAGTATTTTCTATCTTTTTTTCACTAGGTATGGCATTTTCAAGATTCATTTAAGTTACAGGCTATGTCAGGACTTCTCTCATTTTTATTGACAAATAACATTCTATTATATAGATAGGTCCATCTGTGTTTATCCAGCCGCCACCTCATAGACATTTGAGCTGCTTTGGTTTTGGACTGTTTCAAATAATATTTGTATGACCATTTGTGTAAGAGCTTTTGTGTGGCTCTATGCCAATAGTCTTGTCTACAGTCTTGACTATATAGTGTGGGGGTAAATTTTTGACAGTCACCTTGATGTGATTTAGAATCACCTAGAAGACACACCTCTAGGAGCGTTTGTGAAGATGCTCGCAGTGGCAGTCAACTGAGAGAGGAAGGCTCACCTGGAACATTGCACCATCCCATAGACTGGGGTCCCAGACTGAACGGGACACTAGCACTCACTTCTGCTTCCTGACTCTGAATGCAGTGTGACCAGGTGCCTCCCATCCCTGCCCCATGCCTTTCCTGCCACAATAGGACACACTCCCAGCACATGAACCCAAACAAACCTTCCTTAACTCATGTGTGTCAGGGATGTTGACATAGCACCGGTAAAACATACGAGTATGGAAAAGTGAGTTCAAGCCTGGGCTGTTGCTAACATTAACTTGGCTGTGTTGATCTTGGGCCATTAGAACTGGCTAATAGAAGGAATGTGGAGGCCAGAGAAGCCCTAGAAGGCTGGAATCAGAGTCTAATGGGTCACTCTGGTGGCAGTTTGGAAGACCACAAGGCAAATATAAATACAAAGAGAGGAGGTCTAGCTCATGAGGTTTGAGCAAGAAGTAATGGCTCAATCAAAAACTGGGCTAGGGGCTATTTGGATTATTTTCTGGCAAATAACTTTGTTTTATTTTGCTCATGTCCTGAGAACTTGAGTGAGGCTGAATACAAGAGTAATTTGTATTCAATTTGGAGGAGGAAATTCTAGACAGGGGAGCGTTCAGCCTATGGTGTGGTCTCTGTTCATTGCTCTTACCCAGGGCCGCAGAGAGACAGAGCAGCAAGTGGGGCAGAGAGATATGAGAAGTGGCGAGATTGGTAAGGATGGCATCAAGAGGGACTCTAAAACTGGACACAGAGCTGGTATGACAACAGCCCAATTGTGTAAGGTGTTAGCCCATTAAACAGAAACCCCACATTCTTCACTGACACAGCAGAAAAGGTCCTTGGAAGATGTGACCTTATTTATTAATTGCTAAAGGTACTAATTTATAATTTTGGGAAAAGGAAACTTACTTAAAAGAAGATATCAGAACTGAACATGGCAAAGGGGTTCTCTGCTCAAAACCAGCTTCCTAGAACAGTTTCCTCAGTAGCTGCTGAGGCAAACAGAAGCCGCTACAGCTGCAGTAGAGAGGGCCAGGCTCCACTGGGAGACAGCAGCATCCACACGGTGTAGGTTTTCTAGGCTCCACAGTGCATGTTAGAGGGTCATGAAGGCTCCAGCTACAGTATCTAGAGCGCCCATGCAGTGACATGAAGTGGGGTAGGGTCAGGTTTCCTGTGATGAGGCTAAGGCTATGGTGGTTTGAATGATAATGGCCCCCATTGTCGTAGCCACACATTGGGGGTGACATCTATCAGGGTCCAGCCTTTATGGGGTTTACACGTTCCAGGGCAGGGGCATGTGGATTAGAAAAATTTGGTAGGATGAACAAAGATACAAAATAAGTACAGAGACATAGAGTAGACCCCAGAGGGCTATTCAGTAAATACTAGATATGCTCAGGTTTATTTTCCATACGCTTATACACACCAACCCAAAAGGAGGAGAAGACACAAAGGACAAACAGCACAATTACTTGCTTCAGTACTTGAAATATAAAGCAACTATATCCTTTAGTTAAATATTCTGTTGTAAGCAGGACATGTAATGACCACACCTTAGACCAAGCATCCTGTAGGCAGCCGCTCCCTGGGTCAAACTTCCTGTCATATTCTTAAAGGATCAGGGATAGGCTTGGAATCTCTGACCTTTAGTTAACGTGGAGTGAATCCACCTCTATGGACCATCTTTATATCCAAAACACCAAGTAACCACACCCTAGGTCAGGATATCTTGTTTGTAGCCACTCCTTAAGTCAGACTTCCAGTCAATACCTTGAAAGAGCAAGATAGGCTTAGGCTCTCTGCCCTTCAGTCAAGGTGGAGCGAACCCACTTCTGTGGCCCCCACACCCCAGAGGTTGATATGGGTGAATACTTGGTTCTCAGTTGGTGGAAGATGTGGCCTTGATGGAAGAGGTGTGTATCAGTGCGGACTTAGACTTTTCAAAGGATGCTTGCTATGCCCTTGTTCCATCACCACACTGGGGATCAAGATATGAGCTTCCAGCTGTTCTTGCTGCCATGCCTTGTTTCATCACCAAGGACTCTAAACTCCTGAAACTGTAAACCAACCAAGTACTTTCTCTTATAAGTTACCTTAGTTGGTTATGGTATTTTGAAACAGCCATAGAAAAGTAGCTGAGTCACCTGTCAGAATGGCTAAGATCTAAAACACTAATGACAGCTTATGTTGGAGAGGATGTGGAGTAAGGGACCACTCCTCCACTGCTGGTGGGAAATGGAAACTTGTGCAACCATTTTGGAAATCAAAGTGGAGGTTTCTCAGAAAACTGGGAATCAACCTTAGGATCCAGCAATACCACTCTTGCAAATATACCCAAAAGATGCTCAATCATACTACACAAGCATTTGTTCAGCTATGTTCATAGCAGTATTATTTGGAATATCCAAAACCTAGAAACAACCTAGATGCCCCTCAACTGAAGAACGGATAAAGAAAGTGTGGCACATCTACACATTAGAGTACTACTCAGCGGTAAAAAACAATGACATCTTGATTTTTGCATGCAAATGGATGGAATTAAAAAACACTATCCTGAGTACGGTAACCCAGTCCCCCAAAAATGAATACGGTATGCACTCACTCATTAGTGGATACTATCCATAAATAAAGGACATGATCCTAGAAAAGCTAAGTAATAAGGTGAACCCAAAGAAAAACATATATAGACCCACCTGGAAATTGGAAACAGACAAGATCGCTTGATGAAATTTGGGAGCAATTGGGCAGGAGGTAGAAGGAAGGGAGAAGAGGAGGGTTGAGGAGAACTTGAGGGAATGGGATAGTCGAGATAGAGAAAGGACAGATATGAGAGCAAGGAAAGAAATATTTTGATTGAGGGAGCCATTATGGGGTTAGCAAGAAACCTGGCTCTGGAAAAATGCCCAGGAACCCATAAGAATGACCCCAGCTAAGATCCTAAGCAATAGAGGAGAGAGTGCCCAAACTGGCCTCACCCTGTAGTCAGACTGATGATTATCGTAAATATCACCATAGAACTTTTGTCCAACAACAGATGGAAACAGAAGCAGAAGACCACATTGGAGCACTGGACTGAGCTCCTAAGATCCAGTTGAAGAGTGGAAGGAGTGAGAGTATGAGCAAGGAAGTCAAGACCATGAGGTCATCCACTGAGACAATTTGCTTGAACTAATGGTAGCTCACCAACTCCAACAGGACTGGGAGTGAATGAGCATGGGAAAACCCAAAACCCTCTGAAGGGGGTTGACAGCTAGGGCAGACTAAGGGGCCACTGATAGACACTGGGATATGTCTCTACTGCATGTACTGGCTTTTGGGGATTCTATTCTCTTTGGATGTATACCTTGCTCAACCTAGATGTAGTAGGGAGGTCCTTGGACTTTCCATAGGGCAAGGTGCATTGCCCTTTCTTGGGATGAGAGGGTGTGTGGAGGGAGTGGGAGGAGGGGAAGGAGTGGGAGGAGGGGAGGGAATGGGAGGAGGGGAGGGAGTGGGAATTTGGATTGGTATTTTTTTAAGTAATAAAATAAAAAAGAAAAGTAGCTAAGATAGAGGTGCCTAGAGGTCCTTGCTTGAAATTATGCAGAGGGAGCCAAGTTACAATGGAGATCCAAGGAGGTTCAGCTTTGACATTCAATTCACATTGCAACTGATATTTATCCCCTTGCTCTCCTGGGTTCTGGGTTTTGATTTTTCTATCTCCTAAGTAAATTTTTCCCTTAAGAAGTAAAGAAAATTTATTTGTGCAAGGATAAGATATATGGACACATGGAAATGAATAGCTGTAGGGAAGCAGTCAAGTCTTGAGAGAACATGTGTTGTTGACATAGGCACGTCCATGTATGTGTAAGTGTCTTAGACCCATGGGAAATGGCAAAACCTAGGATCAGGGAAGTGGCAAAGCTTTTCCTCTGTCCTAAGTACTAAGCTGATAGTGTGTGCAGAAAATATCTAGTGTAGCTTCCCCAAGATGTCTATGGCCTGAAGCCTGCTCCCTATAGAGACGACTACTATGGAGACTAGCTAAACCTGCCTTTGGGTTCAGCCATATACCATAAACCCCATCTCCTTGATTCAGGTACATGTAATAACCCCCCCCTCTCTGTTCAACTGTATATAACAAACACAGCCAGCTTTCAGGGTGCTGAGGTTAATCCATCTGAGAACTCAGTCTACCCAACCCCAGATTTCCTGTGTGCCTATGAATCAGGCATTTTTTAATTTTCTTTCCACTCCAATCATGTCAAGTACCTGAGGTCATGCCGGACATGGCAAATAACGATCCTCTTAGGGGAGGGCAGTTAACTCTGCATGTAGCTGCTAGTTCATCCTAGTTTCCCTCCCAGAAGCTGTGACAAAATGCCTTAACAAAAAAAGCTAGACAGAAAGGGCTTGTTTGAGTTTACAGCTATAGATTAGAGTCTGCCGTTGCAGAGCCGTCAAGGCAACAGGAACTTGAAGACCCTGGCCACATCCCAAGTCAAGAGAGAGTGAATGTGTACATTCTTATGTTCACTTTACTGTTTCTATGTTTATATTTCATGATCCAAGCCTAGGGAATAGTGTTACCCATAATGGACTGGATTTTCCCTCATAGTTAATGCAGTCAAGACAATAGCCTACAAACATACTCATATGCTAACCTAATTTAGACAATCCCTTGTTAATACTCTTAAAAAGAAAGAAGAAAAAAAGAAAGAAAGAAAGGAAGGAAGGAAGAAAGAGAAAGAAAGAAAGAAAGAAAGAAAGAAAGAAAGAAAGAAAATGAGTGAAAAGACTGGACAGTGGTGGTACACACCTTTAATCCCAGCACTCAGGAGGCAGAGACAGGCGAATCTCCGAGTTCAAGGCCAGCCTAGTCTATGGAACAAGTTTCAGGACAACCAGGGACTACACAGAGAAACCCTGTCTCGAGAAAACAAACAAACAAAAACAGAGACTCTCTTCCAAGGTAAGTCCAGATTAAGTCGAATTGCCATAACCATGACATAATTATTCTTCAATTCATTCATTTGCTTGGGCATTCAAAAAACTCATAATTTCCTATTTGAAAAAAATTATTTATCTGAGAGCTCGCTTTATATACAGATAAAATTAATACATGTGCCTTGCATTATAAAATATCTATTTCCAGGCATGTGTACAAAAGAACTTATAATAATATGTAATAACAGTATCCTTGGTGTAGGGTGAGAAGGTGGGTGGAGAAAAGGGAGGGATGCCCCAGACTTCCTCAGAGAGCCTAAGAAAGTTGAGGGAAACACGGGAAGAATGTACCTAGAAGAGGGGACCAATAGCACAGAGCAAAGACGGGTAAGGCGTGGCACAGCAGAAGGTGAGGCTGGAGACACTGTTCGGGCTTCTGTGCCTGGAGGCAGGTTTGGGGCTCCATCCTGGGAACAACAGAGGGCCAGTGAAGAAATTTTTCAGAGAAGCATCTGAGGATTGAGTTTTACTTAGGAAGCTTACAGTGTAAGGTTGTATAGGACCAACTTCCCAGCCTGCTAGGAACACGGGGCGTCATCAGGCAGCTGTTACTGCTAACCACACATAGGTTCACATGAATGCTGCTGTGGTACTGTAGATACATTGGCGTGTGTTTGGGAAAGAGCAAATGAATTCCAGCATGGAAGACCTATGATGAGATCTGTGAGGCAGATAGCTGACTCTGCTATCGTGGATGTGTGTGCTTGAACACGGGGAGGCCAGAAAACAACGTTGGACTGGAGGTTGTTGGGGAAATGGTTCAATAGTTGAAGTGCTTGCTGTGCAAGTATGAGAACTGGAATTCAAATTCTCAGGCTGCACATACTTGCCTGATGGGTGTGTTTGCCTGCTTGTTTTTCCAGTAAGACTAGCAGTATCAGGGAGCTTCGGGCTTAATTGAGAGAGCCTTCCTCAAAGAATAAGGTGGAAGATATATCAAAGATGGATCTGACATTAGCCTTGAGCCTCTACACACAGAGAGACTACACACACACACACACACACACACACACACAAACAGGCACATGTGCACACACACACACACACACACACACACACACACTCATACAATACGGACAGAAGGTGAAAGAGCCCTGGGAAGTAATGTCCAGGTTGGGTCACAGAGGGTTTTGAAGATCAGGCTGGGCAGCAGAAACTGTCTTCCCATTCCCCAGCTGGCTATCATTATGAAAGGCACTTGAAATGGGAAATAACAGCATCAAATCAACCAGTTTGGAGTATGGAGAGAGTTCCAGTTGGGTCTTGAATATTTGTTCAGGTGTAGAGGTCACTGCAGTCACAGGAGAGCACAGAGGACAGTGGCTTCTCCTGCCAGGTCTTACATTCCCATTTATTCTAGCCCAACTCTAAGGCAGCAAAAGGGCCTCTTGGCTAATGTCAAACCAGCAGACAGTGATGCTGAGCCCAAGGAAGGATTGCAGTGCTCTTAGTGACATGCCACACGTTTGCCAGTCCAAGAGAGTTTTAGCGTTTCTCTTTGTCCTGTGTGTCTCCCTGTGTGGTGGAGGCTGACTAGGCATCCCAACCTTTACTTCATGAGTCCTGTGCCTCACCCTCTGGAGCAACGGGAGCAAACACAAGCATTACCATCACTGGCTGCCTTAGTCACGTCTTCATGCTGGTTTGAGTATGCTGGGGCTGTAGTTTAGTGTTGCACCATCCTAAGTCTGCCTGCCATTCTGAGCAAATTTTCCCTTTCTCTTTCTCTCTCTCTCCCACCACTTTTCCTTAACACACAGGGCTTTGTTCTTTCTCTGTTGTGCCCTGGGTCACGTGTCACCACTTGTGTGCCATGGGGCTATCCTCCACCATGGCTTATCTCATCTCTTCACTCCATTTCCCTCCAGGAAGCTGCTGCCCAGACTTACAGTTTGCCTGGCCTGGGGTTAAACTTCAATGAAATTCTTCTCAAGCTTCAAACAACAAAACATATGTCAATTTAAAAAAAAAATACAACTGCCAGGCATGATGGCTTGCGTGAGTTATAGGAGGCAAAACAAAACAGAAATGAGTGTGATTAGGAATACCTTCTACTTATGGGCTATCAGCATCAAACCCTGCAAAAGATCCAAGCAACTCTTTTCAAAATCCAACCATACTCATGTGTGAACTTTGAGTTCAACATGTCACTGGGGCAGCCATCAGCTCATCTAGATGTTTCTATTTCGTTTTCCTGGAAATTTAGCAAGCAAAGAAAGCTAGCAACAGAGCAGCCTAGGCGGCTGGGATGTGAGTGAGTGTCTGTGGTGGTTTGAGAGAAAATGGCTCCGCAACTAGAATGAGAACAGTCTGAACCTTTGAACTGAAAGCCACCAAATCAAATGTTTTCCTTTATAAGAGTTGCCATGGCCATGGTGTCTCTTTACAGAAATAGAAACCCTAACTAAGACAGCACACTAAGCTACCTCAGCTCATGAAGCTGGGGCTCTTTAACTATGAACTCCCTCTACGGATGGGGAAGGGGACCTAAACGACAGAAGATGTCGTTAGCCATAAGGCACACCTCCATGTCGGACCCTCGAGCTGTCCTAGGAGGGATTGGGGGGTACTTGTTCCTTCAGTTTCATTTCTTTGCTTCCTGTGTGCCACTCAGAGTGCCTCTTCTACAGTGTGAGCTTGCAGCGATGTCACTGGATCCCTTGCTTTATCGTCTTGGTTGAGTACCCGGTACTTACCAAAGAGTGGGTATCCACATGAATGTTCAAGCCAAAGCAAATAGGTTTCCAAAGTGTTAAGGAGACTGGCATTGAGGTTGGCACTCAGCTATATCGCTCACCACCTGGGTTTTCATGAACAGGTTATAACAGCTTTTCTGAGTCTCTGACTGGTCATATGTGAGGCAGCAATAGGATTCTACTGACTTAAGGCAGAAAGAACCTATATTGGTTACACCTAATACAGAGAATATGAAAACAGGCAAGTTGGGAGATGAAGTCCTCTCAAACGTTAGAACAGCAGAGTTCTAGCTAATGCCACAGTGTACAAAGGAGATGAGACAGAACCCACCAATTCTGTTTCTCTGCTCTCGGTACTTCAAGTTCAGTTTGGGTCAAATACGGTGCTGTCTCCTTTCCTTCCCCTCTCGGAGAGCTGCTTCTAAAGCGCAGCCCACATGTCAACATGTTAGATAAATAGTATCTCACACTGGTGAGTCAAACTAGGGTGTATCCATGGCTCCGGGTTCAGTTGCATCCCCTAGGAAATGCATCCAAGTCCTAAACCTTGATGCCTCTGAGCATTAGGTCATACTGGATAGGGCAGCGTCCAAATTCAGATGATGCTATTTATATAAAAGAAAGAAGAGACTTTGTTCAAAACACAGACACATCCAGGGACAATCACATGACAGTCAAGGTGGAGACGGGAACTGGGATAAGGCAGCTGGAAGTCAGTATGCCAACAGCTGCCAGCAACCACATCTTGTGCTAGAGACGGGTCTGCTGAAACTTTTATGTCAGACTTCAGCACCGGAATGTGACAGGATAAAGTCCTGCTGTTGTGAGCCACCAGATGTGCGGTAATTTGTTGTGACATCCCTTGAAACCTCAGAAACCTGCAAATGGCTTTTTTCCCTCCAGGATGTCAGGACTTGTTCTTAGCCCTTCCTGGGAAAACTTTCAGATCTAGAACATGCATTTTCAAGCAGTGCTTCAAAGAAAGAGATGAGTCTTTATGGGAGCGGAGAAGGGACAAAGGAATAATAGCAGTGCAGGATAAACAAAAGAGTCCAGAGCCAAGGTGCAACCAGGTCGGTAACTGTGGGTACCAGCAGGGAGACAGCGGGTAGCTTGGCTGGACCCCACTTCCAGTTGAGTGGAACTAGGTGGGCCTGACATTCCCAGCTGCTGCATGAGACAGGTGCCCTAAAATCAGCCCGCTGTGGACAATTGGAAAGGTCACCCAAGGTCAGGCAAATCCAGGCTGAAAGTACCTTTTTCAGGGTCCTGTGGGCATTGGCTCACGCCTTCCATCCTGCCTCACCAGGCCTCTGCATTTGCCTTTGCTCGCTGAGGGTCAGATGGAATTTCCTGAAAAGTCCTGTTCCGTCTAAGTTCCCAGTTTCAGTCTGTAGCTAGACCTTCACTCAGCCGCCAGGAATCATTCCATATCATTCTCTCTGCCCCACCATCCTGTGGCTGAAGCCATGTTCCCACTAGAAGGCGAGGCTCCTCCATGGCCCCATTGAGGTGAACAGGAGTATGAACATTTCACTGGCCATTCAGAGGAGTGCAGGGGACCAGGGTTTCTGCAGTCATTCCTCTTTCCTCAACCTTAGATAAGGGGAAGAAAACTAGGAACCATGGGCAGTTTTAACCAAAACTTCAACCTCTGCACAGATAATCACTGATTCTAAAGTGTTTTTCAAGAACCAACCTCGAAGTCCCTCTCTGCAGAGGGCACCAAACAATGCCTCTGGGTTTTAGAAGCTGAGACCCTCCACGTGTGGGTAAAGGGACAGGAAGGGGCCAGGAGGAAGGCACACTGAGGAAGACTCATGAGGACTGCAGTGGTCTACTCTGCTCTGTCTGCTGAGGGAGGGATAGAGAGGAGCACCTGGGAAGAATTAGGATTTCTCTCTCACAAAGATCGCAGGCAGAGAGAGGCAGCGCTCACAGCCAGCACCTGGCAGCTTGGTCCACCCTCTTTCTTCATTTGCTCCCCTTCCCTTGACTTCTGCTGTCAAACCATTTGTTAGATAGATAGGGTCTCCCTACTTTCTGAAGGTATAATCCCAGTTCAAACCTAATGAATAATTTTGAGGCTCTTGGTAGGCGTTTCCAAATTCCTTTTCTGAAGTAATACATGAATAGTGTAGGAAGGTGACCGCATGGTCCCTCCTTTTCAGTGTTGACTATTGCATTTTCCCAGGGTTTAGGTAACTGGAGTTTCTGGTGAGGGTCATTTTTAAGTGCTTACAGTAGCCATTGGGCTGTTCATTATACCCCAAATCATCTCCCCTTGAAGACTTACCATGTTTGAATGGATTTCTCCTCCAGAACTAGTTCTGGCCGTAAGACTTGCTTTATCAGGGAAATATGAAGAGTCAAGAATCAAGCCATGGCTTTCTACACTTTATACTCTGTCTGTATGATCAAAATGGAGTCAAGATGAAGTTTCCATCATCCAGGGACCTTGGGTGAAAGTGGTGAAGAGAGTTCTTCAGCCAAATCACACTTGGAAAAGCCTGTGCGAAAAATAAACCTTAGACATAACTGAAATTCAAAATCTGTTGTTACAGCAGCATCACTGGTTCTAGCCTGACTGATGCAGTTCTGTGCATTTGTGTGTGTGACAACCAGGTCAAAGATCACTCAATATCATTTGACTTTTGGAAGACACATAGATTACTATCAACTCTAAGTGATTCTAAAACCAAGGAAAGCATATGCCCTTGGGGTCAATGACTTCCCAATCTGAAAATAAATCTTACAATTAATTTTTATAAGCAAAGTGAAGAAAGGAATTTATTTGATTGTGTGGTGGTTCCCTTTAATTTTCAACTTGACACAACCTAGGATTATATGGTAAGGGAGACTCATGGGAAATTGCTGACACTGAGTTAGCCTGGGGGCATATCTGCATAACTAGGTTAACCCGTGTGGGAAAACCCAGTCCACTGTGGACAGTACTGTTTCCTAGTAAGGGAGAATTGCATATGAGTTGAGAAATCAAGGGAGCAAACGAGTGAGTGAGCATAGATGCATTCAGTTCTCTCTGCTCTTGACTGTGGATGTATGTGACCATCTGTTTAACATTCCTGCCTTAACTTCCCAGAGAAGATGGACTGTAGCTGTAATTATAAACTAAAATAAACCACCTTCTTTCCTAATTTGCTTTTTGCCTGGATATTTTATCACAACAGAAATGAAGCTAAAACAACTTACATGGGTAAGACAAGCCATGGGCTTTAAGAAAGTCATACCTGAAATTCAGCAAGAGAGGAGTCAGTCAGAGCTGAGATACTGAACTTACTCTTCATTTCTATTTCTCTCCATTACGACCATTTCTTACCATTCACTTCTTCTTTGCCTGTGGCCTCCTGCTGCTGTACCTGTAATGCTGCCCTCAGCGTGGTTTAGCTGGCACACCCCTGTGCTGTTCTTATGAAGAACAGGGTTGAGAAGTGTCACTGAAGACGTCTTCTGGAAACCAGGTTTGCTTCTGCCAAGGAATGAAGTGTTTTGTTTGGATCCCAAGCAAGAAGTACTTTTCTTTTAAAAGAAAGAGACTAAATTGTCTTTCCCAAGACTTCAGCAGCGAAGGTGCACCCAGGAGAGTAGACGGTCGGGTGGAGCTGCAGCGGTGGGAGCAGAGAAGCTATTCACGTAGCCAGGAGGCGCTAAGCTGGGCATCATAGAATTTCTGAGCAGACAGAAAACCTATGAGGGGATTCAAGGATGTCAGAGGAGTGAATCTCAGCACCAGGCCTAGGCTCTGGGGTCAAAACCCAAAGAGAACCCACAGAGCCTCAACAATGCAAAGAGGAAAAGAACACCCCACCGACAACTAAGCAATTCTCATCTTAAAAATGATGACAGAGATTCCAGCATGGAGAAGGAAGGGGCTCTCAAAGGTGCACCTCTACCTAGAGAGCTATTGGAAGCTGATGGGCACTGTGGGAGAGGGAGTGATGTGGCTACAGAGGTATGGGCCCTAGAGGGTTGTGTATGTACATATGCCCCAACACCCATGCAAACCCTGGGACCACTGACAGACTGAGTTAAAAATATAAAGAGACGTGAACTTGGGAGGAGGTTGTGATGGTGTGAGGTTTCTTGCAGGATTTGGAGAGGGAAGTGTGAGGAGGATATGATCAACACATACTGTATATGTATGAAATTCTCAGACTAAATAAAAATTTTAAAAATTATGATAGGCTGGGTAGTGGTGGCACACGCCTTTAATCCCAGCACTCAGGAAGCAGAGACAGGCGGATCTTTGTGAGTTCAAGGCCAGCCTGGCCTACTAGAGCTAGTTTCCAGGACAGGTTCCAAAGCTACAGAGAAACTTTTGTCTCGAAAAAACAAAACAAAAAAATTATGATAGCTCTCTCTCTTGAATGACACTCTGTTGTTAGACATGTGAATCTACTCCATATAAGTTCAATCATTCTCAAAAGTTGTTTTTCTGTCTTGAAAATAACCAAGTATCAGAAATATTATGGGTATTATTCTCTAGAAATCCAAAGACAATTGGACTGGAAGATTCTTTATGTGAGGGTCACAGTCAAAATTCTAGTCTCATGATTGGATAGCACACCCCTCTACCATGTCTATGTGCACACGTCTCTGCTAGACCAGGCACTGGGAAGTGGTACTGCAGTGCAGACAAAGAGCTATGGTGGAAGCCTGACTGCTTTGTTCTTTGCTGTTGCAGTATTTACAGAGACCCTGATGTGGCTAATAGCGAAAGATAATCAAATGCTAAGGAGATCATTAGAAAATTATAAATAAAAATATGTTTTTGGTTCAAATTTCAAAATATGAGCACATAATTTTTACATAAAAGAATCATGGGAAGAATTTATGTTCCTAGAGTTTTAAAAGATTTTATTTTAAAGTCATTTTTTATTGTTTTCATTGATTTATATATTTTTCTCCACGCCTCTTCCTTTCTCCCCCTTCCCCTTCAACCCTCTCCCATCATTCCTATGTTCCCAATTTTCTCAGGAGATCTTGTCTTTTTCTTCTTCCCATGTAGATTAGATACATGTATCTTTCTCTTAGGGTCCTTTTTGTTGTCTAGATTCTCTGGGGTTTTGAACTGTAGGCTGGTTTTTCTTTGCTTTATGTTAAAAGCCAATTATGAGTGAGTACATATTATGTTTGTCTTTCTGGGTCTGGGTTACCTCATTCAATATGATGTTTTCTAGATCCATTCATTTGCCTGTAAATTTCAAGATGTCATTATTTTTTTCTGTTATGCAGTACTTAATTTTGTAAATGTACCACATTTTCTTTATCCATTCTTTGGTCAGGGCACTCAGATTTTTTAAGATTATGGCTATTACAAATAATGCTGCTATGAACATAGTTGAGCACATGTCCTTGTGGCACAATTGAGGATCCTTTGGATATATACCCAAAAGTGGTATTACTGAGTCCTAATTTTCTGAGAAATCGCCACACTGACATCCAAAGGGACTGTAATAGTTTTCACTCCCACCAGCAATGCAGGAGTGTTCCCTTTATCCCACATCCTCTCCAGCATAAGTTGTCATCAGTATTTTTGAGCTTGGCCATTCTTACAGGTGTAAGATGGAATCTCAGAGTTGTTTTGATTTCCATTTCTTTGATGACTAAGGATGTCTTTCAGCCATTTTAGATTCCTCTGTTGAGAGTTTTATGTTTAAGTCTGAACCCCATTTTTAACATTGAATTATTTTATTATTATTTTTTTTTGATGATCAATTTCTTGAGTTCTTTGTATATTCTGGAGATCAACTCTCTGTCTGATTTGGGATTGGTGAAGATCTTTTCCCATTCTGTAGGCTGTTGTTTTATCTTCTTGACCATGCCCTTTGCTTTACAAAAGCTTCTCAGTTTCAGGAGGTCCCATTTTTAATTGTTTCTCTCAGTGTCTTTGCTACTGGGGTCCTATTTAGGAAGTGGTCCCCTGTGCCAATGAGTTCAAATGTACTTCCTACTTTCTCTTCTATGAGGTTCAGTGTGGCTGGCTTTATGTTGAGGTCTTTGGTCCATTTGGACTTGACTTTTGTGCATGATGATAGATATGGATCTATTTGCATCCTTCTACATGTTGATATACAGTTATGCCAGCACATTTATTAAATATGCTTTTTTCCATTTTATATTTTTTGCTTCTCTCTCAAAAATCAGGTGTTCGTAGATGTGTAAATTGATACCTGGGTCTTCAATCTGATTCCATTGGTCCTCCTGTCTGTTTTTATGTCAATGCCAGTCTGTTTTCAGTACTGTAGCTCTGTAGTAGAGTTTGAAGTCAGAGATTGTGATGATTCCAGAAGTCCCTTTGTTGTACAAGATTGTTTTGGCTGAGTTTTCTATATGAAGCTGAGTATTGTTCTTTTAATGTCTGTGAAGAATTTTGCTGGGTATTGCATTGAATCTGTAGATTGCTTTTGATAAGATTGCCATTTTTACTACGTTAATTTTACCTACCCAAGAGCATGGGAGAACTTTTCAGCTTCTGGTGTTTTCTTCAAAGTTTAAAGTTCTTGTCATAGTCATACAGGTCAAGAAAAAAACATTTGGTAATGTTCCTTCTTTTTTTATTGTGTGGAACAATTTAAGGAGTATTGGTATTAGTTATTTGAAAGTCTTGTGGAATTCTGCACTAAAACTATCTTGTCCTGGCATTTTTTTTTCTGTCAGGAGACTTTTGATGACTGTTTTTATTTCTTTAACAGTTTTAGGTCTGTTTAATTTGCTTATCTGGTCTTGATTATTTTTAGTAAGTGATATTTTTCCAGAAAATTGTTCATTTCCTTTACATTTTCCAATGCTGTGGAGCGCAGGTTTTTGAAGTAGAACTTGATGATTCTCTGGATATCCTGAGTGTCTGTTGTTATATCCTTGATGTGGGAGTGTCATATATCAATCTGTTGATTTCATTGATTAAGCAATAAAGAAACTGCTTAGCCCTCATAGGTTAAAACATAGGTGGGTGGAGTAAACAGAACAGAATGCTGGGAGGAAGAGGAAGTGAGCTCAGACTCGACAGCTCTGCTCTCTGGAGCAGACACCATGCTCCCCGCTCCTGGGTAGATGCTCACGATGAAGCAAGCCCCCAGGTCAGACATGCTGAATCTTTCCCGGTAAGACCGGAGCGACAGTTTATTAGAGATGGGTTGATCGGGATATCTGAATTAGCCAGTAAGGGCTAGAGCTAATGGGCCAAGCAGAATGGGCCAAGCAGTGTTTAAATGAATACAGTTTGTGTGTTGTTATTTTGGGGCATAAGCTAGTCAGGCGGCTGGGGTGCTGGGGACGCAGCCCCGCCGCTCTTATTACTACAGAATGGCGCTCAGACATGTGGACAACTGTATCCACTGAAAGCCTGAGAAAGCTTGGGAAAGAGTAAAGCATGTTTTCTTGGTAGCAATAATTTCTCATGTCTGCTCTGCTTGCCAGAGGCACACAGCACTCTCATCTAAGAGAGGCTTCCTGACTCAGCTTTAGCTGCAAAACCCTGCAGCTCATTAAGAGGTCCTGCCACGAAACACTTAAATGGTGTTGACGAAAAGCTGAAAGCATGCTTTTTGGTTTTTAGCCGTAGCAGGAAAAAAGCTGCGCTGTTTAAAAATGCCGGCTTTCTGGGCCATCCTGCCAGGGCAAACTCTGACTCTTTTATGCAGGCGGTTCGTGCGGTTTGCAAGCACAGGCTGCTGAAGCTCCCTTGCTGGCAGGGACATTGCAACACTGTAGACTTGTGGCACTGAACGCGGCTCTGGCTGGTACCTCAGCCACAAGGTTGGAATGGCAGAAAGCTAAGGAATCTAGCCGGCAAAGCCACGGCTTTAGTCCTACTGATATTGCTTGGTAAATTAAAGACTCATGTGGTCAGAAAAAGAGAGATATACAGTAAAGAGAGATTCAAAGACAGAGAAAATTTCTGAATGGTTTAAAGTGTGTTAAAAATATATGCAGACTAAAAGTTGAAGTTCTTAAAGTAAAAAACAAAAAAAAGGAAGAGAGTTGTTGTGTGTGGTAGTACACACCTTTAATCCCAACACTTGGGAGGCAGAGGGAGATTGACCTCTGTGACTTCAAGGTGTGGTAGCACACGCCTTTAATCCCAGTGCCTAAAAGGCAGAGACAAACAGATCTCTGTGAGTTCAGGTGTAGTAGCTTACACCTTTAATCCCAATGCCTGGGAGGCAGAGACAGGCAGATCTCTGAGATTTCAAGGACAGCCTGGTCTACAGAGTTATTCCAGGTCAAAGATACAGAGAAACTGTCTCAAAAAGCAAAAAATAAAAGTAAAAATAAACGAAATATAGTTAAAATAAAGCCGTACAAAGATGGAAAATAAACAGAGAATCTTGATACTGAATGCTATTATGCTCTCTTTGAATTGTTTGAATGCTGAGAAAAGAGCAACAGCTACTAAAAGATATTTGTTTATAAATGCTGCTGAACTAATCCAACATAGATACTTTGAAAATGCCTTGACTTTGAAATTTGGATCTAAGGACATGATGTTTTGGAAAGGAGTTTCTTATTTTGTTTTCACAGAGGATGAGACCCTGTTCATTTCTTCTATTCTGATATGGTATGATGGTCCGCGCCCTCCTGAAGGGGTTGCTGTGAACATCTTCAGAAAATTGCTTTGCTCAACTGCCAACTGAAATGAAACTAGAACACAGGTTATAACATGAAAGACCTAATTAATGATGCCCCCATTCAGCAGGAAGCAGTTTGGAGAGAAAAAACTGTGCCCATGTTCCCAAATATGATTTATAAACGTTCTTTAACATTTAAAGGGGGATATGATATAGATATGAATAATTTGTATTAGTATAAATTTTGCTTTATTGATAGAGATTTAAGGTCAATTTTGTTATGTGTATATGCATATTTCTGCTTTTGTTTAAGATATTGTGATTGTGTAGTTCATTAAAAAATATAATGTATAACTAAGAAATATAGGTTAATGGATAATCATCAGTAATAGTCAAGTTTGTAGTCATGTTAGTTAGATTTTCTAGATATATAGAGATATATTTCAGTTAGATAGACATTATTCATATCTTTCAAAGACTGCAGAATATGGCATTTAATGTTTTAATAACTTAGGACTTTTCATGACAATGAGACACTCTGCTCCTGGCAGCACCAAACTACTTCAGGAAGAAGATGGGCATCGAAGAGGATCCTTATGGAGTTTGATAGCCATTTGGGCAAGAAACTGCTCTTGCCTGGACTATTGCATAAACTGGACACAGAGAACATGCAGAGAGAGGACTACTGAACTTGCCTAAAGGTGAGATGATCTTTCAGGGTTCCTGATTCATGAAAGAGTCTGCAAGACATTCTTCAGGACAAGCAGATAGTGACTGCCTTTGAAATTTCCTGCTTTGTGGAAATGTCTGCTGGAAACTGTGGGCCTGTAGGCCAAATATGGATGCCCCAACGATACAGAGGAACTTTGGGTGACTGTACAGGCAGTGAGATGTCTCTGTCATTTCTAGAGTTGTAAAAATTGCTTACTTTTTGTTTGCTTAGGTAATACTGTATTCTTCTGGAGTCTTTGATGGAGTTAAGAATAGATAGTTATAGTTATAGCTTTCCTTAGTTATGATAAAGATTATTGTAATTTTTACTTGATAACTGTTTTGTTATATGTAATTTTGTTATGTTAAAGTTAAAGCCTTTCCTTTTTGTTTAAACAGAAAAAGGGGAAGTGATGTGGGAGTGTCATATATCAATCTGTTGATTTCATTGGTTAAGAAATAAAGAAACTGCTTAGCCCTCATAGGTTAAAACATAGGTGGGTGGAGTAAACAGAACAGAATGCTGGGAGGAAGAGGAAGTGAGCTCAAACTCGACAGCTTTGCTCTCTGGAGCAGAGACGCCATGCTCCCCTCTCCCAGACAGACGTGATTCAGCTCCAACCCAGGATGGACATAGGCTAGAATCTTCCCAGTAAGCCACCTCGTGGGCTACACAGATGATTAGAAATGGGCTAAATTAATATGTGAGAATTAGCCTAGAAGAGGCTAGATAGAAATGGGCCAAGCAATGTTTAAATGAATACAGTTTGTGTGTTGTTATTTTGGGGCATAAGCTAGCCAGGCGGCCCGGGTACTGGGGACGCAGCCCCACCGCCCTTATTACAACATATTCTCCTTTCATTTCTGATTTTGTTAATTTGGATATTCTTTCTTTGTCTTTTGGTTAGTTTGGGTAAAAATTTGTATATTATATTGATTTTATTGAAGAACCAACTCTTTGTCTCATTGATTCCTAGTATTGTTCTCTTTGTTACTATTTTATTGATTTCATCTCTTAATTTGATTATTCTCTGTTGTCTAGTTTTTCTGGGTGGGTTTGCTTCCTTTTGTTCTAGACTATTTAGGTGTTTGGTTAACTTACTGGTGGGATTTTTCCAGCTTCTTTATGTAGGCACTGAGTACTATGAACTTTCCTCTTAACATTGCTTTCATTGTGTCCCATAAATTTGGGTATGTTGTGTGGTTATTTCCATTAAATTTTCGGAAGTCTTTAATTTATTTCTTTATTTCTTCCTTGACGCGGTGATGCTTCAAGTGAGCATTGTTTAATTTCCATGTGTTTGTGGGCTTTCTTGAATTAGTGTTGCTGTTGAATTCTAATTTTAAGCCATGGTAATCTGATAAGATACATGGGGTTATTCCAAATATTTTGTATCTGTTGAGGTTTGCTTTGTTACATTGTATGTGGTTAATTTTTGAGAACGTTCCACAAGGTACTGAAAGGAAGGTACATATTCTCCTATGTTTAAATGGAATGTTCTATAGGAATCTGCTAAAATCATTTGAGTCATAACATCTCTATAAAGTTTTTGTCTGGCAGACAGACCTGTCCAGTGGTGAAAATGGAGTGCTGGAGTCTCCCACTATTAGTGTTTAATGTGTGATTTAAGCTTTAGTAGTGTTTCTTTTACATATGAGGGCCCCCTTGTATTTGGGGCATAGATATTCAGTATTGAGATTTCCTCTTCATCAAGATTGTTTCCTGTGGCTAATATGAATGTCCTTCTTTGTCTGTTGTGACTGATTTTCGTTTGAAGTCTATTTTGTTAGATATTAGGATAGCTACACCAGCTTGTTTCTTAGGTCCATTTGATTGGAAAATTTTTTCCCAATCCTTTATTCTGAGGCGATGTCTTTGAGGTTGAGGTGTGTTTCCTGTATGCAGCAGAAAGGTGGATTCTGTTTACATATCCAGTCTGTTAGGGTGTGACTTTTTTTTTTTAGTTTCCTCATATTTTATTTTATTTTATTTATTTATTTATTAATGATTTCTGCCTCCTTCCCGCCACCGCCTCCCATTTCCCTCCCCCTCCCCCATCAAGTCCCCCTCCCTCATCAGCCTGAAGAGCAATCAGGGTTCCCTGCCCTGTGGGAAGTCCAAGGACCACCCACCTCCATCCAGGTCTAGTAAGGTGAGTATCCAAACTGCCTAGAATCCTATAGGTGATTTGAGTCCATTTACATTTAAGGGATATTAATGACCCTTCACTGTTATCTCCTGTGAATTTGGGTTTCATTGTTGGTGATATTGTTTTGTATGTTTCTCTCTTCTTTGCTGTGAGTACTGGGATTAAAGGCGTGTGCCACCACTGTGCCTTTTAAAGGTTGTGCCTTAACAATGATCTTTAAGATTTGTTGAATATTATTATATGACAGTTTATATACGTCACATTTATTTAACTTTGTCAAGTCAGGTGGAGTAAGTTCTTCCATGATGGTTCTGACTTAAACTCCCCGCCCAGTATTCAAGTGTTCATACCCTCCTGTAAGTCCCTCCTATACAGACTCTGCCCTTGTCTTGTGATTTTGCTTGGCTAACTGAGACAACAGAAAACACAATACAAGCAGAGGCTGGATAAGTGCTAGGATATTGTATTTACCATCTCAGGACCATGTTGCCACCACTTAAAGAACACGAGCTAAGTTGCTAGCTGAGAGGACACAAGATGCTCTGTAGAACGAGAGGACTTTGCTGCTAAGCTCCAGCTGAATGCTGTTGTGTGACAGATGCAAATTAAGCAGGTTGAAGCAATCCCAGCCCACAGAATGCTAAAATGGTAGCAAATCATCATGGTTTAAAGCAGCGTGTGGGCGGAGCTTTTCATTAGGACCTCCAGTCAGCTCTGTTTGCCAGCCGGCTCAGAAATAATCACACAGAGACTTAGTAATTGGCAATTCTCAGCTGATTGCTTAGGCTTGTTTTTAGCTAGCTCTAGTAACTTAGCCCATTTCTATTGACCTATGTCCTGCCCCGAGGTTCATTTACCATCCTGCTTGCTTTGAGTCTCGCGGCGTCTGCTCATACTCGGCTCATCTTCTCCACTGCGTTCTCTTTGTCTGGTTCTCCTGCCTAACCTTATCCTGCCTAGCTATAGGCCAGTCAGCTTCTTTATTAAACCTATCATGGTGACATGTATTCACGCAGTGTAAAGGAATATTCCACCGCAGCACAACGTGGGGGTGGTTTGGAATACAGCAACAGACATCTGAACTATGAGAAATACAATTTAAAATACAAAGATACTTGCATAGAACTCAGGTGTAGTTGTAATTTTTCTTTGGACCACCAACCAGCTCTGAAATAAAGACACAGAGACTTATTATTAATTATGAATGTTTGGCCTTAGCTTAGGTTCTTTTAACTTAATTTAACCTGTTTCTCTTCATTGACATTTGCCTTTCCTTCATTCTGTATGTTCTACTTTCCTGCTTCCCCCATGTCTATGTCTAGACACTTGTCCCCTAGTGTCTCCATTTTGTCTTTTTTTTCTTTCCTGAACATAAAGTCATCCTGCTATGTACTTTCCCTGCCTGCCAGTTCCACCAGTACCTCCTCCTTGCTATTGGCCATTCAGCTTTTCATTAGATCAATCAGGTGCCTTAGGTAGGAAAGGTAAAACAACGACGCTTCTTTACCTAAACAAAGGCAACACATCTTTGCTTAGTTAAACAAATATTCCACATCATAAACAAATGCAGCTCATCTATACATAGTCAAATAAATATTCCACAGCTCTCAGGTATATTAAATACATATTCAAGATATTTTACTAAAACTATAGCTCTAAATGTACCCCAAAGCCTCATGCTCTTTTCCCTGTAGACTCCCCTAAATTCCAGGTTTGCATTTCCTTGACACTCCCATGGGCATCTCAGATCAAATTCTTGAACCCTCTCCCTCCACCTGCTACTCCTCAGGCTGAGCTCCCACCTCAGAACCTGGCATGAGTTTCCTTCCTACTGCATAGGGTCACAAATCAGGAGTTAGTGCGACTTCTCGTGAAGGCGTAAGTCACAAACAATGCCACACCAATTCGGGGTTATGATTATTAGGGTGGTATTTATTTAAAGGGGAAAAAACTTACAGATCACTGTCCCAGGCAAGAGCCCTCTACGCAACCAGGAAAGGAGTCTAGTCGCAGGCGGAGCAGGAAGTGAAGAGAGAGAGAAGAGGGAAGTGGCCGCTTTTTTAAAGGGAGAGAAACCACGCCCCAGTGGGCTGGTACCTCAGCGGTGATAGGCTGGAGGAGTGGGAGGACCTCCCGCAACATTCTCGACTGGCATATTCTAGCCAATCCTCCAATAAATCCTGCTGGCAGTGACGGCAGAGAGTGCGTCAGAATCTGCTCAGTCCCTCTCTTTGGTCACCATGGCTCGAGAGCTAGGGGGAAGAGCTGCTCCAGTAGAATGTTGGTCCTAGATGTTAAAAAGAGAGGGAAAGGACAAGGAACGGTGCCAGAAAGGACAGAGGGAAGATAAGACCGCTCTTGAAGAAACCCTGCTGCAACACTTTTCTTCTCTTCAGGAACCGAGGCCGAGGTCTGCCAGGAAGAGAGGCCAGCTAGCTGTCTCTCCTCCTTCACAGAAGCTGTAGTCGTCTCAAAAATAGTTCAGTGTGGGTGTCTGTGCGGTACAACCCCTGCAATCAGCTCGGAGAGAAGGAAGATTCCAATCAGGGGTGATGAAGGTCTTGAGCAGGCACAGCCCCTTTCTCTGCACTTCAAAGTGTTGCCAGGGGATTTTAATGGTTTCTTCCTCAAGCTAGGAGAGCCGGACAGGGGAAGGTTAATCGACTAGAGGAGGCCATGACTTCCAATAGAGAACGTCTTAACAAAAAAAGAAAGGGAAAGCACCAGGATGTGCGAATCCAATAAATAATTCATTGGACTGCCTATTCACACACTAATAGAAAAATATTGGAGTAGCCCTGCATGCCAGTCAGTCTGAGGCTAGTTAAACAAACACCCTGCGCACATGTCTCCTGTAAAACCTAGATTCATACACTAATTGTGTGTTTTACCCAGGAAAACTATGATGTCTAGTAACTCCACTTTAAAGACTATTAAAATCTCATGGCCTTGAAAAGGTTGCCTTACATCTTGTAGGCCAGGTCCAAGGCTGAGTAGACACGTTCCTGCCAGTGATATGCAAGAGCCAGACATTCAAGTGTCACTGTGGCTACATTCACATTCGTACAAAGGAACACTGAGAGCTAGGATTCACTTGGGCCTCCAGGAATGCTCCAAACCTCAGTGGGAACACAGTTGCAGCAGCAGCAGGGCAGAGTGGGCATCTGCCAGACTCCAAGTTCAGCACCAGACTTGGGCACAGTTGCAGTAGCAGGGCAGAGTGAGCATCTGCCAGACCCCAAGTTCAGCTCCAGCTGAACTTACTTAGTCATTTACACTAAGTCCTTTCTTCATTTGTCTTGTTGGATTTGAAATTCAAATGGGATATTGACAGTGATACGCTCTAGCACGTTCTTTTCTTTTCCTTCCTGGTCCTCACAACAGCCACTCTCTTTGGTAAGATGACAAATGGACAGATCAGAGCTCCAGGAATGAACATGCAGGAGCAAATTCCGTCTCTGGCCTCTGACAAACCCAAACAGAGGGACATTCTAAGAAGGATCTTGACTGTGCTTTGCAAATGCGTCGAGCCTTTTCTAAGGGGCTTCAGATCCAGGGCACAGCCAAACAATTCAGTGAAGCACAGGCTGTGGCTCCCAGACCAGGTGCTAGACCAGGAGGAAGGCAGGAGAGCAGGTCAGGAAATGAGGACTCCCCAGTGCTGCTGCCAAGCTGACTGCTGTGGCAGGAAGTTAATGTGGGGAACATAAGAAGGCTATTAAGAAATTATGTTGTTTTTGTATCATAATCTAAAGAATTACTCTAAAACAATGTTGGCAGTAGAAAGGGGGCAAAAGTGAGAGGAAAAGACGAATCTGCTGTGATGTGGGAGTGTCATCTAGCTGTTGCTTTCATTGGTTAATTAATAAAGAAACTGCTTGGCCTTTGATAGGACAGCAGCTTAGATAGGCAGAGTAGACATAACAGAATTCTGGGAGGAAGAAGGCAGTGAGCCAGACGCCATGCCTCTCCTCTCCAGGCAGTTGCCATGATTCTCCCACCCGACACAGACGCAGGTTAAGATCTTTCCTGTTAAGGCACACCTCGTTGGTCTACACAGATTATTAAAAATGGGTTAATCAAGATGTGAGAGTTAGCCAATAAGAGGCTGGAACTAATGGGCCAGGCAGTGTTTAAAAGAATACAGTTTCCATGTAATTATTTTGGGTAAAGCTAGCCGGTGGTCCAGAGCTGAGCGGTGGGAAGCGGGCCGCAACTCCCTTCTACATTGCTGTCCACGGGGGCTTGGGGTCCCAAGGAGGTGTGACCATATGTGGAAAGACGGTTTTCTTACAGCAGCGGGGCTAGCTTCAGAGTTTGTATGTAGAGGGTCTTATCTAGAAGACCACCTGAGCCAGAAGAGAATATCGAGGCACTTTGAGAGAGCCGAGGGCACCCTGCAGAAAAGGCACTGGAGACACAGCCATGGGAGCAATCTCCCCGCTTACTGCCAGCAGCTGGAAGACTGAAGGTGGAACCTGGGTGCCACTTCTATCACACTTTTCATTTCTGGAAGACAGCTCGTCAAGGTGGGACTCAAGCTTGGAATCTATAGTGGGAATGCCTACTGGTCATGTGACTTGACCCACTTGCCAGAGATTCGCTCTAAAGCCAGAGTATAAGCCACTGATTCACTCATTCAGTAGATAATTTATTAAAAGTCCACAAGTGCCATGCACTCCTTGAAGGACTAAAGGTCCAACACTTATTAAAATCAGTCTTCATGCCCTAATGACAGACCTGGGTTCTGCGCCAGCTCCACTGAAACTGGTCCTAATGACCTTGGGCACTGTGCCAGTTCCACTGCAAGTGACCCTAATGACCTTGGGTACATCTCAATACTTCCTTGATTTGCTCTCTCGCCACAAAGAGAAGATACAATTATTCAAAAGAAGTTCTGACTATTAAATAAGAAGCAACATCTCAGCTCTTAGCATAAATGCCTGGCATTTAAACAGTCAGTAAATAGTACTCGTATTTTTTTTCTTGTCAGCCTGAGAACTATCTCAGCTATATTTGCTTATGGGGCTATGCAGGGACACCCAACGTTCTGTACAATATTTCTAAATGCATTGAGAATTCGCGTTTAGAAAGGCTGCCTTTTCTAGCAGAATACTTTCCCATTTGCCACTCCATCTCTTTGCTAGTTTCTAAAGTCAATAAACAATAAAAAGAAGGGCAAGAAAGGCTTAGAAAATTGGGGCTGAGAGAGGAATTCAAATGGGAACTGTCACATGCGGAATATCTGGTAGTTTTATCTAGATTCAGATGAGCCTATTTGTGGAAGCTGGGCATAATGTGAATGCTGCTTTAGCCAACCCTTGGTTCTTTCCACAGTTGGAAAAGTAATAGATAACTGCACACACAACAAGCTAAGCAGAACCTCTCGTGCCGCTGGTGCAAGCTCCCAGCACTTCCTCCTTTGGCAGTGCTCCGACCTTTGCCCTCCTTACACTTTGCTCCTTGGCTGGCTCCCCAGGAGCAGGGGCAGAGGGAAAGCTACTTTCCTCCGCTCCCTCCTCCCATAACACCCAGCGAAAGGTCTTTAAACAAGAATTCCTTCATAAAGGGTACATTAAATAAATTAACATTGAGGAATGAAACCTATGATGCAATGCCAGGTAAAGCCCAGTAGCAGCGAGGAACAACCTTGATTGATGCAGAACTTGAACTTGTCATGTGTGAGTGATCAAAGATTATATGGAAAGAAAAGCTCACCATTTCAATCATCAGGGAACTGTAAATCAAAACTGTTGTGAGTTTCCATTCTGTTTGACTGAGAATCATTTTACCAAAAAGGCAAGAATAACAAAACCTGATGTGCATATAAATAAATAAAATATTATGGAAAAAGAGTGTGAAAGTTTCTCAGTCATAATTAGTTTATGAAGCTGGGTAGGGGTGGCACACATCTTTAATCTCAGCACCCAGGAGGCAGAGGAAGGCAGATTTCAATGAGTTGGAGGCCAGCCTGGTCTACACAGTAAGTTCCAGGACAGACAGGACTATTACATAGAGAAACTCTGTCTCAAAAAACAAAAACAAAATTTAAAAAAATTGGTATATGATTCAGCAATTCCAGTCAGTATATCAAAGAGACAGTGTGGCCACAGCACTCCTCGCGAGAGCTGAATCCGGAGTCAAAGAGTTCCTTGTCAGATGATACAGAAAATGGGATCTGTATAACAGTGGAATATCATCCCGCCACACGAAGAAGGAAATACCATCATCTGCAGCAATGGACTGGAGACAGCGTGAAGTGAAAAGCCACGCCCAGAAAGTCTAACTCTGCGTATCATTGCTCGTGTGTGGGAAAAGAGCTTGTCTCACAGCGGGAAAGAGAGCAGTAACAGTCACAGAGCTGTGAGATGGGAGGGAGAGGACAGGGGGTCAGACACGAGTCGCCGGGCCACAGACAGAGGGGTACAGTGCGATGCTCTGGACGTCTGTCCTACAGCAGGGTGACTCTGATCGACCATACAGTACTCTTTATGTAGTTTGTGTTGTAATTCTGTATTTACGTAGGGTATGGAAGGGGAGGGTGTTGCCAACCTGCCCAGACACTCATGTGTAAGGGATATGGGACAATTTTCAGAAATCAATTCTCTCCTCTCGCCAGGGGCTTCCAAGCACTGAGGCCAGCCCATCAGGCTTGGCAGCAAGAGACTCAGCAAGACCACTGAGCCACTTCATCTGCCCTTGCAACTTTTATATATTTCATACAGAACTAGAAAAGGGGGGTTCAAAAGACCCAATACAGAAACACATGTCCCAGGAGACACACCTAGTCACCCTGACTGGATCGTCACCTGTACCACGTGATCTATTGCATCTACTCCACAAACACGCACAAATTACCATGCCAACTACAAGTCGGAAACTTCAGTCTCCCTGCAGCTGGTTAAGACATAAGTACATAAATAGGTTTCATATACTTCCTGAATGAAAATCTGCAATCAGAAGTAGAGAAATTTGAGGCACAGCTCTCATAATCTCTCCTAGAAAAAAATGGCACTAAATAAATCCAGTTGTGTATCTATTTGCCTGGATGTCTAGTAGCAGAATTAGTGGAGCATTTGGTGTGTATGTTTTTATAATCCTTGATAAGCACGGACAGTTGCATGGTTTTTAAATGTCCAGATGATTAAATGGGACAGCTGGTGTTAAGTCATGCTATGGGGGTTTCCATAGTCCAGCACTGTGTGGCTGAGGTTGGGTCAGGAACGTTCTTCAATTCTGGTCAACCTATCTTCAGCAGGATCCCATAATGTAAACAAGCGTGCTGAGCTCCCATGCCTCTGACTGCCCAGACAGAGCTTACAGAGAGCACAGGGGAACCCTTGCACTTAGACAGGCACCTACACAGGCTGCAGAGTAATGAAAGACAGCTTTGCAAGGATGTACCAGTGCATGACGTTCAGAAGCAGATACATGGGGAAGGGGAGCTAGGGAGGCAGGTATAGAAGTCAGGTGAAAAAGAGGTAGCATGGGCATCCCCAGATCATGCTATTCGAAAGATAATCAAAATGTGGCTATGAGCTGCCTTGCATGAGCATGCATACATAAACACACACACACACACACACACCAGTACATGTCACATACACGAAAGAAAGAAATGAGGAGAAGTGGGGGAAGGGGAAGAAGGGGGTAAAAGATAAATGAAAATTGAAATTCACAAATTCTCTACACCAATTATCACCAGAAAGGCAAGTTTCTCTGGAAAGGGCAAAGGAGAGGAAGGTGAGCTCTCAGTCCTCTGGCAGTGCCCATTCTGTGGGCTGGTGAGTCATTGTTCACTGATCATCGGGCAGCAAGGTGGCCTCCAGCCAAAGCCAAGTGCAGAGGGAAGGGAGGATGTAAAGAGGGTGGATATACGCGCTCACTGTAGGTGCTCAGAACACTGCAGTGAGAGTCAGTCAAAACCATCCTCTACAGAAAATTTCCCTTTATCTCTCTCCTCGGTCTTCCAGCCACCCCTACCACAAACCTTTTAGTTAACTGGACACAGTCTGCATCAGGCTGATCTTAATGGAAGCTCAAGGAAGTTGTTGCAGGTTCTCCATATGACTGACATTAGTCAGTCCACAGAAGGAAGATGGGTTGGGGTACGAGGTGTGGAGGTGAAGGGAAGGGAAACTTCCTTCGACAGTCAGGACACCACCATCAGAACTCAATTTTCAAAAGCCTGTATCATTATACTCCTCTACCTAAATCTGTCTCCAGAGCAGATTGTCTCCAGAGCAGATGGTCTCCAGAGCAGATTGTCTCCCAAGTTCTGTCTCGTTATTGGCTAATAGGCAAATAGGGACATTCTATTTCCTTGAGTTGTGTAGAGTCAACACAGTCAATAAACAAATCTATCTATCCTTCACAAAGATGTCCTGCTGCCAAACGCATGAAGATGGAAATGATCCAGCCACATCTTTCCACAATGCATGGACAGTGGGAACTGAAGTTGGTTTGTGTGTGTGTGTGTGCGTGTGTGTGTGTGTGTGTGTGTGTGTGTGTGTGTGTGTGAGAGAGAGAGAGAGAGAGAGAGAGAGAGAGAGAGAGGAGAGAGAGGAGGGGGGGGGGAGGGAGGGAGGGAGGGAGGCCACACCCTTGTTAAACATTCTACAAGGCCCAATGACTAACCTTTGTGACCGGGAGTGTTAGAATGTTGCAGAGCACAGGTGAATTATCTGGAGCTATTTTCAGTCACTTTGAAAGTTACTTATTATCTCCCCCTATGTCTGACCTAACATCCTTTTATATCAAAATCTTTAAAATGTATTCGTAAGAAGCCACTAACTTCTCCCAACCCAAAGACTAAGAATGTTACCAGATAGCATCTGAGGCCTTAAACTGAGATGTCCTTACTTTACTATAACCTGCTGTCTCCCTTAAGGTTCCTGTTGCTGTGATAAAACCGCCAGGACCAAAAGCAACTTGGGGAGGAAAGAGTTTATTCTCTCATAATTCTACACCACAGTCCATCATCAAAGGAAGTCAGAATAGGGACTCAAAATAGGAGCCTGGAGGGAGGAGCTGATGCCGAGGCCACGAGGACTGTGGCTAGCTGGGTCGCTCCTCAGAGCTCACTCAGCACACTTTCCTACATAACTCTTGACCACCTTGCCAAGGGTGGCACTACCTTCAGTGAGCTGGACCCTTCCCCAGACAGGCCAAGTCAAAGGGCATTTTGTCTTCCCAGACAACTCCAGCTTGTGTTGAGTTGGCAGAAAACACCAGGCAGGACACCTGCCTACATGTTGCTCCCACAGAGTTTTTGAATAAATGCCCGGAGAGGCTGGTGAGACCTCAGCCACTAAGAACACACACTTTGCTTCCAGAGGACCACAGTTAGGACCCATGGCCTCCAAGGCGTCAGGCACATACCCTCTTCCGCCACCATACACACATAATTAAAATCAAATAATTCATAAATGTGTTGATTTGTGACTTCCTTTGTTCTGTCACTATAAAAAATTCATAAAACTGTTTCCACATTGAAACACAGTATTAGGGCATTTTGAATCCATGTTCCCTGGCCAGAGTTACTCATATTTGCCTCCAGAATAAACTGCTTTGAGGCAAGCTGTATTTATACATATTGTATATGTAGTTTAAGAACAAACTCAGATCCAGACTTTCCCTTCCCCTGTAACACTGTACTGGGCCTGCTGAGCAAGTTTTTGTCAACCCATGGCACAGAAAAAGAAACAGTGGCCTTGTAAGGGCATGGGTCTCAAAATCAAACAGACCCAGACTGAATCCTACTCTCCCTGCTCTCCATGTTGCTGCCTCTGAAATGGAAACAAAGTCTGCTTGTTCATTCCCAGCTGCCCAGAACCAAAATAATCACAAAGAAATCATATTAATTAAACTACTGCTTGCACCATTAGCTTTAACTTCTTATCGGATAGTTCTTACATCTATATTAACAAATTTCTATTATTTTATACTTTACCACAAGGCTTGTGGCTTACTGGCAAGGTTCTGGCATGTCTGTCTCCGGCAGGGCTACATGGCATCTCACTACTCTGGCTTCTTTCTCCCTGCATTCAGTTTAGCACCCCCATCACTTAGCTCTACTCTACCATATCACAGGTCAAGCCAGCTTCTTTATTCATTAACCAATAAAAGCAACCCATATACAGAAGGACTTTCCATATCATTTCCCTTTTCTGTTTAAGTAAAAAGAAAGGCTTTAACTTTAACATAGTAAATTACATATTAAAAACAGGCATCAAGCAAGAATTACAGTTACAATATTTATATCTACTTTATTTTTTATCATAACTAAGGAAAACTATAATTATAAATATTCTTCAATTCCATCAAAGACCCCAGGATGATAAAATATTTGTTTTATTGAGTTTATTGAGCTATACATTTTTCTTTGTTTCCTTTCTTTCCCCTAGTATCCCCTTCAACCCTCCCCCATGGTCTTCATGCTCCCAATTAACTCAGGAGATCAACTTTTTCTACTTCTCATGTGGATTGGATCCATGTATGTTTCTCTTAGAGTCCTCATTGTTGTCTAGGTTCTCTGGGATTGTAAATTGCAGGCTGGTTTTCTTTGCCTTTGTGTCTAAAAGCCACTTATGAATGAGTACCTATGACATTTGTCTCTCTGAGTCTGGGTTACCTCACTCAGAGCTTTCTGGATCTGTCCTTTGCCTGCAAATTTCAAGATGTCATTTTTTTTTCCTGCTGTGCAAATTTACCACATTTTAAAAATCCATTCTTCAGTCGAGGGGCAGTTAGATTGTTTCCAGGTTCTGGCTATGGCAAACAAAGCTGCTATGAACATAGTTGAGCACATGTCCTTGTTGTATGATTGAGCATCCTTTGGGTATATACCCCAAAGTGGTATTCCTGGATCTGGAGGTATGTTGTTTCCTACGTTTCTGAGAAAGTGCCACACTGATTTTCAAAGCAGCTGTACCAGTTTGTACTCCTACAGCAATGGAAGAGTGTTCCCTTTGCCCAACATCCTCTCCAGTATAAGCTGTCATCAGTGCTTTTGATCTTGGCCTTTCTTACAGGTATAAGATTGAATCTCAGAGATGTTTTGATTTGCATTTCTCTGATGGATAAGGATGCTGAACATTTCCTTAAGTGTCTTTCATCTATTTTAGATTCTTCGGTTGAGAGTTCTCTGTTTAGGTCTATACTCATTTTTTTTTTTGGATTATTTGTTCTTTTGATGATCAATTTCTTGAGTTCTTTGTATATTTTGGAGATCTGCCCTCTGTCCAATGTGGGGTTAGTGAAGATCTTTTCCAATTCTGTAAGCTCCTGTTCTGTCTTGTTGACCATGTCCTTGGCTTTACAGATGCTTTTCAGTTTCAGGAGGTTCCATTTATTAATTGTTTCTCTCAATGTCTGTGATATTGAGGTTATATTTAGGAAGTGGTCTCCTGTGCCAATGAGTTCAAGTGTACTTCCCATTTTCTCTTCTATGAGGTTCAGTGTGGTTGGCTGTATGTTGAGGTCTTTGATCCATTTAGATTTGAATTTTCTCCATGGGGATAGATATAGATCTATTTTCATTCTTCTACATGTTAATATCCAGTTAAGCCTACAACATTTGTTGAATATGTTTTCTTTTTCTATTTTATATTTTTTGTTTCATTCTCAAAAATCAGGTGTTTGTACGTGTGTGTATTAATATCTGGGTCTTTGATTCGGTTCCTTTGGTCCTCCTGTCTGATTTTATGCCAATACCAGGCTGTTTACAGTACTGTAGTTCTGTAGTTGAGTTTGAAGTCAGGGATTGTGATGCCTCCAGAAGTTCTTTATTGTACAGGATTGTTTTGGCTATTCTGAGGGTTTTTTTTTTCCATGTGAAGTTGAGTACTGTTTTTTAGAGGTCTGTGAAGAATTTTTCTGAGATTATGATGGGCATTGCATTGAAATTGTAGATTGCTTTTGGGAAATTTTCCATTTTTACTATGTTAATTCTACCTACTAAAGATAATAGTAGATCTTTTGATTTTCTAGTGTCTTCTTCAATTTCTTTCTTCAAAGATTTAAAGTTCTTGTCGTACATGTATTCTACTTGTTTGGTTAGAGTTACTCCAAGGTATTTTATGCTATTTGTGGCTATTGTGAAAGGTGATGGTTCTCCAATTTCTTTCTCAGCTTATATATCATCTGTATACAGGAGAACTGCTAATTTTTTGAGTTAATTTTGTATCCTGCTACATTACTGAAAGCATTTATGCATTGTAGAATTTTTGGGGTTGCTTATGTAAACTATCACATTATCTGCAAATGGTAAGAATTTGACTTCATCTTTTCTGATTCGTATGCCCTTGATCTCCTTTTCCTGTCTTATTTCTCTAGCTAGGACCTCAAGGACTATATTGAATAGATAAGGAGAGAGTGGACAACCTTGTCTTGTTCCTGATTTCAGTGGGATCACTGTGAGTTTCTCTCCATTTAGTTTGATGTTGGCTGTTGGCTTGCTGTATATTGCTGTTGTTATGTTTAGGTATGTTCCTTGTATCCCTGCTCTCTCCAAGACCTTTATCATGAAGGGATGTTGTATTTTGTCAAAACTTTTTTCAGTATTTAATGAGATGATCATGTGGTTTTTATTTTTCAGTTTGTTTATATGGTGGATTACATTGACAGATTTTTTATGTTGAACTATCCCTACATCTCTGAAATGAAGTCGACTTGATCATGGTAGAAGATCGTTCTGATGTGTTCTTGGATTCAATTTGCTAGTATTTTATTTAGTATTTTTGCATCAATGTTCATGAGTGAGATTGGTCTGTACTTCTCTTTCTTAGTAATGTCTTTCTGTGATTTGGGTATCAGGGTAATTGTAGCCTCATAAAAAGAGTTTGGCAATATTCTTTTTGTTTCTATTGTGTGGAACAATTTGAGGAGTATTAATATTACTTCTTCTTTGAAAATCTTGTCGCATTCTTGTCCTGGGCTTTTTTTTTTTTTTTTTTTTTTGGTTGGGAGATTTTTGATGACTGTTTCTATTTCTTCAGCAGTTATAGTTCTGCTTAATTTGTTTATCTGTTCTTGATTTAATTTTGGTAAGTGATATTCATCCAGAAAGTTGTCCATTTCCTTTAAGTTTTCCAATTTTGTGGAGTTCAGGTTTTTGAAATATGACCTAATGATTCTCTAGATTTCCTCTGTGTCTATTGTTGTGTCCCCATTTCATTTCTGATTTTGTTAATTTGGATATTCTCTCTCTGCCTTTTGGTTAGTTTGAATAAAAGTTTATCTATTTTGTTGATTTTCTTGAAGAACCAACTCTTTGTCTCATTGATTCTTTGTATTTTATTTTGTTTCTATTTTGTTGATTGTACCTCTCAATTTGATTATTTCCTGCAGTCTAGTCCTCCTGGGTGAGTTTGCTTCATTTTGTTCTAGATGCTCAAATGTTCTGTTAATTCACTAGTGGGATTTTCCCAGCTCCTCTATGTAGGTATTTAGTGCTATGAAGTTTACTCTTAACACTGCTTTCATTGTGTCCCATAAATTTGGGTATGTTGTGTGGTCATTTTCATTGAATTTTAGAAAGTCTTTAATTTCTTCTTTTACTTCTTCCTTGACCCATTGCTGATTCAAATGAGCATTTTTTTTAATTTCCATGTATTTATGGGCTTTCTTGAATTAGTGTTGCTGTTAAATTCTAATATTAAGCCATGGTAATCTGATAAGATACATGGGGTTATCCCAATATTTTTGTATCTGTTGAGGTTTTCTTTGTTACTTAGTATGTGGTCAGTTTTTGAGAAGGTTCCTTGAGGTGCTGAGAAGAAGGTATATTCTTTTCTGTTTGGATGGAATGTTCTATAGATGGCTGTTAAGTCCATTTGAGTCATAACATCTGTTAGTGCCCTTATTTCTCTGAGGAAACGGGATGATTGGGATAAAGGAAGGTTGGATAGGGGAGCAGGGAAGCACATATCTTAATCAAGGGAGCCATCTTAGGGTTGGCAAGAGACATGGACCTAGAGGGGCTCCCAGGTGCCCAGGGCGATATCCCCAGTTAGTTCCTGGGGCAGCTGAGGATAGGGAACCTGAAATGACCCTATCCTATAGCCATACTGATGAATATCTTGCATATCACCATAGAACCTTCATCTGGCGATGGATGGAGATAGAGACAGAGACCCACACTGGAGCACCGGACTGAGCTCCCAATGTCCCAATGAGGAGCAGAAGGAGGGAGAACATGAGCAAAGAAGTCAGGACCACAAGGGGTGCACCCACCCACGGAGACAGTGGGGCTGATCTATTGGGAGCTCACCAATGCCAGCTGGAATGTGACTGAAAAAGCATGGGATAAAACTGAACTCTCTGAATATGGCGGACAATGAGGGCTGCTGAGAAGCCAAGGACAATGGCACTGGGTTTTGATCCTACAGCATGTTCTGGCTTTGTGGGAGCCTAGCCAGTTTGGATGTTCACCTTCCTAGACCAGGATGGAGGGGCAAGGACTTTGGACTTTCCACAGGGCAGGGAACCCTGACTGTTCTTCAGACTGGAGAGGGAGGAGGAGAGGAGTGGGGTGAGGGGGAGAGGAGTGGGAGGAGGGGGAGGGAAATGTGAGGCTGGGAGGAGGCGGAAATTTTTTTTCAATAAAAAAAATGTAAAAAAAATTTTTTTATCTGATAGACCTGTCCAGTGGTGAGAGTGAAGTGTTGAAGTCTTTCACTATTAAAAGTGTTTCTTTTACATATGAGGTTGCCCTTGTATTTGGGGCCTAGATGCTCAGTATTGAGTTTTCCTCTTGATTATTTTTTCCTGTGACTAATATGAAATGTCCTTCTTTGTCTCTTTTGATTGATTTTGGTTTTAAGTCTATTTTGTTAGGTATTAGAATAGCTACACCAGCTTGTTTCTTAGGTCCATTTGATTGGAAAATTTTTTCCCAATCCTTTACTCTGAAGAGATGTCTTTGAGGTTGAGGTGTGTTTCTTGTATGCAGCAGAAAGGTGGATTGTGTTTTCATATCCAGTCTGTTAGCTGTGCCTTTTTATGGGTGATTTGAGTCCATTTACATTTAAGGGATATTAATGACTCTTGATTATTATCTCCTGTTAATTTGGGTTTCATTGTTGGTGATATTGTTTTGTATGTTTCCCCCTTCTTTGGGATTTGCTGCTGTGAGATCATCAATTGTCTGCGTTTTATTGATGTAGCCAATTTCCTTGCGTTGGAGTTTTCCTTCTAGTGCTTTGTTTAGGGCTGGGTTTGTGGCTAGGTATTTATTAAATCTGGTTTTGTCACAGAATAACTTGTTTTGTCTTTCTATGGTTATTGAAATTGTTGCTGGGTGTCGTAGTCTAGGCTGGCATCTGTGGTCTCTTAATGTCTGCACAATGCTTGACCAGTACCTTTTGGCTTTCATTGTTTCCATTGAGAAGCAGGTGTAATTCTGATAGGTCTGCTTTTATATGTTACTTGGCCTTTTGTCCTTTGCAGCTCTTAATATTCTTTCTTTATTCTGTATGTTTAGTGTTTTGATTATTATGTGGCAAGGGAACTTTTTTTTTTTGATCCAGTATTTTGGTATTCTGTAAGCTTATTTTTATCTTCGTAGGCATATCTTTCTTTAGGTTGGGAAAGTTTTCTTCTATGATTTTATTAAATATATTTTCTGTGCTTTTGAGTTGGACTTCTCCTTCTATATGTATGATTCTTAGGTTTGGTATATTCATGGTATACCATATTTCCTGGATATTTTGTGTTAAACTTTTGTTAGATTTAATGTTTTCTTTGACTGATGAGCCTATTTCCTCTATTATATCTTCTGTCTTCCATCTCTTGTATTCTGCTATTTATGCTTGCGTTTGTGTTTCCTGATTGTTTTCTCATGATTTATGTTTCTATAATTCCCTCAGCATGTGTTTTCTTTATTGTCTTTATTTCAGTTTTCAAGTCTTAATAGTTTCTTTTATATGTTTGATTGTTTTCTCTTGCTTTTCTTTAAGGACTTAGTTGCTGTCTTCCAATTTTTTGTTTGTCTTTTCCTCCATTTCCTTGAGAGAAATTTTCATTTCCTATTTTAGGGCCTCAAACATTCTACTAACAGTATTTTTTATGTCATTTTCTTCTGATTTATCTATATTTGGTTGTTCAAGTCTTGCCGTTGTAGGGCCACTAGATTTTATTGGTGTCCTGTTCTTTGTGATGTTGTGTATGCTCGTACCTTGTCTACCCATCTTTTTCTCTGATTGGTGTAGTTGGGGCTGTCTGCGACCCTGGTTATCAATCTTCCATGTGCCAGTGGATCCAAGGCTCAGATGTTTTCTCCTCGTGGTGTAGTCACCCTGTTGGTCACTCCATGTTCCTGAAGGTCCGCTTAGTGCTTTTGGGGTTTGCTCTGCAATACCAGGGGTCATTCGTGCCTGCTTCCACGGAGATTGCTTGCTTGGGGCTCTTTCTGCTGAGGTTGCTGCCTTGGGCCTGCTCTAGCAGAGGTCATTGGCTCAGGCCTGCTCCAGAGGATGTAGCTGACTCAGGACTGCTATCTCAAAGGTTGCTAATTCACGTCCGTTCAGGCAGAGGTCTCCGGTTCGGGCCTGTTCACTCAGCAGTGGCTTCCTTGTATATATTCCTGGTCCGGATAAGTTCTCTGACTGGGGCATGCTCCCTCAGGGTGGGGGGTTGCTCCCTTGTACCTGCTTCTATGGAGTTCGCTGCCTCACGCCTGTTTTGATGGAGGTTGCTGGCTCAGGCCTATTTCAGTAGATGCCCCTGGCCTGGGCCTGCTTCTGCAGAGGTCCTGGACTTGGGCCTGGTCCCGCAATTGTCTCTGCATCAGTCCTACTCCCATAAGTCCCAGACTTATGGCCACAGGTCTCTGACTCCAGCCTACTCCAGCTGTCACGTCTTTGTACCTGCTCTTGTGGAGTTCATTGCCCCAGGCCTGCTCCAGTGGAGGTCGCTGGCTTCAACTTGTTTCTGTAGCTGTCCCTGGCTTGGGCCTAGTCCCACAGGGGTCCTGGCTCAGGCCTACTCTCTTAGAGGTCCCAGACTCGTGCCCAGATCCTCAGAGGTTCTGGTTCAGGCCTATTCCCTCAGAGGTTCCAGATTTTTTCCCAGACCTGCAAAAATTTCTTGTTCTGGCCTATTCCCTCAGAGGTCCCAGGCTTGTGCCCAGACCTGCAGAAATCTCTTGCTCCTGCTTACTCCCTCAGAGGTCCCAGACTCGCACCCAGACCCACAGAGGTCCTTGTTCAGGCCTACTCCCTTGGAGATCCCAGACTCACACCCAGACCAGGAGAAGTCTCTGGTTCTGGCCTAGTCCCTCAACCATTGCTCCCTTGTACCTGCTTCTGTAAAGTTTTCTGCCTCAGGTCTGCTCTGTGCCAGGTCTTAATAGCAGCTATTCTGTCAAAGCAGCCAGACATGGAGAATCCATGATGCAAAACAAGCTTCTTCCACAGGCTTCATTCTGTTCTTTTAGAAGGGTGCACACAAGCTCATGGTCCAGTATTCCTCAAGTGCTTGTGCAAGTAGAGCACTGGGAAGTGGTAAGGGAGCTGACCATCTCTAGCAAAGGGAGACCCTATAGGCCATCACATCTGAGTGACTGTTTTATCACTCAGATTCTTGCTCACAAATGCAGACACGTCCTTCCGTCCTCAGCTCACCACAGTTCACACTGTCCTTCCCATCCTGCCCTTTGGAGCTCCTAGGCTCTAAGGTTCTTGCATTTGTGGCCTAGGATGGCTGACCCAACTGTCTTGGGTGTCTTGGGAGTGTCTCTTGCACTCCTTCCTGAGAGAACTGGTTCTGTTCTGGCCACTCAAATTATGTTTATTTGTTTTTAATACCTGGGAAATTTTTGAAAACTCAAAGAGGAAAATGTCCTGCAAACTGCCCAGTCTAGAGATAGACGAGGCCAGCTGAAGCCCCAGCTGTCTTTAGGTAACACACACGGACTCTTTATCTCCTCACCCCAAACAGAGCGAAAGGTATATCACAGTGTATGAATTTTCACCTTAAAATACCTTCGGCTAAAATGCAAAGAAGCTGCTTTCCACCACCACCTTGTGATGGAGCTGTCCCAGCAGCCACTCTGTCCAGTCACAAGGGGCTCCTCTGAACCCACGAGCCTCTCCTTCCTTAAGTTGTTTCTATCCAGTGTTCCAGTCACGTGATGAAAGAAGTGACGTCATGAACACAGTCATGTGTGATAGTATTGAGACTAGCGAAAGAGCTTTGAGAAAGTCAGATGGAAATACACACATGGCCTCCTAAATGAGAAGCAGGGCACCACACTTAGAACCACAGACTTCCTTGATTTGGGATAAAAGATTAAAAGGTGTTATATTGATGGGGAAAAGTTAATCTTTTACCTTAAAACAGTAATATTTATTACTTCATACAAACATTTAAAACATTAAGTGGGAAAATAACAGAGAGGCTTCTTCAGGGCACACAGCTTCTAGCTTTCTGACCACTTACGGCTGTCTTTATTCGCTTAGCCATTTTTTCACTTCTGTGATTTTGATTAATGTGCATCTCCATGAAGGCTGAGGCAGGAAATCCTTATTAGCAGACAGCTTATTTATTTTAGACACCTCTAGGAAACAGATTAGGAAAAGCTGGAAAGCCGTAAGAAGCAAAGTTCCCAGCAGGAAGCTGATATGGGCTGGCATTTCTGCAGAGCTATGGACACCAAAATCTCCTCTGAGGGGAAGAGCTCCTGTGGGAAAGAGCTCTTCATTGCTGACTTGACTGAATTCAGAATCCCCGAGGAGATGTAACTCTGGCTGCTTCCAGAGATGTAATTGAGGGGATAGTGGGGGCCACCCATACTGTGGGCTAGTGTTCCAGAGTGAGCATGAAGGAAACAGGAGGAAGTGAGTGTCACAATAGAACTCTGTCACTCTGCCATGGACTGTGGGACTGTGGTGGCATTTTGACCCTATGCCTTGAGTTCCTGCTCCAACACTGTCCACCATGATGGACCAAAACCCTTGTAAAACCAAGAGCCCAAAGAAGCTTTTCTTTCTTGAAGCTGCTTCCATCAGGCCTTCACACAGCCATGAGAAGGGTACCTCGCATAAGCTCCCTCGGGGAGTACCATTAATCGTTTCTTCTCTTTACCCCGCAGTTCTAGGCCCAAGAATCCAGCGGAAGAGCCTTCCATGGCTACAGAAAAAGCCCCAAAGCATCCAAATCTTCACAACACAAAGGAATATGTGCTTTTGGGAGCGTAGAAACATGGCCACACTGGAAAACAGGTTGATAGTTTCTTAGTAAATTTACAGTTCTTATTCGACCCAACAGTAGGGAGACTGGAAATGCATCATTATGTGCACACTTCTTACACCATAGCACCATTATTCATAACAGGAAAAAAGATGAAAACACCCCCAGATCTCCATTTATTAATGTGTGAACAAAATTCAATAACCCGCCTAGCATACTGTTATTTGGTCATTAGGAGAATGAGTCAAGGAGAAATGACTCAGAAAGTAAACGAGGGTGACCTGGACCATGTGAAGCCAGATACAGGAGCATCGTCTGTAATCCCAGCATTGTTACAGTGAGTGTGAGGAGGAGACAGAAGAACATCCTGGAAGCTCAGGTGCCAGCGAGCTCGGAGCACACGGCACAGAAGCAATGAGAGACTCTGCCTTAAAGACAAGGAAGGAGAGGACCAGGTCCTGAAACTTGTTCTCTGATCTCCATACATGATGCTGTGTGGCACCACACACACACACACACACACACACACACACACACACACACTAACTAACTTAAATTCAATGAAATAAAAAATTTCCAAAGAGAATGTACCCAGACATGTGACAAGGACTTTGAAAGCATTACACTATGTGAAAGAAGCCAGTCACAAAAGCTCACATATTTAATTACAGGAAATGTTCAAAATAGGTTAATCTATAGTTTTGTGTATAAAAGTTATGTGATGTGGAGAAGTCAATTAGTGGTTGTGAAGGCTAACAGTAGGAGTGGGTTTTAGGGCAAGGCGTGGCCGCATCCAACATTTTGAACTGTAGAGTTTTAGTAAGTATTTTAAGTTGATTTAAATTTTCTCAGCTGTGGCGATTAGATCGAGCGATGGAAATAAGGCTGCAGACCCAGAGTGCGTACTTAGGGAAAGGGGGTTTTTGCTACTGCTGTGCCTGTGATTGCCACTGCTGAGAAGGAACACGGGGTGATGAGAAGAACACGGGGTGCAAAGCCTCTCACAGCGGAGAGTGGGCACAGATTCTGGCTGCAGCCACCATGCCTTTGTCTGTAATCTGATTATTACAAGGCACAAAAGTCTGCTTTAATTATGTTCCAACGGTCAATATGGAAAAATGCGGGTTTGAAAAAGTGCAATGAAAATGAAAATGCACAAGGAGAACAGAACAGAACACGAGGATCTTTCTCAGATGCTGCAGAGGGACCTCGGCTGCAGGATCTCAGTTTTGGGATTAGGAATGGCATCAGTAGTGAAGTTTCAGAGGACTTTCTTCCAGCAAACTTCTACAGACAGTCTCATTTAATCCACATGGTAGCACCACAAGGCTAGGAGTTAGTGTTGTTCTGGTTTAAAAGCAGGGGAGTCGTGGACCTCTAGGTGGTAGTGGGTAATTTGCTTGCTATGCATGCAAGAATGAGGACCTGAGTTCAGACATCCAGAGCCCATAGAAAGCTAGACACAGTGGCGCACACCTATAATACCAGCATTCCACGGTGAGAAGTGGAAATAGGCTAATTCCCAGCAACTCATGGGCCCAAACATGGCAGAAGGCCAAGACTGACACCTTCCCAGCCTTGTTTGTTTGTGTGCCCTGTGCTTACGGCATTAACAGATGTACCCTGTGAGCCATACTGAGCAACTGCCCACCTCTACTGCATCCATGTGGGTGGAGGCACACAGTGTGCGTGGTGAGGGTTGGAAAGCCGGAAGAAACTGAAAAATGGATCCTGGAGAACGGGACAAATAATAAACTAGAGATAATGGGGACCAAGCATCAGTACCAGCAGAGCCTGTCAGTTTTCAGCTCATGAGAAGGGAAAAGAAAAGGTTACCTTGGTTCTGGAAGCCTGAGAGATTGACAGTCTGGAGCAGTGGTTTTCAACCTTCCTAGTGAGTGCCGTGACTCTCCTGGTGTGACCGCCCCAACCATAACATTATTTCATTGCTTCTTTAGAACTGTAATTGTACTACTCCTAGGAATCGCAGTGTAAATACCTCTGTGTGGCCCCTGTGAAAGGGTCTTTCCATTCCCAGAGGGGTTCTACTCACAAGCTGAGAACCATTGGTCTAGAAGGACAAAGTAGCCATTAAATAGCCTAAATCTTAGGAGAACAGGAAGGTAGTGAGTTCTGTGAAGTGGGAGAAAGATGGAAGAGGAATGTGAGCCTCAGAAATGACTCGCCAAAGACACTACTGAGTGGTGTTTGGTGTAGATTTTGCCGTGGGAAAGAAAGCAGGTTAGTGATTGGTTTTCTCAGTCCGAGAACCAGAATGGAAGGAGCTACAATGACTGGGACATGAAAGTGATATTGAGTTTGAAGTTTCAAGCACGAATGAGAATTCTGTAGGGTTTTTTTCTATATGATTAGAAAGAGAAAATTAGCTATTCTCTTCAACCCAGAGTTGTATTAGTGCTGATATTAAGTGTGTGGTGTGGACCATCCACAGGAGAACGGCCAGCATTCCAGGGGCCATATCCCAGAAGGAAGTTGACTCTCCCTTCCTCCGCGGGAGTCAACTGCAGCTGACTTCTCAGTTTGCGGTGTGGCTGCATGCCCACATCCTTCATCTGTGCTGGGATTGTGACTGGTTTGATCTTGTGCAAGTCTTGGGCACAAAACCACAGTAGTTGTGGACTTCAGTGTGCAACAGGAAACTGGAAGGCAGATGTGGCGGGGTGATTATGGCAGGAGTCATACAAAATTCTCACAGAATGAAAGAAAAATATGTATTTTAAGAAAAAGAAGCGAAAGGCCTGCTAGTTGCCCCTGGGCCTAAGCTGGCGTAAGACACAAGCCTGCCTGACACTGCTCACCTGCAGCGTGATGAGCAAACACATGGTGGAGAAATGGGAGATATCAAGAAACGGAGTGGGCCATGTGATGTGGAGAGAGCAGGAACTGAAGACATGAAGGTGGTGAGGAAGAGGCTGATACGAGCATCCTTTGCTGCAGCCTGGAGCCAAGGTGATGTCCTGGCCTGGGCTGATGTGGGATTCCCCTCTGGATACTGTGAGCGTATTTTGTTACCATTGGTTAATAAAGAAGTTGCTTTGGCCTATGGCAGGGCACAATAGAGCTAGGCAGGAAAACAAAGCTGAATACAGAGAGAAAGAAGGCAGAGTCAGGCAGACACCATGTAGCTGCCAAAAGAGAAGGGTGCCAGAACCTTACCAGTAGGCCACAGCTTCGTGGTGATACACAGAGCAGTAGAAATGGGTTATTTATTTATTTATTTATTTATTTATTCGAGACAGGGTTTCTCTGTAGCTTTGGGGCCTATCCTGGAACTAGTTCTTTTTTTTTAAATTTATTTATTTATTAAGGATTTCTGCCTCCTCCCCGCCACCGCATCCCACTTCCCTCCCCCTCCCCCAATCAAGTCCCTCTCCCTCATCAGCTTGAAGAGCAATCAGGGTTCCCTGACCTGTGGGAAGTCCAAGGACCGCCCACCTCCATCCAGGTTTAGTAAGGTGAGCATCCAAACTACCTAGGCTCCTACAAAGCCAGTACGTGCAGTAGGATCAAAAACCCATTGCCATGTTCTTGAGTTCTCAGTAGTCCTCATTGTCTGCTATGTTCAGCAAGTCTGGTTTTATCCCATGCTTTTTCAGACCCAGGCCAGCTGGCCTTGGTGAATTCCCTATAGAACATCCCCATTGTCTCAGTGTGTGGGTGTACCCCTCGCGGTCCTGAGTTCCTTGGAGCAGGCTGGCCTTGAACTCACAGAGATCCTCCTGCCTCTGCCTCCCAAGTGTTGAGATTAAAGCCACCACCACCCAGCTAATTTAAGATGTAAGAACTAGCTAGTAATATACCTAAGCCATCAGCCAAACAGTGTTTGGTATAGTTTCTGTGTGATTATTTGGGTCAGGGCAGCCAGGAAACAGAAAAGTAGTCTCTGTTTACACTGGGTTGCTGCTGAGGGTCATGTCTTAGTCTGTGGCTCTACTTCAGCCAGGGTCTGTGTTGAAGTCCATGGCGCCTGTTAACCACTGAAGGCCATGTGGATGCCCACAGTCTGAAACACCGCCTGGGCCATGTAAGTACTTGAGGGCCATGCTAATTCCAGGGCCTTGCTGATCTGAGTGGCCTGTGCTGCCACCTGACACCATGGTGATGTCCGGGCCCAAGTTGCTGCTGAGGACTGTGTCCGTCTGGTCATTGTACTGCTCCATCTGGGATATGTGCTGATGTCCACGTCTTGTGTTACCACTGAAGGCCATGAGAAACATTCATATTGGAATCCAAGCTGAGCTGGCCCTGCCCTGCCCTCCGCTGGCCTTGGGATAACTGGTCCTGTCCCTTGTTGGCTACTGCAGCAAGAGAGTTGATCCCACCCCTCATCATGGGCACCAAAAGACTCTTGTTTTGAAACAAATTATTGAGAAAGATTTGAATTATGAAGGCTCTGAACTAATCAATGGATTAGCCCATTGACATATTCATAAGGTCATTATTGGGAGGAGGCTGAAACTACTAAGTGGGGCCTAATTAGGGGAATTCAGCCACCAGAGGCATGTCCTTAGGTAGAACACAGCTCTCTTGCCTTCTCTCTTGCTGCTTCCTGGCTGCTATGAAGTGAGCAGCCTCCACCACCTCGTGCTCCCACCACTATGCTGCTCTGGCTGTCTCTGGTCCCGAGCAACGGATCCAGCTGACCTTGGACTTAAAATGAAGAAAATATGTTCTTCCTGCCTTTAGCTGTTGTCTTAAGAGCTTTGAACATGGCAACGGTCAATACCTACTACAGTGCTGATGTCCTACAAAGAGCTCTCACGCTGGATGAGGCTGGGGAATAATTTTTTAAACATGCATGCAAACAGCACAGAGGCTTTTTTGCCAAATATTTTCACCAAGGGATGGAGGCTGCAGGAAAAGGGATGGATGGCCAACTACATTTTTAATTATGGAAGGAATTATTTCCACTCACAAGTCAGCTTGATAATAACTTGCGGGCTTCTCCTTTGACTGTGAACTCCAGACTATAAAATCCGCAGCATGCCCAGAGGCTATTTCCTGTGACACCCTCCCCTACTCCCCCAACCTCCTACCCTCCAACCAGATAGGCCATTTCATATGGTTTTGGCAACTTACCCACTGAGTGATGGACAGGAAAAGTCAGTCTCAAAATCACAGATAAAAATTTTTATTCATATCTAATTAAAGTTATAATAATATTTTAGCATACTATAAACCTTAAATCCAAAATTTCTCAAAAATTCCAAATTATCATTTTCTATTTTTTTTAACAATCTTAAAGAAAGGTAGATTACTTGAAACAAAAATTTGAGGAGAAGCCTGGCGATGGTGGCGCATGCCTTTAATCCCAGCGCTCGGGAAGCAGAGGCAGGCGGATCTCTGTGAGTTCGAGACCAGCCTGGTCTACAGAGCTAGTTCCAGGACAGGCTCCAAGGCCACAGAGAAACCCTGTCTCGAAAAACCAAAAAAAAATTTTGAGGAGATATTTATAAATGCTTAAAATCCAATTATGCATTTAACAATGTATTAATAAATGAACATTCAAAACCACTTTGTGATATCATCAGTTTTACAGAACTTTCAAATCTAAACTATCAACTAAAATACATTTGAAAGCTAACATGCTTTTACCAGTGTGGGATACATGTTGCCAAAGTTGTAGGTTGGTTGCTGTCCAGATGATTTTGTGTGTGTGTGTGTGTGTGTGTGTGTGTGTGTGTGTGTGTGTGTGTTTGTTATGCGGTGTGTGTATGTGTGCACAAGTATGTATAAGTACATGTGAATATAGTGTGTGTGGAGACCAGAGGTCAACACTGGGTGTGTTTTATGTATCTTATGGTTATTTTTGGTTTGGTTGGTTTTAATTGGGGTCTCTTAGAGAATATGGAGCTTCCAGATTGGCTGGGCTGGAGGACCCATCCCCCCATCCCCTGCAAACCCCACCACTGAGGTGGCAGATGCTTTCCCCTGCACCTTGTTTTAGAAGGATTCCTTTTCAACATGTATATCATGCTGGCCTCCAACTCACAGAAATCAGCCCAGCAAAACTCTTTTGGGGAGGGTGACAATATTGGGGATCTTACCACGGGTCCTCATGTGGTGTGGCACTCATCCCCCATTGCAGCCTAGCCTTGCCATAGAGATGTTTGCTAAAGTTGTCATACAGAGATTGGCATTAGGATTCCTGGCTGAACAGTGTCCACCAGCTCACACAGCTACTTCCTTTGTATTCTCTGGTTTTTCATCATGTGTGCTTGAGTTTGTCTGTGTGGATATGTGTACACCCCCACGCCGTGGAGCTTCCCTTAGAAGACAGAAGAGGGTGTTACACCTGGAGATGGAGCTATTGGCAATTGTGAGCTACCTGATTGGGGAACCAGACTTGTATCCTGTACAAGAGCAGAAATGCTCTTCACCCCTGAGCGTCTCTCCAGGGGCTGTGCCTTGTTTATCCCTCACAAAGATGTCGGTATTACCAACCAAGTCTGCAAGTGTGGAGACTGAACGGCAGACGGAAATTAATGTGTTTCAGATTTTTTTGCAGTTTAGAAAATTTCTATTAAGAAGTCAGACATTCAAAACCAATAAGGAACAAAGTATGGACCTTTTCAGTTCATACAACTGGGATAGTTACTTCTAGGAAGTGCCCTGTCGCAGCTAGAAGACCACCATTGTCATCTGAGGGAAAAGAGAAAACATGGGTTGCAGATGAAAACAAGCCTGATTCTCAAGCTGGATTGAAAGTTAAACTGAATATTTTTTTAGTTGTACTATTTCACCTAATGTTTAGTTTTCAAATTTGGAAGGTGAGAATGATAATTTTGTAGGATTCTCTGAACTATAAATTGCTAATGTAACCTTTGTCTCTCTAAAAAGCTTGGTGATTTTCTAAACTATTGAAAAATGCTTGCGGAATCTGGGCTTGAGGCTTTTCCCACGATATGTGACTACAGATTACCTTCCCTGTCATGTCCATGGGTCTTGGCAACACACAATGTTCTCTTCTAGAGAAACAAGGGAACATGCGGATCCTATCGAAGGCAGCCTCACCGAGCACTGCAGAGTGAGAAAGTACGGTGTGCTTCTAACTCAGGTCCCAGACCTTCAGACGGGCCCCAAGCACTCTGGACTAAAAGGATGCGTGTGCAGGTGTGCTTCTAACTCAGGTCCCCGACCTTCAGACGGGCCCCAAGCACTCTGGACTAGAAGGATACATGTGCAGCTGTGCATTTTTCTCTAGTGAGGGTCACAGTGTCCAAATGATCAAAAGCATCCAGCGAGCAGAGCTTGGAATTCATGAATTACATACCTGCTTTGATCATCACGGAGTTTGACTTTCTTATGATAAAAAGAGCCCAAGGGGCTGGTGAGGTGCATTGCTCCTCAAGCCTAGAGACCTGGTCCTCAGAACTCACATAGAAGAGGAAGGCAAAACAGTTCCCCAAAGCTGCTCTCTGACTTCCACACACACCGTGCCAGGGACTTCCCTCACACATGCATTTTGTGTACACACACGATAATTCTAAATAAAGAATTTGAGCCATGCAAGAATATCTCGAGTCAAGGCTTGCCTGCATTCTGTTCTCCTCTCCCCATCCTCGCCTTGCCTTTCCTTCTCTCTTCTTTCTTCCTTCACCTCTCACGCTCTCATCTCTCTTTACCTTTCTCCACTCTTTTTTGCCCTCCTTCTCTCCATCCCTCCCTCCCATCTATGTATCTATCTATGTATCTATCTATGTATCTATCTATGTATCTATGTATCTATCTATCTATCTATCTATCTATCTATCTATCTATCTATCTATCTTTCTATATATCTATCATCTATCTCCCTCCTTTCACTCAACTCAGGTTCTTGTTATGTGACACAGGCTGGCCCTAACTTTAATGTATGTATCGTATGTATGTATGTATGTATGTATGTATCTATCTATCTATCTATCTATCTATCTATCTATCTATCTCCCTTCACTCAAGTTCTTGTTATGTGACACAGGCTGCCCTAACTTTACAATCCCCCTGCCTCGGCTTCTGGTCTGCTGGGATTACTGGCATGTACCACTAGGTTCATCCAGAGTTTACCATTCAGGGCTTTGTAGTCTCTGCCTGGAAGAAGACTGTGCTCACCAAGTTTTACTAAGCTTAAGAATAATCTGAATACAGCAAGCAAATAAAGTATGGCTGGTCATTAGATAATACTAAGAATAAACTATGGTTGTTTTGTAGGGTGCTAGTATAGCAGAATTTTCCAATAATCTAATTTTGAACAGAAGAAAAAGTTTTATTGCCCTCTCAAGACCATGCAAAGATTCATTATTTCATTTTATGACAAAGGTGATGGAATGATGCCCAAGTGAGAATGAGCACTAAAGAAGGCCTGAAGTTTGCAGACTTGAGACTGGTAGTCAATGGCTGCTTTGCAGAATAACCCTCAGCTTAACGTTCATCAGGAAAGCGCTTGAATTTCCAACCATGGCGCTAATATCTCCGTAGACGGTAACTCTGAGTAAGTCTTGTGAAGTAGTCTCTCTGCCCTGGTTTAGTATCACATTTCCTCCTAGGTGTGACAGTGACATTGTGGTTTTCCTGCCCCTCCTCCGTTACACTTCCAGACCGCTGAGAAGCTACAGAGATATGGCCTAGCTTCCTACATGTTCTGACATTGGTCACTCTTCTCATCACTGTGACCAAACACCCTACAAAAGCAAGCAATGTAAGGAAAAAAGGGGCTTAATTGGGCTAACAGTGTAAGAGTACAGACTTCCTTGTTGAGGAAGGACGGCCTGGCCACAGGAGCTTGAGGCATCGAGATACATTTCATCTGCCATCAGGAAGCAGAGAGAAATGAACTCTGCTGCTGGGGTCATTTGTTCTCTCTCTCCCTCCCTTTCTCTTCTTCCTCTTCCTCTCTCTCCCTCCCCATCTCTCTCCAGGGTCAGTCTTCTCTCCTCTCCAAGACTTTAAACACCTCCTGGCAAGGCTGGGCATTTTTAACTGGGCTGCCTTATTAGAATCAAGGTGTCCTATCACAGTACCCTGAACGAGGTGCTTTAGAAACAATATAACCTTATTTCTCACAATTCTAGAGACTAGCAGGTTCCAGAGCAAAGTACTAAGAGATCCAGTGTCCCGTGTGAGCCTGCTCCTCAGTAACACCTTCTGGCTGTGATGGAAAGGGGACGCCTTCTTTCTGGAGTTTCTTTCAGAAGGACACTGGTCCCATTCATGAAGCTCTACCCCCTCCAGACCCAGTCATCTTCTCCATAGCCCCACCTCTTTATGCTGTCCCCCTGGGAGGTAACAGTTCAACAAGTGAATTTGAGGGAGGTACACACACTCACGCTGCTGTTCAGCCCAGCCGGAGGCTTTGGTATAGTATTGCTGGATTTTCCATCATGCTGTCTACACTGTCTGTGAGTGTCTGGGTAGGGACAAACCTAAGCAGCCCTCATACTTCCTGAGAGCTCATCAATAACTTCAATTCAAATCTAGAACCTCTCCCCAACCAGCTTTTGCACCCTAGTTTTCTTCCTGAACTTCCCCAACACGACCCCTAAAGCTCTCCTCTGAGCCCAGCCCTTCCATTCCCTCTTTAGCCTACGTTTCATTGTGTTTATCTATAAGATTTGGTTTTGTCTCACAGAGATATAATTTCCTATTGATTTTATTATTTGGGCAGCTAAACAAGTAGGACCTTGCTTATCAGAAGTGCTCAATAAATATTTAGGAACAAAGAAAGAGACACCTGGGCAGTTACTTATTTAAACGTGAATATTCTGGAATCTTGCTCACCAAGATTCTGTGAATCAGTATGTTCCTTAAGCTTTGACCCCTCTTCTGAAAAATGCCCCATGTTTAGAAATACTGTGTAAGTGAAAAGGGCAGAGGGTAACTTGATGACTTGTACTCAAAATATATTTTGATGACTGGATCTACATAGGTGTACAAATTTATATTTCTGAAAAGTTCTTTTTGTTTCTTTCTTTAATATTCAGATTTTTTGAGACAAACTCCCATGCACTCCAACTTCAAACTTTTTTTTTTGCGTGTGAGTGTCCATGATGACACTTGTGTGTTTTGTGTCCATGATCACACACGATCACACACGTTTGTGCGCATCCATGATCAGACGTGCACTTGTATGTCCATGATCACACACGATCACACACGTTTGTGTGCATCTGTGATCAGACGTGCACTTGTATGTCCATGATCACACACGATCACACACGTTTGTGCGCATCCATGATCAGACGTGCACTTGTATGTCCATGATCACACACGATCACACACGTTTGTGTGCATCCATGATCAGACGTGCACTTGTATGTCCATGATCAGACACGATCACACACGTTTGTGCGCATCCATGATCAGACGTGCACTTGTATGTCCATGATCACACACGATCACACACGTTTGTGCGCATCTGTGATCAGACGTGCACTTGTATGTCCATGATCACACACGATCACACACGATTATGTGCATCCATGATCAGACGTGCACTTGTATGTCCATGATCACACACGATCACACACGTTTGTGTGCATCCGTGATCAGACGTGCACTTGTATGTCCATGATCACACACGATCACACACGTTTGTGTGCATCTGTGATCAGACGTGCACTTGTATGTCCATGATCACACACGATCACACACGTTTGTGCGCATCCGTGATCAGACGTGCACTTGTATGTCCATGATCACACATGTGCATCTGCATTTGTGTAGGAGAATATGCGTGCTAGAGCTTGTGCCACCCATCAGGTGTCTTCCACAGTTAATTCTCCATCTTAGACACGGAGACAAGGTCTTTTACTTGAACCTGGGGCTCATTGATTGGCTTGACTAACTAGGCAGCTTGTTCTGGGAATCCTGCCTCTGCCTCTCACACTGGGGTTACAAGTGGATGAACCTGGATTTTGCAGGGGTGCTGAGAAACTGAACTCTGGTCCTCATGCTTACACTGAGCAACACCCCAGCCTTGAATTCATAGTTTTTGAGAATGAATGAAAATGATGAATGGAGAGCTGATTTGTCTTTCTCTCATGTAGCCCAGGCAGATCTCAAGCTTGCAGTGTAGCTAATCATGGCCTTAACCTTCGAATCCTGTCTCTTCCACCCAAGTGCTGGACTTAGAAGTGTACCACCCATGTCTGGTTTGTGTAGGACTTGGTACAGAGCCTAGCATTGTGCACCTTAGGCAATAGAGATGAGCTACATCTCCATCCCAACAACAGATTTTTTTTAAGCAATTTTTGAGGTAAGTTTAGCCAGGGAATTTTGGTTTATTATTAGAACCAATTAGTTGCACGAAATTGCAAATTTCAAATGTCAACATTTAGAGAACTCAAGACTTATTCAAAATTTATCGGCTAGCTCTTTCTGCTTCTGCTGGCTACTTCACTAAACTCATCATTTACCAGTTCACTTTTTAATGAGCATGACTTTTATCGAAGTGCTTATTAGAGGCATTTGATATCTCAAGCATTAGGCTAGACACTAGTGGAATAGAGCTAAGCCCAAGAAATAGCTTTGTAGCCGGGCGGTGGTGGCGCACACCTTTAATCCCAGCACTCGGGAGGCAGAGGCAGGCAGATCTCTGTGAGCTCAAGGCCAGCCTGGTCTACAAGAGCTAGTTCCAGGACAGGCTCCAAAACCACAGAGAAACCCTGTCTCGAAAAACCAAAAAAAAAAAAAAAAAAAAAAGAAATAGCTTTGTAGTCAACAGTTCCACAACAGGAAAGAAAACCAAGGACTACAATGTCATCATTCCAGGGCTTCCAGAAGGAGTTCTTCCATGTAAGCCTTAAAACCCATGCACACACCTGCTGGCGAGACTTTGATGAATCTTGAGACTTTTGTCTTCTGCCCTCTTCAGACAATTGATCAGAATAATCCCTCTTTGTTCCTTGGCTTCTTTGGCTCAGAGAAACCACTCTGCAAAACTTCCTAGGTCCCATTTTTGGCACTTCCTCCCACACTGGAGGCAAAACCACTCAGCTTGGCACTCAGAGGCAGTTCACACATTAAGGGGAAATACGGCCAGTTGTGTAGCGCAGTTTCCTTATGATAAAAAGCACAACACAAGCAGAGATGACTTTCAGTGTCTGGGGCACAATGTGGTAATGTAGAAGGGGTAGATGGGAAATCTGATGGGAGACAATAGCGATAAACACAGACTTGCTTTTTAAGTACCCCAAAGCCTTTTCCTGTGTGAGCTCCAGGGCACTGAGCCCTATCTCAGCGTCTCTGGACCTTGATTCCCCCACCTATAAAAGCCAGGGCTTGGACTTGGCGATCTCCAAGGTGCCTTCTAGCTTTAAAAGTCTGATAGAAAGTAGATACAACATTAAGTCATATATATTATATGGCTACTATATGACCAAATGTCAGAGTCCAAATGGGCTGTCTTTCCCTTGCCGAGCACTGGACGCTTTGTGGAATTGTGTTATTGCTAATATGTGGATATGGAATGAAAAAGTGGAAGTCATTTTCTGTGTATGGTAAAACAGGAAAAACCTGAATGTAAAATTAAACAGTTAATCGCTCTACAACAGAATTTGGGGTGAGGGTGGGCATTGAGGTGGCAGGAAACACAGCACTGTGAGCCGTTGACGCAGTCTAGACAGGTCCCATGGTGAGAATTAATGTCACTTCCTCATTTGTATTAGAGTGTTGGTCACTGGCAAGACATGTCCGGAATGCTTACTATCACGTGCTAGGTCCTAGGAACGCTGGGAAAGCAGCAGCCTGGAGACTCCATCACTTGGCCTGATTACAGGTGAACTTACAGCTTAGTTAGGACTTACGAAGATTAAACAATGTGACAAAATCATAAACAGTTAAATTTCCGCAATAAATATTGAAGGATTCCAGCTGCGTATTAAAACTTCTATGCATGTTCGTTGTTAGGAAATTCTCAAGGAATGAAAACAGAAAATGACATTGTGGAAGTGCTTGCCAAATTCCTAGTAAAAATAGTGTTGTCTATTTAGAGGAAGTGTAATACTGGTATTTTAGATAAAGTGTTGTGTGTGTCTTTGGGTTTCACAGTGCCAGATTATTAAGAAAATTGTTCCAGACTCCTTTGATAAAAAGCGATATATTCGTAGAGCATTATCATTCCCAATGGCAGGAGTTTTTTTTTTTAAAGTAACATCTGTCTATTTATCTGTCATCTGTTTTTCATACATCTATCTATAACCTAACATATATCTATCATTTGCATATCTACAATGTACTGTTTTTATCTACATCTATATGAAATCTCTCATCTTTGGGGAAACAAGAAAGGAAAGAAACGAAACAGCCATATTATTTCTCTATTTTAAAATTGAGCCTCAGGCAAGTCCATCTTTAGAGAGCATGTTTTCTCGCCTGGGATCAGAGTCTGGAGTACACACTATACCCAACTTCAGGCTTTTAAACACTGTGAGTGCCAGCACAAGACAGAAAAAAAAGAAAGTGTAAGAGTCAAAGCAATTGGAAAGCAATGCTTCATTCTGCTCTTGAATAATACGGTCACAGGCGGCAGAGACAGAATACAGACAGTGCAAGGACTACTGTCCTGCCTACTGTAACATAAAAAATAGAATGGATGCTCTGGGGGTTAGCTACCTAAAAACATGATCATATTTACAGCACTCATTCCCCTTTACATTTTTATTCTATTCTTTTATGGAACTTCTTGGGTAAACTTGGCCTGTTTATTCCATTAGAATAGATTACCCATAAACTTTCAATTTATATTCATTGATATGGCGACCATTGTAGACACTATGAGCCATCAGCATGTGTTTCTTTGTTTAGAGACAGTACTGTTTATAATCTCGGGACAAGACAGAAGTCTTATTGTGCTTTTCTCCCTCTCTTCTTTCTCTTTTACAATCCTATTATCATTGGCTGTAGTCATTTTTTCTTTTTAATGCTTGAATCAGCAATGATGAGGGTTTAAAAGATGTGGGTTGACAAGATGGCTCTGTGGTTAAAGGTCCTGGCCACCAAGTCCCAGGTCCCTGACTTTAATCCCCAGGTCCCACAGTGGAAGAAGGAGAGAACCAAATACTGCAAGTTGACCCCTGACCTCTGCATGTACACTATGACTCACACATCTAAACATACATAGAAGTTACACTTGTAATTGAATTTCTTAAATTTTTCATCTTTATTTTTCTGTAATAGGAAGGATTTGCCTGCAAATAGCCAATAACACGTTTTAAAAATGGGAACAATAAATATAACCGACAGAAAGAAATGCAGACAGGTTGTTCCAGGTGGGCTACCTGGGTGACTCTGATGTCATGAACGAGCCCGGTGCTTTGCATCTTTGTTTTCTCAGACTTTGTCCTGGTAGAAAAAAAAGACTTCTGTGGATCCAATGATTACATCTTCATGCAGCCCTGTCTGAAGATAACACATTAGTTCTCCCTTGGTGCCTAGCTGATCAAATCTCTCAGAACATTTTATTTCTTGTGTTTTCGGTGTATCAGAGATTTGGGAGCAGGCTGGTTGACTGGCTGCAGCTCAGGGTCTTTCTTGAGACTTGCCGCGAGAGTGAACACGAATGCCAACCTTAGGCCTTGGCTCAGGCTGGAGGATCCAGTTCTAGACGATTCTCTCACAGGGCTAGCAAGGTGCCTGACTGTCAGCAGAGCACATGGGTCAGCTTCCTCTGGAGCGGTGCTGCTCACTGGAGGTGATTTCTGTTCCCTGGGGCCATTTGATTCTCACAGCTGCACAGGTGCCACTGATGTTCCTTGGGTTGGGGGAATGATTCTGGTGACATTCCCACACTGCCCGGAAGAGCCTCCTCCCACAACACACAATACCAGGCCCCAAACGTCTGCCAGCTAAAGTTGAGAATTTTGTTACAGGGCAAGGGATTTGAGAACAGGCCACACATTGGACACGTCTTATATTTCCTAGCTTCGGAAGGTTTCTGCGGTCTGTGTTGGGAGGATTCATGGGAAGGTGTGAATACGAGAAGACTTGGAGCACTGGGAGCCATCTCGGGATGGTGACAACCACAGCAAGCTTCTGTTGAGTGTCAATCAGCTTCCCTTGTTCTCACCACATTTGATCTTTTTTTTTTTTTTAAAAAAAAGATTTATTTATTTTTATTTTACACACGTAGATGTTTTGCCTGCATGCCTGCCTGTGTACCACAAGCATGCCTGGTGTCCCCAAGGGGGAGAGCAAGGCCAGTCTTTCCATGGTGAGCAGAGGCCATGCTCTCTTTGGAGCTGGGAGAGCCTATACTCAGTGTGTAAACACATTGAGGGTAAATTTTCAAAATCACCTTAGCAGTAACAAAGGAGCAGAATGGTTTTGAGTGGGCAGCAGAGATGTCTGGACTGGGGTAGCTCAGTGGTAGAGCTCTTGTCCAGGTTCCTTTGTGAGCCACTGTCCTAGCTTCCTCTGCTGCTGAGATAAAACATCCTGGAAACAGGCAACTTCAGGGAGAAGTGGTTCAAATCCCAGTGTCAGAGTACTGTCCATCAATAAAGAAGCCACAGTAGTAAGAGCTGAAGCAGCTGGATACAGCACATTCATAGTTAAGAGCGGATAGAAATGAATGCAACCATATTTGCTTATGCTTAGTTCCCCTCTGCACTTACAAAATTCAAAATTCCCTGTCTCCTTTAGTGTGCTGGATCGTTCTACATTTATTAAGAGAATGAAAAAAAAATCCCTCACAGACATGACTAAAGGTCAAACTGATCTAGGCACCTATCATTGAGTCTCTCTCTCTCTCTCTCTCTCTCTCTCTCTCACACACACACACACACACACACAAATGCACACACACTTTACATATGTGTATACATACACACTTCTCTCCCTACACTCATATATATATATATATATACACACACATACACACATCTCTCACACACAAACACACACACACACATATATATATATAAAAATACATACACATGTCTTTCTCACACACACTTACATTATATATATATACACACATCTCTCACACACACTTACATATACATACATATATATACATACACCTCTCTCTGTCTCTCTCTCTCTCTCTCACACACACACACACACATTCATACATACACATGTGTTGCTTTTCTTATCCCTGTCTTTTATTTCACATATCTTTTTAAAAGATTCTTTTTTATTCTCTTTGCTGGAACAAATTTTTTGATAATAATTTCAAAGATGACCTTTCTCCTATTAATTTCAACTATGAACTTGACACAGCCCAACGTAATTCTGATGGAGTCTCAACTAAGAAATAGCCTGGATCGTACTGGGCTGTAGGCATATTTGTAGGGAATGTGTGTTTGTGTGTGTGTGTGTGTGTGTGTGTGTGTGTGTGTGTGTGTGAGAGAGAGAGAGAGAGAGAGAGAGAGAGAGAGAGAGAAGCAGAGACAGAGACAAAGACAAAGACAGAGAGAGACTGGTTGGTGTGAGAGGGCTCAGGCCAGTGTGAGTGGCACTATTCCTTGGCAGTTGACCTGAACTGTATAAGAAAGTTAAGCGAGCAAGCCAGAGGAAACCAGGCAGTTATCAGCATTCCTCCAGGATCTGGGCTTGATCTCCCTTAGTGATGGACCTGTTACCTATAAGTATAAGATGAAGCAAATCCTTCCCTCCAAGTTGCTTTTGGTCATGGTGTTTATCATGGCAAGGAAAAAGAAAGCTGGAAGAGCTAGGCCTTGGAACCTTATCCATCTGAAGATGTCCACCACTGTCCTGTCCTCCGCATTAACGGTTAGAGTTAGACAGGACCTTCCACTTGAAAGCATCTCCCTTAGAACCTCCTTGCTGGTAAGAAGTACACAGCCAAGCTAGCGTGTTCTGTGGAGCTTCCATGCTCTGAAATTCTACAATAATGTGTTTGAGTATAATATTTTGTTGTGCTTTGTTAGGCAATAATTATTAAATATGTAAATACATTAATCTTTTCTTAGTCCATTTTGACTACTAAAATAAAAATGCCTCAAAATAAGTAATTTTAGATACAACAGAAATTTATTTCTATGTCCAAGACCAAGGTACTAGCATTTGAGTAGGTTAAAACTCCTCCACAGAGAGGACACTTTGTGTCCTCAAGGGCACTCCTTTCATTCACAAGGTATAGTGATACTTCATTTGTACTTTAATAAAGCTTGTCTAATAAAACATCTGCACTGATCAGCCTTACAGACCAGGCAGTGGTGACACACACCTTCAATCCCAGTAGCCATGCTAGTTCGCCATAGATATTGGTCGATGGTAGTGCGAGCCTTTAATTCTAGCCCTAGAGAGGAATATAAGACGGGAGGAGACAGCTCTCAGTCTCATTCTGAGATTCCTGGAGGCAGGATCGCCATTTCATACTGAGGTCGAGGTAAGAGCCAGTGGCTGACTGCTTTGATTTTCTGACCTTCAGGTTGAACCCAGTTCCTGTTTCTGAGTTTTTACTAATCGCGCTACACCAAGGGCTCGGCCTTCTTGTTCTCAGCACTTTCCAGGGGCACTGCATCTTCATACCATCACTGCTGAGTTCATGCTGCAATATTTAATAGTAAGAGCTCCACAAATATTCAGAGCACAGCCAAAGCTTAGAAGAATATGCATGATATTTATGATTTATTATACTGATAATAAAATTATTATCTTAATTTATATAATTACATTAACATGTTTTATCTCAATATATTCTCTTAAACATTTGTGTGTGTGTGTGTGTGTGTGTGTGCATGTGCACACTTGTGAATGTGAAGGGCAGAGGTCCACACTGGATGTATTTCTCAATCACTTGCCACATTAATCTTTTTTTTTAAGAGTTTGTTTTAACTTTATTTTTATCTATTTATTTATTTATTAAAGATTTCTGCCTCCTCCCCGCCACCACCTCCCATTTCCCTCCCCCACCCCCATTCAAGTCCCCCTCCCTCATCAGCCCGAAGAGCAATCAGGGTTCCCGGCCCTGTGGGGAGTCCAAGGACCACCCACCTCCATCCAGGTCTAGTAAGGTGAGCATCCAAACTGCCTAGGCTCCCCCAAAGCCAGTATGTGCAGTAGGATCAAAACCCCATTGCCATTGTTCTTGAGTTCTCAGTAGTCCTCATTGTCCGCTATGTTCAGCGAGTCTGGTTTTATCCCATGCTTTTTACACTTTAATCTTTGAGACAGAGTCTCTCAGTGGCCCAGATCCTACGCCCAGTGCTGAAATCAAGAGAGTATGCATACTGCTGAGTCTCCAACTATCACCACATACTTAAAATAATCTTTTTTTTTTCTGAGACAGGATTTCTCTTTGTAACAGCCCTAGCTGTTCTGGAACTATCTCTGTAGACCAGGCTGGCCTCGAACTCACAGATCTGCCTGCCTCTGCCTCCTGAGTGCTGGGGTTAGAGGCGTGCGCCAGTACCGCTTGGCTCTATCTAAAATGATCTTACTGTTGACTGCCTACAAGCCTGTTTGTCTCTGTGATGTGGAGGATTATGTGCTCCAGGCTCTCAGGGCCTAATACTGCTTTTACACAGAATGAATCAATGAATCAATGATGCCCCTTGGTTACTCACCACAATAATCATGCCTGTTCGCGAGGCCTCTGGCAGCCCAAATCTCAGCCATGCAGTTTGCTACTCCACGGCCATCCAGCCTCGCTGACTTAGGCCATCTAGATCGTAGTCAAGAAAAGTGGCCAGTTGATGCTTCTTGTTTGGGAATCTCAAGGTATGTTTAACAATATTTTTTCTGATCTAGACATGGTGGCTCAGTACTTGTGAAGATCAAGAGTTCAAGGTCGTCCTCAGTTATGTAGTGATTTATTTAGGAGCAAGCCCAGGCTCCATCTGCCACCCTATACATGTTATTGTTATTTCTGATTTCCATGTTGTGAAAAGAGTCGGCACATAGGTTTGTTATTAAATAACACTGAACATGAAGGGGAGAAGATGTTCTCCTTTGACTTGTCTCTCTTAGAAATACTTTCAAGATACAAGAATATTTCAAATATATGTAAACATACCACAAACAATATAATGAGTGGCCATAACTTGCAATCTATATTTAACAATTCCAAAAATTTAACAATATTTGCTTCAACTTTAACAAACAAAGCAAACCCCATAGCTGTCATCATAGCTCCTTGCCTTCCACCTTTTCCTCTTCTTCCTTCTCACTGACCAGTTGGCGTGCGCCCTTCGGGCCTGTGCCTGTGTTATCACATACTTACTCCATAGATAAACAGCAGACAGGTATGTTTCCTGGCCCCCAACAGAGGCATGAATGGTCTCCGCTCCCCCAGTCCTAGATCCTGTCAGGAATAAAATGCCACCTTGGCCAAATCCTGAATGCCCATGCTACTTGCTATTCTCTCTTTCCTGTGAGTTATCATCATGTGTCTAAAATAATCTTGGTTGCTGGCCTCTTGCTCCATGCTTCTTCTTGTCTGCCTTTGTGAGGCTGGGCTTTCATATCCCCTGGTGGTTTTCTGGAAGAAACTCAGAGTCTGGAGAAACCTATTGTCAAACTAACTGTAGTGGCAGAGATTTTATTTCCATTATGTTTATTTGAATGATTTCCTTTCCATAAGAGTGTGTATGTCTAGTGTTGTGGAGTATTCACCAGAGAAGACTGCTTGGGCATGGGTTTAAGCCAATAGAAAGTCTTTATTAGCCAGCCAGCAACTATACTGGGTGTTCAGGATCCCAGTGCACCCCTAGCCTTTCTCAGGGTGAGCTTTTTAAACACAAAAACCATGTCCCGGGTTGACAAACTTCAGTTAGCAAGAACAGTTGGCCAGAAGCAGGACTACAAAAGCCCCAAAGCAAGCACATTTAGAGACTATCCTAGAACTATGGACTTTGATGGATTAGGCCTTTGTTGTAGTTTTGGCAGGTGGTGTGGTCTACATTCTAAGTTTTGCAGCCTGAATGGTACTTCAACATGGAGTCAGTTATGTCAAGGTCTGGTACCTGCTAAGGTCTGGGGCCCTATTAGATCTAGACTTCTTTTTATAGTAGTGGCTTATGTTTTCTTTTAAATTAGACAAAACAAAAGAGTTGTTGATAAGAGCACAGATAGTATTCAGAGAGAAAGAAATCAGGGCATTGTGCTGAACAGTTGAAATCTGATAACCTGGCCTAAAGAGGAGAGTTTGATGCTCCTAAACAGGACGTGCATGTGAAGCTCCCCCTGGTCCTACCTTGGCTCTCCCCTGCTCCCAGGAGGTACCACCCTTCACCTGCAGCTGCTTCCCTTACTCTCTAGGGTACATTTCTTTGAAGCTGTTTTCTGGATCCATCACTCCCGCCTAAGCCTGGCTCTCAGGCGTCCTCTCTGGCTCAGAGGTGGGGCTTCCTCTGTAGCAATCACAGTGGTGTGTGCTGTTCTGAACCAATTCTAGACCCCAAAGTAGAATTTTGTGCCAGTTATTAGGGTCAGGGGAGAAGATCATTTCGTGCTGTTTCACTTAACTCTACACTTTTCAGGGAAAAGGTGTTTATCTCCTATTTGCAAGCTTGAAGTTTCAAAAACCATCCTGCTTACAAACCTCAATACCTAATCTAGAATTATTTTCTTTTACCTGGACACATGCTAACCTGCTGCCTAAATGAAGGGTGAGAAAAAAAAATGACACACGAGGGGCAAGCAGTAGTGCTGGGTAAAGGTGGCTTTGGTGCCTTTCCTTCACAGTGATTTAAGGCTCAGCACGGATTACGTGAGCTGAATGACTTCATTAGGAATTTCAAATAGAGACCTTTAAATATCTTTAAAAAAAAATACTCAGCATATAGCCTTTAGTGGCCCAGCTCCCAGACCACTGCTGACATTTGCATGTTGTGGGAACCGCACTTGAGTGTCAGGGACGGTTATACAAGGCATGGTCCACCAGAGTGAATTCAGGCCCAAACAGTCCAGCCAACACTAACGGCATTAGCATGGGTTTGTTCCTTCATCCACCTGACGTATTCTGAAGCTCATATTTAGTTTACAGGTCATGATTTAAAAAAGTAGCAGCGGCCCAGGCGTTGGTATACACTTGTAATCTGAGTACTTAGGTGTTTGCAGAGGGGTGAGTTCAAGGCCATCCTCAGCTCCACAGTGAGTTAGCAGTCATGCTGTGGTCAATGAGGTCCTGTCTCATAACCAAACCAAGCTAACCAACCAATAAAATAAAGAAAAGGAACCCTTTACCCCACCCCAAAAAAACAAAACAAAAAGCAAAGTAAAAACCAAAACCCGCAGTGCACTTGGCCTCTTGTCTCAAATGTGGAAGAGAACACTCTCAGAGCTGTTGATGGGCTGAAGGGAATGGTTAGAGTTCAGAATTAATGTTTTCTTTAAACGTATTTTGCGTGGCCAAACCAGGAGAGAGAAAGGTCCACGCGGGGGTTGGGGAAGTGACTTCACTCTTTTGATAGCAGAAAGTCCTGTTACCACTGCAAACACGTAGCTTTTGAGTGAAAAAGCCGGCGAAATCAAATCGCTCGCATGTCACGTCTTATTCTCCCTGAGCCAAACTTTCTCATCAATCTGTGTGGGTCACCGGGGAAAAGCCGCAGAGAAGGAAACGCTGCCTTCGGCGGCAGTGTGTCGCCCAATTAATGTCGGTCTGGGAGTTACCTGAAGCCTTCGAGCTACTGCACCCAGGGAGCAAGCCTCGCTTTTCAATTCGGTCATTTCCATGGGGAATTGCGGCACGCGCAGGTCCTGGGTGTGGCGATGTCGAGATGGAGCTCACATCTCCAGGCTTTCCACCTTCTGGCCAATCTACACGGCTGAGATACTACGGATAATCCGGGCCTGCCTTCCTGCAACTCCCGGACCGCGAATGACCGCGACCCCGTGACCACTGCCCAGTGCCAAAGCCAGGCTGCGTGCTCCGCGCGTGTGAGCTTCTCCCCAACCGGCTCTGCGCCGGGAGGCGGATCCCCTTCCTTGTGCACAAGTCCTTATATGCACCGGTTGCACCGGCCCGCCTTTACTCCAGCCCCACAAATAATTAATGGGGGAGGAAGGACGCTGCTGTCTTTTCCCGCTGCCTCTCCTCACCAGCCTTTTCACCATTAGAGCATCTCAACCCAGTCAAGAAACCCCAAGATGCGATCGAAGGGCCATTTTGGTGCATTGCACAAATTGAACACGTTAAAAAATAGCCTTCGGGTTCCTGCACAGCGAGGTTCAAGATAGTCTCTTCCGATTCAGTACTATTAACCCGCAAAAGCTAGGGCGGAAAGGGTGCGCGCCCCTCCCCCTCCCTGGCTAGTGCGGAGGGACCCGGTCAGGAAGCGCGGCCTCTCCCCAGTCGGAGACCACGCCTCCGCCCCCCCCCCCTCCCAGGAAGCGGTGATAGACAGTTCTGTGGTTCTCCACCCCCACCCCCCAGCTGAGTGGAGGAGTTGATATGTCTCATTATAACAGCCAATGCAGCCGCCATCCACGCACAAGCAAAGAAGCATGTCCCATTTAAATACACCCACGCAGCCCCAGCGCCCTTAGCCGATCAGGGCGCGCAGCCCACACGCACCGCGGCTCCGGGCTTGGAGGTCCGCGCAGGTCGGGCTCCGGGAACCCGCGGATCGACGCTCACGGAAGATCGGAATCCGACTCTGGTTGGGGGCCCGGGTGGGCGGGGGAGGCTGGGCCCCGGGCCTCTCTGGCGGACAGCCGCATGAGGACGCGAGCGAAATAGACCAGGGTGGACTTGTCAAGGCAGACTCTTCGGGCTGGTTTGGTCCATTTCTCCCGCGAAGAGTAGACATGGCGAGCGACTCCCCAGCTCGCAGCCTGGATGAAATCGATCTCTCCGCCCTGAGGGTGAGTAGAACGTGTTTTTTTTCCTTTCTTTCTAATGGTCTGAGGCTGGGCGAGGGAACGTTCCCTGGTTTCCTGTTCTGATTCCGGGGCAGCTGATGGGGTCCTAGGCTGAGCCTCTACCCCTACAGCAGAGGCTGGGCTGCCCTTGTGCTGCTTGGCTCTTCCCGAGGCTCCGCAAGGAAGCCAGTGGAGCTTATGTCAGTTTCATCTTCGGTCGGTGTAAGAGAATTGCATGAAAGGCGTGTGTGTGTGTGTGTGTGTGTGTGTGTGTGTGCACCCGAGCAACCGTCTCCTGCCAAGGCGCGAGACCCGATTGCTTCTTGCTGCAAAAAAGAATCTCCTCTAGAATAAAGGTACTGGTCCCTCAGGTTTACCAGCTACCTGCAAGATGCCATCGTGAGTCTAGCTGTCCCCACCAGCTGACCCTGCCGCTCCAAGAGGGCAGTAATTGTTGTACTGGGCTGGTCTGGTAGATGGCAACTGACTCCCTTCCCGGGTTCTGCCTCCGTGCGGGGGCTCAGGCTCGGCGCTTCCCTAAACGCCAGGATACACTCACCTTTAGCTACGGTTTGAACTCAACCCTGCCCATGCCTTTCTAACTCGGTGACTGTGACCTTTCAGTTTTATGGCTGAACTTCAGCAGGTGAAAGGGACGCCTTAGCAGCTTCTCCTTACCACACCGGAACTCCCTGGAGAGACTGTGTGTGCGTGGTGAGTGTGTGCGCGTGGGTGTGTGTGTGTGTTTCCCGGGTCTGTGACCAGCCCTTTGTAGAACATCTTCCCTTCCCCCAGCTCTGCCGCTCTGCCTCTACCTTCTCCCCAAACACCTCAGACGTCGGTTTCATTGTATTGAATAAGACTTTACTGATCTAGAATCCATTTTGCCGTTGTTTGGAGCTCATACTGCCAGGAATCCCTTTGCAGCCTAGACGCTTCCCCACCCCCACCCCTAATCCCAGCACACTCCTTTGGGGAAGGGAGCCTAGCGCTCTTGCCATTTTAATTAGATACTGCCTGCCAGGAAGGGGGTAAGAAGGGGTGGTGGCGGTGGCAGCAGCGGGGATCTGAGAAAGATTGAACACCAATCTCAGTACTAGTTTCTTCCTCTCCCGAACTAAAAATAAAATAAAGAACAAGTGCATCTGCTTGATGCCCGGAGGGTAGCTGAGACTGAAGGGATGGTGTCACGTCACCGACTGCCAGTATGGGTGGAAGGCCAGTGGTCCTCAGGAACACACTGTTGGGCTGATGCTAAATCTCGGGGCCATTTACCTGTGTTTCCTGCCCTTACCTCTTTCTCCACAGACGTTTTAAAAAGCTAGTTACCTGTCGATCGAAGTGATACTTTTCTTCGGGCTCTGTGAGCCTCTTTGCTGCCCGCCCACACCTTGACTCCTTGGCCCTTTGCTTATCTTTTGGTCCAGGGAGGTGAGGATTCAGAGAGGCAGTGCTCAGGTTGAGTACTGACTGCCCTTTGAAACGGGCTGCGGCGATAGTGGAGCAGCAAAGGCTCATTCATGCCTGAGTACAGTACGCTGTCTGTTCCTCTAATGCCCAAAGGCCACATCAGGAACCAGTGGGCAGCTGAGTGTGGGGGCTGGGAACAGAGAGGCAGCTTAGGACAAGTGCATGTATAACTCCCTTTTACCCACTGCCTGCTCTTCTGCTCTGCTTGGAGCTGGGAGTTGCTGAGGGTGAGTTGACCAGGTGAACCAGTGGCCCCAGACTTGAGGAAGGAGGAGTGGCTAAGAGGTAGCGACCTGAACAATGAGCCAGGCTTGTGATTTAGCTGAGGCAGAATCTTAGCATCATTCTCCCTGACGTGATTTTTAAGTTGGGGAGGGGGAGACTGGCTTCTGTGGGCAAGCTTTTCTGAGATGCCAAGTACAGAACCTGTCATCACAGCTACTGGATTCCCACTCAGGGAGACCTGTGCCCTGTAACCTGTATTTGGAACAGACAGCTTTTCATGATTCACTGGGATTGATTGCTCTTTGTCACTCAGGAACCTCAATGAGTTCTCTGCCTGTACTGGGGTATGCAAAGAGCTAGGACAACAGCTACTCCCTGGGCCTGGGGAGCTGCTGGCTGGAAGACTTATGCAGATGGGCAGACAGTTGTACTCAGCAGGCCTGGGGCTTCAGGCAGTCTTGTGGTGGGTGAGGTGTGCAGGTAGGTTTCTCTCCCAGGGCTAGTGGGTGGGCCGCACACACATCAGAGCGTAGATGGTGGCTGGCTCCCCAGATTTGGAGATTGCTGGTTCCTAAGCTTGCAGTTAAGCCTGAAAGTGAGCACCTCCTGAGGAAAGGCCTGACCCCTGAGATGCAGGCAAGGTCAGTGAATCAGCCTGCCAGTCCCTCTGTGATCCTGTGGCTCTTTAATGTACACAATCAATGCTCTTTGTAAACCCTGGGCTTGGTGGTTAAAAGCAGCTCCTGTCTAGAGAGGCCTTTCTCCTTCTGACTTTGGGGACTCATTGTTCTCAGCCAGTGATCCCAGACTGGGCCCCGTCTAAAATTCCCCCAAATAGGAACAATGCTTAATTCAAACCAGAGCAGCCAGCATCAATCCCTATCATTTAAATTCTGCAAGGTTTGGGTGGTTGTTGTTGTTATTTGTTTTGTTTTGTGCATGTGAGATGAAGTGGGGTCTCTCATTAGAAAACAGATTATCAGAATTCAATTTATTGACTCCTCATCTCAGAGCTCCTGAAGCTCAGCTAGATCTCGGGTGTTGAGTCGGGCGCTGTTTCATAGCTGGAAGCTAGAAGAGATCTGGAGAACACGGGGCCCTTCCCCTCATGTACCCTTCGGGAGACTGAAGCCCAGAGAGGTGAAATCTGTTGTCCAAGGTCACACAGCCAAAGGGGAGATAAAAGTAGCTGAGAGAGAGAACCTATGGTTCCCGACTCCTCCGTCTTCCGAGGTGTATTATCTATACTTGAAAAGGAAATCAATGAAATGTTTTCTGCTTGGGGCAGGGGGCAAGAGAAGTGATTTGATCAGGGTCAAGGAATATTCTTTTCTTGAAAGTGGAAAACCTGCTCGAAGCAGAGAACTTATCAATGCGAATGACCAGAGCTATTAGGCACCTTTGGAATGTATCTGTCTAGCCTACTTCCAGTCCCTTCTTTGCAGGCAAATGGCAATCTAAATCACGCAGGACAGATGGCTGTCCTGCATGGACAGCTTCTCTCAGCAGCCCGTCTCCATCTGAACATGTCCCAAGGGGTCCGTCCAGACACACACATTACTCTGTGTGTCTCCATGGCTGCTTTGTGTAGTGGCTGTACATGTGGGTATGACATACAGTATTATAGACATAAACTCTACCTATGTGGTGTATGAAAATGTGTATACACACACAAGGACTACTGCAAACAATCCCCTTATTCAGACCTGGGCTTGAGTCAAGTCTGCTTCAGACATCCCTGTATTAGAAGATGAAATTATCCCCCATGATGCTCTGTTGCCTATGAGGGGAGCTCAACACTGAAAGCTTTTTGGAGGTTACTATGTTTCTGAACTGCAGCACACGGACTCTCTTCAGCTTTGCCCATGGTGTCAGCTTTTCAAGATCAGGGCACTGATCCCATAATTTAGCTTGGGGCAGGACTCAGGCATACTTCTCTGCTTGAACAAAATTAGACAAAATTAAGCCCACCATTCTCCACCCCTCCATGGCTCTCTGGCCTAGCTACTCTCTCTCCTCCTTCTCTTCTCCTCACCATGTGTGTGTGCAGTGTAAGCGTATGTAAGCTGCTATATGCAGGTGTGTGAGTGTGTGCATGTGTGTGAGTGTGTGCAGTGTAAGCGTATGTAAGCTGATGGTGTCATGCATGTGTGTGAGTGTGTGCATGTGATCGGAAAGGCCAGAGGTTGAGGTCAGGTGACATTCTCTGTTTTTCTGTACCTTTTTCAAAATTAAATTTATTTTTTTTATATTCATGTATGCCCATGCACAATGTGCCTTCTGGGACCCCGCAGAGGCCAAAAGTGGGTGTCTGATCCCCTGGAACTGGAGTTAAGGATGGTTGTGAGTTGTCATATGAGAACTGAACCCAGGTCCTCTGAAAGTGCAGCTCCCCAGGCCCCCTCTGCTCTCACTAGACCTGGGACCCACCGATGGAGCAATGCTAGCTTGTCACGAAGTCCCAGGAATCTTCCTGCTTCCACTCTCCCCCATTTCCATCATTGCCGCAGACAGCTTTTCAGTGTGCGGCTGCTGGGGATCCAAACTCAGGTCCTTATGCTTGTGTGGGAAGCACCTGACCAACTGAGCCGTCTCTCCAGTCCCTAGCCATTTCTCTCTCCATCAACACCCAGACTGAAAAATTAATCTCATTCAGAAAGCTTGCACATATGTCTTGACTGCAGTCTTCACGCCTGTGTTACTAGGCGTGTGAGGTTTACTTCTTGCCTCCTCATAAGAGGTTTGTCAAGGGCCGTAGAGTCATTTGAATTTAGATGCCTCATTGATTAAAGAAATGATCGGATGGGTGAATGAATGCGTGACTGTATGCATGAATGAATGCGTGAGTGAGTGAGGGGAATGGTCACAAGCTTCTGGATTCTCTGTGCTTATCCCATAAGTTCTGTGATTTGGGTTGTGCCACTTGGGTGTTACGGGACAAAGATGGAATATCAACCATTTGTCTTCATTACCCTGGATTCTAAAAACAAATACTTTAGGGCAGAGCATTTAAGTCACAAAGAAACATACAAATTTGTCATTAGATAGAATTTTATGGGTAACTCAGGCTCACCAACATTTGATCTCAGTGACTACATCTAGTAGAAAATGCAGAAAAATGGTTTTTTTTTTTTGTTTTTGGTTTTTGAGGCAGGTTGTTAAGAAACAGCCAAGGATAGTGTGGAGCTCATTTTGTAGCCTAGACTGGCCTTAACTGCGAATACGTCGGCCTTAGCCTCTTGAGTGCTGGGATTACGGATGTGTGCGACTATGTCTGGTTTAGAAGGCACATCTTTGGAGTGTATGTGAGCGCATATGTGTCCATGCCTGTAGGGGCCAGAGGTTGCTATCAGGTTTCATCCTCAGTGTTCTTCATTGAAGGTGCCTCTTTCAATAGCACTGAGACAGACTAGCTTATGTGCTCATGTAGTCTTGCACACATCTCTCAGGTCCTCAGTTGAGCTTGGTTCTAGAATAGACATCCATTCCAGAGGAGAAAGGACACCCAGAAGCCTTTTAAAGATTACTATGTTTCTAGACTAGTATCAGTCATTGGCCTTATTTATGAAAACAATTTATCTTTTTGTCTTTTTTCCTATTCTGTGCGGATGACCCATTATTTAAATGGAAACACCTTTATTATGTCATATCTTTTCATAGTTTTTTCTTTTTCAGAGGGGATGGAATGGAGCGGACACTTAAAAAATGATACTCTAATAGCCCAGTGCTTAAAAGCTGGCCAGGGGTCTCTTGGGTCTCAGAGAATTCTTGAAACATTATTAATTCATTACCCCAGAGCACTTAATTAAATTTGGTCTAAAATAGGATTTTTGTAAAGTTGCATGGATTGAGAACAGTATCCTAAGATGGCAGGGGCACAGCAGTTTCCGTCTTGATGAGTTTGTTGTTTTCCCCGAGACGCTGAAAGGTATCTTCTTTGCAACAACATGGCCTCCTAATAAGACAGGGTGCAGCAAGGGGTGGAGAGATAGCTCTGCTGTAAAGAGCACTGGCTGCTCTTCCAGAGTATCTGAGTTCAATTCCCAGCACCCACATGGCAGCTTATGACTATAACTCTAGTTTCAGGGGACCTGACATCCTCACACACACATGCAGGCAGTTGAAACACCAATGGATCTAAAAGAAAAGAAAAAGGGGGTGCAGCAATAGTTAGCGGGACATCAGTGGAATAATCAAACATTTTTAGTATTTATTATTAACAGGATTAATCTTTAATACAAAGTCTAATACAAGTCTTTATTTTTGCCATTTGCATAATTATCTTCTTAGAAGGTCATGGTTTATTTCATCGAAGAAAGCGTTTCAGATGCTTTGTCTTTATCAAGAATCCTCCCCATCCCCTTATCTCTAAGGCTCTTTGAAAGCTTGTCATTTTGAGTCTTGCTGGTTGGCCCTTTCTTCCTTCTGCTCTGGGATGAGTTCATGCCCTTCCTGCTTTGACGCCACTCTCCTTTGAGTGGGAGCAGCCTTCCTGGGATGGAATCATGGGGGCCATGCCCAACCTGGATGCAGCCATTCACTGTGCTTCTGACATAATTTGGGATACCCGGAGTCTGAGAGCTGCCTGAATGTCACATTGCTGCTTCCATCCTGGGGGGCAAGGTATAGTTCTCTTAGAAGGAAATCTAAGCTAGTTTGTTAGTAGTATGCTGAGAATTTCAAGAAAATCTCCATGGTATTAGTTACTTAAATGCACTTCTGCGTGTATAAATGTGAGGTTCCTGTGGGGAAAGCTAGAGAACCTGGGGGATGGTTTCTTCCACTTTGATTGGAAGTTTGCTGCCTTCAGAAAGAGATAATGCCCCATCTCTTCCTACTTATCCAGACTGAGCTCAGCTGTCCCAAGATACCCTGAATCCGGAAAACATACTTTCCTTCACCCCAAGTGTAAATATTCTGAATATCTATTGTTGAGTCTGCTTGTCTCCACTTTTCTCTGTAGCTCCTGTAATGACTCTTCCCTGGGCAACACTCATGACAAGATCCACTTCCTATGTCTCCACCCCCAGCCTTCCTCTGACCAGCCTCTTCATGGTAGCCACATCTGTCTTTTAAAGCGTGTTTTCCCTTTTTACCAGGGATGCTGGTCATCCCTTTTTACCAGGTCTTCCTTGGCTTTCTAGTTTATGGAGCAAAGTCTGCACTTCAGCAAGGAGTCTAAACTAATTCCCATTCAACTGGATCTACCACCACAGCCTTTCATTCTGATAGAGCCAGCTTCCTACTGACACAGAGAACAATTCTTCCACCTGATGGATGCCTTTAGGGCACATCCTACCTTATAGCCATTCAGTAATAAACATACACCAGCTACTATTTCCAAACAATTGTTCTTGTTTTTTCTCAAGTACACATTCTCTCTGACACTTACAGATCTGACCAAATGCTTCTCTCACAATACTCAGGGTGTGCCTTCCGAGATTACAGCTACTGGACAGTGAGCTTCCTCAGAGCAGAGAATGCTGGATCTCCCTGCGGATTACCTCCAGGAGTTTTCACACAACAAAACAATAAATACCAGATTCACAAATATACATGAACAGTCCTATAGAGGGTCTGGAGGTGGTGCTGCCTACAGAAGATACAGAAACTCTAGAAAAGTAGTCCCATGCTGGCCACAGCACAGCCTCAGGGAACTTGCATTCAATTACACCCCATAGGTGGCACGACTCTGGGGGATGCCTTTTATGGAGGGTACAGCTCCAATGGATGCCTGTTACATACAGTGCAATTTCAGAAATAGCAATCATGAGAAATACAATGACAAGTCCTGTGTAGGAGAGTCCTTGTTTCTAGAATTTTCTTATTGTGAAAATTGCTTCAATTTTCTCCATGTTTTGTCTCGAGAGATTTCTTATTCTGAGGGTTAGAATCTAAAGGCGGGTATGTGCACATGTGTGTGTGTGTGCGTGCGCATACGTGTACATGTGTGTGCTTGCATGTGCACTTGCATGCATGCACATGCTCAGACCAAGGTGTTTTCAGTTTTTAAAAACATCCTTGTGATATTTAGGACAGTAATCTTCATTGAAAAATGATAACAGGTAGAAAGGGTTTATATCTGGGAAGTCACTGTAAAATGACCTTGAATATTTATCCTGATGAAGATAGAAATGGGTGGAAGGGGATTGGGAGAGGGCGGGAGGTCTGTATTGGTTGACTTTTGTCATCTTGACACAAATCTATATATATCTGGGAGGAGAAAATCATTGTTGAGAAAATGCCTCCATAAGATTGCCTATAGGCAAGTCTGTAGGGCATTTTCTTGGTTTAAGTTGGTGTGAGAGGTCCCAGATCCTGGGAGGCAGTGCCACACTCAGGTTGGAGGTCTTGGATGGTATAGAAAAGCAGGCTGAGCAAGCCTGGGGTGCAAACCAGTATGCAGTGTTCTTCTCAGCCTCGTCCTTCAAGCATTGCCTTGCTTTCCCTCAATGGACTCAGGATATGTTTGCCAAAGAAACCCTTTCCTCCCCAAATCTGCTTTTGGTGATGGTCTTTATCAAGGCAATAGAAAGACTTAGGGTGTCACGCTGGAGCATCCTTGTGACCTGGCAACAACTTTTTCCAGATAGTGTAGGCTCAATAGACAAGACAAAAGCAACAGTCTTTTATGATGTAATCTTGGAAGTCATGCATCAGGACTTCCTGCTATCTCGTCTGTAATTCAGGTTAGTCCTAGTCAGTGCGGAAGGACTCCCCTACATGGAGTCACATTGCCAGAGACAAGCATCACCGCATGTCCTCCAGAGACTGCTTCGCACAGAGGTTTTCTTTGACGTGTTATCTCTTCATATTGTGAGAGCAATGTGCTGCCTGAGAGGCAGGTCTTTGCTACACATCTCAAAGTCACTCCATCTTTGACTATTTTACTCAGGGTTATATATTGTCTTTAAAGCAATTACGACTATTTAGAATTAAAAAAATATATGTGGACCCCACTGGGTCAGAAGCTTTGCTTTCAAAGAGAGCTTGCCATATGTATCATTCCTGGTGTTTAGAGCATTGTCTGACACAGGACACACGATAGATAGTAAGTAAGTGTTGTCCAATTTGTGAAGTTAATTATTTTGTGTATAAAGGATCATATTTACTCATGTTGCCTCATACATCCAGAATAATTGTCTGCCAGTTTCTGGTAAAAGTAGAACACAAGATAAAGCCACTGAATCATTGAGCTAAGGAAGGATGAAATGCAAACCCAGGGGTGATTGTGTTTGGATATCTGTTTACACATCTGTCCATCAACCTTCCTATCTAGTGATTAGTGATGTAAGTAGGCGCTGGAGCTCAGAGGAGATCCTTCTCTTGAAGGATGAAGCCTCACAGGCAGAGCTGGGATCCTGTTATTCTACATCACTCAACTGGTTTGCTAATTTCCAGGTCATCTTAGAGAATCTATTTTTCCTACAGTACAAAAATAAACTTGGAAAAGTGTGGCTCCAAAGATGCTGGCAAAGCTGTTTTTATGTAGAAATAAAACATCTAATTGTTAAGTGGTCATGTCTGTGTAACTATGGGATAGAGGAAAACACAGTTATGTTAACCATATAGTCAGTAAGTACCTATACAGTGTAAACTCACAGGCCAGGAGGCTAAGACAGAATGATTAAAAAGCCCAGTCTGGACACATCAGAGACTTCTTATTTTAAAACAAAGGAAGTTGGGGACCTGTGGACATGTACCTCAGTGGAAGGGGGCTTTCTTAGTGTGAGCAAGGTTCTGGACCCTGTCTCTCTCACTGCATAAGTCAGAAAGCAACTCGATAGGTGAATGAATAGCTAATATTTTTGTGCCAGGAGAGCTTGAAATATGTGCAGCAGCCAGTTCGTGTGTTTGCAGGATGGCCCAGGGATTCCAGTGTCCCCAAATGTAGACTAAACATGAACAAAGACTGCTGAATTGTTAAAGAAGCAACTCCTCTTCATATCATTAAAGCAACTCATGGTCACTACAGAAAATTTTGCAACAATGAACAAGCAAAAAGAGGTTCCATTTGGTTCGCATGATAATCTCTGATATACAGATTAGTATACAGATGAATAATTTTCTCTACATATAGCTGAATTAAAAGCTTTGAAAGAATTAAGATTATATTTTGTGTATTAGCTGTAACCTGTTATGTAAACTTAGTTGTCATCAGGGCCTCATGGTTTAGGCCTGTAAGCTCAGGGCTGGGGCAACATGATTGTGAATTCAAAGTCTGCTTGAGCTACATACTGAGTTCAAGGCCAGCATGGGTAGCTTGGAGAGAGACTGTGCTTCAAAATAAAAAATAAAAAGATGGCTAAGGATATAGTGCACTGGTATAGTGCAGGCAAGACACTCAATTCCTACTTGCAAAACAAGCAAGCAAGCAAACAAAGTTAGTAATCAAGCTTTCCCCATGCTATTAATGATTGTCTCTAGATGGTTTAAAAATCCTTGTATAGGTTTGAATGAAAATGGCCCCCATAGCCTCCTAGGGAGCAGCACTATTAAGAGGTGTGGCCTCGTTGGAGGAAGTATCTCACTGGGGGGTGAGCTTTGGGAATTCAAATGCTCAAGCCAGGCCCAGTGTCTTTCTTCCTGCTTTCTGCAGATCCAGATGTAGATAGAACTCTTGGCTTTTTCTCCAGCACCATGTCTGCTTGTGTGCTACCATGCTTCCTGCCATGATAGTGAACTAAATCTCTGAAACTGTAAACCAACCCCAATTAAATGTTTTCATCTTTAAGAATTGCCATGGTCATGGTGTCACTTCACAACAATAGAAATCCTAACTAAGATATTACTTAAAGTTACATAAAATCAGCAGAATTCGGGCATAAATAGCACTTGGAAAATAATTGGGCAGTTTCTCAAAATGCTAACTTATGATTTAACTCAGCAATCTACTTCTAGTATATGCCCAAGTTAAAACATATATTCATATTAAAATATGTATGGATCTTTAATGTAGCTCTAAGAAGGAAGCTAATCTCCTATCATTTAATGAATAAGTAATATACAGTTTATCATTTGTGCATAGCTTTTCATTGTCAGCTTGACTCAGCCTAGAGCCATCAGGGAAGATGGAACTTATATTGAGGGATGTCCCAGATCAGACTGGCCTGTGGACATGCCTGTCTTGATTGAATATTGACATGAGACGGCCTACAATGGGTACTGTGGGCAGTACCATCCTTAGACGATGGGTCTGGAAACCCATGTGTAAGAAAACATGAGCCAGCAACTAGACCTTGGCTTCTGGTTGAGTGCCTGCCTTAGTGTCCCTCAGTAATGGACCATGACCCAGAACTGTCAGTCTAATAAACCATGTTTTTCCCTAAGTTGTCTTTGATCATGGACCATCAGAGCAACAGAGAGCAAAGTGGAACACCGTGTGAAGGACCAGCCACAGGTAATAAAAGAAAGCGCTGATTTGTGCTACCACACAGCTGGACATTAGCCTAGTGAAAGAATCCACAACACCTGTTGTATGACTGCATTTCTGAGAAATTTCCAGACTGGGGAAGTCCATTGGGAAATAATGGATTAATAATTATTAATAATTAATTAATATTAATAACCATTAATAATTTAATAGTTGCTGGAGCTGATGGAGGGAGAAAGTGACTGCCCATGGTCTAAATGGTCCCATTCCTAGTCACCTATGTAAATACAGTAAAAGTCATTGTCCACTTCAAGAGAGAAAACTTTATGCAGTTTGAATTAAATCTCAAAAACACTCTTATTAAGAAAAAACACATACCAAGTTGACAAGTATCTCTGTCTTTAACGTTCCTCATGGCTGATCTTGTTTCCCCAAAGCTCCTAACCACTTTATTTTTCATATGATTTTCAAGTCATAACATTTTATTTATAAACATTTTAGTATTCATCTTAAAGAATCATATTAGAATTGTTATCAAGACTAAAATTTTAGTATATAGTAGACTTTTAATCAATGTTTAATTTTCTACTCATGTTTTTAGACTATTTAGAATTTAATTGCTAAAATGTATTGTAATATTTCTATTGACAAAGTTTGAGGCTTTTAAATCCTTATAAATATTATTTTATAAGAATTTTTATAAATAAATTTTTCTGTGCATCCCTTTCCGTAGAGTAATTTTTTGGAAGTATAATTTAGGGTAAAAGTACGAAAGTTCTCAACCTTGCTAAATTCCTTTCCAATTTCCTAGGATGTATATAGTATCATTTGCAAACAAATATGAAAACTTTAGAAAAACCAATTAATTTACCACAGGAAAGACACAGAGCTGTCAAATGACTGAGAATATGGCCATCTAGGGGCTCCAGAGTCACTCCCACACTGGGACCCACTTGGCTGTCATGTTATGGATGACCCTGGTCACGAGGTCAGAACTAGTTGAAGAACTTGGAGCTTAGCCTCAGTATTGCATACACGTTTCATCTTTGAGGATCATAGTGGTGCTGTTAGGAATCACTTTCCAGGAGCTTCTTCCTCATAATGCTGCCATTTTATCCAACATCAACCCAGAATGTGAACCTGATCACACAGTTTATGTTCTTTGAGGATTAGCACCGCCCTCCCTGTGCAGCACGCAAAGGGGCTGTTAACAGAATCAGCCAAGTTTGGGAAATGCTCAAGCAAGTTTGCTTTAGGTGATTTGTGGTGTCAGACTCACAGTTTTGTCCTCCGGGGTCAGGAAAGCATCTGGGGGTTTGACACAAGATCACAAATGAGCCAGAAGCCAGCAGAGGACAGGGTCTGTTTTCAGGGCTTTAGCTCCCGGACAGTTACTTAAAATCTTTGATTATAACATTTTTAAAAATAAGAACTTAGGTATTGTAAGATTACAGTAGAAGGTTTTAGAACACACTTGAGGTGGAGAATTTGTCCCAGGTAAGGGCATAAGTTGGATCATCAGCAGTGCAAGAAAAAAACAAAACGGTAACAAGGAAAAAAGGAGAAGAGAGAGGGAGACAGAGGAGAAAGAGACAGAGGGAGAGAGGGGGGGGGGGAGAGAGAGGAGAGAGAGAGGGGGGGGAGGGGGGAGAGAGAGCTTGCATTCTGGAGTCCACCCTGATACTCCACCTGGTCTTTAAGTATGAAACTATTAAAACTGAAACAACTTGATGGCTGTCAGTCTTGCGGGGCCAATTGCTTTGATTTACTGAATTTTATGAGCCATCCCTCACCTTAAAATGCCTACAAATTATCTATGCCCGGGGTAGAATGCAGAGCTTCACATGGCCGCGGTTTCATCAATTTACCTCTAGGTATTTCGGAGCTGCCTGTAATCAAGTTACAGCAGGGAAGTGGGTGGGATGGGCTGTAAGCAGTAATTGCAAACTGTATTTAAACAATAATAATAATATTTAGCATTTGTGGGGTACTTTATATCTTCAAAGTAGTCGTGAACATTATCCAATTAAACACCCTCTCTGATTATAATCTGGATAGAAAATGCAGTTAAATCCAGAACAGAACCATGAGAAATGTCCACATCGGGAGTTGGTGCTAACTGTGTTTTGGAAAGTAATGCCATGCTAGGAGCTTGGAGAGTGGGGTGTTCGGGATGCTCTGTTAAGCCTGAGGGTGGCTTTGGCGCATACCGCACTCTCTCAGTGCCCTTGCTTGACCCAGCTGGTTGGAGCTATCTGCTCATGTCAAGACCCATATCAACTGTGACTTTGGTCCTCTGAGATCTGGAACACGAACAACATGAATTTAAAAACAAGGTCCTCCATTCTAGTGTGTGCCCTGGCCTAAGATCAAGCTGCTGTAGTAAGTCAGATGAAGTAACGAAGGGCACTGAGGCGTGGCTGTGTCCTGTGGCTTAGTAAATTCTATATGGGGGTAACAGAAGAAATGGCACAGTAGGCTACTGTTGAAATACGGAGCGGCGGGCTGTGTCCCGCCACCTGGCTAGCTTTGCCAGAAATAATTACACGGAAACTGTATTCTTTTAAACACTGCCTGACCCATTAGTTTCAGTTTCTTATTGGCTAGCTTTTACATATTGATCTAACCCATTTCTATTAATCTGTGTAGCCCACGAGCTGGCTTACCAGGAATGATCTTAACCTGCGTCTGTCTGGAGTGGGAGAATCATGGCGACTCCCTGACTCAGCTTCTTTCTCCCAGCATTCCGTTCTGTTTACTCCGCCTACCTAAGGGTTGGCCTATCAAATGGGTCTAGGCAGTTTCTTTATTAATAAGAAATCACTCCCACATCAGGCTACATCATAAAGAAATTCATCAAAAAAAACAAACAAACAAACAAACAAAAAAACCGGAAACACCTCTAATGTCTCCAGCTTGACTGTGTTAAATACGTCTCACTATGTAGGATCTGGGTCTGAGTACTGTCTCCTTGTAGGTATAACTCAGGTTTGCTGGATTGGATAGTGAGCAGAACAAGACCCTGTGCAGCCTACCCAGCAGTCTCAGAGACCTCAGCAGTGGTGGATTCTCAGGAAATGCTGTATTATGCACTATGATTTACCCCTACTCCCCCTTTACTTGTGCGTGTGTGTGTGTGCGTGTGTGTGTATTCATGCTATAGTCATGTGTGTGGATTTGTGTAAGGGGGTATGTGTGCAAATGTGTGGAGGGAATCTTCCCACCTTATGTTTTGTGACATGGTCTCTCACTGAATCTGAAGCTCACAAATTCAGCTAGATGATCAGCTAGGCTGATGAGCGACTGTTGCTAGGTATCCCCCTGTTCCCACCGCCCCAGTTCTGGCAGTACAAATGCACACCACCAGGCCTGGCTTTGTCTGGGGTGCTGGGGATTAAACTCAGATGGTCATGGGGGCAGAGCAGTCACCAAGTACCTTACTGACTGAGCCATCTCCCTGCTAATGTTAGTTTAACTCATGAGTTTATTCAAGACACAGAAAAACCCTAGCCTCTCTTGCTCAAAGAGATGGAACCTTTTGGTATCAATCTCTGCAAGGAAATGTGGATTTAATTTAATGCCCCAGTAGGTGTTGGCATTTGCCCAGAAGCCAAAGCGTGGAGGGGCGGGGCAGAATCCTGGGCCAGCAATATAACTCAGTGAGTCAAGGTACTTGTTGCTAATCTGACCAGAGTTCAACCCTGGAACCCACATGGTAGAAAGAGTGAATTGGCTCTTGAAAGTTGCCCTTTGACCTCTACACCCATGTGTACATGTTCATGTGTATATATATATATATATATATATATATATATATATATACTCATACACACAAAATCAATCAATCATTGAATCACGCAATCAATTGTTGTAAAAAGGGAATCAATACTTATATGTTCTTGACCTTACTTCTATTTGCAGACTGTGATAGTTGTCAATTGTCAACTTGACACCCAGCCTAGAGACACCTGAGAAGGGGATCTCCATTAGGGATTGTATAGACCAGGTTGACCTGTGGTGTGTCTGTGGCGTGCTATTTTGATTAAACTAATCAAACACACCCCTGTGAGTGGCACCATCTTTTCGGCAGAGGATTGTGAACCGGGCAAGAGAGGAGAATGCAAGGAAGCAGCCAAAGTGCACGCATTGCTCTCTGTTCCTGACTGTGTATGCGACTTGACCAACGCCCTCTAACTCCTGGGCTGCGGCTTCCTACTGTAATGGACTATAACCTGCACCTGAGCTGAGATAAAGCCTCTCTCTCCTAAGTTGCTTTTTGTCAGCTTTGGTTTGTTTTGGTTTTGGTGGCACTGGGGTTTGAACCCAGGGACTTGCATGTGCCGGGCAAGCATTTCACTACTGTGCTGCATCTCCAGATCTAGTCAGGGGATTTTTCTCACAGCAGCTGGAGAAGAAATAAGACAGAGCTCACATCATTACTGCTTTGTTTGTTTGTTTTAGTTTTTGTTTACATCAGGAGAACAGAATGTATCTGCAGAAAGCTAAAGGATTTCCCTATTGAGAGAAGCCAGTGAATTTTATTGTAACAACTGATAAACACTTCTCTGTCAGTCGCAGAAATGTCCCATGTTGTTGTTCCGTCCCCAGTTGTTAGATAAGCAAACTGGTTATGTTGCATGTCTGCTTGTGTGGAGGGAACTTGGTGCCAATGATGGTTGTCAAAGCAGGTGTCCACACAGCTTGACAGGGACTATGCGTTTTATTTACGCACTGCTAGGGAAGTTGCTTTTGAAAAGGCCAATTGAGGACCTCTTCTTAGGACATGTTTATGACAAGGAAAAGAGATGGTCAGACAGAAGAATAAAAATCTTGTTAAAGATGATTCTGTCTTCCCCATTATTGGCGACTTGGGGAGAGGTCCAAACATTCTTAGATACTGGAATTCAGGAAGTGAGTTCCTCAACCATTTTTGTCAAGACTGTTAGCTGCTCTCAAGGTGGGTAGCATATTCATTCCCCTACAATGTTGGAACACAGGAGGGAAAGTTCTCTTCTAGTGGCAGTGACTTCACTGGGGCCTGAGCTGGATTCCCTGTCTCCTCTGGTACTTGTGATGTCTGTAGAAATAACTCAAACCATACAAACAGGGCCGAGTATAGAATAGATCATATTCCCAAGGGGTGAAAGTGGATAATAGCCAAAGAGGCCACTGTACCAAACTACATTTTAGGCAGGGCTTCTACTATTTCTAATGTCTGCCTATGGGGCTGAGTTTGTAGCTCAGTCGGTAGAGTGTGCACTCTTCCTTAGATCCCCAGTACCACGCAGATCAGCTGAGGTCATACACACTTTCCATCTCAGCACCTGGAGGCACACAGTGAAGGAACAAGGTCATTCTCAGGAAGTTCTAGGCCAGCCTGGTCTACATGAGACCCTGTTTCAAAACAGTGACAACAGAAATGCCTGCCTAATATCTGCTGTGTTTTTCTTATATGTGACTACCTGACAGCGATGTCAGAATCCTTGCCTAAGGAAATTATGCATTTCAAACCACTTCAAGCCATTTGCAGGGTTGGAGAATGTTTTGAGTTTGGTCAAGCGACTTTTCACTTGAACTCTGAAGACTCAATGGACACACAGCACTCTGGGTGTCAGGAGCCTGATGGTTCTGGTTCTGGGTCCTTACCAAAGTCAAAACTGAGTACCGCTTTCTCCTTCTGAAATCCCTAGTTATCGTTCATCTAACAACTGGCCTCTAACCAGGTGGGGAGAACTCCATTTTCTTTATGGAAAGACACAAAGAGACCTGTGTTGCTTGCTTGGACTCAGGACCCAGGCGCCGCCTGGAGCAGGCATGATCCAGGTGTGTTCAACCTGTCTCCTAGGAAGGCTATAAATCTGGCCCAAGAAAATCATAAACTTACTTAAGTTATGAGACTGGAGTGCCAGACTATATTTTGTAAGTCGACTGCATGCTACTCAAGCATGAACTTTGTAGATGGCTATGTCATCATGACATCATGCCTGGGACTTTTGGTCAGAACGATAGTCTGTTTTATCAGGGAGCACTTGGGGATATAACCTCCGCGAGCAGTTGCTATAGCCATTATTCCTGGAATCTAATCCATTTTTGTTTAGGGAGGAGAACTAGAAGTGTGAGGTTTAGAAGGCTGCACATTTTAGAGGGGGGACTGGAGGAAGAGGAGCAGTGTTCCTTTAAGTCTTCCTAACTCCCACTTTCTCTTTGTTTTCCTTGAGCGACTGAAATCTTAGGGGACCTGACCAGCTGAGTACCTAAACCTCCCTGTAACCAGCTGCACCAGAAACTGGTATTGCTTTAGGTCCTCATTGCCAGGAGCAAAAAGGGGTCCTCCCCAGAGGAAGCACCCCTTTGAATGCAGAGAACTATACAAGTTCAGTGGAAAAGGGTGATATTTTAAATAAGACCCTACTGACACAGAGACCAGGTTCCAGATAGTGGTGAGCTTTCTCTTTGGGAAGAGGGTGCAAGCTATGCCAGCTCTCTCCTAATTCACATGCGTGTTCGCAAAGTGATAGATTTCTGTTAACCCGACACAAGCTAGAGTTATCTGAGAGGAGGGAGCCTCAATTGAGAAAATGCTTCCATAACATTGAACTGTAGATAAGCCCGTGAATATTTTCTTAATTAGTGATTGGTGGGCAGTGCTGTCCTTGTGGTTGCATCCACAGCAGATATGGAGATGAATTTAAAGGTATGGCAGATCTTGGAATACAGATAAACTGGTCTTCTTTTGTATTGCCGATGGGATAATAGTGTGGGCCGTTACCCGGGAAAACAGTTGGGCTTGTTTTTGAAAAGATCAAATGGAAACTTTGTATGTGACCTAGTGATTGCAGTTCTAGTTACCAACATTAACAATGTAAAAATGTACAGCCTTTGAAAAGTGAGCACTCGCTTGTTCCCAGTAGAGTTGATTCAGTGAAAAGGTGGCAAACCCCTCAAATATCTTCCAGCGGACATAAAGGGCAATACAATGTGATTCCACGAGATGGAATACTAGTTGGCAATAAAAATAAAGTGTGGATACATACTATCATGAGGAAAATATCTTTTAAAAATTCTACAAAGGCAATGAAATACAAACACTGCTCTCTTTGTGTGATTCTGCTTGCATGCCTCTCCCAGAGAAGGCAAATCCAGACAGAAAGCAGGCCAGTGTTAAGACAAGGCTGCAGGTGGGCATGATGGGTCTCTTTAGAGTAACTAAGGGTACTAAGATGACACGAGCCAGTTTGGTGGCCTCTAAGTCACACCTGAGTCAAGGGTAAAGACAGACATGCTAGGCCGGGCGGTGCTTTCCCTTAGGGCCAGCTCCACTTGGGCAAATTCCCCGTCAGGCTGCGAAGTGGCATTTCTAGGAAGTTCACTTCTTCACCACCTGGAGGGGCAGACTCTGGGGCCACCTTCTGGTTTCGTGTGTGTGTGTGTGTGTGTGTGTGTGTGACTGCACATTTGTAATATTTATACTATTGCATATGACATTCATAATGTTGGCTGTATTAGCAAAGGTGCAGCCCTTTTCAGCTCTTTGCCATGCAGCTAACCCTGGACTATGGTTCTAATAAGTGTCATCTTATCATCAAATCGTAACCCACGATTTGAACTTTAGAGACGTGGAAGCTGAGGTGTGGGTAGAGAGACCTATGGAGCACAGCTTTGGGAACTGTTCTTCAGTTACTGTTCACCACCTTTAAGACAGTCTTCCAGCTGGGCGGTGGTGGCGCACGCCTTTAATCCCAGCACTCGGGAGGCAGAGGCAGGCGGATCTCTGTGAGTTCGAGACCAGCCTGGTCTACAAGAGCTAGTTCCAGGACAGGCTCCAAAACCACAGAGAAACCCTGTCTCGAAAAACCAAAAAAAAAAAGACAGTCTTCCATCGTCCGGGGCTCACCATGTAGGCTAGGCTGGCCAACTCGATCCCCCGGATCCCACCTATCTGTACCTTCTCAGCCTAGGAATTACAAGTGTGCACACCTGGCTTTTAAAAACAAATATAATATTTTCTTACAAGACCAAGGGGCTGGAGATGGCACTCAGGCCTTCTTGACTACCTGGCAACTACTGAGCTATCAACCACTGCAGCTCTTTCTGCTGCTTTCTGCTTGCCTGCCTGGGACCCTGTGCTCCTGTGAGCATGTCTCATTTTACAGACAGAGTTATGGCTTCCTTCAAGTTAAGGTGCTATAGGTCATGAAGCTTTGTTGGGAAGAGAAGGGCTTTGGAGCCAGGACCGGGATGTCTGCAGCCATTCCTAGCTAGCTTTCTCCTCTCTCGGAGTTTGGTGCTTTTTCTAATGTCTGTGCCATTCTCCCAGCCTGGGCCTCTTCTCTAGACAGTGTCACAGTAGGCCCTTTGTCCCCGTCTCCTTCCCCTGGAGGGCATTGTAATCCCTGCGAAGGCAAGCTCTGTCTGGGTATCCTGTCTTTTCATTCAAGAAATGAATATTTCTTGTGACTCATGGCAGAAGCTGAGCTCTTCACTTGACAAGCCTTCTGTGAGCTAACCCACTCCCCACCCTTCTGTGGTGTCAGCAGCTCTCACCGATAGGGCAAAATCTGTAGGCAAATCACTGTTTCTTCTATAATTCTCAAATTGTTGTGAGTTACATAGTGAGTTTAATGTATTGTAAACAATCAACTCTTAGGGAAAAACTTAGTTGAGCTAGAATAGAGGACTCTCACCATGGGTGCTGGTTGGATTTAACTGTCGAGTTGGCATAGATTAGAATCAGCTGACAAGGCAGTCAAGGGCCGTCCCAGTTAGGGTGACTTGTATATATGTCTGTGGGGATGTTGTCTTTATTATGGTGATGTGGGAAGAACTACCTACAGGTGAATTTGGGTTTGGGTCCTGGATTGTGTAAAAAAGTAAAAGAGGGAGACAATGAGCCAGGAAGAAAGTGTGAGCATCTGCGTCTTGACTATGGAGATCATGTGACCAACCGTCTCAAGTTCCTGCCGTTGTGGCTTTCCCCCAAAAAGACAGTCTATAACCTTCCCTCGTGAGCTAAAATTCTTTCTCATAAGTTACTTCTATTGGGGTATTTCATCACAACAGCAAGGAAGGAAGCAAAGACACTCTGCATCTTTTGAGTATCACTTTAGCCTGTAGATTCTGTGTCTTGGGATTGCGGACGAGATGTTTGGATGTTCACTGTTCTTGCTTTAGTTGTAGGACTGTATAAGACTAAACTAACAAATCTAATTTGCAAATTGTAGTTGAGTAAATCAAACCTGGGCCCTACTAATCTGTACCTCTGTGCTAGAGAACTGTGCTAAGTCTCAATTCCTGCTATCTGCCTAGCGGATTTAGGGCTCTTACGCTTCCTAAAGGGTAGGCACGATGAGGGCTGGGTAGACAGCCATGGGCACTTGAGATGCAGCTTATCCAAAGGTAGAATGCTGTGTCCTGTTGAGGGCCCCCCACCTGCTACTAGTGGTGTCACAAGGGCACTCCATATTTTAGAATTTATTTAACCTAGAAGCGTTAGATTCATCACTTGCCACTTTATGTGAAGTCCAATGACGTTTGATGTCCGCCTAGAGATTCTAAGAGGACAAGCGGTTCAAAGCAGTCCCTTTCATCGAAGCAAAGGGAGTTTCCAGTGTTACAGTGTTACCCGATGGGAATCACTGGAAGATTGCAAGGAGTAGCAATCCCAAGGAGAAGAGGGGGTTCGCTCTGGTAGTCCAAGGAAGCTGTTGCAGACGGGAGCAGCCATTATGGTCCAGAACCCCTGAGAAATGAGGGAAGAGGAGGCTCACGGTGTTCAACAGCTGGGGCAGAGCTGGAGAGGAGCCCGGTGCCAAGGACCCCTGTGATCTTTCCTCCAGGCCGGCATTGTCTTAAACAAGGCATAGAGCTGCCTGCAAGGCATGGAGATACTGGAGAGGGAGGGAGGGAGAACTCACTGCAGAGTAGTTAGATGGCAGAAGGACCTTAGTGGCTGTCTGTGCCGGGTACTGATGGAGGGAGGGCCTGGCAGGCAGGTGGTTTACTTAAGGGGCTCACACCTCAGTTAAAATAGGGCTTCCATACAGTGAACTGGTCATCAGCTTTGCAGCTCTTGGATCACAGGAACACATGACGGTACTCAAATTGATCCGTAGTGATTTATACAGCAAGGCAAATGATAGCAATACTTATATTACTACAATAGTAATAGCTTTATTATGCATTACTTATATTTATGTTATTGCAATATTCCACGTGTTGTAAAAGGTACAGATAGTTTATACCATTCGCCATGTGACAAGCACTGAACTCACCATTTCAATAGTACTGAGTTTTCTTATTGAAGTCACATTTTGTAGCGATGTACTATTCTAACTTTCCAGGGGTAGAGACAGGCATTTCCAAAATGATAATCCCTGGTTTTTAACCTGGGTTTGGTTGCTGGGGATAGAACTCAGGACCTCTGGAAAAGGAGTCAAGTGCTCTTAACCTCTGAGCCTTCTTTCCAGCCCAACTTTGTGCTATTGTTATACCCCACTTTCAAATGACACAGGGGAGACACCCTTTTGGGGCAGAACTAGAGTGTGCATTCCAGGGAAGTGTGTTCTTGGTTTAGGAAGGATTTGGGACTCTGGAATTTTGATACTTTTGGAGCTGAAATGAGGTTGTGATTGAGCCTGAACATGAGGTTGGAATAATGAACTTGAGCAGCTTGGATGCAGTCAGCGCTGTACGCCCTGGCTTCACCCTGATCAGGGCACACGCTCTTTTGCTTAGACACTCTTGCAGTAACATCCCAGCTGCAGCTGGCTCTCAGGCTGATCCCATGGATAATATTAGACTCTACTTCTAGATTCTACTTTTCTCTTGCTCTGTTTATACTTTGTGTCACCCAGTTCTCTCACTTTAGAATCGTTTGACTGCATAGCCATTAGTGCCTTTGCCAACGAGATACCAAAGGGGGGGGGGGGTTAGTGTGGGTTGACAGCTGCGTGCCCCATCATTGGCTCAGCACAGAGTTCACAGTGGGGAACGTCTCCTGTCATCCCGGTTGGAGACTTCCTGTTAAGCACCCAGTGGAGGGGGCACAGTTGTAAAATGTTAAGTGTTCTTAACCTGAACAGCAAGGATTGTGCTCTCAGAAAACCAAACTTTGGCATAGTGTAGGGGATTCGTGAAAAATTCAAAGACCGTTGTCCCAGGCAGCACTGAACATGATTATTGGCACTGTAGAAACTTCCTAGGCCTTAGCATGAGAAGAAACAGAGAGTGGTCTTCAGGTGGTTGGCCTGGCCCACATGCTAGTTCTGTGTCCTCTTCAGGTTTCATGGTAGTTCATTAACACAGTGCGCCGTAAACCTAAGTGTGGGCTTCGTAAGAAAGATAGGTAGGTGGTTGCATGGGACAAGATGCTGTGAGTGAGAAAGTTGTTTTCACTGGATTCTCCAAGACCTTGACTTGTTCCAGCAAGAACAGAAAGATGGTCCTGTTCCCCCTCAAAATAGAGAGAGTAGCTGGCCAATTAGCTAGCCTCGAACCGGTGACTTCCTCTGTGTTGTCATGAGAGCATGCTCTCTGCACCCAGAGTTTTTCTAAAGAAAGTCATCTGGAACCTTCTAAAGCTTCTAAAACTAATGATTCTCAACCTTCCTAGTGCTGAGACTCTCTAATACAGCTCCTCATGTTGTGGTGACCCCTCACTATAAAATTATTTTGTTACCACTTCATAACTGTAATTTTGCTACTGTTATGAATTGTAATGCAAATATCTGCATTTTCACAAGGCCTTACGTGACCCCTGTGAAAGGGTTGTTAGACCCCCAGGTTGAGAACCACTGCTCTAAAGTCTACGTCTTTAGAAGTCTGTGAAAGGCACAGGTGTTTGCCCAGTGCAGGTCTTCACATGGAGTTCAAAGCTGGGGATGGTGTGGAAGGAGATGGCTCTGAGGTTTTGGATACAAGCAGGGGTTAGCCTGGTGGCTCCAAAAGAGCACGGGCTCACTGTCACCTCCTGGCGGCTGGGGGACACAGACCGCTGTGAGAGTGGTGTGCTCTGGACGGGAGAAGTCCACCTTGACCTTACTCTGGTGTTTGAGTGCACAGAGTCACAGAATCAGAGCCTCACAGCGACAGTGGCAGGCTTTATCTGTGAAGCAGGTTTCAAAGGCTGATGTAAGAGCCCCTTTCCTCTGCCTATAATGACACGTGTATATTTCTTTCCTTTTTAGCTTCCAGGCTTTGGTGAGCCTCATTGAGAGTATCCAACTTTCTGTGGTCTTTCTGGCTAAAGGGGGAGAGGACTGGGCTTTTTGATTCCTGGGACAGAGCTAGGTGGTGGAAGTTTTGCAACAGGTCTTCTGATTGCCGTTTCATGTAGAAATCTATCATACCTTCCATGTTTTCCACCAAGCCCTCCTTGTTAAGTTTCTTCCTTTTAAAATGTAGAGAGAGCTTGTGCTTCACAGTAATCAACTGTGACTGCAAAAGACTATGGATTCATTGGATAGAATCTTTGAGATCAAATGTGTTAATTCAACTCCTCTATTCTCGGGTATTAATCTCTATTCAGAGATTGCCTATAACCATGGGATTAGTAGAATTTGAGCTTTCATATGCTTTGGGACAGTAATAAAATGAGTGGGAACTGGCATAGATGTTGCTACACGTATCTCATTATTTAGGAGATTTTAGATAACGGGCAACCTAAGTAGTCCCGGCCAAGTGCAGCACGGGCTCAGGTCTTCCTGTCAAGGTAGGAAGGCTGAGGTCGATGTAGGCTTCCATTGCGGATTTGTGCAGAAATGGCTCACCTACAACCTGTTCCCAGGCCTTTCAAAGCCTCGAGTATGAATGACAAATGATGGCATTGACATCGGCTGGGTTCTCCAAATGACAGATTGCCCGTGAATTCAGCTAGACCCTTATTTTTCCAGTTCCATAGAGTTGCCTGCAGGAGAGGTGGCCTTGAGAGCATTTGGGCTCATTTGTGAACTTGTAGCTGATCTCATGTCTTCTAAGAGGCCTAGGTTGCAGAATGACTTAGAGGGTCCCTCCACATTGGACTCCTGGATCTTCATTAGGGCATTATAGTTTACTGGCTTAGCAACCTGCAACTGGTCTTATAAAATCTCTTGGCTTTTTTATACCCATGTGATGGACCTAGTAATATTCTGCTGCTGCAGAAATTAAAACCCTATGTCGCAGGACAGTGTTTGCATAATGCAGATATAAAGTAAATGTTTAATACATTCAATGTCAGTATTTCTATTTTTGTTGTTTTTATTGAGCTATATCTTTTTCTACACTCTCCTCCTTTTCTCTGCCTCCCCTTCTACCCTCTCCCATGGTCCCCTTGCTCCCAATTTACTCAGGAGATCTTGTCTATTTCTACTTTCCATGTAGATTAGATCCATGTACTTCTGTCTTAGGGTCCTCTTTGTTGTCTAGGTTCCCTGGAATTGTGATTTGTGGGCTAGTATTCTTTGCTTTATGTCTAAAAGCCACTTATGAGTGAGTACATATTATGTTTGTCTTTCTGGATCTGGGTTACCTCACTCAATATGATGTTGTCTAGCTCCATCCATTTGCCTGCAAAGTTCAAGATGTCATCCCCCTGCCCCACTCTGTAGTATGGCATTGTGTAAATGTGCTCTTTTAAAAAAATTAAAAATTTTTGAGAGTATTTTTCATGAACACTATCTCTATATTGCTGCCCATCAAACTTCCATTTCCCCCCCTCCAAATTTCATGGTCTCTTCTTTACTATTTTTCATGTATGTACATACATATGCGCTCACATATATACAATACATTGAGTCTATTTAGCGTTGCTCATATGCATGTGTGTCCAGGGCTGACTGCGTGGGATTAGAAACCTGTGTAGGAGACTGTCCTTGGGGGGAATGGACGCTCCCTCTTGCAGCAGCCCTTAGCCAACTGTGGCTCTGTCTGTAAGAGTAAGACCGGTCACATTTCCACTCTTCATGCTGCTGTGCCAAGGTTGATCTTTATACTGATCTTACAAGTGGCCATATCATGAGATGTCATGGGGGCACTTTCTTTGTCATGCCTAGGGGACACCAGCAACAGGTAGAGGTCCCTTGGCTCTAGCAATCACCCTGCCCCTCTTCTATGGGGTTTTCAGAGCCTGGGCTGTAGGGGTTGTGTTGCAGGTGGGCCAGCTGCCCCTCTTCTTTGGGGTTCTCAGAGCCTGGGCTGTAGGGGTTGTGTTGCAGGTGGGCCAGCTGCCCCTCTTCTTGGGGTTCTCAGAGCCTGGGCTGTAGGAGTTGCATTGCAGGTGGGCCAGCTGCTCCTCTTCTTTGGGGTTCTCAGAGCTGTAAGGGTTGTGTTGCCCAGCTACCCCTCTTCTTTGGGGTTCTCAGAGCCTGGGCTGTAGTGGTTGTGTTGCAGATGGGCCCAGCTTCCCCTTTTTGATGGGAATCTCAAAGCCTTGCAACCTATAGTCTCTTATACTCTACTTTTGACCAGTTACGAATCTCCATACTCATCTCCGTCTGTTGCACAAAGAGGTTTCTTTGATGGGCGGTGAGAGCTAAATTTATCAGCCCGAATCGGCCTACAGGATGTGTGACTGGTACTAAGCCTGGAAACTGGGGTCTGCGCAGGCGCCTGGAAGTCAGGAGGATTCACCAGGTGGAAATGGGTTGCAGTCCCCCTCACCCCATTGTTTAAAGTCTGTTTGTTAAGTGTGTTTGTACGTGTACACATACAGCATGCCACACAGTACACGCGTGGGTCAGAAGACAGCTCGGGGACCTGGTTCTCTCCATCTGCCTGAATCCTGCTCATGGATCTCAGGTTGTTAGGCTAAGCAGCAGTCTGATGAGCCAGCTCATCAGTTCCTTATCCCTTTACTTGTTAGCTGAGCTCAGAATTTCTTTCTGGTGTTTACTCTTCTAACATGCTGGTAGGATCCCCCTCCCAGTAGGGAGAAAATAGAGGAAACTGTAACAGTCCTAATGATTCCATTCTCCTTTGATGAGGGTTTTAAACACGTGTCGATTGCTGTGATAAGCATCACTACCAACAGCAAACTGAGGAAGAAAGGGTTATAGACCTTGGGTCACAATTCATTAATGAAGAAAAGTCATGGCAGGAACTCAAGACAGGAACCTGGAGTCAGTAACTGAAGGCAAAACTATGGAGGAACAATGCTTACTGGCTTGCTCTGCAAGGCTTCCCCAACATGCTTTGTTACACACCCAGGACCCCTGCCCAGGATTGGAGCTGCTCACAGTGAGCTGGACCCTCTCCCATCAATCACTAATGAGAAAATGCAGCACAGACTGTTTGCAGGCCAATCTGATGGAGGCAAACCCTCAGTGGAGAGCCCCACATATATCTAGGTTTGGGACAAAACCAACCAGGGAGCAAGTCATGTGACACAAGCTGTTATCTCTCCCTCTCTCTTTATATTTTTTGGTTTCTTTAAGACACGGTTTCTCTGTGTAGATTTGGCTGTCCTGGAACCTACGCTGGAGACCAGGCTGACCTCAAACTCCTGCCTCTGCCTCCTGGGTACTGGGATTAAAAGCATGCGCCATCACCATCCGATGACACAAGGTCTTTAATCAGGGAACTGGAGGAGACTCAGTAGATGCTCTTGAGAAAGTTTCCCTCCCTTTTATTTGTGAACTTCTGAAGAGACTCACTGCTTGGATGTGGACCATCTATAAAAACTGATACTTTACTCTGGTTTTTTGCCCTGTCTGCTAATCATCACTGCTAAGCCCAAAGAATAGCAGAAAAACCAACACAGGTGTTGTGTTGATCAGTTTTACCTAACTATGATGAAATAGCCAAAGCTGTACATTTCCAGCGAAAAGACTTTGGTTCCCAGCTCAGGAGGTTTGAGTCCAAGGTTTATTGGCCACATTGCTTTGGAACTCTGCTGAAGGGGCATGTCATAGCAAGAGCACCCAGGAAGCAAACTACAGTGTGGGTCAAGAAGTAGAGTGACTGAGAGATTGGGGTTTTCCTTCCTTTCAAGGGCTAAACATCAAAGCGCCTCCTATACACCTATCTCTCAAAGACTCCCCCAGCTCCTAATCATTCTTTCTTGGGGAGAGAACCTTTATATGGACCTTTGAGGCATCCAAATAATCCAGATCAGGTCCCATAGCTGTTGACCAGCTAACCCAAACTCTGGGACTGACCCAACTCCAGCATGCTATTTTATACTACGATGTTTACACTGCTGGCATTCTCTTCATTGTGCTTTCTGTTATACACGGTTGCAAACAAGCAAACAAACAAAAATCTTAATTAGTACATGTTCATGTTTAAGAATGATTCAAGGGTATCAGAATTAAGACAAGGAGAGATTATTAATATAACAATTATTAATGTAAACTTACCCACCAGAAGAAGAGCATATTAGGAGGAACAAGAGATAATATGAAATAAACCAGAACAATATGAATGAAAACATTTCCATCAATAATAATTCAGAAATATGGCTGGATACAAAGTAAATATATTCAATCAACAGCATTCTTTTGTAAATATTTTTTGAGATAGGGTCTCAAATAACAAAAATTTTAGTAAAAATTCTTCAGGCCTGATATGAACAAAAGAATTAAAATTTGTCAAGAGACATAAGAAAGATGTGAATACATGCAGGTATCACATGATCCAAGACAGTAAACACAGTGATGAAACATGTGTTCTTCCCAGTACTGTAGGGATGCAGTGGAAGCACCAGTGATGAAGAGTGTGTTCTTCCCAGTACTGTAGGGATGCAGTGGAAGCACCAGTGATGAAGAGTGTGTTCTTCCCAGTACTGTAGGGATGCAGTGGAAGCACCAGTGATGAAGAGTGTGTTCTTCCCAGTACTGTAGGGATGCAGTGGAAGCACCAGTGATGAAGAGTGTGTTCTTCCCAGTACTGTAGGGATGCAGTGGAAGCACCAGTGATACAGTGTGTTCTTCCCAGTACTATAGGAATGCAGAGGAAGCACCAGGTAGGAACCAATTTGGAATCTGACAAAAAGGACTTTTTGTTGTGGTGAACACCTGTAATTGCAGCATTTGGAACATGAGGCAAGAGGATCAAGAGTTCAAGGTGACTACATAACAAATATGAATTTCTAGAGCACAATTAAGAAAACCTCAGGGTCAGAAATTGGGGTTCAACCTGAAGATCTGAAAAGTAAAAGAGCCAGCCACTGCCTTTCACCTCGGCCTCAGTCTGAAAATGGCCATCTTGCCTCCAGGAATCTCAGAATGAGACTGTGTTGAGAGCTCTTTCCCCTCCCGCTACCGTCTTATAGTCCTCTCTAGGGCTGGGATTAAAGGTGTGCACCACTGTAATTAAAGGCACACACTGCCCAGTTTCTATGGCAACTATTGTGGCTACTGGGATTAAAGGTGTGTGTCATTGTGGCTACTGGGATTAAAAGTGTGTGTTACCATAATCTGGTCTGCAAGGCTGACCAGTGGGACTGTTTTACTCTCAGATCTTCAGGCCATCTTTATTTATTAAAATACAGTTGAAACGCCACTACAAATTTCTTCTTCTCCTTCTTCTTCTTCTTCTTCTTCTTCTTCTTCTTCTTCTTCTTTCTTCTCCTTCTCCTTCTCCTCCTCCTTCTCCTTCTCCTCCTCCTCTTCTCCTTTTTCTTCATAATTCCAATTTGAATATATATATATATATATATGCCAACCTGTCACTTAGTATGCTCAATGTACTATAGAATTGAGTGAGACTTCATTTCTTAGTACGATCTCATGTTCTCCTGAATGTCCCAGAACTTTGCTATTTTGCCTACTGTAAGTTTAATGCAATATGCCCCCTTTAAAAATATATGCCTTTAAATTAAATTGCAGAGATGTTGGACTGGAACATAGCTTAGTCATAGAGACTTGCCTTGAAAGTATGAGGTCCTGGGCTTGATTGCTAGCAGTGTCCCCACTGTCTTAGTAAGGGTTTTTATTGCTTTGAAGAGACACCATGACCAAGGCAACTCTTATAAAAAGACATTTAATTGAGGTGGTGGCTTATAGTTCAGAGGTTCAGTCCATTATCATTATGGCAGGGAGCATGGCTGTATGCAGGCAGATGTGGTGCTGGAGCTGCGAGTCCTACATCTTGAAGGCAACAGGAAGTCGACTCAACACTGGGCAGTATCCTGAGCCTAAGTCTCAAAGCCCACCCCTACAGTGACGCACTTCCTCCAGTAAGACCATGTCCATTCCAACAAAGCCATACCTCCTAATAGAGCCACTCCGTATGAGATTATAGGTGCCAATTACATTCAAACTACTACACCCAACAAACTCCAAGCACACAGAAACAGAAGCAAAGTGAGAATAGTAAATAGAGCACATGCCCTGTTTTTCAGGGCACCTTTTGCGTTTTGCATTAAATTGATTATTATACACAGCCCTTCATTTCCTGCGGCTACCACTTCAGTTCTCTGAGTTTTTCTGTTTCGTTTGTTGTTTGTTTGTTTTTCACTTAGCTGGAATTCACCTGTGGACTGATTTTGTTTTGTGGTAATGTTTTATATATGTGTCATTTTTATCAACTCATGTATAGCTTAATATTTTTTCTTGCCTTTTTTCCTGAGCAATAATTGGAGACTGCAGTCACTGTATATTACAGAACTTTTAGATGGCTCATAGGTTTGCATGCCACCCATAAATGGGTTGCATGGTTCCTTTGGAGTGCATTGGTGTTGCTTGGTTTTCTAGCTAGTTAATTGTATGGATTTAAAAAGCAATATTTGAAGTTACTTTTTGTTGTTGAGTACAGATATAAATTTCCTTTTAGCTGTTTTATTTAGAAGTCAGCCTACTTGTGTTCCCCAAGATCTGGATTTGTTTCTTTGCCTTTAGTGTTCTTGCTATTAGCTCTGTTCCTGGACTGACTTCCTTACTGTTGGGTCCATCTCCCTGGACTGCACGCTCCCTATATGTTGCATTTTTGATATTTTTTTTTAAGTTTCTAGTCGTACCTTAACCTTTTTTTCCATCTCAAGGAGACCATATCTTTTCATAGTACTTCTCCTTGAGCATGAGGGAAAGCACATTCTAAAAGATGTATTTTATTTTATTTAAGAATACATAAGTCCTTGGGGGGGGGGATGTGGAGGTCGGAGGACAAACTGCGGGTCTAGCGAACAACGGTTTCACTCTTTCTCATGGTTATGTGGGTTGATACATGACATATGCTAAAAAAATAACAACAACAAAATTCTCTTAGAGGTGGAAATGAGCTGAAATATTATGCCTATGTGTGACAAAAATGTACCCTTTAATATTTTAAGAGTTTGAAAGTTAATATGTGAAAATAACAAGTACTATAAGAACAATAAACATTATCCAAAAGTAAATAAGCCCCCATTTTGAGGGAACTTCTGTTTACTTTTTGGCATACCTATTTCATCTCTCCAGTCCTTAAGCGGAACAACATATTAAAGGAAGAGGTCTTGCGTGGAAGCGTGGTCATTTTGACAGTGAAATGCCACAAGTTAAGCTTAGAAAGTGATGTGAAGAGCCAGCACAGTAGTTACTGCTGTGTTCTTCCTGGAGTAGCTGAGAAGGACAGGAACACAAGAAACACTACTCCCAACACATTCCCAGTTCATCATCCTTTCTCTTCTTGAGACGATGTGTTTGTCGGGGGCTTTTTTGACTGACTTTTCCTTAAATGCAGCAGTTGAAAGAGGGAAGATGAAGAGAGTGGGCCTGCTGTCAGCTTTCCACTCCTGTAACAATTATCCCAATGACTACGTTTTAAAGAGCTAGGTTTCCTTAACTCCCAGGCCACAGATTTCTGCTCTGGGTTACTGACCTTGGTTGCTTTGGAGTCTGTGAGACAGCACATCCTGGAAGAGCACATGGGAGGACAAACTCACTCACCTGAATGACAGGACAGGAAGAGGAGGACCAAGTGCCTGGGGTCCCTTGAAAAGCACAGTCTCAGTGGCCTCTCTCCAGGCCACGCCTTTTAAAGGCTCCACCACTTCCCAAGCTTTGAAGTCCTGGGCCTCTGGGAAATGCTCAAGACCCAAACCAAGGCACTGGCTGTGCTAAGTAAGTGTGGAGCTCATCTTTCCTAGACTCTCGGGAAGCATGGTGTTGAGAGCAGTCTGGCTCGGTTCTGCTTCCCGTTTAAACTCAAGGTCTAGTCTTCCCTTTCGAGGCCTTTTTATTGAGCCTCCTGTATTCATCATTTAAACACTACCTGAAAACCTCGCAACTATTTATCTGAAGTTGAAACATAAGAGAAATACAAAAGAAGAGTCTCTCCTAGTTTAAATAGCAGTAAATTATTTATGACTAATAAAAATTACTTAATAATTACTTAAAATGATCTTTTAATTAAAGCAATGTTAATTTACTTTTGTTGACTCCCGCTTAAAAAAAAAAACCCACAAATCCTTTTGTTATTTAGTGTAATGGCTTTTTGCTTTGTTTTTCAAAAACAAATGCTTGGAGATAAGATTTACTTGGTATTTACTGTGATGAAATTGCTGGAAGCAGCGTTGGCACAACCGGTTTTCCAAAGAATAGCTATGTCATAGATAGCGCAGTTGACATTGTGCAAATCGCGTGTCTGGCAAGATAAAGCCTGTAAGGCAAGGTTTCCAAGCTAGCGCTTCTCAAAGGTAAACACCAGGTAGTCTCACCTGGGGAGTTTCTGACGTCATCAGAAGGTGTAGTGTGGAGACCAAGAGCTAGCAGTTTCACAAAACATTGCTGGGGAGGCCACACAAGGATAAGGACAAGGAATTCTGGGGTGTGCAGGGCTGAAAAGCTGCACAGCAGTCTTGCTGGTTTTGGGATTAGTGTGTGGACAACTTCCTAGGAAAGCTGGGGTTGTACACTGGACTTTGATGTGTGGGTGGATTGGAAGAACAAAGGAGACCCGGAAGAGTCAACAAGCAGAGGGACTGTGTGATGAGGGCATGGAGGCATGGCTGGAGGACCAGCAAGACCCTAGGAAAGTGTGCCTTTGCCTGGAGATTAAGAGAAAACAGAGAGGACAGTGGATTTCTGAAGGGCACATGCATTCTCAGGAGCTGGGTATTGTGGGGGCAGATGGCAGTTCTATTTTTAGTGTTTGAGGAACCTCCTGACTGGTTTCCATGCATAGCTATCATACTCTGCCTGCGAGGGGCATTTGAATAGAGCAGCTTGCTGTGGAGGACAAAGACGACAAGGCACATAGCTTAGGCTTGGTGCCTTTGCCAGGAGGGCTTGCAGATGTGTGGTTGTGGCTGTAGAGATGGAGCTCAGAACACAGGTGACACCTAAGTGCAGAAGCTCAGTGGATGGCAGCCTGACTGTCCCATTAATGTGGTCACTGAACTGGGCGCTGGAGCTGCTGTTTCAGAAAGCAGTGGAGAACCAGTGTGAGTCCTGGTGGGGCATCCTAGAGGCAGAGAGGGGACTTTAAAGGATAGAATGCCTAAGGGAAGGAAAAGGAGAAAAGGGAAAATGAAGCCGACTACAAAGGAAGGGTCTAATCAGTGACATATTAGTGCTCCTAAGGAGGGGAATTTGGGGAAAGGAAATAGCCCCTGCAGAGCTAAAGCAGGGGCCACAGAGGGGACAGCAGGTGCTGGAGGGTGGGCAGAAGGCTCCACTTGCCCTGCAGGACTGGCACAAGGAGGAAGCAGTGTGGTTGCTGTGGAAGCAAAGGCCGTTGGCCACACAGCAGTTTTGCAGGAAGGTGTGGTGTATGGTTGTAGAGCGATTAAGGCATTAGCTGTCATTGACTCATTTTTATTCTGAAACTGGGCGGGACCTTTGGTGCTGACTGTCAGGGACAGGAAGCTGTGACAGGAGAGATAAGGCCTCACCCTGCTGTCTTGCTCATTTCAGTGAAGAGAACCTCTCCTCTGTAGTTCCTCAATGCCAAATCCTAAGGAGCCGGCTCTGGCTCCATTTGTTTCGTGCTCTGGTCATTAGATTTATCACGAAATCCTGGTGGTGCCATATTCCTTTGAAAATCCGACTCAGGATCCAACCGTTTCTACTGCTGTCAACGAGCCACTGCCTTCTGTCCTGAATTATTGGCCTTGGACTTTCAGCCAGACTTTCTCCTCCTTCCTTGATACCAAGTGTATTCTCAACGGAGTCTGAGGTGATCCCGATAGCTTAAGTTGGATCATACAATTGGTACAGTTGCATAAAATCTACCAGGGATTCAGTAAATTCACTTTTACCCACTGAGCCACCACACAGCACCTCAGTGCTGAATTCCTTACCAATGAGTAAGTAACAAAGCCTCCTCAGGTCAGGCTCAGTTCATTCCCACCATTAAATAGCACACGCCGCCCCCATTCCTCAGACTCTCCAGCCTTTCCCAGAATGCTCTTCTGCAAACATCTGCGTGGTTTCTCACCTCTGGAGAGTCTTTGTTATCAGTTTTAGAGGGCCTCTCATTGCAAACCGCAGCTCCACAGGACACGGCACCTTCAGTGCTGTGTGTTTAGCTTTGAGTATTCTGCTGTCTATCTCTGCCTGGGAGCCTGTAAACTAGAGCGGCTGAGAATGCTCTGCTTTATTTTCTCATCACTTTGCTTCCAGTGGCTACAGCACATCTTAGAACTTAATCTGTGTGGAGGAACATGGACACAGTAACTAAGAGAGATTGGTCTCAGGGTGTTCAAGAGCTACTGCTTGTTAAGCAATTATGAGATGACATGTACTTTAATAAGATACCTTAATTTAACAATTTATTATTTAATAATAATAGTAGACCTTAAATTGGAATTTTAACTTAAATTGTAACTAATATTTTTATATTTTAGGTTTTATTATTTTTTTAAACTGTGTGTGTGTGTGTGTGTGTGTGTCTGTCTGTCTGTCTGTCTGTAATGGTATGTGCACAAGAAGGCAGGTGTTCTTGGTGGCCAGAGTTGTTGGACCCTCCTAGAACTGGAGCTCCAGGAAGCTGTGAGCCTGTTGGTACTGGGAATCTATCTAATGCTGGGCTTCCACAAGAGGAATACATTCTCTTAGCCACACAGCTAGTGCTGTAGTCCCCATGTTTATTTTTAAACTGATGGTCAGAAAGCACCCCAACAGGGTTCTGCATAATGTTGCTACATGTCGACATTGTGTAATGTTAACACATGTAGACATGTGTAATGTTGATACATGCAGACATTGTGTAATGTTTAAACCAGGTTAAACCATTGTCCCTTCAAGGCTGAGCGTTTCTTTGTGGAAGAACATTCCAAACCCTTTCTTCTAGCTTTCCGAAATGTCCAGCACACAGCTGTCATCTATGGACACGCCTCCATGCACTGGTACCCAGAGCTGCTCACTCCTTTTTAGGACCCACTGATAGCATAGTACCCACTGATGTCTGCCGTAGACCCTGGATGCTGTGTCTCAGTCTAACAGCGGCCTCGGGCGGTACACACTGCACTCCACTGGATCGCTCAGGAACCCAGTCCTGGAGAGGCAAGGAGACCGTTGAACTGGGCTCCCTCCCACGTCTGGATACCCACCCACCCGCTGTCTTGATTTGGAGTGGTCAAGGTCATTTCCAATTTCCTTTGAAGACCTTGCACCTGCTTTCCATCTGTTTGGTGCTATCTACTCTTCATTGATTGACCTTCAGTAACCTTCACCTCTCCCCGTCTCAGCTTCCTGTACTTGTGGCTAGACTTCAGACGTCTGTGGTCCTGTCAGGAAACAGCGAACACATGATAGTGCTGGGGTATGCTGAGAGGGGATAAAGGACAGGGGCCAGGGGCCAGGCAGGGGCCAGGGGCCAGGCAGGGGCCAGGGGCCAGGCAGGGGCCAGGGGCCAGGGAGGGGTGTGTGTGTGTGTGTGTGTGTGTGTGTGTGTGTGTGTCGGGGAGCAGAAGACAGCAGGGGAGGCTTGAGAGAGTTTAGAGGAGATAGGATTCATAAACATTTTCTTTTTTAATCTGGAAAAAATTGTCAGTGGACTGTTAGAGGTGAACCCTGTGTGGTATAGTAACATGGCTTGGCTTAGATTTGCTGTAGTTTGTAGATAGTGCAGGTATGCATACTTATCTTCACAAGTGGCTAAAAAGACACTAAAGAATTGACACGCGTACACATGTGAACACATGTGAACTAGTGTTGCTGTTTACATTACCAGTATGCATTTAGTTGAGAATTATTAGTATATGTACCAGGTTTTTGGTATTTGCCAGGTTATTAATTTACTTATCTATCTATTTATTTATTTATTTGATTTTCGAGACAGGGTTTCTCCATAGCTTTTTTTTTTTTTTTTTTTTTTTTTTTTGGTTCCTGTCCTGGACCTAGCTCTTCTAGACCAGGCTGGCCTCGAACTCACAGAGATCCGCCTGCCTCTGCCTCCCGAGTGCTGGGATTAAAGGCGTGCACCACCACTGCCCGTCTTTACTTAATTATTTTTATGTTTCACTTATTTATGTTTTATGCATTGATATTTTGCCTGCATGTCTGTCTGTGTGAGGGTGCCTGATCCTCTGGAACTGGAGTTACAGACAGTTGTGAGCTGCCATGTAGGTGCTGGGAATTGAACCCAGGTCATCTGGAAGATCAGTCAGTGCTTCTGAATGGCTGAGTTATTGCTCTAACCCCTTGCAAGTTTATTTAAAGTAAGGTTTTTGAAATTGGCTTTTGGATATTAAAAACAAGCATTAATTCCATTGTTTCCTCAAAAAAACAAATTAATCATTTATTATTTGGGGGTGCACTTGAATTTACCCTACCAGTTTATAGTGAATTGATGAGTTTGATTAGAAAGGACTTGAGTGACTGCAGTCATTTTCTCTACTCACTGTGTGCCCAGGTTTTTATCGCTGTGCAGTAAAAATATCATTCACATGTTGACACAATGTCATACACTGGCTCATTTCAGCATTGGCTAAGGCATCTGTAACTGTCGCCATGACAGCTTGCAATAACATAGGCAGGTTCAACCTGGACTTAGATGGCAGTTAGAATCACATGTTTTTATTGGAGTAGATTTGGGACGGGCACGCAGATGGACTGCTTTGTCCAGAGTTCTCATTTGTGCGGATGAAGATGCCAAGATTAGAGAGGTTTCAGCTACTAATGTCAGTGGCTTATGAAGAGTTAGTATGTGGAGGACTCAGTCCTTTTTACTCATGGGCAGAATTAGCCCACCCCTAGTGATGTACTTCCTCTAGCAAGGCTCTACCTCTTAAAGAGTGTGTAACCTGCTCAAAGAGTGTCACCAAGTGGGGAACAAGTATTCAAATAGATGAGCCCAAGAAGGACGTTTCTTATTCAAACACAATAAGGATTTACCATTTATTTTCATGGTGCACACACGTGTGCATGCGTGCATGTGCTGTCAGGGGACACCTTGTGAGAGTCAGACATTGAGCTCAGACCATCAGGTCCGAAGGAAAGCCATCTTGCTGACCCATTTTTTTTTTCACTAGACTATGAGCTATCTTAGGGCCCTGTGTTATACATATTTGTATTGCTGTGCCTAGAAGTCTTCATTAATAGATATAGTAAGTATTCGATGAATGCATTGATTCTCAAAGGTCCTTAAAAATATATATATAAAATGCCCCCCAAAGTAATTTGAAAAAGCAGAGTTTAGAAAACAAAATGAGTAAGTGAAGTTCAAACTAGTCACTTAATTGATTTTTTGAATGCATGACTATTATATTTTTATTTCTAGTCTGATTTAGTAATTCGCAGCAGTAGACAGACACTTGTAAATGGTGGTACATTTGTGCGCATGTGTGTAATATGCAGATAAGGGATTTTACGTTCTATGTGTACCTTACACTACTTTGTGAGTCTCCATGCCTTTAAGTGACTGTCTAGAGTCCCCTGAATTCTGTGTTCTTTAAGACTTCTAAAAAGAATTCATTCAATGACAGTGCAATCTCACCGTCTTTCCAGAACGTTCTGCAGTTGATTAAAGCTATGTTCTTCCATTTTTACTCATATTCTGAATTCAGTGTTGCAATTTAGCACAAGGCCCAGAGAAGTTAAGTCTTTCCCACACACTTCCTCCCAATAATTGGGAGAGCGGGGTTTTCTAGATCAATGTTCCCGTCTGTTTCTTAGCAACCAGGCTCTATGTGAGGTTAGCATCTCCTTGTGTAGCTACTGACCTGTGGCGGGGGCACAATGGAGGGGGGAGGGTGAATGCATTTCAACAACAGAAGGCTTGCCAACATTTGAAAATTACCCCGACCTACTGCAGCCACCAAACAGGACAGTGTGCACCTGGGTTCAGTGATGGCATCCCTCCACATGGTACTAGACATGGCTGCAGAGAGGGGGTGCTTCCTAGCCGATAAGCTGAGCACTTCCTCCCAGGGGATCCAGTCTCACAGGGATGCATTTGCCCGGGTTCTCCTGTGCTGCCTCGAGCACTGCACCTGGTTCCCTGAGGTCAGGTGTGCTCACTCACGTGAGAAAGCAGACACGTGCTGGCAGGGTGCAGGTTCTACGTCATGTTTAGGACCTCAGCCATTTTCCTAGTGTTCAGTGAGAACTGGAACTGGCAATGCATGGGTGTCCGGGTCAGCTTTTAGTGTAAACTTGACAAAGCCTAGAGTTATCTTGGAAGAAGGACCTCAATAGAAATTCCTCAGATAAGACTGGCCTGTATCCAGTGCGTGAGAGATTGTCTTGACTGAGGACTGAGGCGGAAGGGCCAGTCCACTGTGGGTGGGACTTTTCCTAGGCAGCTGAGTCTAAGCTGAATAAACAAGCTGGTTGAGTGTGAGCCAATGTGTGAGTCAGGAAACAGTGTTTCTCCATGTTTTATGCTTAAGTTCCTTCCCTGACTTCCCTCAGTGATAGACTGTGATCGAGACATGGACGGCAAATAACTCTTCCTTAAGCTATTTTTGGTCATGGTGTTAACCATAGCAATAGACACCAAGCTAGAACAACACACAGCTAGTGTATTGCATTGTTGTCCTCAGTTCTGCAGGCCCTTCCTTGCTTTACCCCAAGTACATAAGGTGGCAGAAATGGTCCAAGTGCTTTGCTTCACAAGTGAGGAGACTTGATGTTCTTCCCAGGGTGTTCTGCTGGGGGGAGGGAGGTGCCTGGGCCAGGATCGGATGTGGGATCTTGTTTTCTCACAAGCTGTGGCTTGGGAGTCTCTCAAGCGGGGTCAGTTCTTAGCAGCCTGACCAATGGCTGAAGTTAAAGCCACTTACAGTATTGTTTGCTGTTGATTGAATCTATTTGGATTGATAGTGCAAAACTAGGTCAGAGTGTATCTCTAAGGAATGCCTCAGGAAAAGCTTGTCTTTCAAAGCTGCTAGGTTGTGGGGAGGTGGTGGGATGAGGCCCCACTCCACAGTGTTCTTGGGCATTGTCACAGAGGGATGCTAGAACATGGTGAGAGACATGAGCAGGCTTGACTACAGTGAGGTAGACCAGAAAGAGCCCGAAGATTTAGAGAGGTCAAGACTTGCATGTAAATGGGGACTTCTCTCTGCCTCCACTGGACTGGTTTCTCTCTGCCCACCTCACAGGCTTAATATCATCAGTTGTAATTGGTTGGCCGATGGCTCAGGCATAGGCCTGGCTAGCTCTCACTATGAAATTAACTCATTTCTACTAATTTGTGTATCGCCACATGGCTGAGGCTCGTGGGTGACGCCCTGACATATTACTAATTTGGCGGCTGCATGATGTCTCCCTCACTCTGCCTTCTTTCTCTCCATATCTCTGTTTTGATTTTCCACCTGGCTATATTCTGCCTGGCCATTGGTCAAAACAGCTTTGCTCATCAACCAATGAGAGAAACCCTATCCACAGAATGCAGAAGGGCATCCTACATCATTTGAAGATAAAAATGGAAGCAAAGCAGAAGTTGAAAAAGTGGAAATTATGATGTTACTATAAGAGGATGCCTTTCACAATACTGCAATCAATTTAATCATTGTCCAAATAAATAGTTGCAAGAGTTCTCCTTGAAGAGGGCGGGAAGACAGGACAGAAGAAGCTGCTGTAGGTCATGGTGCCGGCACGATCTGCCAAGCAGTGTGTGACCCAAGGCTTGGCAGCAGAGGTGGAGGGGAGCATGCACAAGTTCTCACTAAACGCTGCCCACGCCAGCTCAGCCTGACGTAAGGCTGGCTACCCATTCACCGTATTGCTTACTGTGGTTTTTATGTGTGGAAAGAATGTCTTGATTTTCCCTTTTCTGTTTCTTCAAACATATATTTTTTTATTTGTGAAGAGTATTTTTAAGAATTTCATGAAGTGTTTTCCAGAGAAAGTTGTAAAATCTCAAATATATTTGTTCCTTATTACACGTCATAGCGTAGAGGTTATTTAGGACAACTTAGAGACTCAAGGACTTAGTCATTCTGTTTCTACATTAGAATCATTTTAAAAGTTCAGCAGCTGCTTATTAACTATGTGCCCTGTGTGAGCCATGGTTAGTCAGCCTCCTAGAGGGAGATCAGCCACATATCATTCTTGCTGTCAAGGAATTAAGAATTTAGTGGCTGAGGTAACTTATAAGAACTTCATGAAATGTAATTTTGAAGGGGAACTATAACATAAACCACAAAAGGCATCCTTAGGGAGCACAGTTTCCATAATCATCTCATTTAAAAGCATTTATAAACCCTGTTTCTCCCAGTTAGTATTAAAGGTAGCCTGTGGAGGGTACATCCTGTCTTTCATGATCCAGCTCCTACTGTGACATATACATACGACAAGGGGACATTATAGACATAGCAATGCGTGGTGGCTCTTGTAACTGGTGGGTAATGATCAAATGCATGCCGCCTAGACAGCTAGTGAAACAGTTGTTATCCAACTCCCTGTTTCTTAATCTTACGGTTCCCTGTCCTGGATCTAATCTCCTGTTCAGTAACTTTCTTTCTTTCTTCTTCTTTCTTTTTTTTTTAAATGTAGAAGAATCCTCCAACCTTTTGTTTTTTCCGACATTAACTTTTAACATTGAAATAACCCTGGGTTATTTTTGAAGAGTGCCCTACATTGTAGATACAGAATCTTTTCTTCGTGATTGTGTGGAGGTTGGAAATGTTTAGCAAGTATACTTCATAGCTGGTGATATGTAGCTCGTGTCAGATTGGGGGCTGTCAGGTAGTTCTACGTCATGTTGCTGTGTCCTACACTCAGAAACCTGAGAACTAAAGTGGCCTTCCTTGACATTCCCTTTCCCAGTTTCTCCTTCTTCCCTGACTCTTCTTCTATCTCTTCACTTTTCTCTTTCATTCTTTTTTATCCGTTCCTTTCTCTCCTCTCTCTCCTTCTTTTCTGTCCGTTTCCCACAGCGTCTTATGTAGTTTTTAAATTGTGATGTAGTGGAGGCTAGCCATGAACTCCCAATTCTCCTGCCTCTACCCTCAGTGCTGGGATTGCAAGCACCACCACGATAATCTAGGCAATCTTCCTGTTCACTTTCCACTCACCCTGAGGTATCACATCTGGTAGAATTGCCTTAGCCAATAGCCAGTGAGCAGCAGCCTGCTTGAGAATGCTGGTCCTTACCTAAAAATAAAAATAAAATCTTACAGGCTGAAAGGTATTGCCTCAGTGGCTAGTGTAGCCTGCTGTCTGGATTGAGCACGAGGCTGTTTTTGCCTTGGAAGTCAATCTTTTCTTCCCCCCTTTTCCTTTCCTTTGTTTATCTCTTTAGCTGCCTGGAATCTAACCCCAAACCTTGATTAAGCCTAGGCCTACACCTAACATTGAACTGTAGCCTCAGCCTTTTTTATTATCCAAATTTTTATTCTATTTTCTTTAGTGTGTATGTGTGTGTGTGTGTGTGACAGAGAGAGAGAGAGAGAGAGAGAGAGAGAGAGAGAGAGAGAGAGAGGAACAGAGGCACAAACAGAGACAGAGACAGACATACAAAGAAACATGGAGGTAAGAAGACAATTTGCAGGAATATTTTCTCTGCTTCCACTCTGTGGGGCTTGGGGATTGGTTTAGATTGTCAAACTTTATGTCAAGCACGTTTAGCTGCTCAGCCGTCGTGCCTATCATATTTCTATTCTTTTAATTTAGTATTAGAATCCTTTTAAGTTGATTTTAACAGGGAAAGTTATAGGATGTTTTTCTTCCTCAAAATGTTTTTCAAGAGCTTCCTTGTCTTAGCCACATCCCGGGCAGTGCTGGTGAACCAGTGGTGAAGAGTAGAAAGCCCTGCCTTCCCGAAGCTTCCATTCTGTGTGCAGAGAGATTAAATAGTGGGGGAAGACCAGAGGAAGCAGCGGGGGAAGTGGTACCATGTGTCCTGGGATGTTAGTGGAGCGAATAGTTGACGTCCTCTCTGGGGAGGTGATATTGTACAAAATTAAGCTTGTGATCCCGAACAAGTCAAAATTTGGAACAGTCTCATGGACAGTTACTGAGATAGGAATGGCTCTGTGTCTAAGGAAGGGGCAGGCAGCTAGCTGGCTGTCTGGTGGTAAGAAGGAAAGAAGACGGAAAGACAGTGTGCCCAGTTTGTCGACAGAATCTCAGGAGGCTCGCTTGTGTGTTCTTATGGTACTATAGGAAAACAACAGCGAAAGACCTAGATCATGGCTGATATGAAACAAAGCCTCTGTTGGTCTCCCCTTGGCTTACAGGTGCTTCGACACCACACAGGGTATGCTCAGCTCTAAAACAGTAATGCTAGTGTTTCAGCAAAATGCATTCCTCCAGCGGGACTCTCTTTGGGAAGATGTGCAGAGAGTTTGAACGTCCTGGGGCCTAAATGATGGTATCGAAATAAGAGTCAAGAAGTCTGAGCCAGCAGCTTGCTATGTAGGAAAGCTCTGGAACTCTCGAGCCTGAGAGTGTCTGATGGGGAGGCTGAAGAGATGGACCCTGGGACAGATGTGAAGGCACTGTGTGGATGGAAGGTGCTCCAGGAGCCAAGGGTTTATTATCACTTAGGCCTTTATTATACTGCTAATCAGGATTGACTGCTACCAATATTTTATTTGAAAACGAAGAACAGTTATTTAAAAGTAAAATATTTGGGGCTGGAGAGATGGCTCAGTGGTTAAGAAGAGCACTGGTTGCTCTTTCAGAGGACGCGGGTTCAATTACTAGCATCCACATGGCAGCTCACAACTGTCTGTTACTCCAGTTCCAGGGGATCCGACACCTTCACACGGACATACATGCAAGCCAAATACCAACATACATGAAATAATTTTTTTAAAAAAAGTAAAATATTTCTTCAAGTGCAGAATTTGACCAATGTGCTTTAAATGACCCAATGGATTATTCAACAGCTCCCCAAACCAGCATGTGGACCAGAACAAAGATCATTTTTGATTCTCCTTGAGGCTCCTGGATATCAGCATGCTGAGGGAGACTTGGCCGGGGAATCCCCGTGCCTCTCAGTGCTGATTAAGAAAGTAGAAGTGCTTTGTGTACCTCAGAGAAGTGAAAATCTATCTCAGCAATCGGCAGAGTCTTATTTAGTCTCTCGCAAGGACAGATGGACAAATGGATTGGTGGCTCACATACCCACTGCTGTGGTGGATAGGGAACTGGAAAAACTGGTTATGGGTAATAAGTGTAGTGTGTGCTACATTATACACCACTGTGACAAATTATTCCTCAGAAACAACCCCAGGGATGAGGGGTCTGTTCTGACTCACAGTTTAAGAAGGGGGACAAACTGGGTAGTGGTGAAACACACTTTTAATCCCAGCACTTGGGAGGCAGAGGCAGGTGGATTTCTGTGAGTTCAAGGCCAGCATGGTGTAAAAAGTGAGTTCTAGGACAGCCAGAGCTACACAGAGAAACCTTGTCTTATAAAACCAAAAAGAAAAGAAGAATGAGAAGGAGATGGAAAGGGAGGAGGAGGAGGAGAAGGAGGATGAGGAGAAACAGGCCATCAAAGCAGGAAAGGCACTATTAGAAGCTTGAGGTGTCTGATCATATCATGTCTGCAATCAAGAGCGGAGTGGGAGGGAGGGAGGAAAAGAGAGGGAAGAAGGAGGAGAGATTGATGGAGGAAAGGAAAGAGGGAAAGAGGAAGAGGGGCTCTCTTCTTTGTTTTTATTCCACATAAGACTCCAGCCACTGGCATGGTGCTACCCACATACAGAGTGGGTCTTCCCTGCCCACTAAACCTTTCTGGTAACGACCTTGTAGAAGCATCCAGATATGTTTCCTGGCAATTCTAAATCCTTCCAATGTGTGTTAACTATCACATTTAGCTAATACCACCCAGCTATGCCAGGCAGGACTCCTCTTCTTGCCATACAAGGTAACTTCAGTTATTAGCTCACTTTATGGAGGTGGGAGTTATGTTTAAAAGATGAAGTCACTTCTCGAGGTCTTCCACCCAGAACAGGCAGCCATGAGGTTTGACACCTGATCTTTTTCAAGTTGTAGCAGTACACTGAGGAAATCTCCCCCGCCCCCCACCGAGGAGAATGACCAAACTAAGGGCAGAAGCAATGCAAAGGAGAAAGCTGGACTTCTGAGAACCTAGTAAGAAGAACCTGTGGGCAGAGTGGGCCACGGGGAGCTTTCTGGAAGATGAGCTCTTTCAGCAGGGCTTTAAGAGGATGTGTAGGAGGGGGCTGGATATGGAGGTCTTGGCAGTAGGGGCTGGATGCAGTGCGGGTACATCTGTCCTCCTAGCTCTGGGAGGTAAAGATAGGAGGATCCTAAAAGCTTGCTGACCTGCCTGTCTAGCCAAAATGATGAGCTCCGTGAGAGATCCTGTCTCAAAAATTAATGGAGAGCAATAAAGGAAGACACCTAGCATCAACGTCTGGCTTCCTTGTGCATCAGCCATTCACTGGAGAGAGACCTGTGGGTGCATACACTCACACATCAACAAACCATAGAGAGTAGATACATGTTCTGATGTTATCACCTGCTTCTCTATGTTTAGGTAAAAGGGAAAAGGGAAATGTACACTGATTGCTTAACTCACAAATACAGACTGCAGAAACTCTCCCTCAGAGTTCCCCAGCCCATGCTTTCACAGAGTACTCAAGCTGTGCCAAGGAAATGCTCTCTGAGATGCTTGGCCCGTGGTGTGGGGACAGGATGCTCATGTTCTCGGTGCGTCTGTGTTGCCTTCTTCGTGGCCTTCATTATTTGAATTTTCCTGTTTTTTATTTGACCCCTGTAACAAAAATATCTTCAATTATTTAAACTTACTATGTTCTGAGCAGTCTTGTGACAAGGAACCAATGTGACACAGCTGTCACAGTGATTGCTGGAATTGAATTACGTGGATTCTTCTAATCACAAGAGCTGGGGTCATTTTATACTTTGTAGGTAGTTAAGAGGAGAATCATTTGTACCCAGCCCAGCCTGTTGCTTCTAAGAGTTTTGGCTTTGTTCTCCTCAATTGTGAAATGGGGGTAGTGATGGTTTCATAGTGCCCAACTGATATATTAGAGAAGTCCAATTCATAACATTCTGTGATTTGTAAAAAAAAAAAATATTTTTATTTTTACCGATGCGCCCCTGTCTATATAGGTGTATGGCACCTGTGTGGGGTGTCCAGGGAGGCCAGAAGAAACCATCAGATCCCTTGAAGCTGGAGTTATTGGTGACTGTGACATGGTCAGCATCGGTGAACTGGGGTCCTCTGCAAAAGCAGTCAGTACGTGTTTTAACCATGGAACCAACTCTCCAGCCTCCTCTTTGTGATTTTTAAAAATCATTATTTTCTGTCACCAAGAACTTCTGTTGGCATGACAAGCTGGTCTGCAGAAAAAGGCTTAAATTACGGCAAAAAGAAAAGAGGAATGTCTTTGAAAATTCATTTCAGTTCGTGCATATTAATTAGAAGACTCTAATTAGTTCTGTATTTATCCCTGGGATTTTCTTAACCCAGTTTCCACACTGGTGCCGTTCACTCTCTCCTCTCCCTGCACCGTCGGCACCGATCTCAAGCAGCTGCTCTGGGTGGAGCTTGTAGACGCAATGGTGGTGAATCAAGAAGGGGCCATGCCCCCATTCATGCCTGGACCTCAGTAGGAAGCAGCACTCTGGGAGGCAAGGACAGACTTAAGTTGGATGGTTGGGGTGTTGATGAAGTCTCTCGGCAGATTTGATACACACTGTTCCTAAACCAGACACCAGGGTCAAAACCCCTGTGTCGGTTGCAGTTATCAAAAAGGAGACAAGACAAGATTCCTAGAAAACTAATTCCTATGGACTTCAAATACTCACTGGAAACCGGAAGGTGCTCGCCTTCTCTTTTGGGTGTTCTTCTAAGGCCCAGAAAATCAGAGATATTCATTAAAAAGTTGCTGGTGGGGACGTCCTTCTGTGTGATTGCGAAGTTGGCCTTTCTGGGAGCAGCTCCCTGCCTGCTTGACTTTAATGAACAGTTTCAAATGCAGATATATTCTATGGTCCTAGTAGTATTGATTTCTGGTGCTAGTTTAAAATAACCCAGCGTTATCCCGATCCTCTAAATGAATATTCTCAACAGGAATTCAAATGCAACTCCGCATTCTCGCCAGTGCTCGAAAATCTGGCCATGTCCCGTGTAGCTGGTTGTGTTCCACTCTTACCTGGAAGACGCACCTAGAGCAACCCTCTAGTGATCCGAATTTGAAATTCAACCTATTGTGCTTCCGTGAGAATGATAATGGTATTACATATTTACACAGCAGGCATTCTTAAACATGTGCAGTAAATACTTAAGTTTGATTACTGTCAGCAAAGTTGTGTCATTTATGTCTCTTTTCCTAATAACATCCCATGTCTTAGAAGTTGGTAGCAAGATGAAAATGCTTGAAGTAAGGGACTGGTCCAGGTGAACAGGGCCTCTAACTTCCCCGTTATCTTCTTCTCACCTCTGGGGAGCATGTGTTTACATGTGCACAGATCTGACCCACAGGGGTTCACTCTGCTGTGGTTTAGTGATGGAGGTCAGGCCAGGCAATGTCAGCATTTAATACTGGCTGTCCAGTAAAGTCTTCCATTGGGAAGTAGGTCTGTGCCTTTTGGCCTGGGTCAATGACCTCTTAGACATTTAAAACATGACAATAATGAGTGTTTGGCAGCGTTGTGGCAAAGTCTTTAAGGCTGGAGTTGTCATTCTGTGCTCTGGGAGAAGCCAGATGCCCTGCAAGAAGTGTGACTGCATTGAGAGCAAGGAAGCCCAAGAGACTCGCTTGGAAAGACTCTGGAGAGAGACGCCAAACAGGCTTCTCAGGGAGGGGCAGACATGCGAGTGCCAAAGCTTTCAGATAATTCTAGACTCCAGAACCATGGGAGATAATAAAACTGCTATTTTAAGCCATTAAGTTTTTGGGGTGTGGTGTGTTTTCCAGCATCTGAAAACCCAGAAGATGCTTGACTACACACCACCGTGTGTTTCTATTTCTGCAGTCAGGTGCTGGGATCTCTTGAGTCTGGTTTTAACAGGGTGTATAGGCATTGTGACTTTTCATGTGAATTCCAATTTCCTTAATTTTATTTTTGCCGTGCGTGTTTAAACAAAATTGTTATAAATAGAGATGTCTAGTTCTCTGGCATGATCTCCTTGTGAAACTACTATTGAATATGCAATAGGGAACACTGGGTTAGACAGGTAGCAAGAATTCATATTCCTAAGTTCATAAAAAGGAGAAGAAGGAAGTGAAAATGAGGTGGGCAAGGAAGTTAGCCATGAGTTAAGCATGGTAACTCAGCTTGGTAGTGGGCTGTCCTGGTGGACAGAACGTGCCTTTGTGTTTAGCATCCTTGGAGCTGCCATTGGGCTCTTTCTGCTCTGTCAGAAGCTAAGGCACCACAGAGCTTGCCAAGTTGACACACGTGCACTATAAAAGGCTCCGCATCCTCAGAAGACCCTGGCTTCATTATAATATCATTTGCATTGTGGGTTTTAAATTCTCCTGTAGGCTTTTCAAAAGGATCATGGGAAGAAGAGCCCTAAAAGGGAGATCCTATTTGCCTTGATTTTGACTCAGTGAGTACTTTGGTTTTTTTTCTTCTTTATTAATTTATTTATTATTTTTTATTCTATACATAAACAATCCTGTCTTTTTTATCAAGTAGAATGGGAGAAAGAGCCCTAGTGTGGTATTTTAGCTCTCTGGCTAGATTTCCTCCCTGTCTTTAATGACAGAACTTTCACAAGGCACAGAACATAAACACAGTGTGAACGATGCTGTGTTCACTCTGTCATCTTCTGTAGCAGTTGATGCCACCAAAATGGGTTTATGGGAAGTATATCTTGCTATGATTCTCTTTTTACTGTGTTATGGATTTTCCTTTATCTGTAGTCATTTGTGGACATTATGTTATCAGTGTGTGTGCTTCAGAGTAGATGTGCCGTTTGCTGCATGGTATGAAAACTGACTCAGAACTGAGGCTGTGGAAGACACTGGCTTGACAGGAAGCAGTTGTGCAGCCCGGGAGCTCTTGGCCTCTGTACCACTAAGTGATGCTTCTTTACTTTAGTGAGCCTGAAGGATGGGATTCAGCTTCCAGCTCATGGATTCTGACATGTGTTCATAGTGGAAGGTGCTGATGGGCCACTGGGCGCTCCACTGCCCAGTCTCTTGGCTGCTTGGCCAATGGACTCTGGGAATTCACCGTCTTTGCTTTCTCAGTATTGAGATAACAAATGTTTGTGCTGTTATGTCTGACTTTCTTGTGGGTTTGGGGGATCAAATTCAGGTCCCCATTCTGGCAAGTCAAGCCCTTTGCCAACTGACCCATCTCACTGCCCTCCCTCTGGTTTTTCTTAGGTTCTCACTTGCCCCCACTCTGGTTGCTTTTCCCCACACACCTGCCAGTTCCCATGTGCCGCCCTTCTGTCCTTTCATTGAACTAGTGTTGCTTTTATCGATGTAATTTTTATCTTTGCTAATGCCTCTCAGTGAGATATCAATTTCTCTGGAGATTAGATTTAGTTAAACATAACTGTGGGCTGAAATTTCAGAGGAAAGCATGCCAGCCCCTTCCATCGTTCTCCGTGGCAAGCATGGCAACCTATTCTATGGAGTGCAGTATAGTAGGGTCAGGCTTTCCAGTCCCACTTTTAAGGTAGCTTAGCCAAAGGCTCCCACTTTCCCCGGATTGCTCTTTCACGCAGGACTTAGCATCATTTGTTATTTCTGTTGCCATCCTTTTACCAAACTGATATTTAGTTCTTTGTCCATTCACTTCTTTAGCCTTTTCAAGATATGCATTAGTAAACTAAGTGTACAAAAAACCCTTATGTCCTCAGCGGCATCTATGTAGACATGGGAAAGTCTCATTTGATAATAGTAATGATAATAATGACACATTATTGCTAGATTATAACTGGTATGTTATTACATACTCACCACTTGAGAAATTTAAATACATGTGGGTTTTTTTTGTTGCTTTTTTTGTTTTTTATTTAGACAAAGTCTCACTGTGTAGGCTTGGCCCAGAACTTGTAGTGTAGACCGGGTTGGCCTTGAACTTTCAGTGATTCCCCCTTTCTCTGCCTTCAAGTTCTGAGCTCCAAACATGTGATCCACACGTGGCAATAACAAGGACTCTCACAGAGGGCTGGCTGCTCCATCTTAAATACGTTACACAGTTACTCTTAAAAACAGAAGTAGTCAATAGGGGCGCTGGATTTAATGTTACTTGCCCGAAATACAGTGTTTCATCGTTTATCTAAAGTATCCTACCTACCAAATTTTCTCATTATTTCTTGTAATTACTCCACTGGGCATTTACGCCTTTGAGTCAGACAGTCTCCACTGAGGTTCTCCACTCTTCCTCACGTGTGACCTAATGAACACATCGCTCACCCCTTCCTCTGCTCACACGCAACCGTAGAAGGGGAAATCAGGGGGGTGCCTGGAGTTGCTATTGCGAGCATCAGCTCGGCCAATCTGTGTGAGGAACTCTCCCGGTTTCATTGATTTTCAAATCCTACTGCATTGAGGGCCATTATACCTGACCCACGGATCTAAAAACACGAGGCTGGGTTTCAAATTTATAATTATTATATTAGAGATTTTAATTGAACCGAAGTGCCTCGGCTTGGCATAGACCAGCTGCCATCTCGAGCGAATCTCCTAGCTGAGTGGGGAAATTGCCCAACTGGCAGCCAAAAAGCTCCGATTTCTATTCCAAGTTCTGTCAATTATGAGGTTGGGGGGAAAATCACTTAACTGCTGTGGGTTTTAGACTCCTCTCTGTGGAAATAGGGAAAGTAATATTTTCCTTGCCAAGCTTATAGGACTCTTAAGAGAATTAGTTAGCATAATCAATGAGAGAATATACATACATATTTAAGAACAGTTTTGTTATCCAGTGGCGCACTCCGCAGTTGTAAAGGGGGCTGGACTAAAGGCTGGAGGGGATGCTAGGTTTCTTAAATTTTCTTTAGCTCAGTTTTTTTTCATTAAAAATTTTAAGACACAAACTATCTTTAGCAGCAGTCAAACATTTGGAAGGTCAGATTGCACCAACTCTGCTGGGAAATGTGTTCTGAGTTCATTACGTATATGCACCGAGGAGTGTTAGATGTTGTAATGGGGAGATAAGAGGGTAGTTCCTGTTCCTATCTGTTCCTCACAGTGGCTCTCAGTTGGGCTTCTGTCATGGAGGGAAGGGGATGTTATCGAGAGCCAAGGGGAGTCATGGCATGCTGGCATTTGATGGAGAGGAATTAGGAATCATGAAATCTTTCTGGTACGTAATCTGACGTAAAAAGGAATTCCCAGGGAGCCGCTGTGAGCAGGGCCTTGTGTCTGATTCCGATGGATGGGCACACATCACGCCGCAGGTGCGCACCACAGCGATGTTTATGGGAAACAAAGTCACGCTTCACATGTCCATCAATTGAAAACGCCTCCCCCACCTCTCTCAGAAGCAGGAGTTTCACTTCCTAAGCTGAAGCTGTAGTCTGTGACCTTTGTGCCTTGATTCTCTGCTGACGGCCGTGATACAGACAGCAAGGTGCAGGTCAACAGCTGTCGCTGGGGAAAGAACAGGCGTAGCTGTCAGCCACCGTGGCTGTGGGAAATGATATTCTCTGTTAGTCTTCGAATTTATGGCTTGTTGTTTTCGAATAGGCAACATATTCCCGAGGTTTAAAAACCAAAACATCAAAAGGATGTGCTGCTTTGAGAAGTCCCACTTCTACTTTAACCTGATGGATCACTTCTCCTCCCCTGCTCCAGTGACATGTAGTTTCCTAGTGTCTTTGGCCTCCCGGTGCAAATAGTGCTGTTCCCTTCTCTACTCACCCCCCCCCCCCCCCCCCCGTGCAAATGGTGCTGTTCCCTTCTCTACTCACACCGCCCCCCCCCCCCCCCCCTGCTAGCACAGAAGCACTTGAGCATTGGCTAGTTAATAGGGTCTTCATTCTCTGCTCATCTGTCTTCTCACCTCCCTTGGCTCTGCGCTGCCCTCTCATAATGCAGGGATCCACTTCATCCACTGTCCCCTCTTCTGTAGTCTCAGCTCAGGTCCCTCTGGACTGCCTGAGCCGCAGTCTGCCTTCTTGGGGTGTCCTACCTCACATCCCCATGTGGACTTCTAATGTCCAGGTCCCATTTGTCCTTTATTTACTCACATACTTTCTCAGGATGTGTCCTTCAGCCACTCTCAGAGAAGGGGTAGAAATGTTTTAGACACTACATATTTGAACATAATTCCTAAGTGCTCATGATGTTTTGTTATTCTTATAGAGAACTCAAGATTTGAAGATAGACTTTATTGGCAGCATAGAGTAGTCACTAGACATAGTAATAAGCTAATGAATTTACCTAAAGTTTTAAGTTTCTGAATTTAGTTCCTTCCCTAAATGGGAACATGGATATATTTGTTCTGGTTATATTTCAAAATGATTCTACCTATAATGGGATACAAAGAATGATTTGTCAATACAAAAAAATGATGAAATTTGAGGGCCATTCTTCAATTTGGGTCTCTCATCTTTTCTATCAAGGGTTCCCCTTGAAAATGATAGAGTTTGGCTGCAAAATTAACTCCACTGAAGACTAATCATGGTGTCACTCAGCTTAGGAAGGAAAGCCTCAATATCTGCTGCCGGTGTTTCCCCTTCGTTCCAGGAACTCTGACTCCGCTCACCAGCTCTCTTTTCCTTTTCCCTCTCATTGCCTGTGCTAGGTGGTTCATGGCCACACTGAAGAGCCACTGCTTACTTCCAGAAAGGGATTTGTTAGCATGTCCCTTTCCATCCATCAAGCATTAAACACATTCCCCTCCTTTATACTTTTTTTTTATCCCTCTGTCCCTCCCTCCCTGTCCCCTGTGAGAGACAGAAAGACACACACAGAGAGAGTCTTCTACTTTATTCTTAATTCTGTTTTTTTGTGTCTTCTTCAACCCCCACAAATCCTTTTTGAAGGAAGTAGGGGCACCAATAATGGACTATAAGTTCACAGGTATCTTGCTCCAATCCAAAATGCATGGGCTTTCTGAAGAAAACATTGCTTTCCGCTCAATTAAAAAATTATTTTGTGCTGATATATTTGTCATAAAATAGTACCAGATATCTCTAATCATTTCTACAAGAATACCCAACCACTAGTTAGTCAGATGTAGTAAGTGGGGTATAGAAATACATGGTCATTGGCATCTTCTTCTTCTTCTTCTTTTTTTTTTTTACATTAGTTATAAACTGAATGGCCTAGTAGCCCAGATTTCTTATAAACTCTTATAGCCTATATGAACCCATTATTGTTGTCTATGTCAGCCATGGGGCTCGGTATGTTATTCGACAAGGCAGTCACATCTTGCTTCTTCTGTGGCTGAGACAGGACTGCAGAATAGGACTTCCTTCTTCCCAGAATTCTCCTGTTCTCATTGACCTGCCTATACTTCCCATCTGGTTGTCCCGCCTATACTTCCTACCTGGCTATGGTCAATTAGCAAATATAATTGTCAGAATATAGACCACTGTCCCACACCACTTCCCCCTCTTTTTAAAAAAATAAACAAGAACTCTGAATATAATATCCTTTGTTTAGCTTTTCTCCTGACCATTATCCATAACAACTTGTAACCAACATTTTAAACAAAGGGAAATATCTATAGTCCATTTTTTGGGAATATGGACATAGTTTTCCAGGCTACTTCCTGCTGGTTGGGGGTGCTGATAATCTTATGGCGACCTAAAGAAAATTTAGAATTATGATCAACTCATGACTGGAGTATCCTGTGAGTCTTGATCATCTCAGGCAGCAGTCTTGAATCTATTCTGGATGTAGAACTCAGACATCTGGGCTATCTATTCCTACTGGAGATTTCTCAGGTGGTCTTCCTTGATCAAAGCTGACCATTTAACTCAAAATGAACCCACAGCCTCTCATTTCCTATGGAAATAAAACACAAAACCTCTTCTCCAAATAACATACCTTTAGACTTCAATTTTGAAGCCAAGGTATTTTCAAAATACCTATCTTGGATTAGTTCAGTATTTATAAACAAATACCTTTTAGCAGCTATTGCTCCTTCCTCAGCATCCTGGGTTCAGTACCCCATAAAGCTTGCGATTGCTCCTCTGTTTACATGTTGGCTTTCACAGCCCCTAAGAAAAATAAAACAGACACAATAAATTCAATTGATTCTAAAAATAAATGAAAGTAGCGGTGACAATGCCAATGGTAGCTAACATTCATGGAGTTCACATTTTGAATCAGATGCTGGGCTATATTTAAATGCACTATTTAATTCTCCCATTGACCCCATGAGGTTGCATTGAATTTCTTCCTTGCTCCGCAAGTGCCTGAAACTCTCATTTATAGATACATCTACTTCTTATATGCCCTCTGCCTGGTGAGCGCTGCTAGGGAGAATTCATCCCAGCATGCACCTGGGCACTATTGAAAGTGCTATTGCAAACCTTATTCTGATCTGCTCCAGAGACTATTCTAAGCTTTGTGGTTCCTGGAGCCTGCTGCTCCTGTTCTCATTCCTTCCTGGATCCTTTTTTCTTCTAATGAAGAGCACATCTTCTACTCTTCTATGCTGTTCTTCTAACTGTTTGAGCCAGGGTCTCTTGATGAGCCCTGTGTGTGCCAATCCCACTGAGTGTCCAGGGGATTCTCCCTGTAGGGTCGTGGGTATTCAAGACCAGTGCACTACTGCACCTGGCTTTTCAGCATGTGTCAGGATCTGAATTAGGTTGTCCAGAAGTCAAGGCAAGCGTCTTATCCACTGAGTCATTTCGGTGCCATCACTGGGCATGTGGGGCACCTGGAAACTTTTAGAGATTCCTCAGTCTAGTTTGTGTCCCTAAATAACAGGGTTTCACAGGCCCATATTAGAGATCAGGAGACCTTGTAGGTCTCCTGCTTAAAACCCCTGGTCAAACCCAAAAGTCATATTGTCTCCTGTAATCATGGTTGGTCCCTCGCCTTCTAGCCATTCTTATCTTCTTTTCTGGAAGACTACCCCACTTTACCACTGTTCCCACTTCTGAGATTTTGCCATAATCCCCACCCTCTGTACCCCTCGCTGTAGCTCTGAAGTGAGCTGGGATTTATTTCCTCTCATTCAGTCAGGACCTTTACCCAGGAAACCACTTGAAGAAGACTTTACAATATTCAACTTACCACCCTGATATTTCTTTCCTAAATCTCTCTCATCAGAGCCATCAGCTACCACATGTAAAGATGCTCTGAAACAGAAGGTGGATGAATAGTGTCGGGGAAGAAACACCTCCAGCAGGAATCTGAATCCAGGCTTTTCTATGAGCACAACAAGGAAAGCAGCAGACATTTGGCATGATTTGCTTTGAAGCTCATTGATCACCTTTTAAAATGCAACAACACAGATTTAGACTTTCTTCTTAAGTGGGGAGGTGACATTGACTTCTAAATGTGGTTTCTACCAATTCTAGAAATGCCACAAATCCTCTGTGTTCTTAGAGTCTGTAAAGCCCCTTGGAAGCCGCCAAAGGTCACGTCCCTGCCATGTGTACATTCCTGGAAGATCCTGCCGTAAAGGAGTGGGTAACTTTCTGTATCCCTTGGCAGGGCAGCTCAGGGGCTGAACTCCGCTTCTTTCTGTGTTGATTTTTTCCCACCCATAATGCCAGAGTCTGTCCCTTCTCTCAGTACTAAGGAAAGCAGGTGAGAGAGAATAGTGGAAGAGAACAGAGAGTAGAGTAACTTTTCCATCACTACCGTGCCACTGCTCAGGTCTCGACCCCACTAGAGCTGGCCTGTCTCCATTGTGCTCTCATATGTGTGCAGTCATGTGCATGTTTTTACCAGTGAAATCTGGGGCAAACCGTGGAGAGCGATGCTTGTTCTGTTTTTGTTTTGTTTTGGTAATGGTTTTTACTATGTTGTGATGAACATGTTTTTATTTTTAATGGCTGCCTGGCATTCTATCATGGAGGTATTCATAATTTATTTAACAAATCCCTGGTTGTTGAACATTTAGGCGCTTTCCAATTTGTGTGCTTATAAATAAATAATGCTACATTTAATAACCTTGAGCATAATTGCGTGTGCATTGCTGATCATTTCTTTAGGACAGAGTTTTAAATGCTGAGTGTTGCTGGGTTTCAGGGTAGGACCAGCACTTGTGACTGACTGCATTCTAGTAAACCATCACAGAGAGGGGTTAGAGGGAGAGAGAAGGAGAGGGAAGGGAGAGAAGAAAGGAGAGGGAAAGGAAGAAATATTGAGAGCAAGATTTAAGGGCTTGGGATGTTTTTTGTTTCAGATCCTCTAGACAAGGACTTTAAACATTTTTCTGTTCACTACTAATTTTCACCTGAGAAATCTTGATGAGACACTGGGCATACAGATGTGTAGATACAAACAGATAAAATAGACACACAAACACTAGTAATTGTAAAGTTGTACTGTCTACTGAAAAGGAAGCAGGTCTCTACTCTAATGAGATGGATGTGCTTGTTTATTTTTACATAAATAATTAATTCCTGGCCGAGTACTTGACACTGCAAGACACGCAGAATGTTTTTGGTACTTTACAGGGTTGATCAGTAATTGATTCTGTGCTAGTCAGTGCCAAGCATGCCCCTTCACAGAAGTGTTATAATACAAAATAGTAGATGTATGTTCAGGGCATTTCAGAAATGATTGGAAATTCTTTCCTCATCCTAAATCAAAACCCATATAACAGTCTTTGTTGTTGTTAATGACACCCAGATTAGCATCTCAAGTAGAGATTTTTAAACCATCTTCTAACACAATGCAATCCAAAGGTATACTAATTTGATTGTAGAGAAATGATGATAGGGATTATTTAAAGTATTTTCTGTAATTAAATGGTTTAATAGAAAGCTTTGTGTGTCCAGTAAGACTCTGCAGTGCATAATGTACAGTATCCCAGCTGAGCAAAACTGTTTTAGGCAGTGTGCATTGGTGTTGAGTGTCGCAAAGTGTCTGTGCTGTGTTAACCACTAGGTTGGTGGCCAGCGGGAGAGCGCAATAGCTAAAGGTGCTTGCCAAAAACCTGATGATCTCAGTTCGATCCTCAGTCCCACATAGCAGGAGAGACCCAGCTTCTGCAAGCTGTCACTGCCATGTGCGTTGTCCTCCTCCCACCTCCAATAAATAAATACACGCAAGGAATGGAAGGGCTGCAGTGGAATCACCTGAGCTTCGGGGTTCATTAGGAGATGGGTTCTCTCTTGGTCATTGCAGTCTCTGAAAGCTTTTTCTGTTAATAATTTTCTTGATGAACCATGTTTCATGTGACCTTGGGGGTCACAGGCCACACAGTTTAAGAAGCCAGGTTCTTAACTACGTGGTGGATTTCTGAAGAAGGCCGAAATGTTTTTAACAGTCTGGATGCAGGCAGCTGGGCCACAGGTGAAGCTGAGACTGTTTTCTCTGCAAGAGTTCACACTTGCTAATGACCGTGTCCTAGGCTTTTGTTCACACTTGCTAGTGACCGTGTCCTAGGCTTTTGTCCACACTTGCTAGTGACCATGTCCTAGGCTTTTGTTCACACTTGCTAGTGACCGTGTCCTAGGCTTTTGTTCACACTTGCTAGTGACCGTGTTCTAGGCTTTTGATTTGTTGCTGTGATAAAACATCTAAACTAATAGCAAATTTGGGGGGTCATTTAGCTTAAAATTTTAGGTTATAGCTCACTGCTTTGAGGAGGGCACCAGGGACTTGAAACAGTTCACCACATCATATCCACAGGTAAGGGTAGAGGGAAATAAATCATCCACACTCCCTGCCTGTGCTTAGCTTGATTGCTCCACTCTTCTCTAGCCCAGGGATATACCTAGGGGCTGGTGCCACCTACAGCGCTTCTGGTCTTCTCATTCTCACACCGTGGGATGGTCGTCTTGTACCCTGTAAAGATTTGTCACTTGTTTTGTTTTAATAAAATGCTGATTGTCCAGTAGCTAGTCAGGAAGTATAGATGGGGCCACCAGAGGAGGAGAACTCTGGGAAGAGGAAAGTCTCAGTCTGAAGTCATCACCCAGATACAGAGGAGGCAAGATGAGAATGCCTCACTGATAAAAGGTACCAAGCCACGTGGCTAAGAGTTAGTTAATAAGAAGCATGAGCTAATAGGCCAAGCAGTTTATAATTAATGTAGACCTCTGTGTATTTCTTTGGGACTGAATGGATACCGGACCAGGAGGGACAGAAATGTCTGTCAACATTTCCACATCAGTGAACCTAACTAAGACAATTTCCTACAGACAGACCCACAGGCCAGGCCAACACTGCCCATCTCTCAATGAGACTTTCCCCAGGTGATTCTAGGTTGTGTCAAGTTGTCATTTAAAGCTGACAATCACAGGCTTGTTCTGAGTTTTCTTAGTTCTTTGAATGTTTTGGAGTTTTTTATTCTTTTCAAAAGAGGTAATGGTTCTAATTTGGTTTCTGCTGCTGTAATAATGCTGACTGAAAACAACTTACCAGAGAAAAAAGTTGATTTGCCTCACATTCCCACAACACAGTGCATCATGGGAAGTCGGGGCAAGAGCTCAAGGCAGACATTGAAGCAGAGACCACGAACTGCTTGCTGGCTTGTTCCACATGGCTTGTTCAGTGTGCTTTCTTATACAACCCAGGGCCACTTATTCAGAATGATATCATCCACAGAGGCCTACGCCCATACACATTAATCATCAATCAAGAAAATATCCCAGAGATGTATCGTAGGCCTATCTGATGGAGGCAATTTCTCAGTGGAGGCTCCCTGTTTCCGTGTGACTCTGGTGTGTGTTAGGTTGAGAAAAATAACCAGCACAGAGGATCTAGTCTTTCTCAGGCACTGTGCCTACCCTGGACTTACAGAGGAAAATGAGCCCTTAAGCATCTCACTTGCAGGGCAGGACCCAGGCAGGGAAAAGTCATATGTGGGTCAGAAGCGCTGTGGGCACAGTGAAGACTTCCCCAAGTCTTGGAGCTGAGGCATCGGCCGAGTGCAGGAAACTCTGTGCAGTGCTGTGGTGGTGACATGGACGCTGTATCTTTCTTTCATGGCAAGGGGCACATCTCACCATGTTGAAATGCACGTGACTGTGGTAGTGAGTAGCAAGTCAAGGGCACAGTAAAGACATTGCTCTGGGTGCATGTGAGTAGGATGTCTAAGCCCTGCTGCACAGCTGCTGCATCTGTGCAGACTGCGACCCCTCAGTCCTAGACTCTGGTTGGTTGGTTCATCCACTGACCTCACGTGTCAAGGCTCACATAGCACTGACTTGTATGTGGGGCTGTAAGGATAGTGGCAGCTGTTGGGAAGCTGAACAGAGCACACATTGTGAAGGCCTACGTGGGACAGACAAGAAGCGTCTGCATTGTTTGGCAGCTGTTGAGGGACAGTTGTTTCATCCATGACAGAATAGCTGTGGGGAGAGAGAGGGTGCGTGTCCTCACGCAGGTGATGAGCACAGTAAGTCACTGTCATCTTCTGCTAGCCTAACACGTCCACAGTCTGTGTTCCCCTCCCATCCACCCCCAGAATAGCAACCGCATGCTATTAGCTCTGTACTTACCGACTTCACATGTCTTTGAGGAAAATATTGTCATATTGGAATCAGGCAGTGGAAGCTTACAGTTTCGAAGTCGGCTTCAGGTTGGCAAAAGGTGGCAGCCTCAGGAGGAAGGATTCAAAAAGTGCTAATAGTAAAACATTACCTGTTTGGGTGCGTCTAAAAGTCCTCGCTATTTGTTGTGACTGGTGTGAAAAGAGTCTGCAAATGGGAAAACTGTGTCCTGGCCAAGACAAATTCAGACTCCTCATATCGCAGGACTGCTGTATTTTCTTTCCCCAGCACTCCCTGGCCGTTTATATCAGAAAATAAAACAGTTTGACTAAAAAATGAATAAAAATGCTCAGATTTCTATTAGCGAGGAGACTCATTTCCTGTTTGTTTTGTTTTATGCATTTGCTTTGCTAACACTTGTAAATCTGGACGGAACTATTAATATGTAGAAAACAAATGATCAATGCAGCATGAATTTTAATTGTTCTTCATAATAAAAACCTGGAGTCAGCTAATGGGGTGAAAGCTGAAGGGTCAGAGGAGGAGAGCGGCCAGTCACTACAGAGACCTTGTACCTCTGCCGAGTCCCCCAACTGAAGGGATGATCCTGTGGCCACGAATCCTCAGACTGCATCTCCAGACTGCACCCTCAGATCGCCCCCAGACTGCATCTCCAGACTGCACCCTCAGACTGCATCTCCAGACTGCACCTCAGATTGCCTCCACACTGCATCTCCAGACTGCACCCTCAGATTGCCCCCCAGACTGCATCTCCAGACTGCACCCTCAGATTGCCCCCCAGACTGCATCTCCAGACTGCACCTCAGATTGCCCCCACACTGCATCTCCAGACTGCACCCTCAGATTGCCCCCCAGACTGCATCTCCAGACTGCATCTCCAGACTGTACCTCAGATTGCCCCCAGACTGCATCTCCAGACTGCACCCTCAGACTGCATCTCCAGACTGCACCCTCAGATTGCCCCCCAGACTGCATCTCCAGACTGCACCCCCAGACTGCATCTCCAGACTGCACCCTCAGATTGCTCCCAGACTGCATCTGAGTTCCTGTCTCCTCCCACCTTATATTCCTCTCTCTGCCCAGCCATATCACTCCTGTCTCCACCTCTCTGGTGCTGGGATTAAATGCGTATGACTCCCAAATACTGGAATTAAAGGTGTGAGCCACCATCACCTGGCTCTGTTTCTCTTTTAGACTGGATCATTCTGAGGGTGGCCTTGAACTCACAGAGATCCACCTGTCTCTGTCTCCTGAGTGCTGGGATTAAAGGCGTGCGCCACCACTAACTGGTCTCTAGGGCTAATGAATGGCTTAGGTCTGTACTCTGATCTTCAGGCAAGCTTTATTTGTTAGATCACAAACAAAATGTCACTAGAGATCAGGTTTTTATTTTATCATAGAAATCCTCTCATCAATAAACTTTCCAAGCTAATTTCTGAAAACTATACACATTTTGTCTATATTGCCTTTTCTTTGAAATATAAATACATCATGGTTATGTTTCCATGTTTCAAGTGTAAATGTAGACATTTGTAATTGGTCATTTTTCAGAAGAAAATTTATTTTATAGTTTATTTTCTGTCTTTCCTTAACTATGCGAGCTTCACTTGGGATCAGAACATGTAGTTCCTAGGAGCTGGCAGCATATTTTCGTTCGGATCCCCCACATGGAATGCTGAAACCCTACTTTCCAGAGCCTTCACCATAGCCTGACGATCAGTGCTATAATCTGAGTCAGACATCTCAGATGCAGTTTTGGGTTGGCCGTCTTCTCACCCCACTGCCCCTCTACATAGCTGACATGACGGTAGATGTTGTACGTATTGGTGAGTCGTCTTACTCTGTCTGTCCATCAGTTTATGATGTACAGAGAGGTGTGCATCCATCCGTGAAGAACATGGTGGTGCTTAGTGGTGCTGAGACGCAAGTGCCCTTTGCACAGTTGGATGGAAGGAGGGGGCAGGGCTGAACCTGCCACTACTGTCTCCTTCCCTCCTTCTTCCCCACTGTCTCTTGATGTTAGAATACTCCTGAAAATTCAGACTTTTGATATAGAGTAGATTTCCTATAATTTTTATGATAAAGGAAATGATAATTTTGATAAAATTGACCATGCTTAATGGAAATATCAACTCATTTCTGTAGCTACTCACTCTTGGTCCATTCTTATATTTGACTTTTAGTGGTTTTGTCAGCTAAATAATTGCCCACAAACACAATGAACAAATCTACAAGAAAATTCTTTAGAAAGGACATCAGAGAGAATGGACAGGACTGGAGGAAGGCCTGGTTTTATGAATGTCACCTCTCATCTCCAACAGCGGAATTCTGCAAACTGTCACCTGCCCATATGTGAACTATTGATGTGTAACTATTTAGCGATGGGTGAAGATTTTCTTCAGTCATTGATGGCCTACCCTGGGCTAAATAGGTTGGTTTGGCAGCCTAAATCATTTGATACTTTAATCCTTCTGGCGTCTAGGAATAAATAGCCCTCATGGTTAAGCAGTTAGTACCGGAGTGAGCTATACTGCGTTTGGTAGTCTGTGCACAAGGAAAACAAAAACTTACATATCTACAAAGTTTTGTATACAAACATTCATAGATTCTTATTCTTGAAAGACAAAAGATAGAGTTGACTTAATGCCTATAAACTGAAGAACAGCAGGTAAAACAAAGTCTGGTAACTATAAACAGATAGTTATTTGTGTGCCATGAAAGAGAAATAAAATGTAATACAAGCCAGTGTGTGAATGATCCCTGAAAACATTATGGTTCATCAAAGAAGCCAGTTACAAAACCCATATATTGCATGACTGCGCTTATATACAATGTTCAGAACAGGAACTGTGGACAGTGGATCGGTGGTTACTTAGGACTGAAGAGCATTAGGGATGTGGAATGACAGCTGAAGGGTGCACTGCACTTCTTAAATGTGGCTTGTGATAGTCGCACATGCTAAAATCCACTGGATGTTCTTCACTTCCACTGAATGATTGTGTGCTTTGTGAGCTGCATATCAATTAAGGCATCTGAGAAAATATAGCAAGAAGTGATAAAGCTGAAAAACCTAAAATTCAAGCTGTTTGCATAGGATGCGAGGTTGGCACACACCAGAGAGGGACATCTGAGTGGCTTCATAGCAGCAGTGCACTGTCTCTAAGATGGGTTAGGCACATGCTTTTGTGTTCAATTTGCTACTATTTTTATTTAAGTTACATACATATATCAAGAGCACTGTTGGAATTTATGATGCATCTCATGAGTGAATAGAGAGAAAACCAAGGAAAAATTGCATTTTGATGTATAATGGAAACAGTCGTTCTGTGGGGACACAATGTTTTATCTGACTATTTCTCATCAGCAAAGTCTCCATCTACTGTATTTCTGGAATGCAATGTGCATCTCCAGTGTCCTAGTCAAGGAAACAGGATGTGAAATGTGGTCTCTGTCTGAAGAAGGTGTTGAGTAACTGTGTAGTCATTGTGGCTGTGTCTGGGACCTGTTACAAGAGCTTGCTGTGTTATCTTTAATTCATAATGACCACAAGAACGGGGTTTATGACCTCTCTTTTACTAAAGTTAGAACAAGGTCTTGGAGAGATGCAGTGTCCAGAATAAACGAAGCAGTCAGCGGGAGAACTTAATGAAGCCTTGCCTGTCAAATGCTCGAGTCTTTGCTTTTCTCTATGACAGCCTGTTAGCACGTGTAATGCTGGTTGCTGTTTGGTGAACTGAAACCCATCCCGCTTTGACAAACTTCATAAAAATAGCATGTCCCTCTCTCAGTTGAAAACCACAATCATTTTTCTTCTTCGTCAGACAAAGTAACTTTGTCAAGTCTTGCCTCGTTGATTTTGCAGGGAGGACTAACTTTCTAGGTATAAAATTATATGATATGTGTCTGAGATTTTTATCTTTCCCATAGAGTTTTAGACATGCTCTTTCCTCTCCTCTCATAAATTCGCCTGTAGAATCCTAAGCCTGGACTATTTTCTAATCTGAGAATCTATTTCCAAAAAGGAAGCATCACTGCAGAAGGCAGTGACCAAACCAGAGGAGTAGTGCATTGGGAGGTGCTGCTGGAGCCCAGACTGTAGAGGGGAGGGAACTCAGAGGCTACCATTCCTGCTCTGCCTCTCTCTTTTTGTTTTGTTTTTTTCTTATTAAAATGGCACTTGAGTCTGGAGTAAGCAAAGTCTGTCTGGTTGTTGATGACCACTGCATGCCTACAATCTTACAAACCTCGATTATGTTCTGAGATTTACTGATCCCTCTTTTCAGTGATTATGCTTTGATCTCCAGTTCCTTGAGAGGCAGGGTCTCTGGCTTTGCTTCAGACACACTCAAGGGTGCAAACTTGCTTTGAGATCCTGGTGTGTATGTGTGTGTGCGCACACGCGTGTGCTCGTGCATGGCTGGGGGCAGTGGAATGACACTATAGTAAAGCATAGCAGGCTAAAGACCCCAAAGTAGACTTTTCTTTCAACTCCAGGAGAAGAGCTTTCAGAGAGTTGACACTTGAAATGATCTGTAGAAATGAGCTGAGTTGGGAGGAATTTGACTGCTGAGGAAAATTATCAAACTTCAGCAGGGGTGAGGCTGACAGTGTAGGCCTGGGACAGGTTGTGAAGGACTTAACACTCGTGTCCTGGACATTTTATGGCTGGTTTAGACAGGGGAACTTCACAGGACCGGATTGCTCTGGAGTCATTACTCTGATAGTGACGTCGAGGATGAAGTCATATTTGAGAGAGATGATGACATTACTTGGTCACCAAGTGACTTGCACAGTTGATTGATGACTATATATGACTAAAGTTTGGAAACTACTATCTTAATTTTCACATAAATCCCAGTTTAAGAAGTGTAAAAAAATTGTGAAAAATATGCATTTTTAGGATTAGTATAAATTCTTAATAAATAAATAAATATTTGCCAGAAGACAGAATCGCTTATCTGTGATGTTTCAGTTTGACTGTCATCTTGACACACTTTGGAACATCTAAGAAGAGAGCTTCTTTGAGCAAATACTAGTTAGGTTGGCTTACAGCGATGCCCGTGCAGGGTTGTTTCGTTCCCATTAGTCGACGTGGGAAGACTTCCCACTGAGTGTGACTCCATTCTCTGCATTTCTGTCCTGGATTGCTTAAGTAGGCATGCATTCATTCTCTTTTTGCTCCTGACTTGCTGCTTTAGGTTTCTGCTGCCTTCACTTCCCCACATGATGAACTAACTGTGTGCTACATGAACCGTTTATCCCCTGAATTGATTTTATCATGGTATTTGGTCACAACAATTGGGAGGGAAAGTGAGACACCATCTTTTCTGTCTGTATCTGGGGTATATTTGGAATGAAACAATTACCCAAGAAATTAACACTACACTTCATCTCTGAGTCATAACTTCCCTTAGTTTGGTAAATTCTGAAAGAAACCACTGGTTGATTCCTTTGAGGCCTTGTCTTTTTGTAGGGGTGACAATCATCCCTCATAGAAAGAATTTGGGGAAACCAAACCAGAATTGAGAAGTGAGTACGGTAGCTGTTTTGTGAGAGCAGCATTGTTTGGTGTCTATTTCAGGCCCAGCTGGTGAGGCTGTGCTGTGGGACCCACTGACCCCCAATGGGGTCATCATATGGTTCGAGAAACAGGGGGAAAAACCAGTGAGAAGGTCACTTTATGCTTGAAAGAAATCCCCAGGAACAACTTCGAGGTCAGCCTGGGAGATCTTGCTCTAAGGAGGGTGGTGTGCAGAAACATGGCAGAAGTTCACTGTGCCTGCTTTCTCAAGCCCCAGCAGGGTGTTTCTTGGATCTTGGTCTGCCAGGCCTGTTGTTGCCCAAGTCAACTTAGTGGGATTCCAGCCAGGAATGTGTAAAGACAGGGGCAGCTGAGTCTGCCTTGACCTCTGGATTACAGTTTGTTTCTGAGGCTGTTTGGTTTCAGTTCACACCATTTGCAGGGCTGCTCAGAGGAAGACAGCAAGCTGTCTGCCAAATGGAGGTGCATACTTAGCATTCCCCATGCGTTCGTACTTGTGCAACCCAGAAAGAGTGCAGTGCTCTGGGCGAGGAGAGAGGGGTGGAGGGAGGCGGTGGAAACTGCTGTCTCCCTTAGGATAACAAAGGGCCTCTTCTAGGGCAGTTCCTGGAGATGAGGCTTGTGAGCATGCCACACCATGTGGAAGATGGAAGGCCTACTGTTTCTACAGGAAAACATGGTAGAAAGCTCATGGATTCCCTTCCCTTGGAATAACTAGAGTGGTTCTGAAGCCCATTTATTTTGGTTTTCAAAATTAAGTTGAAAATGAATCCACCACAGATAACCAAAAGAAAAGAACAGTACTAATGACTTACATCTTTTGGGGGTTCACAAAGAATTGTAATTTAGGAACAAAGTTAGAATTTGGAGGTTATACACAGCCATACCAAAATTGATGAATGATAGAGATGTAATAAGGAGGAGGATACATTTTGGGACCACTAGGGAAAGTGCATAGTGGAAGAGAAAGGAATATAAGCAGGACCATTTCACTACGGCTTTTATTTATGCCGACATAGGTCCCTGCCGCTCGCACTGAGAGCACTCTCTTTCTTGGTAAGGGTAGCTACTGTGGCAATGGGAAATTTATTCTGTTTTTTAGACAGATCTGAAGAGGGTGGAGCTTCTTCTGCATCTGTCATCCCTGTTGCCTTCTGCTCACAATAATCCTTTTGCCAAAGTTAAGTTTTGGAGTGGCAAATTTTGATTCCCTTCCGTGCAGATACTCCTTCCTCTAGCATATGCATATGTGTGTACTCCTCCCCACCCCTGCCTTGCAAGACAGATAAAAATAATTTCTGTCCCAAGGCCTAACTGTCTAGATAAAAGACAGTCACCCCAGCTGGGGTGATCTGTGTCTGTCTGCCTTGTTTCTGGCAAGTGCGTCCTCTGGAAAGATATTTTGGAGAGGGGAGGGAGGCTGCTAAACTTAGTCTCAGGCTGCCCTAGCTCAGGTTAGGTGATGGCTCAGTTTGTTTCTTCCTTTATGAAACAGAGGGGAGGGCACCTCCTCTGTAGCTTGTGTTGAAGGTTTGTCGAAGGGTCAATGAAAATTCTATTAGTATTCTCTGTGATGATTAATGTTTGGATTTTGTTCCCTAAAACAACAAACATGCAGATACAGGATCTAATTTCAGAAAATTCACCGGTACCAAAACACAAGGAATAAGAAACATGAGATTGAATATAGCTATGGTCTCAGAGCTGCGAAGTCTGGTCATTGACTTCATGACGGTTAGGTGGTAAGATTGGCATTCATGCCCTCGGCAACACAGGTAGGCAGGTGAAGGGCCTGGACTGTGATAGCTTGTAGGCTAAATGTGCCAAGAGAGGGGGCCATTAGGGTCACCCAGCCTAGTGCCCGCTCTCTGGAAACTTCTGACTAGTTCAGCATGGCAGTTTGTTGGCAGCTTCTGCCCACCTAACAAATACTTAGTTCTATTAATCTAGTGGCTGTATAGGAGACCCCGTCAAATAGGGCCTTTTTGGAGGAGTTTGTAATCAGTAATTGCCCTGTCCACTGGGGAATGAAGGTGAAGTTGGAAAGCCTAAGAGAGATCAATGGTACTTACTGCGACAAAGGCGTCAGATGAGGCAGCCATCTTGTGCTGTTATTACTTATTATCCACTCTCCATCCTGTTTGTGTTGCTTTCAGAGATGGTGTTGGGGTCATTAGCAAAGAGTAGGGTCTGACAAGAGCACATTCAGTCAGGAGACATTAGAACAGATCAGTGCAAGTGCTGAGAACACTTCCCCAGCCGCTCTTACCCAAGGCTGCCCCGTGGGACTGCATGGCTTCTCTTGAGTCATCAGTGCCAGAACACCAGATGTGCGCAAATCCTTGCCACCAAAGGTGCATGGAAGCCCTACCTACTCTTCCGATCAGGACCTTCACACACTCAGCTCCCGGGAACCATCCATGGTATACTTTACATATGTATATACGCTGTAGTATATGGAAGTAAGACTTTGCGTTAGGAATCTGTCTGCAACAAAATGCCTGACTGAAGCAACTTAATGAAGGAATTGTTTGTTTTGGCTCATGGTTTAAAGGAACCTTGTAATGGGAAGTCTTGGTGGCAAAATCTCGAGGCAGCTAGTTACAATTAGGAAGAGGGCAATGGATGTCCAATTTATTTTCTCCTTTTTATTCAATTCAGGATCCCAGCCCAGGAGATAATACCAGCCAAAACTGCAGTGGCCTTCTTCCTTGAAGTAATGCTATCTTGACACTCCTTAACAAGCATGCCCAGAGAATAATATAACCTTGGGATGCCCAGAGGTGTATCCCTTGATAACTAGATCTTGTCACCTTAACAATCAATATTATCTGTCACATGGTTCACGGGGTTAGGTTCAGAGACTCACCAGCTGCCAGCCTCCAAATGGATAGGGTGCACTGAGGAAAATGGGGGTCTCATCTCAGGAGATGCCGCTAGGGTGCTTTCTGTTAAAGTCTAATAATGACCGGCTTTTAAGTCCTGTGACCCTCTGCTGTGCTAGGTGGCGGCCATATTGCCATCCAATTGGCTAATGCTGGTCAGTCCCTTAAGTACTCTTCTGTAGGGACCCATCTGTAGCCACTCCTCAACTGTCATTTGAGGTTGGCAAGTGAAGGACATTACCCTCCCCAGACACAGCCTCGAGTGGGTTACTCTGTGTTCCATTAGCAGATTCACTGCTCCCCTAGTGACGAGCTTAATGGCAGTGTAATATCTGTCCATTAAGTATGTTTACCTGGAGGTGCTCAGAAGTTCCCATAGCAGGCCCTCTGCAGAGATTAGGTCTTCCCAGTGTTCACTACTGGGAACTGGGGTTGTGACTTTTCATCCCCTGAATCCCCAGTGTGTGACACATGGCTGGCATGCAGCAGGCATCTCGTAAATATTTGGGCAATGATTAATGTCCTATTGAAAAGCCATTTGTGAGTGCTGACACAGAATAGGGGAAAATGGTCTTTCCTTTCTCTCTCTCTCCTTGTGCGTGTGTGTGTGTGTGTGTGTGTGTGCGCGCGCGCGCATGTGTCTGTGTGTGAAGGTGTCCATGGACCCGAGGTCACTATCAGATATGTTTCTCCATCGCTGTTCTCCACTGAAGTGTTTAAGGCAGTGTCTCTCAGTAAACCTGAAGCCCACTGCTCTTGGCTGGAATAGCTGACCCCTCAGCTTCTGGGGTCTCACTGCCTCCACTCCCCAGCATCAGAGTTCCTGGTATCACCTCCATGCCTGGTTTCTTGGATGCTGGGGACCCAAACTCAGATCCTCTTGCTTGCACAGCCAGTACCTTCTCCATTGGGCCCTTTCCCTTGCCCCTGAAAGGAATGATTCTTAGACTAATTTCCGAGGTTCTAAGTATTAACAAGAGTCAGAGGAGAGAACGTCTTAGATTCCATTACAGAAGCCACCGTTTTCATTACTGTTTGAGCAGAGGAAAGATGTGTGTCTGATGCCCGGCTAAGATTGAAGTTTTGTGTTGGATCCTGTTTTTGTCAAGTTAGAGGCTGGCTCAAATTTGACTTAAGTTACTGAATTGTTGTGCTTGGGCTTCAGTTTCCTGTGCAGTTAAAATGCTAATGTCAAGTCTTCGGAACTGCTGTCAGAATCGCATGTCTGCATGCGAGTGTTTAGTGGACACTTGATGTGCAAAGATGACAAAGTGTTAAAGAGTAGGCATGGCTATGGCTAAGTCAGACGCGGTTTACAGACTTACTGTTGTTTTTAACACAGTGAGAAGCTAAGATCCCAGCATGATCCAGAACCGTATCTTTTCTAGGTAGTTCACCCAGAGGAGAGTGCTTAAACTCGTGATTTCAATGTATGGCTGGGGCTGCCATTTCTAGAACAAATACTCTGAGGATGCAGAGGAGGAGCAGACCTGAGGAGCCAGAAGTGGGTTTTAGGAAGGGCTTAACTGAACGTGGTTAATGAAGAGCAGTGCGTGTGTGTGTGTGTGTGTGTGTGTGTGTGTGTGTGTTATGGTATGAATGTTCACATGTGTATGGGCACGCATGAATTCAGATACATATGTGTGAGTGTGTGTGGAGGCCAGAGGTTGTCACTGGGTGCCCTCGCTTTATTTACTGAAGCCGGGGTTCTCACTAGAGCCCATAACTCATCATCACTTCAGCAAGTTCACCTAGGCAGTTTGCCCTAACATTACCATCTCTGTCTTCAGAGGGCTGGGCTTATGGGAAGACATTCAAACCTACTCGGTTATCTACAGTAACAACATAAAAACAATGTCAGTGTAATGAAAATCCTACCCATCACTGAACCTTCCCTTCAGAATAGAGCCACTTCGTTATACCATGGACTTCAAACCACCATCTCCCCAGCCCCTTTCTACCTTTTTATGCCTAATTCTAAAATATAGGCACATATATTCTAGGGTACTTTAGTTACTTCTGAGTACCCGATCCTTTGAAGAGTCCTAGTTGATACTGAATCCCCATGGGAGCCCTGATTATTGTAAAACTGAGGCTTCAAGCCATGTCCTCCAAGAGAACAGTTTTCTAGAAAGACAAGAGCTCTCGGTCTTCTCCAGCACTAACGCTCCCAGTCTAGGTGGTCCACAGGTGGGCATGGGTCCTCATCAGGGGAAAGCACAGAAGCAGCTCAGCAGCTCAGAACTTCAGCTCCAATAGACCTGGAGCAATGACTGTAAAATCAGAGTAGTGGTGGGGAGGGTGGGAGCAGGAGGTCTTCCCAAAGGTTCCAGAGGATAAACTACTGTCCCACTTCTCCAGCACTGGGAGTACAGGCACATACCTCCATGCCCATGATTTTATATGATGTTTACTGTTAACTGTTAGAAAGGATTAGCCAGGCCTGTTGATCAGGAAGGATGATTTGGTACCAGGATCTCGGAGCCACCACCTCTGTCCCTGGCCAGTATCTGGGTAGAACACTAAACACTCATGGAAAAACCCCAAAATGCATGAAATCAGCTTAATTATTTCATATTATTTCAGAAGACGGTTAAACCAAAAGGAAAGCTCACCAAACTAAGTAGTTTATCCTCTGGAACCTTTGGGAAGACCTCCTGCTCCCACCCTCCCCACCACTACTCTGATTTTACAGTCATTGCTCCAGGTCTGTTGGAGCGGAAGTTCTGAGCTGCTGAGCTGCTTCTGTGCTTTCCCCTGCTGAGGACCCATGCCCACCTGTGGACCACCTAGACTGGGAGCGTTAGTGTCACCTGGCCAGGACTGGTCAGAAACTGGCCTCCCTCTGAAGGAAAGGCCAACGCCTGGGTGGCATCTTCATTTCAGCTGCCACCAGAGTCTGACTTTCTTATTTAGGTCTCACATCTTTCTAATCATATCTCCAGCTGTTCACCAGCTCACTTCTCATCTTACAAAGCAAAACAAAGGGAAACCCACATTTTATGTAGTGGCTGACAAGGACACATCCCAGGGATGCTTGGAAGAACCGCCCATAGAAGATCAGACCCAGTGTGGAAGATGGAGAGACAGACGGCGTGGTCTGGGTAATGTCACTTGACCATAGCTCGTTTGGGGTACACACTATTGTCAATCCTGCTGCCTTAACATAGCAGATAAATTTGACTATAAGGATTTTGCTGTACGGCATGGTTAAGTACCCATGTACTTGATGATAAAGGTGAGAGTCTCTTAAGTGAATACAAGATGGCTAGCCACTGAGTTTGCAGTAAGCCCCAAAGCACTTCTAAAGCAGGTTTTGGCCGTTTTAGTCCTTGGACTGCTTCTGAGTATTTCTTCATTCTTTCTTATGAATTGATGTTGCCTGCTTAATGACTAAATTATTTTTTGAACATTTTAATTATAAAATATATACTGTAAAGTACACAAGACAAATGTGTTCCCCTTGTTTGGGTAGCGCCAGTGTGGCCAAGTCTCCTTCCGGGGATCTAAGAATGCTTTTTCTTGCCTCACAGAACAGCTTCACTAAGTCAGGGGATAAGGAAAAGCAGGGGACATTTTGTATTGGTGGAAAGCAAGGCTGAGCAGTAATTTATAGGCGTCTCATTCCCAGAGCTGGGGAGACAGTTTAGTGGTTAAGGGAGCCTGCTGCTCCAGCCTGAGGGCCAGAGCTCAGATCCCAGTGCCGGCTTGAAAGAGCTGGATGTGGTCCCATGCTCCTCTGGGACCCTAGCATTGAGGGCTGGAGACAAGAATCCTCTGGGGGCTTCCTATCTGCCAGTCTAACAACAACAACAAGAACAACAACAAAAAGAGTGAACTACAAGTTCAGTGAGAGACCTTGCCTCAAAGGGCAAGGCAAAGAATGAAAGGAGAAGACAATAATGCCTATCTCATGTACAGAGACGAAAGCATCCCTGACGCAAGAATCTCTCTCTCTCTCCCTCCCTCCCTCCCTCGCTCTCACACGCACAAACACACACACACCCCTTCACACCTTATTTTCTCTTGACCTGTACAATATCTGGAAAATCCTAGAAGATCAGAGTCTTCTAACATCTTGAGGAGCAGCTAAATGCTTAACAACCCCCCCCCCCTCGCCTTTTTCAATGCTGAAGATTGACACCATAGAGACCTTGGCAGATAAGACCAAGTCACACCTTGGGCCTTTAGAATACTGCTTGGGTAGAGATGTTGGAATTACAAAACTATTAGATAAAATAATAATAGACACTCCTTTGTTATTTTAAAAGAATAGTATTACCTTTCTTGAGCCTGTCCTGTACAGGCTTTAGAAACTGGGCTTCTTCCTGGCTCTCATCAGAAACTATAAACTGTGAGTGAACAGGGTGAAATAAGGAACATTTGCTGAACCCGAAAATGAGGATACAAATGGTACAGAGACACCACATGGTGCAGAACGTGTTTGCTAAAATCGCCTGGTTGGGAAGCTGGAAACCAGAGACCCTAGCGGCACTGCTGTGCTGACTGGGAGGTGGCCCTTGGAAGCCTGAAATTCATTAGCCTCTTTGTGTTTGATCTTGGGGTACAAACTTTGCCGTGTTTAATATTTTTGAACATTAGCCACACACCAATGTCCCCATGAGAAACAGGCCTTGCTGGAAGATGCCCTGTTTGCGGCTGATGCTTGTCCTGGATCTGCATCTCTCAGAGGAAGGAGGATACATGCATATCTTCCCAGGGCATCTCATTACTGACAGGAAGCATGAAGAGCTTACCTACCTTTCCTGTTGATCTTAGTCAATTACTGGCTTGATCAACATTTATTACATGTTTCTATGGCCTGGCACTCGGACACTAACATAATTTCATGAGTAGTTTATCATTTCTTTCTTTTTCTCTTTCTTTGTGTTATGTATGACATGTATGTGTGTGGTATGTGCACACGTGTGTGTGTGTGTGTGTGTGTGTGTGTGGTCACACACAGGCCAGAGGAGGATATCAACTATCCTGCTCTACCACAATCCACTTTATTCTTGTGACATAGGATCTCCCGTGGCATTTGGAGCTAGGCTGGTGGCCAGTAGCCTCCAATGATCCCCTAGTTTTTTTTTCTTCCATAGTACTGGCGTCCCAGCTGTGTGTGGCCACACCCAACTTGTTCCCTGAGGATTTGAACTCAGGCCCTCTCATCTTGCTCAGCAAATGTCTCCAGCTCCAAGGAACATCAGTACAAACACTAGGATGCTGCTCAGCTTCTGATTTGGTGGGAACAAAAGCATAATGAAAGAAAAAAAAAACCAAGCAAATTGTTTCAGTGTCTTAAGTTGATTTGTTTGCTTCTTTATTTTTGGGAAGGAGTGTGGTTTAAACGGATTTTTTTGTTTTTAGAAGGAATGACTTTGATTCCTCATGCTGTGTGGGTCCTCAGTTTTGTCACGACGTGTATGGTCAACACCCAGAACTCCTTTCCTCATGAACAAGTCATGGTATCACATTTTCAAAATATTCTAAAGTTACATAAATGGATGGTTTCCCCATCTTCTGAGTGATATGGCTCTGGGCTTCAGTTATTGCCCGCATAAATGAAACCCACAATTAAAACTGGTTTTGTTAAAATAGTATCACCGAAGGGCAAGTTCACAGCTCACTTACCAAAGTTCTGTTTGTTTGTCAGAGGCCAGCCAGATGCCACTTTCCCCTTCAGCCTTCATTGACTGTGTCTCTGTCAGTCTCATCTCTCCTGGCAATAACATTTCTGCTTGGCCACCTGCTCAGAGTGCAAATCCCAGTTACCACCCCTGCTACTAACTATATTTGAACATGGAAATGTTATCAACTTTAAAAATAAAGCAGGAAGAAGTAGGTAAATTTGCTTAGAGTAGGGCTCTTGAGATATAGTTATCAGTAGTCATTTATCCATGTTCCCTGGGTCCCATGAGACTGCTGGCTCATGCTCCTGTCCTGGCAGCCCAGAGATTCCATGGTTCTTGCTTTAGTCTGGATACTGAGAGGCCCGAGGTCTACTGTGAACTTCTATTTTCTTGGTACCTGGCACTGGCATCGTCTTCCAATGCTCCTCCCCAGCGTTCGCCAAGCAGTAGACTCCCGCAACTTTCTTGTTAGCATGTCGAAGCAGGGCCCTTAAAAGCTCTCTGCAGTCCTTAGTTAAAACCCTACCAGTTTCATTCTTAACCTGCTTACTTGTTTATTTGTATGTTGGTGTATGCCTTGGGGTTTCTATTTCTGAAAAACATCATGGCCATAAGCAACTTGGAGAGGAAAGGCTTTATTTTGCTTAGTCTTTCAGGTAACAGTCCATCACTGAGAAAAGTTAGGGGCAGGAACTCCAGCAACAGGAACCTGGGGCAGGGGCTAATGCAGAGGCCATAGAGGAGTGATGCTTACCAGTGTGATCTTCATGGCTTGCTCACCCTGCTTTCTTATACAACCCAGGATCACCTCCCTGAGGGTGACACCAGAGGGCTGGGCCTTCACACATCAATCATTAATAAAGAAAACATACCCTAGGTTTGCCCGTAGGTCCGTCTTGGGTGGGGGCATTTTCTTATTTGAGTTTTCCTTTTCCAAAATGATGCTATTTCGTGTTAAGTTTGCATCAAGCTAGCCCATTTAGAACGTGTGCACATTGGTGTGTGTGGGCGCATGTTTGTGTGTGGATGAGTTCATACATGTGTGTTGGGGGTCAGAGGCCAACCTTGAGTGTCATTTTTTAGAACGATCAGCCTTATTTTCTAAGACAGGGTTTCTCACTGGGCCTGAGGCTTTCTGACTAGTCTAGGGTGCCTGGCTATCCAGCCTGAAGATCCTTCTTTCTCAGGGCAACCAGTGCCAGCATGGACTGTGTGCTGGGGTTTTTGTTGGTGCTTGGGGATTAAAGCTGAGTCACGTTTGTGCAGAGAGCACTTCACTGAATGAGATATCCATCCCCCTAGTCCTAAGTCCTAAAGTAGGCAGACACTGCATTATTCTGCAGTGGCCTGAATGTGGCATTTTCCATCTAGGTGTCCTTAAGGGCAGCCACCTGTGAACAGGGCCTATCTGTAGTGGGCATATTTTAGTCTAGTAATAAATGATAAAATGGTACCTAATTATTGCTTTGTATTTGGCAAAACTCTGTCATCCTTTTTTTATCTCATTTTCATTTTAGTACAGCTCAGAGTTAGGCAGCCTGCCAATATTCTTATTCCTGTTTTATAAGAAAAGAAACCAAATCCATTCGAATGGATTTGCTCCAATATCAGAGAAACTGTAAAGAATGCAGTTAGTTTTGGTTATATGCTCTTTTATGCCATAGTCTTTCCATATTTTTTTTCATTCATATTACATGCCTAATCAATTGATCATTACTAGTTAGACACACTCTTTGGGACTCATCTCTTGTCATACCGGCTGGAACCTTTGTACCACTGGACAGTTAAACTTGCCATCCACTTGTGAGGCCTAAGAGGGTGCTTTCCTGATCTAGTGAGAGTCCCCTCGGGGTTTTCCATAACCTCCCTTTCCTGCCATTTCTGTGCTAGGTAAAAATTTGCCAGTATTTCTGGAAGATTCATATGTGTTTGAATCATCTGGAATTATGTTAGGATATTCCTTCTGATTCAACATGGTTGGGTGGAGCCAAGTCATGTCTTACAAGATTCCTAGGTTGAGCAGCTGCTTCTGACTACGAACCAAACTTTAGAGGCAATCTCTGATTAAGATTTTCAACTCAAAGAGATGGAGATTTTCCAAAAATCGCATATCTGGGCGTGGGAAAACCCCATTTGAACTAGAACCTTGTTCTCCAGGAATCTGTCTTCTTGGGCAGTAAGAGCAGTCAAGGCTATCAGTGGGATATACTTTAATATAAAATTTACTTTTAGAGAATAAAATGGGAGAAACTTCAGCATGAAATATAGCTATTACAGTTTATCAACTTTTCTATGTATTTCTGTTTCAATAGGATAAGATTTGTTTTTCAATATTTTGATAAAATATAGCTATTATATTTTATTGTATTTTCTATGTATTTCTGGAGCAATAGAATAAGATGTTTGTTTTTCAAGATTTTGTTAAAATATGCATTGCTTCATTAAATAAAGAAACATGGTCCATGTTAGTCCTAGGAGGGTGGGAACTACATGAATGACAGATGTGGTCCTGTTTAGTTGTTGTCAAACTGACACAATAGAGGCACTTAGAGTCATAGAGACCCTCAGCCAAGGAATTGTTTCTATGATCTATCAGACTGGCCTACGACCAAGTCTGTGGGGCATATTCTTCGTTGATGATGGATGTAGGCATGCCCAGTCCTCTGAGGGTGGCAGATCCCTGGACTGGTAGTCCTGGTTGAATAAGAAAGCAGACTGAACAAGCCATGGGAGCAAGCCAGTAAGCAGCACCTTTCCATGGCCTCTGCTTCTAGGTTTGGGGCTCGAGTTCCTTCCTTGGCTTCTTGTCATGATGGAGTGATGGAGGAGTGTAAATCAAACAAACCTTTTTTATCCCAGAGCTGCTTTTGGTCATGGTGTTTATCTCAGCAATGGAAAGAAAACTAAGACAGATGGGATCAATCTGGATAAGAGGGGAAAAAACAAGAATAAAAATAATTCACAAAATTGGCAGGACATTGCTGCCGAGGTTGTGGCTGATCGTGGAAGAGAGATATGCTGTGGATTTAAACACGGGCCTGAGGTTGGAGATGGAGAAGCTGACATTGCCATATGATGCTCTGGCCTGGGTGTGGACCACTGGATTGTTTAGAGCCCATCTTAAAGTATCTGTGCTTATAGCAGTAAAATATATCTTCCTTTCTAGAAATTTCCAGGCTTAGAAAAGGCTGTTTTCCACAGGCCAGTAAGAAGTATTTTTGAAGGAAGCTTTGTTCCTTTGGTAGCCCTTTGCCAGGGGAAAGTGGAGTACAATCAAAATGCAACCCTGGCTTGAATGGAGCCTGTTTTTTTCTTGGTGGGAATAAACAGCCTTCCAGTCGGGTTGCCACGGTGGTGAGGAGACTATTCTTAGCTGCTAGGCTACCTTGACAGTGACTTAAAAAGCATGCTTGGAATTCAAATGCCTTCCAGTGGGCAGTCAGGAGACTTGTAGTTCTCCTGTTTACAGTTGGGTACAGAGACTACAAGTCCCAAGTGCTCTGCTTTAGGCCCTATAGGATGTGGTCAGTCATGTAAAACAGGTACCATTTTTTTTGAGTTTTTGTGACTTTCTTAGTAAGAATGAGCAGCCAGAATTTGCGTGTTAGCCACCTTTGCAAGAATTTTTCAAGACCATCTTCGTATGCTATAGGTGGGAGACAATAGAAATAGGATTTTTCTTTCTTTTTTTTTCTTTTTTTTTTCCCTTGGCAATGTTCCTCATAGGATTGATGCAGTGGTATAATAACAACATTTATGAAGTACCGTGTATATTTCTAGGGCATACAGACGTTTAGTGAATAAGTAGTTTGTCTCAAATCCTGGCTTGTTAACCAGAAAGCACTATATGGCGTAATTACTGCTATTACAGCTTTTAGATATTTCTGCCCTCGAGATTGACCCAACTTTTGCTAAGGTAGCAAGTAATCTTAGTGATTTCTTTTTCCAAGTGAAGTTTAGTTTTGACCATGTCCCATAGGCAGAGTGTGGGTCAGCAGAGTGCACTGTTCCTCAGTGTCCCAAGGGCGGGCACAGGCTGACTGAGGGAAGTTACACACACACACACACACACACACACACACACACACACACACACACGTCCGCAGTCATCACGATAGCTCTACCTGGCCCTCAGGCCTTCCAAGAAGCGCATCACCACCTGACACAGTTCATGGGCAGAGTAAGTCATGTGTCCATATCCAGCTTCAGGAAACATCGTGAGGACTGGAGAGAGGGCTAATGCACCTACTGCTCTTGCAAAGAGCCAGAGCTCAGACCTCAGGCCCCATCTCTGGTGGCTCACCTATAGCTGCATGAGGACCTGATGCCTCTGGCCTTTGAGGTCACCTTGACCCATGTGCCCAGACCTCCACACATGTACACACATCTACATAATTTAAAAATAAAACATTTTTAAAAGCCCAGGAAATGCCATGTTCTAATACAGAGAAGGAGGAGAGATGGCATATTTGAAGAGTAATGACCACCAATTCTACTAAAAGACAAAAGGCTGGTGTGTAAGAAGAGTGTAAATAAGCATAGCTCACTACATCTAAGTAAATTTAAAATCCGAGCAATAGACTCAAAAGCAGAACAATTAGAATCTATCTGCAGCAGATAGAAATCCAGATTCTAGTGGTTTAGGAAGATAAACCACTTCTCTCTCTTATAATGAAGTTCAGACACTGGCAGAATAGTGATGGCATGGAGTCTCCATGGTCACCCGAGTCTTAAGATCAACTTATTGTTCTGTTCTAACAGGCTAGCAGATGGTCATCATTATTTTTCCCTTTTTTAAAATTGATTTTATTGAGCTATACATTTTTCTCTGCTCCACTCCCTTCCTTTCCCCTCCCCTTCAACCCTCTCCGTGGTCCCAATTTACTCGGGAGATCTTGTTTTTTTCTACTTCCCATGTAGATTAGATCTATGTAAGTTTCTTTAGGGTCCTCATTGTTGTCTGGGTTCTCTGGGGTTGTGAGTTGTAGGATGGTTTTTCTTTGCTTTATGTCTAAAAGCCACTTCTGAGTGAGTTCATATGATAATTGTCTTTCTGGGTCTGGGTTACCTCACTCAATATGATGTTTTCTATATCCATCCATTTGCTTTCAAATTTCAAGATGTCATTTCTTTCTACTGTGTAGTACTCCATTGTGTAAATGTACCACATTTTCCTTATCCATTCTTTGGTCAAGGGGAATTTAAGTTATTTCCAGGTTCTGGCTATGACAAACAAAGCTGCTATGAACATAGTTGAGCACATGTCCTTATGGCACGATTGAGCATCATTTGCTGTGTACCTAAAAGTAGTATTACTGGGTCTTGAGGACGGTTGTTTCCTAATTTTCTGAGAAATAGTCATACTGACATCCAAAGGGGCTATACCAGCTTGCATTCCCACCAGCAATGCAGAAGTGTTCCCTTTTCCCCACAACCTCTCCAGCATAAGTTGAACTCAGTGTTTTTGGTCTTGGCCATTCTTACAGGTGTAAGATGAAATCTCAGAGTTGTTTTGATTTGCATTTCTCTGATGACTAAGGATGTTGAACATTTTCTTAAGTGTCTTTCAGCCATTTTAGATTCGTCTTTTGAGAGTTCTCTGTTTAGGTCTGTACTCCATTTTTCTTATTGGATTATTTGTTCTTTTGATAACCAATTTCTTGAGTTCTTAGTATATTTTGGAGATCATCCCTCTGTCTGATGTGGGTTTGGTGAAGATCTTTTCCCATTCTGTAAGCTGTCATTTTCTCTTGTTGACCATGACAAGGAACATACCTAAACATGATAAAGGAGTATACAGCAAGACAACAGCCAACATTAAACTAAATGGAGAGAAACTGAAAGCGATCCCACTGAAACCAGGAACAAGACAAGATTGTCTGCTCTTTCCATGTCTATTCAGTATAGTTCTTGAGGTCCTAGCTAGAACAATAAGACACCAAAGGGAGATCAAGGGGATACAAATTCAAAAAGAAGTGAAACTCTCAGTGTTTGCTGATGATATGATAGTTTACATAAACAACCCAAAATAATTCTAGCCATGAACTGCTACAACTCATAAACACTTTCAGTAATGTAGCAGGATAAGATTAACTAAAATAAAATCAGTAGCTCTTCTGTACACAGATGATAAATGGGCTGAGAAAGAAATCAGAGAAACAACACCCTTAATAATAGCCACAAATAGCATAAAATATCTCGGAGTAACTCTAACCAAATAAGTGAAAGACCTGTATGACAAGAACTTTAAATCTTTGAAGAAAGAAATTGAAGAAGACACCAGAAATTGGAAAGATCTCCCATGCTCATGTGTAGGTAGAATTAACATGGTAAAAATGACAATTTTAACAAAAGCAATCTACAGATTCAATGCAATGCCCATCAAAATCTCAGCAAAATTCTTCACAGATCTCAAAAGAACAGTACTCAACTTTATAAGGAAAAGCAAAAAACCCAGGATAGATAGCCAAAACAATCCTGTACAATAAAAGAACTTCTGGAGGCATCAAAATCCCTGACTTCAAACTCTACTACAGAGCTACAGTACTGAAAACAGTCTGGTATTGGCATAAAAACAGACAGGAGGACCAATGGAACAGAATAGAAGACTCGGATATTAATATCCACACTTACAAACACCTGATTTTTGAAAGAAGCAAAAATTATAAAATGGAAAAAAGAAAACATATTTAACAAATACTGCTGGCATAACTGGATACCAACATGTAGAAGAGTAAAAATAGATCCATGTCTATCACCATGCACAAAACTCAAGTCCAAATGGATCAAAGACCTCAACATAAAGTCAACCACATGAAACCTCATAGAAGAGAAAGTGGGAAGTACATTTGAACTCATTAGCACAGGAGACCACTTCCTAAATAGAACCCCAGCAGCACAGACACTGAGAGAAACAATTAATAAGTGGGACCTCCTGGAACTGAAAAGCTTCTGTAAAATAAAGGTTATGGTCTTTATTCTTAATTCACCGCAGGATCAGAAATGGCTATAGGGTTCCAGGCAATTTGGAAATCTGGAAAGAAGAAGCTGGGGAGAGGGTGGAGGAGGCAGAAAAAAAAATATCCTTTCTCCAGTTGGTTCACTCTCCTCTGAGCAGTCCTTTAGAAAGCCTTACAATAAATCTGCTGACCTGCCTGTGGGGTTAATATAGTCCACCTGACAGGATCTAGAGTTACCCAGGAGACACACGTTGGCATGCTGTGTCTCTAGCTTGCGTTAACTGAGGTAAGATGAACCATCAGGCCTCGGGCTTGTGCTTGGAGTGAGCCCCAAGGATTGGCCATCTGCATCTCCTCAGGTGGGGACTAGAGGACTTGCTGCCATTATCTCCTGTTTCTTTGCTTGCTTGCTTGTTTTTAATGTGGGCACTTCAGCTCTGAATTCAAATACTTGTATTTATACAGTAAACATTTTACTGTCTGAGCAATATTTCCTGTTCCAATCTTACCTGACAGTGGAAATCTAATATTTATAGAAATTTATCACAACCCAAGGAAATTTAGCTGTAGCTTTTGATTTGTCTAAATTTGCGTTTAAGTGCTCATTGGATAGTAAAAAGCTTCCTATTCCATTATCTGTCTTGTAAGATCAACAAACTACCAAACTCCACACACACACACACACACACACACACACACACACACACACACACCCCATGCTGCCTTAGCCACAGGCACAAAAGCTTTGGGTCAGGGGGATGGTATACAAATGAGGCCCTATAATCAGCCAACAGTCTGTCTGAGTTGATAACCAGCCATCTGTACCATTAAGGGTGACATCAAGTGATGGACTGGGATTGGCTTGTATCTTCGTATGCCAGATGACAGATCTGTTGACACATTCTCAGCTGTTCCTACATGGCTCTGGGCCATCCCTATCCTCCCATGATGTGAGAAAATCAGAGGAGACCCAAGCAATCAGTATTGCTTTCTTGAGCACCCCAGAGAGAAGGCCCGAATCATTGACTTCATCACTGTGCCCAGTCTCCCCATCTTGGACCCTTATCTGTGGGTCCCTTCTGCTGTCAGAAGGGGTCAAGGTTAGAAGGCAGTCAAGGGTGGCTTTATGTACTTACTAGATGTCTTTTCCATCTTCTTGTACCAGTCACTATCTGTGTGGTGACTTAGGATGTGGGAAGAGCTGCTGGAAGTACTTTCGAGCAAACATTCATATAATTGGTTTGCTACAAGCAGGTGGTAAATGAGTAGCTTTTGGGGAATGGTCCAGCTAAGGCTCTCCTTTCCAAAGTAGAGCCTTGGATGCCTTCCTAATCTTTCTTAGTTAATTATTTAGGCAATCAGTCCTTGTCTTCACGTCCATCTGCTGCAGCTGCTATCTTCTTCCCTCATCTAAGCATCTCAGCAAGGCAGAACGCCAGAGGCTTTGTGAGGCTGGTTCCCATCATCTGGACCTGGTGCTTCTGGAAATACAGGAAAGTTGCCCTGTCCTGACAGGTCCAGAGGAATCCGATGTTTGCATATCTCTGTCAACCCCGTGATGCATTTCCCCGCAAAGTTGTATCATAGCATCTCTGAAGATGCCTGCCCATGTAGGAGACTGACCTGGGGCCTCTGTGTGCAAGTCAGTCTTCCCAGCCACTTGGGCTGTGACCTGCAGTGGGCTCCGGGACAGCTGAAGACACCTATTTTTGTCCAAAATTTGTGAAACACTCATGAGTTTTTTTCTTGTCCTGCTTTCTGGAGTCAGCCTATTGTTTTCTGACTCTGAATGTATTGGAAACAACCTCTGCATTCAAATCTTGAGTGGGCTCATACCCCGTATTCCGTGTACCAGTGTGTGGATACGGCAGGGGGTACCTTGGTGTGTGGATACGGCAGGGGGTACCTTGGTGTGTGGATATAGAAGGGGCAGAGAAAACTTCAGGCAAAGGAGTATGAGAAGACCAGCCAGTGAGTCTCCACAGCAGCCAAAGGCTCAAAATAACCAGGTCCATGCTGAAAAGATGTCTCAGTGGGGAAGGGCACTTACTGCTCTTGCAGAGGACATCAGATGGCTCAGCCACCCTTAACTCCAGTTCCAGGGACCCCGGCATTCTTCTTTAGCCTCCATGAGCCCCTGCATGCATCTGGTGAACATACATGCATACATTCTGGCACACACATGTGAACATAAAATAACAAATAAATAAGTATTTAAAAATAAAATAAAGCAACTGCACATCAAAACCTAATGAAATATTCAGACATGAGTTATAAATCTTTCTTTGGTTGTTTTCCTCTTAATTTTGTGTTCTTAACTGTATATGCCTGTTTCCTGATGGAGACCAGTGAATGAAATCAGCTTATGTAGAATTTTGTTTTCATCGGTATGGAGATCATATGAAACTAACCTAAATGGTGGGTATGACTTTATAAGGTCTGTGAATGGAGAGAAATATATTTTGAAAATAATGATTAATCCCCTATGTTGATGTTTATGTGTGGCCCACCAAATGGGTTATCACAGTGATATAAATTAATTACATGTCATAAATAAATTAAATGCATAAGTTGACTTATTTTCAAGCCAAGCAACTAGAGTTTACAACTGCCCACTGTGCTCCTCATCACTCTCGGGCCTTCCCTTTCAGGCCCCCTGCTTGGATGGGACAAAGTGAGACCTTTAGTCTACCAAAGGCCTTCATTGGGCAGAAGGAAAAAAGCAGACAAGCAAATTCTTGAGGTTATGACTTAATTCCAACCAGAAACACCTTGGACAAGCCACTCCAACTCTTTTGGTAGAAAACCTGTTTTTCTGAGTGTCCGTGAGTCCTTGCTGAGGGCTCAGTGCTCCTCTGTAAAATGACTAGCGAGGTCTTCCTGAGCTGTGTTAGAAGCTGCTGTCGAGGGCCTCTCCTCCCCCTAGCTTTCACTGACTGTTTATTATACATGATCTAGATACCCAGAACTCTGAATTGAATGAAATGAATGGAAGCTACGCAATTTTGGATCAAGAAGTTTTAGCATACATTTTTGGGAACTTAAAATATGTCAGATATTACTGAAATGCCTTCTCTTATGGATAGATACTATTACCGCTGAGGCAGTGGAGGCACAGAGAGATCAAACAGCATGATCAAAGCTCCCTAGCCCCTAGGCAGTAAAGCTGAGGTCAGAATCAGGCTATTCAGCTGAAGAGTCCATGGTCTTAACTACTAAACACTGCTGCTTCTCACACCAACTGACTGGCTAATTCAAAGTAATTAGTATTCATCTCATGGAATGGCCAAGTGTGTGTGGGTGTGTGACTGCTGCAGAGAGAAACCTGGGTTGCTTGGCTCCTCCCTCCAGAGCTCCTGTCACTAAGGGGAGGCAGGGATAGAACTGCCATGGATAAATCAACGTTGTGTGTTCCCAGCCACTGGGTAGATTTGAACGGTTTGGCCTGAGGTCATCGCCCCTGCTGTGACTGAGAAGCTGCAAGGTCCTTGTCATCCTCATTGCCCCACATTAATTTTGTCAGGGACCATTTGTAAAGAAATGTGTAATTGTTTAAATATTAGATTCAAAATATTTAGGTTTAAATACTAGATCCAGCACTGACCAATGCTGTTACTGGCTTGGGGCAACTTTTAATATTCCTAGCACCAAGACTGGCATACTCCTGTTTATTAAGCTCGGCCATGCATTGTGTTAAATGCTTCATACATGTCATTTTCTGTGCTCAGCACAGTACTCCAGGGGAAACATTTTTACCATTACTTTTTTTTTAAAGATAAGTTTTCTCTGTAGCTTTGGAGCCTGTCCTAGAACTAGCTTGTGTAGATCAGTCTGGCCTCAAACTCACAGAGATCTGCCTGCCTCTGCCTCCCGAGTGTTGGAATTAAAGACATGTGTCACCACTGCCTGGCTCCCTTACTGTTTTTTTTTTTAAAAAAAACCTTTAATTCATACTCCTGACTGCTATCTCTATGACTTACTTTAGTTTTATTATCCTTAAATTCCTTCATTTTATTATCTAAAATCTGGGGCTCATAACACTTTTTCTCATATTATTATTGAGTGGAAATGAAGACATGACTGCTCCTACCCATGGTTGAAAGGAAGATTTTTATTGTAGAGGGAGAGTTCAGCCACAGGCATCTGAAAGAGTCCAGACTGAACATGGCTGGCAGAATAGACCAGGCCATGAGAGGAGGGAGAGGTGAGAGCGATGGAGCTTACTCCATCCAGAGAAGAGAGAGGGAGCCGAGGACCAAGAGGGAGAGAAGAGCCAAGAGAGCACCTGACACAAATGTCTGAGGTATAAGGAAACCAGAAGCTGGGGAAGGGAAGGGAATGAAGCCCAGCCTCTTGGCTGGAGAGGTTTAGGGCAGGGAGCAGTGTGGGAAGCATAGGGAGGATACGCAGGCACTGAGTGAGATTTGTCCATGTTTCTGTGGGACCAGACAGTCCAGCTTTTTGTTGGTGATGAAGAACGAAGTAATCTCTTCTGTAACTACTTCCTGCTGCAATGGGGTGTTGTTGTTGTTGCTGCTGCTATTGTTGCTGTCATTGTTGTTACTGCTGGTGCTGGAGGAGCAGAAAGGCTGGAATGTCGATCAAGGCTGGGAAGGGAGAGAGGCATGTGTGAGGCATGCATTTTGCTCACTGCTCAGGTTCTGTGGACTACTTGGGTCTAGCCTCCTTGGAGCAGTCTGGGATGGTTGGACATTCTGTTAGAAGCATCTAGGATGGTGTGTTTGGGCCAGCTTGCATCCTGCAGTTGAGGGGCTGGAGACCAAGTTAAGGAGTCTGGGGGAAAATTTTTATCCTGGGGGTACCTTTGAAACTTCCATACCCATGGTTTTGGTAGTTGGGGGAGGGGGAGCCAACCCCCAAGGCTACGCAGAAGTGGGAAAGTTTAGGCTGTTGATTGACAGGAGTATTTATCTGGAATCCATTTTACTTGTGACAGATGAATCCAAATCTTATAACTAACTCCCTGAAGCCTATAAGAACTTTTCTAAGTTTACAAAAAGAGATAAAAGTTTTAGATATATTAGCATTAGCAGTGCTGGTAACCTGTGCTGAAGTCCACATTGTAGAAAATGCAGTAGACTCAAGCCTTTGAGTCCCAGCAAAATCTTGAGGACCCAAAAGGCAACTCTGGGTTAGAAGCATGAGCACCCTTTACAGAGGGCTGGCTCTCGAATGGATAGAGACGCTTACAGCACAGCGGGCAGCACCCTTCAGTCTGCACCTATAGGACAACAAAAGGGGATGTAAACTGTAGACCTGTGATGGTGGCAATAGCACTGCTGGGTGAGCTCTTACAAGGGTTCCCTTGGGAAAATGTGTGCAAAGCACACATCCCATTGCCAGTCCTTACTACATCACTGATGTCTGCTATAACTTGAAACACAGCCTCAAATCTGAGAGCTCTTAATCTGAGGAGCCAGTCCTCTGTGAGTCCAGCTCGAGCTATAGAATTGTGGGCGAACAGTGGCAGGAGCTTAGAAAACTTTTCCGTTGCCAGCTCCTGACCATTTGAGAATGGAACTATGCCCACTGCAACCCAACCAGTAGGTAAGGGCTCTAGGCTCTGCCCTCAGGTCTAATAGCCTAGATAGCAGGTCCTGGAGGCCTGGCAGTTATGTTTTAACCCTGCCTGGACCTGACTGGGCATCCAGTGTTGGTAAAAGAGGTCCTCAGTCTGGGACAGGTGGAGACCTGGAGTTATGGGACTCAAGGCTTCCCAGAAGACTTTGTCTAACACGGGGCTCTGGTGTGGTCACGTGCAGTAAACAGCCTCACAGAGAAGGAAGCCTGGCTAGTATTGCCCATCTTAAAGATGGTGACTCCAGAGTGTGAGAAGCTGAACAACTTTAGCAGGACATAGATCCAGATTTAAATACTGTTTTAGACCAATGCTGTGAAATATCTACATAGATGATCAAATAAGATGAAGCAAATATTTTGTTTTCATTTATATGCACACACACTCACACACACTCACACACACAGTCTCTCTCACACAGTCACACACACACACACTCACAAGCACACACACACACACACACACACACACACAAAACCGGGCTCAAGCTCAGGAACTTTTGCATGCCAGACAAGGTCTTCCAATGAGCTGTATCTCCAATCCTTTATTTTATACATTATTCTCCTTGGATTTTTCTACTTCCAGTGTGGCTTGGGCCAGCATGAAATGAAGAGTGGTTTTTGGCCTCCATTCTGGATGTCTTGGATGGGGTGGGTCTTGGAACCCCATTTCCTCGGCGCCACTGTCGCCGTAGTTCACTGACAAATTGCATCATTTCACTGGTAGCTTTTCCCCCATCAACTGGAACAACTTGGACAAGGGGCTTCTGTTTAGAATAAGCATAACCCAGCAGGTGACTGTGGATGGTGCCTGTTGGATATCAGAGGTTAAGTAAGCTCTATTGTGTAAGGCATGACTTTTGAGGCTTCTGTCACCCCACTCCCCTGAATTAGAAAGGGACAGGAAGTAAGAGCTTGCTTGGGAAAGATCTGGCCTCCCTGTGAGGGCAGCAGGGACTAGAACCTAAGGATGCAGAGTCAGCAGGAAACTTCTGCACACGGTACTTGCTTTGGAAGGATGGTGTGGAAAAAGCCCGAAGGCTCCAGTTAAATGTGGAGTCTACCCTGTTCCTGTTTGCTTCATTCTGTCTTGCTTTTGTAAGCATATGCTTGTCAGTTAGGGCTGAAACCCAACAAAACAGCTGCTAAGTATGGCTCTACGGGAAATAACATTTTGGTCTTTTTCAGGCCAGTAAGTTTAGAGTAAGCACAGTTGTCTGGCAGATGTCAGTGGGCAATCCCGGGGTAGATGAGTTCTAGGAGCTGTATCAACCATCCGAGTTCTTCTGGGGTCTATTTACCCTGCCAAAGGACTAGGGCTCCAAGTAAGAGATTCTGCTTGAGAGTCTTATGCTGTGCCTACAAGTGGTGTTTTAGAGAAGGGGCATTCAACCTGTTGATATCACTTTGAGGTCTACAAGTTTCCTGGGTTATGTTTGTAGGCACACAGAGATTCACATGGCCCCCAGGCCACAGGTTGGACATCCTGAAGGACTTGGGCCCTTTCTCATAAACCCTTCTGGTCCTTCATCATCTTTCTCAAAACCTGGACTGATGAAGAAAAGGATCAATAGCATCATTCGCCTTATAAAGGAAGTGGTTTCCTCAATAGAGATCCAAGAGTACCTGTTCCAATCCTTGACATGTGACTTTGTATTTTAATAAATTTAGCATCATTTAGAGGGCCTGGAAGAGGGACAGTCTAACCCAGAGACTGGGAATATTAATTCCTGGATCATAAATCTCTTCACCCAGCTGCAGAGTCAGGCCTTGGATATCAATGCTGCCATTGAGACATCAATTGATGGAAGAGAGAATTTATCCCAGTGAGTGTCCAGGAAGCCTTAATGAGTCCTTTCAATCACCTCACATTTACCAGGCATTCGTTTGTCCATAAATATCTAACCCTGCTTGCTAAGCCTGAGGTGATGTTACTGATTGAAAAGCAATGGTTTTCTTTGCCTGGCTTTTCTAATTTTATGTGATTTTAAAGCTAGAAATCTATAAAAAAGACCGGCTGGATTTTCCTGTGGCATATTCCCTGTTTATTAACTGAGTTCATTTGGAAGTATAAAAAAGGAAAGGAATGAAAATGATAGATGTTTATTGAAGCGTGATTATATATCAGATCTTGGGCTGGTCTAGAAACTTTTGCAATCCTCACAGCTACCCTGGAGGTAGGGAATTAAGTCCTCATTTTAGAAGGAAGAGACCAAGGTTCAGAGAAGCTCTGAATCTTGCCAAAGCCAGAGAGATAGTAGGTATTGAATTAGGGGCTGAGAATTCTGATTTGGGACTGGGCCTCAGTTTCCTCACCTGAAGACCATTAAAAGTAGCATTAGCAATAGCAGTTCATGTCTGGTGGTGGAGGAGTGTGAAATAAAGCTAGCGTCGAGAGACTGCCAGCTCAGGGCTTGCCTGCATTATAGATCAAGGCCAAGCCTGGACCTTAGACTCAAAAAGTAGGGCCTGGGGCTGAAGCTCAGTTGGTGGAGTGCTTGCTAGCATGTGCAAAACTCTGGGTTCCATCTCTCCCTCTTTGCAAACAGGGAATGGCAGAACAGGTCTGTAATGGAAGGTGAAGTCGGGAGGATCAGAATTTCAAGGCCACCTTTAGATACACACTATTTTTGATGTTCTCTTCGAATATATAAGACCAAAGCCTCAAAACAAACAAGACAACATCCAAATAAAACTAAAAACAAAGACTGAAGTTATAGACCAGTGATCGAGCATTTGCCTAACTAACACAATGTGGCCCTAGATTCAACTCTCAGTGCCACAAAACAAAAGCAAAAAACACCACCCACTTGATAGAGTTGTGATAATTAAATTTGCCATTTATAGAAGTTGCTGAGAATAGGCCTCTGCACATAAGTGGTCTTGAAACGTTGGCTATTACTTCAATTTCTTATTGTAACAACTAATCAAATTGCCTTTATCAGCGCTTGCTGGAAAGCAACGTTTTCTTACAGGGAACAAGCTGCCTTTTGATATGCAGTTATATTTTATTATGAAATAATGTAAACTACTCTAACTTGGAATTAAATCCTCTTCTGTGCTTCCAAGTAAAGGTTAAGATCTGAATAAAGGCATATGTAGGCAGCAGGGATTCCCAGGTCTGTAAATGTCAGTGATTTGCTCTTTTCTCCGCAGAGTGCAGAACCTTATTTTGTGCTGCCCATCCTGGCTTTGAGACAGCTAAGCAAACATGAGAGGGAGAATTAAGCCAGCTCTGTCTCTGCGCGAGTTTGTCTCTGTAACATGATTATTAGGGACAGCATTTCCTCCTAGTGGCCTTGCACACAGCCACGTCCTGACAGCCTGTCACACCGGTGGGCTTCATGGATGTCCTCAGAGCCAGGAATGCTATAGGGACTTCTGTGTGCGGCAGCTTTGCGTGTTGGTGAATGGTGCAGCATGGCTGGGAGGTGATGGCAATGGGGACTGGAGCAGCTTGTTGAGATGGAGAACAAATGGTATCGTTGCTAGGTTTGGCTCTACATTCTGATCCTTTTAACACTTTTATTTTATTTTTTCTCCAACTTCTTCTATGCAAGTGGTGGCTAATTGGGCATGGAACACCTCCCTCCCTGGTAGTTACAGTTAGTTATGTATGGGGTGGTAGCAAAGGCTAGGACATGCTTAGGTAAACATTCCGGTTCTTCTCCATGCCAGGCCATTTGTGACTCATCGGAGGAGGGAAACGTGTAAGGACAGCAGCTCTGCGTACACGTGGTTCCACTAGGTCTGCAGGGTTCAGCGAATGCAGGGGGAGCTAATGCATCATGAAAGGCCCCTCACAGAAAAGCCATCATGGGCTTCCAGGGACTGGCTTGGTTGCCAAAGAATGGCAAAACGGATGACCGTAACAAATAGGCATTGCTGTATCAGGGGACAGAATCCAATGTGTTGTGCTGGGGAAATGGCAGGTAACTGAGGTTCCAGTTGGTAGTAGCAGAGAATGACAAAAATGGGGATGGTGGCAAAGGCTGGGCCTGAGGGTAATGGGAACTTGGCTTTAATTTGAACTATATCGTCTGTCATGATAAGAAATATTCATTTCAGAAGAATGAGTGCAGTGAGCAGGTTGAAAACAGAAAAGAACTGACTAGAGGGAAGTCCCAGAAAGAGGTGGTGGGGCCATTTCATGAGTTGGTGAATAAGTAAAGTAGACATTTGGAGGTAAGACCATCAACATTCAGTGAACAGAATGAGAGGTTGGGGAGATGCCTAGGGTGGAGTCTTGCCACCATGGGCAGGAGGAGTGGAATCTATGAGAGGGTTGAATGGTGTAATGGCAGGGGCATGTTTCCACTAACACTGGTATGCAGCAGTGTAAATGGCTCCCAGGGAAAGGGCAAGATGAGATTGAGAAGAGACCATGAAGCACAAGGATCGAGCTCATGGGGCATCCTTAGAAGAAGTTACTTGGGGCAACTGCCATTGTGCAGGTAAAAGCTAGATGCTTGCCCCATTTACGTTGTGCCTTAGGGGCCTAACTAGCAACGGTGTGCATCTGTTCAAACCACCTGCTCTTCCAGCACATGGGAAAAGGTATTTGAAAATGGAGAGAAGGCTTCTGTGGGGTCTTAGCAAGTTCTACTTCTATTGCATTGTTGGTTAAATCCTTCTTCCATCAGTCCCTGAAGACGTGGTTTCCAAGACACTGCAATAACTTGCCTCTGTGGACATAGATCTGGGATGCGAAGTCTATTTTCTTTTGACTGACCGGATTCTTCTCACTATGGTTGCCTCTTCAAGGTCAATCACTGTTGAGACTCCTTAGTTCCTTTGACCTTTGCTTCTGAGCCCTTTGGATGTGTCTGGAAGCAGACTTCTCTCTCCTGCAGCCATTGGAACTCTCTGTACGGAGCCTCCTTGGCACTGACTGGCTTGGTCATTTGTCCATCGGGGGATGATTGAGAGGGAGAGAAGGGCCTCTGAAGTCAGCTGCCCAGATGTTCTCAGGAACTAGCTATTAATCCCACCCATATGAAGGAAGCCAAGAAGTGGGATACCTGGGTTTAGGAGCAAGTGTATCCTCTCCTGTCTTCCCCCTCACACCCTTGATTGACATCCAGCCCCCTTAAGCAGCCACTTGTCACCACCCTGCGTCTGTCCCCCTCCTTCTCCCATCCTTCCTCTTCCCTTCCTCCATCTCACCGTATGACCCAGACTGTCCTCTCCTGCCCATCACTCAGTCTCTCCCAGTGCTGGAACTGCAGTTGTGTAATTGTGTAATTGTGAGCTATCAAGGCTGGACTGCTCTTTCTTTACTGTTTTTTTAAAGTTGAGATTTCAAGCCCATGGAGAGCTCCTTTCCCAATGTGCTGCAGAAGCATCACTGAACAAACAAACTTCTGGGAAACCCAGCTTAGAAACAAGCACAGCAGCTACCATTTATCCCCCCTCCTTCATTTCTTTCTAATGTAGGTGTAATAAAGCCTGCTCTTCTAAGTGGCTTAGGCGTTTAATAAACTAAACATTTCTCCCTGGGCTCCCAGGGGGCCTTGACAGTGTCTTATTATGGCTTAATGCTGCTGTCCCCTAAAAGTTTTCCCCCTCTTGGTCTGTACTTCTGTGGACCAGGTGGGCTTCACTAGAATTTCTGGCATCTTCTCTTATTTGTTTGTTTCCTTTTTTGGTTCTGTAAGAGTATTTAATGCTTACTCCAGCTTTTCTCAGTGACCAAAAGTTTCCTGTTTCTAATTTTGTTGGATATGATTGTGGAGTACATGTATGTTTGTATGTGTGTGGGCACGTGCACATATGTGCATATGTGTGGAGGCCAGAGGTTGACATTGAATATCTTACTCATTACTCTTGTTAAAATTCCTTCCCTGGGTCCTATGTAAAGCAAGGTCTACCCCTTCTCCCAAGATCTCAAAGAAGAAAGGGCTGATTCTCTGTAAAGGTCACTGGGAAACCAATGGATTACTGTGCTTCCTATGGAGCCAAGGGGAGGGGTTAACTGCAGGAGTGTGGTCACTCCTCTGCACTCAGGCTGCACCTGAAAAGCCTTCCCACCAGGGGTGCAGGCTTTCCTGCCTGTGTCTATATACTCTAGCTCCTCCCCCAGGCCACGTGCACTCTGGCAGGGGGTATGGAGCAGGGATTTCAGCCTAGAATCCTGTGCCCTGATCTGAGTCTTTATTCGGGAGGGGGAGGGAGTTTTAAATCTACCTGAGATTATTCTTTGCAGTGTGCACAGTTTAACTCCCCAACACAGCAGTTGCTTGGCTCATAGGGCTGTGGCTCCTGACACTTGCCACCTTATATGACACAGGGTCTCTCACCTGACCCCAGAGCTCACCAGTTCAACAGTGTAGCTAGCCTGTGAGCCTCCTCTGGGGGTTTCTCATCTCGGCCTCCCTAGAGTTAGGATTACAGGCTTGCCACAACAGGAGCCTGGCATTTTTCATGGATGCAGGAGATCCCACGGTGGTCCTTGCACCTGTACGGCCAGCCCTTTACCTGTTGAGCTGGCTCCCTAGCTTTCTAGGTGGAGTCTTTGAAAGATCCTTAAGCATTGGCTTGAGGGGAGAGGTCTGGATTAGTGTAGATGAATTTTCAAAAAGGCTAACTTCTCTGCCACCTTCCTCTGGAATATCTGAGTGGTGTCTCTGAGGCAACCCTCTTCCACTTCGGTAATACTGTGGTTTTACACACAGGATAAAAGTGGTTATTTGGGCTAGGGATGTGGTCCAGTTCACAAAATACTCTGTCCAGAAGAAATTGGCTATCTCTGGTGCCTATTAGCATACTAAAGCACATGCTGGCCTCATGTTTCTGAGTGCCACAACTGCCCATGGATCTTCTCAGCTCTCGTCACCCCGCTCCTACCCTGGAATTCTTTCTCTAGTTTATGGGCCTCCCTTCGCCCAGCTTCTCATTCCTATAGAACCCTGCCATACTGGCCATGCACCCTCTTAGTTTTCTTTTGTCTTCCTCTCTTGATGCTCCCTCTCTTGTCCTCCCCCCCCCCCCCAATGTCCAAGTTCACTGTGCTGGCCATAGTTAGTCTACTATTTTCTCTCCCTGCTCTGGACTCCCAGATGCCTCTCTGTTCTCTCCCTCAGTTCTACAAAAACCCTTCCCTTCAGTCACACCTTGGAGTGGTCACTCCTCACTTTCTACATTTTCCTAGCACAACCGAAAGCCTGGATTCTAACCCAGCACCTGTGACCCCTGCACTTGGAGGGTCAGGGTTAAAGGTCACCCTTTACACAGGGTTACAATAGTGAGTTAGAGGCCAGCCTTGGCTATCCGATCTTTTCAAAAACCCCAAAGTGATTACTATTAGGTATTAATAGATGTCAGCTCTTCATGGGGGTAAAAGCAGGGTAAAAGCCACCTGTGTTTGGCTGGCTCAGACACTAGCCTGTGCTTCCAGCCCTCCTGGGGTCACACAGTGCTCATGTTACAGCTGCATTTGGTCCTATGTCTGATGTTAACGGGCCGGTCCCCTCCACTCTACCAGCCCACCTGCCATAATGTGTATCAGGTGCTTGCTCTTCTGTGCGTTCACTAGCCGTAGGCTCTGCTCTCAGGTTATGTTTAGTTTGTTTTTAACCTCTCTCTGTCTCTCTCTCTGTCTCTCTGTCTGTCTCTCTCTCTCTCTCTCTCTCTCTCTCTCTCTATATATATATATATATATATATATATATATATATTAGTTCAATTAAGTCACTAACACTTAAAAATTAGATCACACCTTAAGGAAAATGTCTGGGTTTTCTTGAGAAATCATTAGACCTGGCAGTTCTGTGCTCTGTTGCTGACAGGGCAGTAATTAGTTGCACTAAATACCTCCTGTCCCTCCCTGTCCCTGCCTAGCCCAGGAGTGACTTCTCCAGCAGGGTCGCTTCACTTTTTGGTCTAACTTGTCTAGCCTCTGTAAATGGCTGTGCTTGGGACTCTTCAGCTATTCCTTTACATTTTAAAAATTACACTTATTTTTTTTAGCTTGTGTGTGTGTGTGTGTGTGTGTGTGCGCGCGCGCATATGTGTGTGTGTGTCTGTGTGTGTGTGTGTGTGTGTGTGTGTTCAGAGGACAGCCTGCTAGAGCTTGACTCTTTTCTTCCACCAAGTGGTTCCTGGGATTCCTCCTGCCCTCAGGCTTGCTGACCTTTAGCTCCTGAGTTATTTTTTTGGTCTCATTTTATTTCTTTAAAGAAACAATTTCTTATCTGTTAGGAATCTTAGGGGTGAAAGCTGCCTTCTGGCTCAGACTTGAGTTTTATGAACGTTTGTGGACTTTATGGATTCATTTTCTTCTCCACTTCTTCGGATTGTGGCTTAGCAGTAGTAGCGGTGACTGTCAGACATTCACGGAGCCCCATGACACTTAGTTGGCTTTGAGGGGAGGGTTGATAGAAACCTGTTTGCTGCCATAAACTTCCATAATCCTTCTCTTAGGTTGAATTCCAAGTCCCTCATTTACTCTGTGAGTACTGCAAATGAATATTGTACAAGGGCAGCATTGCAGATATGAGAGGGAAAACCATTCAGGGAGGTGGCTTTCTAGATCCACATTTCTTTCTTGGAGACTATTGAATTCTGTAAAGAAGACTGTTTCATGCTTTGGAAATATGTATTAGGTTGCTCTGATAAAAGACCATAGGCATTGTGGGGCAAAGGTTGTACTTGGCTTCTATGTCTTGATCACTGTCCACCATTGAGGGAAGTCAGGGCAGGAACTCAAACCAGAACAGAGACATGGGGGAAAGAGCAGTAACAATGGCTTACTCTCTGGGGCTCGCCCAGCCTGCTGTTTCCCCAACCCAGAACTACCAGGCCAATGATGTATTACCAGTTGGTGGGCCCTCCTACATCAATCATGAGACAATAAGATCGCGCAATAAGGCAAGTCTGATGGGGGTCATTTTCTCAATTGATGTCTCTTCTTCCTAGATCACTCTTGCTTGTGTTGTTAAAAACAAGCAAACAAACAAACTAGCCAGCATACCTTGTTTATCTCTTCTCGTTATCCACCCTAGTAAGCAGCTCAGACATTTCAGTAGAAATAGTCCAAAAACTGCTCGAGGTGACCTGTGCCTTTCATATTTCCTCGATGTTGCTGCAAGATCACCTTGATTCCATAATGAGAACATTGCTGATTCTTTTTTATTGTTTGTATGTGGGGATGCACACATGTGGATATAGGTGTGGTATGCATGCCTATGTGTGCACATATGGAGGCCCGAGGTCGATGTCAGCTATCCCCTCAGGTACTCCTCACTTTATATGTTGAGACAGGGCTTCCTTTCTCTCACTGAACCTGGAGCATAATGATTTGCTAGTCTGGCCAGGCAGCAAGTTCCAGGAACCCTCCAGTCTCGAGCTCTTAGTGATGGGATTTGAGATATGTTCTCCTATGCCCAGCTTTTTAAAATGGATCTGTGAATGGAACTCAGGTCCTTTTGCATGAATGGTGTAGCCAGTCTTTTTCCGTCCTGCCAGCCAGCTCCCAAATAACCACACAGAGACTTATTACTAATTATGAAGGCTTGGCCGATAGCTCAGGCTTGTTTCTGACTGGCTCTTATAAATTAAATTAAGCCATTTCTATTCATCTACCTGCTACCCGGTTGCTCACTTACCTCACCTATGTACTGTCCATCCTGCTTTCCCTCTTCCTGCGGGTCTCCTGGTGTCTTCCCCATCCTCTTCCCAGCATCCTCTCTGCCTGGAAATTCTGCCTAGCTATTGGCTATTCAGCTTTTATTAAACCAATCAGAGTGGCACGTTTTCACTTTGTATGAAAGGATTATTCCACGACAGCATGGCAAGGACTCTGTGAAGTCATTTCCCCAGTCACCCCTTTTATTTGAATGGAAAACAATTTCCTTTTCTCTGATTTAAATTTATCTTAAAAGTGAGACATAATAACAAAGTGAATTGGCTAATTTCATAGCTGTGGTCTAATTAAACATTTTTTAAAAATTCATACTATTCAGTAGTTGCATCTAAAAACTGCCCTCCCCTCAAATTCAAGCGATTTAATTGCTTATTTTGAGTCTTTGCTTTTGATGATGACAGGGCCTTGCATGGTGTTTTAAACTTTGTTTTGTTGGTTTTTCTTCAGGACCCTGCAGGGATCTTTGAGTTGGTGGAACTGGTCGGAAATGGAACGTATGGTCAAGTGTATAAGGTAAGAACGTTAAGCTTGATCATGGCTTGTGTGTGTCGCTGGTTCCTGAGCGCCAAATAGCAGAGGCGGCCATACTTGTTCATAAATGCCTCATCACAATAGACATCAAGTGACTTCAGACATCAGTGAGTTTACTCTCCACCCTTTTGGATGTAGCTGGGTTGAACTGACTGCGGGGGCGGTGGGCGGTTGTGTCTGTGGCTTGAGAGTCTCCTGCAGTGTACATCCCAGTATTTGTAATGGGAAGCAAGACTCGGATGTCGCTTATCTGGGGCTCACAAAGTGGTGAGATTCCTTCACTTTCAGCATCGCCAAGCTGCTTTCCAAAGGAGCAGAGGACAACATTCCCTTTCAAAACTCAAGCTATTAGGCTTCTGCAGCCACAGAAGTGAATTTGTTACTCGCCCAGGGCACAGGTCAAATGGGCTCCTCACAGGGTTAGAAGAAAGCTTGCTTGATGACAAGAGGAGGTACAGATCCACGATGCAGTCAAATGGTTAGCTTGAGTTGGAATTGGACTGCCTGCTCTTTTTAAAATTTTGCCACAAATTCATCTAAAATGTGTAAAAGATGTCTTTTCTCCTAATAAATTATCTATTTTTTTTTAAGTTATAGGTTGATTCCTCTTTTGATGATTGAAAAGAAACCTAGATAAACTGTTTGGAAATAGTGTTTGGGGACATTTGGTAAACAAGCAGTGTGTCCTCTGGAGCATTTCCAGGGAGCGGTCATTATTATTTCTATGAGGTGGTGATCTAGGATGGAATTTCATGTACAAATTATATCTCACTGTCCTGCTTTTAAAAATTCCTTCTTTTCCCTAAGCCTCTTTCAAGTGATCAAAAGTGTTGTTGAGGTTATCCAGACTGTGATATTCTCAGTCCTGTGGCGTTGTAGAAGTTATCCAGACTGTGATATTCTCAGTCCTATAGGATGTCAAGAGCAGCTATGCTTAAGGGATTGTGAGAATCTAGTTTTCAAAGCATGGCTGTGAGTGGCTACGCACGGATGCTTTTATTGACCATGAAGCCCTTTTTTGGTGCCTGCAAGGGTGAGAGACAATCCTCCCTTGTGAGAAACAACCATTTCCTACAGTACTAAACCTTTCCAAAAAGACAGAACGGAGACTCTATGAGCTGTTGACTTGATGTTGATCCTGCCTGACACAGAAAGAGATGGCTCTCAGAAAGTGCTTTTAAATACTTGCAATGAAGATAATTAGGTTGGATGATTGTGTTATTGCAGCTTGAGAAATTGGATTGAACTTACAGTGTAATGTGGCTAATGAAGTCAACTCTATTCTAGACAGAAAATGACTGCTGATTTCTTGTCTATGTGGTGGAGCCACAGTCGTGTGCTGTTCGTTTCAGAATGGCATTGGAGGATGCTTCCCACTATAGAGTAGATATTTAGGACCCACTTAGAAGCTTCATCTACTAATCCGGCAGGTAGAACTGTGCAACCCTGCAAGAGGATAGAACAAAGGTATGCGGTACTGTCATCCTGACAGGGTCCAGGGTTGCCTAGAAGGTAAACCTCTGGGAATATCTGTAAGGGAGCTACACAATTCGCTGACCTGAGGTGGGAAGCCAGCCCTAAATTTGGTAGCGCTGACCTGTTTGTTGGAGTTCCAGACCGAATTAAAAGGAGGAAGTGAGCTGAGCACCAGCATCCATCTCTACTTCTGACTGGGGTGCAGTCTGAGCAGTGGCCTCACATTCCTGTGGTGCTCCTTCTCCGCCTGGTGCGCTATGGTAGCCAAGCTGCGAGCCGAAAGAAATCCTTTCTTCCTTAAGCTGCTTTCCCCCACGTATTTTTATCACAATAGTAATAAAATAATGAATGCAGCGTTCAATTATAAGTGAAGCCTTTCAGAAAATCCAGAATGGTGTCAAATTTCATGGCATTGCACGAGAAACAAGAACCTAAGTCCGATTAAGAACTCAGCAAGTGTTCAAGAGTCTCCCTTCTTTCTAAGAGTGGGCTTCCCCAGCAAGTAGGTAGTTGACATTGTGATCCTAAAGGCTCCGTTTCCATTAGAAGAGGAGATTGCTGTCAGATCCCGGTGAGGACAGGTGACCTGGAGACAGGAGATAGGGTCTCTTTCTCAGTAGCAGTTCCTGGTTTGTGGCTGCCACAGGTTTTCCTACTTGCGTCCAGTGAGAATGTAGCTCCAGAAGCTGCGTGGAGTTGAGCTTCCTTACCTAAAGAATCATAACTTTCTGCTTAGTCCCGGGTTTGTTTTCTAGGCCACTGGCTTAGGCTGAGTGGTGTTCCTCACGGCCAGAGATGGTCCTGTTTCCTCATCAATGTGGTCCTGATGCTGCCTAGCTGTTACAGGATCAAAGCGCAGCAGCAGCATCTGAATTGGAAGGATGAGAACCCTAAGCTAATTAAATTGGGAACGGGTTTGCCCACCAGAATTTATAATTTTTGTAGAATAGGCACATTGATAACATACTGTAGGCATGCACAGAAATTCTACAGCCTTGGGAAGGAATCCTTCCACGTGAAATTTTATTTCCACACAATTTTATTGTATGACAAATGTATTCTTTACATTAAATATTAAACCTATTAATTGCTGTAATTAAATTAATTCTGCAAATTTGCCTGTTGGTGATACTGAGCTTCACTAAGTAGTGTATAATTTTATGAGTAACTGAATAACCTTTATTCGATGGAATATTTATCATAAGATGTTTTAATAAGTTCTCTTATGAGAGTCACAGTACAATTTTGTTTTCTAGTAGCTCCTAAGAAACATATATCATGTGATAAATAAAAAGTACATACGGTCTTTAAAAGTATTTTCTGAGTCACACCTGCATCAGAGACAGATACATCTAGCTTACAAATAGAAATACTTATACGGAAGCCATTAAATAATGTGTAACTTTCCAAAGCTCCCTCCAGCCTTATTCCCAAGTCTAGCTTATGGCTACATGTTGTTGGAAGAATTATCTTTAACAGTAATCAAGTGGTAATTTGATCTAGTTTTATTCTTAATTTTATTTACTAGATGACATAGGCAAATAGTTTGAAAAATACTTTTTACTTTTTCTTTCTTTACTTTTTTTTTCTGAGATAAGGTTTCTCTGTATAGACCTGGCTGTTCTGGAACTCATTCTGAAGGCCAGGTTGCCTCAAATGCAAATATTCACCTGTTCCCAGATTCCGGGATTAAAGGTGTCCACCACCATGCCTGGCTCATTAGGATTTTTTAAAGAGAACAATATTTTCCTGTGTCCATAGCCTCCCATATAAAACAAACCAAAGGAGAATGGAGGGATTGCTCAGTGGTTAAGAGTACTGACTCCCCTTTCAGAAGACACAGATTTAATTCTCAGCATCTGCATGGTAGCCCACAACTATCTGTAACTCCAGCTTTGGGGGTTTCCATGCCCTCTTCTGGCCTTCCGGGGCACCAGGCATACACATGATGCACAACCATATATGTAAAAAACACTTACACACTTAAAAAATAATAAAAATTAAAATAGCTAAAGGGGAATATAATGGGTGATAAAAAAGAATATGCTTAAAGTACATTATATACCTGCATGAAAGTTTATAAAACTCTGTATGACAAAATAAAGCATCTAAGCAAATAAAAATCAGAGGTGTGGATAGTAGGTCTTCTTGATGTATTATGTGGTACTGGGGGCCAGGAGTCTACCACTCTGCATGTTGTCAAAGTCCATGGATAAAGCGTGGATCGTTAAAGTTAATAAGGACTGATTTACATTTGATAAATGAAAGGCAAAAGGAACAAATAACATTCAGCATTCCATATAACACAGAAAATAAACAAACCTAAAAGCAATCAGTACAGTTGCAAGCCATTTGCCAAAAGTTATGGCATTCCCTGCCCCTATTGGGAGTCCAGTGGCCTCTGACCACACTTTGGTGACATGGAATGCACTAGACACTTTTTTCTCGGCCTTGTGAAAGAGCATGAGCAGAAGCAGCTTTGAGAAGAAAGAGTTGATTGGCTTGTTCTCCATCGCAGCAGGGATGAATGGCACCGGGATGCATAGATGGAACAAGCAAGAAGAAGGGCCAGACTCTCAATCCTCAAAGCCCACCCCAGTCTTCAGACAAGGCTCCACCTTCTAAAGTCTCCATACCTGGCCAAACACCAGCTACTGGTGTATGCGTATATGCATCTGTGGAGGACACTGCAATATAGAGATTATTTTAATAAGTCAAAATAATTAGGTAACACCTGCTAGAAAAATTAGCCTTATGTTTAAAATGAATATTGGTCTACCTTATTTCTTAATTTCCATCTGGAGGTGTAGACTGTTCCTGCAGAGTTGGAGGAGACACATTGTGCTCCAGGGTGACAAATTCAAATGGGAATATAATGGTTCCTCAATTTGTCTCATTTCAGTCCTCTTTGAGGTTGTGGAGCACAAACATGTTGGTTTTAGTGCTTGGGGACATTGCCATGGTACTGATAATTGTCCACTTGACAGAACTGTGATTTGCCTAGGAGGAGGGCCCGTGGGCCCGCCTGTCAGGAGATTGTCTTGATTTCCTTGCGGTAAGAAGAAGCAAACACCACAGGTGGCTCCACTTCCTGGCTGGCATCCTAGGCTGTAGAGAGAAACAGAACTGAGCGACAGCTTGCGTTCATCCACTGTTGCTTCCCGATAGTGCATACCGTGTGACCATGTGATCATGTGACCATGTGACCAGCTCCTCTAGTGGCTTGATTTTCTCACCAGGATGGACTCTACCTTGAGCTGTTAGCTGGAACAAACCCTTCCTCCCTTGTTGCTTTTGTCGGCACAGGAAAGGAAGGAGAAGCTAAAACAGAAAGGCACTGTGAGCGCGTGTGTTTTCAAAGGGTTATAAGGATCCTCATGGGTCATTCCCAACCGGTCCTCCGCTAGAGGGCTGTACTCTGGTCACCTCTGGTCGCCTGGATCTCATCCCATTCCATTCAGTTCATTTTTCTGCTACTGTGGCTGATGTGTGTCATCTTATTGAAGCTCTCCCTTCCTGGGATGTTTTCTCTCTTAACTGCATTTCATATCCTTACAGCTATTTAAAATTTAAAATGAAATCTTTCAAATGAATGCCCATCCTTCAGAACCCCAAAGTGCCTCTTTCCTTGCTCTAAATGTCCATCTCTTTCCCTTCCTTTGGGCACCATAGTCTCAGTGGCATAGTTGATCCACATGGACCAAAGCTCTTCATTTTCTTATCTTCTGTCCTTCAATTACTTTTTAACTTTTATGCAGATGAGTGTTTCCCCTGCACTTATGCATGCATATCATGTGTGTACTTGGTGTCCACAGAGGCAAGAAGGGGGCATCAGATCCCATGGTACTACAACCAAAAATGATAATGAGACACGGTACAGGTGGTTGGAACTGAACCCAGGTCCTCTGCAAGAGCAGCAAATGTTCTTAACCACTGATCCATCTCTCCATTTATTAAATTCCTATATGCATGCCAGTGATTTTACATTTCCTAAGCTTCTGGCATGTCTTATTGGATTTCTATCGTAGTTTCTCAGGAACCCTTTCTCACCCCGGGGCTGGCCTTTGGAGTTGTGCTATGCTCTGCTTCGAACTCAGCTGTTTCTTCTCTCGCGGCCCCTCCTTCCCAGGCCACCACTCAGATGTTCCTGCCCGAGAAACCATTTACCCCCTCTCCAACTTCTGCTTCGATTTTCTCAGCTGCAACAATTTTCTGTATCAACTTACTGCCCACTCTCTCAGTTGTGTTCTATTTTTACTTATATAACATGCTAAACAATTCAAATACATAAGTAAGGAAAACAAGCCATGAGACTTTCAGTCAGCACAGCCTCCCTGTCTAAGGCACCGTGGATCATGGTGGGTGTGAGGCTCCCACTGAGCTCCGTATCCCTAGATAAGATAATTCTCTTTAGATACCTTTCAATTTTCAACATTTTTCATAAAATATGTGTCTGTATATTCCAAGGAACTAATAAACCAAATGTTGAATTTGTGTTTTATTGTGGGGTATGATCATGAACTTTATGTTAGACGGTCCGTTTGTGTAGTAGAAATTTACAGAATGGGATTGAGTAACTTTGTGGGGTTTGGACTGTTGGCAGAATTAAAAACGAGGTTTTATAGAGAACACCTTCTGAGATTGGTTGGAGTCTAACCATGATATGATCCAGGTATCTATTTTAACTCATTCTGATGTGTAGGGCCTCGGGACTTTATCTTAAGACGCTGTGAAGGGAATCAGAGATAGTGGGATCCTTAGCTCTAAGTGGAGCACACATGGGCACTTACGCCAAAGGCGCTGGGATCTTTATGTTGGAGGGGGAAGCAGATCGCCAAGGCCAGATTTTTCGTGCTTTTCCATATAGTCATTCTGCCAACAGTCTGAACCCACCCTGCAGGATCCAGAAGACATTGTTTCCTGTAGCACCACCAGATTTTTTCCCAATTTATTTAACTCTGGAATCCTTTTCTCTCCCTGCAAGTAACTCTGCTCTGCACCACTTAAGCCATGCAATAAAACACAGCTCTGAATGTGGCTGTAAGGAGGGCTGGTTCTCTTTGCAACAGCTTTCTGGGCTCCCACATCATTGCATCTAGAGGCCCTGTCTGCAAAACACGCCTGCAGGGCTTTCGCTCCTCTTTCCTGTAAACCCAGCTGTTGGGCCAAGTGGGGTGCTGGTCTTCACAAACAATTTCTGCACTGTTTAGCATAGGATAACTCACCTATTCCAGGAAACAGGTGATAGTATTAAGGGTACTGGATGATTGCATTCAAACAACCAGCATACTCAAACACTTTTTCCAGGAGCAGAGAATTGTGCAATCTTTTCAGTGTCAAAAACACTGATTGGCACAATGTCTTTAAGATGCTGTGGTGTGCACTAAACTTTGTTCAGAGCCATAGATGCATTTTGCTACAGTATAGCTTTTAAGACTGTTATATGGTTTTAGAGTATTTTCTTTGCTAGTGGGCAAATTTGGGGCTAACAATTTCATTTCTCCTTTTCAGTAAGTGGAGGGCCATTTGCCTTTAAATTGGGCTGGCCTGATGATTTCTCCCTCCTGGTAGACACCCATGGTATTTGCATCTAATTTGGTGCCAGGCCACTGACTATACCTTTGGTCTGTTGGATACAGCGAGTCGCACCTCACCACCTGGTTATCTCTATCTCTTGGTTACACCCTCTTCTCAGGCTGTGGGACCTCCAAAGTTGCTGCCACACTGACAGTAGTGAACTTAGCAGGGCTGTTGACTGCCATTAGTGGAACTCACCTCACTGTGCACAGAAGCCTCCCAGACAGCTTGAAGAACCCCAGATATCCTGGCTCTTCTCTAGAGATCTGGGTTTAGTTAGGCTCTTGTTGAGCTCAGACACAGCCTGAATAGACAGCTACTGAGTCAAGGCCTTGGCCTCTCAGGCCACAGAAGAAAAAAGGAGGAAAAATAATTCAATCTCATTGTAGAAGCTGTAGCGTGACACAGTGAGTCACACAGTAAACCCTTTTTTCCAAGTATCTTTTCTTGCAAGTGTTCATTGCAGAGTCATTGATCTGGTTCATGGTTTCCGGATTCTGCTACACAGTCGATGCTGGGTTCTCACTGGAACTCCTCTTGGTTATTTTGCTGCTTTCCTGGATTGTGGAGATCCTGCAGCTTTGGGTCTGCAGGACCAGCCCCTTCACATGCTCTAGCAGATCACAGATGGGGTGAATGTTGGGGTGGGCCAATTCATAACCCTCGTTCTTGGCCTGGGTAGTTGTAGGGTTGATCAGCCAGCCAGCTCTTCCCTGTCCTCACCAATAGAGAGAACTCTCCTGCATTGCCTTGGCAAGTCCACCGCTTGTAGAGATGGGCAAGGGGCAGGGGCCAGTTCTCCCGTTTTCATGTCCTCAGGGTTGGATCACCCACACCTACACCTTCAGGGCCAGTTCTACTGTTGCCCAGGAGTGGGGTAGGGCTATTCTCCCTAGTGCTGCAGCTGGTCAGGGGCAGGACCGGTTCTCCAACTCTTCTGACCTCCGGGCCAGCTCTTTACCTACTTCAGTTATTGATGGGCAGGTTGGAGGGCCATTTCTCCCTGACTCATGCTACCACACAGCAGACGGGTAATAGGGACATCTCTCCCATGCTCACAAGTTCGGGGCTGACTCAGTCACAATTCCACCCATGGGCTTAGCTCAAGTTTGCTTCCCATGGGAGGTTCAGGGCCTGCTCTACTGAGTGTTGCAGCTAATGATGGGCAGGGCCAGTTCTTCCACCCTTCTGACCTCAGGACCACCAGCTCTCCCACCTGCCTCAAGCGTTGATGGGAGGGGACCCCTTTTATTTCTAACCTAGGGTTCTAACTGCATTTATACACTTTACAGCTTAAGCTATAACCTTCCTCACCTTCATAATAAGCATCACAGCGTTTATGCATATGGCATCATCTCGCTGTCCAATCTTCAGAAAGCAAAACAAGTCAGTTACTTCATATGTATTACAGGCTCTGCAAGAGCAGTGATAATTCTGTGAGCGTTTCATATGGGAGGTGATACTTGAGTCTTAAAAGGTAGACAGATAATATAGAAAGGTATAAAGTAGATAGTCTCCGGGATGGAGCCGTATTAACCAAGGCTTGACGTTTGCTGATTGCCCACTTCGGGGTCAATGGCAAAAGTGAAGCAGGCCGGGCGGTGGTGGCGCAGCCTTTAATCCCAGCACTCGGGAGGCAGAGGCAGGCGGATCTGTGTGAGTTCGAGACCAGCCTGGTCTACAAGAGCGAGTTCCAGGACAGGCTCCAAAACCACAGAGAAACCCTGTCTCGAAAAACCAAAAAAAAAAAAAAAAAAAAAAGTGAAGCAGGACTAAATGTAGACCGATGGTTCCTCTGCCTCTCTGCCATGACTGTGTGTGCTGCGGCAACTTATTAACTTTTCCGTGACCTAGCTTTAAGGACAAATGGTCTCTGGTGGGAGTTTTCAGTTCCAAAGAGGTGTGAAAGAGGATCTGGATAGCCGTGTGATTTGTCATGTTTGATACAATAATCCATAAATATTATGAGATGATCCATACTTCATTATAAAATAGGCTTTGAGTTAGATTTTGCCCAAGTATGGGCCACTCTGAGCTGAGCAGGAATGCAGCTGTGTTGCTCAGCATGTTAGTTTGAGTTTGAGTTAGTTTATGAGGGTTTAACCCATTGTAAGTCAAGGAACATCTGTGTAATGAATGGATTGTGCTGGAAGTCTCCAGGGTTCCTTCTGACTACAGAACCATTATAAGATGATGTGTTCCAAATGTCTAACATAACACAAAGAGCTCTTTCTGTCCTGGTGGCATTTCTCAGTGAGTTCTGTTGAAGGTGCACACAGGGAGCCTTTTGTGCCACTTGCTCGCCAGGTTCCAGTGGTTCTCAGGACCTCCAGGAATGAAACTTTGGATCCTTTTCATTGTGGCACCAAAGACCAGAAAGTCAGGGCTCTACCAACGGGCCACACACCAAGTCCATAATAATCTGCATTTTTGATATGAAATGGAAAGACAAAGTTTTCTCTCAGGGCCAGACACAGACTGACACTTCTGTGCCCACTTAGCCTGTGTTGGTTCAAAATGCTTCCGTGCCATCTTCTTACAATTCATGGATTGGAAGATAAGTTTGCACACAATGCCCTCATGATACTGGCTTTGGATCCCAGCATGTCTTGGTGATTATATTGTATTGTCAAGTAATTAAACACTAATAGTTACTACCGTACAATGACCTTTATTTTTGAGTTGTTATTTGTAACTTGCAAAATGAAACTCCATCAGGATTATAGGTGCAGAATTCGAAGCTGTTCAGTTTTGAATGATTTGTGTATAGAAAACATTTCAGGCCCTTTACAAAGAATAACCAATTTCCTGAGCACTGAAATTGAATTTGTTATCTTTATAGTAAGTTTAACCTCGAGTGTATTTTCATAAAAACCCACTTGGATATTTTTGGATGTGTGTGATAAGCAAATGCAGTTCATACTTTCCTTGCTGAGCATCTGGGATGAGGAGAGCAACCTAGCAGGGGGAGGGAGAGGGGGAGGGAGAGGGAGGGACTTCTTCTGGTGAGCTCTGTGACCCTGAGCAAAGTTTCAGAACCGTGCTCTGTTGCTCTCTTTACACGGAGATGCCCAGAGATTCTAGTTCCACTTCATTCCTATTTGCCACAAAGGAATGAAAATGTGGTAGTTGGCTTCCCTCGAACCCTAAATAGATACAGGCAAACTAACACAACAGTAATTACAACACTAAGCATGTTGTCTGTGTTTACTACAGGGAAGGGCTAGGAACTAAACTGGGTGAAGAGTTGGGTCTCCCTTAGGGAGAATGTGCTCTGTTTTAGGAATTCTGCCTGTGGTTTTATACTATGGCCCACAGACTGGGACATAAGGTCTTTGGCAGGCCGTTGACACATTGGCTGGGTTTCCTTAAAGCCTTTCTTGGGACATTCCGTTTGATCTGTACATCATTTCAGGGAAGCGGCTTACGGTGCTCACTTCATTGTCGCCCTTCCAGCTGCACCTCTTTCCCTTTGTTCAAGACACGTATAGCGCAGATGGAGCCATTTTAGTCCTTTTTAAGGACAGCTTCAAAGGCAGTAACATCATGCAGTTCTTTCGCTGGACAATCACAGCCAGCATCTGGCTCCAGAAGTTTCTCCTACTTCCAAATTTGAATCCCTATCATGATTCCTCCAGTCGCTGCCTCTCCTTAGTCTCCATCTCCATCTCTCTCGCCCTATCCCTGCCACTCTCTCCTTCCATGTTCCTTATTCTACTCACTCCCTCAGCCAAGGCCACAGCAATTCTAATATAGCCTCTGCTTCCTGGTGCTAGGCTTAAAGGTGTGTGCTACCATGCCTGGTCATGGGCATCTCTCTCTCTCTCTCTCTCTCTCTCTCTCTCTCTCTCTCTCTCCTCTTTCAAAAAACTTTATTTTTAGAATCTATGTGTCTGTTTGCAGGTAAGTCTATGCATTTGAGTCTAGGTACATGAGGTATTGGGTTTCCCTGAAGATGGAATTATAAGCAGTTGTGAGCTGCCCAACATGGATGCTGGGATCTAAAGTTGGCCCTCTGCAAAAGCAGTATGTAGTCTAAATAGCAGAACCATCACTCTATGCACTCTCATGTACACACACACACACACACACACACACACACACACACACACACGTAAGCCAGAGGTTGTCACCATGTGTGTTCTTCCAACGCTCCCCACATTTTTTTTTTTTTTGAGACAGGACTCTCTGGCTTGCCACCAATCCCCAGGGATCTTCCTCCCCAGCACTGGGATCGCAGCCATGTGCTACCACTTTTAAAAACTGGGTGCTTGGGATAAATGCTTTCTTTCAAAACTAGGTTCACAGGCATGGCTCTAAAACCGTCCATGTGGCTAAATGCAAAGATGAAGTTCTCAGTTCATGTGAACTTTAGGACGCTACTGCACACGTCTGGGAGAGGACATAGGGTCCTGGGCTTCTCTTCTACCGAGTCTTTGGGATTATAGAGCCAATCATTGGTCTCGAGGAGTACAGCAACTTCCATAAAAACATCTTATTTCACTTGATCTTGGCAATGTCTCCATAAATTAGAGGAGATAAAATTATGCCCATCTTAACAGCGACAGAACTATGGTCTGAGAACTCGCCTTTGTGGAAGTCCTCCAGGGTCTGACCATGTAGGTTGTCTAGATCCTCTACCTACACTGAGAAAATTTCCCACAAGAAATTCAGATACAACTTGTCTCTAATGTCTGCCCATTTCCACACATTGCATTTTCAGAGTCTCTATTCAGTAGATCCTGGATATGTCTGAGTTCAAAATAAGAGTCCTCTCGTCATGGCGCTGCATACCTATACCTGTCACCTCAACACTCGGGGACTGAGGCAGGAGGATCACAAATTGAAGGCTAGCCTGGAAAACGTTGTGAGACTATCTAAAATGAAATTTAAACTGAAAATAGATGTAGAGCAGAGATGTCATAATTTATTTCAATGTATAATTCTTCTAGTCTTTATATCCAAAGTATTCAAGTGTGATGGACAGTTAGGTAACTGATCACAGATTTCTTAGTACTTGGACACAGTGTGTTTTTATATAACAAACTATAAAAACAATACAGCAGCCTGTCTCCAGTGATGGAACCAGCGTTGCCTGTCTCCAGTGATGATGGAACCAGCATTGCCTGTCTCCAATGGTGGAACCAGCGTACTTGGGCTTGTTCTACGTCAGCCCAGGAGAACACACCTGCTGACTACCTGACGTGTTCGGTGCTTCTTTCTCAGGATTCTCTACATGTTTGTTGAACGGAAGTGATTTTTTTTCTCCCGGCAGCACCTGTGTGCTTTTGCAAGTGGATGAGTGATGAATCATACTTCTCTGGAGTCGGCGCCAATTTTTGCCAGGTGACTGAGCTGTCATTTCCCTGTAATCCCAGCAGAGAGAGGACCACTCACTGTGACCCCAGTGGTGCTGCAGGGAGCTGCTCTGTGACGCTGCACTTCCTCCTCAGTGAGGACACAGGCTCCGCATTCAGGGTCAAGGGTAACAAAGAGCATTGGGATAGGCTGAAAGGAAGGAAATTTGAACATTCTTCTTGGAGGGCAATTGCTACAATATTAGGAAAAAACTATTTATTAGATAATTATCACAAAAGCCAGGTAGAGATGTCCATGCACAGACTCTTATATTGGTTTCTGCTAAGGGCCATGGGATTCCTTTTTGATTTGGGTGTGTGGAACCCAGGGACACCAGTGATGCTCTAAAGGCCATTATCAGACATTCTGATGAAAGCTTCTGGGGACATTCATCTCCCTCTTTCTCTTGATGTGAAAACACAGGACAGCCTGTCCTCTTTGGAAAAAGTCAGAGTTGCTTGCATTTACTCTTAAAAGAAGGTTTCAGTGAAGCAGGTTCTGACTTTCCATGGCTATCCGCTTCTGGCAATTTCAGCGGGAGGAAAGGAATTCTCTGACCTAATTGTTAAGCACATTTTGTCCCACCGTTTTGTACCCACTTAGGTGCTTTGCGAGATTCTTCAGAACTTCCACAACCACTCATTCCTTGAAGGATACTGTCACAAGCTCCCCAACTCCCTTCTATGAGTGCTTCTTGGGGGAGCAGACGCTGGGTGCCAGATCCTCTGAGTATACTCAACATTCGTGGAATAGGGAGGTGAGGAAAACAGAGGATCCTTAAGGAGCCTGGTTGCCCTTCTTCTTGGGGCCTCCAGTTTATCTGTCATTCAAGAAAAGGCTTGCATGAATAAGACTAATATCTACACTCAACCTTCTGAGTAAATACATCAGGAATTAAGATGTGGCCAAAAAGCCAGTGTTGATAGAGAGTAAGGAGAACACATACATATGCATGCACACATGCATGCAAGCATGCACAGCCTGCTGTTGGAAATGCAAGATAACCACCTCCCAAACAAAGAGCTCTTTTTTTGAATATTTTTTCCTGGTCAGGAAGCATTTATTTATAAATGGCTTGTTCAGTTGATGAGTAATACCTTGGTCAACTGTACCTCTGAAGTTTGGACTAAAACCCACACAACTCAGTACAACTTCCAAAGGCCTTTACTTTTGAGCTTCTGGTCAGTAGATTGATTGGCACTGATGGCGTTTCTCTCTGAATCTGATCACTGTTTACCTCATTCTCCTTCCGCTGTCTGTCTTGCCATCAAAGCTGATGGACGCCACTCCATTTCTCTGTCTCCACGAAGGATCTTTGAATTTCTGAACATCAAATTCAAACATTCACTTGGACTGTCATACCCATTGCTGACAAAGAAGACAAACGCTTTAGGATTTTGCTTCTCAGAAAGGCCAAGGGTGAGACAGAAACAGCATTGGTGCCTGGCTCTCATATTGTGCCCACCAAAGTCTGGACGAGCTGCCCTTTTGGCTCTCAAGGTCTTAAGAGGTTTCCTTTCCAGGTTTCCTGGAAGGGCCAGCCCAGGTGCTGAGATGTCAGTCTGAGTCTGGGAGCACACGGGGACAACTTCTCTATGGCTTGTACTGATTTCTGTAATCAACCCCGGTGAGACTGCCCCTCCACACTTTCAGTGATTGCAAGTGCCTGGTGTTAATTATTAGTTCAAAACACAAGGCAGTGGGGAGGGTTAATCTATGCAAGTGTGTGTGTGTGTTTTGTACCATTTATATCTATATATACCCACCCTAGACATCTGTCTGCCAACTGTACATCATGAGTATGTATGTATATATGAAATCTAGTATATATTGTGGTCTGCCTCAGGTTGGTGTTTGCATTGACTGTGCTCTATGCTTTCCTGGGATAGGATGTTTTTCTCTATGATAGCAGAAGTTCAAGGTCATACACAAGTGGTTAAAAGCTGATTGTGGGGGCTGGAGAGGGGGCTCATTGATTAAGAACATGTACTGCTTTGTCAGAGGACCAGAGTAAAGTTCCTAGCACCCACACTAGCAGCTCCCAACAACCTGTTAATTCTAGTGCCAGGAGAGCTGATGACTTCTCGTGGCTTTCATGGGCACCCACATTCACGTACACATATATATTTTACACAACACATACACATGATTAAAAGTAAATTTTAAAGTTCATTCTGTTAGACAAAGCATGATTCTTACTAACACTTTCACTGTGGGGTTGGAGTTTGAATGTATTTACAAAATTTCTCCCATGTTGGATATGGGTTAATACAGAATGACTGAAGCAGGCAGGGATGCAGGGGTGCAGGGATGCAGGGATGCAGGGGGTCTAGACCAGCCTGGGTTACTGTATAAGGCCTTGTCCCAGAAAATAAAACCAAAAATATGCTCCAAATAAAATGCTAGGAAATAGTGAATATCTGCAGTTCTAAAAGTTTTAAAACCATAATACACATTATTTCTCATTTTTGCTGTCAGGAGAAAAAAAAACTCTTTTAGCCAAAATGAGGTGGAAGACTGGGTGCCCCAGTGAAAAGCCCCAACAGCCTCTGAACTGAGAAACAGGCAAAGAATATTAACTACTTTCTAGATTTAAACTGGGGGTGAAGTGAGCTCTTGCTAGGATAGCTCAAGGACCCATATCTTTGCATCCTGTGCTTAGGAATACCACACTTTTGGTGTGTTTTTAGGAGGCGGTTCTTTTCTTCCGGTTAATGCGTCTTTTTCAGGGTCAAGGCTGGCAGCAGAGGCAACACCAGCATGTAACAAGTCTATGAACTTATGTGCGTTGTATGTATGGACAACCGCACAGACTCCTGCACTTCAGAATGAGGCCTACTTAGCATTCCTGCTTTGCAGATAAATTCTGAAATTTGACTTATCGTAGGCCACTCTGGCCATAGAATATCCAGCCCTGGAGATGAACTCACAACCTTTCGACACCAAAAACTTGGTAGTTATAGTCCATTGACTTACTGAAAGTGTGGCAGGGCTTGCTGCGTAGCTCAGGTGCTCAGAGACCTAAGCTTTGATTAGTATTTCTGGTTTAACCTAGAGTTTCTTAGATCTGAGGATCCCTTCATAATGAAGGAGCTACAATGCTATGATGTGGTTCATCAGTGTTCTCAAGTGCTTTATTTCTCTCCTCCGGCCAGCTAAAAAGGCAGGGAAAAGGCTATTTTGTTGTTTACAAATGGCCAAGTAAGTATTGGTGCTTATGAAAGACAATTAAAATTTAAAAACCCAGCCAAAATATTTTGCTATTCTAGAAAGTTCTTGAGTAAGACCAATCAAATATAACCTTGACACTACTTTTTTATTTCTGAGTACACTAAAACCTCATTAATTTTCAGAGAGGAGACTTGGGCTAACCCTAACCTTTCAAGGAGACTTAGACTGAAGAATTTACCAAGCAGTTTAAGAGTATAAACAGGAATTTGAGAAGTTTGTTGAAAAGCTTCTGTCCTTAAGTGCCTTCAGGTACCTTCAACTATTGTTTGTTTATCCCTACTGATATGCTAATAAAGTGTTTCCTCTAAGGAATTTATGCTTTCTCTGTAAGTTGGCTTTCTGCACACGTTTGGTCACCAATCTGTGTGGTATTTTCTCCCCTGTGTCTGTAGTGGCCATCGCCCGGCATCTGAAGCAGCCAGAGCTGGCAAGTCCTTTACTGAACCCTCATGTAAAGGTCTGGTCATTATGGAGACTTGGAAATCATCAGCTGCTTGTGGTGTAGATCCATGACCCCCGGAGAACTCAGAATAGGTGCCTTTATTATTACAGATGGAGATATGTTTATCTTTCTGTGTGTGTGTGTGGGGGGGGTGATGTAGCCTTGTGGAATCTGAAAGCTTACATCTAAAAATGGAGCAGAGACTTGTGAGGGTCATTCGGGTTTCAGATGACACATGCAATAGAGGAGAGTCCATGGATCATCCTTTGTTGGAAGCAAATGAACAGCTCAAGTATTGCAATGCATATTCTCTCAGAAGCACGGTCATTCATCTGTGGACGGGACCCTCTTTACTCCAAGTGTGGCCTGCTGGCCTGCAGCATGCTGGCATCACCTGGAAAGTGGTTAGAAATGCCGTTGCCTGGGCCCTCTCAAGGCTGCTCAGATATGTCTGCTTTTAAAGAGGATGCCCTCAGTGACTTCTACATCCATTTCCATACTAAAGGCAAGAACTGGTCCTAGGACTAGAGATAGCATGACTGCTGAGTCCCTTTCCTAGATAAAGAAAAGCATCCATTTAGAGCTCAGGATGGGAGGATGCTGGATATTAATCAGTAGACCTGTTGAACATTTGACTCCCCTGGAAACTAAGATCCTTAAAGACAAGGCCTTGGTGGCCAGTCCTTGGACTTGTTACTGAGAGCTAAGTCGCCTTTGAATGATGTGATAAGAAGACCAGTCATCTTGTCTCGGGCACTGACCAGAACACTGATGTGAAATTTGTGGAGTGTATGTGGCCACCAGAGCCAGACTGGGGACACTCGCACCTAGGGTGCACTGAAATTACCCCGACATCTCAGAAGTTCAGTGAGTGTCCTAAACCACATCTTTCAAGATAATACCAGAACTTAACCTGGTGTTGTTACGTTTTGTAATAAAATAAATAGTGATAATAAAAAACCCGCAGGAATCAGAATAAATGAATTATCTTCATTTTGAAAGCAAGATGTAATCAGCATATCATGGCAATGTAAGAATGGGACACAATACATTTCTTGGAGCAGTGTGTCGCTGGGTCTAAGATGGCTTTCTTTCACGAGATGTGCCCAGTGTTACCGAGGCAGAGTCATCCACATCTGTGCCCTGTTAGAACTCAGGCCCAGCCCCTTTAGGGCGGTGGCCATGGTTAAGGAGCAGATCAGACCAGGTCTCCCTGCAGCCTCTGGAACCGACCAAGTGTGAAGATGTCTGTGCTGTAGTCAAACGTTAACCCCTAATTCATGGTTCTATCCATTGCCTGGCTCTCCTATGGTCTTTGTCATGAATGCTATGTTGGACTCAGGCTTATAGTGAAAAATTCCTGTCACCCCTTCAAAGGTTAAAAATGTCAGATGTGTCCTTCGTCTGGGATTTCTCTGAAGATTTCTTGGGCAGGTCTCTAACAAGGCTCCTCTGCCCCCATTCTGAACCATGTTTGTCTCATATTTATTTTACCTGTTTATTCTACCTATGGTTCACGGCAATAGTGATGTACAGTATGCATGAGGAATGTATGAGGCAGATAAACATGTCCAGGAGCTGTTATTGCAATGGGGGCAGAGGACTGGAGCTTGAAAGCATCAGCTGTGGAGCCACAGTCCTACCGAAGATGGTAGAGGCTGGCTCCACGTCCCCAGATTCCAGCCTGTGGCCTTTTTTGGGGTCCCCGACCTCCTGATTTTGGGAAGGCAGCTTCTGTTATCGAATATTCCCTCAGGTATTTTGTTATAGCAACACTCATGGACTAAAACAACATTGTCTTCGATGGTTTGTAACTCTTTTGCATGTGCCCCAGAAATGCATTAGCTATTTTTTGGGGGGAGAGAGGATCAAGCCTTCAAAAGCTCAGAAAGTGGTCTTACTCTGGGAGCAGATAAACCACTTGGAGAAGGAAAGCCACCTTAGAGTCCTGCTTTCAGAGGATCCTGAGGACGACGGGCAGCGCCATCTCACAACACTAAATCTCTGTTCCAGGGGAGTAAGCTGGGCTCTTACAAATTACTTTCAAATAATGGGAAGGAAGTGTGTTTGTCTGCATCCAAAGTGCAATGGAAATGGAGTGAATATAGGAATATTAGGAATATAGAGCCAGAAAATTATTTTGACTTTTTGTGGTCTTGTTTCTAGACGGGCAGTTTGGGGACAGTGTGTCTAATATGTGTGGATCAAGGCTTCACACTCCACTGTGTGACATTGCCTCTTGGGCCTTCGGAGCCAGCTTCCTCTAGACCCCAGCTGATTCGTTCATGCCCTGGGGCTGCTTGGTCTTTGTGAAACCATCCAGCTGGCAGCACCCCTCCTGATGTCATTGCTGTGTAAATGTCTTATTCTTGTGGGTAATCTTTATCAATTATCTGCTGCTGTCCGTATGACACAGGAGTTACTGTAGGATCACTTCATGGGCTGATAAAGTGAGTTGCTTTGTCTCCACTGACAATGCTCCTTTACTTTCTTAACAGCGTGAATCACTGCTTCTGAAAACAATCGTAATATATGTTTCAAAATAGAATTCTGTGATTAGATCACTGCCTGGAAGTTCTGACTGCCCCTCTGGATCCAGGCTGGAAATGTGGCTGTTAGCTCAGGATTTTTGGTTTCTGTGGGTTTCTTTTTCTCCTGAAAGATGAAGGTAGCTCATACACTACATGACACTCTTTATGGTGTTTTAGCGACTCTCAGTGCTACTCAAAGATTGGCTGTGTGTGTTCCAGCTGCATGATCTGTTACTGCTTTCACAGCCTGTAGTTTTTAACTTGCTTTGTCTATTGTTCCTGATGCACAGTGACCCAGTTTTGCTCACCTCACCGAGAGGTCTAGAAACTTCTTATAGGGGAACAGTGGGAGACTGCCAAACCAGAATATATCTGATATCTAGTTTTCCATTCTTAACGTTCTAACAATTTTCCCTATATAGCATGAAATAGTGTGGTTTAAATGATTTTAAAGATAATTCCTGCAGACGTATAAGCTTACAGCATTCTGTGTCTTCCTGATACAATCTGACACAGAAAGGTGTGTCTCGAGGAGGCAAACCATTCTGGTTCAGAAGGCAGAAGACTAAATGACACATATTTAGGAACAAAATTGAGTTCATGTGGATTTATTCGTTGTCAGTTACAAGAAGTCGCTTAGTGCTGTTGTCTCCTTAGGGTGATGAAATCCCTCTGAGGGTCTTATAAGGACCTTAGGGGGGCATATAAAAATCCATACAGCTTCATTCCATTTCTGGATCATCTGTAGCTACCTACTTGGATCCTGGGTGTAATATACACGGCAAGTCTTTTAGTCAGGAGAAGGATCATGTCTATACAGGCGCTTAGCTGCATCTTTGTTTAGGCTATCTTTTGAAGAAGCCTTTTCCCAAGGTCTTCTTGGTAGGAAGAGGGTGACTTTCCTCTCCACCCCATGGCTGTTAATGGAGGATGGACTCACAGAGAGGCTATTGTTCCAAAGATTAGATCTCTGTTCGCTCACCCCACCTGTCTTCAAACCTAAGTGCTGTATTTGACATTCGTCCAGATTGCTGCTGCCACTCCTGTGGATGCTATGTTGGTGGTGTTCTGTTGTGTTCTAAAAGGATCTTCATGGAGCTGGAGAGATGGATCAGCTGTTAGGAGGTCCTGAGTTCAGTTCCCAGCACCCACATGGGGCAGCTCACGACCGCCTGTAACTCCGGCTCCAGAGGCTCTGACACCTTCTGGTTTTTGCAGCCCTCTGCACGCACATATACATACCTACACACCAGTACACATGGTTGTAATCATGTTAGAACAGGTCTTTGCTGCATGTTCTCTTGAAAAGAAAATATGAATGTGTCACCCACTTGGCTGATTTCCTTGTAGGTGTTACCAGCAAAATGTCATCCTAATGGAGTCCAAAGAAAAGGTGGTATTGAGTGTAGGTTCATCTCCTTTGATTCGGATGTAGCCTGGTGACTGCTCAGTCCAGCGCTATAAAGCTGTGTAGGCACCATAACTTCCACATCTAAGATCCAGACACCCGTTAGCACTAGCCTGGCCATCAATGAAAAAAGAAAGATTTTTCTGTACTAGGTATTTAGTGCCTGTGCTGGGGTGTCTTGTCTTTTTTTCCCCTACTGTAAGGAAATGAATGGAATGTTGTGATGTCAATAGTCAAGTAGGAGACCCCTAGGAAATCATCACCGTATTCTGTATGGAGTTCAATCCAAGACCAGCTCATTCTATCTCTTAATTAGTTCTTGATTTCCCTTGCTTTTTTCAGTGTCAAGGCAATGCACACATCTCATCTGCCTGTCCATGGATATTACATTGCACCCCCGCTTTCCCACTGGGCAGCCAGTGGCCTCACACCCCAGCGTTTATTTCGTCCTAGTTCTAGCCTGTCTAATGCCTCTCCAATATGTCCCATCTGCTCAAGATCTGACCCCGGCCTCTGTGTCCCGACTGAGCTAAGGTGTTGTTCATTGTCACCATCCAGACACACCTCTTCTACCACAGCCCACTCAGTTTGCCCTCTCCCACTTCAGGACCATCTGCCTACTTTCTGGAATGTTCTCTTCTTATTCACTCCGTTGTCACTTCCTTACAGAATCTTTCCTTGTACTCTAGAACCTTCCAGGCACTGTTTTAGCTACAAGAGTCCTAGGCATTCTTCACTGTGTCACATGACACCCGCATCAGACTGCCAATCTACAAGGACACGGACTTGTCCACCCCATCACACAGCCTTCTCGGCCCCCAGGACTGTGGAAGCAGAAGAAGACAGTTGGTACATGGCTTGCATACTGAGTGTGTATGTGAACAAGTCTACTCAAACTATCAGAGATTTTACTATGGCTCATACCTCTGATGGTGACAAGGTTATAGAGCACATTTTCAACAGTCTTCTGCATAAGTAAGGAAATGGTTGCTCCGGACATACAGGAGAAGGTGTGGATGGATGGTGACTCAGGCCTGATGAACTGCTGGCTTTTTCGATCCATGAATGCAATTCCTCTGTAGCTAATCTTTCCTCCTCTGGATGTCTCTCCTTCAGACACTGCCACATGGTTGCCACTTGTTCCAGATCCTGCTTAAATGTCATTTATTAGAGAAGCATTCCCTGACTGTCTCAGTGACAGCAACGTTACCCAGTCTTCTATTTGTTTTCGTACCTACCATGTTTTTCCCCTGGTAGTACTCATTGCCATCTGTCATTCATTCATGCATTCATTCATTCATGCATTCATTCATTCATTCTTCATTCCACTCTCTGCTAGACTGTATTTACATATAAGGATACTGTTGGATGAGTTCCCTGTCCTTTGCACTGAGAACAATGATAAACATCTGGAGGACACTACACGTGTTTTCCAAATGTTTATGGCCATGGCGGAGAAAGTGCAATATTTTATGTCTGTTTCTTTGGGGAAAAAGGAAGGAGAAAAACCCCATTTTTTCACTCTTTTGTCTCTGCTTGTGATTTATCATAATTGCTTTTTATTTATTATAATTGTGCTATCTATCACATTTATTTATTATAATAATAAATATTATTATTTATATTAAATAATTATTATAATAAGTAATATTATTATAATAACACTCCTTAGGATTTTCTTTCCTTGTGGAACACCTTGGTGGTTGGAGTGGGAGTGAGGTTCAAGTTCACGCACTACTAGATTGTGTTCTTTGTTAAACACCTTGAACCTTCTTAGAAACTCATGACTTGGCTGGGGAGGGCAATGGCTCAGTTAATGCAGTGCTGGTCATGCAAGCATGAGCGAGCATCAAGCTTGAATCCCAGCACCAATCCTCAGCACTTACATAAAAGTCCAGACATCAGGTGCTCCCTTATAACGCCAGTTCTGGCGGGCGGGCAAAGAAAGGCAGTGCAGATGCTTTGGCTTGCTAGAGCAGTGAGCTTCAGGTTCTGTGAGAAACTTCATCTCAAAAAGAAGAAGAAGAAGAAGAGGAAGAAGAAGAAGAAGAAGAAGAAGAAGAAGAAGAAGAAGAAAAGGCAATGGAACATGCTTTGGTTTTCATGTTCCCATTCAATTGGTGAGTTCACTCCCCATCCCCACCTTTCCTACCCCCATACTAAATCTTTATAAAAACCCTTGGTTTTTTTGGATTCTGCTGCTTCTGGAGCTTTCCCATGTGACAAAAATCAAATGTATACTCTCGTAAAACCCAAAAGCCAAACAAATAAACTTCAGGGTGATTTCATCCCCAGAGAGGGGTTTGTCCTTCAAGAAGTGTCAGCCAAGCTTGCTCTTGTACTCAGGTCTCACCCAGGCGAGATGGAACGTACAAAGGAAAAGGCTGGTGGTCACAAGCCAGAACACGGCAGAGCTCGTTCAGGGCTTGGAAAATGGGACCTGGGCTCTGGCCAATGCCAAACAAAGAGAGGCAAGAGCTGTTCCACAGCTGAAAAGCTGGCGAGTGAGGTGAGAATGAACATCATTTGGGTGGGAAGGGGAAGAAGTCAGATGGATCCAGTTGACGGTTAAGACATATCTCCTGCCCAAGGGCCGATACACATCAGCTGAGCCACGGAATTCACTGTCCGCTCCAACTCCGAGAGGAATCCGTTACCTCCTAAAAGAGGATGAAAAGCCCGATTTAGGGGCTGTGTGGATAGTGTTGGAGCCTGGGCCATGCCATATGCCATGTGCACAAATGAATTTTCATCTCTGGAACTCTTGAGTTGCTTGGTTGTCAGCGAGCATGTTGTAAATCAGAGTTTGAGGTTTTCACGCAAAAGAAGACATAGCATCCATACCTTTGACAAGGCAATCAGCCAGAACCAGCTAGGCAAGTTTATGATAATTAATTGAGGATGGTTTCAGGCAGGAGGGATTTGTTCAGAAAAATGAGACTTTCTTAAGGCTAATGTGAGAAAAGTTAATTTAAGGAAATTGCATTTCTGTGGGTTAAAATGATGATTGATTTTAGTGGGACCGCATATTGAGTCACTGTTCACGAGATTTGCCCTGTGACTCTTTTGATTCTGAGCTATGCACAATGCATAGTGAGGCCTGATCATGTAATACTTAGCCAAAATGAGGCCATCAATAACTTCTTTCTTGCCTGAAAGCGTTCTCAACATCTGAATGGTCATATGTCTCTGTCATAAAATCTGCTGTATTAGGGAAGCAGGAAAACGAACACACATATGTTCATCCCACTGGTCCTGGCCACCCCACACCTCTACCTCGCCAGAAGACTGTCTTGCAGTATTCAGTAGCCTAGAAAGATTATGAAGACGACAGTGGCTGAGAGGTTCCTAATAGGCATAAGGCCCCAGTCAATCTTTAGAAACATACACATACACAAATAAAAATAAATAAAAAATACTTGCTTATTAAAAACTTTCTACTGGACTTTACAGGTCAAGCCAAGTCTTTGGGATGGAGTAAGCAGAGTTACCCACAGAGGGCCAAACATTCATAGCTTCCCAGGTGTGGAAGTACAAAGTGAAAATTAAAACCAGGCTGTGATTGGATAGAAGACAGTGCAAAGAGAGGCAGGGTCTGGACATCAGAAAATTTCCGTTTCCTTTGATGAGAGGGAAAAGCAAAGAGAAGATGAGAAATAAAACAAGATTATTTCTAGGAAAAGGTAACATTTAAGAGCTGAATTAAACAATAGAAAGAAAGAAGGAAGCACATTTGAATGCTCATGTCTTCTCAGACCAGATGTGTTGAAAGCTTTCCTTGTAATCTGCTTGGGCAGGATTCTGCCATTTTGTTCTTTTCTGGTGGTGGAGAGAGAACCCAGGACTTCATGTATGTTAGACCAGCGTTCTACCAGGCACTCATGCTGGGCTGAGCCTTTGATATTATTGGAACAGGTGAGGTGTCTGAACTCACTGGTGTCTGCCTAGCAACCATCAAACAGCTCCTTCACAGCTGATGAAGTTGAAAGATTATACCAGGACTGATATCAAACCAAAAGAAGAGGCACCGGGACACCAGCTGCCACACATACCACACACGTGGGAGAGCAGGAAAACGTCAGATGGGTTGCTAGACTCTCCGCTTACACAGCAGCCAGCCTGCTCAAGAAAACCCCTATAGAGTCCATAGGGTCTGCAGAGTGGAGGCTGCCTTTGAGGAGCACATGGGCAGGCACCATGGCAACCCTTAGCACTGTGTGCCGGCAGTCCATGTTGTCTTCCTTTGGGGTACGTGCTGGAATCCCAGGTGGGTGGATGGGGCCTTTCAACCAGTGGTGCATCATTTCATTATTGTGAGTCTCCATCTGACTTTCCTTCATCTGGTGAAGAGGAGCAACAGCCTGCGAGATGGTAGCCATTTGGTGAGCATTGGTGTTTGGGATTTTAAAATGATGAAGTTGCTGTTTCTAGGCCTTTTGGCTAAGGACAAGTATAGAATCTGTTCTCGTGTCCAAGCGATGAAGATGATTTTCTTTGACTAGGATCAGACCCTTCCCCCTGCCAGGACCCTGCCTTGGACTGCACTATATCCCTTTCCCCTGCCAGGACCCTGCCTTGAACTGCAGTTGTCCTCTTTACTCGCGTTATCTCCTCAGTCTGTCCTTGCTTCTGTCAGTGTCTCCGTATGGCCTGCTTTGGACCACCCTCATGTGTTGAGGAATTCTGGCCAGGAATTTTCTGGACCTTTCCCTGGCAGTTGTATGTTACAGTTGGCTTGAGGAAACAAGAACATGGAAATACTGTGTTTTCATTTTGTTCTATTAAGGTTCAAAATTTCAATATGACATCCCTGGTAGGATTGGCCTGGCTCACGTACCGCTTGTCCAGGTCCCTGGTGTGTTTATTTCATTCAATACCGTACTTTTTGAAGGATGTTTCTATTCCAGGCCACATTTATGAGCAGGCGCTATATTCTCCCACGAGGGAAAGGAATCTACCTAAGTTGTATGGATTCTTCACTTGACCCCTTTTGTTTATTTTCTGGTATTTATGCAATCAGCCTGGACTCATGGGCGTCCTGTTTGATTCTCGGGTCTTTGCTCCGAGACTGATTTATTTATTTGTTATTTATTTATTTATTTACATTCATCCATTCATTTTCCATTTGTTTATTTTCTTATTTATTTATTGTTAAGATGGGGTTTCTCCGTGTAGCCCTGGCTGTCTGGGGACTAGTTCTGTAGACCAGTCTGGCCTCGAACTCATACATTATTTATTTTGTTGCTCAAATTCATCCAGTTATAGTTGACTCAGTTACCAGCTAAGTTCTTTTTTCACCAAGCTTCCTTCTGTCCAGCCCCCTCTTTTCTCCTTCTTTCCTCTCTCCCCTCCTTACTCATTTCTCCCTTCCTCTCTTTCTCTATCTCTCTTCTTCCTCCTTCCCTCTCTCTCATCATCCCTGGCCCTCCTTCCCTCTCTCCCTCCTTTACCCTCCTTTCCCTCCCTCCTATTTTGGATTCCTTTTCTGCCCATCTGTGTGAAGCAGGCGTTCCTTTTGGAAGCTGCTATGCTAAGACGCTACAGCGGCTTGTTGCAGAGTTGAGCCCGCACGTCGTTCTCAAAGCCCAGGTTTTAGAAATACTTTAAACCAGAACAACTGATTTTCTTCTTAATGAAAACATGGTGTACCTTGACGTGTTGACGCAGAAGAGTATTGTTTGTAGGTAGGGGGTGTCTGCCGTGCATGGACTCCAACTTTTCAGCGCTTTAGCAATAGCGCTATCAGATACTAGGGTGTCTTGCTAGGTTCATAAGTGGGTTGAGTGTGTAGCTTGGTAGCCAAGTATTTGTGCGCAGGACCCTGGATTTGATTGCTAGCATATCAGCGCATAAAAGAATGGAAGGAAGGGGAGGGGGGAAAAGAAAAAGGAAAAGCAAAGAAAACATTCTTCACTGATGAGTCCCTCCGCCATTGGACAGTTTCCACTGTAAAGATAAAGATGGTCTGTCGGTCTGTCATCTGGTCCAAGGAACAGAGATTGGTATGCCCAAGGCATAAACTCAGAGATGTTTGTGGAATAATCGTAAGAATTCCACGTGACGTCATGGAATTCCTACCTGACCTGCATACTGTCTGTTCTGGTCTATTTTATTTTTTAATTATGCATATGTTTGTGTGTGGGGGTATGTGCCCTTGAGTGCAGGGACCCCTGAAGCCCAGGGCCTCCAGTTGCCCCGGATCTGGGGTTACAGGTGTTTGCGAGCTAGCTGAGATGGATGCTGGGAACTGAACTCCCTGGGGTCCTTGGCAAGAGCAGTGCCCCCTCTTAACTACTGAGCCTATCTTTTCAGCCCCCTGTTTTTCTTTTTAAGTTAAAAACAAAACTGACATACAGTGATTTCATTGTATACACTTATTACTGTTTGGCTTCATTCATTTTTTGGCAGTTTCATGTGTATATATGGAGTTTCCACCCTTCTCACTCCAGTTTCTCTGTTTGGGCTCCATTTTTCTCCCACTGAAGTCTTCCTTCCCAGCAACCTCTCTCCTACTTTCGTGTGTGTGTGTGTGTGTGTGTGTGTGTGTGTGTGTGTGTGTGAGAGAGAGAGAGAGAGAGAGAGAGACAGAGAGACAGAGAGACAGAGAGAGAGAGGAGAGACTCACAGAGTTTTAAATTCTTCAGTATATTCTTTGTGGAGTTAACAGGTAAATTTAAAGTCTAGTAAGTAAATTGTGTTTTTAAATCGACTATATTCCATTTAGGTTTTCTTTGTTAAGTGTTTTCTAATCAAAACTAAAATCAGTGCAAATGTGTTGAAACAGGCATGTTAGCCCAAGTATTATCTGCAGTGCTCACTTACCTAACTTCTCCCGAGAAATACTTCAAAGGGTCACCCACTCCGTGTGGCCCCTCATCCCCTGGTTAGTGGTGGGAACGCTGAGTGGATCTCGGTTGGGGAAGACTGAAGGTCAAGGTCGGCTTATGATGAAGGAAATCTACATGGTCTATTAAAATCACCATGGCTCAGCCCATGCTATCCACTGTCTGGGCAAGACAAAATAGCATGCAAGTAGTATGTGACACTTAGGTGACCACAGACTATGGAGAATGGTCTCTGCCCACCCTCAAAAGCTCCCCTCAGAGATTTGTCTGCTCTAGAAGAGGATTGCTTGCTCACTTTAGATTTGTAGATTTGTTTTTTTTTTAAGAAATATTTATTTTTATTTTATGTGTGTCAGTGTTTTGGCCTGCATGTATGTCTGTGCTCCATTTATGTGCGGTACCCGTGGAGGCCAAAAGAGGGCATCGCATCCTCTGGAACTGGAGTTACAGACATTGTTAGCTGCCAGGAGGATGCTGGACACTGAATCCAGGTCTTCTGCAAAGCATCAAGTGCTGAGCCCTCTCTCCAGCCCAAGTTTCTCTGTTTTCCTAAGTACTGGTATGAGGAAAGGGACTGAGGAAAAACCTCGTGACCATAGCCTAGAAGACTAGATGCTTCAATTGGTCTGTGGTTTCTTTTCCACGATTACTGTGGCTGTTTCAGAACTTATTTATATACAGGGACAATCAGTTTGTATGAGCAAGTGTGACACACCAGTTCCTGCAGTACTGTGAGTGATGCGCTCGAGGAATGTCCTGAGGGAGCTGCCTGGGAGCCTTGTGGGAGAAATGAGTAAGGCCCACACTTAGGTGTGATTAACAAGATGTGGTGAAGGGTATTCCAGAAGGCTTCAGTTGTGTGTCACATGATCAATAGGCAGGCTATGTCATCCTGTGGGTCTGTCCTCTAGTTTGAAGTAAAATAGGGATGGAGACACAAAAATACAAACTAGCCGCAATTGTTGGTGAGCGATTCACAGCCGAGTAGCCGTGACGCTAGGTATCGACTAAGTGAATTTGTGTCTGCTGCAGGGCGTGGTCACAATACTGCATTACTGCTTCTGTGGAGCTAGTAAAGTAATACATGCTTCACACGGAAATTTAGGAGTACACAGAAAAATACAGGTGAAAGTCGTAATCACCCCCAACCCAGCTCTGAAGATTGTTACTGTTGCGTTTTGCTTTAAAAATGACTTTAAGGCTGGGCGATGGTGGCGCATGCCTTTAATCCCAGCACTCGGGAGGCAGAGGCAGGCGGATCTCTGTGAGTTCGAGACCAGCCTGGTCTACAGAGCTAGTTCCAGGACAGGCTCCAAAGCCACAGAGAAACCCTGTCTCGAAAAACCAAAAAAAAAATGGCTTTAAACAATATTTATTATTTTTGAATTATGTGTATCTCTGTGCGGTTCTGGACAAATGAGCACAGATGAGTGCAGTTGCCTGCAGCGACTGAAGAGGGTTCTGGATTCCCTAGAACTGGAGTCAAAGCCAGTTTTAAGCCATATCATCGATGTGCGTGTTGGGAGGTGAATTCAGCTTTTCTGTAAGAGAAGCAAGTGTTCTTAACTGATCAGCCACCCCATCAGGAATTTTCGTAATCTAGTGTGTTTTCTTGCCGTCTGGGTCCTACTGTATGTGTAGAAAACATTGGAACTTTTAAAGTCCTACAGTCGTTTATAGGTCATCGAGTCTTTCGACTATTTTGATGGAAGATTGAAGCCTGTATTTATCAGCTAAAATGTACCTGCACAGTTTCCTGGCTTGTTCTAGCTTCTTGCTGGCATGATTGACTTCGAATCTATAGATCTTAAAGCTTATATAACTTTCTGTGTAATTGTATAAGAACATGTTTGCATGTAATGAACAGGGGAGACTACCAGACTCAAACGAGGCAGACTAGAAGGGACAGAACTGGTCTGTGTGCTGGTGCGTGCCAGCAGGGACACTGTGAGAGCTCCTTGATATGCTGTGCTGCACAAGTCACGTTATCTGAGTGGTAGTCTTATGACATCAGGGCATCCAGGGAACTGTGGAATTTCCCAAAAACATGCCAAGAGTAGGGAATAAGAGGATTTATTAGTATTCCCGCTACCAGCAGCACAGGCATGAACCAGCCTGACGTTCAGCTGAGGGACCTCAGTCTGTCTGACCAACAGCCATTATTGAGGACCTGCAGTAGATCGACTGCCATTCTGGGAGCTTAGGACATGGTCATATTCTAGTAGATGTGAACATTTGTCTTCTTGAGACACAGTCTAATAAAAATCTTCCAAGGATGAGGATTGACTAAAAGAACTCCAAGGTGTTGTTCTAGATGGACGGGTAGGGAAGATGCAGAAAGCGTGTGGTCTGTAAGGTGCAGGCAGGAGCTCAGGATTAGGGCCGAGCTTCTGAATTGTTCACGTCAAACAGAACCAGGATGGCTTACCTTTCAACATGGAGTAGAGTCTAGAGGTGCATCTTTCTGGCCTAATGCCACACTGCTCCACCAAGGAGGACCACCGTGGCCTGTAGCCTGGCATCTGGATGCAGACACTGGTTCTGGGATACTGGAAGAATCAGAAACAGAAATGGAGGAGTTCATAGTGTATCTCTAGCATCTGAGCTCATGCATGGTATACAAAGCTGTCAATAAATGTCTGTTGAACCAATGCAACTCTAAAGGCAAAGATGGGCGTTGCCGGAGAAGCATGGGAGAGAGACTGGTGACCAGAGCTGCAGCCAAGTCAGACCTAGACCAGAATTTTAGTTCTATCTTTTCTTTGTGACAGTTTATACAGCCTTTCGAGCTTCACTCTCCTGACCTGAAAGCTGGGCCAATAATAGCCTGCTTGGCTTTAAGATTCTTAGACAACTCTTGTAAAGAAGCCATGAGGATAGTAAGCATTCCGTCAGCGTTAATTAAAGAAGAAAGCTATGCTGTTTAAATACTAGGGGCTTGGGGCATGCGCTCAACATTTCTCTCGCTCTGTGGTAAAGTCAATACCACAACTTTAGCAAATTTAGGGAACTTATGCCTTTACTCAAGTAGGTGGGATTTCATATTCACCCGCCTAGGTGTCTTCTTATTGGAGCGGGACTCCTCCACTTAGAAACAAAACAAGAAAATCGGTAAATAGCCTAAACAATCACTGTTGATTGACTGGAAATAGAAGGCATACAGTGGGGGAGCTACCAGACGAGTGGGTCCTGTCCATTCTCGCAGACCATAGTAACTGCAGAAGATAGGTTCATGTGGAACCTGATGACCATAGAGCCTCCAAGGTACATGGTTCGCATTCCACATAAATAGCTTTGCTCTTCATCCCATGGGAACAGCTTCTCGCCAGTCATGAGAAATGCAGATTCAGGGAGCATTATCAGTTGCTATTTGTTTTGGCTTATGATCATTGAGACAGTGTTAGTTCCAATGGTGTCCTAAAGTTCTTCCTTTGGGTGAGTCTGGCTGGCTGAGCTTCAAGAAGTGGGTGATTCATGTGGGCAAATAAACTTCACCTTCTGTGGGGCTCCTGCCTGCATAAAGTCAGGAAGACACTACCACGATGACACAGTCAGGGGGGAGAAGTATTCAGACCAGACTTCTGGTTTTTTGGTTGGAAGACAGTGTGGGAATGAAGGAGTTGAAGTTGTGTTAGAAGCCTTGCTGTTCCAAGCTCTAGAATCAATACGATGTCATATCCCCGAGATAGGAAGCCCAGATTCGAAGTGCTGATGTGTTTCAGGTATGCATCCTGAAGATTCAGGATGGCGGTTTCCTTACACTCACTCACCTCTACTTTCTCTTTGCTTGGACTGCTTCCTGTTCTTCCTATGGCTACCTCTCTCCAGACAGCATGGGCTGTGCTGTCTTCTGACAGAGAGCTCTTGGCCTCTAACTCCTGGTGAAGGCTGTTTTCCCTGAAAACCTCTGCTGGAGTGTATGACTGCTCCGGCCTCCTGTGGCTGGCTGTATCACTCTTTACAGAGACCACTCATATTCTCTCTCAAGACTGCTGGTCACAGGATGTCAGCGGTGGGGAAGCCTTACAGAGAGATCCTCATTTGTAAGAAGAGGAAGCTACTCCCAGAGAGGTGAGGCCTTAACGACTGCCTGGAATTGTGTACTGCATCAGAATCCAGAGCATTCCGCCCCACAGATGCTGCTCCTCACCCCAGTCGGGGTACCCACCATGCAGGAGTCTCTCCATGACGGGAGCAGTGAGCAGTGCTTGTCCGGTTGGCAAAAGGAAAGTTGGGGGGTTATTTTTCTAAGACACACTAGGAAACCAGGTCCAGACTGCTGGATTTGCTGTCCTTGGATAGACTTACGTTTGCTTGGTATCATTTATGTCTGTAGCACTTAAAAAATAAAAATGAAAGTTTCTTTACAGATACTCAGAATTGGTTGATAAGCTCACCTAAAAGCTCACTTGTGTTTCTGGAAATACTGGCAGCGATTCTCTCTTTAGGTCCTGGGATTATTTGGCTGACACCCTCTATCTGTCAGCAGAGCCCTGACCTGGAAATGAGCTGTAAAATGTATGTCACCATACTGCAGAGGTGCCTGGGGCCTGACTCTGCAGACACTCCCAGAGCCCTTATGCCAAGCCTTGTCTTAGATGAGAAACATGGCCGAGGGTGCACAGCAGAGGGACTTTCAAGATGGGGTTTATGTGGGCACACTGACAACACAAAGAAGGAGTGCGTGAGAAACCAGAAAACAGACACCAACTCAGGCCTGAGAATACTGCTTAGTGAGAGTCTCTGGGTTTGGCCCCCAGAATCCCCAGGGCAGAGCCTGGCAGAGAAATCAGGGCTCAGCTGAGGGGAGTGGTGGTGGGTATAGCCCAGTGTCAGGGAGGTTTGGGATGAAAGGCCTTCAGTCAGCAAGATAATACTCATGGGATTTGGAGTGTCAAGCAAAGGAGTAATTCACCATATGAATCTTTCCTCAAAAACAGAAGGAAACAGACATCCATTTTCTCAGTCCTAGCCATTTGACAAGGTTATTTATGGATATTAGTTCAAATGTATTGAGGTACAAATAAACAGTGTAGTTTCAGTTTCTGTCAGAAAACTTGGTTCCCCAAAGAATTGATGATTGTCTTTACAGTATACATAAAAATATATATATACCTATATACCTATATCTATCTATCTATCTGTCTGTCTATCTATCTATCTATCTATCTATCTATCTCTATATAAATATCCATCTCTATATAGATAGATATAAATATATAAATATATATCAATTTATATCTATGTATCTTTACATATATCATACACAATATATTATATACAATATATTTTATATTTTATATATTTCATAATATATAGAATCTATAACATATTATATTGTATATAATACATATAAATATATCTATCTCTATATAAATATACGTGTATGTATATACATATATACACACATCGTTGGAAAATTAAAATTACCATAAGATATACTATGGATAACGAATATAACTGAGAATAAGAAGATACTCAGTATCAAGTGTTGGCAGTGGCCAGAAGGAGCTGGAACTCTCTCTGCTGGTTAGAATGGAGAGCCCTACAGATACTTCAGAAAATGCTTAGGTACTTTTCCACACGCTTGCATGACCTCTTCTATCTTCCTGTGAACATTTATGCAGAAGAAACAAAATACTGACACAGTGATGAACTGTGTGGGAGTATTTAGGGTCGTCTTATGGAACAGCCAAAAGTTGGGCATGGTCTATTGCCTATCAACTGGTGAGCAGAATAGCAAACGTCTATGCATCTATACCGGCAATGAAACACAATCTTGTGTTATTGTTCTAAATGTGAGACGTCAGCTTCAAAAGACCACACCCTGAGTGATTCCACCAATAACACATTCTAGAAAAGTCACAAGTATAAGCCTGGAGAGATGATGACTGGAATAGGGGTGTAGGAGGGATTGGACCATAGAAAAGCACAAGAGAACTTTTTAACAGTTATTTGTGATGAGGGCTACTTGACTATATTAATGTTTAAAAAGAGTGAATTTTAGGACCTAAAAGATGCACCTGCAGGAAAAGATGGCGTAGTGGTTAAGAGGGCAAGCTCTTGCTGCTATTGCTGAAAACCCAGTTCCCAGCACCCACATCAGGCAGCCCACAATGAGCTGTAGCTCTAGTTTCCAGGGGTTTTGACACCCTCATCTGACCTTCATAGGTACCTGTACTCACCTACATACATACATGCATGCATACACACATATGTATAGATACACAATTAAAAATAACTTAAAATCTTAAAAATTAAACCTTACATTAAAAAATAAAATTGTAAATTGGCTTATGGAATAAAGAGATAAATATTCTTCTGCCTAGTCTTTCAAAGGGATGTTACTGCATTTGAATAATAACTGACTGCATCTGTTCACTGGAGCAGAGCTTGCATGAAGTGTGACCTTGTCCTTGTCACCTTCAGATCTACGTTGTTTGCTTTAGAAGGATTCTCAATATTAATCCTGCTAGAGTTTAGCATTTAGGAGAATATCTTTAAATACGGAAGAGTACACATTGCTGTCTGTCTCTGTCCTTAGAAAGCTCCTGGTCACTTCAGATGAAATGACCTCTTGTGGGAGTTGGAACAATAGCTTGCAAGAGATTATGGGAAAACATAGCTAATGCAGTGCATGCCAGCCACCCAAGAATCACCCTTTAAACTGAATTTCAGGTATTGGTTTTCCCAGGGAGATTGTTGGAGCATTTGGGGCCTGGTGTAGGAGTTTCTTCTGTCTTTGTGTTGCTTTCATTGGTTAATAAAGAAACTGCTTTGGGCCTGTTGATAGGGCAGAACTTAGGTAGACGGGAGAGACAGAACTGAATTCTGGAAGAAAGAAGGGCAGAGTCGGAGAACCACCATGGACCCACCACCAGAGATAGACATGCTGAGACTTTGCTGGTAGGCCATGACGTCATGGTGATATACAGATTAATAGAAATGGGTTAAACTAATATGTAAGAGTTAACCAATAAGAAGTTAGAGCTAATGGGCCAAGCAGTGATTTAATTAATATAATTTCTGTGTGGCTGTTTCAGGGCTTAGCTAGCTGGGCGGCTGGGTCAAACAAGCAGCCCCTCCTTGCAACAGGGGCGTACAAATGAGCTATAGTTCCTTGAAACAATCTGGTAATGTTAGCATAGCGAATAAGCAATGCTTGCTCCGGGCTCTGGAGTCTTGCCCATTGAGGCTCTGGCACAGTCTGGAGGTGGATAATCTTTAAAAGAGACAGTAAAGGGCTGGAATGGATCTTGCTCTAGACCAGTGTTCTCAACCTGTGGGTCTTGACCCTTTGGGAATTGAGTAGCCTTTTGACAGGGGTCACCCAAGACTGTTGGAAATAGATATTAATGTTATGATTCATAACAGTAGCAAAATTACAGTTAGGAAGTAGCATTGAAAATAACTTCATGGTTGGAGGTCACCACAGCTTGAGGAGCTGTATTAAAGGGTCGCAGCGTTAGGAAGGGTGAGAACCACTGCTCTAGGCTGTGTTTAGAAGGCTCCTCCACACGACTCCTGAGTGTTAGTCAAGTCTTTGAGGCCCTTGCATGGTTGAAGCATTTCTGCATCTCTCGCGTGGCTGGGGACAGCTCTAACGCTCCCCCTTGCCCTAGTGAATGCTGTCTTCTCAGTCCCCTTTCAACTCCCCATGCCCAGTCTCCAGCATTTTCTTCCAGCCCTCTGCTTTCCCCAGTGCCCGAGGGGAAAGGGAGAAAGATGGGGGAACGTGGGGGAGAGAAAGAAAGGAGAGAAAGGGAGGAAAGAGAGAGAGAGAGAGAGAGAGAGAGAGAAAGAGAGAGAGAGAGAGACGTACAGAGAGAGACAGATACACACACACACACACACACACACACACACACACGTAGAGAAATAAGCAGAATTCTAATTAATACCCCCAAAACTGGTTCTGATACTTTTCATGTGTTCAAACCCTTGCTTCCTCTTTCCCCTTTGTGTTTTTTCCTTCAGATGGCACCTAAGTGATCTGTTGTGGGGTGCACAGCCTTGGCTCTAGCCTCCTTCCCCACCACCGCTCATACTTGTGCTTCCATGACAAGGTAGCTGAGACTCAACACATGCTCCATGTTGAGTTCTTTTTTCCGCCATCGTTTGGAAGGCATGCTCTCTGTGGGGCTTCTGCTCTGTCTTCTGGATGAATTTCCAGTCAGACTTTCGTGTGCCTGGCTCTGCCCTTGTCTTTCTGGACCCTTTCTCTGTCCAGAGTGTGGAGGTTGTCACTGCTGACCTTGGCTGAAATGCCCTGCTCCTGTCTGATACAGCAGATAAGTTATTTGGCAAAGCCCTAGTTTAGCGCTGACTCTGTAATTTCATATTTTGAAGACATGAAGCTGTATCCCTGCATCTAACATAACGTGGACACATTAATGCTTGCTCCGTCTATCAAGGCATAAGCAGTAGTAAAGAAATAGGGCTATCCTGCTAGCTCAGCTGTCGAACCTGATGGCCTGAGTTTGAAACCTAGAGTGCCCACCCATGTAAAAATAAATTTAAAAAACCCAGAACTTACAGGAACGTGCACGTAGTACCTGCTTTTCCAGGTACAGATGAGGTAACTAATATTTCCTTGTCCCTAGGGCAGCTATGGACAGAGTGAGGGCATTACTACCCTCCTCTGCACTGGGTAAACATGTACAGAGCCTGTCTGGGGTGACCCAGGAAGGACTTTTCTTCTGGTCTGAAGTCTAGACTATGGACACTTTGTGAAGTCTTGTCACCCCCACTTCACAGGTGAAGTGACAGGGGCTTGGAGGGACAGAGCAACACCGTCAAGGCAGAGGAGAGGTGGATGCCTGGCAGGACCCACTTCCTTGCCAAGTCTGTAATGCCACCTGACTTCTTTCTTCTTGGTCCTTGGCTCTCGTCTGGCTTTGCAGTCTGGGGCTTCGGTGGGTTTGGGAAAGTTCCTTTCTGGAGAGCTAGCGGTAGGGCGTGACTGACAGTGATGGTGCCAGGGATGCTGTTGGGAGATAAGGGCCTGGCCCTTGAGGGCTTTTCCCTCAGGCTTCAGAAAGGACTTCTAAGCTGTCTGGGCAGATGAAGTGAGGATGACAGACTACAGACACTGGCCCAGAGGGAAAGCTGCCTTTGATAAGAGGAGGCCCCATGCGTGTCCCCCAGTTACTGTCTTCCTAGGAAAGGAAGAATTGAACCATTTTGAATTTCCCCAGTCTTGAGAATAGAGGAGTTTTGCCTATGGTGGAGCTTTTAAATCTGAAGTGAAATGGTCAGTCACTTAGCCCCAAGGAGGCAGCTCCTGTTTATTTCCTACTAATTGTTGCCATGGAAACTGTGGTCCTGTGTTGCTAGATCTTAGATTTTTTTTTTTTTGAGAGGAGCCAGGTTTCACATAAAATTCCCACATTATTAAATTTGAGTTTAAAATAAAAAAAAGATGCAGAGACTTCTGATCACACTCCCCCCAGCCCAACTATTGTTAGGGCCAAACAAAATCTTCAAGCAGAATTTGTGTGCTTGAAAGCCTTTAGCTGGGTCCTGTAGCACTGAAGAATGTCCCCTTGCTGACCGCACTTTGGCAGAATGCTGCTTCGTTGCAGGGAATTTGGGTGCAGACTTCAAATGCTTCCACCACTTAGCCCTGTCCAATGCTGCCTCCCTATCATTCTGTCAGACAGAAATGCTCTAAATTAACAAAGAATTCTCAGGAAATCTATTCCTTTGGTCCATTGAGATTTTTCCCCCAGCGTCAATATAGACAGTACCCTCACACCAGAGATAGATCTGCACTTCCTTTGCTGGGAACAAAACATGAGTCTTTATCTCATTGCGAAACCTTTCTCCTGTCGCTCTTCCTTTCCTGTGCTCTCGGTGAGTTTGTTTGGGAGAAGGCACCTGGCTCTTTCCTATGGCTGGATCGGCAGGTGGGCGGCTGGTGAAGGGTTACCTAGAGTCCCGGAGAGGCTGATGCTGCCCTCGCCTTCCGATGGCGATGGCAGCCCTGACTCAGAGCATACGTTTCGTCCTGAGGATAGAATGGTGTTAGGTTCAAAGAGAAGTGGCAAAGACGGTTGGAGTTTCTAGCATCCTTTACCTACTTTCTCTGATATTTGTATTAATTTTGAAAAGTAGAAGAAATTTTATCTTAAAAATAGGTTCTAGGCTGGGGCTATGGTTTAACAGTGAAGGACTTGACTAACGTGTAAAATGCTCCTCATTAGATCCCTGTAAGCACAACCAACCAGCCTCCACAAGGATATTAACGCAAAACAGTGAAAGGTTCTATGGTTTACATTATCATGAGGTAACTTCTCATAATTATTTGGGTTTATTTGAACAGAGACTTCCCAAAGGAAAAAAATACATTTTTGAATGAAAAGCCATGTGAGACACAGCCTATCTGTTTACTTGCTGTAATAAGAGGCGTAAACACCCGTTTCTCCAGGTATATACAGAGGCCAGAGGTCAATGCTGGTTGTGTTGCTTGCCACCCTTCACACTATGAATGTTATTACTTTGAGATAATAACTGTTGAACCTGAGGCATGTAGACTTGGCTACTTGGCTGGCCAGTAAGCCCCAAGGGTTGGCCTTACTCAGCCTTTCTAGGGCTAGGATTACTGGCATGGGTCACCATAAACCTGGTGTGTGCTGGGGATCTGAACATGGGTCCCCAAGAGTGCAGTGAACACTGAGAAACCCCTCCAGCCCCTCGTTTATTGTGTAACTGCTCCATTTCATCAGAATCGTAAGCATTTTTCCTCATCAGGGATGAAACACTGGAACACTCAAAAACCCAGTTTCACTTCAATATTTGTCCTGAAATGATTTCAACAAATCTCTTATAGGCTTATTATGGAATTTGAGTCCAAACTAGTGTATTTGAAACAAAAGAAGTTATACATGCCTCTCTTTTAAGGTAGGCGCTCATTATCCCTTCTCAAACTTCCTTGACTGCATAAAAATCAGTTTTATGTGCGTTGATAGCAGAGTCTAAGATGCAAGCATCTGAAACTGAGTTTACCAAGTAAGTGCTGTTTTAATTCTGTTTTGACTGATCGACTCACCAAAGCTGGAAGCTAAAAATAATAAGCCCTATCATTTTAGTAAGCCACGCTATGAAGGGATATTAAGAAATGACAGCAGTTGATATTTAGAGTGTTCTTTCTCTTTGTCACGCTCTCCAGTAGAAACCCTTCTTCAGGTAAAGGCCAGGAATTAGCCCTGGAGTCAAGAGGTGGCTTTGTTTGAGCTTGAATCTGGATTGATATTGACCAGGCCCTTTCTGTATCAGGAAGAACAGAGCTGGTTCGGGTCAGGACTTACCACTTATCCCTGTATTCCTTACCCAGTGATGGTCAGGACATGGGTACTGTTTCAGAGCTCCATGGCACCCCGTTATCTTATTCCAGCTTCAAAGGCCTATTTTGTTCAAATTGAAACCGAGACACAGAAACAAAGCCGGAGTCCCTGAAACTCATGCTTTTCTAATATTTTAAGGTACTACCATCTATGTCTTTTGTCTCTGTCTCTCAAACCTGCCCTTCCCTTTCACATGGCACCGCTCAGATTTAGTAGGGCTCCTCTCTGAGTTATTAGGAAGGTCTGTAGGGTACTGAGGAAAGCCTGGTGCATGGTCCCCTGTGATCACAATCAGGATTGTAGGTTTGACGGGCAGAGCAGTGGTCCTCGTTCAGACTTGGTTGCAGAGTACAGTGGGGATAAATGGAAGCCATGATATAGGTGGAGATGCACCCAAGAATTTCCTTAGGTGCCCAGGGAAGAATACTTTCAAGACACAAGGTCCCTGTCTCCTTTCTGAGGTAGAGTTCTTGGGACTAGCAGAGACAAACCCCTCTCTTCCCTTATGAGTGCCCTCTGCTTCTCTCCCGTATTAACATCCTTATCTAAAGGAAAAATCTATGGACTCTGTCTCTAGGAAGCCAGCAAAGAGGGAGAAGAAAAGAAAATTAAGAGACAATTTGGTTGACTGTCATTAATCCTGTCCATTCCTGTGGGAAAATGAGCCTGCCCTCTTCGATTTTTGTTAGCAGGTAGATTGAGTTAAAGAACACTGTAGCCCGTGAACTCAAAGACACTGCTCTTTCTGAAGGTACTCCAGAGCAGCTGCCAGCATTTCCTCCCTTCCTTATGTCTCAGTCTGAACCTGTGCTGGAGGCTGGCTGATGAGGGGAAGTAGCTAATGAGCGTATTTGTGCTCTGAGGAGAGAGCCAGAGCAGTTAGGTCTTTCCTGCGGAGCCTACCCATCAAAGTATCTCCTGATACTTAAAAGGGAGATGCTGGCGCAGGGGAGATGAGACAGGCAAGCCCGAGGACCCCAGTTCTAATCCCGAGCCCTGATGTGAAAAGCCACATTGCTAGGTGACATGGAAGAGACAGGCAGTCTCTGGAGGTCACTGTCCATCTAGCCCAGTCAGTCGGCAAGCTTCAGGTTCGACTAGGATGGTAGCTCAAAAACCAAGACGCGAACACATGAAAGAGACATACGGACTGACCTCTGGCCTCCACATTTATGTGCGTGCATACACACATTCACATGCATGTACATGTAAGCACACACACACACACACACACACACACACACACACAAATGGAATATGCCCATTCAAAGTCACTCCTTTGAAATCCTTCAAATGCCGATAGATGCTATGGATCCTCAGTTAAGGGCAGTCCATGCTGCCGAATGGAACCTGCTTAGCCGAATGCACCGAAGGGCTGTTTTCATTCGGGTCCTTTCCTGTTGTCTCCAGCCATAACCTGTGATTCGGCATAGACTCAGTTACACTGTAGGATCCCCTCTGGAGATCTTTCAGATGATGCTTGGAGCCACACCCCCATTTCCTTTTCCCACAAGCTGAAGCCAGGAAGAGACAGGAAGACAATGTCTGCTACTTTAAAATGAACGGTTTTTGTGGAATCAGCTTCTAGCAACTTCACTCATTCATGTGAACCAAAAATATGCAGAAGTAGGTCAGGTTGTGGAAACGGACGGGCCTCACTTCACATTCTACTGACCTTACGAGGCTTTTCCTCCCTCGTTGTGGCTGAGGACTGGCTAATGGCCGGCATAGAAAGAAGACAGTCATTCTCCTGCTTCCTGTAGGCTGCCCTCTACTGTTTTAGGTTCTATTCCAGAGGCCTGCTATGCACATAGTTCTGACTTTGACGTTTCTCAACCTCACGACAATCTTGGAATCTGAAGTCCATGCCTTTGCTTGATGTATGAAAGAACTAGAAGCTCACAGAATTTACAGTGAAGTCTCAAGGACAAAACTCACTGGTAATAGAGCTCAGATTTGCCCACGTGTGTGAGCCTAGAAGCATTGATGTTACTGCCTGCATTAACTTACTATAAAAATTATATGTATATATATATATAAAACTATTATATATACCTTAGTGAGAAATCATTTGAATCCACATTAGCAGTGTTAATGCCTCAGAAGACAATGAAAAAATACCATTCTATTAAATCATTTTTGAAAATAGCAATAATGAGACACTTGCTTGAACGGAGTATTTAGTATACACCAGGAATTAAGATTAAGCTGTCTCCTAAACTGAAGAGGTTTTTTTTTTTTTTAAATCTGTCACATGGAAGATTCTCAAATCATTTTAATTGAACATTTAAAGCCTTCTCACCAAAAGGTATTTTAGGCGTTTGGGTTTATTGCCAATTACAGCATCATCTTAAAAGAGAGGCTTTTAAATTAATTAAATCCATTACACCTGAACATTTGATTCCTGCCAACACATAATGTAAAGTTGTCACTTCAAAATAATTTGGAAAGGGTTAGTGAGACTGTCAGACCTGCCTAAGCTGCTCCTGGCATTAGGTGCATAGAGGGGAAAGTGGCCCTTGAGAGGCACTCCCCAGCCTCAAGCAGGCAGATCTGCTGGCTCAGACCCTTCTGGGTGCTATGACAGAGATGTCCTGAGCCATGTCGTAATCTCCCTCCTGCTGTGGAAGCTGGGACTGAAGGTCAGTGCTGCTGAGAGCTCACTCTCTCCTGTGCTTTACTGGCCAAGGGGTGTCTCGGGACCAGTCCTGGAACTTGGGAGACAGACGACTCTTTACAAGTCAGGCCTGGGGTTCAGGGCTCCAATCACTTGAACCCCAGAAAATGATGAATGGGAGTGGCGGGCTGGCTACAGTTCCAGCTTCTGAAGTCAGAGGAGTCCCCAGAATAAGCTGGGTAGGTGACCAGCAAGCTCTGGGCTGCCCTGAGTAACTCCACCTCAATGAATGAGGTGGCGGGAACACCTGAGGGGGATCTTGACATCAGCCTTGACTTCTGTGTGAATACAGATGTTCACCTACACCCACACACATTCACATACATGCTAACCATGCATTCTCATAAGCATGACACAGCCGCACATATACCCACACGGGTTCACACACTTGTTAAACATGTATTTGCATAAGCATAACACACATGTGTTCACAGACCTGCTAAATTAAATATGCATACACAGAAGTGTAACACACATGTGTGGGAACACAAGCACATACACACACAAACACACACACGTGAATACACACATGCACATATACATACATCCACACATCCACCCGCACACTTGTTCACACACCTGCTAACTATGCGTGCACAGGAGCATAAAACACAAATGCGTGCACGCACACACACATACATACACATGCATATATGCACACTTACATACACACATACACACACAAAGACTAAGCCCAGTTAGGAAGGCCTTCTCCACATTGTCTCTCAAAGTCCACATGGCCTAATACGATCACATTACCACACTAATTCGTTCGTCTCTAACTGCCGGCGTCTGTTCTGCTTCGTTTGTTGCCAGCTTGACACATGGGAAGAAGGAATTTTGGTTGAAGATTTTTCTCTGATTGGCCTGCAGGTGCATCTGTGGGGTATTTTTCATAATTGTTAATTGGTGTGGAGAATGAGTCCACTGTGAGCAGAAAGCTGTCCTCAGTTGATGGATCTAGAACTTTGGTAGTATTCCATCAAACAAAACAAAAACCAAAAACCATGGACTTCCTGGAAGCTCCCGTTCAGTCACATTGTGACCTCTTCAAAGACTTCCTGCAGTGTCAGCTCAAGGGAGGGAGAGGATCCATCTTAGTGGACTGTCTCAGACCCTCTGCAACCTTTCAACATGTTCTGGCATGTGCTATTAGTCCTCTAGCCCCTCCTGGATGCAGAAGTCACTCCCCAGACTTACAGAACTAGGAATTGTCCGGATGAGGTGCAGAAGTCCAACTTCAAGAGTCCTCCAGCTCTGTAGATACATGCCTGTTTGAGACAGGCTTAGATTTTACCTACTGAATAGAGTTTTATCAAAACCTAACGAATTAATGAGAATTTTTTCTTTTCTCATCTTTTTTTTTTTTTTTTCGAGACAGGGTTTCTCCGTAGCTTTTTGGTTCCTGTCCTGGAACTAGCTATTGTAGAGCAGGCTGGCCTCGAACTCACAGAGATCCACCTGCCTCTGCCTCCCGAGTGCTGGGATTAAGCGTGCGCCACCACCGCCCGGCTTCTTTTCTCATCTTAAGAGAGAAGGAAATTAACTCAACTGTTTAGGACATTTGTTAGGGAAATGATAATCTTTCCTTAGAAGCCTGCTTCATTGTGTCAACTTTCAATATTCTGAAATGAGAATCGGTATCTAGAGAGATAGTTGAAGGCACAAGTACTTAAGATAACCATTTTCTTTATAAGTAAACATGCATGGGCACATGCACATGTGTGTGTGTGTGTGTGTGTGTGTGTGTGTGTGTGTGTGTGTGTGGTGTATGTATGTACTGAGGACAGTAGACACCCCCTATATGAGCTGGTTCTCTCTTTGCACCATATGGGACCAAGGGCTTACACTTGTGTTGCTAAGCTTGGTGACAGGTGCCTTTACACTAGGAGTCCTCTCCCCAGCCCTCTTGGGTTTTTCATGAAGTCCTACTTCTTTCCATCTCGTTCCCAACTTTGGGCTCACATCCTCCCCCCTATCTTGCTGCTGGTCTAGCTGGCTCTCTTCTGCTTGCAGAGGAAGGCTGGGCTGTGGAAGTGGCCCCAGCCACTCCAATTCTTCCCTTAAGGACCTGTTCTGTCCTTGCAGTGGGCTCATCCTCCTACCCTGAAGCTCTGTGGCACCTGGGCATCTGTGAGACAAATCCGTGGCATTCTACGAGCTGAGCTAATTGCAATTCTCCTGTGTTATTATTATTACTATTATTTTAATCTTCAGTGAATCACCAAACCTCACTAATTCTCAGACCACAGTCTGAGGCAATGGTAGCCCATCTAATTACCACCAATTAGATGAGTAAGAACACCTGACCCCACCAATTCGGGTTCTAATGAGACTCTGGCTCAGACAGTGTCAGCCAGAACCAGACAAAATAGGCTCACCCAGCCGAACAGAGAGCTGGTGGCAGCAGAGCAGAGTCGGAAAGTCATTTTGTTCTTTCTGCCCTAGATTCCAGTGGCTGCTTCGCTCTAGAGACCTTTTAGGCTTGTTTAGTTCGCTATGAAAGCAACAGGAACACAGAACAGGAAGGAGCCCATAGGAGGGGGAGGCTGACCTAATTTCAATGTCCTCAGAGTTCAGTTGCTCAAAAGAACAGAAGTCTTAAAGGCACAGAGTCACTTTACCCACACTCCCCTGGGCAGGGGAGCGGTCTGCAGAAGGTGGCTGACATCTTCTTCTCTTCCTTCTCTCCCCTCTTTTGTGTTCTGAGTGTGTGCAGATTGTGTGTGTATTGTAGCATCATGCCGGTTTTGTCTGGAAGGAGTTCTGCTAGGGAAAGAATGCTTTGCTTTTGGGATTACATAGTAGAATGGGGACTGCTTGTTTTGGGGATTGTTCCCTTTATGCCAAAGGATGGTTATCTTGTTTCTCTTTGCTGTGGGTCTTGGATATAGACATTTGATTAGTAATGCAGAGAATGAATTTTAATCTTTCAGTCTGTTGGTGGTAGATAGCCAACTGCACAGTGGATTTTGACACTAACTGCACACTGGATTGTGCTCCCATTTCATCTGAGTCAGAAGCAGTGAGGGTGGCAATTACCTCTCAGTGCCGCTTGTTCTCCCATGTCGTAACTATGCACTTCCTTCTTTTCGAAGAGTTCCATTATGAATGCACTAAAATTACTTCCAGTCTCCCCACCATTCCCATTGCATTTTGTCCCCGTGATTTCTGCTTCCCTAAGTTCTCACAGTTGAAATGAATAGACCATGCCAGGGGTCAGCGAGGGCAAAGAGGGCCCATCTGTTGACCATGGAAGTACCAGGGTCAGGGACACTGGTGACCAGCAGCCATCTGAGAGAGCCAGGCTCCAGAGAGCGATGTGATCGCAGCACCCTATGGCAACCGCAGACTTTGAAAAATTTAAATGACTAAGTTATTTTCCTTGATGCTTTGTTTAAATATCTATGAAGAAGCAATGCGGATGAAGGGTTCATGGTTTGTAAGGGACACAATCCGTCATGGCAGGGAGGGAATGGCAGCAGGAACCTGCTGCCTCTGGTCACATTATGTCCATAGCCAGGAAGCAGGGCACAGAAAGCAAACAGAAAAGTGGAGCCAACCACAAAACTTCAAGGCCCCACCTCCCAGCTCCAGTAACTCCCTTTTGTCAGTGGGGTTCCAGCTCTTCAAGTTCCATAGCCTTTGCAAAGGGCCACCAGCTTGCTAGAGCCCATGCCCAGACACATGAGCCTAAGGGAGATGCTCGCCTTCCAGTCACAGGGACTAGGAGAGCTCTCTGAAGATCACCAAGAGGGAAGCAGAAACTGTCACTTGCGCGTTGGCCCGGCTGTGTTAAAAGATTACTTTCCTCTGCCTTCAGCACACTTCTGGCCGTTTTCCCCACTGAAAGAGTGTTCAGGTGAATGTAAACAAGAGATTTCTTGGGGAGACAGTGGGGAGACAATTCTTATATCAGAAAAAGGAAGTTGTCAAACTCGTTCAGTAAGATACAGGGTTTAGACCTTGACTGTCCCAGAAGGCCCAGGTATTAAAGGTTAGCCCCCAGGCTGGCAACATTTGGAGGCTGTAGAAATGTTAAGCTGATTCATCTGAACTCCCCTTTGCGTTCTGGCCATGAGGGGAGAAGCTGTACTCCTTCATGGGTGTTCCTGCCATAATGTTCTACCGTACCGCAGGCCCAGAGAAACAGGGCTAAACAAAATTGGACAGAATCACCAAGACTGTGAACCCATATATACCTGTCCTGGGTGTTTTATAACAGTAACAGAAGGCTGATTAACACCATAAATACTCCTGTCTTTTGGAACAGGAAAGCAGCCATAGAGAAAAACACAGTGAACCAGGGCTGGGCATCAGTCAGACTTCAGCTACAGATTAGGACATGGGAATTTCTTCACTATCTCATACTGTGAAATTCTACTTAATTAGAAAATTTCCATAAAACATCTGACAATGTAAAGTCTGTATTAACTCATTTGTACTTTTCGTATGCTTGCTATCAGTTCTAGACACTATTTAATAAAGCGGCAATAATATGTACTTGCCCCCCCCCCCCCAAGAACTCAGATTACAGATGTGATTGTTAAGGGGAGGTACTTGACCTTTTTTTCTGAATTAGTTGACGATTTCTTAAATAAGCATGATTCCTATATTATTTTCAGAATTAAAATTAGTTACTTAATTGTAAAAAGATGTCATATTGAAGAAAATACCCTGCCTGTTTCTGTGAATCTCAAATATAATTGGCCTACGATTTTTAACAATGTTCATTTGGACCCTTTCTGAAATAGAATTTTTGGGAATTTTCTTCCTTATAAAAGAATTGATAAATGATGCTTGTTGATATAGCAAAAGCCATGAACCTGAGAAAGGGACTGTAGGAATGGGGAGTGATAGGGGTGTGCTGGGGGGATGAAGACAGGAGAGAGAGCCATCGGAAATACACTACTCATGTGTGAAATCCAAAACAAAATTAATGAATAAAATTATATAAGCTGGTGTATCTTTCCAAGCCCTTGGTGTTAAACAAGGCAAACATATACTAAGTCCCCACGAACTGTGTGGAGTTAGGATGCAGCGCTGCCCCCCAAGAGCAGGCGGAGTCTCTCCTGGCTCCACTGTCGTCATGAAGCCTCATTGGCTCTTCAAAGACTTTGGTTACATTGGAACTGACGTTTGTGTTAATTAGCTGGGTGTCTGAGTGGAGGGAAGCAGGCAAGATAGAATGGTTCCATGTTCCAAACTGTGTCCCTTTAAAGACGTGGTGTCTCCGAACGCTACTTGGTTCCATTTGCCAGAAGTTTTGTATCTTCCTATGTCCTTGCCTGGTGTGTTAATCTGGTAATGGAATTCTTTTGATCTGTCCTGGACTAACCTGTTTTGATATAGTCCATCTGTGTGACAGGAGGTGAAAGTGACTTCCAGAAATAGCTTGGTGGCAGTCTGAACCTGCAGAAGAGGAGAAATTCCTTGAGTAATTTAGTGAACGGGTGTCGAGTGGGGGAGGGAACATTATGGAAATGAATTTTCCTGTCAGCTTTATAAATCACAGAGTGGCTTGCCTTTCATGTGTGCAAATCAAGCATCAACTTGGGAGGATGTTTATGCACCTTTATTTTGGATTTTTTGCATTACCTCTTAGAACAAGGAAGCATCTATGATATTTTTGTTTACTCCTGTTAAAAGCAGCAGCAACCCAACAAACCCCCAAAGTCTCACAATTAAGTAACCTGCTAAAGAAAGACCTTCTTGTTCGCACATCAACAGACACTGCCCTTGACCTTGGATTTAAGGGAAAATCTATTCTTTTTTTTAATATTTTTTTTATTTATTATGTATACAATATTCTGTCAGTGTGTATGTCTGCAGGCCAGAAGAGGGCACCAGACCCCATTACAGATGGTTGTGAGCCACCATGTGGTTGCTGGGAATTGAACTCAGGACCTTTGGAAGAGCAGGCAATGCTCTTAACCTCTGAACCATCTCTCCAGCCCGGGAAAATCTATTCTTGTTTACACGTCTTGAATTTCTTGGGTTGGCCAGTCTGAAGACAGCCGTTGGGGCCAAGCGCTGCAAGTACATGAGCCTTGCAGAGCCAATCACTGTGTGCAGCTGTGCTGGCAAACTCACGCTGCTGTCCGGTCACTGATATGCAGAATGTTAAGAATCTTTAAAAAAGCACTTTTAGTTGGAAGACTCCTAGCAACAGATGTCACAGCTTGGGTGTCTGTCTTTCCATCTGACACGCCTCTCCCTGTGAGGGCTTCGAGTTTCCAGCAGTATGCATTTGCTTTCTGGGCCCCAATGTTGGTTCCCTGGTGCTGGAGTGAGGAAACAAAGCCAGGGCTGGGCTAAACCAGCTAGCCAGAGTGGGACTCCTGGTCAGCAAGCTCGCTGGTTCTCTCTGGCAGCCATTCTACAAGGAAAGTCAAGCAAGGCCACAAAAGCTTTGTGAGAAATATGAGGGCCAAGGGAGGTTACTCAGTAGAATGTCTGCACACACGCGTTTCCTTGTCTTCTTGGGGAGGGCCACTGGCAAGTTTGTGTTTTTCATATATACAACGCATGCTTTTTATTTCTTCTCTTCATAAATTATGTATTTGAGAAGACAAGCTTTATGCTGCTGTTGAAGTGTGATTGTTGGACCCTTGGTCTTTTGTGTGTTGAGCACCCTCTAGCCGGGAGGGAATCCTGAGGAGAAAGGCTGAGCAATGCAGACTTGAGAAAAGACTTAGAGTTTATGCCACTGGCACCAGAAGTCCCTTTCCCTTGAAATGTCCTAAGATGACTTGGAGTTCTCTCTGGCCCTGCATTCTCCGACGTCACTGACCATGGCGTGGCCATGGCAATCTCTTTGTTTCTATCTGCAGCCAATTTCAATGAGCATTTTCCTTTATTACCTTATTGGTGTGATTTTTCATTTGTGGGACATTATAGTGAAGCCCCTCAGTAGAGATTTACATAATTTTATTAGCCAATTTCTAGGCCAAAGACATCTTAGAGTGTCATCATGGGGACTTTAAAGTGCTGTCATGGGGACTTTAGTTTCATTGTGGGGACTTTGTTTTATTACTTCTGACTGCTAATTAAAAAACAGGAATAATACTTGAGTATAATGGGCCAAAGTGGCAGAAGCCAAGATGTCCGTGGAGAAGGTTCCCTCTTTTCTAGCTTGATCAGTAACTAGGCAGGTCATCTCCCTCTGGGAATGTCTTTTGTTTATTTATTTATTTGTGTCTGTTGTTTTGTTTTGTTCAGGTTCTAGTGTTAGAGCAGCCACAGAGACCAGTCCTCCTCATGTGCTGTAGGGTGATAATTGTGGATACTCCTAGCAGCCTCTTAGAACAGGGCTGATGCTGACCTTTCTGATACAGAGCTGCAAGGTGGTGCTAGGACCACCCGTCTTCTGAAAGGAATGTTTTGGGGAAACTTTATCGGGGTATTAGAATATTTGGCTCCAACAATGTGGTTATAATCTTTAGGGAAATACCTTAAGAATCATTTTGGGCATTAATCTCTGACACCTTAAAAAGATCTCAGTTCTTTTGGCTGAATGCCTTAAAAAGAACTTGAAGAACTTAAGGCTAAAAAAGAGCTGTAATAGACTAGGCTTTTTAGTAAGCTGCTCATAGATCCATTATAGTGGGGTCTGGGTGTCCCAGGCAGGTGTTTGACATGTGTTTATCCATCAACAAATCACTGAGCTAACTGGCCACAGAAGCTCTGATGTGTTTCCCAAAAACCCTCCCCATGCTTTTACAAAACACTGAGGAAGGACAATAAAGGTGTCCTTTGAAACCACAGCAGGCATTTACCAGTAAGAAAGAAAACAACTTATTTCTTGCTTTAAGTTGCTTTTATGCTAAATTCTTTTCAAACTCAGGTTAGAGCTTCACCATGCAGAATTCTTACCTAGCAAGAATATTTTCTATAGAATTATAGAAAATTGCCTGTTCAGAACACTCTAAAATAAAAAGGACAAAACCTTTCTCAACATAAATTTTTATTCAGGATGTTTTTGCAGGCAGCTTATTTTTTGTTGTCTAGTGCTGAGGATGGGCCCCCAGCTTTACGCATGCAGACGTGCACTCTTCCAGTGAGCTCCTCTCTCAGGTCAGCCTTCTTATTTCTAGCTCTGGGTGTGGGAGTAAATTTCGTTTGCACCCACTGGTATATTTATAGGTCTGTGGATAACCTTTGGTATCTACTCAACTTTAGTATGCTGCATTATTGTTAAAAGTATACACACATGCATGCATGCACACACACCTAGCATACATACTTTATCTCTATTAGATTTTTGAAATGAATTTTCATGTAGCTCAGGCTTGCTGACAACTTGCCACGGAGCTTAGTTTGGTCCTGAACCCCTGACCCTACTGTTTGCTTTGCAAGTACTAGGACCACAGACACGTGCCACCATGTTCAACCCTGAAGTTAAAATAATGAAGATTTATTTTATTTTTACTTATTTATTGATTTGCCTACATAAGTGTATGGGTCCAGCCCTCTGAAAGAGTAGCCAGCACTCTTAACCCTTGAACCAGCTCTCTAGCCCCTAAAGAAAAAAAATTAAAAGCCTACAAAAGAAATTTTAATCCTAATTTGTTTCAGAAGTCACATTTTATAGTTTTTAATATATATTTTACTTCATTGCTAAGAGGAGAAAGTCCAAAAACCATGTGAAGAACTGGGGCTCCAAAGCCAACATCTGCTCTTCCCTACGTGATGAAAGAATTTCGAGGCAGTTTAACAGACTAGTGAAGATTTCCAGTATTTCCCAGTGAGGAAATTATTTCAAAAATAGGAATTGACTTTTAAAATTTTTGCATGATATTTCTTCAAAATTTCTGTGTCCTTCCAAGATTTTCTCAAAACTTTAAGGCTGTTTGTATTTTGGAAGATGATTTCTTGGAGTTGCAGTCTGGGCTGTGTGTGCTTTGGCATCTGTGCAAATAATGCTATGCCTGTCTTTTGACCAGATCTGGAGCCGATGGGACACCTCAGCTCAATAATCATACAGACTATCTGTCTTACCTTAGAAGACTGTTCTCCTAAGCATTTCTGTCCTCCCAGAAGACCAGCTTCAGGACACATTAACCATGAGGACACTCTTTTCTACATTGAAGGGTACTGGGATACAGACCGATCTGGTTTGGTTCTAAGTCTTTTGCTTTTTAGTTACTGGATTTTGCATATGTAAATCCTCTGGACCTTAAGAGGTGGCACTTTTTAAAACTCAGGCACTATACTCAGTGTAAGAAACACGTTCCTTTGCCTTACCACAAGTATTTGGTTGCTGGCACGAGGGAAATTGGCCTCACTGGCTTCTTTGCACTGTCTGTAGTAGGTTCCCAGGTTACCGAGAAGAAGGCGCAAAGCATCATGGAACAGGATTATTCTTGGCTGCCGCCCACCTCCTCTCTGCATCCTGGTGTGTCTGGTGCCTAGCTATGCGGTAGACACAATGCCAGGATTTTAATAATGCCATGAACAGAAAAAGCACAGGCCTGACCCCTCTAGTGCTCCAGAGTCTAAATAACAGAAAGGAATGCAAAGTGGAATCTCCGAAGATTGTCTCACAGAGCTTTGCGAGGATAAGACGGGTTTTCTCTGTCCTTCCGGCCTTTTCCGTCCTGAGTGCTTCGTCTGTCTAGCCACCCACTCTCCTATCTGCCCAGTTCTTTCCTTTGGTGGAAGGTGTCATATAATGAATGTTGTTATAGGCGAGTGGCTGAAATTCTTCTAAGAATCCTTGCATGGAGACCAAGGACTTTTGGAGGCATCCAGACCTAATAGTACCTTCCAGTTTGACACTTTTAGCTACTTGTCAGACCTACCGAGACAGCCAGGCTCTTGTCATAATTTACTTTCTCTATTGCTGTGATAAACACCGTGACCAAAAACAACTTGGGGAGGAACAAGTTTATACTATTTTATACTTCCAGGTAAGAAAGCATCACGGAGGGATGTCAGGCCAGGAAACTCAAGTCATGAATCTGGAGGCAGAACCTGAAGCAGACATCACGGAGGAGTGCTGCATACTGGCTTGCTCTCCCTGGCTCAGGCTCACACAGTTTAGTATGCAACCCAGGACTCTTGCCCAGGGAATGGTGTCACCCACGGTGGGCTGGACCTTCCCACACCAATTAACAAATCCAGGCAAGTCCCCACAGACTTGGCCACAGGCCACTCTGAGAGAGGTAATTATGACTCCCTCAGGTGACTCAGGGCCTGTGTCATATTGACAGCTGAAGCTAACTAGGAGAGGTCCGTTTCCCAGGTCCCAGGTCAGAGTACAGTTCCTACTCATGTTCCAGATGAGTAGTGAAGTAAGGATAATAGACACAGAGAAACCCTGTCTTGAAAAACCAAAAAGAAATAGGCAGTGACGTCACACCAACCTCCTTATGAATATTATGGCCTGTGCACTTACCAGCCTCAAGTCAAAGTCAAAGCACCTGTCTTTGCTCCTGGCCTTTAACTCCCTAGTTACAGGCTTCTTCCTTATTAGCTTGGCAGCGAATTCACCTGTTCCCTGGGCCTTTGAACTCCAGGCCAAACCATCTCTGGAGAAGAGATCAAGGATGCATGACATCACCCTATTTAAGTGCTCATCTGAGATGATCTTTTAATTATAAAGGGCATATGATTAGCTATATAATTTCTATAGCATAGTATTTGTGATAAATATATCACATAAGTAATTATGAAACTGTGAAATGTAATTGCTTGTAGATAATTTTCAGTGCCTTGGGCACATCAAAGGAGCAAATAGTAGATGCTCAGGAAACACAGACTACTCAAGTGCTGTCAGGACTGTCACTGAGGTGGGGGGATGAAGAGGGATCACATGCATGAACCGTTTCTGTGTCTGTGTAGCACAGGGTGGTGTCATCATTTCTTTCTCAGTTCAGTGACTTCTCACCATACCCAGAACAGCGTGGGCTCACAGACTCCCACGAGCTGCCTTTTTCCCCCTTTTTATCCAGTGTTTTCATATCCCTGGTCTATTAACTATCCCCCAAAGTCCACACTTTCTGTTTCTAGGCCTTTGCTCATCCCATTTGGTCAGCAGGATATAAATTAAATGCATTCAATTGCCACATCCTGCTGCTCCCAAAAGACTGAGTTCGCCTGCCTCCTCTTTCATTTCCCTGTTAATCAGAACCAGTCACTTCATCTTTTCCATCCCTCGCTGTTGGCCTAGCGTATGTACCACTATTACCTGGTTAGGCGTCTTCATTCCTAATTGTATCTAGTTAATCCACTCATTCATCCACACACTTCAGCAGTTATTTCCTGAAAGCTTAGACTCCAGGCATTTTGCTGGAAGATGGCAGCGTAAGGAGAGGCACGAAGCAGAGATGGTATCTGTTTCCCGACACCTTCTTTAGATATAGACAATTAAATTCACAGAGATAAACCTGTATATGTGTGTGCACAATGCATGCAGGTGTGTGTGTGTGTGTGTGTGTGTGTGTGTGCTGAAATCAAGCCCAGAGCTTTGCACATGGTAGGTAAACTCTCTACCATGGAGTTATATCTCCAATCTTCAAACCTACAGAGCTAAAACAGCTGCTGTGATTTGAACAAGAAAGACAAGATATACAGCTCTACCTGGACTTCAGGCCATTTGGTTGGTAGGGAAGGCAGTAGGATAAGCCATCTGTGACTACAGAATGGGGTTCATACTCTTGGGGTGGTGTTGTCCCCCCCCCAACTGGGTATGATCATTCCTGATGCCCAGTTCCTGTGAAGGCTGGGTACAGAGGCTCACCACAAACCTATAAATCAAGGGTCAACAAGACATGGCAGCAACCAGAAGTTAGGGGAGAAAAGCTGCTTATTCTGTAAGACCCCCGAAGGGACCAACCCTGGAGACACCGTAAGACCCACAGAGGAGACCAGCTCTGGTGACACTGCGGGACCTCCAGAAGGGACCAACTCTGGTGATAGTGTGGAATCCCCAGAAGATGCTAACCCTGGTGACACTGTAAAACCTCCAGAAGGGACCAACTCTGCTGATAGTGTAGAATCCCCAGAAGATGCTAACCCTGGTAACACTGTAAAACCTCCAGAAGGGACCAAACCTTGTGACACATGGATCTCAGATGTCCAGCTTAGAATGTTAAGAGAGAAAGTATCTGTGTTTAGGCCTCCCAGGGCGAGGCAATCTGTGTTGACAGCCTTGGGAGACTATAGTCCTCTCCCCAGAGGGGTGTTCACATGGCTGACACACACACCTCAGGGCACTTGTGTGTGTGCCGATGTGTAAACTTGGATGAAAAGAATAAATAATCAAGAGGGACTGTATCTGTTCTCCTCTGTGGACAGAGACCCGGATAAGCTCAGGCCATTTGATGTGTTCCGTCTAGGAAGAGAGCTATGGAATAGCAGCCATTGAGGAGGCTGATACATTGACGAATTAATGGCCCAGGGGCTGTGCCTTTTGAAATAAAGTTGTGTCTTCACTGTGGCTTGTGAGTGGTTAAACAGACTGAATCACTAAATACTGAAACAGTTGCAAGTGTTTTCCTTCCCTTTCCCTGGACTGTCTTCTGAGGTCACCTGTATTTGCCCCTTGGGTTGTATTAGTTATTATATGAGAAAATGTCTGACCAAAGCGACTGGAAAACTGGTTTATTTTGGCTTAGTTTGAGGATCCAGTCTCTCATGGCACAGACACTTCATGCATGTCAGCAGGTACAGCTAATCACTCTGCACGTACAGTCAGGAAGCAGAGAGCAACGGAGGCTGATCCTTATTTGTCTTCAGTCCAGTGATCAACCTGATGGCATTGTGCTTCCTACATTAAATCTGGGTCTTCTTCGCGCCGTTAAACAATCTAGAACTTTCTCATGGACATAACCAAGCTTTGTCTTTTATATGATTTTTAGATCCTAGTACAGAGGTAGAGCAACAATTGCAATGTTGCTGTTATGGCCGTTAAAAATGTGCTAATTTTATATTTTTCGAGTATTTATAGTTGTTGCTTGAGTTCTATGATTCCTGGTATTTAAGTGGTTTGGATTTATAAAGAGACCCAGAAGTTACCATAGGATAGAACATTGCCTGCCTGCCTCTGCTTCAAGACCCCTCTCTCATCCTTCTCCCTCTAGATTCATCTCACTTTTGGCTTCAGGCAACACCATTGCAAAACCTTGTGACCCATCAGATCTCATGAGGCTCCATTGTGCCCTATCATGTGGGGTGTGGTTGGGTGGGGTTTCCCAGTGTAGACTGTTGGTCCCCTGAAGAACAGGTAGCCTGACTTAGCTGTGAGCATACAGGAGTCAGTTCTTGCATGGGGAAGTGAACACATGAGTGAGTGAGGTTCCTAGAGCTGAGCGAGGCCAGGAATTCTTGGTCTTCAAACAGCAGATCCTTTCTCATTTCAGTGTCTTTGTGTGTGTGTGTGTGTGTGTGTGTGTGTGTGTGTGTGTGTGTGTGGTGTGTGTGTGTGGTGTGTGTGTGTGTGTGTGGTGTGTGTGTGTGGTGTGTGTGTGTGGTGTGTGTGTGTGTGGTGTGTGTGTATGTGTGTGTGTGTGTGTGTGGTATGTGTGTATGTGTGTGTGTGTGTGTGTGTGTGTGTGTGATGTATATTTGCATGTGTGTGGGAACACCTATGTGTCCATGTGCATGAGGTGGGTAAAGGTTGATGTTGGGGCTCATCTTCCATAGCTCTGTTCCCTTGAGGCAGGGTGGCTCAGTGAAACCCAAAGCTTACTGGTTTGCCTGCTTTCTGTATTGAGTTTACTCTGGGAATCCCTGTCTCCTCCTTCCTAGGCTGGGATTACAAGTGGGTCACCATGCCTACTATGCATTTACATAGGTTCCGGGGATCCTCTCTCTGGTCCTCACACTTGCCCAACTAGTATTTTAGCTGCTGAGTCATCTCTCGGCCCCACATTCCATTTCATACATGCAAGGCATGAAACTCATTGGTGGTTTTCTAAGCAACTCACAGGAGCCAGGGATGGGACAATAGCACTGACATAGAGAGCTTCCAGGACAGCCAGAGAGGATGAGTGGATTTCTTGAGTTTCCCTGTCGATGAAATGCTAAATTGTATTTCTGTGTATAGGAGTACGTGTATGTGTGTGAGCATTGTACATTTAGGTATTTGTGCATGTGTTAAGGTCACAGATCAACCTTAGGTGTTGAGCACCTGCCTCCACTTCCCCAGCAGTGGGATTACAAACACACACCACCTGGCTTGTGTGTGTATTCAGAGTGAGTTCAGAGGCTCCAAATTAGGAGGCCTTTGTGCTTATACAGTTAGAAATTTAACAGCTGAGCACGGCCCCAGACATTTCAAGGTCCTCTTCTTGAGATCATTACTTAGTGATAGTGGCCCAAGATTGGTGTTGTTGCCACGGAGGCAAACCAGCATGGTCTTTGTAGCTGAGCTTGGGCATCTAATTGAAGTGAATGTGAATTTCCTAATCATGAAATTCTCTCTGATCCAGGAAGTCTGCTGGGTCTTTCTTAAATAATGTGGCTGTCTGTTGGCTCTACCCACAGGGAGAAAGCAGTCCCCCCTCTACAGAATGAGCCCCCACTTCTTGGTTTTCATCCACTTTCTTTGAGCATCCTGTGATCTGGCAATGAGCAGCCAGTATCCATGGGCACCACAGTATCCAAGGCACAACTTTGGTTCCCTTCTGCTTTCATGCTCCTCTGTCTCCTTCTTTCTCTTGGTACCCAGCAGCCCCCATGGAGCCTCACTCCCATTTAACATCGTGATGTGATCACTGGTTAGCATGGCAGAGGAAGCAGTTCTTGGGGCATCTTATCATAGACAGGAAAGATGATCTCTGCACAGCTAATTATCCCAGTAAATGAACTCTGATTTAGAAGTGATGTGTTTTCAGAGTCTGCTTCCGTGATCGTGGCTCAGAGTGGCCAGCTCTGTCCTTGCCCCGAGTGTCTCCCGTTAGGGGAATGCTGAGCTCTCTTTTCTTTCACTTTGCATCAAAGTTGGAATCTTGCTTTAGGGAGACAGAGCCACATGCTTGCTGTGTCACAATACATTAGCTTATTTTCAATTGGAAGTCAACTTTATGCTGTTAGATTTACTGTAAGTAAATTTATCACCAAATATTTTTACTTGCAAGAATTTTTCTTGCTGAATACCCAATGGTTGTAGAAGGAACTGGCGGCTTTGCTTTCTGATGGTGGCAGTAAGGAAACCAGAACCCTTCCCTGATGCTGTTTGCCTCTGGTGCAGTCGCCAACTACCGGTCTCCTGTGATCAGCTTGACGTCCATGATCTCTTCATTCCCTCATGCTCTATGTTCTGCTGAGTCTAGCTATGTTTAATTCTAGTGCTTTCCCCCCCAAATCTGGAAATTAATAAACAGTTCTAAAATAGTGACAAAGACACATCTTTAAGAATTCAGCACATGGGGTCTCCTTTCTGAGTTTATAAACTGCCTGCGGGTAAAATTTCTGAGTTGTTTCTAAACATTTGTTTTGTGTGATTGTGAGTGTGTGTGTATGAATGTATGTGCATGCATGTGTATGCATATGTGTATGTGTGTATGCATGTGTGTATGTGTGTGTGTATGCATGTGTGCGTATGTATGTGTGTATGTATCTGCGTGTGTGTATGCATGCATGCATGTGTGTATGCATGTGTACGTGTGTATATGTGTGTGCATGTGTGTGGTGACAACATGAACCTAGTTCACCTTTAAAACACTGAATGACTGAGAAGTGACTCCCGTGAAACCTAACCTCTTGCTCAGCACAGCATGCTGGGAAAATGAGGCCCACATGGAGAAGGGGAGATCTGGAATGTCAGGAGAATGGTTACTGACACCCCATGGTCCACTGTGACTGACACGCCATGGTCCGGTGTGACTGACATCCCATGGTCCAGTGTGACTGACACCCTATGGTCCAGTGTGACTGAGACCCTGTGGTCCAGTGTGACTGACACCCCATGGTCCAGTGTGACTGAGACCCTGTGGTCCAGTGTGACTGACACCCCATGGTCCAGTGTGACAGACACTCATGGTCCAGTGTGACTGACATCCCATGGTCCACTGTGACTGACACCCCATCGTCCGGTGTGACTGACACCACATGGTCCGGTGTGACTGACATCCCATGGTCCAGTGTGACTGACATCCCATGGTCCACTGTGACTGACATCCCGTGGTCCAGTGTGACAGACACTCATGGTCCAGTGTGACTGACACCCCATGGTCCACTGTGACTGACACCCCATCGTCCAGTGTGACTGACACCCATGGTCCAGTGTGACTGACACCCCATGGTCCAGTGTGACTGACACCTTATGGTCCAATGTGACTGACATGCTATGGTCCAGTGTGACTGACAGACACCCATGATCCAGTGTGACTGACACCCCATGGTCCAGTATGACTGACACCCCATGGTCCAGTGTGACTGACACCCCGTGGTTCAGTGTGACTGACATCCCATAGTCCAGTGTGACTGACATCCCATAGTCCAGTGTGACTGACACCCCATGGTCCAGTGTGACTGACACCCCATGGTCCAGTGTGACTGATACCCCATGGTCCAGCGTGACTGAGACCCTGTGGTCCAGTGTGACTGACACCCCGTGGTTCAGTGTGACTGACATCCCATAGTCCAGTGTGACTGACACCCCATGGTCCAGTGTGACTGACACCCCATGGTCCAGTGTGATTGACACCCTATAGTCCAGTGTGACTGACACCCCATGGTCCAGTGTGATTGACACCCTATAGTCCAGTGTTACTGACACCCCATGGTCCAGTGTGATTGACACCCTATAGTCCAGTGTGACTGACACACTATGGTCCAATGTGACTGACATGTTATGGTCTAATGTGACTGACATGCTATGGTCCAGTATGACTGACAGACACCCATGATCCGGTGTGACTGACACCCCATGGTCCAGTGTGACTGACACCCCATGGTCCAGTGTGACTGACAGACACCCATGATCCGGTGTGACTGACACCCCATGATCCGGTGTGACTGACACCCCATGGTCAGGTGTGACTGACACCCCATGGTCAGGTGTGACTGACACCCCATGGTCAGGTGTGACTGACACCCCATGGTCCGGTGTGACTGACACCCATGATCCGGTGTGACTGACACCCCATGGTCAGGTGTGACTGACACCCCGTGGTCAGGTGTGACTGACACCCCATGGTCAGGTGTGACTGACACCCCATGGTCCAGTGCTGTCCTTCTTAAACACTAGTAACTGCCGTGAATATTGCATGTGGTCACTGTTAGACTGGGACCGTTAGCCCTAATTCAGGAATATGCAGTCTGTGAAGACCAGACAGTGTTGTCAGGGCAACCTGGTGTGCTCCTGAGTCTGTCAGCTGGACTAGCCGCTTTGATGGCAGAATAAAGCAGCCTGTGACGCTTCGCTGTAACCTGGAGAAAACTGGGACATCTAAGAGCGAGGCCTTAGAAAATTTAAAATACAGAATGAAACAGGAAAGAAATTCTAGTTAAAAGAAGACATCTGACACAGACTGTGAGAGGCACCCAGTTAAACAGACTGCCATGGGTACTTACCTAGAAAGGGCAGTTTTCAGTGGGCGTATGCAAACTGGCTTGTGTGGGTGACAGTGAAAGCCTCCCCCCGCCATGGCAGTTAGAAAGCAACCGTGCTGGGTCATCACATTTAACGTACTCTTGAGCCGACTGCTGTTCTTCATGCATATGTGCAAGTGTGTATGTGTATGCACATGCATATGCATGTACGTGTATACTAGGACACATGAATCTGTGCATGAGAAGACCTGAAGTGTCTCCCCGGACAGCTCTCTTATTATCGAGGCATATTTCTCAGTTGAACCTGGGCTTTCCCATCCACTCGTCCCACTAGCCACCTTGCCCTGGGAATCCCTGTTCCTGCCTCTCAAGAACTGGGATTATAGGCCTACCAAACTTCTATGTGGTTCTGGGGATCTGAACTCTGGTCCTCAGGCACAAAAGTGCTTTATCTACTGTGCTATCTCATCAGGCTGACAATGAAATAATTAAAAATCATATGTTGCACATAGTTGCATAGCCATTTTCCTTTTTAATAATAGTTATGCATTTTACACATTAATAGTTTTTGAAAAAAGTTAAACAATACAAAAAGAGCTTGTAGTTGGAAATTATGCTACACAGAGATAATTTTTTCTTAGCACTATTATTTTAGTGCATCACCTTCTAGTCTTTTCAGAAACTCTATATTTTGGTCATACCATATACACAATTTGACATATTTAAAATAAAATCATGCTAGCTCCTACTATATAACCATGACGTGATCTGGAATTACCTTTAGGGACAGAAATGCATGTTAGTGTCACAGACTCTACCCTTCTCCCACAGCCTGAGGGGCTAAGGTTTGACTCAGAGGGAGGATGCCTCACACTGGGGTCCTACTTTCTGTTTATGCCAATATGCTGTAAAAGCCTACATGGCCAAGCTTTTCAAAAACATTATCCTTCTTTGAGATTATAATAGGATTGTATCATTACTTCTTCCCTTTCTTCCCTCCAAACCCTCCCAGATACTGCTCCTTGTGCTCTTTAAATGCACAGTTTCCTTTATCATCACTGTCAGTACATAATATATACACATATACACATAATCATATACACAGACACATAGACATATACACATATATACATAGACACATAGACATATACACATACATACATAGACATATACACAGACATATACACATAGACATATACACATACACACATAGACATATACACATACACATAGACATATACACATAGACACAGACATATACACATGAATACAAAGACATGTATTCACATAGACACAGATGTATACACATAGACATAAACATACACATAGATACAAACATATACATATAGACACATAGATATATACACATAGACATATACACATACACACATAGACATCTACACATAGACATATAGATATTCCTAAAACATAAATACAACCTGTTCAGTCTGAAAATTCACACATAAAGTCTCTCCTACATGACTGTCTGAACATGAGTTGAACAAGGGCAGGAACAGACATGCTAAGTGGACACTACACAAAGAACCACAGACAACTAAAAGTTTTCTGAGAGGAAGAGAAATTGCTTATTCAGGACCAAATGGTCAGCCCTGAAAACATACATACAAGTGACATTATACCAGGCTGCATGGAGGAGGTGATGAAACAAGAATACCAATGGTGAATTCTGCTCTCTAAATTCTTTAAAGTGTGTATCATTTATTACTGTGTTCACTGACTGCAGTATCATTTTTTATGTTGTTCCACTAAGTGAGCTTGTTGAAAACACACAGTTCTGTAGAACAGCACCAGGGGATCCTCCACAGTTCATGTTTCTGCATCAACTCATGTCTGAAGATGCTTATTTGGGGGAAGGTTCTTGAGAAAAGAGACGGCTGCATGGGGAGACCACAGTAGAGGGAACGACAGGAATCATAGTCTCAGACAGGCATGGAATGGACTCCAGCTTAGTTTCCCTCTTTTGGTCTTGAATAGTCCACTAACTCATTCTGAGCATCAGTTTCCATGTCTGGAGACCATAGGCAGCATGCGTGTTTCTCATGTTTGGAGAGTTGAAATGGAGGTACTGATGGAGACCCTGGTGTGCAGGGGGGCTCACTCATGGTTTCTATGAAGTTTGCAGAGGAGATTCACAGATCTGGTGAATGATGACAATGGCATGCTAATATTTATCCAGTTAAGCCTTCATGCAGAACTATTCATATCATGTATAATGAGAAGATACAGTTCTCATACATTATGGTGTGAATTTTCCTTCCTAGGTGATGGAGGTGGGTCTTGTATCTTATCTGTGGCTTTCATTGGTTAACTAATAAAGAAAACTGCTTGGCCTGATAGGACAGAAAATTAGGTAGGCGGAGTAGACAGAACAGAATGCTGGGAGAAAGAAGCCGAGTCAGGAGTTGCCATGATTCTCCCACGGAACACAGACACAGGTTAAGCTCTTCCCTGGTAAGACACCTCGTGGTGTTACAGGAATATTAGAAATGGGTTAGATCAATATGTAAGAGCTAGCCAATAAGAGATTATAACTAATGGGCCAGGCAGTGTTTAAAAGAATACAATTTCCGTGTAATTATTTCAGGGCATAAGCTAGCTGGCGGCCAGGAGCTGGGTGGCAGGAACGCGGACTGCAGCTCCTCACAACACCTAGGCTTCTGGTAATAAGATTTGGGTGAGAAAGTCTCTTAAATGAAAATATATATAAACTTTTCTGGAATTTTTTATGGGGACGTGCTTTTATATTTGTGAACAGAGTTTGCAATTCATCTTTTATTAGGTACTTTCCACAAGAATTTTAATGAGTGGAAGTGGTGGGTGGAAATTGGCATTTGAGAGCCACTTTGTGTTTAAGTTAACAAGATTTTTCTATCTGGAGAAACAGATTAGAATGGTAAATGAATGGGTTACATGAATGCTTCAGAAGGATTCGCTGTGTTCCTGGAAGAAAATAGACAGCTGGATATGCTTTGCTTTGAGCTGTGTGGTAGGAAAGAAAACAGACCCCAAGGGAAGTGACACTCTTAGGAGGTATGGCTTTGTTAGAGCAGGTATGGCCTTGTTGGCCTCATTGGAGGAAGTGTGTCACTGTGGAGGTACCTTTGAGGTCTCATATACACTTAAGCCATGCCCAGTGCTGCAGACTACTTCCTGTTGCCAGTGAGTCAAGGTGTAAGGACTCTCAGCTCCCTCTCTAGCACCATGATAATAGACTAAACCTCTGAAAATGTAAGCCACCACAATTAAATGTTTTTTCTTTATTTTGGGGGGGGGTTTATTTTAGTTGTTTTTACGGAGCTATATATTTTTCTCCACTTCCCTCCCTTTCTCCCCCTCCCATTCTATCCTTTTCCTTGATCTCCATGCTCCCAATTTACCTTGGAGATCTTGTCTTTTTCTACTTCCCATGTAGATTAGATCCATGGATGTCTCTCTTAGAGTCCTCTTTGTTGTCTAGATCCTTTGGGATTGTGAGTTGTAGGCTGGTTTTTCTTTGCTTTATGTCTGAAAGCCACTTATGAGTGAGTACATGTTATATTATATATATCTTTCTGGGTCTGGGTTACCTCAGTCAATATGATGTTACCTCAGTCAATATGATGTTTTCTATCCATTGGCCCACAGATTCAAGATGTCATTAATTTTTTCTGCTGTGTAGTACTCCATTGTGTAAATGTACCACATTTTCCTTGTCCATTCTTCGGTTGAGAGGCATTTAGGTTGTTTCCAGGTTCTGGTTATGACAAACAAAGCTGCTATGAACATAGTTGAGCACAGGTCCTTGTTGTATGATTGAGCATCCTTTGAGTATATACCCAAAAGTGGTATTGCTGGGTCTTGAGGAAGGTTGTTTCCTTTTTTTCTGAGAAATTACCACACTGATATTTAAAAGGGATGTACCAATGTGCACTCCCACCAGCAATGCAGGAGTGTTCCCTTTACTCTACATCCTCACCAGCATAAGTTGTCATCAGTGTTTTTGAGCTTGGCCATTCTTACAGGTGTAAGATGGAATCTCAGAGTTGTTTTGATTTGCATTTCTCTGATGACTAAGAATGTTGAACATTTCCTTTAGTATTTTTCACTCATTTTAGATTTCTCTTTTGAGAATTCTCTGTTTAAGTCTGTACCCCATTTTTTATTGGATTATTTGTTCTTTTGATGACCAGTTTCTTGAGTTCTTTGTATAGTTTAGAAATCAGCCCTCTGTCTGATGTGGGGTTGGTGAAGATCTTTTCCCATCCTGTAGGTTGTTTTTCCTTTATAAGAGTTTCTTTGACCCTGGTGTCTCCTCACAGCAAGAGAAACACTGATAAGACAGGCTGTGGAACTCCCTCTGAAGGGTATGTCACCTGCCTTCTACTCACCGTAGTCACATGGGTATAGTGCTGGTGATCTTTACTACTATCTGGGGGATATTATGATGGTTGCAAATAAAACTTCATTGAAATAATAAATGAATATTTAGTAAGAGATTGCTTAACAATGGTGTGGAGCAAGAAAAGGAGCTGAGAAATTTCCTTGCAAAAAATTCTTATTTTTTTCCACTCATGATTTCCCCTGCTTTTGATACAAGGCTTTTGTAGTTTAGGCTGGCCTTGACCTCACTCCTCCAGCCTTAGCATCACGAATGTCTAAATTACAGGCATGAACTACCATGTCTGGCCGAAGGTATACCTTAGGAAAACCCCTCTACTCCTTATAAAATACTGACAATCCTCTTTATATCTTATTATAGTTTATTGACTGTGTGCATGGAATGCGGGGGTATGTGAATACACACACATGAACCCATGCATGCCCTATTTCATGTGTGGAGGCTGTGGGACAACTTATAGGAGAAAGTTCTCTCCTGCCACCACATAGGTCCCAGAGACTGATCTCAGGTTGTCTGGCTGGGCACTGAGCACCCTAACAACTGAGCAACCTTGTCGGCAGGTACCCTTTATTTTCTTATTAGCATTGAAGACTGTAAGAAAATTTTGTTTGTATGGACCACCTACCAGCATTTTATTGTATTGCCAATAAATAGGATTTTTATTAAATACAGTGAAGAATTTTTTAAAGCATAAGAATCCTAATACACAAATCCACTGCCCTTTAGCTGCAGCCATGACATCATCTCATGGCGTGCAGTCTCTGGCACACTCCATTGAACAACTGTGGGGGCAAGGGTGGAATAGCACGCTGATGTCATCGTATTAATATATAAGAAGATCCCAAGAGACTCGGAGGACCTCAGGCATCTCTGAGAGCAATTCGAGTGGCTTATGCTCAAGATTGGGGAAGGGAGAGAGGTCGTGCCAATTCTGTCCTTTAAGAAGCTGTCACTCCTCTCTCCAGGATGAATGGCAGCACCACTCGGTTAAAAATAAAGAAGGCTGAATTTCACAAATGCTTCTGACCTGGATCTGTTACTGCAGGAGCGCAGAGAGAAGAAACACAGCCACAGAAACAGCCCATTTCTGTCGTTTTGTAACCAGTTTTGCACATTCGAGGTTAGAGCAGAGTCAAATGGAGAGAGGGAAAGTATTTTAATCAAACTGTGTTAGGATCTTCTGGCCTTTGGCCTTTCATAGTAGCCAAACATGGGATGTGTGCAGCCTCCAAACTGAGACACACGTAAGAGGTGTTCCCCCAAGCTCCTGATTGGCTTGGCTAGGGCGAATACTATGACAAGCCTACCGTGACTTACGGCTTTCATAGCTCTGCTCACAGAGCAGTAGTGCAAAGCCTATCCAAAGGACAGCAGAGCATGCTCAGATATTAGCCTCTTGTTCTCATTAGCCCCTCCCCAATACATTTCATAGAAAAGAATTAAACGCAAATTAGTCTCAGAAACTGGGGAGGCCTGATTTAAATACGGTCCTAGTTCTTTTGAGATGACTGTGCCTTCTATCTCTTTCTTTTAAAAAATAATTAGTTTTTATGTTTGAATTTTTAGCCTGCATGCATGCCTATGCATCTGTTTGTGTGCCTGGTGCCTGTGGGGGCAGAAGAGAGTATCAGTTCATTCTGTGTGGTTACAGAGGGTTCTGAGCCACAGGCTAGTGCTAGTGTCTTCTGCAAGAGCAGCAAGCGTCCTTCACTCTGAGCCGTCTCCCCAGCCCCACAACCGTCTTGTGTAAATTCAACCTCTGACAGTGGTCATAAATATCTTTGAATATTTTCCCTAAAGACTCACACTGGAGAAGCCTCCTTAAAACATGAAGCCTGCTGCTGAATCTGTTCTTTGGGCTGGCTTCTACCAAATTGGACTAGCCAGTTCCCATCATTGTTGGCTGAGCCAGCCCACCACCAGGACAGTGGAGCACACTAGCCTTATCCAGGGAAAGTCCAGTGGGTATTGCTGGGCATCGCCTTCGCTCTGACCTCTGGGAGCATATTTCCCCTGGGAGTTGTTTCTCTTCCCAATTTCCTGTGGCTTTAGGTCTTTACATTTCACTTTTTATTGAAAATCCATTTGGATGAGACACTTGGCATCTAAATGTTTTGTTGTTAGTGGTTTTGGTGTGTGTGTGTGGGTTCATTATTTAGAATGAGTCCAGATCTTTAAAGGTTTCTCATGTGAGTTGCTTAGTTCTCCTACTTTCAACCAAGTGACAAGCCAGGTCGTCCAGCATCAGAAGTCTGCTGGCGTCTATGTGTTTTCTTATTGCTCTTGCCTCTCCACACCTGCAAACCTGTGATCTTAGAGCTGCAGCATTCCAAACACAACAGATTTCCAAACAGAGCATCCTTTTTAATGGGCAAATAAAGCCTCAGGTTTTCTGCTGTCCTGTCCACCTCATGTGGCCTTTTCCTTTATGGTATGACTGAGGAGAAAGGATGGCTGTTGAATAATGTGCACTCTGTAACCGGTACTTTAAAGCCAGCTGCTTCTTCTGCTCACTGTCTTACCTCTGCTGGGAATCGGCTATTCATTAACATTATTCTCGAGACTCTTTCTCACTTAGAGCTTACCTATGGCCCCCATCCTTCTTAGCTTCATCTTCTGGAATCCTCCGGTTATATTGTCAAGCATTGATGTCATCAACACCTGTCAACAAAGCAGCAGGCATCTTCTGATATTACTCAATTCTCAAGCTGGAATCCTGTCCCATGCCAGAAGACGTCACAGGCAGTGAACCTTTCCCCATCTCTCCTCTATCTTCACATGGTGCAGCTTGTCCACCTTCTGTATAGGACCATCCTCAACTGCTGTGTGACCCCAGTAATGGGCTTCGTTTCCAGCCGTCTGCATATATCCAGTGTACGTGCTGGAAGCTGCTCCTTGCCATAGGCTGTCTTCATAACTCCCCACCATTGCAAGGAAGGTGTTGCCTTCCTTCTGAGAATGAGTCCCGAGTCCAGTTGCAATGCCTCTCTTATGACACCCAACGTTCAGGTAAAGTGACACAGAGCATTTGCTCATACATACTAGCTTTCAGAGAGCTGTTGCAATAGTGAGACTGCATATTTGACGGATGATATTTGAGGAGGAAAATGTGTGAGCTGAAAAATACGTGCCCAGGTGTAATTTGTGTATTTGAAGGCTAAGCCCTGTGATATCACACATTCTTACAGGAAAGGCAAGCATTTGGTTATGTGATCTGAATATTTTGAAATGTTATGTCTTTATGTATTTTAGACACTTGGAGAAAACAGGATTTGTGCTTTGACTTATGCCCAACAGTCAACACTGGTATCAGATACTTGAATATCTCTTTATATTTCTATATATCTCACAATGTCCAGCAAAAGCTATAGCAAGAAATTACTCTAGATAATTTATCTATGTGGCTGGTACTATGTACAGGGGTTGCATAGAATCTGGAATTTGGGGGTGAAGGGTGGTGATCCTTGCCCAGTTTCAAAGGATGGCTTGGTGGCTTCCTGAGCCAACATTTTCCTAGTGTAACTACCGAATTACTTTTCACCACAACTGAGCAATAAACAATGAGAGAAGTTATTTTGATCTTGCTTAGCTTTCATAGTGGCCTTTGAGTCATGTGATACAAACAGAAAGTTATTTTCTTTTACTTTATGGATTTTGCCTTGGCTGCTGTCAGCACCTCTGCCTTTTTTCCATTTCATTGCCATGTCGTTATCGGACAGCCTGTGAGCACTTTGTAGTTAGTATGCCTCTGATTCTGCGCAGGCGCAGCTGGAAACAGCCTGTGAGCACTTTGTAGTATGCCTCTGATTCTGCGCAGGCGCAGATGGAAAGGCCTTTGATCCTGCAAAGACCAGGTGATGTGAGAGAGGCTGGTGTGGGGGTGAAGCAGGTGTTGGAAGTGGAGACGCTTCTCTGTAATGGGGACACTCCCTTGAAGAGTTTTCTGTAGGTGCAAAGGAAGTGGAGACGCTTCTCTGTAATGGGGACACTCCCTTGAAGAGTTTTCTGTAGGTGCAAAGGGCAGAGAAGGAGGGTGGGTCTGGGCTTGGAATTCTTATTACTTCATATACATAAACATCTTGATTCTTTTCTCTTTCAATACCAAAAGGTTATTTACAAAGAACTTGTGATTTTGCTTTCAACTGTATGATGGAGCCAGGCAATGGTAGTGCACACCTTTAATCCCAGCACTCAGGAGGCAGAGGCAGAGGCAGAGGCAGAGGCAGAGGCAGGTGCATCTCTGAGCACCAGGACAACCTGGTCTAAAAGTGAGTTTCAGGAAAGCCAGGGCTATACAATGAAAGCCTGTCCCAAGAAACCAACCAACCAAACAAACAAAAATCCATATGATGGGTTTGTTAAAATGTGGACTTTTAGGCCGGGCGATGGTGGCGCACACCTTTAATCCCAGCACTCGGGAGGCAGAGGCAGGCGGATCTCTGTGAGTTCGAGACCAGCCTGGTCTACAGAGCGAGTTCCAGGACAGGCTCCAAAGCCACAGAGAAACCCTGTCTCGAAAAACAAAAACAAAAACAAAAAATGTGGATTTTTACCAGAATTTATGAGCAGCAAATTCACAGTTTTGATGTCTAATCATCCCTGGTCCCCATTAGAATTGGGGTTCATTCACAACCATGTGCGGGAATGTGAGTGCATGCATCCGTGTGTCCTAGAGCTGTGTCATGTCTCTTCAGGAACTCATGCACTGAGCACCTTAGCAGACATGGTCTTAGGGCTGTGTCTGTATAGGGAAAACGCTCATCGGTGCACGGTTCTAGTTTACGTTTCTAACATTGCAAACAGAGGAAGCTCTCTGGAAGCAGCGTCGTGAACTTTTGTAAACTTCGAGTACACTCTCTGGACAGTTCTGTCATTCGGGGGAAGTCCCTCTTCCCTCTGTCATCCAGAGGACCTTCTGAAGCAACAGTGCTGGCTTCAGCCTAGTGGCTCCTGGACATGGCTGTCTTCTCTTGTCCTCAGCTGTCATTAGCCAACTGAGGCAACAGCCATATTTTTTCTTGCAAGCTTTCCTACCTTGTGTTCTAATGTAAAGTTACAATTTAAGCCAGAGGAGTTGTGGAGGAGCACTTTATGCTCCTGTACATCTCCCTGCTCCATTGGCCTCTTGTGAACACATTGCTGCTCAGCTGTTTCTCCTCCAAAAAAGTTGAAGCACTTTTTTTGAGTCATTTGAAAAGAAGTTGCCAGTATCATGCGTCTTTCCTTCTATATGCTTCAACCTGCTCATTGACGAGCAGAAAGTTGTGTTTCACTATCATGATATCATGAAGCACCAGGGTACTGGACATTACCATGATATACCACTGACACGCAGTTCATATTGAGATTTTTCTAGCAAGTGATTATCTCCAAAACGACAAGCTGTATGTATGCATTGCCTTTGATTCTTCTGTTTGGTTGGTTGTTTTCAATTTAGATATGTCCCCTGTATTTCTGTTTTGTGTAAGAGTTCATGGTGTTGCTGGAAAGTCTGGGTCATTTGTTCCATTCATCATAGTGCAGTCTGGAGTCTGGGTTTGTCAGCTCACTTCCTCTTGACTGTATTCATTCATTCTTTTCTTCAGAGGATCACGTAGGCGGGGCTTGCCCTGCAGAAGATCACATAGGCGATGCTTAACCTGAAGAGGATCACGTGGTGGGGAGGCGTGCCCAACACTGGACTCCTTACATCAGGAACCACAAAGCATTCCTCCTGCTCCATTCTGGTAGCAAATAGTTTAATTTCCCAGTAAAGTGCTACCAGCCCATGTTTCTCCACCATGTGTATTTCTCCTTTTCCATTAAAAATTAGTGTGTGTATCTGTGTATGTGTTCACGCACCCTTGTGTGCTCATGAGTGCACTTGTACGGTGCTCACGACATGAAGGCTCGAAAGCACGCTCAGGTGTCATCCGCAGGTCCTGCCTGCATTTCTTTTGTGTGTGTGTTTACTTTGATGTATTTTAATTAGAACATTTCACCCTTCCCTCCTATCAAACCTTTCCATATGCCCCTTCCCACACTCCTTCAAATTCATAGCCTCTTTTTTCAACATTCCTGCACACATATACGTAGAAGGATACACGTATGTTCATGAATGTGTCCTGCTCAGTCCGTGTAATGTTATTTGCATGCATGTTTTAGGATTAATTGCTTGGACTGAGAAAATCAATTGCTTGCTTTTCCCTGGGGAGGACCAACTCCCCCCTCTCAGCTTTCTTCAGTTGCTTATAGTTGTTTGTTTAGAGTTGAGGAAGTACCATGAGGCCTCTTTCTGTTGTTGTTTGTTTCTTTTTGGGTTTTTTGGGAAGTTTATTGTTGTTGTTGTTTTAAGATATGGTCTCTCACTGAACCAGAAGCTCACCAAATAGCCTAAGCTTATCAAACTCCAGAAGATCCACCTGTCTCCACCTTGCTAGCATTGGGATTACAAATGTAATACTATGGATACCGATGTCTGCTATTCTATGCAGCACTTTTTAAATACTTGGTTCTTGGATCGAACTCATGTCTTATGCTCACAAGGCAAGCTCTTTACTGACTGAGTTGTATCCTTCCCCTTTAAAGAAAATGATGTAATCTGTGGAATAATTTTTTTAAGAACCATAGGATTTTCTTCATCTGTAATTGTTGGATCCATGATTTCAATGTCTTTTGAGCCCCTTTACCTTGTTTATTATTATTTTGGTAATTTTGGAAACCAGTCCTTTCAAGTTAATAGCACTGGTTACTACAGGAAGCAAGAAAGCGCATGAACACGGTGTTCCAGGGCGGAAATAGCACCAGGATGCCAGCTGCCCAAACATGCATCTAGTCATCTTTGTGCTATTTCTATCTGTATCATGCTTGGAGCAGAGAAGGGCCTGGGTAAACATTGTGGTTGTGAGAATAATAAAATGAATGCTTCACAATTTTGTTTTAATTAGCTCTCGCAGTTTCTGCTCAGAACACGCGGCTCTTTCCCAGGAATGGGCTGATGGTTTGAGTGCTTCATTAACGTGCACCGAGGTTTTGCCAGCATGCAGCATTTCTTCCTCGTCATCATTTATATTGCAACCACAGGTTTTCTTCTCTCAGTCCTTAAAGCAACATATTCCAAACACGAGCAATGCCATTCTTCTTCCCAGAAGTAATGCCGGATGTGGTGTGCTTCTCTCCTCCTCTTTCTGAGAAAATCTTTTTTTTTTTTTTACAGCCATCAAACTGTGTCCTGGTAGCTTTTACTCCCAGTGAGAATATTTAGGCCTGAAGGGAGCAAAACCATGTCACCGCCCTCCATGTGCACGTGGGATGCTGTGTAAACCACCACTGTCCATGTACACGTGGGATGCTGTGTAAGCCACCACCCTCGATGTGCACATGGGATGCTGTGTAAGCCACCACTGTCCATGTACACGTGGGATGCTGTGTAAGCTACCACTGTCCATGTACATGTGGGATGCCGTGTAATTGCCAGAGAAGAAGACTGTGAGCTGTTGTTCCACTTGACAAGTTCAATAAGTTCATAAAATGACCTATAAATTGGCTCAGATCCAGAGTCACGGGACAGAGCTGCAGAGTCAGGTTTTTACTGTCACCTTGACACAGTCTAGAGTCACCTGGGAAGGGAGTCTTAATCAAGGAAATGTCTAGATCAGATTTGCCCGTGAGCCTGTCTGTGGGGGCTGTCTTGATTTCTAATCAATGCGGGAAGACGCAGTCCCCTCTGGGCAGCAATGTACCCTAGGCAGGGCTGGCATTGGGCGTTCTGAGCTGTGTAGCAGGGAAAGCAAGCAAGCAGGCCTGCATGCGTTTCTTTCTGCTCTTGATTGTGGATGCGCTGTGCCTTGCTGCTTTGCTCCCCTGCCACTGTGACTCCAATGCCATGATGGAATGTAATCTGGGATTATAAGTCCAATAAGCCATTTCTTTCTCTCCTAAGATGTTTTAACCTGGGTGTTTTATTATAGCAACAAGACCATTTTCAAGCCGGAGACACTGAGCATCTCAGAAAGCTCTTGGTTTGTGTTAAAGATAGAATCTCATTTGTCTGTGTAAACCCACTTTTTTTCACACAATTCCAGTAGTTAACAAACACATTTATATACAATTTACATTTGCATACATGTTTATTAATATTTGGTAAACTAAACATCACCATGTTGTTTATTTAACTTGGGGAAAATTATTTATCATGGGTATTTGTGCTTCTGACTCACTGGTTTAGCAAAGATATGAAATGCAAGACAGGTGTGTCAGGGTGTGTTGATTTTCCTCTATGGATTATGCCAAAGGCTATGGTCACTACTTGGTATATTTCCGACTTCTGTAGATGGTTCTACCAAGTGTCAGAGATGGGTCCTTCATAGCTGGAGCCCCCACTATTTGCTAACCTGGGGCTGGTCTTTCAGAATGTTAAAGTTGTGGTTGGAGACTGGAGACCGACTGGCTTGTATGAAAGTCTTAATGAAGGTGTTGATTAGAACTTGATTACCTTCAGATTAGAAATCTCCAACCCTGCTGCAGTCCCATTTCATCCTTTCTGTGTCAGGAGTACAGCTCAGTACTAGGTCCTCTGAAGCTGAAAAACCAATTGTAATCCTAAGTCTCTTTTTTCCTGTACCAAGCGGTCAATCAGTCCCTAAGCATCAATGATGGGATTGTAGGGCATCTTCATTGCTAGCTGTCTCCATTGTCAGAACTTTGGCCAGCAAGGGAATAATGAGCCCAGGAGAATTCAGGTATATATCCTTTGCACAGGCAACAAGAGCCTGTTAACATGGCATCTGCTCTCGGACTCCCATGTCTCACACATAGTGACAGAAAGGCAAGACCAGGTGACAGGTGGTCAATGCAGAGATATAGGTGGATAGTTTTATAGAGAAGAAGCCTGCAGCTGTGCCCTTAAGGGAATGGGGCTCAGGATGCACTCATTGAAAAGAGAAAGGTGGGTGGAAAAGTCTGCCCACCACAGTCTGGTTCTATCCTTTCACTTCAGGAAAAGTTTCGTGACATCTTCCCATGCCCCAAATGAAATGTTGACAGTTAAACTGCATGATCCATATAGAAATATCCAAGGTGCCAAGAGAGATCAATTACCTGCATATTACCTCTCTCTTCATAGACATAGAAGGAAGTTTCCAGAAACAAAGCATCTGGACTTATGTGATTGGAAGGGTTGGGCTTCAGATAGCTAACCTTAACCCTGAGTTTCTCAGAATAGGCTAGATGTTCAGCAGGAGCAAATATCACTGCCTTTTGGTGACTTCCCATTCAAGGGTTGGTTTCTATTGCACCATACATATCCAGCAAGAGTTTAGGGTAGGACTGGACCTCAAACAGTCAGCCAGAAAGCTAGCAGTAACTGAACCATCTTATGGTCTCTTTCGCAGACCGTGCAGACCGTGACAAGAAAAAACAGCCAAACATTGCTCTGAGTTCCATAAACATGCATGACCCATGAAACATGCATAGGAGGTCTGAGAACAACTTGTGGTTGTCAGTTCTTTCCACCTAGCACATGGGTCCTGGAGTTCAAACTCAGCTTTTCAGGCTTGACAGCAGGCATGTTTACCAGTTGAACCATCTCTCTGACCCTGAGTGAGAATCGACCGCAGAAAGTTGTCTTGGTGAATATGTCACATTTTACAAAAGAATTTCCTAGGATCTGTCAAGAAAGGGTACAAAGAGTTGGAGATACAGAGGTTGAAACTCATCGAAAGGCAAGACACGGAAGGGCAGGTGATGTTGCGGATGACATCAGTCACAGATGGTTCATGTAGCACTACTCAGAAACCAATTTAACCATGAGAGATTTTGACAGAGGTCTGGCAAATCTTTCTTTACTTGTTTTCTGTTTTGTTTATCTTTCCAGTCTGTATCCTGACACTTATATTTTAAATAAATGCTGATTGGCCAGTAGCCAGGCAGGAAGTATAGGCAGGGTGACCACGCAGGAAGTAGAGGTGGGGCAACAAGAATGCTGGGAAGAGGGAAGCGCAGTCTGCAGTCGTGACCCAGTCACAGAAGAAGCAAGATGAGAATGCCTTGCTGAATAAAATACCTGGCCACGTGGCTAACACAGACATGAATAATGGGCTAATATAAGTTATAAGAGTTAATAAGAAGTCAGAGCTACTAGGCCAATCAGTTTATAAATAATGTAGACCTCTATGTGATTTCATTAGGACTTAAAGACTGCAGGAATTGGGCAGGACAGAAAGCTCAGTCAACAAGATTTTGACAGAGGGGAGGCAAATCTTTCTTTCCTTGTTTTGTTTTGTGTGTGGTTCTGGTAATTAGTCTTAGAGGCTGGTTCATGCTGGACAAATACTGTGCCTCTAAGCTATGTCTCCAGCCACCCCCAGCCCGTTTGTTTTAAGAGGCAGGCTCATTAAGTTGCCCAGGCTGTCTCTGAGCTGGAGAACTTAACAATCCTCCTGTCCTGGTCTCCTGCGTGTGAGACTGTGGGCCTGGACCACCAGCTCTGGCTGCACTTGTTCACACCGAGTGGAAAACAAATAGTAGTTGAAGCTCATCTCAAGCCATCAGGGACATAATGTTCTGAAAGCTCTAGATTCATCGGGTGCAAACCCCTGTGTAGTTGGAGGAAACGTCAGTGTCAAGATTACAGGTGCGAAAATGTAACTCTCCCAGAGATGTAATTGCTGCTTGTCTGAAGCACAAAACAAGAGAATGCAGCAATTAGAACTGTCATCATGCACTTTCTCCGACTCTGATGATAATACTAGCTAGCTTTAAATATATTTTTGACCTTTACTATGGTATGATTATTAAATTTTTAGCATAAACCCAAATTGATTTCTTTTTCTTTTTCCTTCTTTTTACATTTAGAATGCCTTAAAATAACAGGTCTAGGTCTATTCGACAGACAGACAAAGACAAAGACCCAGAGTAATAAAATTATCTTTAGAGTTTAATTTTTTCCCAAAGACATGGACACAGATAATTTTTGAATTTTTTGAAATCATCTAGTAATAAAAGATATGTCAATAATTTATTGGATTATGATTAAAATAGATTATTTAAGGGAAGGCTTTTAAAACTACCTTTTCCCAATCTGTACCTCACTTGAAGTCCTGAGGTCAGTTACCAGCAGGTAATCTATTGCACTCCTTCTTGGCCTTTGCTTAAAGCTCCTGCCTTGAGTCCCTGCCGTGCTTCCCTAGAAGGACTGTAAGGTGAATTACCCCTTCTCCCCCAGCTCAGGCTGGTTTGGGTCGCTCTTTCATCACACCAATGGTAGGAAAACTACACACCGTGCCTCAGACATAAACTCAAGAGCTACTGAGGAAGAGGCCTGGCGACATCAGCTTCAGGCCACCGCATGCACACACACACACGCACAGGCTATCACATGCACGCACATGCGCATAGGCCCCCCACACATCCAAACCTGCGTTCACGCCACATACACATGGAAAAGGGAGAGGCGAAGAAAATGAGCAATCCAGTACACATCAGAAACTTGATTTCTCACTCGGTTTGAGGGACTGAAGATAAAAGCAAAGAGAATAAGGCCTTACCGTTGTGCTGTTAACACAAGCAGACAGGCAAACCTAGAGGAAATTGTACCACGTTGTGACAAAGAAGAATTGCCAACAAATTTTCTGTCATAGAGAAGAAAGTTGTTCTGTGAAAGGAGGTTTGAAAGCCCCACTTACTTTAGGGATTTGTTATGAAAAAGTTCAAGTTAGCCTGAAGGAATGGATTGATCTGGCTTATGCTCAGCCAGTTCTCAACATGCATCCTACGTTAACCAACTTCCAGCAGCAGCTGTCACCGCCCTCTTTGTGTGCTGGCTGGAGAGCTTGGAATCCAGTCTTAAGCTCCTCGTTTTGTCAGTAGGAGCAAATCAAGTAGAAAACCAAGACTCTGCAGTCAGGCCCCAGAGTCCACTCATGTGGACATGGGACCTGGCACTAGAGAAGGCTATGAAGATGCTATTGGACTCAACACTCCTGTAGCCAGAAAGATTACAAGCCCTTCCCAAGAGCTTCCTTTTCCTTGAAATCCAGAAGCTGCAGATACTTTTCAAAAGACCAAGGGTGTCTGTTTGCAGAGGTCATTCCTGCTAGTATGACATCTTGAGACACCAGCGTGTTGCAAAAGCTGCCTCTCTCCCAAACATATTTATAGAAATTAACGTCTGCACACACGCCCTACCAGCAGTTCATAGGAGCCAAAAATAGTGGGGTCAAGCTCAGGTCACAGCTTAGTGAAGGCTTAAGTTGTGGGGTTGGTTGTTTCTTCCAATCTGCTCTGGCAGAGTACAAAGAATCGCCTCACATAACAGTGTTTTGGAAACAACTAAAGAGTTGACACTTGCTGGTTTAGGTTGCTTAAAATTATGCTTCTTAAAAACATTAATACAGAATGATTTAAGTGCCTGCTCGTGTCGTGGTGGTATGGACAATATTCTGAAATCATTTAAGTCTTTCTGTGGTGCTGAGACTCTGTGCTTGCTTTCTGTGACCTGTGGAGACCAGGTCAGGGGGCATTCCACTTTTAAAGAGCTGGCTCTCCCTCTCGTGGATCCTGGGTGGGGATGTGGGCAGATATACTGGATGAGTACTGGTGCAATGGCCATGCTCATACAAACTTCACCCTCATAGAGAAACATTCCCCTGGCCATCCGTGGACCCATCTGGCCAAGCCGTGTTCAAAACAACAGCACAACTTATGAAGTCCCTGTATAAGAGATTCCTAAATTCCCCGAGGGAAGGAAGAGAGATCTTTCAACTAACATTCTCTCTCTCTCTCTCTCTCTCTCTCTCTCTCTCTCTCTCTCTCTCTCTCTCTCTCACACACACACACACACACACACACACACACACACACACACAATTTCTAGGAGCTAATTGAACTTACAGAGCAAGGTTTGGTGGAGGTGAGAGGCAGGATGAGATTGTCATTATGAAGCTGCCCGGATGGTTGGAGTAGAGAGGCACAGGATATATCGGTAGCTTGTAGCCGGACCCTGGATAACGGGGCCTGGGGTAGGGGGACTAAACAGGACAGAGCATTGTGCTGGCCAGTTTTCTGTCAACTTGGCATAAGCTAAAGTCATCTGAAAGCAGCGAACCTCAATTAAGAAAATGCCTCCACAAGATGGGGCTGCACACATACCTCTAGGACATTTTTTTATTAGTGACGGATGGGGGAGGGCTCAGTCTAGTGTGTGTGGGGGGTCATGTCGTCATGTCACTCTTGGACAGGTGGTCCTGGGTTCTATAAGAAAGCAGGCTGAGTAAGCCATGATGAGCAAGCCAATAAGCAGCATCCCTCCATGGCCTCTGCATCAGCCTCTGCTTGCTGGTTCCTGCCCTGTTTGAGTTCCTGTCCTGAGTTCCTTTGCTGATGAACAGCCCTGTGGAAATACAAACCACATAAACCCTTTCCTCTCCAGCTTGCTTCTTGGCCCTAGTATTTCATCACAGTAATAGAAATCCTAACCAAGACAGTATGTCTGAGGGATGCCTGGCTAGGCCTTCCATTTCTGTGGTAGAAGCCTGATCACAGAGACTTAGAGGCAAACCAGAAAGAAAGATGTTAATATCGAAAGGCATTATTACTAAAGGAAGGGTTTTTTGGGGGGACTGGTAACTTCTTCTTCCCCTCTGCCCTGAAGTGACATAATCCATGTTATTCATATTGACTCTCAGCTTTGCAGCTAAGCCTCAGGGCATATCTGTGAGGGAGTCTGTAGACTGAATTAATGGAGGTGAAATGACCCATTCTAAGCAGGCAGCACCTTCCATGTGTTACGGCCACAGACTAAAGAGAAGAGAAAGGCAAGCACCAAGCTTCCATCATTCTCTGCTGTGCCTGCAGTGGGACAGGACCAGCCACCTCGCTCCACTGCTGTGACCCATCTGCCATGTTGGGCCCTACCCTCACACTGTGAGTCAGCGTATATTCTCCTTACGTTAGTTGTTTGTACCAAGTACTTCATCATAGTGGCGGAAGTAACTGATGCCTAGCGCATGGTTTCTCTAACCCTGAGCTCACCCGGATTCGCAACTCTCTTCCTCCTAGTGTTGAACTCCATTCATTTCCTACCCTACCTCCCAATTAGATGTGAACAAAGGCCAAGTGGCAGCCAGTATAGAGCTTAAAGAAAAGGATGACGTTTCTCCTGCACCCCCCCTCTCCGCCCCATCTACTGTTCACTCCCCTTCTCTATGTCTCCGCCCCATCTACTGTTCACTCCCTTTCTCTATGTCTCCGCCCCATCTACTGTTCACTCCCCTTCTCTATTTCTCCTGCTCACACATCCGCAGTTATCTTAGCCGTGCTGGAGAAGGCCTTGCCATGCTTACTTCCTGGATGAACACCGGGAACTTCTTGAAGCCTGTAGATGTCCAAACTGTGCTATAAGGGTTTTCAAGAGCAGGAAATAAATTCTGTTATGTTATGGTACTGAGATTTGGTCTGAGAAGAACATATATTAATTCCAGTAGCAATAACTATCTATGATACTATAACATTTTCACTATTCTTATCTACATTCTACCTATACTGTCACTTAGCATTAAATCACTTCACTTTTTGTAATTCTTTTAAAAGAAAGCAAACTATATATCTTTACCATGAATGGAAAGCAGTGACATCGTAAACAGATGGCAACTAAAAGTAGCTGGAAGCCAATAATGTTATTCCTCTCCATCTAGATATTACCGCCTGAAGTTTCTCAGATGTGCGCTGCTGTAGGAAGGGAGAAAATTAGGCACTATTAGAAAGGTGTTAAAGGTATATTAGCACCAAGCTGAGATTTATTCCTTGACAGAATCAGAAGAGCTGAAAATACTTGTGATTCGGTGCTGTTTAATGCGGTGTCTAAGCCATCTGAAGCTGTCTGTTTTTATCAGTGCTATGATTTCCAAACTTGGGAATCAGGACTCCCTGGCAGTAACTAAGAATGAAAACTGCATCACAGAGATGTTTGTCTGCCACAGGAGGTGAAGGGAGATGTCATCTCTCTTAGAGGGGGATAAAGCAAGTCTTCGGTAAACTCAGAAAGATGGCAACTTGTAGTTTAGCACTGGAAATTTGACTCTTTGTGTATACAAAATCTATTATCCATCCATCTACAAATAAAGGAGACAGTATCAGAAAAGGAGAAAGGTGAATAAGGGAATTCTACGTCCGTAGGCTTGCAATTACTTGTCTTTGGTGGTACCTGGAGGGTGTGTGCACTAGACAGAGTCAAAGGACTGGACCAGGTACTCTTGTGGTTTGAGTAAGGCTCAGTCATGTTAGAGGAACTTAGAGACCCTTTTGGAGATGTAGCACGGCTAGAGGAAGGCCATCACGAGGGCGCGGCTTTTGAGGGTTCCTGTTGCTCTCTCAGCTCCTGTGTGCAGTTGCTGCTTTTGCTCTTCAGCTTCCTGTTCGTGCCTGCCATCACAGTGGGCTGCATGTTCCTCTTACAGAAGCCAAAATGAATTCTGCAGTGAGTTGCTTTGGTCATGGGGTTTTATCAGACAACAGAAAAGTAAGCAGCACAGATCTGACCTGTTGTTTACAGTAAACCAAGATGACATTGCCTTTAGTCCCAGCGCTCGGGAAGCAGAGGCAGGCAAACCTCTATGAATTCAAGGCCAACCTGGTCAACAATTCTCACCATGTTCAGAATATAATCTACAATAACTTTACTTTAAAAACTCTGCAAAACTATGACCAATTATCAAGAAAAGATAAAAATAAAAGCTTACTTCATCCAAGTGGTAAAATTATGAACCAATGACTCTCAAAGAACTAGCATAAATGAGTTAAAAAAATTCTTGTGCAAATGTATGGAAACATGGGAGATTTGGGTAGGAAAATAGAAAATGTTAGAAGAAAGGAGTATTTCTAGCTATGCAGTGGTGTTGAACACCTTGGATCCCCACACTTAGAGGCGGGTGGATCTCGATGGGTTTGAGAGGGCAGCCTGGTGAGTTCCAGGCAGCCAAGACCGTTGTAGAGAGAAACCCTGCCTCAAAAACCAAACAAAGAAACAAAAAAGAAAAGGAAAAGAAAAAAAAAGAGAATTTTTAACTAGAAAATTTGTACTTGGAATATTAAGAACTAAATTTAAATTGTAGAATACTAGAAGTAGGAAGAGAATTCAGGAAGAAGATTCAGGATCTCTACTGAGAACTAAATATATCTCTGATATAAAACAGGAAGGGATTCTGAAAAATGGACAGAACCTTAGGAACAGAGTTAAGTTCTGATGTACATTTCACTTTTCAGAGGGAACGGAGAAAGGGAACAATGTAGAGGAAAATAGTTTTGAAATTATGATACGAAATTCTGCAAACTTCATGAAGAACATACATCTGTAGACTGATAATGTTAAATGAAATGCAAAGAGTCAAAACCACGTGGAAGCACATGATAGTTAAGTTGCCAAAACCTAAAGACAAAGAGAAAACCTCTGGACGAGAAGGAGGAAACAACATCTTCTCCTGAAGGGAACTGACCTGAGATGGTCGTGGACTTCCCTTAGGAAGTTATGAAGGCCAGAACAAAGTCTGTCTAAAGGTAGATAAGGGGAGAAAAACCATGTTGTGTCATGCTGAAAATCTAAATCTAGAGACAATCCCTTTGAGAGCAGAGGAGAAAGGAGAGTAAGAACTGGACTGAGGGATGGAGGGCTTGCCTAGCATGTTCGAGGTCCCGGGTCCAGTCTCAGGCACTGCATAAAGAAGAAATGAGAGCAAATCCACGTGTTCGCGGCACGGCCAGGATGAGGGTGGGTGTTTGGTCCTTAGAGTTTGCCATGGAGGTTGTCCTGCCTTCTCACATCGCCTGATGTTTTTGCTGAGTTGACAGGTTTCATAATGCCTCCCGGACCTTGCTAGCGCTGTTTTCCCATCTTGCCAAGGTTTCATGTTTATAGTGTGTTTCCTCCAATAGGGATGAAGATGAGGGTTTGGAGGTTTCAGATGAAGAAAAATACTTAGCGGTGTGTTTGGTAGAGACTGTCTTTTTGTATTTATAAACGTCTCAATATTAGAAGCCAGAGATCACTTCGGGGGGGGGGGGGAGGGTGTCTACTAGATAATAATAGAAGTGAACACATAGAGTCTAAGTCTTCAGAGTAAAATCATATTTGATTCATAATAGTCACAGGACTTCTCAGGTAGAGTATGAGTCAGTGCTGACAGGCCCCATACACACTGTGTACCACTTAATACTCAGGCAGTACCAATGAGAAAAACAGCCAAGTAACAAGGTAGCTAAATGATGGTGAGGGACTCGAATCCAGGTTTGCTTAGATTTGAGTCTTTTCCCATGTGTTATGCCTTTTCCCTTTCAAAGTTTCTCAAATTTAAATGTTAACACTTCCTTCGTAATTGTCATTCATCCATATATATCTCCTGAGCACCAACAGCACAGCAAATTGCTCCAGAATGCAGGATCCACTATAAATGGTGAAGGCAGTGCACGCCTTTGCAAAGCCCAATGAGAGAGAAGCTCTTCCCCCATCCTTCTCTGCTTTTGTCTTGAGAGCATCAGCCCACGGTCTGACAGCTCATGCCAGCATGGGTGGTTATTTTCCACCACACAGAAGAATTAGCTTGGGCTCAAGTGAATGCTGTTGAAGGCACTGGGTATGAAGCTACTTCTCAAAAACTGAGGCCTTCCCTTACACTTTAAATTTGAGTCTCTCCTCTAGAGATTAATGGCAAAGGCATCATTTTGAAGTGTTCCAGAACTGAACTGGCTCCTGGCAAAGTCAGGCTAGTGAGAGGATGTGAACATAATCTCAGCAGCCAGCCGCATCTAGAATGTCATGGCAGGAATAGTGATGTTTGCCGGGGGCCAAACATTTTAACTTGTAAGATGGAGAGTTTTTAAGACCTTATTGTGTCCCGCGCTACCGTCTCGCCAGCAAGAACGATGCGGCACATTCAGGATCCTTCTGCAGAAAAGCTTTATGCGTCTTGAGAGGGAGAGCATAAGCTTATGGAGCGAAGACCTCAAGGGTCAAAAACCCAGTCCTTATATAGTTTAACAGTCCTCGCCTCGGACGTGTCAAACTCTGACTGGCTGCAGCCTGTCAAACCCTATGACACCACGGAAGAGGCAGAGAGCAAGGGATGGAAAGTTACTATGTGCGTGCGCACTGACTTGACAAGGTAAACTGTCATTTACCATGCACATGCGCACTGGCTTGATTACAGTGGTGGTGCTGATGGTCAGCGTCATCTTGCAATGGAGTATGTGGGAACGGCTCCCCACATTATTGAAGCCACATTCCCAAGTTTATTCCTTGGGTATTTCCCCTTTCTTCTACCTTCCTTCCTTCTTCCACCCGTCCCACCCCCTTACAAGGCAAGGTCTACCTCTTTAGGTTAAACTGGAGCAAACTTACTATAGCCCAGTCTGGCCCCAAACTTATGGTTTTCCTGCCTCAGTTTCCTAAATGCTGGTATTGTAGTTGTGTACCATCACGTCAGACTCCAGCACCACCGCCCTGCAAAGATGGGGAGTAATTTAAGAGCATTGATCTCAGCTTGTCTTTTCACAGGTTTTTAAGTCGAGAGGGCCTAACGTACACCTCAGAGGCAGAACCTCGGGAAGTCAGCTCAGAACCCTGTATCTTAACTTCGCTTCGGCTGCACATGCCAGCACATTTTAGTCTCTCGCTGTTCCCTTATCAGGTCTGTCTGAGGGCTCTTTTTATGTCTCTTGACTTGTGGCTCCTCAGAGGTGCTGTAGATGAAAATGCGCACGTTGTAATTGAAGTTGCTGCCCCGTCTTGAGAAAGTTTCCATAAGAAGATTATTAATGAACTTGGAGAGGAGACAATGCTTAAAGGAAGAAATAGAGTGACCTTTGATCTTGCAAAATAGTGTTAGGACAGTGACCGAACCTCACACTAATTCCAGGCCCCATCTGACCTGCTGCTTGATATATGATTAGAGTCAAAAGGCGAAATCTTCTAAAAACTATATTATCATGTAATATGAAACATTCCCTAGTCAGGTTCCGAGCCATAATTAAAACATGGCATAGCATCCATTTTTAGGGGAGATCAATGCAATTATTCTAAGTTAAAGATGGCACTCCAAGTTACAATCACCAAGGCCAAGAAGACTGCTGGATTTTAGTCCTTTTCGGCATGAGTGGTATTACAAATTCCTATTCTAGAGTCTGAATTAAACCAAAGAACAATGGGAAAAGTAATTGATTGGGTGAATCTAAGGCCATGTTCTAGACATATTGAATTAGAGTTATAATGTATTTGAAAAGGATCATGGGTAATAGGATTTAATATCCTATTTTAACCTAACAAAGTTGCAACATTTCTACACAAAGAGGGAAACTATGCTCAGGTCTTGAGATGGAATATGAAATTAAAAAGGTTTTGAACAGCATTTGAAAGCCAGTATTGTCCCAACTGTCCTGTGGGCTGTGGGGAAGACTGCTCTCTGCTTCTGCATATTCTTGAAAACAATTCCACCAAGATATTTTTTTATAAAATAGGTATGGATTAAGACTGCTCTCTGCTTCTGCATATTCTTGAAAACAATTCCACCAAGATATTTTTTATAAAATAGGTATGGATTAAGACTGCTCTCTGCTTCTGCATATTCTTGAAAACAATTCCACCAAGATATTTTTTTTTATAAAATAGGTATGGATTCCTCTATTTGTTTGTTTCTTCCTTGCTACAAGGTCTCATGTTTACAAGGATATCCTCAAACTTGCTTGGTAGCCGAGGATGACTTTAACCTTTTGAACCCCCTGCCTGCAATCCCTCAGTGCTAGGATTGAAGGTAAGGACCACCACAGCTGTTTATACTTGGCTGAGGCTGGAACCCAGGAATTCCGCACGCTAGGTGAGTGCTCCAGCACTCGGCTGTATCCCCTGCCCTAGGCATACGAAAGTATGAGAGCAAGGCTGTGATATGCGCCAACCATTCAGACTTCACTCATCACCATGTGGATGATGTCACTAGCAGCAACAACACGAGCATCTGAATGCATGTGATAAAATTTTAACCTGCATCTTCTCACGAATGTGCAGGGGAAGGACTTACATGACTCTGATTTATCTTTGCAATCGGGTGATATCAATGGATGCAAGACAAATGGCAAGCAATTACTTTCTCTCTGAAACTACACATTTCAATGAAGTATAGATTCTTGCCTTCGTAGAGAGCAGAAGGGTGGTTTACACTGTGAAGCATGAGAAGCCTGAGGCTTCTTCTAGGGACTGCTGACTACCCTCTGTCACGCCAAGTCTGCATGGGATGTCATGGAGCAGGCAAAGGCTTTTCAAAGTTTTCCTCTTATTCACGGTTTGTGTTCTAAGTTCTGTAATGTGGACCCTTTAGGTTATTGGAGTAGATGGAGCACAAAGAGAGGGAGGAGGGTTTTAAGAGCAATTAGTCAGCCTGTCGCCCACACCTCATCCCTGCACCCACGGCATTTTAGAAGTTTACATGACTGAAAGTGTTTCCTTTCCCTTCCTACCAAAGAGATCAAGGAAATACCGAGTTGTTTGTATCTCTTTTGTCATCACAGGGGACACCAAATATCTTTCGGGAATGCCAAGACAGGCCAATGCAATGCCATCCTACTCTTGAAGTTAAAGGATGCATCAGGACAGCCCTCAAATGTCCATTCTCTGTCAGAACCAGTTTGCTCCAACTCAATTTCCATAAAACACAGAAACACCTGGAATATTGCTTCTCAGAGCTCGCTCTGTACCAGATCTCAGCTACTGTGTGGCCGTTCCCCCAGACACTAGGATCCAGTTGTTCTGTGACTAAGTAGCAGTTAAGAAAAAAGAAAAAGAAAACTCTCTAGAACATTCTAATGCAAAGCCAGGGTTCAGAACTGCTTTGACAGAACCTTCCTGTCTACCAAGGAATGAAAGAACAGACTGTGTCGTTTTATTAACAGCTACGAGGTTAGAATTGAAAGCCGTGTTCCTTGGTAACTGGTGATTATTCTAGTATCTGTCATTCACACATACTATGCACACATGAGCCCGTTTACACTGCACCACGGCCTTGGGTGTCAAGGGGGCCCAGTCATGATGCCATAGCTGCAAACCTTTAAAACCATTTCTTTTCCTAAAAGAGTTTATCTCTTCTACTCCCCCACATCACCTCTGCATTCCTATATTTCCAGGCTCTTTGAGTAAATATAGCTGCAGTCAAGCAGGCTAACTGCTGCTAACAACCTTGGTGGTCTAAGCATTGCTCAGGCACCTCAGTCACTGTGTCATTCTCCTGGGTAAAAATAGCATGTTATCAACTACATATATTAAGAATTGGAGAGAGAGTTCAGAAGTTAAAAGCATTTGATGCTCCGTCAGAAGACCAGCATCCAGTTCCCTGCCCCCCCCCCCCCCCCCCCCGTTATCTATAACTCCTACTCCAAGATCCCCTGTTCCCTCTTCTGGCCTCCATGGGGACCTACAGACATATGAATAGAAAATAAATCTGAAAAATATCTTAGCAAAAACCTACCTGCTTCAATAATGATGAGACATCTCAACAGACAACAGCACACGCTATGCAAGTATGATGTCGTGAGCTGGGTTTCCAGAACCCAGGTAAGAACCAATGCCTACAGGTGTTCTCGAGCTTCTACACACGTGCCATCCTGTGTATGTGTCCACACTCACACACTTTATGAACACACAGAATAACTAAGTAATGAATACATAAACTTTTTGTTTGAATTTTATGATTAAGGATGTGAAGGTACAGTGTATACCCTTTAATTGATTCAAGGAATATTTCATGCTATCTTTCTGTCTTTGCCTATACTTTTCATTCATGGAGTATAGACCTAATATTTTATAGCAGGGCTGTGATGCTCTTCGATCTCAAGAGAAGAAGGTTTTAAGGTCTTCTCTGCCCTCCTCTTCTCTTACCCTAAGTGTGGCCAAGTCCTGGCGTGTGTTCAGGACCACTATTCAGCAGCTTTCTTCTGTTTCTCTCAAAGTGTATTTTCTCTGTCCTCCACTCCTACCCCCAGCTCACTCCACCCGTCCACTCCTGCCCTCTAAGAAACCAGACTTTACTGGTTTGAGTACCTGCTCTTAGAATTCTGATCGGCCATATTCCCTAGAGCTTGAGGAAGGTCTGTGGGCTCCCTTACCTTCTACAAAAGGTATAGAAGTCAGGTCTTCCAACAGCGTGTAACGGGGGAAGCTGCAATGACTGAGGGTCGTTTGGACTGGGTGCAGTAGAGGACTTCATCACAGAGACCCAAACGTAAGGCGACATTTCAAAGAACTGTTAAATGAAATTACTTGGTGTGAACATCTTTGAAGAGAGGAGAGGGTGCTTTCTTCAGACACCTGTCTGTGTGCTGACTAACAGGTGTTTGCAGGCGCGTTTCTCAGGACTGTGCTGTTGTAGAATATTGACTTGTCTTTCAAGCTGAGGGGTGCATCAGACTCCCTAGTGGGAGTTGCTAAGGCTGGGGCTCTTTCCCATAGCTCAGAAGCAAGGAGTAGAGTGTGGCTGAGGTGGTGAGTGCGTGCTCAGATTCCCAGATGAAGCCAATCATGTCCTCTGGACAACAGGCACGATGGGGACAGAATTCCACAAATTCTGGTTTGGATAGTGCTGTAGCGCCCTCCTTGGCCCCCCAATGAGAAGCTTCAGAGGATGGCAGTGAAGGGCCCAGTTGCTCTCAGTCTTCTCATGCCCCACTTTGCCTACCTGGTGGAGTTCCCCTGGCTTCACTCAGCTCTCTGGGAGCCAGCGCTAGTGCTGGGGTACGGCTGGCAGTGGGATGCTGGGGATCCCAGCTCCTCATCTACTCTTCTATGTGGTTTCTTTCCATCTGCCTGGAATCTTGCCTCCTCTTGCTGACCTGCTTTTAAGGAGCCTGTTTTTGTTTGTTTGTTTTTGTTCTTTTATTTTCCTGATTTGGTCATTCCCAAGATAGAAGCCCCGGATTTGGAGAGACGGGGCATTTTGTGATGGAGGCGGTTTGGAAGCCCTCGTGTTTATGTTTTCCCAGGTGATTCTGAGTGTCTGTGCTTTGGTTCTCTCATACATCTCTGCTAGTTACAAAGTCCATGTCTCCCCTGTTATCCAGTGAAACAGCAGAGAGGAAGGAATGTCTCTTTCTGTGGAAAACAGTGAGGCTGCAGGGAACAATCAGGGGACTCCGTGCTGTCTCAGATCCCAGGAAACTCAAGGACACGTTGTCCAGTTGCTAACATTTCTTGAATTAGAATTAACCTTAGCTTCACTATCCCAGTGCCTTAGTAAATCATGGAAAAAAAAATACCCTGTTTTCACAATTTAGGAAGTAATGGTTTTATTAAAATATTTTTTTCTTTTTGTGTTTTGAGATAGGATTTTTCTGTGTAACAGCCCTAGCTATCCTGGAACTTGCTTTGTAATACCATGGTGGCCTTGAACTCACAGAGATCTGCCTGCCTCTGTCTCCTGCTGAGTGCTGGGATTAAAAGCATGCGCTACCACTGCCTGACTAAAGATCATTTATTTTTATTAAAGATTAATTTATCTTTATTCTGTAGGTAATAAGTGTTTTGTCTACGTGTATGTGTGCACATCACATGCATGCCTGGTATGTTCAGAAGCCAGAAGAGGGTGTGATATTCCCTGAACTGGAATTACATAGGGTCGTGAGCTGCCCTGCGGGTGCTGGGAAATAAATCAAGGTTCTCTACAAGAATAGTAAGTTTTCTTAACTGAGCCATCTCTTCAGGCAAAAGAACACATTTTCTGAGCATCAGCATTGTGTGTGTGGTGTTTCGTGGTTTGCTAGTTTTTAGCAGGAAGGCACCAGAGAAAGGGGTCTCTCTGTGTATATGCTACTTTGACATGATGAGGGAGGTCCAGCGTGGAGGAGCCAGCCTAGGTCACTCTGTTGGTGTCCTTAAGAACAGTTCTCCAGGTTTGCTTGAAGTTTAGGTCTCTAGCAATGCAGAGTCACCATCCTGCCCCCTCGCTCACTCAGGGTTTTATGCTCTGACTTTTCTCTGTGTCTTCCCAGAAACGAAAACTGTCTCTCGTCCTCTTGGGCTGAGGAGCACTGGCTCACAAGCTTCAGAGGGTAGTTCCGAGTTGCCGTTCTAATGCCTCGATTTTTCTTTTTCGTTTCTATTTATTATTTTAAAAGGTTTTGAGATACCATTAAGAAAACCCACAGATAGTTCCTTTGGCAGAGATCTTGGTTCCAAAGATCCATTTTGGCTGTGTACCAAGACAGTGACCTATAAATATACACGCAGGGTCTGGCTCCCCTCTGTAAACCTCCATTATAGAGATCTTGGACTGAAGCCTCAAAGAAAATGTTCTTTTGATGCTAGCCAAAGGTTTTACTCGGTACTAGAATTGAAGATGCTGATTATAGACCGGAGGCTATCTTCTAGCCCTACAGCCCCTTCTCCAGCATATACATGCTGTGAGTGGGGGAGGGGAGAAGTCGGGTAATCATGGGTAGAAGATTGCTGTGCTTTGGCAGCAACCAGAAGTCTCATTGGCCCATAGAAATCGCTCCATCTGAGATGCCTACAGGCTGTGTTTGTACATGAGAGAGAACAAAATAGTGTATACTTGGTACAATTCTCATATTAACGTTGGGAATATAGATGATTTGGATAATATTCTAGGTGTGTTAATGTTAGCCACTGTCCTTACCCAAGGTACTTTCATCCTCGCAGCAGCACCATGACTTAAGTCTCCACTGACAGACCAGAAAACCGAGACTTAGAGTTTAAATGCCTGGCTCGTTAGTCCGTGGCTGCCAACTAGTACCAGATTTAAACCCACATCTGTCTGATGAACACGCAAAGCTCTTACACTTCACTAGCCCAAGCAGCTTCTGATAGAATCTGCAGTGTAATGTGATCAGAACCATGGCCTGTAGACCACTTGATTGCTTTCCCTGTTCCTCCTCACCAGCCTTGGGTCTTCCGGATGAACCACACAGGGAATGCTACCGGTCACATGGCTTTTCTGGCTGTTTGGATGTGATGTTCTTCTGACGAGTCACTGTGGGCATTATGGTGACATAACAGTACCCCCACAGCAAAGAGCAAGAGAGATGTTTATTTCCTTATTTTAACTCAGGGCTTATTGTTGAAATACACATTAACTATAATTATTAATACTGAGATCAGTATTTTGATATATATTCATATTGATAATTGACATGTTTGGGTGGAAAATAGTGAAGCATTAGTTCTTTTTCATAGAATCTATATTTTTCTAAGGTCTACAGATGTGACATTAGGATAATTTTCTATACTGTTGTGTATTAGCATTGATTTTCTTTACAGGGATGAATGTGTCTAATTTCATCTGTGGATACCTCTTTGTATTATGCTTTTGGAAGTCATTTGAAAAGAGTTTAGACCATAAACCATGCTGATTTTCAAGATGTTGTCAGATGGGAATACTATATTACATAACTGAAAATAATAACTTCAGTTTTACAAAGATTTACAGTGCGCCCTGCCCTTTTCTGAGTCTATTAGCTCAGGCCCTCACATTCACCCTGGGGATTTTTAGGAATAGTCATGAGGATTTTTTAACTTCAGCTTCACAGATTGACATTCACAAAGATTAAACATCTGAACCAAGGGTCCGCAACTGCTAAGTAGGGGAACCAGGGCTTTGTATGTCTTGCTCACTTATCTCTTGGGACTTGAGACTCAGCCACCACAGTGACTCTAGCTGCGACACATACGGGCTGCGTGGTGGATTGGTGTCACACAGGGAAGTGATTCCTTCTCATTCATGAACACACATGTACAGGAGGAGAAGAACAGACATAGCTTTTGATTGAAGACAGAACAGATTCTGAAACATTCCTAACTAAATGTAGTCATGCAAGCTCACCTCTTTGGAATTTCACGCCCTTTCCTGAGGTCAACAATAGAAGGGATTCTGTCTCGTCTCAAGGTAGATAATTTTTAAAACAGTATTTTGGTGATGGCTAAGTTGTATTAGTCTCTTGTGAGGTGTGTTGCTTTGGATGAGAATCACTGCCATAGGCTAAAGTATTGGAATATTTGGTTCCCACCTGGTGAACTATTTAGGAGGGATTAGGAGGTGTGGCCTTGTTGGAGGAGGTGTGTCACTGGGGATGGGTTTTGACTTTCTCTTTCTCTTGGACTCCTGCCTGCAGACCAGAATATAAGCTCTTAGCTGCTGCTCTTGTTCCGTGCCTGCCTCACTGTTATTAGACTCTCCATTATGTTGCTAAGCTTTAACTGTAAGCCAGCCCCAGTTTAAATGCTTTCTCTTAGGACTTGCCTTGGCCATGATGTCTTCATAGCAATGGAACGGTGAGTAAGACACGATATAACAGATTTTGAATGACTGTAGACACAGACTGCCTGGATCTGGACCCTAGTTTTTCCTTAATTATTTTGGTAGGCTTAGACAAGGTTCATATCTCACATTGCTTCAGTTCTCTCAGCTATAAACTAGAGAGTTAATTTAAAAAACCCTTATAAGTTTGTTGTGTTTACTAAATGAGACAATGCATGAGAAATGCCTAGAACAAATGAGATTCTGGTTCTGAAAGGCCCCGTTCTTGCTGTTGTCAGATGTCAAGTGCTCTCAGCAGTGGCCTTAGACAGAGCATCCAGCAAAGCACTCAAGAGACTAGGAGCCACTTTGATGTCACTAGAACAATGGTACTGGAAATGGATGCTGCTAAGCTGGGGTGAGCCAGGGGATCACACATAGCATGGAGGGATGCTGTTGGGAACAGGGCAAATTGCTGTCTGTTAACCAAAACCCCCAAAACTACCATTTCTGTAATCTAGGAGTTCTATACATAGAAGCAACCCAGATGCCTTCTTGGCATCTAAGGATGGTCAAGGAAGACATTAAGAATGCATTGAGTGTCATGTTTGTGACTACAGAAAACCTGGCGGTAAATAAGTAAGAAAACAAGCTAAAAATATAGAAAGGCTCTCTTACGAAAGCATCTTCACAGACAGCTTCAAGTCGGTTTCTTTAAAGCCAGGTTGAGATTCCACTTTCAGGATTTGTCCACATTGGGCCTAGGACCCTTTCCCTAAACGTTTTCTGGAAACTTTCCTCTAAGTAGTAAAAGTCAGGGGTGCTGCTGGAGGATCTTTTTCTCACAGAGAAGGCACGCTAAGGGGTGTGGTTGGGTGTTCACCCTTCACTCTGAACATACTTTCAGCAGAGCCAGCCTTTGGCCTTGAGGAGGAGCATGGCTATTTAAAAAAATGGCTTCCTTGGCCCATCATTAGTTTCCTTCATCTGTTCTTTCCATAAATCGAGTTTACCACTATGCAGATTAACTATCTATTTTTATTTTTTAAGACAATTGTGTTTATTTCGTGTATATGGGGTAGTGTATGTGGAGGTCAGAGGACAACGTAGGAGTCAGTTCTGTCCTTGTACCTTGTGAGCTCTGGAGGAGAAACGCAGGTCTCCAAGCTCAGGTCATAGGAAGTGCCTTTACCCATGGAGTCACTTAAAGAGACTCCTTCAGGAAATTTAAAGGATGTGATGAAAAAGATGAAGGACGTAATCCTGATGAATTGTTCCTGTTATGAGTATAAAGTGTCCATCTCAATCTCTTCTGATTGATTTTAGTTTGAAGTCAGTTTTGTTAGAAATTAGTATGGCCACATCTGCCTTTTTCTTAGGACCATGTGCTTGAAACACCTTTTCCCAACCCTTTACTCTGAGTAGGTGCCTGTCTTTGTGGTTGAGATGTGTTTCTTGCAAACAGCAGAATGTTGGATCCTGTGCCTTTTTATAGGTGAATTGAGCCCATTAATATTAAGTGATATTAATGACCAGTGGTTGTTTACTCCAGTTATTCTTATTGTTTTCAGTAGTAGAGTTTGTGTGAGAACTCAAGAACAATGGCAATGGGTTTTTGATCCTACTGCACTTACTGGCTTTGGGGGAGCCTAGGCAGTTTGGATGCTCACCTTACTAGCCCTGGATGGAGGTGGGCGGTCCATGAACTTCCCACAGGTCAGGGAACCCTGATTGCTCTTCTAGCTGATGGGGGGGGGGGGACTTGATCGGGGGAGGGGGAGGGAAATGGGAGGTGGTGGCGGGGAGGAGGCAGAAATCCTTAATAAATAAATAAATTAAAAAAATAAAAAAAAAGAATTTTTAGGCACCAAGAAAAAAAAAGAAAAAGAAAAAGATGAAGGACACAGCATTCAGGCTGGCATTTCTGTTTTTGTTTTTTAAAAGTATCTGTGGTATGTCTTTACTCTCACCTGGGTAGTCTTTGGCTTGGATTTGCTGAATCCTTTAGGTGACGGTGTCCACGCTGAGATCCAGGCAACACTCACTCTGGCATGAACATGTAAAGGATGCTTTTTCTTTATCCCTAGGAAATCCCAAGTATGTAGAAATGCAAGGGCTTAGATTGGCTCTTACATGAATGGCCAGAAAACTGCCATGTTCAGACAGACCTCCCATCACGTGTTTCCTGTGAGCCGACTGACACACTCCAAAGAAACCAGTATTAGATACTAAGACCTGAGGTGTGTCACAGAGTCCTCAGGAAGGCAGCCTGTGCTGGGGGTTACTTGGAAACTGACTCTCTGAGAATCAACTTGACAACAGATAGTATTTTTTAGACTGTGTTACAGATCAGGAATCTGTAACGTTTCCTATAAGGGTAGTGAACAGTTTACCTTCTGCAGGCTGTGAGGTTTTGGTCGCACCCACTCAACTCGGCTGCGATAAAGGAAGCAGCCACGCCCAGAGCAAAAACAAGCATAACCATGTTCAAATAAAACTTTATTTGCTAAATGAGCAGGGAGCAAGACTGTCAGTCACCCCTTGTTCTAAACAATAACTTCCCAAATCTCTTCACAGACACTAACTTATCTGGATGGGAACTTGATGAAGAGGAAATTACGCATTTAAAAAGTTATCTTATTTGACTTTTATTAATTTTAAAGTAAATAATATTGGAATACTCTGGAAGCACCGAATATCAATTAATGCTTCTAAGCTCTATTTGTTAAAGCGATTGCATCTGTCCCTTTGCTGTTCCTTATAGGTATTTCCTTCCCATCCAGATAGGTGTTCATTGTCTTTTCTGACTCACTGGATGCATTTTCATTCATGAAGACTGCATTTTAGAGTTCTGACTTTTTAAAATTAGGTTCTGGATATTGCCATGTGTATCGCTTTTTCTATAACGAGGCTTGGGGCATTTTGTTTTAACCTGTCAAAAGATGGATGCTAAAGGGGCTAGAGAAATGGCTCACAGGTTAAGAGCATTGCCTCCTCTTCCAAAGGTCCTGCGTTCAATTCCCAGTAACCACATGGTGGCTCACAACCGTCTATAATGGGTTCTGGTGCCCACTTCTGGCCTGCAGGCATATGCACAGACAGAATATTGTATACATAATAAATAAATAAATATTTTTTTTAAAAAAGATGGATGCTAAAACTTGAAAGATCAATAAATATTATTTTGGCTTATTTCTTGTATAGCTATTGATTGCTACAACTCAAAATTCGTGCTGTGTAATTTTCTATCTTTGGCGTTTGAATTGTTATAGACAGTTTTGATTGTGCTGCCAGGTTCTCTGAGGCCTTGACCTTTTGGAAGTGTTCAATGAATAGCATAGGCATAGAATTTAGGATCAAATTTGCACCACTTTGGGGGTTAAGTAGCACAAATGGGGTAGAGACAGGAGGAGGACTCTGTTGGAGCTTCGTCTTCTAGGATTGCTCTCAAGGAATCTGGTGTGCTTTTCTCACTTCTCCTGGGATGTTGCTCTTAGGATTGGTTTCATTGACCCTTCTAATGGTCTTCTTTCTGGGAGGTTTTCCTTATGTGGCTGGTAACCTTTGTTCCCCATTCATAATTAATCGTGTGCCTACGTCATTTTCAATCTCTAAATTTTAATGGTATTCACTGAAGGAGAGAAGAACAACTCATATGCTATACCTGCAGCTTGAGTTCCTATTAGACAGTATTTTATTTCACTTTCTACTTGCACCCATATCTGTGTTTGCTTGCAAACTTGACCTTCATTTGTGTTAGAATTAATCAAATCCCATGACACCAGAACCCTGCACTGTATCATCTCCTGCTGCCTCCTTCTGCTTTATTCTCTTTTGCTGTGACACTTGGCTTGCAGAGACTGGAGGGAGCAGCATTTTGGTTTTTGTGCAGCTGGGAGCTGTGAGTGGCCTCTAAGGTGACCTGCAGGGCTTCCTGCACTCAGCCTCAGGAACGCAAAAGAGAAAAGTTCACCCTTAAACAACAATAAATTTTATTTTGGATAGTTGGAGTAGGCCACATATAATGGTATATTTTATTTTGTTTTTTTTTTTTACATTTGTTTTTATTGTATGTGTGATTGTTTGCCTGAATGTGTACAAGTGCAGAGTCTGTGGGATCCAGAAGAGGGCAACACATCCATATCCTGGTACTGGAGTTGCAGACAGTTGTGGGCCACCATGTAGGTGTTGGGAACTGAACATGGATCCTCTGTAAGAACAGCAATTATTCTTAATCACCGAGCTGTATCACCAGCCTCTCATGTCTTTCTTGTTTTGCTCCATCAACTTCCAGACCTTCTCCTCACCCCCACCAAAAATAAATCCCAGGAATTATAGTCAATGAATGGGAACACTCATGTTTCCCTTATGTGCTTTATCCATCTCTCTGGATGCTAAAAACAAACAAACAAACCAAAACAAAGCAAAAAAATTCTTTACTGATGTCCCTGTGGAAATAGGGCCCCTGCGGTTCATGTTTAATTGTATGTAACCCATAAATAATCATCGGTTAAAATAGGGACCCACTCAGGCCCCATAAGAATGTATGAGTCTGTGTTCTGCAAGATAATGGGGGGAAGCTGGGTCTTCATGGCTGTAGGCTCAGTCCCCTCAGAAGGTTTATGAATTATTCACGCTCCAGACTTTTTCATGAAAGTTTAAAGTAAAGAAAGATGTTAATCCACAGGTTGCTCACTCGGTTTCCCTCCTGGAGAAGTGAAATCATTTCTGTGGCTCATTGTCAGCTGTCAGGAAGCTCATAATCGCTGTTCCACGCTCCTCTCTCTCTAAGGCTGACCTCAGACCTTAACAGACAATGTGGGAGGCTGTGGCTGTTGTCATTGCCTTACTGTGTAAACATGACCTGTAAGCTGTGAGGCCCCCAGGGTCACAGAGTTATCATCAACCTAGTGGTTTCTGTTTTTCTAAGCTGTGGCCTATGGGATTTCTCAGTGGGGAAAGGACTTGCAGCCATGCTTGAAGACCTGCCTTCAGCTGCGGGAGTCACAGTGCAGAAGGAGAGAAACAAATCCCGTATGTTGGCCTTTGTCCTCCACATGTAGCTCCACTCCTCGCAAATATACAAAATACATAAATAAATCAATTAATGTGAGGGTAATTTTGTAAGCCTTTCCCAGCCTCCCATGAGGCTTCCCTGATGAAATTCTCATGGTGCCATTTGACAGAGAAGAGGAGGAGCTTCATCCAGTTGGGCCCTTGACTTACCGTGGTTAGAGAGAAAAGCCTCCCAATGTTCACCCACAGGGGCTTGATCACAAACCAGTGACATATTGGTGTGGAATTCTGAGGAGCTGAGGCTTTGTGGGAAGAAATGAGGTGATTAGTGCATACCCATAGAGCGGATGTTTCTCCTTTGCGCATCTCTCTGTACCCCAGGCAGCCCTGTAAGGGAGGTGGCGTTTTTGTTTTTTCCTGCCACATGTTCTCCTTCCACAGACCGGAAAGCAAGAAGGCTGGGAGACCACGGGCTGGAAATAAAGAAACAGTGGACCAGCGTAAATCTGTTCTCCCGGGTGTTTGACACAGAGACTGATGACTTCCATGTGAGCGTTTGCCATTTCTCTGCTCCTCCGTCTGTTGTTTGGAAAAGTGACCAGAAGATCAACCGTTATTGCCTCCTCAGTTTTTGGTGACTTTCCTAGAGGTTGTGAGAAAGCTTCTAAGTGGCAACTCGTGGCTAGTGTCCCGTGACTTTCTGGTTAAACAGGACACTTCTCTGAGATCGAAGAGTCTCTGTCTCACTGGGCATAGCGCATACTCGGTGGCTATTAAACTGAACTCCAGCTTTCAAGCTAGCAGCCGCCACACGCTACTCTTGTTCTATGATATGCACTAAAGTTTGATCTACATAAAAATCAAATAAATAATCATACAAAAAGTTTGTTGACTCTCCAACCAGAAGATGGCTTGCTATGACAGCCCTGGCTTTTGTAGGTTCCCCTAACATATGGAAGGGAGAAGGTGCCCATGAGATTTTTAGAAAGATGTAACATGAAAGAAATCCCAACTGGCTCCCAAACAATTACTTTTGTTGTGTATTTTGTTGTGTGTTACTTATTCATTGAACACTCCTCAGCCCACAATAGAATGGCTTTGTGCAAAATGGCATCACTTAAATATGGGTCACAATTGCTTCAGGACACTGGAATCATTGATACTGGAAGACTGTGAAAATAACAGTATAAGAATAATAAATAATGTTAGTCATATTATGGTATATAGCTATAATATATATTGCACATGGTGGAAATACATACTAACTTTATTATGGTGCAAACTGGGGCACACTTAAGCCAACTTGGTATGATCTATGTTTAGCCTGTTTTTATCATATTTAGGAAAATAAATATAAAATTACTTTAATAAGATTTGAGAACATTAAAATATGACTAAAAATATTTTCAAAATTAGCTTGAAATGCAATGAAGTGTAATTAAATGTATTACTGTGTTATCTATTTTTACTGTCACTGAGATTTATGCTTTGAATACGGTTTGAGTGTGTTCTCCAGGGTGTCATGTATTGAAATTTAATTCTCATGCTAAGGTATTCAAAGCTTGGAGACTCAATCCTTTAGGATCTCTGGAGAGATGACTAGGATTAGGTCAGTGGGTCAAAGTTTAGCCTCATCATTGAATCTGTCTATGTAGAAGAGAGACTAGAAGAGACATGTTCGTGTGGTCTGTGGGATGCCCTCTATCTTAGTAAAGTACTCTGGCAGAAGCAACTTAGCAGAGAAAGGTCCTCTCCTGTTTCTGACTTCGGGGGATCCAGCATGACAGGAAGACACGGCATTGCTTTTTCCCTGGGCTTCTCAGAATCTTTCTAAATTTCTTCTTTCTTGTCTCACATAACATTCCTAGCCTGAAGATCATCCTTTAACAAGTACAAAATGAGACAAAAACATTTCATGAAAGCACACATAGTAGCCAAGTCAGAGTGAATCAGGCTTCTGAGGTTTCGCTTCTAACCTCTGGTGTTAATTCTTCTTTACTGTGGATATAGAAAATGTGAGCTTTTTTCAGAGATTGTGTGATTTCCAATAGAGCCTCAGGGCCTTGGCAGGAATTGCCAGGTGTAAATGTTAATGCTAGTTGCTGAAACAAATACTCACAGAAACAAATCATTTAATGGTTCATATGTGGTTATCATTTTTTTTTAAAACATGGCTATTATGTAGCTATGGCAAGACTGGGGCTCACTGTGTAGACCAGGCTAGCCTAGAACTCCCAGAGATTCCCCTGCACCTACATGCCTGACATTATGATTGTACTTTATTTTTTATTATTATTGAAAAAATTTCCGCCTCGTCCCCGTCTCCCATTTCCCTCCTCCTCCCCCAACTCCTCTCTCCCTCCCCCCATTCCTTTCCCCCTTCTTCTCCAGTCAGAATAGCAGTCAGGGTTCCCTGCCTTGTGGGAAGTCCAAGGTCCTCCCCTCTCCATCCAGGTCTACGAAGGTGAGCATCCAAACAGGCTAGGCTCCCACAAAGCCAGAACATGCAGTAGGATCAAAACCCAGTGCCATTGTCCTTGGCTTCTCATCAGCCCTCATTGTCTGCCACATTCAGAGAGTCCGGTTTTATCCCATGCTTTTTCAGTTTCAGTCCAGCTGGCCTTGGTGAGCTCCCAATAGATCAGCCCCCCCCCCCCGTCTCAGTGGGTGGGTGCTCCCCTCGTGGTCCTGAGTTCCTTGCTCATGTTCTCCCTCCTTCTGCTCCTTATTTGGACCTTGGGAGCTCAGTCCGGTGCTCCAATGTGGGTCTCTGTCTCTATCTCCATCCATCGCCAGATGAAGGTTCTATGGTGATGTGCAAGATATTCATCAGTATGGCTATAGGATAGGGCCATTTCAGGTTCCCTCTCCTCAGCTGCCCAAGGAACTACTGGGGACATGGGCACCTGAGAGCCCCTCTAGAGTCAAGTCTCTTGCCAACCCTAAGATGGCTCCCTTAATTAGGATATATACTTCCCTGCTTCCATCTTGTGGCTCTGCCATCTTTAAAATACATCTTGAAGCACTTATTTGAATCAAACCTTCAGAAAAAGTTGGCCAGGAGTTAGAGGACGCCTGCCAGTGGGTATAACTGGTAGAGACTACGAGGGTTGCTTGCATTTCTAGTCAGGATTGATTGGATAGAAACAGTTAATTATTCTCCCCAACACAGATGCAAGCTGTTGTGGTCTACTTATAGTCCAGACTAAGAACATAGAGCCAGTTTCTAGCAAAGATTTGTGTGTTGTGAGCTATGTAGATCTTTATCTAATTCACAGCTGGCTCTTACATAAAGCTTCCCTTTCCTTTAGAAAGTGTGTGCACGTATGTGCATGTGTGTATGTATGTGTTTGTATATGTGTGTATGTTATATGCACACTGCTTTCCATATTAAAAATAAAGCGTTAGTTAACCAGAATGTGTCTTTGAGATGATTCTCGTTCCTTTTAGTCATTTGCTGACAGCACGCAGACTCTGTGGGGTTGTTAGGGTGCAGAGAGAGACTCCGGAGCCAGTGTCACTAGTCCTGCTGAGTACTGGGATCTTTTCACAGCCTTGAGTTTATTGGCAGTCTATTGAAAGGTTCAGTTTGGCCATATGATAGTTGTAACATCATGGAAGCTGCTACATTCTCAGGATCTTCATCTTAGAAATCCACATGTTAGCGTTTCCCATTGCACCCCCTGAATGCTTACCACCTAGTTCTTGGTTTGAGACTGAACTAGATGGTGGCAGAACATTCTATCAACTGTTGTTGGAAAATCACAAACCAACAAAAATTAAATGAATCAAATGTACTTTGGGCTACAGGATTTTTTAATTGTCTGATTCCCATCTTGTTATCCTGAGAATAGTGTTTTCAGGGTTTCCCTTCCCTGTCTCCTCAGTTCTCTCCATGTAGTATGCCATCTTAGGAGAAATTCCTTAGGGGAAATATACTAGCTGACATAATAAGTTTTAGACGGAGAAACCTCCTCCCACCTGCTGGTGCCTGGCCTCTAGGTTGACATTCTGTTTACTTTCTCTGGGAGTGAAGTTCTGGGCCTTGCCAAGCAGATCCCGGCAGGAAGCGGGATGGGAGAAAGCCAATGGTGGTCCACATGTGATGCTTGTGTTCCCATGACAACCAGAAAAAGGCAAAGGGAACTAGTCCTGCTTTTCTTTCCCTTTAATATCATGTACTACCTTCATCATATCAAGGAAGTGAACCCTTTAGCTTGAACTGGTTTCCTGAACTTTTCTTGAGAGAAACAATTCAGTAATTAAATTCAACAAATGATTTTTTTTGAGTGCCTGCTATATGCACAATGTGTTAAGGCATAAAAGGGGGGATTCTGGAGCTATAATCAAATATTGAAGCTAAAGCAAGCACTTAACACTCAAGGGTAATTCTGAGAAAGAAGTTTAATTGAAATTTAATAAATTAATTAAAATTTAATTTGCATGTAACAGGTATGAGTTGTGACATTCCACATGCCAATTATCTTTTTTCTTTTCGATCCAACTTAAATAAGTATATGTAGTGGTCTGTAAAACACTGATTGAGGTATATCTCTGGGTATAGATATGATTAGGAACCAGTTCATTTTCTTAAGAACTCGTGTGTGTGTGTCTGTGTATGTATATGTGTGTGTGTATGTGTGTAATGAAAGGCAAAACAGTCACAAATACTTTAAATGAAAATGTTTGTTTTTTTTTTTTGCAAAGAGTTCTTTGAAACTTGTAGAAAGTAGAGATTAATCCTCAAAGAAAAGCTTTTGAAGAAAGAAATAGCATTTGGCATTGGCCTTTAACAAGAAATAGTGTGTTGAGAGATGAACATGAGCATTTTTAGCGTAGAGACCAGGCTGGAACTTGTGCCGGACAGGTGTCCGTTAGGCCAGCCATAGGTAAAAGTTAAACAGATAAGTCAGGGTCCTGCAGTGAAAGATCTACCAGGGCATGGTGTAGAGTCTCCGCCATGGTCCAGGTACCATGCTCACTCGGGGTTAGTGAGAAGTTGTCAAAGGGTGTTTGTTTGTTTGTTTCCCGGCCCCCAGTCTTCCAAAATAATCACACAGAATCTGTATTAATTAAATCAATGTTTGGCCTATTAGCTCTAGCTTCTTATTGGCTAGCTCTTACATCTTAATGTAACCCGTTTCTATTAATCTGTGTATCACATGTGGGTGTAGCTTACTGGTATGGTTCTGTCACTTGCCTCATTCTTTCTCCTCTGGAGGCTCCATGGCGGCTCCAACTCCTCTTTCTTTCTCCCAGCATTCAGTTTAGTTTTCCCTGCCTAGCTCTTACTCTACCCTATCACAGACCAAGGGAGATTCTTTATTCATTAACCAATAAAAGCATCACATATACAGAAGGACTTCCACACCAAGAAGTAGTCCCCAAATTCAGATTGATATCTGAGAAAGACAGGAGGTCAGATGGGCGTTTTAATAAAGTCATTGGCAAAGTATAGTTTTGGAATAAACTCACAGAAAAAGGAAAATAATTTTTAGGACCTCTGATCACAACCAGACTCTGTTGTGATTACCATTTTAACTCACTTCGTCTTCTCAATGGACCTGTGAGGCAAGATCGGTTATCATCTCCATTTTAAATATGAAGAGGATGCTGAGGCAGTGACCCCGATTTCCCCAAGACCCCCTAACTGGCAGTAGAGGAACAAGAATTGTAATCTGGTCTTGTCCATCTGTACCGGTCAGGTGAGCTGGGATGGTAGGTGGAGTGAGACAGAAGCAGGTAGGTGGACAGAGGCTTTGGGGAAGTAAAATTAGCATGGGGAGCAGTGTGGAGGAAGCCTTCAGGAAGACGTTTGGACACTAGAGATTATTTCTCATAAGCCTGACTTGGACTTGGACAAGAGAATGCCATTGAGAAGATGGCTAGATTTTGAAGAAGTTACTGAGTTTTCCTCTTTGACTTCTTTCCTTTAGTGTTGACAGACATTCTACATGGGATCTCATGTGTCTTCCATCTTGGAAGCAGCTGTCCATGAGGTCCATGAGTCCAGCCCAAGGTTGGAATCTAATGTCATTTTTAAATAGCTCATGCCAAATGACTAAAGCCCTTGACTTCAGCCCTTAAGGAATTTACAGTTTAGCCTAACCATGGCAGCACCCCTATTGCTCCCCTGAAACATGGAAAGGTAGTTAGTCATGAAACATAGACAACCCGAGACTAAGCTGCTCTATAGGAGTGTGCATGTGTGTGTGTGTGTGCATGTGTGTGTGCGCGCGCATGTGTGTGTGCATGTGTATGTGTGTGTGTGTGCATGTGTGTGCGTGCATGTGCGTGCATGCATGTGTGCGTGCATGTGTGCGTGCATGTGTGCGTGCATGCGTGTGTGTGCATGTGTGTGTGTGTGCCTGCATGTGCGTGCATGCATGTGTGCGTGCATGTGTGTATGCATGTGTATGTGTGTGTGCATGCATATGTGTGTGTGGGTGTACCAGCCAGTGGAGATGAGTGTGGATAATCTCACAGACAAGAGAAAATAAAATCCTCATAGAGACTCAGTAGTTTCTGAAGTTTTCTGAAATGTACTTTGGAAATGTAAAGGAAAACCCCTGTGGCCCTTAACTTAGGAGTTGCTTTAGCTTTTCTAGCCTATAAGACATGTTCACTCAGCCATAATGCCAAATTGAGACAAGATCATTACAGCAGTGACTGCCACGTGACCTTCTTCTTAAGGTGAGAACACAGCAAGCAGAAGCTTCCCAGCAGCGTCTTCTCCACGGCCCTTCCAATAGCATAGTCATAGCAAATGCTATGGTGGGTGGCTTTGATTGTCTCATAGTGTAGAAAAACCATAGTGTGAGAGAATCAAAAAGCATCTTTCTATGGTTTTGTTTTGAATGGTATCGTTGAATTAAAGCTATCCAAGGGCATTAAATTGGAGGTTGTGTGGTATATGTTGGCTGGAAGACTAAACACTTCAATATAACATCAATATATAATTTGTATGACTACAAATATTATTGGCATAAATAATTCATGTTGTTGCTTTGTATTCAGTTGGTTAACAGTGCCTTTGTCATTTTTTATCAGTCACGATGCCATTGCAATCTTGTTCATTGTGTTTAAAGAATACTCGGGGAAATGTTTCAATTGTGTGTCTGGATGCTATAATGTATTTATTCATTTAGTCAGATGAAATGAACTAGAGAGTGTTTAATATGCATGTCTGCAATGTACTAGGGCCTCTAAATTAATTACAGACAGTATTATTCCCTTTCATTCTCAGAAAAAAATTATTGGTTTTTTTTTTTTTTTTTTTTTGTAAGCAGCCCAAATACTGCCATTTGTACATTTAATTGCAATTTCCTTGCAGCTTTTGGATGGACTTGGAAGGCTTCTGAGCAGTTGAGCGGTTGGTTACTGGGAAGGCTTTGGTAGCTTATGTGGGTTACCTCAGAGGAAAGTTGAGTTGCTCTGAGGTGGAATGCAAAGTAGGTTTCCTCTGCATGCTGGGGCTGCTTTCAGAAGGTGTTTGTTGCCGCAACACATCCTTGCTTCTGCTGTGACTGCGTCTTTCCGTGCAGCAGCCATGCTTTTTGCCTTTGGAAGCCCTTCCCAGAGCTGCAACACTTGCTTGACTTGAGCCATCCTGTCCTCTTTCCTGCTTCCTGGATCATTAGTTCATCCAGGGCCTTCTCTGACCACTCCACAATGAATGTTCACTTGTACTAATGTCCTCTTGGATCAGTTTCTCCTGAGAGAAACCCCAGGTCCTTTGCACAGTTCTCCTCTGCTTGGGGTTAAATCTCATAATATAATGCAAGTAATTTGTACACTAGTGTGCATGACTGGTGTCTAAGAAAACCAGAGCCTAACAGTAGTTAATGCAGTAACACACACACACACACACACACACACACACACACACACACACACCAAGAGAAACAGATTTTATTCAGCACAGCTGTACTGGGGAAAAAGAGACCTCAGGGATGAACTGGGTTCCGTTTTGAACACAACAACAAGGGAGGAATTTTAATCAAAGAACAGAGGTGGTAAGGTCAGATGAGGTGAGTTTCTTGTTAAGTTGCCTTGGAGGATTCTGGCTAAAGGCAACCTCTGTAGTCAGATGTCCCCTGGAGGATGGCAGAAGATGATGGGGGTCATCCAATACTAAGGGTAAAGATTCTATCTAGACCAACTTGGTAGGACTCATGCTATTTTCGGGGCACACAGACAGACTAGCGAGTCCGGGGTGGAGACTTAGCTGAAAAGAGAATGGAGAGCCTGTCTACAGTTTAGTCAAGGAGAAGAGCTCATGAGTAAGTGGATCTTTCCAAGGGAAGAGCTACATTTTAAATATGAAAACATCAATTCCAAATGGAGTTCATGCTGTAGATGTTGTTCTGGGAGGACCACGGAGACACAGGCCTGCTCTGATGCCATGGGAGAGCTGGGCTGGGCTTCTTCTGAAGAATAGTTGCTGCAGACTGGGCCCATCACTGAGGTAATAGATGAGAGGCTGGTGTTTGTTTGTGTCCTGCGGAATCCTCCCCACCCAGTATAAGTCTGGTGTAAACACTGGGAGCTTAGAGTACATGCCACACACATGTCTTGCACTTTCCCATCTGTGTCTGCTTTTCATGCCAGAGGTTTTTGCAATCCCAGGTATGTAAATGTATGAAATAAGCATACACATTGTTCTTTATTGACAATGAATCATAAAGAACCTTATTTTAAAATAATTCTGTGGTGTTATTTATTTTTCATGTTATAATTTTTTTATTATTTTTATTGAGCTCTACATTTTTCTCTGCTTGGCTGAAGGGGAGGGAGAGGTGTTATCATTTATTAGTGATGAAAGAAAATTTACATATTAATGAGATACATGTGGATATTTATGCTTATACAAAGAATTAAATCATAGTTGAATCATTGAGCATCTTCAGTTTTTCAATAGGTTGGTTGGGGGAGGATGTTTTATGGGTGTGTGTGTGTGTGTGTGTGTGTGTGTGTGTGTGTGTTTAAAGGTGTGCTTGCGTGTTTGAGTGCATGTGGAAGCCGAAGGCCAACCCTGACTGTTATTCCTGATCATTCTCTGCCATAGGTGTTAGTCTCATCCATTCAGCTAGGTTTTCCAACCAATGGACTCCACCTTCCACATGCTCCAACAAGGGCTGAAAATGTGCACCGTGACTGCACCCCATTCTTGTGTGGGTGCTGGGAATCTGAGTTTGCATCTTCATGCTTGTGAAGCAGGAGCTTTATTGAGTCTACCATCTTCCCAATCCTGATATTTTGATTTTTAATGACAAGTGCTGAAGCTGCTGCTTCACATAAGTGTGTAGGGAAGAAAAATCAAAGTGTGTTTAGGGGCCTTGCAGAACTGTTGGACTTTATGTCCCAATCCACTTGTCAGCAGATCAAATGGCAGTCATTCAAGTCAACCAGTCTAACCCAGTATAATCCAAAGATAAATAAATTAGACACATGCTGAAGAAGAGTAGCAGAAAAATACTAAATCTTATTTGTTTCCCATAATTAAACTGTCATGAGCAGGAAACCTATATACACAATGAAATTAGTGAAGCTCACACCATACAGTACTCTGAAACCTAAGCTGAGGTCTTCCAGGCAAATTTCAGTCCTGCAGAATTCCAGTCACATGGTATGGTGGCTTGCCTGGGGCAGAGATAGTGTGCTGTGTGTTCGGAGATAAGGCTGTGAAGTCACACGAAGATACATGGGCAAGCATGACTAGTATCACCTTGGAAGTATTACCTGTTTGAGTTTAAAATGATTTTTACTGACTGGGCGTTCAGAAACCTTTTTACTATTTCCAAGTTTATGTGATCCCATCCTTACTCAGCTCAGTAACCTCAGATGGGGTTGTGACCCAGAGCTTATGAAATTACCTGTTAGATAAATGAATGGATTTCACAGAGCGAATAGAACATATAGAGAACTTGGAGAACTCTGCTCCTCTTCCTTTCCTATCTTATCTAAGTAAAAAGTTCCCTTTACCTATTTACCTTTATTTCTTACCCTATGTCAAGGTCATAAGTGATCCGCAGTCCTTTTATCACAGTGGGTGCTGTAATTTATCCAAATGACTATTAAGGTGACTGTTTCGAGAGCATGCAGTCTATGGAGTCAGAAATATGGGAACAAAGCCTTTGCTCCACTGCCAGCTCATCATAGCAGTGAGCTGTCTTGACAGGAAGACTGAGCTTGTCAGAGGGTGAACCTGCAGCCCTCGGAGAGACACCAATCACTCAGGAATATATGCGTTCCGAGTCTGGCTCCTTTCGGCCTCAGAGCTCAGCTCTGCTGAATCAAGGATACTCCCTTCCTGGATCTTATTTCATTTTGGAAAACGTTGGCCTCTGTTCTCTCAGAACCTGCTGAGCCAGGCACTCGCCGCTACTGCGGCGAACAAAGCAGCCCTGCACCAGACGCCTTGGCTGGATATCTGAGAAGCCCTTGGCACTGTGCTGCCCGGTGCCAGTTCTATATTTACCAGTGACTCATTCTACCCCACGGGGTGACGACTACTACTGTAAAACTAGCGTTGTGTGGTAAAATGAGACATGCTGAATAATTTTTAAATTCATGTTTTTATATCTCAGTATATATATATATATATATATAAAACATGGATTTATTTATTCTAATTTTTATTGCTAGAAAAAATGCAAGTGTACTGCAAATGCCATTTCCTATGTCAGTCTTCCCATTACACGAGAGACACATAGAAAGTGGGATGGGGGGCTGGAGAGATGGCTCAGAGGGTAAGAGCATTGCCTGCTCTTCCAAAGGTCCTGAGTTCAATTCCCAGCAACCACATGGTGGCTCACAACCATCTGTAATGAGGTCTGGTGCCCTCTTCAGGCCTACAGGCATACACACAGACAGAATATTGTATACATAATAAATAAATAATAAATAAATATTTTTTAAATAAAAAGATTTCTGAAAGTGGGATGGGATGATTTTGGAGTCTTCCCTGGCCGGGCTGCCCTGAAAAGACTCTGACAGCGGTCCGTTGTGATGTTTTGGGTAAACAGAAGGAAGTTAATTTAACTGAAGCTGGAAGGATTTTTCAACTGGGAAGGCATTGGCTTTTGGTGTCGTCACAAACACCAGACAATAAACTACTGTCAAGGCAGCCTATCATTTTCTCCCAGGTTGTTTTTTCCAAACTTCTATTCAGCTTGCTTTGTGTGAAATGTCCTCTCTGTCTTCTCAGACCCAAGCTTTCCCGTGAAAGTGTCCAGATTGCACAGCAGGGTTGGAGAGAACACGCGGCACATCTCAGAAGTGTGAGGGGGGCAGGGCCGATTCCAGTCAGCAAAGGCACAGTGATGAGGGCAGAGAGAGCCCCAAAAAGCATTCCAACCAAAGAAGAGCCCAGCCTCCTCTGTGTGCCTCGGTGACAGAGTAAGGGCCACCTGCTTCAGACAGTCCTCCCTATACTGTGAGGCAAAAAGGAAGGCAAGACAGGGAGGGGCTTACAGATTCCTCCTCTGTGTAGCCCAGGTTGTCTGGAATCTCTTCCATCCTCCTGTGTCAGCCTCCTGAATGCTCCACCAAACCAAACACCAGACTTGTGCTCTCTGTAGTGTCCCTGAGTATTAGACCCTAATGCAGGCTGTCTCTTCTTGCTGTTGGCTTTAAAGGCAGTAGTGGAGAGATAGCACACAAATGCTCCCCAGCGACCAGGCCAGGGATCCTTGGGACTCAGCTTCTGCCTGGTCTCTCTCCATATTCTACATGTGCCAGGTAACCTTGTTTAAATCAGTACTTGTTATGCCATCCTTGGTATCCTGCATTCCTGTATGAAGAGAACGTTGATCATGGTTCTCTTGCCACCTTTAGCTGTTCCTGCATATGTGCTTGTTGGGAACATCTGGTTGAATCTCTAAGACTAAGAAAATACACCAGGAATTGTTGTCTTCCATTATTTTGGCTCCTGAGATAGGGTCTTGTGTAACTTGGTCTGGTACTAAACTCATTGTCTAGCTAAGGTTTGGACTGAATGTTTCTCTGCTTCTGGTTCATTAGTGCTGAGGTCTATGCCTCCATGCTTGGCTTGAGGAGTTCTAGTGGCAAAACTCAGAGAGAGGTGCGTGCCAACTAAACTATAATTTCCAGCCTCTCTAGTTTTTTTTCCCACCTGTTTTGAAGTCTGTGTCTGCCAGGATGGATGCAGGTCTGTGACCACACAGACCTGATACATCCTTAAAGACAAAAGGATCAGTTGCCACATAGGCACTTGGTTCTGAGACGTCAGAGGGAGTTTGGGAAATGAGCACTGCAGTTGCAATGATAGCTCAGTTGGTGAACTGCTGGCCAAGGTCAGAGTCCCACCATCCACGTAGAAAGCTGGGAGTGGTCCTGTTCTGTGACTCAGTGGTTGTGATGTGGGCAGTGGAGATGGAAAACTGAGGACGACGTTCAACATCGACCTCAGTTCCCTTATACATGTGCACCTATGTCATGCATGAATGTGTGTGCGCGCACACACTGAACATGCAAATATCTTTTATTTTAAAGATATTTTATTTTATGCATGCATGCATGCATGTATGTGCATCACATGCATGTCTGGAAGTCATCGAGGTCAGAAGAGGGCATTGGAGTTCCTGAAGCTGGAGTTTCAGATAATCGTGAGCCATCATATAGCTGTTGGAACCAGAACCTGGGTCCTCTTCATGAGCAACGAATTCTTTTATCTATTGAGCCATGTCCCAGCCTCAAAGGTTTTATTGTTTTTATTTAATATGTATAAGTCTTTGCATGTATTATCTATGTGTGTGTACCTCATGTGTGCCGTGCCCTTGGAGGATCCCTTGGAACTGGAGTTACAGATGGTTTGAGCTACCTTGTATGTGCTAGAAATAGAGCCCAGGTCCTCTGGAAGTGCAACAAAGTCTCCTAACTGCTGAGCCATGTATCTCCAGCCATGTATCTTACACATTTTCTACAACAGAGCATTATAAACTTAGAAGTTCCAGTCCGCACCCATTCCATGTCACAGTTGCTTTGGACTTTCTTCTGCTATTACAAGTATTCCCACTGTTTGATTCTTCAGTGACTGCAACTGTGCCGAGTTTCCTGGGTACCGTCGTCCACCAGGGTCTAGCTGGATACACCACTCCATGTGTCACATTCGACTTTGTATGTCTACGTTTGGGCAAGACCCGGGTCTGTTTTTCTATTCTAAAACTGTGTAGGAAGCAGCAGAAATCTCAGGCCACTCCATAAATCTTAACAGTGCCCCTTCTGGGTGCCACGCCATGCCAAGGACTTACTGTCTTGTCCGCCATGGAATCTCTAGTTGAGGTAATGGAAGGGAGTCTATTTTCTGCAGCTGACAGCCAACAGGAAGGGAACCTTGTCCCCTCCACCCTTCAAAATACCTCTTCTTGGTCCAGGTAGAGATCTGAGCTCCAAATATGACTTTATAGAACATTGTATAGCCTCCTTGGCCCTTTTCCCCACACCTCTTAAAGTTAGCCTACCTCGGCTTGTTCCTATTATCCCAATACAGTTGCTAAACCTCATCTCCATTCGTCTCATGGGTAAGGAATCATGTCCCGTTGAAACAAACAATTCTAATGTACCTTCCTTCCTTTCTTCATTCACGTCATAGCAAAAGCTAGCTTGGGGAGATTCCTGCTAAACTGAGAGCTGCAGGAAAGCCTCAGCAGCCAAGTGCCAGGTCCTTAGAGCTAGATGAGAAAGCTTCTGTAGATGCCTTGTGCTTTCTCCAAGTTTTCCCAGGTGCTAAGCAAAGCCCACAGACTCCTTAGCTTGCATCAAGCAACCTGGCTCCAACTTTCTGCCTCTATCTCCCAGCGCCCTGCCTCTTGCATTCTGTACTCCAGCCTGACTGAAACACTGGGGTCTCCTGTGAGCACGGCCCCGTTCTGCTCCCCCTACACCTCCTTGCTTCCACAGGGACCCTTGACCACCACCCCTCAGGCCTAGGTCAGTCATCTGTGCTTTCCGTCCCTTCTCTCCTGCTTTCTGCTAATCCTGGGTCTTAGCAGACATACTGCAGTATGCTTTTATTTCTGAGGCACCCTCCTGGCTCTGTTCACTTCCCACGGAACACTTTCTCTGCCATTGCTCTAGGCATTCATTTTCTGTTGAATAGTTGGTGCTCCTAAAATATCCGTTGAATGTGTAAGGGTATAAATGGGTGTTTTCAAAAAAATTTAAAGTAACTAAAATTGTTGTTACATTGTTGACCTTGGAAGGCTCCAAGATATCCCTGTCAGTTAACAGAGTGGTGACCTGACTTAGCCAGTGTACACTCGTTCTTGACTAATTCCAAGAGTTAAGTTTGAAAAACTTCAGGCTAGCAAATCCCAATTCACATCCTCTTAGGAGCAATGATTCCCTCGCAAGTCTCTGGTCATGCAGCAGGGATTTTATCCATAGCATCACCAACATCAGCATTGGCTCTACTTCCTAAAACAACCCTGGAGCTGGGCCCTATTGAGAAACCACATGGAAAGGGTCGGTGTGTATATACTTGCTGGAGTTTAAGACTGGGAGTAGCATGGCGACTTCTCACAATGCCAGGGGTTATCTGTTAGCTGGAAGGGGTTCATTTTGTCCTCAATAGGTCTTCTAGACCTTCAGTGTGGCTGAGGATTTTTTTCAGCGAGGCAACTTTCTAAGAGGATTTCTAGGGCTGTTCCTTCCCATTTCACTGGCTGAACGATATCACCACCACCTCATGCCAACCGTCTTCAAGAAGGCTGAGGTCATCGTTCAAGGTCAGGCATTGCCTACTGCAGAACTAGGATAGGGTCCAGCCACAGAGGGCTTGCAGTTGGGACAAATGTAATACACCCTTCTCAAGGGTGGAGCGAGAATAATTTTACCTGAGTTCCTCGTAAGAGGTCTGAATTTCTTCATAGATCTCCATATCTGTATCGGTGTAATTTCCATGTCTTAACTGCAAGTCTAGAAGAACGTTAAGCTTAAGATGCATGACTTTGCCTCTCACCTGTGGGTTCTGCCCTGAACTTACTTCCAAGCATTGATCTTTCATCTCCGGAAGTATTTTAAGAAGTCATGTAGAATTTCATGTAGAAGGGAGGAAACAGGCAGATTGAGATGCGAAACGCCAGCTTTTGTTATTTCTGTCAATGTCCAGATGAAAGTGATGAAGAGAGACATTCCAGTTCTTTCCAGACAGGAAGGGTGGGGTGGGATTCGAGGGGAAGACTTGAAAAAGACAGAAACTGAATCTGATTTGGTTGCCTTATTAAAAGGTCAGGGCAATCAAACAGAGCAGGTGGTTTTGTAAGCAGAACTAAAGCAATGTGAACCTGGAGGTTGTCAGTGCACTATTGAAAAACTCCCTGCTAAGACCTACGGTGAGTGTGTTAGACCCCAGCTCTGTCCCACTGACCCCTACCGCCATTGACCTGTGGTCGTCTTAGCATTGGAAGGTAGTATATATACTCGACTTCTGTTGTTCCTAAGACCTGGCAGCTTGTTTTCTAGAAATCAGCTCCAAGTCACCTGTCAACATTCCCAGTCTATACCAAGGAAAAGCTTTGTACCCCCATCCTGCAGACCACTCTGCCCTGGTGTGTTTACTTGTATCATTCTCTGGAATGAGGACCTTCATTTGTTTGCTTAACATGTTCAAACATCATTAAAGAGAGGCCTCCCCTCCCCCTTGGTCTAGAACAACATTTAGGACAATCACCTATTAGACAGATGTTGATTGAGGGCGTGAGTCATACTTTAAACAAATAACAGTGGAAGTTAAAATAGATTACCTTGGAATTTGACAGGGCCGTCTGCCTGATGCTGGCAGAAATGATACTCATTTATTCACTGATCCAACCAAGCAACATTTCTTCATTAGTCATGAGGGGCTCTGCTTAGGGCTGAGGCTCCTCTCTGAAAGCCAGCTGACATTGGGTAAGAGAGAAAACATATAAATAAGCAAGTATTCAAAAATCGATATCAGGAATTTGATCATCCTAAGGGCTGGAAAACAACCGACTTTACCTGAGAGGAAAGACTGAGATGTAAGATATATAATATGTACATATGTAGAATGTAATACTAGACATAGAATGTGAGCCTTAGGCTGGAATGGGCAGGTAGGTGACTGTGTCCAGACCAGAAAAAAGAGGGGAGAGATGAAGAGAGCAATCCTGACTGTAAAGTCATATGGTACACGGTGCAAAGATATGACATAGCAGGAAATGAATTCCCAGAGGGAGAGATTCCATCATCACGAATGGGCAAAGAGTGGCCTTTCACAGGTGGAGGGAAGGAAGGAACGTGGTGCCAAGGTTGATGCTAGGTCTTTGATGACTCTATGGGGAAGATGTATATTACACTGAAGATTTTTACTTTTAATCCATAAAACATGAATGACTATTAGGAAGCATTTAAAATAGCCAACCTGACTAGCAGAGTTGTATTTTAGTGACATCATTAGTGAAGATGCCCTAATCACACAGAAGTAGAGCTGGTGTGATTCATGGCTTCTCATGTACTCCTTGAGTTCAGGTCATCATTCAACAGCAGTGACTCTGCAATGCCTTCCATGAAGACATTAGAGTCTTCAGACCTGAAGCTTTAGAGAGTACAAAAGTAATGATGATCACTAATTTGTGCGTTGAAAAATTAGAGTGGTTTTAACAGCGTGGACACACTATGAAGTAAGGTGCTGGTGCCAGGAAGAACTTTGCACCCTGAGGTCTACTGAACTAGTTAAGAAAGGGAAAGAACTAGTGGCCTGAAACCTGCCTGGGCTCCTTCACCATCACAGCGACGTGAACAGCTGTGTATGGTCTCCGCCCAGCATGAGGCCTGGTTTGGGTCTTCAGACCACAGCACGGATGTTGAGCACACTGGCAATACTTCAGTGGAGTAAATCAGAGGAAAACTGTGGGATATGCGGCCGCCCCACAATTCACAAGGGTCTTCCCATCTCAACTAACTCAATTAGACATTCCCTCACTGAACTCCTACAGCATAACCTAGTCTTGGTAATTCTTCATGGAGACTCCATAGCAGCTAGATTGTGTCAAGTTGACAATTACATATAACTGTCACTCTCAGTATTTGCTGGGTGTCCATATAAGTGTTTCAGTGTGCCTGAGGCAGAGCAGGTCAGAAGAGACCAGGGAAGCATTCAGAGAATTCTAGCAGATCATTTTTTTTTTTTTTGTCATGGCAAGGTATCTTCTGCTGAGGTTTTGTTAACCAAGATTCATTTGTTAACTTTGAAGTAGTATCTTAGAGGATACTACTGACCTTAGAGTGAGAACTTTGAGTTTGTAAATCAGGTCTTACACAAAGTAGCTTGTGGGAGAGCATGTCTACTGAGCTTACAATTTCTGGTATCTTATTTTGGTAGGAAAGTCACAGTGGCAGCAGCTTGAAGCAGCCGGTCCCATCCATATTCAACAGCAGTAGGAAATGATTGCGTGTGCGTTAACTTCTTGTGCTCAGCTCTAATTCTTTCTTATACAATATACAGATTGGGGCACACACACACACACACACACACACACACACTCACCTTCCTAGGGAATGGTGCCACCCACTGTGGGCTGGGTCTTCTCAAACCAATGTTTCACTAAAACAATCCTACCCACAGACACGCCCACAGACCAACCCTTCCAGAGACTCTCTCCCTGTGTGACTCTACGTTGTACAAAGTTGACGATTAAAGCTGAGCATCACAAAAGAGATTCCCTGTGGAAATATGTCTAGTCCTTTATTACTTGCAAGAGATTTTAGGAGAAGCTCTGTTGGTTTTGAGCACGGACCTTGTGTAGATAGCATTGGCACTGATGTTGAATACTTCCAACGGTTGTGTTGGTTTGCATGTCTTGCAATGAGAGTGAAAGATTAATTGCTTCAGAAAAACTGGGTCAGGTAAAGAATGTGCACTTGTGTTTCCTTAGAGTAACTAAGTTTCTATCACTACCTCTCAAGCAAAATCCTAAAACCTTTTAAAAAAAATAACAAATAAATAATTTTTGTGACCTTCACTGGAGCTGGCCATTGAAGTAACATAAAGACATGCGGGTAAGAAGGGTTAACCTCTTTAGCAGCTGAGTGAACTATGCCTGCCACCACTCTGTGTTCTTTGTGTGAGCTCAGTTCATAACTCTGAGGAAGAAGCACAGGAGAGGACCTGAGGCTCACAGTTAACTAATATCCCAGTGTCACATGGTTTAGTAACTAACAGACAGACCCTTGAGAACTTTGGGTTTTCTGTTGCAGCGAGGGAGGCAGTGGATGCAGCTGGAAGCCCGGAGTCTGCATTTAGACTTCCCGTGACACTGGGGCTTACAGTGTCCATGAGAATAACTTAGAGAAATATGTTCCAGAATTTAACCATTACATGTCTGATTCTCCTCTGAATTGTCGTTTTCTCAGAGATGAAGAGATTACATGGTGGTGTAGGCCTGTAATCCTAGCTACTCCAGAAACTTAGTGAAGTCCTGTTTAAGATTAAAAGCTAAATAGGAGCCAGGATCTAGCCAGCGGCAGACAGACAGAAAGCTGTGAGTGCTACCATTTAGTGGAACTTTAAAGTAAAATTCCTTCTGCTTGCCTGCCAGTCTACCTGCCTCCACTGTTTCTCTTATGCAGTGACTACAAAGCAGTTTAGAGAAGGGTCTGGAGTATATGATTGTCTTACAAGGACTTTTGCTAAAATTCTGCCATTCTCCATGTTTATTCTTCTCCATATTCCTTTTGTGTGTGCTATGCATATGTATGTGGGCACTTGTTCCTGTAGCTGCTCAGGTCTGTGTGGTTATACATGCACATGGATGACAAAGGTCAACCTTAGTTCTCATTCCACTTGGCTTCAAAAAAGAGTGTGGTGTGTGTGTGTGTGTGTGTGTGTGTGTGTGTGTGTGTGTGGTCTCATCACTGTAGAGGTGGCTAGTAGTAACTAATGCTGAAGAGACTGTTCACAGGTTTCCATGAGGACTGGAGGAGAAACAGAGCATCTATGTTGGGGCAGGGAGTGGGGGCGGGCTTTACTAATTGCTGCACATTCCAGAACAAAGGTAAACTGTTAACAACTTCTTCTTCTTCTTCTTCTTCTTCTTCTTCTTCTTCTTCTTCTTCTTCTTCTTCTTCTCCTCCTCCTCCTCCTCCTCCTCCTCCTCCTCCTCCTCCTCCTCCTCTTCCTCCTCTTCTTCTCCCTCTCCTTCTCCCTCTCCCTCTCCCTCTCCTCTCCTCCTCCTCCTCCTTCTCCTTCTCCTTCTCTTCTTCTTCCTCCTCCTCCTCCTCTTTTCCTTCTTCTCTTTTTTGTTTTCTTTTGTTTTTCAAGACAAGGTTTCTCTGTAGCTTTGGAGCCTGTCCTGGAACTAGCTCTTGTAGGCCAGGCTGGCCTCGAACTCACAGAGATCCACCTGCCTCTGCCTCCCAAGTGCTGGAATTAAAGGCCTGCACCACCACTGCCCGGTGAACTATAAACTTCTTATTGGGTCTCTGTCTTCACCCTTCCCAGAATGCTTTGCACATGATGTGCCTTTGAAAGCAGACGGAAAACAAACAGAATCTCTGTAAAGCATAACTTATCAACTTTTAAGTAATCTCTTCTTAGTGATCTTAGATTTTCATTAAACACATTATGTAAAGTAAAATCTCAATGTAGGGGAAGAGTTGAAAATGAAGACGTGAGATTGCAACAAGTGTAGTTATTTGGTGAAAAGTTGTTAAGATTATCTTTCAACAGCTGCCTTTGGGAAAACATCTAATTTGACCCCAAGGAATGTTGTAAAGCATCTCACCCACTAAAGAAATGGAAGGAAGTTCTATTGAGTCTTTCTAAATGGGCTATGTGAGCCCATTTGTTTAAACTAAATACAAAAGTATCAGGTTTTAATGAATCTAACTGAAATTTTAGCTAAAAACAACTCATTGGAAAGCAGATGGCTCAGCTAGCACTGTGAGCCAAGTTTAACTCTTGTTTTCTGAAGTGTGGATCCATTTAGCTCCACAGAACTCACAGTATGAAGAGGCCATTAATTCTGGAGCCCTTGTTCCATAGTCTCTCCCCGCCAAAACCTTGGCCAAAGCAATGAATTTGTCCTTTCTTTAAAAAATATGTGTCTCTGTGTATGTGTGTGTCTGTCTATCTCTGTCTCTCTCCATGTCTGCCTGTCTGCCTGTCTCTGTCTCTACTTCCCGTGTGTGTGTGTGTGTGTGTGTGTGTGTGTGTGTGTTGGTCAGAAAATGAACAAGAGAGGAGAGAGGATGTCATTTCATTTCCTTGAGTTTTTAATTTATTGTAGTTCTGTGTGTGTGTGTGTGTGTGTGTGTTGTGTGTGTGTATGCACATACAAGAGTTCACACTCACAGAAGTCAGAAGGTGACATCCATTGTCTTCCTCTATTGCTCTTTATTTTATTTTTTTGAGGTAGCCTGTCTCTGAACTTGAAGCTCATCAATTCTCTACACTGTCCAGACAACAAGCCCCTGGGTTCCAACTGTCTCCACCTCTCAGATACAGAATTACAGGCACACACCACCGCTTCTGGGTCTTTATGTGGAATTTAAACTCGTGTCTGAGCAGGAAGCACTTTATCCACCGAGTTAGCTCCTCAAACCTTCCTTGGACTTTAAATCATTGAAGAATACATGATTGAAGGCTGCTCATTAGAGCTTGGTCAGGCCAACTTGACTCAAGACCCCCAGTAAAGATATAATTACTGTAACAATTTCTTGAGATAGGAGAATGGTTTGCCTCAGTCTCTGAATACAGCACGGGCAAGTAGAAACTCAGAGAAAAGAATAGAGTGGCATCAGTAGAAATAAGAGTAGTAAGATGAATTCTGGATTGAATTACTGCTGACAACAGACCAAAGGGGTAAGGTACCAGGTAGAGAAGACTGGGGATGAGAACCTGATTGGCCAGAGAGGAGGATCAGATACTCAGAATGAAGAGTTCTGCTGAACAGAGTTCTGTGCTAACACCAGACTGTATGAAGTAGTGAGCACGTGTGCTTGGGAAAGAAATCTAAACTGTTCTTGACCAAACAAAGAATCTTTGTCACCTCTTCCTCCTTATTGGTGTAAGACACCAAGCTGTGCTCTTTAGTTAAGGAGGACAAGAGGAAAGGGAAAAGACCATCAAGAACGTAAAGCAAGTCATGCCTGGACTAGATCTCTAGAAGAGCTTTGGGTGAAGGCCAAGGACATCACCAAAAGATGGGACTCCAGAACTAAGATTCCAACCAAGAGTAAAGAGCGCGTGACTTCTTCCCAGCACAAAGTGAGTGTTTCCTTTGTGTACAGCACTATGTGTTTCCCATTTGCTTTCATGAATTTATTAGTTGTGGCTATGAGGTTGATCAGGTACCTTCTGTTTCTCTGTTCTCTTTTTACTTAGCAGGCCCATGAGTCTTTTCTGTCCATACATGGGGTATGGGACCAACTGTAACACTCATGAACGCTTTCAACCTCCTTGGCCAGAGCTTTGGGATTCCAGCCTCTTCAGATCTTTGATGTGATTGGACACCTTGGTGGGCAGGGTCAGTGTCTAAGCCACCAGGCAGAGATGTCAAACTCTCAATTAAAAAACATCAGTTCATCCTGAAACCTGAACCTGATCCCATCACCCATGAGAGCTTCTTCAGATGACTTGAAACCTTCAAGATGGGAATGGCTATGTTTCAACATTAGGGCTGCCCTTTAAATTCGGGCATATGAAATGGCTAGCTCTGATATTGATTCTCTGGGTCTCTCTGTCTCTGTCTCTCTCTGTCTCTCTGTCTCTGTCTCTCTCTCTCTCACACACACACACACACAATTCTATGTAACCACATGGCCATTGACTTTGAGGAACATAAACTGTACATATACGATCACCAACATAGATGACCATGACACATCCTAAAGGCGAAATCAAGCTCAAATGACAAGTTTTTATCAGTGTGCACATGTGTGGCTGTATATGTGTTTAATAGGGAGAGAGAACTTGCAAGCTCCTAAGCCATTGAGTGAGAAAACACAGATAATTATTAACTTGTAATAAGATTAGGATCATTAAATTGATTGTTTTACCTGAAACCTTACCAGGAAGACAGGCAAGTCTCCCAGAGTTTCTGATAAGGTCAAGGTAACAGAGAAAGAAGTCATGATAACCATGCTGAATGGGCAGAAGGACACATGTCTAGGCATGAATTTCCAGAGGGGGAGAGGGAGGGATGGGTAGAAGGGTGCATGTCTAGACATGGGTTGGGGTATGTGCAGAAGGGCACATGTCTAGGCATGGATGGATTCCTGGAGGGGGGAAAGGGGGTGAGCAGAAGGGTACATGTCTAGGCATGAATTCACAGAGGGGGAGAAGGAGGGATGAGCAGAAGGGCGCATGTCTAGGCATGTGTTCTGGGGGAGGAAGAGAAGGGTGCATGTCTAGGCATGGATTCCTGGAGGGGTGAGGGGAGGATGAGCAGAAGGGGACATGTCTAGGCATGGGTTCTAAGGGAGGGGGAGAAGGGCACATATATTGGCATGGGTTGGGGGGACAGCAAGGCACATATCTAGGTATGGGTTCCCGGGTAGAGGGTGTGGAGAAGGTTGCATGTCTAGGCATGAGTTCCCTGACAGGTGTGGGGAAGAAGAATGCATGTCTAGGCATGGATTTCCGGGGGTAGGGGGGCTACAGAGAAAAGAAATCATAAATGGGTCTGACTTGGAAGAGGTTCCTTCAAAATCTGTTGTAACTTGGCATCTGGCTGACCCCAGCCAAAAGAATCCTGAACTTGGCTTGCCTTTAATGGTGTCATAGATGACTGGGCAGTAGCTATAAGTTGTTATTTTGAACACAGGTTTCCTGTTGGCTCAACTTCGATGGGCAGGGGACCTTGGAAATAGGTGAAGGGAATTAGAAGACAGCTAGAGGGCTAAACAAATGAGTCATCTTCCTGTCTCCCAGGCCTTTGTTATTGGCGTTTTCTCTCTGACAGTTGTTTCTGTGGGTAGGAGAATCATTAGTGGGCTGGAATGAGTCTTTAAGGGCTCCTTATTTACTGGGGCTGCAGGTCTTTGGATTCTTCATTCTCTTTGTTTTGTTTCTTTACAGTAGTGGGAGCTCTCAATGAAATATTAATCATAAAGATTTTTAAAAATCGTTTCTAGCTGCTCAAAGACACTAAGAGTTATAGTCACAAAGCCTTGGCTCAGCTATATTTTACTGCCTGGGTGTCTTCCTGGAGACCCCACATATGTTTTTCATTGTGCTGCCATTAGTCCTCATGGGATTGCAGAATCTCAATCATGTCTATGCCGGAAAGATGAAGACCCCAGAGGGAGGAAGCACTTAGAATGTGAGTCCAAGGTGCTGTGTTCGTCTGAGGTGACCAGGGACAATCACCAGGCAGGAACCAAAAGAGGCTCATTTGCCTTGGGGATCAGATTCATCAGCAATGAAACCAAACCTGCATCTCTTGATGTTTGGAAGAGGGGTACCAGTGCAGCAGTGTAGAGATGGGACTCCATCTTCCCCATGAGTGTGACAGGATCAGCCTGAGCTGGGATGGAAGAGAATCAACGCCTCCACTTTGTGGTGCCGTACAACTGCAGCTTATCTGATGGCCAAGATGAAGGAGGAGTCAATGCCTCCTGAGAAGGAGTCCCAGGCAGCTGGTGTCCCTGGAGATTATCAGCTACTGAAAACCTTAGCTGGACATTTTGTAAATGGAATGGGTCCCAGAGTATTTGACATGTCCACCATGTCTCTATTGCCATCTGCGTGTTCTTTTCCATTCCAAGAAGCTAGAGCAAGGACAAATTGTTGCAATGAATATGAATATGATTTCACACAGAGATACTGTGACAAGAATAGCCAACCATTCCATGAAGATCTATTACACAAATGCTTTCCCAAGCCCTAACAAGAGGGGTTAGTGGTCTAAGACTAGCAATCTGAGCTGTGTCAAGTGCTAATGGTTTTCTGAGGGTAGACCTGGGTTGTTTTATGTTTTTCTTAATTGCAACTGTGATTGTGTGTGACTCTATGTATGTTACTGCTCACTGTGTGTGTGTGTGTGTGTGCATATGTGCATGCATGTCCCTGTTTCCACTTCTCCAGCTCTAGCATCAGAGATGCATGCCTCACTTTAGAATTTTCATGGGAGTGCTAGAGATGCATGCTCATGGCCTTATGCTGGCTTGACAAACTCTGTCCTGACTGGGCTGCCTCTCCAGCCCTAATGAGCCTGTTTATATATAGATTGTTTCCCCTTAGTTAATTTCTCATCTGGATAAAATGTCTCTGGGCCCTGGGAATGGTAGAGCCATGTGCTGAATTTCTGTCAGTGTAAGGATGTCGAAGCGTTTTCTTTCTGTCCTTACACATACTGAATTAGGCGGAGGCAGATTAAATGCTGGAGGGAAGAAATAAATCTCAGGCGAGCCCCAGACAACAGCCGTGCTCAGAGCAGGCGAGAGCATGAACACTGGGCAGTCCTGGCTTTTGCCTAGTTGGGGACTGCAATTCTCTTGCCTTCTGTATGAACATTAGTAAACATCTGTCTTACTAGGTCTCTGAACACTTTTTTAATTCTATGCTGCTACCCTTCTGTTAGTTCTCCCAGGGGACCAGACTCCCCACTCTGCTACCAGTTACCAGTATATGCTGGCACAGTGATGCCAAGAGATAGGACAGATCTCACAGTCATAGAGGTCTCAAAAAGTACCCAGAAACTCTTTTGGTGACTCTTTAGGTGGCCTCCCCACCCCTAATAGCTTTGAAATGTGTAGGGATAAGTCCCGCCCCTTAGGGGGCGTGTTCGCCTCGGGCTAATGTTTGCCTATAAATTTGGTGAGCGTGCTCCCAGCCCTCTCTTCTGCTTTCCTGGTCTCTGCGGGAACGGTGGTTCTGTAAGTCTATTTTGCCATTAAAGCTGTATATATATTTTTACAATCTGTCTGCATTCGTTTACGCCGTTACAGAAATGCTGAAGGGTAGCCATGATGTCTGAAAATGGGAACTAAAAGCACCAGCTTTGCTGAGGCTGGGAGAGATGTCTCCGTCTGTCAAACGCTTGCTGCACAAGCCTTGGGTACCAGCACCTGTGTGGAAAGCCAGGCACAGTGATTGGGCTAGAAAAACTGAGAAGGTAGATCCCTGGAGCTCACTGGTCAGCCAGCTTGGCTGAATCAGTAAGTTCCATGGTCAGTGTGTCAAAAAATAAGGAGCGAGAGCAATGATAAAAACTAACATTGGCCTCTGGCCTGCACATGCATTCTCATGTGTGCACACACGTGTACACATACCCCATACACATACATGCGTACATGCAACACAGATACCACTCTTGTTCCTTTGAGTCTATGATAGGAAATACTCTTCTGCCAAGATGTAAGCACCTCAGCTTGAACTTGGTTATCTACTGACTAGCCCATGCCATGTTTAGTCTCTGTTCCTTTTGACGTAGCAACAGGTGAGTAGATACTTAGGATGCTTAGCAAGACCTTTGTTAAGGGAGGAGATGGGTGCTGCCTCTGAAAGATGTTTTAAAATCTGTTGAGCAGGTGATGTCTAGGTAGTAACTGGAAAAATAGTTAAAATGCCCAATTTAGTGTTTGCAAAACAATTAGCCGTGCTGAAACCATCTTAGCCACAATGAAACTATGCAGAATTTGTCGCAACAGAAAAACAATTACCGCCTAGATGACTTTAGGAAAATCTACCATTTCCTCATGAGAAGTTAGGAACTGTGATCTTTAGGAATGCTCTGAATTTCTTTAAACTTGGGATTGTTCCATAACCCAAAGTGGTGATTAATATGTTTTCTGCCCACTTGGGGTTTTGTGGCTAGCTGTTTCTTTTGAGGACTTTACTCCTTCACTTTCCAGACTGAATTAGCTCCAGCCTTGCACTATCATGGTGGGCTGCAGTAGGCACAGGAGGATGCATCTGTGAAACAGGACTGGGAGGCTGGACTGAGGCTAGGCCGTACAAAAACACCAAGTAGGTTTGCAGATCCGTTCAAAATGGCTTCTCCATGCCCCACTTAGGTCTGAGCACTGGTCTCTTTGAGTATGTAGAAAAGCTGTGTGATTCTTCTGTGTTCTAAATCCTCAGTTATTTTGCTTCTCAGAATACATTTGCAACGCCATGCCCACATTCCACATAACAAACACATTCATCTTGCTTATTTAAACACAAGGAAGACACAGATCACATTTTCTTGATAATTACTTCTTAAAAACTTTTTTAATTTTCAGAATTTCATGCCTATCTATGATCCTATCTATCCCCCATTTTTCCTTCTATATAACCTTTTGTCCCCATAGTACCCCCACCCAATTTTACCTCTTTCAAAATAAATCAGGAAGTCCAGTTACTAAATGGGTAAGGGAGGATCCATTGGAATGGTGGCATGGGAAACCTCTCAGTGGGAACACCTTAAAAAGCATCCTCCTTCCTCCCCCAGTTATCAGCTCCCAGTAGCTCGTCAGTAATGGGTGGGGCTGGAGATGACCTCCTCCAGCTGTACTTCAGTTTTGACTGGTTTCTTGTGCAAGGAACAACACCTGTTATGACTTCCGGGGTGCAGCAGCCACATCATGTTCAGAAGTCAGCATTTTACAGCGTCCTCGCCATCTGCAGGCGCTGGCTCTTACATTCCCTTTGCCTACTCTTCTGTGATGTTCCCTGAGCCTTAGGGAAGGGGGCATTGATGAAGATGTCCCCTAGGGAAGGGGCATTGATGAAGATGATGTTCCCTTTAAGGACTGACTCCTTCTGCTCCGGTTGCTGTTAAAGGTAATTTTTAAAAAATAAAATACAAAACAGAATATAACTTGCCGCTATTCTGAGCATTGTCTAGAAGCAGATAATGAAAAGCCCTCATCACTTTTTGTTTTTATGTAAATGATAGAAGGCCACCTAGTCACATTCTTTATCCTACTGAAGAAGAAGTATTAATGACTAAAATCAACTTCTGGCATTTTCTAAGCTTTAAGATGCCATTTTAAACTTTGTTTTGTGTGTTTTCTTCTTTAAGGGAATGAGTAGCTGAATTTGGTTTTGGTTGGTCAGGGTTCCCTTTGAGAAGACTGATTTAAAAATAAATAAATAAAGAAAGAAAGAAAGAAAGAAAGAAAGAAAGAAAGAAATTTATTGTTTAAATTTAGCTTAAGGTTTTGGTAGCCTAACCAGCTGAAAGTCCTTAACTATTATGAGAAAATTTCTAAAATGTATTTCTCATTTCTTATACTATTGAAATTAGATCTGTGGGAAAGGAATTAATTTAGCCTCCCTCCCACCTTCTCTCCTCCTCCCCCCCCCCCCTTTCCTTCTTTATAGAGAAGGTCTTAGAGTGTATCCCAGGCTGGCCTCAAACTGATTATCCTTGCGCCCCAGTGTCCCCAGTTTCCCCAGTGCACCGCTACATCTGACATAGCTTAGTTCTGCAGTCACAATACACAACACGGGCTGAAGTTCCAAGGGAACCACTCGAGGCCTCACTGCAGACTCGTCTATGGCTAGACTTAGCAGACAATGCAACCTCAAGAGAGGAAAAACATTGCTGCATGAGGAACTTAAAATCAAAACCCTTAGAGGCACCAAGCCTGGGGGAGGGCAGCTTTGAGATCCTGGTTTCATAGTCCCAAGTACTTGCTCCACTTCCTTCACAAGATTCAATAGACAGCTCCCCTCTTGGCAAAGAAGACCGTGCATTAGAAAACGTACAAGATGCCTCCATCTGCCCCACACTCTTTACATTTTTTTAAATGCCCAGTTTTTTGTCTTCTTTATCCGGTCCAATCCTAGTCAGTGTTTCAGACTCTTTAGAATTCAGAGTGTGATCCAAGGACTGAGTGAAGGCCCCAGACCAATCCCCCGTCCTGCTTTTGTTTCTATCAAAGTCCAGATTAGATTTTTTTCCCCCATAAAAAGATGGAACTAAGCAAATATCACTCACAGCAGAGCCGGGATCATGAGTGTCTAGAAGTAAAACATTATTCTAATTTACCATCGCATTGGTGGGGTGATGTTTGTTCAACGTCCTTTCTTCCAAACAGGGAAAGCTATACAGAGTTGAGGTTAGTGCACAACCCATCTTGATTTCTCAGGAGACAATTTCTTACCACTGAAAGGGAAGATTTATGCCATTCTTGGGTAATGCTGTGCCTGGATGCAGTTCTCTTGATATTTTGTTTTGGTCTCCTTCACTCTGTGTTCTCTTCCAACCAAAGCTCATTTTTAACTTTCTTTTAGATTACAAGTAATCACCATGGTTCCTGTCCTCATGTTTAGGAGAATTAAGTAGAGGGAAGTTTTGAGTCTTAATCAATCATTTGCTCAGTGCCTGCCACTTGCCCAACACTAAGTAGCTACCAACAGCTTGGACAAGGGACACAGAGAGGCTATGCAGAAGATTTGGTGGGGACACTGACGGGAGGCGAGCAAGACTTTCCTTCCTTTCCCTCTTCCTTCTGGGAAGAGAACTGTACCTACTTCTTTAAAAATGTTGGGGTGAGAATGGGAGATTTTCAAAAGTTTGTAACAACTTTGTAAAGGTTGTTGAGCCACTAAGAGCACTTGCTGATGAGCAGAGGATGGGTTGGTTCCTAGAACCCTCATCAGGCACCTCCCAACCACAGCAGCTCCATCTCCAGGAGTCTGGGGTACCCACAGACATGGCCCTACAAGCTGGGTTCTGTCTTCTCTGGTGACAAAATGCGCAAACCATAAACTAGCTTTTTGTTCTATTTTCATTTTAATTTTCCCCAAAGGATGTATCCAACTTGATCCCCTCTCCCTCTCTGTATTAAAATAATATCAAATGCAAAAAAAATAAAAAAATGCTCTCTAACAGATAGACCATGGTTTGTTTTCAGTTTTCAGAAGGATGTGATGATAGCAATTTCAAAATGACTTTAACATCAATAGCATTGGTGTCTAGAGACACAATCTATTTTGAATGCAATCCTGGTGGTCTTAAGTAAAACTGAATGTACCATTTTTATTAAGCATCATATAGGTTGTGTGTAAACTTCAGGTATGTAGGCATATGCATGTGCACACACACACACACACCTGCTTATGGAGGTCTGCTTGTTTGAGGAGACCAGACAACAACCTCAGGCTCTGTCCTCCTTACTTTTTGAGACAGGACTTTTGATTTCTAGGATTTCCTATGCCTGACCACTTTGGGAAACCAAGGTTATACTATCATATACAAAATTGACACTCAAAATCTATGCAATTGAATTATTGAAAAAAATCCCATAATGTTTTAGGTCATTCCATGAAATTGGGCTGCACCACTCTTATGACTGTCTTTGGCTACATCTGCCTCATGTGGCTCACAGGCCAAAGCTTGGGCATACATGGGTTATCTCAGAATTTTTAAGGTGCAAAGCTGTTTAAGCCAAACTTTATTGATTTATTTTATTCAATTTTTTTTGTTTGGGACAGAGTTTCACTGTCTTGGAACTCACTCTGTAGACCATGCTGGGCTCTAGCTCACAGAGGTCCACCTGTCTCTGCCTCTAGAGTGCTGGCATTAAAGGTGTGTTCCACACGCCCAGTTCTGGAGTGCTGGCATTAAAGGTGTGTTCCACATGCCTGGTTCTGGAGTGCTGGCATTAAAAGGCGTGTTCCACAGGCCTGGTTCTGGAGGGCTGGCATTAAAGGTGTGTTCCACATGCCTGGTTCTGGAGTGCTGGCATTAAAGGCACATTCCACATGCCTGGTTCTGGAGGGCTGGCATTAAAGGTGTGTTCCACATGCCTGGTTCTGGAGGGCTGGCATTAAATGTGTGTTCCACAGGCCTGGTTCTGGAGTGCTGGCATTAAAAGGCGTGTTCCACAGGCCTGATTCTGGAGTGCTGGCATTAAAGGTGTGTTCCACAGGCCTGGTTCTGGAGTGCTGGCATTAAAAGGCGTGTTCCACAGGCCTGGTTCTGGAGTGCTGGCATTAAAGGTGTGTTCCACATGCCTGGTTCTGGAGTGCTGGCATTAAAGGTGTGTTCCACAGGCCTAATTCTGGAGTGCTGGCATTAAAAGGCGTGTTCCACAGGCCTAATTCTGGAGTGCTGGCATTAAAAGGCGTGTTCCACAGGCCTGATTCTGGAGGGCTGGCATTAAAGGTGTGTTCCACAGGCCTGGTTCTGGAGTGCTGGCATTAAAGGTGTGTTCCACAGGCCTGGTTCTGGAGTGCTGGCATTAAAGGTGTGTTCCACAGGCCTGGTTCTGGAGGGCTGGCATTAAAGACCTGTGCAGTATGCCTGTCTCTAAACTTGATTTCTGCAAAGATCCATTTGGAGTTCCCAAGTCTATCCCAGCAAGTGTTAGAAGAGACCAACAAACTTCTGTCCAGGCCAGGGTGCAGAGCTAGGGACAGGTGAGCAAGTGTCACTGGCTCTTCCTGACCCCAGACATAGGAGCTATGGAACAGGACATTGGTCAGTAATGACAGAAGTGGAGGTACCTGGGCAAGGCGAAGAGCCTGGCCTTTCTAACTGTAAGATTTTGGGGCTGTACCTCACTCTCTTCACATGTAAAATGGAGGTGGTAATGCTGCCCCCCTCACCTGGTGACTAAGTAGTGGCCTGTGTGGCTGTTAGCCTGGCGAGCACAAACGCAGTCACAGTAAGCTGATACCACGCTAAACGCGAGACCAGAAGGAGCGTGGCTGGAGACAGCTGCTAAGGTAGCTTCGGTAGGTGAGACAAATCCCACGTGGCAGAAGAAGACACCGCCTGCCTCGAGAACGGGAAAAATCAGTGTCTGAAGACTATTTGTCTCTGAGAACATGTGAAGAATACACTTTCGCACAAGCGCTGTACACTAAAGGACAACAGTAGCTAATATCATAGTACATTTGATGCTTACATAATGTCTGTACTATGTACATTCCTAATGCTCATGGAGGCCAGAAAAGGGTACCAGGTCCTCAGGGACTGGAGTCACTGACAGCTATGAACTACCATGTAGGTGCTGGGAAGAAACCCAAGACTTCTGGACGAGTCGCCAGCGACTGCCTTTAGCCAGCCACTGAGCCATCTCTCAGCCTCTGCCTTTTCATTTTCTAAAATGAATTATTTCAGATGGAATTTTGTTGGTGTCCACTTGAATATGTCTCTAAACCTGACGTAGCCTAAGGGCTGCCCAGGACTGGCAGAGCAGGAACCAAGTGCAATCATTTCCTGCAGCCCCGTTTCCTTCACCCTATGGGTCAGCCGCAGGTGTTCTGTTTCCCTCGGTATAGGTAATGGAGAGCCTGGAAGATTCATAACCAAAGGAAAATGACAGCTCCATTTGCCACTGAAGGAATCTCATATTCTCGTTTGCATGCTGAAATATACCTAGCACAGCTTCATGTTCCTAAATCACTCCAGCAACGCCTTGGACTCGAAAGATAGTAGGACTTAGTTGAAAGAGATAATAGTAGACACGCCTCGTGGAGCTGCAATTGTGTGTTAAGGAGTAAAACCAGGTTTCTCTATTTATGCTGCATTGCTGGCTAGCTGGTTCCCTTTAATGCAGATGCGATAAGGGGCCACTATACCAAGATACATCTGTAACAGACTCTTATAAGTTTCCACACTCAAGGTAACAACCAGGAAACTGAAAATCAAACTGTCACCTCTCACATTGTAAGTCAGGTTTACAGTCTTCTCATGTATAACGTTGTCCTAGGCTGAGAGCAAAATCACTATTTTATTATTTTGTATTTGAAGTTTGAAATAAGAAGATACTACCTAATGAAGTGATTTACTACCAAAAGGTCACAAGGTTTGGCAGCCAATGCCTCCACGTGATCTACTGTGGTTTGGGGGAAGCCACCTGGTTTTGGCTTGTTTATGAAATGATAAACATAGAACTATCTCTGTATGTGTGCTGCGTAGAAGGACACTAGACTCTCGTGGCTGCTACTCTGGACTTGGCAAGGCCGGGGTTCATTCTGCTTTGAGTCTCAATTAGAATAAATCTGAGCGCGCTGTCTTTGATGCCTCCGGCTTCTATCTCACACCCGCACACCTGCTCTTTGATGTTCAGTAAGCCCCTCGTTCCTTCTGTCAATTTCTCGGTCTTCATGAAACTTTAATAACCCGTGTCTCCAGCCTTAGGCCTCGTGATTCTTCGGTTTAATCATTCTTCGCCAACATGCACTGTCTGTTTCGCCCTTTATTCTCCCAGATCTTCTTTCTTGGAGACCTTTTACTTAAGCGCTATCCAGATGTCTGACTTTCTCTGCACTTTCGCTGCATGGCTGCGCTCAGCACCACCTTGCCTGCATTTCCCTGTCAGCTGCTTCTCCCGTTCTCTGAGACACCTAGCTGGAAAGCCCACCTCTCCTCTTCCACTCCTGCTCTCATTGTACTGCATAGAGGGACAGAACCTTTAACAAAAGTGAAGCATTTGGGCTCCATCCAAATGGACAGAGGCGTGTTGCATACTTTGCAAGCTTTTCCTGGCCCACCATGGTCTTTTCTTCTTCCATCCTTTCTTCAGGCAAGTCGAGCCCTCTGTGGTTGAGAAAGCCCTTTCTCCCATTTCTGGTATCTGCTACCCATCTCTCAGGGGCCCCTTTTCCCTCTGTTTTTGACCCTAGTGCTATGTTGTTTTGTTGTTTGTTTTGTTTTGGGTTGGTTTTTTGTTTTTGTTTTGTTTTTTGATTTTTATTTCGGATTTTTGAGACAGGATTTCTCCCTAGCTTTTTGGTTCCTGTCCTGGAACTAGCTCTTGTAGACCAGGCTGGCCTCGAACTCACAGAGATCCGCCTGCCTCTGCTTCCCGAGTGCTGGGATTAAAGGCGTGCGCCACCACCTCCCGGATTGGGTTGGTTTTTTGAGAAAGGATTTGACCCTAACGTTTTTAATAGTCTCCAGATTTCAATGAAGGATGAATAGATATAGTGCTAAACTTGGTGAGGGTGACTGAGAGGACCCTTCTGAGATCCAAACTGATCCAGACTCCTACCATAAATCCTCAATATGTACTCCTAAGCCTGTGTGTTAGTGACTTTTCTTGTTCCTGTGATCAAATGCCTAGCAAGGAGCAGCCTCAAAGAGACAGGGCTTATGTTGATGGTCAGTTTTCCTGGTACAGGCCATTGTGTCAAGGAAAGCATGGTGGCAGAAAAGTGAGACAGTTGGCCACAGTGTCTCTGCAATCAGGAAGCAGAGAACAGACAGACAGGAAGTGGAGCACGGCTATTCAACCTCAAGATCAGCCCACGCTGACACCTCCCCCTGCAAGGCTCCGCCTCCTAAAGCCCCATAAGCTCCCACAGCAGCAGTAATAACTGCAGAGCAGAAGTTCAAACACCATGAGCCTACGACAACATTCATTCAAGTCTCTTGTCATTGACTCCAACATTACTCCCTCTGCTCTCTGTGTGTGTGTGTTGATCTCATAGCCTTTCACAGACCCAAGCCCTTCCCTAGTGTACTGGCCAGTGCCTTACCCAGGAACTTAGACATCCTTCCTTGCCTTTCCAAGATCCAGTCTTTCTGACCATGGGAAACTAAATTAGGAATCCCATGTTTGTGTCATTTTGCCCCTATCTGAGTTGGCCAGTCCAGTTCCAAGGCTTTAAATTGTGGGGCATGGTCCCACATAACATCACTTTCCAAACTTACAAATTCATGTCTTAAAACTTGTGATGAAGCATAACTATAAGCCTAAGATTTTGATGGAGGAAGTAGTACCAGAAAAAAATTAATGTTGTACGTGAAGTCCTGAAACATTTCCAGTCAGATCACAGCACCTGGCAGTGTTGTTCCCTCCATGAAACTGCACGAAAACTACAGTACGACAAACGAACCTTAACGAGCATGTAGTCTGGGTTCTTCTTTTCTATGACAATGAGACATGCCTGCTTCTGGCAGCACCAACCTACTTCAGATCGAGGGCATCGAAGAAACTCCACATGGAGTTGACTTTCTTTGTGGCAAAAGTAAACCACCGGGCAAGAAAATGGCCCTGCCTCAACTGCTGACAATATGCTGCCTTATTAGACAAGCAAGATGCAAAAAAATGACTACTGAACATTTTCAAAACAAGGAGAGACAGCTCTTCAGACTTTCCTGTCTAACAGGAAAGTTTATCGGATATGCTCCTGTGGGCTGCAGATGGACACCCCAACACTGCAGAGGAACTTTGGGTGACTGTCTAGGCAGCCAGCTGTTTCTGTCATTACTCACATTTTTTGGAAGTCACTTGCTTGTACTTCCTGCTTAATCAGTTAATACAACTTCCTTCTTGTGTCTCTGAGGGAGTTGAGCAATAGGTAGTTATAGTTTTCCTTGTTTATCTGACACAGAAAGCAAGTTATGATAGAAAGTAAATCAAGTATAAGGCTTTGGACTCAGGAAGATAGGGTAAATATGGAGTATTTTCTCTGAATTGGTCAAATGCAAATGTATTAGACATTGTTGATGTATTTATTATCTGTATATATTATATATAGTTATTGTACTTGTATATAATTTTTCTTATATTAGTTATAACTTTATTTTTTTAGACAAAAATATACTGGCATTTCATGTGTATTTTAATAAATAAAGCTTGCATGAAGATCAGAAAGGTAAAACAGCCACACTGATCAACCTTACAGACCAGGCAGCAAGGACACACACCTTTAATCCCAGTAGCCACAATGATACACATTTTTAATCTCAGTAGCCACAATGACTCACACCTTTAATTCCAGTAACCATAATGACTAACACCGTTAATCCCAGTAGCCACAATGGTTTGCCATAGAAACTAGGGGGTAGTTGTTCGTGCCTTTAATCCCAGAACTAGAGAAGATTATAAAATGGGAGGAGACAGCTCTCAGTCGCATTCTGAGATTCCTGGAGGCAGGATCGCCATTTTCAGACTGAGGTCAAGGTAAGAGTCAGTGGCTGGTCTTCAGGTTGAACCCTACTCTCTGTCTCTGGGTTTTGTTAGTTGTGCTTCACAAAGAGTCTGTGTGTAAAATCCGGACAAGCCAGTTAACACTGTGTGCCTCATTTCCCTCTCTTTAGAATAAGGATGTCAGGAACACTCAAGCTACTTTATAGTTTTCTGTGATGGGTTAATGTATGTATAATGTATTGCTATGTATGTGCAATGTATGTGTATATGTGTATGTATGTGTACATATTTGTAATTGTGTTCATATGTGTATGTATGTGTACACATGTATGATCTGAGTTTGTGTATGTGTATGTATGTGTAATGTACGTACATATGTGTGATGTGTGTGTATGTAAGCATGTATGTGAAGTGCTAAGAACATTGCCTGGCATGGGGTTAGCTATTAATCAATTTCATGGGTCAGCTGTGGTTACCATGCCCAGGCTCCTACTGCCAGCCTCCTGTTTTACTGAAGTAATTAGAACTGTCTTGTTTTGAAGGAAACATACAGAGGCATGTTTTTATTTGTATTTTTTACTATCCAAATATTCAGTGGCACCTCATTTATTATAGTTGCTGAGCCATCTTTGTTTCCATGGTAATTTCACACATTCACCTTTGTTGGACTTGGGAAGTTTGCATGAGACTGATCTCTGCCAGTTCAGCTCAGAGGATGTGGCAGAAGAGAATAGCTTGGCTTTGTCAACCTCTCTCTGCAGTCTTTGTCCCCTCCCACCCTCCGTCTCTCCCTTCCTCCTTACTCCATTTCTCCCTTCTTTCTGTCTCTCCCTTATGCCCCCTCTCTCTCTTTAAAGCAGTTTCCCTCCACCTGAATTTGCACAGTTCAGGTTCTTCTTTCTGTCTTTGTCATCTGTGCTTTTGGTATATTTCTCCACCCACTCCTGTCCATCTGCTGTCTGATTCCAGAGCTCTCCCTTTCTTTACCATTTCCATCAGGACACCATTGTCGCTTACATTATAATGTCTGTGGTATTCAAAATCTATGACAAATCAAACCCAGGACGCAGGTCCTCATGTTTACAGTTGCGTAGGATTTGGGTAATTAGTGAATGCATGTATGCATGTCTGAATAGAGAAGCATGTCTAAAGCAAATAAGGATGCAAGGAGAAGACGCTTCTAGGCTGGAAGATCTCCACACAGACTTTTTTCTTTGAACCTAATCTTGTGTTTCTCTTACACTTTAGATCAGTGTTACACGAAATACCAAAATATTAAGGGTTACATTTAATTGTTGTAAAACTATCTTTAAAAAGAATTCCCAACCTTCCATGTTGATCATGATGTTTTCGCAAACCACTTGTCATAAATTTGCATATGAATATTACATTTTTAAAATTATGGTTATAATCTATTATGCCTCTTATTTTTGTAGAAGTGGGGCCAGCTGTTGTAGATTGATGGCCGTTAAATGTCTCTACTCAGCCTGTCCCCTGGGTTTTAACAGAGATCGGTTCAGTTCAGTTTCGCAGGATTTCCTCCCCTTCCGTCCTACTTTGACGCAGGCTGTGGGATTTGTGTTAATTACGTTAGTACCCAAGTGCAGTGCTGAAGAGTAAAGTCCAAAGTCTCTGCTGTATTGAACTCCAGTCCCTGGCCAGGATGCTCCTTCAGGCGCAATACAAGTAGAGGATCCAACAGACCGAGTCACTATGTCCTTAGATTCCAATGAACTTTCCCAAGGCAGTATCTCTTACAAATATCTGTGAGCATTGGCAATATAGAACAATTATTTATAAATTATTATCTGCATAATTAAATGAAAAGTATTCAGTAGTGGCAAAGTTTAAACAAGGGGTTTAAAGTTTCTTCCTTGTTTGTTATAAAACTAATGTCACAATAATTTTAAGACTTTTGTTTGAAGTAGATAACATCCTATGACAGAGCCAGCATTGACACCAAGTAACTTTTCAGTTGTTTCTTTTAAAATCATTCCGTCTATTAAGTAGAGTGTACCAATTCTTACAGGGCAAAATAACAGTTCATTTTTGAAGACAAAACACATGCTCATTTTTCTCCTCCCTTCTCCATACTAGGAATGGAAGTCAGGGCCTCGCATATGCCAGACAAACAGTCTCCCACCACACCACATTCCCAGCCATTGCTTTATTATTTTTTATTTGGAGACGGGGCTTAGTATATTGGCAGCATACTGGTATTTGCGGTGTGTTGTGAACTCCTAGAAAAGCATTGTCAAGGTTAGACAACGACACCGGAATTTATTACAGACAACGTAAATGAATTGTTGACTTGGTAAGGTGAGCCATAGGAGCGTGCTTGGTCTGGTCACTCCTATTTGGACTTGAATCTTATAAAGGAAGAAGACAAAGCAAGCATTTCTGTTTCCCTTCTTTGTAAAAGTTAAAAGGACCTGACTACAGCTTTATTGGAAAATTGAAAAGAGATCAAAATGCTGAAAAGAATGTATACAATTTGTTTTCTGAAATATTTGCTCCTCAAATGGAGACCAGTAGTTCAGTTGTATTACTTAGTGAGCACTGATTTTCTTTTCTTTTCTCCTATGTGTGGGAGTGTGTATGTGTACATATGTGTTGCATGCTTTGGTGTGTGTTTGCGTGTGTGTAGAGGCCACGAGCCAGCCTGAGGAGCTGTCCACTTTGGTCTTTTGAGGCAGCCCCTAATTGCAACCTGGAACTTACCTGTTCAGCTTGTGGTCAGGCTGCGCAATGGTCTCCCATCTCCTTTCTCAGCACAGGCCTTGCAAACACCTCTGGGAGAGAACAAGGAGGGGTTCCTGGCCTTTCCGTGTTGGTGATCTTCCCCGATTGCGGCCTGAAAAGCTTAATCAGTTGTTGGCTTCATTGTTTCACCCTGTCAAGGAAGAGCTGCCGCCAGCAGTTTCCCTGCTTCTCCATGACCTGCCTTCCACTAACGCATTGATTTCAGGCTTTCTTTTGTTCCCCAACCCTACAATATCGATGCAAATGCTTCCACATTGGGATTCATCTCTGAGGGCGACTTGAATCTACTCTCCTGGGCTATGGTCACTCAGGATTGAGTGAAAATGAACTTTCTCTTATTTCCTGTGGGGGGAGAAAAAGAAAAGAAAGGTTGTCAGATGTTCTCTCTGGTTCTAAAAGCAGCCTCATCCCTAATTGCTACCTGTAAGGCTTAAATGTCAGATCCTGCCAGAAGGAACATAATTTGGGGGTGTGGCCACCTCTGCTTCTATGCCTTTTAACTTTTTAGTCGTTCGTAACTTTTCAATATCCATGTTGCTAACATTTAAATAAAATAATTATATATTTACATAAAGGAGTCGTCCTGGATAGAAAATATATGCTAATTACGAAGCCTTTATTTTATTCTGTAAGCTTCAGAGAGAGTGGGAGTGGAGCAAAGAGGACAGCAGTAACTTTCCTGTTTCATTATTTGATACAAAGTCCAGCTGTCGGGCTAGCACTGCGGCAGATGGCTTCCTCCTTTGAAAGTCTCCCTTTGCTTTTCCGGTGACCATGCTTGCTCTACCTGAGTCGCTGTGCCTTTAGATTCTATGGTGTGTGTGTGTGTGTGTGTGTGTGTGTGTGTGTGTGTGTGTGTGTGTGTTGGGGGGGAGATGAACACAACACAGTGATTGAGTGGCCACACTCAGACCCTGAAGTACTGTTGAAGACGCTACAGTGATCAAAACCCAGAGAAACCCCTGCCCTTCAGATGCTTCCATTAGAGAACAAAAACACCTTATATAGGTAATAAGTATGTGTGAAGTATAGTGCATGAGGTGCCCCTAGGGCAAGGGAACATGGTGGTATGAATCTAGGGGAAGTTGAAACTTCCCTACAGTGCCTGGGGGAGGACTCCTGGTGACAATGGAATCCCGGGCAGAGCTCTAAAGGCAGCACCAAGCAGGCCCAGCAGAAGGAAAAGCCCTATGGCACGTTTGATGAGATGGAAGAGGGCACCAGGTTTGCGGTGCAGTGCAAGGACTGGGGGCAGCAGGAGAGAGGCTAAAAGTAGTTCCCATAATGCACCAAAAGCCCTGGGATTTCCCTGCCCCTTACCCAGGCACCCTACCAGTCGCCTCTGCACATATTAACTTAATCTTTACTTCAAACTAGTAAACTATTTTATATCTGTTTTACAGATAAGGAGTCTATAACCAAAAGATATTCCAGACCCCCTAAATCACCTCAGGACATCTCATATCCCCCAATTCCTTCGTCTTAACCACCATTCTGCTTTGTAAACCTGCGAAACTTTGGCGACAACAGCACCCTGACTGTCTCCTGGCCCCTGTGAGAAGGAAAGGGGCGGAGACTTAGCTGTGTGCCCTCCCCCACTTCTCACACCCCTTATTTGTCAGCGAACTGGAGGATGAAATTGTGGTCTGAGCAAGAATTTCTTGGAGTCAGGGAAACCTCACCCTCCTGAAGGGGAAGCTACCTAGCGGGGAGTCGTATTGCAGCTATGTTAGCTATCACTCAATGCATTTACTACCTTGTCAGCTGTCTCCCCATTCAGGCCAGCCCAGTGCTTGGGCATGCCTCCCGTATGAAAAAGAACCCTTGCTGCTCCTCAGGTTGTCCTCATATTTCACCCATGTTCCTTCCCCCAGGATTTTAGGCAAATAAGTTCCCAGAATTACTGTCCTATAGGGAACCCACATCAGTGAGGCACTCGGGTCCTTGATCCCAATGAATAGCGTCCTGGGGAGGGCTGTGTGAGCTCTCAGACTGCTGTGCTTCTCACTTTGAAAGAGCCATCTCTTGTTCATCACACAAACTTTAGTTTTCTAGTCTCCTTTTTGGCTCTTGTGAAGGCTAACGCTTAGAAGACATATGTGGTTCGTGCAGTCTGTGCCGACCTGGGAGGCGCCCGAGGGTTAGGCACAGCTCAGTGATTGTAGAGGTTTGGGACTTCTGTTATTGCCAGCAGAAGAACTGTCCAGTGTGATCATTTTCTCTGCACTCTCGAGGACTGCCACATGGTTGCTTCTGTTTTTTGACTAATTCAGAGAACCTTCAGTTCTTTAGCTCATAAATATTTAAGTGATGGTATACTATGGTCAGTATTGTGAAATAATACTGCTTATCTTAGTTTTGCTAAAAGGAACTGAATCTGCACGTGTTGTTCTGTGGGAGGAAGGCACACACAGCGGTTGTAAGGTCAGTGCACACTCTCTTTGAAGAGCTCGCATCAAATGAAGGCAGACGCTTTTAGACACGTATTTCGTTTTAGCTTGGGGTTTTATCATGATTTCTATTTTAAACAAACACTAGAGTGTATTCTTTTTGAAGAATGATTTTGTTTTTAATTATGTATATGCCTATAGGAGGGTATGTACATTAGGTATATATGCCTTCAGAGGTCAGAAGGGAGGGGGAGGTAGGATTCCTTGGAATTGGAGTGGGTGCTGGGAACTGAACTCAGATCCTCTGCAAGAGCAGTGCACACTCTTAACTGCTGGCCCATCTCTCCAGACTCATTTTTTTTTCAACAAAATGTAATATAATGTATTCTTTCTTTTTTTCTTTTTCATTTTCTTTTTTCTCTTTTTTTGTTTTTTTTTTTGTTTTGTTTTGTTTTGTTTTTTTGAGGCAGGGCTTCTCTGTGTAACAGTCCTAGCTGTTCTGGAACTAGCTCTTGTAGACCAGGCTGGCCTCGAACTCACAGAGATCTGCCTGCCTCTGCCTCCCAAGTGCTGAGATAAAGGCATGTGCCACTACTGCTCAATTAATGTAGTGTATTCCTACATCAAATTGTCAAATGTTAAAATCCATAAACATCTGAGATGATCAAAAAGATATCTGCACAAATTATGAAAACTTATTAAGTGCTGAGTATTTGAGAATGTGAAAACAGGATGAAAATATCATTTTAGGTTGCATAATGCTTTTTTATTGATTTTATTGAGCTATACAGTTTTCTCCACTCTCCCCCTTCCTCCCCCTTTCCCTTCTACCCTCTCCCATGGTCTCCATGCTCCCAATTTACTCAGGAGATCTTGTCTTTTTCTACTTCCCATGTAAATTAGATCCATGTACATTTCTCCTAGGGTCCTCATTGTTGTCTAGGTTCTCTGGGGTTGTGAACTGTAGGCTTCTTTTTCTTTGCTTTATGCCTAAAAGCCACTTATGAGTGAGTACATATTATATTTGTCTTTCTGGGTCTGGGTTACCTCACTCAATATGATGTTTTCTAGCTCCATCCATTTGCCCACAAATCTCTTGATGTCATTATTTTTTTTTCTGCTGTGTAGTGCTCCATTGTGTAAATGTACCACATCTTCTTTATCCATTCTTCAGTTGAGAAGCATTTAGGTTGTTTTCAGGTTCTGGCTATGCCAAATAAGATAGCAGTATCTTTAAAGGGTGAGTGACTTTTTTTTTTTTTTTGTGGCTGTGATTAAACATCATGGCCTAAAACAACCTGGAGAAGAAAGGGTTTATTTCTTTTACACTTCTCCACCACAGTCCATCATCACTGAAGGAAGTCAGAGCAAGAACTCAATGAGGAACCTGGAAGAATGCCGCCCTCTGGCTTGCTCCTCATGGCCTGACTTCTTATACAACTGAGGACGACCTACTAGGGATGGCATCATGTACAGTGATCAAGCCTGCCCTCATCAATCATCAATCAAGAAAGTGCCCCCAACACTTGCCCACGGGCCAATCCAATGGAAGCATTTTCTCAGTTGAGGTTCTTTCTTCCCAGACGTCTCTCATTTGTCTCAAGTTGACATAAAACTAGCTACCAAAAAGGAATATATATTCCAAAAGTAATATCCTTAGCATAAACTGTCCCTCTGTGTCCAAGCACAACAAGCCAAATTCTCTTCAGTCTTCATACTGTACGACATTATCTTTGTTTAAAATAACTGGAATGTGTCGTTCAGTTAGGAGACAATGAAGATTTTGTAATTGTTCTGTCACACTCAAAAGTCAGAAGAAGTCAGTCCCAGAGGCCACAACATCGGGAATTAGTATTACCTGTGTTCTAAAGACCACAGATATTTTTGAGAGGCATTGAGTCCAATTTTAAAAATAGTGTTTTCTATTGCTCTATGTCTCTGACTTTGTGCCCGTAAATGGTGTTTTGTTAACTGTAACTCTGTAGTACACATTACGATCAGGAATGATGGTGATTTCAGCATTATGCTTTTGCTCAAGACTGCTTGGGAAATATTGGCTCTTTTGTTCTTCTATATTAATTTACTTTTTCTATTTCTGCGAAGATCATCACTGGAGTTTGATGGGAGGGCTGAGATAAAAGAGGATATAGGGAATAAGCTCATCATAAACATAGACTTGTATGAAATTGTGGTAAGGTTATCTGAAAGGCGCTGCTGAGCAAAGAAGGATCAAGGCCAACCCAGCTGTGCTCTCCCCTGCCCACTGCCCCTGACACCCCGGAGGGTAAGGACTTATCTTGTCATCTTTGCCGCTGCTGGTTTCACAGAGGCTTCAGTAGCCACTGGGCTTCTATTAAATGTCAACCTCTGAAGCCCAGATTCTTTCCTTGGTCCCACTGGCATGTGAGGGCTCAATAATCGTATGTCGGGCAAAGGAAAATACCTTTTACAACATGGAAGGCTTAGCAGTATACCTGGCTCCTACTCATGAGATGCCAGTATTGGCAGTCAGTCACAGCAATCAGACGTCTAGACATTGTCACATGGTCCCAGGGCAAAATTGCCATGATGACAACTACGTTTAAAAGTGTCTGAGGTGGAGTCTAATTCTCAGGCAATTTTTAGGATAAAACATATGCTATTTTAAAGTCCCTTCATCTGCCCCTAGATGTCATGTAGAGTGTGTAAGTCCCTCCCTCCCCCTAGATGGCATACACAGTATATAACCCTCCCTCCCCCTAGATGGCATACACAGTATATAACCCTCCCTCCCCCAGGTGGCATGTAGAGCGTGTAAGTCCCTCCCTCCCCCTAGATGGCGTGTACAGCATGTAATGAAGCACATGTGTTCTTACAGAGGAGACCTTTGAGTAAGAGTCCACATCATGGTCTTTTTCCTTCTTGCTTAGGAATCATTATGACTCCAGTAAATTGCCCACTAAATCTCATCTGTTAAGCCGGGCGATGGTGGCGCACGCCTTTAATCCCAGCACTCGGGAGGCAGAGGCAGGCGGATCTCTGTGAGTTCGAGACCAGCCTGGTCTACAGAGCGAGTTCCAGGACAGGCTCCAAAGCCACAGAGAAACCCTGTCTCGAAAAACCAAAAAAAAAAATAAAAAATAAATCTCATCTGTTGCCCTTGTTCCTGCTCAGATTCAGCTAAAGCCCTTTGAAATTGATTTTTGTGTCAGCCGTACAGCAGAGATTCAGTGAGGACCAGAGAGCTTCCCTTTTATTACTGTCTATTTTTTTTCCTTCTGAATTACTTTAGATTTGGTGGGCCCTAATTATATTCCCGAGATTTCCTGGCTGACATTTCCTTTGTTTTAATGAAAACTTCTGGAGGCTTGAGGACATTGTGGGAGAAGGTTTATTCAGCAGCAGCCACGAGAGTGTCAAATGGGTCCCCATTTGTGCTCCGGAGTCGGGAACACTGTGGGCCTTTTGCTGTCAGACAGCTCTGAGTGCCCAGGCCTGCTGTTGCTGCTGCTCCTTCTGCTCCTGCTCCTGCTCCTGCTTCTGCTGCTGCTCCTGCTGCTGTTCCTGCTGCTCCTCCTCCTCCTCCTCCTCCTGCTGCTGCTGCAGACACCTGGGGTGGGGTGTGAATGAGACACACTGGGGGTAGATAGCTTCCTTCCAAAACTCAGAAGTGTCTGTCTTTGTAACTATACTTGCCCTCCCTAACTCCCCCTCCCCTATGCCTCATGGTTACAACCAACACAACTCCCATACACAAGGCTGTCAACCTCCAACCATAAGGTCAATGTGGGGTGTAAATGGCAAATCTGTGCAGGACCAGGGAAGAAGACATCGTGGGAGCATGTATCTCTCCCCTACTGCTCCTCAGGGAAGCCAATGAGACGATGAACTGCAGCAATGGGGCTCTCTCAAGCCTCCAGGGCTCCTCCAGTGTCTTAGTTAACACTGAGAAGAAAAATAAACTCTTTTGAAGCAATCCTCCTGCACCCGCACTGCCTCAGGCCTTGGGGCTTTCCCCTCCAAGTCTGGGCCCTTCCCATGAGGGCTTCCTGCTATGCAGAAGTGCCTCCCCTCGCTTCTCCCAGGTTAAACCTGTGCTGGGTCACTGATAGTTTGACTCATAGTGACAGAGGCAAAATCACAGTTCACTAACCATAGAAACTTGGCATTTCTCAGCATGATTTAGGACCTATCTTTTGCAAGAAGTTGTCCTAGGTGGGGTAGAAGATTCCATGGGTGAAGAGGAACTTTCCTCTCTAGGGTGTCAGACTATAAGGCCCACAGGCTTTGGGGCACTAGGGTCTCCGAGAGCAGGGTGGTTCCTGTGTACCTCACATGCTCGCTCCAGGTCAAGCTCTACAGGCTTCCTACCCTGCTTTTGACAGACAACACCAAGGGTTGTTTATCTTAGGGAATCTTCTAGCTCTCTATACTCACCATATCTTCTACCTTGAAACAACTTTTCAGACACTAATTTCACCAGTGTCCACATTTTGTTCCATCATACACATACACAGCAGAAACCCAAGCCAACAGTGGGGTCTCAACTTTTGAGGTTTTTTTTAAACTTTTTAGATTAATATAATTATATAATTTCTCCCTTCCCTTTCCTCCCTCCAAACCCTCTCATATAATTCATCTTTGCTTTCTTTCAAATTCATGGCCTCTTTGCTCATTAGTTGTTACATGCATGGATGTATATACATGTATGTTCTTAAATGTAACCTGCTCAGCCTGTATACTCTTACATGTGTGTCTGTTTCGGGGGCTGACCACTTGGTATTGAATGACCAGTTAGTGTGCTCCTCCCTTGGGAAGACTGTGTCTCCCACTTCAGCCTTCCTTGATTGCCTAGAGTTCTCTGTGTGAGACTGGTATCCGGTGGGCTTTCTCCTGTTCACTACTGCTGTTATCCTGAGCTTGTAAGTTTTAAAAATTAATATTTAGCTGGTAGATATTTTAATAGGCATTTTTTATTTTTAAATAACAGCCTTTATATATTGGACAGCTTTTGTTTTCTGTGAGTTACCATAAGGTCTTTCTTTTCCATATTTGACAAAGTTCTTCTTGGACTGAATTCTAGGTCCCCAATGCCATTTCTGTCCTCCAGGTGCCACGTTTGACCAGAATAGAAAAGATGATTGCATGGCAGCAGGGCAGGAATTGGGGAAACCAGAGTTGCCCAAAGAATTTGCTGTTTTTATCTTTTGAACTCTACCTTGAGGGGGTTAGTTTTCCTAGAGTGAGCACAGGATGGGCAGAGCCATTCCATGAGTTGCATTAGACAGAAGCCAGGAAAACACTTGATTCTCTGCTTTTTTAGGAGGGATGGAGAGGAGGTGACGGGGAGTGTGTTCTTGGCTGCAGGCAGGACCCAGAAACTGGTTCTGCTGCCTCCTGTGTTTTCCTCATCCTGCAGCTTGTCTGCCTTGTTACTGCTGCCAGTTCAGCTGTGCCTGCCATTCCCGGGCACAGACATTGGGCTCCCTGCCACAGAATCTGCTTACGTTAATCATTGTCTGAAAAAAAAAAAAAAAAAAAAAAAAAACTCATGACTGATTTGCCTCTTTTGTAGCATCCATTTTGATTTATAAACTGAGCCATACTGGCAGCCACAAAAACTTAGGTGTCCTAGTTTCCAGCAAAGACAAAGGAGATAATGTCTTGTTCCCCACCGGAGTCTAAGAGCAAGTCTTGACGCTCAGTGGGCCCATTCCTGAATCGTCTTAAAACCTTGGAGGACCTGGGCAGAGGATTGGCAGTGTATGGTGCTGAGGTAGAAGGCCACCTCACATTGACAGTTCATCTGGTCTAGAGCTTTGTTGACTGCCTCACAGGCTGGGAACTATCAGGAGTCAGGTCACATTTTTGCAGATTGGCCAAGCAGAGCTTTTGAAGTCACCAGTGAGTGTCACATGATAACCAAAGAAACAGAGCTTATCATGATCTGGAGAAAACCTAGGTAGCAGGTTTTCTAGGTAGTAGTAGGCAGTAGACGCTGAGCCGAGAGTGTGCCACGAGTTTTTATGAGTTTAAGATTCTTTGGAATCATTCCATAGAATTCTCTTCTATAACCTCCCCTCCTCAAAGTGTGTTTCCCCACCAAGATTTATCATTTTTGTTTCTATGTGTATAGGTGTTTGAGGCTATGTACCATGTGTGTACAGTGGCCCTGGAAGCCAGAAAAGGGCATCAGATCGCCTGGAACTGGAGTTACTGATGGTTGTGGGCCACCTTGTGGGTGCTAGGAACTGATCCAGGACCTCTGGAAGAGTGTCCAGTGCTCTCACCCACCGAGCCATCTCTCCACCCCTCTAAAGCCACATTTTCATCTAGGGACACGTGGTATTCTTGAGGACAATGCCCGGCCATCTTGAGGCTGAGACTGACAGGTGTCATAACCAAGGCTTCATCTTAACCAGAGCGGGGGCCGGAAAGTGCCCTGGTCCTCATTATGATGTGTGGAGGTAAAGCTGGGTGAGTCATTTCTTCTTTCCTGGGATCTGCAGAGATTTCCTGAGACCTCCTCTGTGGGGAGTCTAGAAGAACTTGGCTTACATTCACTTCTACCTTCTCTCCAAGCAAAGCAAACACAGCCACTGCCTGAAGCCTCTCCCTATCACCCAGTCCCATACATTCGTGGCAAGACAGAAATCCAGGGGACCAAAGAGGACTGATGTGGAATGTGAGTTGTACCAACAATGGGAAGACAGTCTCCATACCCCGCATCTTCTCCTAATGTGCTAGTTAGTGAAGATGAGTCCCTTCTTCATCACACAGTACAGAAGGCTTGGGAGAAATTGGTACTTGGCTCATTCCCAGGTCCTTTAGCCTTCTGCATATCTCTAGACCCTGTCCAGCTCTCATATTCTAATACTTCCACCCTGGTCCAAGCCGTCATCATCTTCCAGTTGTCTCCAGGTGGGAGCATGACCCTAAGTGGGGTGACCCCTTCAGCTGAGGGCAGTCCTCAGAGAGGGTTGTGATTGAGTGACAGCTTCCTGGGGCTTCAGTTTGTGGTGGAGACTCGGGATCAACTGTTCCCAACCTGTGGATCGCAAGCCCTTTGAGGCTTAAATGACCCTTTCACGGGGGTCACATATCAGATGCCCTGCATATCAGATATTTAAATGATGATTCATAACAATAGCAAGATTGCAGTTACAAAGTAACAATGAAATAATTTATGTTTTGATGTCACCACAACATGAGAAACTGTATTACAGGGTCTCAGCATCAGGAAGGCTGAGAACCACTGCTCAAGATGGTATACTGTGGCACCAATGACTGATGGGCAGACAGGTAGATGGACAGATACAGATATATATAGCCTAAATTGGTACATGAAGCAACACCTGCCATTACTATGTGTTCTGCACATCTTCTCTCCTCCTTGGTGGTTAGTATGGACCTAGGGCCTTGTGCATCCTGGGAAATTGTTCTTCCACTGAGCAACACTCTCAGTCCTTCTATTTGTTTGATCTGATTTATTTTCATTATTCTGGAAATGCATATTTGATAAAAAAGAAAAGAAAAGAACAATATTGGTTGGGATCAGCAGGGGTTAGCATAGAACGCTGTGGAAATGCAAAGGCGGTGCATTCATTTGCAACCGGGAAATTGAAGAACATTTCCTTACAGAGGGGAGATCGTCTCTAAGCTAATTCAAACGAGTGTGAATGGGAGGGAGAGACAGTGCAGAGACTGTCTGATCTGCCCTGTGTGCTTCCTTTGGAAAAAATGCATTTTGCTGACCTAGAAATGAAAGCACTCTCTGCCAGGCTAGCCTCTGGCTAGCGGCTCCACAGCTGGCTGGCTGTTTCCAGGCTAGCCTCAGGCTAGGGGCTCCACAGCTGGCTGGCTGTTTTTCAGAAAATAACACCACAGAGTCTATGCTTCCACAGTCTTTTCTGAGGAAATGGTTGTTTTTCTCTTGCAGTTATTTTATGGAGGAGACAGAGGAAAATCTGAGCATGCTTGGGTGGGTCGCGTTTTGCTTTGGTATTGACTCTTTTATATGGAACGAGAATCCACCCAGGTCTTCACATCAAAGTGACAGAGCAGAAAGGTGGAAATGGGAAAGAGTAAATTTGTGACTGACTGACCCACAGTCTTCAGCACCTGTGATCTCCACAGACCTGCTTCCCTGCTGTGTGTGCTTGTGTGCATATGCGCGGGCGCATGAGAGAGAGAGACAGACAGACAGACAGAAAGACAGAGAAAGAGAGAGAGAGAGAGAGAGAGAGAGAGACAGAGACAGAGAGACAGAGAGAGGGAGAGGGAGTCTGTGTGTGTGCCTTTGTAAGCCTGAGGTCATTGTTGCATATCACCCTCCATAGCTCTTCATAGTTTGTGACAGGGGGTCTTTCCCTCAGCATGGAGTTTATTTATTCCATTTGTCTGGCTGCCCAACAGCTGCAGGCACCCACCTGTCTTTGCTGTCCTCTAAACCCAGTGGCAGGCTTAGACGTATGCCCGGCTGTGCCTGGTTTCCTCTGAGGGTGCCTGGATCCAATGCCCGGCTGTGCCTGGTTTCCTCTGAGGTTGCCTGGATCCAATGCGCAGCTGTACCTGGTTTCCTTTGTGGGTGCCTGGGATCCAGTGTCTGCATTCGAACTCAGATCATTTTGTTAATGCCATAGGCTCCTGGCTTTCCCAGAAGCCCTTCCTCATCCATTCTTGGACAGAGTTTTTCTACACCGTTTTCTTTAGCAGTAGGATTTTAGTTGTGTGTTTTTTTCTAGATTTTTAATCTGTTCACTACCTTTTGTTACTGTGAAATATCTCAGAAGAAAAAAAATAGTTTATACTTTTATTCAGAAATGTCTCAGTTGTTTCAGACTAACTCTTTTTTGGTGAAGAGTCTTATTCAACTCTTTTGTCTCCATTTAGAAGATTGTTTTCCTTTCATAGAAATTTAATTTTCTGTTTTTCATTGGACTTACAAATTAGATTCAAATTCAAATGATTCTATATTTGTATTTTTTAATTACTCTTAAGAGCAGCAAGAAATATTAAAGTTTTTGGAAGGAATGTGGAAATTTCACATCACTATTCCCCTGTGGTAGTGAGATCCGCCTGCTATCCTGGCTTCAGATTTTTAGAAAGTTAAAAAACAAGATCTATGTGAAGCAGAGATGAACAGATCAGTGTTTAACTTATGTGAAATATAAGCATATAGCATTTGTGATATAGGGGCAGGAGGATTGTGAGTTCAAGGACATCCTTGGCTATATAATGAATTCAAGTCCAGCCCGAGCTACCCAAAACTGTCTCAGAAAGAAAGCAAGGGGAGATGACTTCAGGAGCAAGGTTCTGCCTCACAACAGGACCTGAGTTTTAATCAAAATGACTATAAAGCCAGCGATCTCACAGTGAGATGGAAAGTAAAGACAGGAGACCACTGCAAGCCCAAGGGCCCACTAGCTTGGCATATGAAGAAATGACCAAAGAAGAGACCAAACAAGGGAGAGAAGGTGAGGACCAGCGCCTGACTGAGACGGGTCACACACACACACATACACACACACACACACACACACACACTCATACACATACACGCATACATGCACACACATACATACACACACGAACACATATACAAACACACCATGCCATACATACACACACTCATACATATACACACATACATGCACGCACATATACAGACACCAACATATACACATACATGCCTGGATACATACATACATACATACACACACTCAGACACATGTACACACCATATGTATACATACACACAATGTTTAAGGAAACCAAACAAAAATCATTTTTGAATTTCAACAGTAAGATTTGTAACCCACGTTCTGGGTGGCAGAAATGGGATAAAGGATAATATGTCCTGATATAGGGGTCTCTTTGACTGTGAGACTTCAGCCTTATCCCTAAAAGAATAGGATTATTTGTGTGCATTGTGGTGATGTTTTTATCAATTTACTCTCGATTTTATGATGCGGTTTCCTTGAAAAGTGCCTCAATCCCAACTGTGCCTCAGACATTTAATGACCTTGAAGTCAGCTAACTCAGAACCATTGCCTTGAAGGTCTGCCTTAATCTGGATGCTAACCAGCTTTGACACTCTCCAGTGATGTCAAAGGCAGCTCACGCTGAGCAGGGTCCTCCCTGGTCCTTGTGCTCCTTCCTGACCATCAGGGTTTGACAGCTCAGCAGCCTCCCTGCTCCAGTGTGAGGAAGCCTGAGGCCCGCTGTTCATCGTTCCTTTTGCAGACTCATGTAAGCCCAACCTGCCATCCCAACATGGCATCGGTCGGATCATGTGTCAGCTCTACCGTAAACCCTTTCTTTTTAAAGTAGGGGTTATTTTATTGATTTCAAACCAAGACCTTGCCAGGGCCTTCTGTGGGAAATTTCGCAGGGATGGTTCTCCCCTCTGTCCTCTGAAGAGTGGCTTTATTCTACCCCAGCTGCTGCTCTTTAATAAGATGTTGCGGTCCCCTGTACCAAATTATTCACTCCAAGAAGAGTCCGTGCTTTTGAAGGAGCTAAAGATCTCATGCATCTCATGCATAGTGTTTCTATGTAGAAAGACGTACCACGTTGGGAGAAAGGGATTCAGAGAGTGTCTAGACTTGGATGCTCAAAGTCCTGAGCAGAGGAGATGCCATTAGGGTCGGTTTCAGGGTTGGTGCTGCATATGACGGCAGAGAGGAGAGAAAGGAAGTCGAGACCACAGGGAGAATGCTGATAAAACATGCACCAAGCAAGGATGGAACTTCCTGCTCCGTGGTAGCACAGGGGTGAGGATTGACTGACAGGGAGAGGAGCGATAACTTTAATTAAATCTAGAAACAAGTAGATGCATCGCAGGATCAGGAAGGCAAAGACCTAGAAGACGAACCATTCCAGAGGCTAAAAATAATAGTGTTTGGAGAACTGCAAACAGTTGGGCCACAGGTGAGAGCCAGTGGGCCTCTATCAAGGTGCTTTGCACAAGGGAGGTCAGCTCTTGGGGAGCGCTGTTGGCCACCTGAAGGACTGCTTTGCCTCATTCAGAGAATTGTAACATAGATTGGTTGGATGATATCAAATCAACGCCCTGTGTTGGTCTATAGGTGCTCTTCTGACTTTCAGTTCTTCAGAGGAGAAACTTGTTCTAGATGTGGTTAACCGTCTTTGAAACTAGCTGTGGGTCTCTTTCTAAAGACAGCACAGCATGACAATATTCATCAGACCTCTGTGATGCTGACAGCTCTCTGGGACTCATCACCACAGCGCTGTAGCTGTTGTGGCTTCCTGTGAGCTTGGCTGTTCTAACTTGGAAGTTAGGAGTCCCCAGCCTTGGTGCCTAGTCCCAGTAGTACTGTTCCCCTCTGTCACTGTGGAAGCTAAATTTTCAGATGCTCTTGGGGATGATGAGTTGAAAGTCATAATTCCTATTTCCCTTCCCCATCGCTGGGTGTTGGCTCTACACATTGACCACACCCAGCTGGCAATGGCAGTCACAGACAATTGATGTTGTTGTTGTTTTCAGTCCTGTTGATTGGCCCTAAAGCCTTGTGCATGCAGGACTAGTACTCTACCACTAAGCCCTATTCTCAGCCCAAAATGCAAAATGTTTTAAGAACTGGAAAAAAAAGTCTCTTAAGTTTCTTAAATTCTGAGATTTACTTGTCCCCTCCATCCAGGCTGGTCTCTACTCCTGCATGAATCTGCCACTCACAAAGCCCTTATCGAGTACTTTTCATAGAAAGAAAACTGAATTGTCCAACATTTCCATTCATAATAGGACATAATAGGCAGTGTTTTAAAGAAATAATTAGTCACTAGAATTCGATCTTCAAAGCGTTTCTGCTGTCTATCTGTTTTCGTCGGTCTGGTTTTAGCATGTTATAACATTGATCCAGGCATTAATCTTTACATGGTTGGAACAGAAAACTAACACACTCATCACAGCTCGGTCTTTTGAAATTATGTTTTTTTTCTTCTTTCAGGGTCGTCATGTCAAAACAGGACAGCTTGCAGCCATTAAGGTTATGGACGTCACAGGGGTAAGGCATTTTTTTTTTAATCACGTCATCTCATTAGCTATAGAGTTGTAGCAAAGATGTGAGTGACAGGAAAAAATATTTGCCAGAAAAGCGATCTTTCTAAATATTTCAGAACCTTAAGCATTTGTGATTCATGTGCAGAAATAAGAACTGCAATAGCCAACTGAGCAGGCCAAGAATAAATCACTCCGATTAAATTCAGTACTACTCACTGCCTCAGGCGGTTAGACAAATGTTGCGTGCCAATAATTTACAGAAACATAACCACGGACATTTGCATTTGAAGGAGAAGCAAGGATTCCAAAGTGTTAGAAGTATACCACTGAGATTACAAAGAAGAGATGGGGCTTTACTGTTTGCCTAAAGGGAAGATCTTGGATAGTTGTAAAATTCTCATACTACATTTAAAAATGAACATTTTCTGAAATAAAATATTTTTGACCAAGTAATCGCCCACACATTCCTATTTATTAGAGAGCAATTCTAACCCAAACTTGTGTGTGGATGATCAAAGCGATCGGATATTCCTTTAGTCTTTGCACTAAACACAATCTATTGCTTTTCATTTTTTTGCTTGGTCTAATTTAAAATATTTTAATAACTTTTCAAGATTATAGAATGGAAGTCAGATTTTAAAGGATTCATTGAACATCAAAAACATGTTAATAATATTCTCTTGTCCTGGGAACTCTTCTATGATATCTCTCTTTTTATGTTGTACATAAAAGCTAAAAGACAAAAGTCTCCATTTGGTCAGAAGTAAAATACTGAATATAAGCAGTCATCAGTGAATGAGTCACACAGAGATACCAATAACCAAGAAACAGATTTTAGAGAGAGAGAGAAAGGGTACACAGTTTGTCTGCATGTTAGCTGTAATGTCACAGGAGTCTGTTAACTCCAGTAATTATGAGTGTTGTAAGGCTCTCCAGAAAACCTATCACAGTCTGTAAATATCACACATAGTATCAATTGTTTGCTTATTCCTTCTTCATTATTGATCTACTTTGCCCTCTAAATTATACTTTACAGTATAATAATTAATTATATATATTATAGTATAATAATTAATTATGATTAATAATAGGAAAATCTTGTTCTTGTATTTATTACCAGTGGAGTGACACCCTAAAATGTTTACTACTGGATGTGTGGTTTTGTGTTTCTTTTTACTGTCTTTGGTACACTCAGTTTAGGTGTTGCGAACTAATTCAACTATTTGTCCTCAATTGTTGATTACATCACCTGGCATTGACGAAGAAATGCAATGGATTATTTCAATTAGCGATATGCTCTGCCACTTGAAACAGAGGATTAAGTGTGGTCAAAGGTGTCTTCTTTTTCATCATGTTGAAAAGAGTCATGAGGCTCACAATTATGGTGGCTAGTGTTAATTGTAAAGCTGATAACAATCTAGAATCTCTGAAGAGACAGGCCTCTGAGCATGCCTCTGGGGATTGTCTTGATTGTGTTAGCTGAGATGAGAAGATCTGCCCACTCGGGGTGGCACCATTCCCCTGGCTGGGATCCTAGACTATGAAATAAAGAGAACTGAGCAGCAGCGTGAATTCATGACTTTCTGGCCCTTATTCTGGGCATCATGTGACCAGCTGCTTCACACTTCTGCCTCCTTTACTTTCCTGCCTTGGGCTGAACCATTGAACAGTGACCTCAACTAAAGCCCCCTCCCATAATTGCTTTTATCAAAGCAGCTGAGAGAGAAAGGAAGACAATAGTGTGGGGTGTTGGACAGCCGTGTGCCCACACAGGGTGGTTTATCCTTCTGGTCTGTCACTTTAACTCACAGCCTCCCTGCCTGTGAGAGTCTCCATGGACTTTATCCATTAGTAAAATATGCGGTGGCATTCTTCTTGAATGCCTAGCAATGTGTCTAGTTGAAAATACAGGTTCTGTGGAATGGGGCCCACAAGGCCTTACCCCGGACTGAGAATGCACAGCTGTGGCTTCTGGGGGAAGGGAGAGGGAGTTTCCTTGCGGAATGTGCCTCCTGGTAGGTCAGCTGCACATCTGGAGGATGGCTCCACATGCAGGGGTACCCGGACAGCACAAATTACAAAGAGGACACAGAAGTAGGGGTAGGGATGGGGGAGGGAATATGGGAGGAGTTAAAAGAGAAATTGGGGAAAATATAATCAAAATGTGTTGTATAAAATTTTCAATAAATTAACTTCTTTATTTTTTAAACGAAGAAAAAAATAAAGGTCCTAAAGGGGTCCAGAAGAAATAGGAGGGAGGATGTGTAGGCTGTATAAAATCTAAATACAGTGTAAACCTACAAGAAATCACCAGAAAAGAAAGAAAATATAGCTCCTATAAGTCAGAAGTGAAGGAGTGCATATTGGAATAGTGAATTAGCAGGATATGACACAAAAATCAAAATCTGGTATAGTAAGCCTCTAATAATAGAGGCTATATATTTATAAATAAATATAAGCTTATAATATATACATAAGCCTTTTACAAAGCCCCACTACAAAATGAGATATATTTTGTTTAGCGGACCTGCTGTTGTCCTTTGATTGAGTCACCTTTCTGCACACTAAGATGCTCTTTGTGTCTCAGTGACCAATGGCTGTCATGAGACTGAGGTGACCGCACTGTGGATTAGGTTCTGTTGTGTGGCCGCTGAGTTTCACTGACATCATGGACAGGAACGCATAAAGTTGCTTACTGGCGTGAAAGTGGGACTTGGGGACAATGACCACCACTCTCCTAGTTCTTGCCTTTCCTGGGGAGGTTTTAAATTATTCCAGGAACCACAGTTAGTGCTGCTGGGCCACCTTGCTTACAATAAAAGAAAATTGTCATTCAGTTATATAGCCTGGCATATGTACTTTCAGGCCATGGAATATCAGTAAGCTTTTTTCAGCTGGGTTTCTGTTGGCAAGTAAGCCCTTTGAAAAATTATTTGCTGCTAGACAGAGACTGCCATTCTGCATGTGTTGGGGTGCCAGCCCATTTCATACCACAGGCGTTTCATGGTATATGAGCTCGGTTCTCCTGGAGAACCCATTTTCAGAAGAGCTGGCTGCGTTTCTGTGATTTAGTCACAGCATTGACTCTTATTTAACCACTGACCCTCAACAAAGGCAGATGTGCTGTACAGCAGGAAATGGGTTCATTATTGCCCTGCTGTCTGAGGCAGGATCCAGTGAGCCTCGCATCGTGTCCCTGCCAGTCACAGTCAACGACAGCTCTTCCTCTGGTAAACTCTGGTATTCGCTTTAAGAGGCAGTTGATTCCATTTCGCCACGCCGTCTTCTGTGTATTATGGAGTCCAGTGCAAACACTCCTCAACAATTATTTGAATTGTGTTCATTATGACTGTTCTGTTCAAAGCTGGGATGAGTTCGCGAAGGTCATCTTTGTTGATTGTGTTCTGTGACCTTCTGCGAAGTGACTGCAGTTTATTGCAATGAAATTGATGAGGACACAAGCTTGAAATTAATTTTCAAATTTTTGATTTTATTTTATATTGCTTCCACTTTTAGAAAAGAGTCCCAGAGTAGACCAAATGCAGAGCCCACACTCTTCCAGTTTTAGCGCTTAAACGCCTCAAAATTTGCCAGAGTGGGTTCAAAATTGCTGCTTACACTCTCTTGGTCTTCAGAGTCCTTTTAGGTTGCCTAAATCATTATGAAAATTTTCCCATTGTGAGAATTCCTTCACCGCTTCATCTGAATCTCCAATTTTCCCTGAAAGAACTGGGAGGACCTAGCCCCATCTGAGCAGCCAGCGTGAGTGGCCCCTCAGTAGCTCTGTGGTGGCCACCATGCATGCAGATTCCCAGGCCTGTTGTAGAATCCTCTCTGGCTCTCCCCTTTAACAAGCTCCTTAAGAGACACACTGGGGCAGGAGCGACAGCTCAGCAGTTAGGAGTAGAGAGTGCTCTTCCAGAGCACCCAAATGTGTTCCTGTGTTCACACTGTGGGCAATGCACAGCTGCCTAGAACATCAGTTCCAGGTGGGCTCCTGCCACTCACATACTCTACCTACATGTAGACACACATGCGTGCTTGTCATTAACAAGAATAGAAATAACTCTTTTCAAAAGAGAGAAAGACGCCACACTACCAAAGATGATGATGGGCTTTCCTTCCCTGGGATTTTGTAGATACTTTTTCTCTGGCCACCAGTGTGATGAGGCTGGGGGTCCTTGATTATAAATGTTCCCCATCTAAAGTGAAGGCTATTGGTGTAGATTAATCCCTTTATGGCAACAGCCTAAATTAAATCTAAGACATACTGACATAAGAACAATTTCTAAGCTTTCACCTTTATACTGACCAATCATGGTTGCAGTAACCAAAGCATTTTGAGTTATATAGTACTATCCTCATTCACACTAAAGGAAGCTGAAAGGTGAATTTACTAGCTTGTATACATTAAACACACACACACACACTCACAAAACTCAGCTAGGTTTAGAAATCCATATGGTATGATTCAAGGTCTGTCTCTGGATTCTGTCTACTTTCTGCTTTAATTTCCTCATTAAGTGAGACTCCATAGCAAAAAGCCAGAGTGAATATGTACAGCCTTTTGGGTCAAGGCTCTCGGCCTCTGGTTCTTCTCAGTAAAACCTGGGCTGGATACCTGGCTTTGAAAGTAAGACAGGGAAGGCGGATTCCTCAAAGGGAAGTCCTCCAGAGGATATTGTTACTACATTCATTTGACATATAAGGAATTGAAACTGTAAAACTTAAGTCAGTTACCCAAACTCAACAGATAATAAATGGCAGAGGGGGCCGGGCGGTGGTGGCGCACGCCTTTAATCCCAGCACTCGGGAGGCAGAGGCAGGCGGATCTCTGTGAGTTCGAGGCCAGCCTGGTCTAGAAGAGCTAGTTCCAGGACAGGAACCAAAAAGCTACAGAGAAACCCGGTCTCGAAAAAATCCAAAAAAAACAAAATATAAATAAATGAATAAATAAATAAATAAATGGCAGAGGGGAAATTTGAATACAGGGCTTGGGGTGTACCCATTTCTAATGCCTATCTTATAGAATAGGAAGTGGAAAGGTAGCAGGGCATTTCATTCAGACTCAGGAGTTTCCTCCCTTAGTGGGTGTATAGATGTCTCAAGCTTGGCTTGAGGCTTAGGTATGTAATGTGAAGTTCATGACACATGCGACGTCCTTGAACTTGAGTTTAGGCAGTCTTGGTGAGAACTTCCTGAACGAGGCAGGTTAAATGAGCACGAAAAGCATTTCAGAGTTTACACGGGAATTTTGTACTTGTATGTGGGACAGTAACCTGCCCCATGAGCTAACATGCTGTGCTCAAGTTAGTCAGTATGTGTGACTGTCTTGTGCTTAGCCCTAGCTCCATCACCTGAGTTGCTGGGTTGCTAGTCTCATTGTATATGAAAGTATCCCTCTTTCCAAAGTTGAGCACAACAGTGAGATCCTAGAAAGATAGCAGGGCCGCATTCCAGAAATTGAACACCGAGACCAGCCACTCATGCGAGAAAGGATGAATTGCTGTATTCGGTGTCTATACTGAGTGACCTTCCAAATCTTAATATTTCTCCACCTTCAAAAGACTCAACACTTCAGCAGTAACTTCAGTCAAAGGGCCAACTCGCTTTGAAGAAGCATGTAAAATATCGAGGGAGAATTCAAGAGAAAACTAGGTGGGTGAATAGGAAATGCCCCTTGATAAAATGACAGTTCTGAGAGTCACAGTAGGAGAAGGTCTTGGTTAGAAAAGAAAAGGAATTCAGAAGGGCACTCCTGTATATGGAACCACCTGCAAACCTAGAAATCCCCTTCTAAGGCTCCCCTGCAATAGAGATTCCTGGGAACCTCCTTTATAGGGTAGTTGAGGTAGATGTCTTTAGTAGGCAGAATAGTTCAATAAAGTACATCTTGAAAACTTTCAAAAGTGAAAAGATGGATAAATTCCTCTTTGTCTCCATTGTGTGCTTTCCCTTCGAGAATGTGTCCCATGATGTGACTTTGGGCTCGCACTGCAGCACCAACATGGGACGTTTCTTTACAAAGAAAGCTGAGCTGCCCACCACTCCATGCATCCGCCCTCATGACTGGTACAGACACCACCGTTGGTGGCTTGTGCGTGGCCGGATCTCTGCACACATTCTTCCGTGTTGAGTGCATGGCTTATATTCGGGGCTTGCCACGTGTACGTGCACACATGGTGGAAATAGCTTATAACAAAAAGAGAGTGAGGCAAAGTGACGGGGGGGGGCGAGCATGCAGTCAGCCCTTGAGTCTAACACCTCCAAACTAAAAAAGAAAACAAACTCATTTTTAAAAACATTTCCCACGATGATTTGTGTTTGACGGTGCCTTTCATTTGTGGACATCCAAGCAGTTGATCAAAATTCCAGTTCTTTCTCTTAACTCTGTAATGGTATTCACAAGTGTGCAGATGAGAAAATTGGTATATGGAAACTTCAAGTTATGAGCCCGTGATCAGAACTGTTCAGATCCAGGGTTCAGGAAAGTTCCTCACAGTAAATGTGTGACTTTTATAGCTTCATGCCCCACCCCTGAGCTGCCAACACTCCACTGACTCCTATTCTGCCCCTCATCTTATCCAGGCTCTCAAGTGTGTGGCGCTGTGAGTTCTTCATATGTAATTTCTTCAGCAGTGCTTTGCCTGTTTTCTTTTCTCCTTTTTTATTTTTTTTTAATTTTTGGTTTTTCAAGACAGGGTTTCTCTATGTAACAGCCCTAGTTGTTCTGAAACTAGCTCTTGTAGACCAAGCTGTCCTCGAACTCATGAAGATCCGTCTGCCTCTGCCTCCCAAATACTGGGACTAAAGGTGTGCACCACCACCACCAGTCATGTTTTCCTAATGACTTGAATCTTTTGTGTTTCTCTTTATGAAGGTCCCCTCTCACTTAAAACCTACGGACTGGAAAGAGTTCTCCAGTTGGTGATAGGAACCACGTGCTGCCCCTCACTATAGCCAATCATAGATTGCTAGTGCAGAGCCTGGCGTGTGGTGGGTTCTCCCTAAAATAACACATAGGCGCAAATAGAAGCGACCAGAGCAGAAAACTGGACCAGAGTGAAATCCAAGTTGTAGGTCACAAAAACATTGGTAGCTACTTTTCCTGACAACCAGAACCAAGCGGAGAAAACGATCAATGGCTGTGCTCCCACGGGTGGAAAAGGTCACTCACTTGTACGCCTGTGGCTGTTGGCTGAACTGCGGGTCTAAGATACAAGGCATCTCATTTCCAGTGGACGTCAGTCATCGCAAGGGCCGAAAGAGAGACCTATGGGAAGAGAAAACCATACAAACGGTCAATCTTGCCTGATCAGACATCTCTTAGCTGAGATATTTTAGGACGTGCTGGGCCTATTGCTTGTCTTCTCTATGCTACACCACCAACTGTAAATAATACAGCTCCTTTCATGTAGTTAGGCTGAGAATCAAACCTACTCATGTGCAAAGTGCTTTCTATGTAGAGCGTGGTGGCATTTCTGTGTCTCTTCCAGACAGATATGTATCTTTTTCTCCATAGCACAATGACCCTCTTAGGAAGCAATATACAACACCCCATCTTCATAAAGGCCTTGGAAAACATGAATTTTTTTTTTTCTGTGAGAAAATGACTCCATTCCCAATCACATATACCATGCTTTCTCACCCTCTCCATCAGTGACATCACCACCATTTGATCTTTGAACTTAGCTCAAACGTGTGTTTCTTGGTGCCCTGAGAGCAGCTTCCACACAGCCTCGGGAAGGCGTTCGTGTGTGCTTCTTGTGCTTTCTCTTTGTTTATTTTTGTTATATTTTTTTTGAAATTCTGGGTTTTGCCTGTTTGATTTCTGAAGAGAGATAAAGAAGGCATGGGACTGGAAGAATGAGGAGGTAGGAAGGATCTGGGAGGAGAGGAGGGAGTGAAAACCATATCAGAATATATTATATGAAAATTTTATTCTGATATAAACAAATAAAAGCAAGCCTCGAACTACTTATTATGCATTAATTAAAATTGTACACTAAAAAAATGCCAGTCTCCGGTTTGGCTTGCTAGGTAGCGTCACTTGTACACTGAATACTGTTCTGTATGAAGACTTTATTGAAGTTTTCAAGCAAACACTTTAAAAACAACTTTGGCTATTTGCAGCTATTTTAGAAAATGTAAATTTTCCTTCTATATTTGGATAGGAAACAAATCAAAAAGATAGTAACACACAAAAGGCAATGGGACTTTAAATTTCAAAAGTTTGAATTTTACATTTCTTTGTTGTCATTGTTGTTGAGATAATTTTTTTTCATATGATATATTCTGATCATGGTTTCCTCTCTCCCTACGCCTCCCAGAACCCCCACCTCCCTACCCGCCCAACTCCTTACTGTCTTTCTCTCATTTTAGGGAACAAACAAGCAAATAAAAAGGAAACAAAATATAATTCAATAAAAATAAATTACTATTATTATTAAAAATAAGAATTCAATAAAATAAAAATATTAGCAAAGAGAAAGCATAATATATACCGGCACGCACCCAATAAAAAACATAAAGTCAGAAACCATAATAGATAAACAAAAGAACAGTAGATGAAAAATTGCCCAAGCAGTGTGAGAAATACGCCTACAAAAACGCCACTGAATCCGTTTTGTGCTGCCATCTACTGCTGGCCAAGGGGCCTGTCCTTGAGTGTGGTTTATAGATCCAGTGAGACTCCATTGGGGAAAACTAAGTTTTCCTTTGCAAGTCAGTTGGAGATAGTTCTTGGTTAAGGATGGAAGCCCATGTCTACCTCTCTTACTCAGCAATGGGGCCTCGTCTGGCTTGAACCTGTGTATGCCATGGAACGCTACCAGTCTCTGTGAATTTCTATGTACATCAGTCCTATGTCTGGAAGGCCCTGCCAGCAGTGACTGGAAGACACTCTTTCCTTGATGTCGTCCACCCTAGCTTAGATGTTTTTTACGATCTTTCTACCTATTCTTCCACACAACTCCTCGAGCCCCGAGGGAAGGCATTTAGGGCTGAGTGTTCCAAGGTCTCTCTCTGCACATTGTGCAGTTGTGGGTCTCTGTATTAGTCTCATCCACTGGAGTAGGAAGCTTCTCTGATGATGGCTGAGCGGGACACTGATCTGTGGCTGTAGCAGAATGTTGTTAGGAGTCTCAGTATTTGCTATGTTCTTTAAGCAGACAGCAGTATTTAGTTTTCCCCTAGGTCCATCTAGTCTTAGGTTCCCGGCTACCCAACTGATGTTAGGCAAGGGTTCCATCTCCTGAAGTAGGGCTTAAATCCAGATAGTGGTTGGTTACTCCCACAAAATTTGTACCACTCTGGCTCAGGTGTATCACACAGGGAGGCCAACATGGTAGAGGCAGGTTCTGTAGCTAAATTAGTGGTAACCTTTCTTCTCTGGTAGCAGGGTACATTTCAGTGTTACGAACACTTGTCAGCATGGGTGAAGACTCTAGGCACAGGTTTGACTTTGCAGAGTTCAGTAAGATATATAAACATTGTCTTTAGCAATAGGCCCTTACTAGCATTTAGTAGAGAGTAACCAATAGCCTCGGTGCTAGCATGAATTGTTTGGGGCTTTCCATGTGGCCCTTTTGTCCAATGACTCAACTAGATACACCTCATTTCTGGCACTGGCTGCTTTGCTTGGTGGTGAGAGACTTCTAGTTGGGGCATTGTCTTCTCTATTTGTCAGCTCCGCTTAAATTTTGCATTTTTCCACTTTATTAAAAATAGATTCTTTTCCTATACAACATATTCTGAATATAGTTTTCCCTTCCTCTACTTTTCCAAGTTCTGTCCACTTCTTCTCCCACCCACATCCACTCTTTCTCTGTCTCTTATTAGAAAAGAATACGCTTCTAAGAGGTAACAATAAAACATAACAAAATAAAACATAATAAGGTAAAACAAAACCATCACATCAAAGTGAGACAAGGTAAATTAACAAAAGGGAAAGGGCCCCAAGGGAAGGCTCAAGAATGAGAGATCCAGTCGTTCACACACTCAGGAATTCCATAAAAACACTGAACTGAAAGCTATAAATATATATATGCAGAGAACCTGGTGTAGACCCATGCTGGTCCTGTGCCTGCCGCTTCAGTCTCTGTGGGTTCATCTGAGCTTTGCTCAGGTGACTAAGCAGGCCTCTTTCTCCTGCTGTCCTCCATCTCTCTGCCTCTTATACTCTTTCTTTGCACCTCCTCTTTAAGGAGTTCCCTAAGCTCTGAGAATTGTGACTTGACAGAGACATCCCATTTAGACTTGAGTGTTTCAAGCTCTCTCTCTCCATTCTGTCTCACTGTGGGTCTCTATATTCGTTCCCATCTGTTGCAGGAGGAAGCGTCTCTGATGATGACTGAATGAGGCACTGATCTATGAGTAGAGTAGGATATCATTATGACTCATTTTATTGTTACTTTTTAAAAGTAGTGTTTGGCTTATGCTAGGTCTTCTGTCTATCTAGTGTCTGGTTTTGGTTACCCATGCAGTGTTGGGTATGGGTTCCATCACATGGAGGTGGGCCTTATGTCAAATCAGACATTGACTTTATGCTACCATTGCCCCAGCATATTTTGCAGGCTGGATAGATTGTAGATCAAAAGTTTTGTGGCTGGGTTGGTGTTTACATTTCTCTTTTAGTAGCCTACAGAGTACCATCCTACACCAAAGGAACTTGGACATAGGATTGAAGGCTCTGTGTAGGCACCACCTTGACTTTTCCTGTTCAGTGAGTTGTGTGGGTGTTGTCTTCAGCAATGGGGCCTTGCTGTCAGTTGGTGGAGAGCAACTTATTCTATCAGTCACAGCCTGGTTGTTTAGGAATTTATGCATCCATGTGACTTTAATTTCCCTATAGACTTGGTACAGTTTTATTCTTATTCCATGGTTTGAGAGTTAGACATTGGGCAAATTATTTATTTTAGAGCACAAGACTATTAGATATTTTATTGGCTTCAGTTTAAAACCTCCATCTAAAGATACTCCAGCAGCATTTCTCTCTGATAGAAATACACAATATCAAAATTCCCCCATCATTCCTTGTGATCTAAGTAAACAATTTTGTATGTTAACAAGCTCTTTTCACTGGGGGAGCAAAGTCAGGTTTTCTCAGCGAACTGAAGTATGTTTCTAAGCTTTTCCTCTTTGGTGCTTTGGTTTAGTCACTACCACAACTACCAATAATAAAAAAATGTTAACATGGCATAGATGTGCTCTGAGTATTAAAATAGTGCAATACAGCTCCTGGCACATAGCGAACATTACATAAATAACATAGCTGTGGCTACAGTTTAGACCCATAATCCTCTGCATGCTGTTGGAGAAGGCTCGCCTCGGGGTTCTGCCAAAGCACATTTCTTAATATCCCATTGGCCATACTAGTTACCTGCCGGGTTCAGCTTCAAGGAGAAGTTTAATGAACTCTTGCTTGTGGGGAGGAGGAGCCAAATGTTATGTTCATTTCTTCTCAGTTTACCATGGTTACCAGACACTGAGTAGATCCCTCTGATAAGAGGCCACATGGTTTTTACATTAATAGGAAAGCTATGCTCAAGTAAGCATTCATCACTTCTGAAGCAGCTTCCATAGTTCCTGTTCACATCCATGCCTGGAGATAACTGACGCCAGGAGAGTTTAAATGCCATGCCTGAAGTTAACACAATGAATCAGGCTAGATTTTGAAGTCTTCTGTTTGAAGTGTTAGAGCTTTGTAAAGTACTGGACTCGGCTTGTTAGATTACCCTTTCCTTAAAGCGCAGACAACTTGGTGCTGTTAATCTATTTTCAGTATGATTCAGTAGCCATTAATTTTCCAGTGAGCTTGTCCCTTATGCTTATGGCTTAGGATGTAAGAATAGTTCATTTACACAGCAGAGCGTGTTCCTCCAATTGAAACCGTTGAGTCTAAGGCTGAGGAGACAGTTCAGTCAGTAGGGGGCTTATGTTGCAAGCATAAGACCCTGAGCTCATCCCCAGAACCCATAGTAGTGTGGTAGCGTGTGCTTGTAATACCAACGCTGGAAGGTAGAACTAGGTGGATTCTTTGGTTTTGCTGAATATCCAGCTTAGACTGTTTGCCACAGTCCAGGTCAGTGAGACATCTTATATGAAGAACAAAAGGTGGGTGGAGTCTGTGGAATGGGACCTAAGGGTGTCCTCTGACCTCCACACAGACACAAATGTGTGCACTGGCACACACAAAACAAAGAGCAAAAACATCAGCCTTGTTGCATCTAGCTTTTGCCTCAATTGCTCTTTATCTCTTGAGGAGTCTTGTGCCTCCCTGCTCCCCCTGGGACACACTACACTGTGAGGCTGAAATGCTTGCAGTGGAGCTGTATGAGCTCCTGTTGTCAGTTGTAGCCTGGAAGCTGTAATGAGTGACATGCTCGCTTAGAAGACCATCGACGGTTGAGATCAAGGTTATGTGTTTGGACTACATACTGGTTATAGGTCCAGAGCCCCACAATTGTGTTTGGAAACAATGCAAATTAAACTTCAAATTCAAGTGACTGCTGCTCCTGCTGAATGAGCCTTGTTCCCTATTGGTTTTGCTGTCATTGATGCGAGGACTAGCCACCATGTTTATTTTGTGTCTCACCTTGTAACCTTCAAATATCTTATTTAGGTAGCACAAAAACTCAACTTGTAATATCTGCATTTCATTGTAGTTGTGAAAACCCAGTTCTAAAACAGTAAGTTACTGTTCTGAAATCTGTGGCTCAAAAAGGGTTGATTCCACACTTAGCATGTACACTAACTACCCTATCTCACTGTTCCAGCCTCAAACTCAGTATTAATGCTTTCTTCATGGCCACGATCAGCTCAGTTTACCTTTACATAGTGATGCAGCCCTTGTCCTCACCTTCCATTCTCTTATTTGAGAATTAATTACATACTGAATGACACTGGGGCTTCACTGTTCTTAATGGCACACTCAGCCCTCTTCAGGCATATCCATCACGCATGCTCTTGTCGAGAACCCAGAGGCAGGCTGCAAAGAGTTGTAGAGCCTGCCTGACTTCAAGTGCGGCCGCGAGTGAGTCTGCTGGGTGCAGCGGAAGTGATCTATGTCTTTCATTACCAGCATAATTCCCTTTTAATGGAAGTAGCCACCCGTACCCTCAGGATGGTTGTCCTCGTTATAATGAGGCTCCCCAAGTGGAATGAGGCTCACATCCTTCACAGAGAATAAGAAGAGCTCATTTCCACCACAGTGCAGTGAGCATGCCAGGACCCCCAAGAACTTGAGGGTCTTTAAGTCATTCTCTCTGTAGGCTGGCACTGAAGCAGTGGGGTCTTGGCAGCAGCTGCAGGGAGGAATACCTTGGTCAGCGATGCTTCATCTACTTCCTGCCTCAGCGACCAGCCCAGCTCCCCCCATTCTCACTGTTAGAGCCATGCACCTCCTTAGCTCAGCACCCCAACTCTTGATCTATTTTGAGATTTCCCAGGTTTTTTTTTATTTAATTAAGCTACATGATGCATGTGCTTTTGTTCTAAGCTTACAATTTTCTAGTTTTTTTTTCCTCCCAGAGAACTTGTTTTGTTTGTTGTTTTGTTTTGTTCCGGTGTGGTTGGGCAATGCTCACCTTCATCACTCCACTCCTTCTATTGTCATCTGCTCAGTTGGCCAACCCTCCTGCTGCTCCTAGTGCCGGTCCTCCCACAGGCATTTGTTTCTGCAGCCACACATAAATAGGACTTCTGATTGGTACAGGGGATGAAATACTGAACAAATACAGGCAAGATTTCTGTGGTGATAAGGGATGGGTAGAAGTTGAAAAGCTGATTGGGTGTTACAAGGGTCATATAATCTAGGTGGCTAGTACCAAGGCAGGCAGATCAGGAAGCTCTTCTGGGCAGAAACATTAGAGCTGATATCTGAAGCAGAAGAGAGTTAAGCATGGAATAGACACCAAAGTATCAGTACAATTATAGCACAGGGTCACACACACACACACACACACACACACACACACCTCATTCAGTGTGAAGAATAATATGCGAGGATGGCAGGACTTATGAGTGGGGCCCTGACGTGGCCTTGGGGCATCAAGGAAGACGTCCATCCTTGAAAGTAGAAATCAAGTTTCCTCGGTATTAACATGTTAAAGTTATGGGAAGAGAAGAAAAGAGCATGCACAGGAGGCTCTGAAAGAACCCTGTATTGTCCACATGTAGCGCAAGGTGCAAAGACACATGTCACGGTTGAGTCATGATAACATAACATCTTGCTCATGACCACCCTGTCTCAGTTGCCCTGGTACAGAAGCTTCCCACCAAGTTCAGAAAAGGAACACTGTTCTGCAGTGCAACTGGAGTGTGCACACACATAAAGTCAGATGTGGAGTGCACACACACATGAGGTCAGATTGCGGAGTGCACACACACATAAGGTCAGATTGTGAGTACACACGTGTGCCCTCCAGGATCTAGTTAGTAGACTCTAAGTGGAAACTGCACGACACTGTGTGTCAGGAAACTTTCTCTGTGGAGTCTTTTATGTCTGCACTGTGTTTCCCCCTCTTCTTTCATGTCGAGCTTCCTGAAGGTGAGGAGGACTCCTGCTTTGTGAACTCCTTCAGATCTTGAGAACTTGCCTTGCCTCCTCTCCCATCTGGCTTTCATTGGCTTCTGTCAAGGCACTTCAATAAAAGGAAACCTCAAAGGAACTGTGCCTAACGAAATGTAAATCTGAGATCATGTGTTTTCCCTTTCTTTGTCCTCGGCCTTCCCCAGGTGAATGTGATCAGCTTGAGGACCAGAGAGAGACGCTTCCCTCCAGCTGACTGCAGGTCTTATCTGGTAGCCTCTAGGTGAAGCGATGGACTTTCTTCTGTCCCTCCAGCTGATGACATGTTGTCTGCTAGCTATACAAAGAGACGACCCCACGGAGCCACCAATGAGTTATGTTGTAAACAGTTTCATTCTTAAACAAACAACATAATGATCCTCTTTAAACAGCTAAGGAGAAGACTGATAATACATCATTGCTGTCTATAGTGTTGAGTAGAATTCGCCAAGTAACTGGATGTTCACACCCACTATTTATTGTTGCAAAACAGGATGAAGAGGAGGAAATCAAACAAGAAATTAACATGTTGAAGAAATATTCTCATCATAGGAACATCGCAACATACTACGGTGCTTTCATCAAAAAGAACCCTCCGGGCATGGATGACCAGCTATGGGTACGTAGCACTATGCAGATGTGCATGCCTCTATCCCCTGGAGGACTTGATGGGGCGACCTGACATTTGATTTTCATAACACTGTATTTTCAAGGTTTTTCCCATATATATATATATATATATATATATATATATATATATATATATATGTATTACAGGGACGGTTAAGCCAGAGGTTAATATCTGTGGATGAGCACATGTATGTACAGGCATGGTGAAGTCAGAGGTCAATATCAAGTACCTTTCTCTGTTAGTGGTCACCTTGGGTCCTTCCTTCCTTCCTTCCTTCCTTCCTTTCTTTCTTTCTTTTTTCCTTTTAGACAAGGTGTCTCCCTGAAGCTTCTGCTGCCTGTTTTAGCTACACTGGCTGGCTAGGGAGCTTGTAGGATCCCCCTGACTACTCATTCACTACCCCAGGGCCGGGGTTAGCAGACAAAACCACTATGTGCCCAATCCTTTCCTGAGTTCAGGTCCTCCTTCTTGTACAGGAAGCACTGTATCCACAGAGCCTTGTTGCAATGCCCCTTCTTATCCATATGTGTATTGGCCATGCCCACAGCTACTTGCTCATTCCCTCTTCTCCTCACCTGTCGGCCATCTTTTATAGCATTGTCATATTTTAGGCACTGTGCCATCTACTGTCTACGAATCATATGACATTTTCCCCTTCACTGAGATAGGTCTCATCAGTCTCATCTCTTTCTCCGTTTTTTGTTTTCAGTTTCATTTCTGAAAGAATGCTAAGATTTGCAGGGAGGATAATCAGTTGTCTCGTGGTCTGTGTGGTGGACTTGAAACAAGCTCTGCCTGAACTCTGGGTGATTGAGGTGCTTTGCCCTTCCTGAACTCGCCCCCCACCCCGCTTCAGCAGTTTTGTGTCCCAGTCCTTTGAGAGAGCTCTGATTGTCTGACCCACCCGTGGCAACTGAGAGTTGTTGTCCCCGCAGTGTTCAGGGCAGATTGTCTTTTCCACCTTGTGGTCTCGGACACAGGAGCTTGTTAATCACTTGATCCTTCCCTGGGTACACTGCCATCTCGGTCGATGACATGAAAGGAATTTACCTCTTTTGCCAATCTTATGAATCAGCCTCAGTACAGCCCATTCAGTGGCAGGTGGACCAGTTGGTCTGCTTCTCTTCATCTCTTGGGTCTTTGCTGCTTTCATGTGATGCTGTTTGAAAATGAATGCCTTGCTCATCTTCCGGGGTTCTAGTTAGTGTCTAATACACAAAAGCCCCTGAGTGGTTGTCTACCAAACGCCAAGGACTGTGGTACACTGTGTGGCTCCGATGGGGAACATTTCATGGACATTTCTCCAGGCTCAGTCTTGATACAAGTTACTCTGCTGATGCATGTGACATTTGAAATCTAACCGAGATGGCAAAAATAAAAAAAAAAAAAGAGTATTCAGTATATATACGTACATGCTGACCAGAAAAGATATAATGATGTCAGCTCCAGCACTAACAAAGTTTTAGTCCATGTGATACTGAATATTCAGCATGTAAATGTGAAAAGAAGTTCAGGGAAAATTTCCCCATAGGGTCCATCTCCAAGTTTAGCATAAAGGTACACCATAAGGCAATTAAAGTATGATGGCGGTGATTTAATATACCACATGGTTCCTGTAAAAGTTACATTCAATTTAACTGCAGTCTCTACATGTAGAGTAATATGGACATGGAGGTTGGAAAATAAAGTAATAAGAGAAAATCAACGTCAATGCGCACTCGGATGAGACATGACAAGGAGATGAGCTAAATCAAACCTTGAGGGACTTGATTACATAGCTTTTAAAAATTATTACAAAAATAAAATGGAGATGTAAGTTACTAATTTAGGAAAAATATCCATTTCCTATATGATGGGCAGAGTATAACAGCCTTCAGATAGGAAGGGTTTGCAGCAATCAAATGGGGTAAAGTGGGAAACTACACTAGAAAGGCCAGTGAAGGCCAAGGCTGCAGCTACAACGTTAGGAATCAGTTACTAATAAAGATGCCTTTAAAAAAAGTTACTCCTGTGGATATTGTAAACACAGAGACCCAGAAGGAATTCAGTGCAATTTCCCTCCTACAAGATTAGCAGATAGTTTTCAGGACCTACTACTATTTCATAGGTACTATTCCTACCTACTACTTATGGAAATACACATTGCTGCCACTTAACCCAAGGACAGTTAGAATACACATAGAACACACACAGCTCTCTCTCTCTCTCTCTCTCTCTCTCTCTCTCTCTCTCACACACACACACACACACACACTCACAGAAAGAAAAATGTTTACACATATATAATGCATATGTTTTTATATACACGTATGCATATATATTCCAAGAGAAGTACCTAAGTTTTGAACCAGTATTTACTTAAGCGGAAATTTATTGAAGGGAAATACTTACATAGCTACATAAATAAATTAACCAATGAGGAATTTACTTAACTATACAGTTAATTAAACTACACATAAATTTATTCTTATGACTGGATGAACATTAACTATTGCAATAAGATTATAAAGTCTTAAAGGTCATAATAAAATACAATATTTTTCATTTTTGTAAAAAGAAAAAGTATATGCTTACACACATGCAGACTGGTTGCAATCTCTGAACTAAACACACAGTAATGATGAGGAAACATTTACTTTTGAGGGTCATTTCAGTCCTTTAATTTTTATATTTAATTTTAGAGATAGGGTCTTTCTTCATAGTTCTGGTTGCCCCAGACCTCACTGTGTAGACCAGGCTGGCCTTGAACTCACAGAGATCCACCTGCCGCAGACTCCCAATTGCTGGGATTAAAGGCGTATACTACCATATCCAGCTATTTTCTATTTTAAACTTCATTACTTAAAAAACAGAGAATTCAAAATAAGATTACAAATCCAAATCAGCCAGATCCCAAACTTTACAACTTAATGAACTTCCGTTCAATTAGAATACCCACCGGAGATGGGAGTTAAGGAGCTTGATATTGAATTTTATACTTTCTCTATTGAATACATTTTTTGCACATATCCACCTCCAAACCAAAGTATTAATGATAGAGGTAGAACTAGAAAAACAATTAGTTTTATATCCTTTTTCATATTTCATGGCCTTCATCTGCATTTACTTCTTCCTCATTCCCTAATACTTAGCCTTTCTCTTTCTGTTCTGCATGGTGTACTGGACCCGCGTGGCTTTTGTTTACATGTAGACGTATGTTACTGGCTAGCTTTCATATATGAGAGACAGCAGGCAGTATTTTCCTTTCTGAGATTGGATAGCTCATTTAGTAGTATACTTTCTAAGTCATCCAGTTTTTGAGACATTATTGTCTTCCATACTTGTTTCTCCTTGTGTTTCTCTCCCACCTAGCGTATGGTATGCACCTTTTCTGCTGTTCCTCTTTTACTGTCTCTCATGGGACCACCCCAGCTCCTCACAAAGGCAGACAGGACAAGGGTTGTGCCTTTTGTGTCTTTGTTTTCTCTTCAGCTTTTGGAAGGTACTTGGCAACATGAGTGGGAAAAGAATTTATTTGTTGGTGGGAACAGCATCACTGGTACAAACCTTGTCTTGGTGATGTCTGCGTGATGCTTCCTAAGGGCCTGAACGCTCAGAGACATATAAAGAGGTGACATGCACTAGAATATCTTCATGTCCCAAAGAACCCCAGCACTGTCCGGAATCCAGGGTTTAGTGCTGTCCTTTATTGCCATGAGCTACAACAGATGACTCCCAGATCATTGCCACACTCTGGGGTACACATCATTGCCACACTCTGGGGTACACATTGCCACACTCCTCTGGGGTACACATTGCCACACTCTGGGGTACACATCATTGTCATACTCTGGGGGTACACCTATACATCCTTGTAGTCTTTGCTACCCCAGAAAGAACCACTAATCCTCTCACAACCCCCATGTTTGTGAAGGAATCCACTGCCTTGTGCAAGATGAACAAGAACTGTTGTGACTTCCTCTACCAGTTCTACTGAGGTGGAACTGGCAAACTTCGATAGTATTGATGAGGGTGAGGAGCAACAAGGATGCTTGCCCTCTGGTGGGGTTGTTGGGCAGTGCAGCCATTGTGGAGAAGCTTTTGGAGGTATCACCCAACAGTTCAGTTCTGTGTATATCTGCCAGAAGTGAGATCGTTATGTCCAGGAGACATTCTCACACCCCTCTTCCTTTGCTGAAAGTGTTACACACAGTACGGGAAGAATGCTGGCAATTTTATGCAGTCTGTGGTCATACTCTGGGGGTACTACATCCTTGTAGTCTTTGCTACCCCAGAAAGAACCACTAATCCTCTCACAACCCCCATGTTTGTGAAGGAATCCACTGCCTTGTGCAAGATGAACAAGTTTATGCCAACTGGGCATAAACATGGAGCTCCTTTTGTTAGTCGGAATGTTCAGACTGTTGGTTTTCTTGGATTTGGGCAATGTTTTCCAGGTAGTCTCCTGAGGAAAGGAGAGGGGTCATCTAGCAGACTTAGCTCATTTCCTCTTTCCCTAAACCCTAGATTTTAATTTGATCTTTTCAAAACAGGTGCTGTTGATTGAACATGTATTGCATGCCAGGCATTGGACTGATTGTTGGAAACAATTCTTTTTCAAATTTGTATGTAATTCATAGATACAAAATTTACATTTCAAAAACATACTTTATCACTCTTTCAGGTTAATTTGCTTTTGCAGCTGGAAGGAAATTTCACTGTTATTCTCTTGCTGGGCTCCAGTGAAGCTAATTGACTTTTTGAACAAAAAGAGGTGTTGAGGAAACGGGGTATAGTGGGGGGAGGGGGATGGTAAAACATGTGTGACCTACATGAAAACTGAAAGAGTCTACAAGGGGTGAGAAGAGGCAAGGAGGGGTAGGCAGATATAGGGGAAAGGAGAGAGAAGAAGAGCCATAAAACAAACTGTGTTTGAAAATGTCATAATGAAACCTAATACTTTGTGTGCTAATTAATATATACCACATATTAAATACAATACATGATATAATGTAGTATATGCATATGTAATACTTTATCTGTGTTTGCATATGTAATACTTTATTTGTGTAGGTATGTGCATATATTATGCATTCTATGGGTATATGGGTGTGTGTGTGTGTGTGTGTGTGTGTGTGTGTTTCCAGAACATCTTCAGTTGATCTTAGGCTGGCTTTTGAGGAAAGCAGCAAACCTTTTTTTCTCATTTATAGTTTGACTGGAGGTTGCAGCTAGACTTTGGAATTGAGTTGCTTCTTGCTGGTCTCCTCCCAGACAATTGCTCTTCCCATGGAGATGACTGTGGTTTTTGAACCCCAAGAGTCTAGATGTATATATTTTTAATGACTTGTTCATCAATCATTCTTTCACTTAACTGTATGTACACATGCATACACACACAACATGTACATGGACACACATACACACAAAGACACATACTTACTCGTCGCAAGGTACATTTCTAAGTGCTTATGAAAATCAGTGAATAAAAGGGCTATACTTTAATGTAGCTTATATTCTTGCTGCAGATCACAAGCTATAAACAGAATGAATAAGACAGTTGCAGAAGATGATGGAAGTTCACAAGTGCCTGACATAACCAGGGGAAAGTTAGTGGGTGGGTTGAAGTCAAGGCTGCAGGATTCCATAGGATTAATTTTTAGAAAAACCCTTCCCATTTACATCTTGAAATCCTACCAAGACCACCACCACACATGATTATATTATATTAGGAGGTAAGGCTTATTTGTAGTGCTGTGAATCAAACCTGATACTTGCTAGGCCAGCTCTCTCCCACTGAGCATACTTCCAGCCTACAAGAGGTTAAGGTTTGGGGGGAAGTGATTAGGTCAAGCATAGAGCATTTATGAATGGCATTGGTGCCATTATAAAAGATAGCTAGTTAACTTTTTCATTCTCATCTGTAGAAATCAGGAGATTTCAGGTAAAGGCAAGAGAATCAGAAGCTCAGGGATATCCTTAGCTATAGAGTAAGTTTGAGGCCAGCCTAGACTTCAGGAGACCTCACACCTACCCGAAGAAGAGGAAAATTTTTAAGTAAGCAAAAACAGAAGTCAGCAGTTTACAAGCAGAAGATAACCCTTACCAGAGCCTGGCCATGCTGCCTCCAGAAATGGGAGGTATTTCTGCTGAGCAGGTGTTCTAGCCTGTGGTATGTAGTGCTTTGTTAGAGTAGTGTGAATTTAACATGTGTGGTGAGCAGAGCTGTCAGGGTAAGCCCTGCTATGGGTAACTGGAGGAAAGGCACTGCAGGACTTCCATTTCCTAGGAACAAGGATGAATCACTGTGAACGGGAGAAAGTAGAAGACAGAATACAGAACACAGAGCCCAGACCAGATCCTCCATGGTCTTGCTTGCCGTTGGCAAGACCTCAGCTTTTACTTCACCTGAAGGTGGGGAGCCTTTGGAGAGCTCTTGGCATAAATAGGATCTGATGCACAAAATGAAGCCATCACATTGGTTGCTGGGCTGAGAGCAGACTGGAGGGACTCAGGGGAGACGCTGGGGAGATGCTTAGGAGGTTGGTCTCTTTGGGTTTCTGTTGTTGGGATAAGCACTGCACTAAAAGCAGCTTTGGGGAAGAACAGGTTTATTTGGTTTACAGGTCCTGAAAGCAGGAATTGAAGCATAGGCCATGGAGGAAAACTAGTTACCAACTTGCTCCCAAGTTCACTTCCAATCCCTTTCTTATCAGCCCAGGTTGATCTGCCTAAGTGATGTCACTGCCCATGGCCACGTGGGTTCTCCTATGTCATTTGATAATAAAATAAACCACATTACAGACACTTCCGCAAGCCAGTCTGATGGAGGCTGCTCCTCAGCTGAGTTCCCTCTTCCCAATGTGTTGACAGCCATCATCAGCCGTCACAGGAAGCTAACCCCTTTCTTGAACTTGGTAAAGGGAGAAGGAATGACAGGTGTCTCAGGGTGACGGTGAGGGTGGCCTCATATCTGCTGGGTCCAGAAGTCCCATTGGTCTGATCACTCCACTTCCCATCTTTGACAGCGTCTCTGTCACTAAGGATGAGGTCAGGTTAAGAAAGTGTCCTAAGGCAAGAGTATAATTTATTTTTATAATTGCTTTTCTATGAGATAGAAATTCAAGAATTGGGGGTCAGCCTGGAGACAATAAGAAGCTAAAATTAGATCATAATAGTGATTGAAATTTGATTACAAAATAATAATAGTGCATAGATAAAGAACAATGGTTTACAAGATTTACTGCCTACTTACCAGTAAGCCAAGTTCTGTTACCATACCATAATGTTATGACAATGTTAACACTGCCATATTATTTAACTGAATATTTGTAGCCAATTTACAAATTAAAAATTATTAATTTCATTGTGTAAATTAAGAGACTGGGCTCAGAAATTTGTTCAAGTTCTCAAAGCTTATCAGTGATGAAGCCATTAAGTTAGCTTACTCTGGGGTATGTGAGGTCAGAGTCAGTGCTTCTGATATCAAAGGTTGGTGTTCTGGGTGGGGCTAGAGCTTTGTGTTTCCATAAGCTTATTTTGAGAGCTAGGCATGATGGTACTGGGAGGCAGAGGCAGGGGCATCTCTGTGATTTCCAGGCCAGTCAGGGCTACATAGTGAGACACTGTCTCAAAATAATAAATAAAAATTTGACTTTGCCGTGGATCTTTATTCCTCAATTTGTCTAGTATTCAAAAAGGGTAGTAAAAACCTCTCTGCTGTTAAAAAGGCTGCTATGAAGCCTAAGAAATACATGTGTAGAAAAGCACACTCAGCCTTTTGGGAGTGATTTATCAAATAATCGCAAAGGTCAAAGATAGTTGATTCTTCAGACTACTGACATTTTTGCAAGGATCATGGTTATATAAAGACGTGTTTTATAGAGACAAGACTGTGCAGCCAGGAGAAATACTTTCTAATATGTGTTACCTGAGATCAGCCTGATTGCATAAAATATTCCTCAAAAACTCCCTTCGGCCATGACTGGAGTTCAGAGGTCGGCAATATATGTCTCATCAGGTGACACTTGTGTTGGTGTAGGCTTCTGATTGAATTGTAATCTGTGCGAATTCTATCAGACCTATTGGAGAGATAAACTCTTGTTTGGTATCAGCTCCACAGAAGCACAACCACTTCTGATAATAGCCAAGTAATTCTCCTTTATCAACTGTTCGGGCCTGATCCGGAAATCAAAAAAGGGAGCTCTTTCAATAAAGATTCTCATCTCTGCAAAGCAGTGATGCTCGGACTCACAGCGTCGCCATCTCATCTCTCTACCGCATTCCTGGCCCGCCAGGCTCTCCGGGTTTGCTGGAAAACACTCAGATAACAGAGGGAGGGGACGGTGCTGTCTGCGAAGTGGACTGGTTTCTCAACCATAACAGCATGAAATCACGTATATTTTGCTGTCCTTTTGACACTGTCACAGCAGTCACAGACCGAGATACCCCATGAAAGGAAATAAGTTTGTAATTAACTTCTGGAATAAAGAATGGCTTAGTATAATGACAGATGATTTGTCTGAAACAGCAAAATTCGCCTCTCGCTACATTGCAGTGATGTGGTGTGGATTTATAGAGCAGAAAGTTAAGATGCTATGTTGTGGCGCGGGGGAGACGGCTCAGTGGGTAAGAATGCTTTCTGCAGAAGCAGTGAGGAACTGAGCTTGGAGCGCAGCACTAAAGCAAAGAAACAGGTATGCCCATGGGCTTGCCTATAACCTCAGGGCTATAAAAAAATATCCTGCAGAAGCTGAGATGGGAGCACCAGTGAGGCTTGCTGCTTGCCAGGCTAGATGAGGTTCAGTGAGAGACCCTATGTCAGGGAACAAGACAGTAGAAGGTGATAGAGCAGGCCACTTTCACCAGCACACAGGAAAATGCTCTCTTGCACACATGTGTGTACATCACAATTGCACACACATCACAATTGCGCACACATCACAACTGCACACACATCACAATTGCGCACACATCACAACTGCACACACATCACAATTGCACACACATCACAACTGCGCACACATCACAGCTGTGCACACATCACAATTGTGCACACATCACAATTGTGCACACATCACAATTGCGCACACATCACAACTGCACACACATCACAATTGCACACACATCACAATTGCGCACACATCACAATTGCGCACACATCACAATTGCGCACACATCACAACTGCGCACACATCACAATTGCGCACACATCACAATTGCGCACACATCACAATTGCACACACATCACAATTGCGCACACATCACAATTGCACACACATCACAATTGCACACACATCACAATTGCACACACATCACAACTGCACACACATCACAACTGCACACACATCACACTTGCACACACATCACAGCTGCACACACATCACAATTGCACACACATCACAATTGCGCACACATCACAGCTGTGCACACATCACAATTGTGCACACATCACAATTGCGCACACATCACAATTGCGCACACATCACAATTGTGCACACATCACAACTGCGCACACATCACAACTGCGCACACATCACAACTGCGCACACATCACAACTGCGCACACATCACAACTGCGCACACATCACAATTGCGCACACATCACAACTGCGCACACATCACAACTGCGCACACATCACAACTGCGCACACATCACAACTGCGCACACATCACAACTGCGCACACATCACAACTGCGCACACATCACAATTGCGCACACATCACAATTGCGCACACATCACAATTGCGCACACATCACAACTGCGCACACATCACAATTGCGCACACATCACAACTGCACACACATCACAACTGCACACACATCACAACTGCACACACATCACACTTGCGCACACATCACAACTGCACACACATCACAATTGCACACACATCACAATTGCGCACACATCACAGCTGTGCACACATCACAATTGCGCACACATCACAACTGCGCACACATCACAACTGCGCACACATCACAACTGCGCACACATCACAACTGCGCACACATCACAACTGCGCACACATCACAACTGCGCACACATCACAATTGCGCACACATCACAATTGCGCACACATCACAATTGCGCACACATCACAATTGCGCACACATCACAATTGCGCACACATCACAACTGCGCACACATCACAACTGCACACACATCACAACTGCACACACATCACACTTGCATACACATCACAACTGCACACACATCACAATTGCACACAAGTTATATTTATATATTTGAAGATCTTTCTAACGGTTGGGTGACTCCTGGTTTGTTTAGCCACAAATCTGGGTTCTAGCCTCCAGAGAGGCAGGGTTTCTAACATTTAGTTTCTATTTTGTAAAATCTTAGTTGGAACAGGTTGTGTGTTTGCAAACCAACAGCCTGGAGGCTAAATATATTTAGTTTGGTCCCCATAAGGTAGTGATGTTTTAATTAAGTCAATATTAGAAAAATTGAACAGATTCATATGGAAGTCTGGACTCCTTGAAAAGTTTTGACAATAATCAAATGGTCTAGAAATATTAGGCTGGAAATCCCAAATAGCAGGAGTCCGTGGAAGTAGAGTGTCAGTCGTCCAGAACCCACAAGGGTCGAGTCAGCCTGTGCCAGGGGCCCTGACTCTTGTCTTGGTGTACACTTAACTCTGTACCCTGCGTTCATTACCCACCCTGTGTGAGATAATCATAGAGTAAGATGTTGTAGTTATTGAATGAACGATGTCATATAATTACCCATACATAGGTTGGTCACAGTGCTGAAACCCAAATGTGCTATATTTTCAATTTATATTGCTACTGCATTGTAGCAGAAACCATGCCCAATTCAACTTGGGTTGTTTCAGTTTTTCAGTGTCCTGAAACAGGACATCTATAGCACACCCTCACACCCCATAGCTGAGAGAAGACTGTAGAAGAGGAGGTGGAAAGATAAGGAGCCAGAGTAGGGGAGGGGTGCTTTGACTGGTGTTCTGGACATTGCAAGGTTGTTGCGCCCTTGAACTCAGAGCAACTGTGGTTACCTACGTAAGACAAAGCTGGTCAAAACCCCAGCCCTAGTGCATGGGGCTTGTTAGTTGAAGAGCTTCTGCTAGAGAGAGTCAGTTTGCTTCAGGAAAATGGCCCCATGGTAGATTGTCTGCACTCCAGGGCATGATCCTACACTCGTGTGCCTATAGACAACTTGGATTGAACTCCATGCACTATGATAAAAGCTTGTAGTTGGGAAGGGAACATGGTAAGGAGGGGAGGAGAGGAGGACAGGAATTGGGGGCAGGTATTTTTGGGTTAAAGCTTCACCCCAGTCCCTGACATCCATATATCCAAAGAATCTGGAATGTTTGGATGGAAGTTTCATCCCAAACCTTATCTCCTGGGAATTGCCTCAGTACAGACTCCACCTCCAAGAACCCTGCCAAACAATGACCCCTCCCCAGAGATATTCAAGAACATGCCCACAGGGTATTTAAAATGCCCCCCAGAGAATAAACACGTGGTTTTCCAGTCTTCCTTCCTGGTCTCATCTCTGGGGGACTGGAAGGCTACCCAGGAGCTTTGGTGTCCATTAAACCTGGGCTTTTTCTAATTCGGTGTGATCACAATACATTTTAGACCTGTATGGAATTCTTAAAGAATGGAGGAAAACGTAGATTTCCTTGTGAGGTGGTGAGGATTATGCTCCCAAAGGTTCAGTCACCTGGAGCTGAGCCTTTGTAGTGGGTCATGAAATGTTCTCTTAGCTCTGAGTATCAAAACTGAAGCTTTCCCTTTTTAAAGAAACGGATTTTAATCCCTAGGCGTTGCTTCTGTGAGTAAAGGACTTCCTCCTGGTGGAGGCAGAAAGCCAGCAAGTGACTCTGGTGTAAGCGCAGTCGGAATGTGCGCCCAGTTTCACGTTGTGTTCAGCCCGAGAGCAGAGTCTGCAGAACCCTGTTTATGGACTGGGGGGACAAGACGTCTTGTCACTGACAAGACAGACACTCAATTTCTTTAGTTGTTTCAACGCATTTTGTTGAAACTGTTTACACTGCCTTTCACATTAACAGAAAAATGACTTCATGTATGCCGGACACTGAGTTAGGTCACTTCTGGTTCCCTTTTCAGATGAACTTTGACCTAGTTCCTATTCACAGCCTGCTTCTCGAGACCTTCCACTGCCCAGGTACTCCACTCCAACACTTAAAGTCTAGGTTGCTTTTTTATTTTCCTGTTTTGGGCTGGGAAGCACTAAGTGTGCTGAGTGTGCATATCTGTCCATCCGCACACACCAGTCTATATGAGAAGCCAGAGAACAGCAGGTGACTGTGTCAATCAGTTTCCCACGTTAATTTTTTTTTTAAAGATGAAGTCTCTCTCTAAACCCAGTGCTCATGGTTTTGACTAGGCTGCTTGGCTTGTGGTCTCCCACGATCCACCTATATAACTGTGCCCCTAGAACTTGGGTTATAGTCAATGATGCCTAGGGTTTACATGGGTGTTAGGTGTTTGAGCTCATGCCTTCTAGCTTGCCTAGCAAATGCTGTTCTTATAATCTGAAACATATCCTTAGCCTAACTTTCCCTACTTTTAGCCTATCTAAAATCTTACTCCTCTCATTCCTAACTTTTCACTTTGAGTTTTGAGATGTAGAATTATACATGGCTGTTATTTTATGTACATGTGTTTATGTACATCCAGGTATATGTTTGTGTGTGTAGAGTTTCTATGTGTATTTTGCGTGTGGGGGTTCATGTGGAGACCAGAAGACAATTTCAAATATTCTACAAGAGCTATCCACCTTACTTTTTGCAAAAAGACTTTCATTGGCCTAGAGCTTGCTAATCAGGCTACACTGGCTGACCAGCACGTTCAGTGATCTACCTCCTGTCTCCGTTTTCCCAGCACCCTCTGCCTGTATTTTTATGTGAGTTCCAGGGATCAAACTCAGTTCCTCGTGCTTGTGGGACAAGCACTTTAGTGGCTCAGTTGCTGTCCAGGCTACTTTTCTTCAGACTTTGAGGTTAATTCCTTTGTCTATGAATGTGATGACTCAGACTCACTAAGAAGAAAGGCCCAGGCGCTCTTGCAGTTCGCACCTACCTTGGGAAATGAATGGTGTCACCCTGACTCTGAGATTCCTGTCTGCTTGGACATGGATGACTGACCGCTCATGGGCTTGGCTTGAAGGCAGGCTTTGGTTGCTAAAAATACCAAGTTGTTTCGGATTATTCAACATGCTTTGTTACTCACAAAGTAAAAGGTTGTCCACAAGCCTTATGGACAAAGTTTGGGTACTTGGCATCCTTTTATCTTTTGGTAACTTATACTTTGTTTGAGAAGTCTCAAAATAAAATAATATCAAGGTTTTGGTTTTTGTGCCCCCCCCCCCAGTACATGCTCATTCCGAGGTGAACACACAAGGCCGTTAAGCTGATTTTGTATTTCTTCACAATGGCCTTTCATACTGTGAGATTTAAGCTACCCCTGGTGAGAGAAGCAGCTTTTTCTTAAGAAGCTGCTGACTTAGAGTTTGGTTCGCACCATCATAAATCATGCAGATGGGATCTTTGGCTATTCCCAACCACGCAAGATATAAATACCTCGTGGGCTCACTGAGGTTTCTAAACCTTCAAGGTCACTAGGCTAATTCTTTGTGGGGCTGGGAGTTCTTGGAAGTTGCTTCCTCTTCAGGAGAACTCATCTGCCTGACCCCATTCAAACCCCTTCTCTCTGACCTGCCCTTCACCATTAAAGAGACAGCATCTGGTCCTTGTCGTTTATTCTTGTGGGGACTGATGAGTGACACTTGAGAGGAATGGGTTCCTGTCCAGGTATTCTGGGTTAGCAACTACAATATTTAAATACCATCTTAAGGCCTTGTTCCTTGCTATAAGAACTTAAAGCCATTTAAGCAGTAAGTGAGTGAATTCTTTAGGGACAAGGGAACCATCTCAGAATTAACCTTAAATTCCCTGAGAAGTCACTGGGGTTGTAAGAAGGTGGCTGTGTTTCCTGATTCTCTACTAAGACCTGTGCTCTGTGCCTTGTGAAGACAGAAGTTGGGACTGGCTCTACCCTGCTGTCCCTCCTGGGAGGCAGAGACTGAAGCACAATCCTTAGCCATTGTGTGTGAGGAGGCACATGGATAACTCTGTGTGTGTGTGTGTGTGTGTGTGTGTGAGAGAGAGAGAGAGAGAGAGAGAGAGAGAGAGAGAGAGAGAGACAGACAGAGTTGTGTGTTCTGTGTGTGTACATTAGAGAGAGACAGAGAGAGTAAGAGAGAGAGAGAGAGCTGTGTGTGTTCTGTGCATGTACATTAGACACACACACAGAGAAAGAGAAAGAGAGAGAGAGCTGTGTGTATTCTATCTGTGTACATTAGACACACACACACACACACACACACACACAGAGAGAGAGAGAGAGAGAGAGAGAGAGATACGTTAGAACCATGGCTTCCCACGTGCTCCACCACCAAGTAATACCCCCACCCCAATACCACTAAAGGACAATATGGTGTTTCTCAACAGTATAAGACAACTGGAAAAAATCCCCACAATCGACCATGTAAGTTGTGAAATGTGTCAGGACTCAGTTCTTAGAAAACAGCTTTTTTTACTTAGACAGAAATAATTATCCAAGCAATCATTTTTTTATAATGTTCACATTATACCATGCTCTTTTTAGAATACATCCTCCAGGCCTCAAGTCCCCATCTGTCTAGGCACATTTCTCTCCCTACACTCAGTTTAGCCTCCTTTATTTCTTCCCAAGTGGTAGGGATATCCTTTTAGTCTCTAACCCAGTTGTTCAGATGATGTTGATGAGTCTTAACCCTCAGGTGTCTTTCAGCATTCTCTTCTGTCACTCCCATCCCTGCCATCTTCCAGATAGAATGATCCATTATCTGCAGGGTAGACTGTCTTCTCGCTTTGGAATGCAAATGAGCAAAATGACTTGTGCTCTTTCATTAGAAGCTCTAGAAGAACCTCCACTCTGTGCCTATGTGTCATCACCATGCAGGTGACATAGACCTCCGGACAGAGTGACTCCACCCTGCAAGGCAGAAAGTCATGTCTGCTTTTGTGGATTTTAGTTACTGTCACCATGCAGGTGACATAGACCTCCAGACAGAGTGACCCCACCCTGCAAGGCAGAAAGTCATATGTGCTTTTGTGGATTTTGGTTACTGTCTGCTTTCCATTTATTAGTGAAACTCATGGTTCACATCAGATCTGTACGTTGAGGCTTTGTGTGTGTGCATGTTAATTTATGTTTAGTGTACACATGTCTGCGTTAACATGTAGAGGCTGAAAGTTGACCTTTGCTGTTTTCCTTAGGAGCTGTCCACCGTGTGTGTGTGTGTGTGTGTGTGTGTGTGTGTGTGTGTGTAGAAGAACAAGTTGGGGTCTCTTATTCTACCTAATTAAGTTGCCAGTTAGGTTAAAATGTCTGGCCAGCAAGTTCTAGATCTCTTTCCATTTTTTTCCTGCCCAGCACTGCTGTTACAAGTGGATTTAGCACACCCAGGTTTCCCGGGAGCTGAGTGTGGAACTCAGGCCTGCATGCTTGCATGACGAACACACAAAAACTGACTCATCTTCCTACTCTGTGGTGGTTCATTAAACTTTGTCACAGTGGAGAGAGGATGAGACTGAATTTGTGGTGGCTATAGAGTGAGTTTGTGGTGGCTACCTCTTATTGTTAACTTGACAGCATTTAGAATCACAAGAGAAAGTCCTCTGGCCAAGACTGTGAGGGATTATCTAGACTAGGTTAGCCTCTGGCCAAGTCTGTGAGATATTATCTAGACTAGGTTAGCCTCTGGCCATGTTTGTGAGGGATTATCTAGATTAGGTTAGTACTTGACCAAGTCTTTGGGATTATTTAGATAAGGTTTTCTAACATCTGGCCATGTTTGTGAAGCATTAGCTTGATTAAGTTCACTGATATAGGAAGACTTGCCCACTCTGAGTGATGCAGTTCCATACACTGGAGTCCAGACCTAAACAAGAAGGAGAAAGTGAGTGGAGAATAATCATTTCTCTTCTGCTGCTTCCTGACTGTGGACACAGTGTGGACACATGGAACCAGTGCTTCAATCTTCCTTCTTGAATGTGGATACAATGTAACCAGCTGCATCAACCTTCATTCCTGACTGTGGACACATGTAACCAGCTGCTTCAATCTTCCTTCCTGACTATGGACACAATGTAACCAGCTGCTCCAGTCTTCCTTCCTGGGTGTGAACACAATGTAACTAGCTATTCCAATCTTCTTCCTGGCTGTGGATACAATGTAAGCAGCTGCTCCAATCTCCCTTTCTGGCTGTGGACACAATGTAACCAGCTGCTCAAGTCTGCTTTTTCTGGCTGTGGACACATGTAACTAGCTGTTCTAGTCCTCCTTCCTGGTGGTGGACACAATATAACTAGCTGTTCTAGTCCTCCTTGCTGGCTGTGGACACAATGTAACCAGCTGCTCCATTCTCCAGCTCTGGCCTTTCTCACCATGGCAGGTCCTACCCTTGAACTGTGAGCGTAAATCCAGCCTTTCTTCTTTAAGGTGCTTCTGTCAGGACATCTTATCACAGCAACGAGGACAAGTAACTAATGAATATCCAAGGTCCCAAAGCTACTGACATAGAGCATGTTCTTAACCCTGTTCTGTGGACTTAATGTGTGTTTGCTTTGGGTAAGGCCAAAATCCAGAAGAAGCACCATTTCAAATTAGTAACAGAACTGAGAGAAGGAGAGTCATGGAAAAGCTCTCTTTAGTTTTTGTTGCTGTTTGTTTGTAAGTCACCAAATTCTAAGGTCCCAGTACATTAAGCTCTCAATAAGTGTTGGTGTGTCTCATTGCCCAGTATAAACTCTTATAAAACTGTCTTTCAGGGGAGATATTAATGATCCATTTCATCCTCCTTTTGAGATGTGAAGTGACTTACCTCACTCAGCAGGGCTTGGCATGTTGAGCCCTGAGTCTGTTTAGTAAGAGGACACTTATGGGGAAGGAAGGTCCCTGCTGAGTGGTGACAGTCATTATCAGTGTTGCTGTGTGGCTTCAGGGACCCATTGCTAGCAAGTTCTGATTTCTTTCTACTTCTTTCCTTCTTCTTTTTTTCCAAGTCCCATTACATAATTTATCAATCATTTTGTTCCTTAGTGAGATGAAAAGAATCGAGCAGCCTTCAGCTGGAGCTGAATGGAGAAGCAGATTAAAGAAATCACTGACATTGGTGCTTGGCTAGAGCCAGATTGTTTCCTACTGAATATTTGAAACCATTTTGTCCAATCTAATTTTGAAAGGCTGGAGTTGCTGGGTTTCCACTGCTCTCCTTAGGAACTGCAATTATGTGGCCTAAATAGTAGGACATTTTCTCCCAATGATGGGAGCTGCTGGTGCATCCCAGGAGGTCTTGTCACTGTGTCGGTGATTGGCATGTTTGGCTCATGTGGGTAGATGCTCCCGTCATTGTCTCGGTGGTTTTGGTACATCCTGATAGCACTGAAGCACGATTTTCTACACAAAGGTATTCTTTAAAATAGAAAATGCCTCGAAATACACGAAAGTAGACAGAACTGCATGGTGAGAAAAACCTGTGCACCCCAGCTAGCCTGGCATGTTCCCACCACTGTCTAACCCCCCTCTCCCCCAGGACCCTCTGCTTCCCCACTCAGGCATGAAACAAATCAAGCACAGTTTTTTTTTTTAATTCTGGCAAAATACATAAAGTATCCAATTGCTTCAATTTTAGCTTTTTCTAAATTAGCAATCCAGAGGCATTCAGTATATTTATTGTGTTGTACAAAACACCCCCACAGTCCCTAGCTTCAAAATTATTCATGCCACCCTGAAAAATCTATATCCATTAGGTAGTCACTCCTGCTCCATGTGCACATGCCAAGGAAAGTTCTGGATCTGCTTCCCATTTCCAGAGTCTGTTTCATAGGACTGGGATGACATATTCCACGGTCACTTTTGTCTGTATTCTTTCATCATAATATCTTCACAGTCCATCCGTGTTGAGTGAGCCATTCCTTCCCATGGCTGGATACTAGCAGCTGTATGGGCATACCACGGTTTGTTCAATCTATTTGTTCATCTGTTAATAAAATTTTTGTTTCCAACTTTTATTTTCCATAAGTAGTACTGCTATGAATATTCTTAGGTGGGTTTTAGCTGAACATCGGTTTTCAATTCTCTGTGTATAAATCTCCAAGTGAAACAACCAAGTTTTATGTTGATTTTATTTTTTAATTTGCTGAGGAATTCTCACACTGTTTTCTAGAGTTACTGCACCATGGGGTCATTAGCAGTGAGTTAGGGCTTCAGTTGACCTACATTTTTAAAGATTATACTCATCCTTGTGGGCATTGTGACACCTCATTGTGGCCTTGATTTATATTTTTTCTCATGGCTACACTGTTACCAGCATTTTCCATGCCATTATTGGGCATATCATATATAATATTCTTATCATCAGCATCTTTTCACACCACTGCTCACCGTTTCATATATTCTGTAGACTCTAAATTTTAAAGAAGTGTCCATTCAGGTTCTTTCTCACTTTCACTTCATTTCATTGATTTATTTTCTTATTTTTGAATTGTTATTTGTATGTTTTTTTTTCTTTTAAACGATTTTTTTTATTGAGAAAAGGAGAGAAAAAAAAACAAAAACAAGTTTCCACCTCCTCCCAGCCTCCCAATTTCCCTCCCCCTCCTCCCCCCCCTACGCCCCCTCCTCCCACCCTTCTCCCCCTCCCCCCACACCTTTCCCCCTCCCTCTCCAGTCCAAAGAGCAGTCAGGGTTTTCTGTCCTGTGGTAAGACCTAGGACCTCCCCCCTCCGTCCATATCTAGGAAGGTGAACATCCAAACTGGCTGGGCTCCCACAAAGCCATCACATTACGTAGGATCAGACCCCCGTGCCATTGTCCTTTGCGTCTCATCAGCCCTCATAGTTCGCCATGTTCAGAGAGTCCAGTTTTATCCCATGCTTTTTCAGTCACAGTCCAGCTGGTCTTGGTGAGCTCTCAATAGATCAGCTCCACTGTCTCAGTGGGTGGGTGCATCCCTCGTGGTCCCGACTTCTTTGCTCATGTTCTCCCTCCTTCTGCTCCTCATTGGGACTTTGGGAGCTCAGTCCAGTGCTCCAGTGTGGGTCTCTGTCTCTGTCTCCATCCATCACCAGATGAAGGTTCTATGATGATATGCAAGATATAAGTCAGTATTGCTCAAGGATAGGGTCATTTCAGGTTCCCTATTCTCAACTGCCCAAGGAACTAACTGGGGACCTCAGCTTGGGCACCTGGGAGCCCCTCTAGGGTCAGGTCTCTTGCCAACCCTAAAGTGGTTCCCTTAACTAAGAATTGTGGTTCCGTGCTCCCCTGTCCAACCTTCCTTTATCCCAATCCTCCTGCTTTCCCAAGGCCCGACCTCCTTCCCTTCTAACTTTTCTCTCTCCATCTCCCCTTACCCCCAACCCACCCCACCCCAAGATCCCAATTTTCTCCCCGGCAATTTTGTCTATTTCCCTTAGCCAAGAGGATAACTATATGTTTTTCCTTGGGTTCCCCTTCTTACTTAGCTTCTTTAGATTCACCTATTGTAGACTCCGTGACCCTTATTTATGGCTAGAAACCAATTATGAGTGAGTACAACCCATGTTCATCTTTTTGGGTCTGGGATACCTCACTCAGGATAGTGTTTTCTATTTCCATCCATTTGCATGCAAAATTCGAGAAGTCATTGTTTTTTACCGCTGAGTAGTACTCTAATGTGTAGATATTCCATACTTTCTTCATCCATTCTTCCATTGAAGGGCATCTAGGTTGTTTCCAGGTTCTGGCTATTACAAATAATACTGCTATGAACATAGTTGAACAAATGCTTTTGTAATATGATAGGGCATTTCTTGGGTATATTCCCAAGAGTGGTATTGCTGGGTCCAGGGGTAGGTTGATCCCGAATTTCCTAAGAAACCAAAACACTGACTTCCATAGTGGTTGCACAAGATTGCATTCCCACCAGCAATGGATGAGGGTACCCCTTCCTCCACAACCTCTCCAGCAAAGGTTATCGTTGGTGTTTTTGACTTTAGCCATTCTCACAGGTGTAAGATGATATCTCAAAGTTGTTTTGATTTGCATTTCCCTGATTGCTAAGGAAGTTGAGCATGACCTTAAGTGTCTTTTGGCCATTTGAAATTCTTCTGTTGAGAATTCTCTGTTCAGATCAGTGCCCCATTTTTTAATTGGGTTAATTAGCATTTTAAAGTCTAGTTTCTTGAGTTCTCTATATATTTTGGAGATCAGACCTTTGTCTGTTGCGGGGTTGGTGAAGATCTTCTCCCAGTCAGTAGGTTGCCTTTGTGTCTTAGTGACAGTGTCCTTTGCTTTGCAGAAGCTTCTCAGTTTTAGTAGGTCCCATTTATTCAATGTTGCTCTTAATGTCTGTGCTTCTGGGGTTATACATAGGAAGCGATCTCCTGTGCCCATCTGTTGTAGGGTATTTCCCACTTTCTCTTCTATCCTTTTCAGTGTGTTCGGGCTGATATTGAGGTCTTTAATCCATTTGGACTTGAGTTTTGTGCACGGTGAAAGATGTGGGTCTATTTTCATTCTTCTACAGGTTGACATCCAGTTGTGCCAGCACCATTTGTTGAAGATGCTTTCTTTCTTCCATTGTATACTTTTAGCTCCTTTATCAAAAATGAGGTGTTCATAGGTTTGTGGGTTAAAATCCGGGTCTTCTATACGATTCCATTGGTCGACTTCTCTGTTTTTATGCCAGTACCACACTGTTTTCATTACTGTAGCTCTGTAATAGAGTTTGAAGTCAGGGATGGTAATGCCTCCAGAAGATCCTTTATTGTATAGGATTGTTTTGGCTATCCTGGGTTTTTTGTTTTTCCATATAAAGTTGATTATTGTCCTCTCCAGATCTGTGAATAATTTTGATGGGATCTTGATGGAGATTGCATTGAATCTATAAATTGCCTTAGGTAGAATTGCCATTTTTACAATATTGATCCTCCCAATCCAAGAGCAAGGTAGATCCATCCATTTTTTGGTATCCTCTTCAATTTCTTTCTTCAATGCCTTAAAGTTCTTGTCAAATAGATCTTTCACTTCCTTGGTTAGATGTACCCCAAGATATTTAATGCTGTTTGTGGCTATCGTGAATGGTGAAGCTTCTCTGATTTCCCTCTCTGCTTCCCTATCCTTTGTGTATAAGAGGGCGACTGATTTTTTGGAGTTGATCTTGTATCCTGCCACATTACTAAAGCTGTTTATCAGCTGTAAAAGTTCTTTGGTGGAGTTTTGGGGGTCGCTTAAGTACACTATCATATCATCTGCGAATAACGAAAGTTTAACTTCTTCCTTTCCAATTCGAATCCCCTTGATCCCATTATGTTGTCTTATTGCTATTGCTAGAACTTCAAGTACTATATTGAAGAGGTATGGAGAGAGTGGACATCCTTGTCGTGTTCCTGAGTTAAGCGGGATGGCTTTGAGTTTCTCTCCGTTTAATTTGATGTTAGCTTTCGGCTTGCTGTATATAGCTTTTATTATATTTAGGTATGACCCTTGTATCCCTAATCTCTCCAAGACTTTTAACATAAATGGATGTTGAATTTTGTCGAATGATTTTTCAGCATCTAATGAGATGATCATATGGTTATTTTCCTTCAGTTTATTTATATGCTGGATTACATTGATAGATTTTCGTATGTTGAACCAGCCCTGCATCTCAGGAATGAAGCCTACTTGATCATAATGGATAATTTTCCTAATGTGTTCTTGGATTCGGTTTGCCAGTATTTTGTTGAGGATTTTTGCGTCGATGTTCATGAGTGAGATTGGCCTGTAATTCTCTTTCCTGGTTGAGTCTTTGTGTGGTTTTGGTATCAGAGTAACTGTAGCTTCATAAAAGGAATTAGGTAATGACCCTTCTGTTTCTATATTGTGGAATACATTAAGGAGTATGGGTATTAGCTCTTCTTGGAAGTTCTGGTAGAATTCCGCATTGAAACCATCTGGTCCTGGGCTTTTTTTGGTAGGGAGGTTTTTGATAACAGCTTCTAATTCTTCGCGACCAACAGGTCTGTTTAGATTGTTCACCTGGTCCTGGTGTAACTTTGGTATATGGTATTTATCTAAAAAAGTGTCCATTTCTTTTACATTTTCCAGTTTTGTGTTATACAGGCTTTTGTAATATGATCTGATGATTCTCTGAATTTCCTCTGTGTCTGTGGTTATGTCCCCCTTTTCATTTCTGATCTTATTAATTTGCGTATTCTCTCTCTGCCGTTTGATTAGTTTAGATAGGGGTTTATCAATCTTGTTGATTTTCTCCAGGAACCAGCTTTTTGTTTCATTGATTCTTTGGATTGTTTTCTGTGTTTCTATTTTGTTGATTTCAGCCCTCAGTTTGATTATTTCCAATCTTCTACTCCTCCTAGGTGAGTCTGCTTCTTTTTTTTCTAGAGCTTTCAGGTGGGCTGTTAAGTCTTCAATATGTGCTTTCTCTGTTTTCTTTAAGTGGGCACTTAGTGCGATGAACTTTCCTCTTAGCACTGCTTTCATAGTGTCCCATAAGTTCGAGTATGTTGTTTCTTTATTTTCATTGAATTCAAGGAAGACTTTAATTTCTTTCTTTATTTCTTCCCTAATCCAGGTATGGTTCAGAAGTTGACTGTTCAGTTTCCATGAGTTTGTAGGCTTTCTGGGGGTAGCATTGTTGTTGAATTCTAACTTTAATCCATGGTGATCTGATAAGACGCAGGTGGTTACTAATATTTTTTTGTAACTGTGTAAGTTAGCTTGGTTACCGAGTATGTGGTCAATTTTCGAGAAGGTTCCATGAGCTGCAGAGAAGAAGGTATATTCTTTCCTCTTCGGGTGGAATAATCTATAGATGTCTGTTAAGTCCATTTGCTTCATTACCTCCATTAATTCTCTAATTTCTCTGTTAGGTTTCTGTTTGATTGACCTGTCCATTGGTGAGAGAGGAGTGTTGAAGTCTCCTACTATTAGTGTGTGTGGTTTGATGGCTGCCTTGAGTTTTAGTAATGTTTCTTTTACATACGTGGGCGCTTTTATATTCGGGGCATAGATATTCAGGATTGAGACTTCATCCTGATGAATTGTTCCTGTTATGAGTATAAAATGTCCCTCTCCATCTCTTCTGATTGATTTAAGTTTGAAGTCAACTTTGTTAGAAATTAGTATGGCCACACCTGCTTGTTTCTTAGGACCATTTGCTTGATAAGCCTTTTCCCAGCCCTTTACTCTGAGTAGGTGCCTGTCTTTGTGCTTGAGGTGTGTTTCTTGTAGACAGCAGAACATTGGATCCTGTTTTCGTATCCAATCCCTTAGCCTGTGCCTTTTTATAGGTGAGTTGAGCCCATTGACATTAAGTGATATTAATGGCCAGTGGTTGTTAACTCCGGTCACTTTTTTAGTTGTAGGGTTTGTGTGTTTCCCTTCTTTGAGTTGCGCTGGTGAAAGGTCTCTAGATGACTGAGTTATTGTGGGCATTGTTGGACTCCTTGGTTAGTGATTTTCCTTCTATAATTTTCTGTAAGGCTGGATTTGTGGCTACGTATTGTTTGAATTTGTTTTTATCCTGGAAAATTTTGTTTTCTCCATTTATAGTGAATGAAAGCTTGGCTGGATATAGTAGTCTGGACTTGCATCCATGATCTCTTAGTTTTTGCAGTACATCTATCCAGGACCTTCTGGCTTTCATGGTTTCCATAGAGAAGTCAGGTGTAAGTCTGATAGGTTTACCTTTATAAGTAACTTGGCCTTTTTCCTTTGCGGCTCTTAATATTCTTTCTTTATTCTGTGTATTTTGTGTTTTGATTATTATATGGCGAGGGGATGTTTTTTTTTTGATCCAGCCTATTTGGTGTTCTGTATGCTTCTTGAACCTTCATAGGTACCTCTTTCTTCAGGTTGGGAAAGTTTTCTTCTATAATTTTATTAAGTATATTTTCTGTACCGTTGAGCTGCACTTCTTCTCCTTCTTCTACTCCAATTATTCTTAGGTTTGGTCTTTTTATTGTGTCCCAAATTTCCTGAATGTTTTGTGATGAGAATTTGTTGGTTTTGCTGTTTTCTTTGATCAGTGTGTTTATTTTTTCTATGGTATCTTCAGTGTCTGATATTCTCTCTTCTATCTCTTGTAATCTGTTGTTAGTACTTGTTTCTGTCATTCCTGTTCGTTTACCCCGATTTTCCATCTCCATTCTTCCCTCGGTTTGTGCTTTCTTCATTGCTTCCATTTCATTCTTCATGTCTTGAACCGCTTCCCTAACCTGTTTGATTGCTTTTTCTTGTTTCTCTTGGTTTTCTTGCGTGTCTTTGAGCGATTTATTCATTTCCTCTACCTTTTTGTTTGGAATCTCTAATTGTTTATGGCAGTTTTTCACCTCCTGTTTAAGGTCCTCTATTATTTTCATATAGTTCACTTTTGAGTCGATTTCTTCTATTTCTTCAGGAGTAGGGTGTACAATTCTTCTTATTTCGGGATCCCTGGTTTCTGGTGGTGTCATGTTGCCTTTCAGATTGTTGGAGGAATTCTTGTATTGGCGCCTTCCCATCTCTTCCTTCAAATGGAGCCAGGAGAGGCCTGGTCTCTTGGTCCAGACTTTGCTGTGATTGACTCTCAGGGTATATCTCTTCAGTGTAGAAGCAGGAACCGTTCCCATCCAGATGGGATTCCTCAGCAACCATCCTGATGGGATTCCTCAGCAACTAAACAGGGCCGCCGGTAGCCCAATGATCCAGGGCCAACAGGATGAATGGAGCAAGTGGGGGGGGGTGGTATCCAGGAGCGCGCAGGAAGCCTGGCGCCGGAGCTGGAGGTGCCCGGCTCCCTTACAGGGGACCCTGAGGCCTGCCCGGCTGGCAGGCACTCACCGCTCTGGGTGGGTCGCCTTAGTTTAGGAGCTTAAGACTGTAGTTGAGCACTGGTCCTAGCATACAGCGGGGCAGGGTTGGGGAGGGGTGCTGGGTCGTGCGAAAGCTATTTGTATGTTTTTGAGACAAGTTTTCTCTCTGGAGCTCATTGCGATCTTCTTGTCTCTGCCAATCACGTGTGCACCACCACACTCAACTCTTATGCTCATGTTTAAACTGGATCTTTTTATTGTCTTGTAAGAGTTCTTGATAAATTCTGGATGTCATATCCTTATCAAACACAAGTTATAAATATTTTTAATATTGGACTGGAAAGATGGCTCAGAAATTAAGACCAGTGGCTGCTCTTCCAAAGGACCAAGGATCAATTCCCAGCACACATGTAGAGGGTGACGCCTGCCTGTAACTCCACTTCCAGGGCATCAGCTGCCCTGGCTTGATCTCCCTGGACACTGCACACATGTGGTGCAAAGATATATAATGAAATTTATAAATAATAAAATGAAATTTAAGATAGTTTTCCATATTTATGACTTCTTTTCACTTTATTAGCAATGTTCTGTCTGCATAAAAGTGTTTCAGCATTTATGTGTTAACTATGAGATTTTTTCAATAACCACAGAATCATCACACTTTAAAAAATTTCAAGCTGTATTTCCTTAGTATCTTCAAATACTTACATTTATATGAAAAGTTGTAATTGTTTAAACTAGCAGCTGCTTTTCCTGGCTTAGATTTCTTGGGTTTTTTTTTTTTGTTTGTTTGTTTTTTTTAACAAGGTCTCCCTCAGTTGCCCTAGCTGTCCTGGGATTTACTATATAGATAGGTTGGTCTTGAACTCACAAAGATTTACCTTCCTCTGCCTCTAAAGTGCTGGGATTAAAAGCATGCACTACCATACATGACAAGTAAAACAAACATCCAAACCTTTAACAGCTACTTTTTAAAATTGATGTTCATATAAGTAACATCCATTGCAATCTCAATCTGCTGATGTGTGCGTAAAGGATTTTAAGTCTGTACGTTTCTTTTCCATTATCTTTTCTTCCTCCCAAGCCATTTGTTTGTGAAGAAATTATTTGTCTAGGACTGGAGTGATGGTTCAGAGATTAAGAGCACTGGCTGTTCTTCCAGAAGTCCTGAGTTCAATCCCCATCAACCACATGGTGGCTCACAACCATCTGTAATGAGATCTGGTGCCCTCTTCTGGCCTGAAAGCATACATGCAGGCAGATATTGTACACACAATAAAAAAAATAAATCTTTTTTTTTTTTAAAGAAACTATTTGTCTAAATAGGTTTCCTAGTCTAGGCTGCATCCTGTGTCCCTCAGTCCTCCAGTTTCCCATGAGGTAGGTGGTTGGCACTCAAGGTTGGGGCAGATTTAAGTTTGTGGGGTTTGTTTGTTGTTTCAGCAGTGCTGACTCATAGACAGTTCTGCGTTCTCTTCTTATGAGACAAGCCGTATTTATTTCTTACATTTTCAAGTTAGCTATCATGGATGATCGACTCCCAGTGTGTTAGTTTCTTAGGAGGTATAAAATAGTGACATTCTAATCCTCTTCTACCTTTCTAATTGTCAGGTAGAATACTTATCTTTATGAATAAACATTTTCTACATTTTGTTATTTAAGTATCCAGTATTATAGTTATATAAGAAAGCCAGGATAGGGCTGGAGATGGCTCAGTAGGCATGAATACCTGCTGTGCAGGAGTGAGGACCCGAGTTCAGGTCTCCAGCGCTCACATAGGAACAGGCTTGCAGAGCTGAAAGGTAAGAGTACCATTGGGCTGTCTTCTGGACGTGAGATTGCCCTTGCAATCACAAACACATAGTAGCCAAAACTCCCCTAAGAAATAGGGGAGGAGGAAATGGACAGAACACAGGGGTAGGAGTGGGAATGGTTGTGAAGACAAATGGAGAGTAGAGAGAAGGTCGCTGGGGTGAGTGTAATCACAACACAGTGTATATAGATATGAAATTAACTCTTTTATTAAAAGTTTGAGCAGCCTTGTGAGGAATCAGTTGATAAAGGGAAATAAATAATAGGGGACACAAAGTTAGGCATGGCCGAGCACATATAATCGCAGTGCTGGGGGCAGGACAGAAAGGCTGATCCCTTGGGCTTGCTGTCCCAGCCTAACAAAAGACTGGGGAGCTCCAGGTTCAGGGAGTGACCCTGTCTCTCAGGGGACAGGGCAAGAGCTACAGAAGAGCACACTCGTGTCCTCCTCTAGCCTCCACACACGTCCTGTGGCGTGTACTCCATCAGGTGTACGTGTACACGAACAACAAAGCCAGGACAGCTCCTGGTTCTCACTTCACGAATCCGTTTGTCCTCTCACCTCTGTCTTTTCTTCTAATTGTGGCAGTTTTCTCTTTGCGAGTGGCTTCATTATCACATTCTGTGTTTCTAGGCAACACCATCGCTCTGGTGTGATTATTCATTATACCAATTATCTTTTCTCTGACCACTGCAAGCTTGTCAAATTGACCCCTGAATCCTTGATGTGATTCTGTGGTCTTTGTGAGCTGCCTGGCTATAACATACGAAAGAAGTTTAGCTCTTCCTGATTGGAATGTAGTTTGTTCTACACCTCCATACTTCCCATTTCCCTACAGAAGTTTCCTGTCAGCCTGGCTCTAGAAAAGATAACAAGAGTTTCCTATGAGAGCCAGCTTTGCTCCAACTGTCTGTCAGATCAGAGCAGGCTCTAGGAACTTGTGGGTGAAATTCATTTTGTGTGTTTTTGTTTGTTTTCTTTTGAACCAGGGTCTCATGTAGCCCAAGCTGGCCTCAAACACACCGTGGAAGAATAGAGCTAACCTTGAATATCTGCTCTTCCTTCCTCCACCTCCCAATGTGGGGTTCACAGTTGGTATTGAGGATCAACCCCAGAGCTTTGCACATGCTAGGCAAACACACTACATCTGAGCTGCATCCTCAGCACCATTTGTGAATTTTTTTGAGTCTACCAGGCATACAGAGAAAGAGGAACACAATTGTACAGTTTAATTTCTGCCTAAAGATTTTGCACCCAGTTGTGTAATTTTTCCCCCTTTTCCTCTCTCTCTGTCTCTCTGTCTCTCTCTGTCTCTCTCTCTCTCTCTCTCTCTCTTTCTGTGTGTGTGTGTGTCTCTCTGTCTCTGTGTGTGTGTGTTCACATGCATGTCTGTGTGCTGTCTGTTTTGCATGTGTGTGCATGTGTGCATCTGTGCATGTGAAAGGAATACAGCTGATATCAGATCATCCAGGATCTCTCTTAGACGTTATTCCCTGAGGCAGGATCTATCAGTCAAACACAGAGCTCACTGATGTGGCTGCTCTCACTAAGCAGCTCCATCTTCTGAGGCCAGATTTTCAGATGGGCAGCCAAAGGCATCCATATCATGTGGGTCCTGATTCCTGGGTCCACACACTCTTCCCAGTCAGATCTTTCACCTCTGAGCCCTCTCCCTGAGCTCCTGGAGGTGTCTTTTACGGAGCTAGTGACACAGAGCTGATACACACATATGGGCTCTATTATGTCTCTGCTTTGTTTCTCTCTCTCCTATCAAATTGGGGATTGATTACTAATTATTCTAAATTATTTGTAATTAATTACAAAAGCAATGTTCTTCTATCTAAGAGGGTTTTTGTTGAAGACTACATAAAAGAGAAAGGATGAAATGGAGCTGCTTTTTCTAAATCTGGGAACGAATGGGAAAGCCCGGATTCCGGATTCTAGTCTGCAGCAATGCTTACCCTCTGCCCGTTTTATAAAGTTGCTGAGTGCAGTAATGAGTTTATATTTATAGACTGCTTGGAGCTTTTTGGATGAAAGGTGCTAAATTAGAGTTTATTGTTTATTGAGTTTATTTGATGTGTCCAACTCCTGGGAACACTTACTGAAGTTAATTAAAACCAGATCGTCTGCCCTCTGACAGCTTACAGTGTCACATCTAAACCAATAACATAAACAGCCTGCACTAGCGTTGGCCTAACCGGGACTTCCTAGAGGACCGTGGCTTTTTGGATAGAGGAAGGCTCCTGCTGTGTTGACGCAGAGATGGCCTTAACTTCATCTGAGTTGTTGAGCTGCCCCTATTTCATAAAAACAAACAAAGAAGCAAGCCTTAGAATAAGGGGAATGTTCCTTATTTCTGGCGATAAATTATTGCTCAAAATAATTTGGTCAGCCAGATAGGTTAGTACACTTGCCACCATGTCTGATGACCTGAGTTTGGTATCTATGACCTCCATGGTAGAAGGAGACACTGACCCCCCTCAAGTGGTTCTATGTCTTAACAGATATGTGCATGCACACACATACATACTCATATACAAACACACACAACAAAACTAGAGTATAAAAACTTTTTTTTGCAGATTTTAATATACTTTAATCAAGATTCTTAAATGTCAACACACCATGAGATGTGGCTTTTGTTCCAATGAAACAAGGCTCTCTATGCGTGCTCAGTATACAGTATCGATACATTCTCAGCAGAACGATCTAGCTGAGCTGCCTCTTCCATAATGTCATGTTGAATGTGGCATTTCGCTGTTATTCAAGTCCTTCATTAAGTTGGATAAAACAATTAACTATTTAGCAAGTAAAAAAAAACAATCATTAAGTTTTCAAAGTTTATAAAGTTTATGCTAAGTTGTTTCTGAGTAAAAGGCTAGAAGGAACAGGGATGGGGAAGCTGTGCCTGGGGCATTTTGGATGAGAAAAGACTATTTTCAAAAGAAAAGTCTCAATGTTCACTAACATGTCCTCAATCAGCAATATCAAAAGTAACCTTTGCTCTCCGTGATTTCACAAAAGCTTAATAGAAAGGATGGTGATTTAAATACTGTTTTATGATTACTACATTTTCATTGCAGGACTGGCATTCAGAAACTACAGACCAGAGGGCAGTGTGTGTGTGCTTTCTAAACTCAACTTAGTGAGGGAGTGAAGGCAAGCATAACTGTAACACATGGCTGTTTCCTTCTCTTGCCAGTTGGTGATGGAGTTCTGTGGTGCTGGCTCCGTCACTGACCTGATCAAGAACACGAAGGGCAACACACTGAAAGAAGAGTGGATCGCATACATCTGCAGGGAGATCTTACGGGTAGGTGACAAGTGGGCACTGCCTTCCCCAGTTCCCTGAGGTAACATGGGATGTCTTGGGAGATAGTCTACTCGCTCAGTCTTGCTAGAAAAACTTCTAAGTGTGGTAGAAATGTATTTAATGGCTTTATTCTAACAGCTGGATGTGTACCCAGCCGCAGCCACTAACACTCTCTACTGTGCACATTCACTGTGTTCCCCTTTAAAGGTGGGCCTTGCTCACCCCCACCCTGTTCTCTTTCCTCTTCTCTCTGCCACTTCTGCCACTAGAGGCCACTCTCCCCTCCCTGTTTTTTCCATTCCCTTACATCTCCCTCCCCGCAATAAAAATTCCTCCATGTCACATGGTATCTTTGTCTCGCATGCCGTTTTTTAAGTCACAACATTCAGCATGCCTTTCGCTGACCAAACCATCTCCCACCTCCATACTCCATTCTGAAAGCCAAAAGCTGTTATGACAAAAGATAGAAACGACAATGCATTGGGCACACAGGAGTTATTTGTGAAATAAAAATGAAAACACAATTTGGGAAGAAGCAAGGTTAGGCGACTGATTCCACGTTAGCTGAAAGTTCTCTCCACGGCTTTATCTGCCGTTAACTCCGTGTGAATTTCTATCTGCTGCTCAGTCGGAGGAAGCATGAAACCTTTAGTAGTTGAGGCCACCCAGTGGGCACCAGAATCTATGAGGCCCCTAGGAACAGTGCTGCTCTCTGCCACCGTGCCTGCCTGTCTTAGCCCTGCAGGAAAATCCAGCAGGAGACCAGCTGTTTGTTCCCAGGGATCTGAAGGCAGTACAGATATTCACCCTAGACTTCTTAAATGCCTAAAAACAGCGCATTTCTTCCCCTCCTCCAGTACATCCTCCCATATGATGTAAGCACCGGGGAAAGGAAGGTTTGATCACCAGAGGTCCCTCGTCACAGTGGTTTTGGATCAACTATTCACTGCACAAACTTTCGCTCACATGTGTACTCTGCTACAGCATCCCAACCACTCTGGTCCAGGATAAAGGGGGGTGGTCATGCCTGCAAACACTTGCATTTATGTGCTACAAAAGAAGGCATTTAAAGTTGAGCACTGCCTACTTAGAGCCAAACTGACCAGATACAAAAGAAAATGTGAGGCCCAAACAGTGCCTCCCACCATCCAATCACACACTCTTAGGCTGTTTCTCCAACAAGAAGTCAGATCGTGTGTGCGCACGTGAGACTTGTGGACATGTGTGTATGCATGCCTTATCTTTTATATAGTGATGGATTGTGGTATTTATGAGGAACAAAAGAACAGAAAAATCAGAATAGTATAACGACACTTGGGTGCCCGATAGCATGACGTCATAAGTACTAGACCATTGTCTTTCGATTATTGTCACAAAATTAGCAGTTTCAAAATTATCAATTTCTGAAGTGACATGGTAGGTGCCAACTAAGGAAGCAAATTATTTCCTTTTTGCGTATGTGTGTGTGCATGTTTGTGCCTGTGTGAGCTATAAGGCTACCTCGGCTGCCATTCCTCAGCGGCTGTCTTTATTGCTTTACTAGAGACTTATTGTCTCTCACTGGCCTGGAAATCAACAACTTTGCTAGGCTGACTGTCAGGAAAGCACCGCCCCACCTCTGTTCCCCCCCAATGGTGATCCACCTAGCTCCGCCTCCCCAGCATTGTTAGCCCCCCCCCCAGTGATCCACCTAACTCTGCCTCCTCAGCTTTGTGAACCCCTCGCCTTGACTGTCCCCCCCCAGCTATTTACCTAACTCTGCCTCCTCAGTATTGTGAGCCCCTCCCCCTACCCCCTCCACTATCCACCTAGCTCTGCCTCCCCTGCATTGTGACCACTGCCATTGGCTTGGCCCTTTGTCATCATGACATCTAATGCAGTCCCCATGCTACAAGGCAGGGACCTGAATGACTGAGCTATCTCTCCAGTCCATTTTTTTCTCCTAATGCAGCCCACACTGAGAAAGCCTTTGACAGGCCCAAAACATGTTTTATTGTGATTAATTGAAATGGAAGATACCATGTAAATTGAAATACCTTCCCAAAAGTTAAATTTGATGAAGTCAGGTTAGTTTTCTATGTAAACCATTAATGTGCCCATTACAAATTAGCATACAAGCAGACTCATGTCCACAGCACCATGTTAACTGAGCTTCGAGCGGGTGGGAACCCATCCATGCCTTCGTCAGTGTAGTTTGCTGTACTGGTATCAGATCTAGTGTATTTTGTTTAGCCTGATGTTGTGTGTGTATTTCAGTTGGAACCAGTTGTGTGCCGTGGTTGTATGCAGCAACATGCATGTATGAAAATGAGAACAGACTCCTTTATGTATCACTGGATGAGTTATTTGTGGGTGATTGTTAGCATTCAAAAATGTGCTATGTTCTCTTAACTCTCTCTCCTCTCCTTCCGCCAGGGCCTGAGTCACCTGCACCAGCACAAAGTGATTCACCGAGATATTAAAGGGCAGAATGTCTTACTGACTGAAAATGCAGAAGTTAAGCTAGGTACGCACAGCCTCCCATGAGCTGTGGCCCTGCGGAGTCGATCGCCATCAACAGTCCTTTTAGAACATTAAATCTGTCACTGTGGACGTGGGGGCGTTTCCCCAAACAGGAAAGGAAAATGTTCTCTTTGCATTCTCACAAAGCGTTTCCCCACTCATCCTGAAGAATGATTTGTGGGGTGATTGGAACCCTATGCTTAGACACCGTGTAGAGTACGTGGAGGGCCCCAACACCCCATACATCTCACAGTCTAAGTCCCTGCTGCTGTGACAGGGGTGGCTCCAGGTTTCAGGTGTTTTCTGTTGTTTTGTTTCATCAAAAATATTCACATCAAGTCCTGCTAACTTCCTTGACACTTGAGTTATTTTTAAATTCATTTTATAGTTTCCCATGGCATCTGTACAAAGGGGATTCTCAAGAGTCCATTTCCGGTGCACCCTGATCACCCCACTGGAGTTGGTGATGGGGAAACCCTGTTCTTCAGCTTGTCAGAACCTGTCCTAGTTCCATCTCTACCACTGTGTCCTGAGTGAAAGGCAGCTTAGCAGAGGAAGGGCTACATTTACCCTTGCTCTGCTTGGCTCGCATTTCCAGGGTACTATCCAGCACTGGGGGAAAGGCCAGGCAGCGAGAACTTGGTGCACATAGTCGCACCGCACTCACAGCCAGGAGCAGTAAATGCACACACACACTTTCTCCACTTGGAGACAGCCCATGACCCAGATCAAGAGAATGGAGCACTCACAGTGGGTTGGGTCCTCCTGCAGACCAACCCCATCTAGACAAACTCTCAGAGACTCTCTTCCTGAGGTGGTTCCAAACTGAACCAGGATGACAGCTAAAAGCATTCTAGAGTCCTTCACAAAATAAAATCTGCACTTGCTCTCATTTTATTATCTCCAAGGAGTTTGCTAGTCATAGGTGTATTTCCAAAGAGATATGAGCATTTGCCCTTCCCTTTGGTTAAAATATATAATTTCCCATTTTATTGGCAATTGGAGTCAAGGGTTCATCACATGAACACTTTTCAAAACAATAGCATACACTGTGCAGGCTAAATAGATGCATTCATAGAGACTAGGTGATCGAGCCTCGGGGGATGTCCTGATGCTACTAACAAGCACTTTTTACAAATATAATGTTTGCCACATCTCTCAAGAGGCACTTCGATTATCTCCTGTAAACAGGGTCATTCCACGTTGCCATCTTCATCTTTGCATTGTGGATTTGTAAAACCTAACATAGGGGTGATTTGCTTACTAGTCGCACTGCTAAACAGCGGCAGGAATGGTCTGGAAACTTGACAGACTGACACTAGCCCTTAGGACTCAATTACAGTTTTGTGTTACCCTTTGTGAACCCCTGACTTTTTGGTCTCAATGGAGTCTTGGTATAATCAAATACAGCAATTCATGATTTCCTCGCTGGTGTATTTATCCACTCAACCATGCGTTTTAAGGGTATATATTCACAGTATAGAAATGGTGGAAGGGACCAAAGGCCCATTAAAAAGGAAGAAAACTGTAACATACACTACAACCTGCGTGAGCTTTCAGGACATTGTGTTAAGAGAAATAAGATGCGTTCTGTGGGATTTCACTCATTTATTGGAATAGCCAGTGTCCTAGAGACATGGGCAGGAGGACTGGGTGAAGTAGGGGTCATAGGTTGTTATTGCTCAATGGCATAGAATCTCATTGGTGGAGGATGAAAATGTTCTGAGGGATGAAGGGTGATGATTTTAAGAGCTTTTCTGTCCCAGAAAATGTGCGTGAGAAGTGGTTCAAATCTATCCTAATCAGATTTCTATGGCTGTACTATCACACTATGACCGAAAGCATCTTGGGTAAGGCAAGGGTGTATTTCAGCCCACAAGTCTCTGGTCACAGTCCATCAGTGAGCCAAGTCGAAAGCAGGAACTCAAGGCAGGAGCTAGGAGACAGGAGTTGGAGCAGCAGCCTTGGAGGAGAGCTGCACACTGGCTTGCTCCGTGCTACCTGCTCAGTTTCCTTTCTTATCTTCCCCTTGCCCAGGGATGACTCCACCCACATGGGCTAGGCCCTCCCATATCAACCATCTATCATGAAAATGCCCTACAGATTTGCCTACATGCAACCTGATGGGGACATTTTCTCAGCTGTGGTTCCTCTCCATATATTATGCCAACCTGACCAAATAAATCAATCTAAAATCCTAACTTTTTGTCATATATATCTTATACACGAGGAATGCATATCCATTTTATTCTCACATACAGCCTGAGCTCCTAATCTAGTCAACTGTGCTCTCTTCAATAGTGGACTTCGGAGTGAGTGCCCAGCTTGACCGAACAGTGGGCAGGAGGAACACATTCATTGGGACCCCCTACTGGATGGCACCAGAAGTCATTGCCTGTGATGAGAACCCAGATGCCACGTATGATTTCAAGGTATGGTTTCTTCAGTGTGCTGTGAAGCCATGTCTGAACCCTTGTCCAATTTTGCGAGGGATAACGCTCACAGGCATTTGTGTTTGTGATTTATGTGACACAATGGGAGAACTAGAAAACATTATTTGGACTAAGATTGTAAGACACTCAAATAAGAATTGTTTAATGGACTCACCCATGATATTTGATTACCCATTTATAAAATGATATTGAAATTATTTCCTATGCTTTTAAATTTGCTTTTCTATCTTTTTCTTGGGAAATAGATAAGGTTTATGTTTGGGGTTATATTTTAATTTTAGCAAAGTATATATTATTACCCTTTTTCATCTATTAATTCTTTAGATTCAATTTTTTACTGATACATAAAACATTCCGATTGTACATATGAAAGGAGTCCCATGTAATATTTTCATATGTGCACAGAGGCACAATGTTTAAATCAGGATAAATATATTCATCTGCTAAAGAATCCTATTTTAAGGTAAACAAATCTCAGAGGGCCCAAAGTAGTTGCTCAGTTGGTAAAGTTTTTGCCTCACAAGCATAAAAACCCAAGTCAGTCTTCCAGAACCCACATAAAAAACCAGCCATGGCGATGCAGGTTTGTAATCCTAGGCCTCACAGGCTGGTCAGCCAACCTAGCCATACTGGAAAGGTCCAAACCAGTGACTGGCCCTGTCTCAAGAATCAAGGCTCCTGAAAAGTGATACCCAAGGTTGACTCCTGGCCTCCCCATGCACAAGCACCCAGGTGCAACAGACATACACCTGCACACACATGCTCACTCACAAACATTTGAGAACTCTTTCTTCTAGCTTTTTGATCCTGGCAGCACACTATTGTAATTACACTTGCCTACCACACAATAGCACACAGGAACTCCATGCTCCTAGCCAACTAAAGCACAGCACATGTTAAACCATAATATGAATATTGGGGGCATCTTCTTGTAGTTACAAGACATCAGGTTGTTCATTTCCACAGTGCTAACCTTAGGTACACAGACGTTTCTTCTCTGTAGGAGAATAAAGAGGGATGTAGGATGCTTTGGTTTTCCTCTAGTGTGGCATGGCATTTCACAGAAATCTGATGTATTCCTTGTTACTTTCATTATAGACTGGAAGCATGCCACTAACATTCAACATTCAGGCCACGTTCAGTAGTGTTCTCCTGGCAGCTCTCCTTGACTCAGTTCCTCTAGCCAATGATCTGACAAGCGTCACAGTTACAAGTCCCTCGAGAGCTACAGTGCCTGATGACATTGCTTTTGTATACATCCCTGTTAAGAGAAAGTGAAACTGTGGACAATGAGAACTAGAGCAACTGTAAAGTTCTCAGGCCATGCACAGGCAGAGACACTGTGTGGGCAAAAATAAAATACTATTTGGGGTTGGTTTGGAAGTCCAAGGACTTTCCCTCAAGACCAGTAATGAGGGCAGACCTTCACAGGTACACACCCAGTGGGTGATATTCTCTGAACTTTAGCTTGAACATGGGTCTCCCAACTCTTCATTTAGCTCTCTGTGGTCACTTGTCCCACCCTACAAAGAAGAGTCTCGTGTGGTTTCGATGTGTCGTTTGTTATCTAGATTGGTTATCATTTGATTTGTCTGATTTGCCTTCTAAAGTGGATTTATTTTTTTTAAAAAAAGTGTTAAATCATCATCATAAGGGTTCTTTGGGAAAGAATCCTCAGGGCTCTTTGTTCCTGCAGTGTGGTCTAAGGAAACAGGTACTGGGTACATATATTAATTTCATAGTTCCCATACCGAGAGTATATCTCAGGAATTTCTCTGTTAAAGTCCGTGTGCTTTTCCACATCTGGTTATGTTAAAATCAGGCGACAGCAATGAAGGCAGTACAGTCCTTGAGACCCAGTGTCTCTGAGCACTGGCGGAATCATTCACCTCTTTAGAGAAGTGTAAGCTTGGAAGTCTTGAAAACATAAAAATCCCCTCCTTCCTTCAAAGTTTGTCCCTCTGATAACCTGGCATCAGTCTGTCTGAGAGCAACTGCCACATTAAAAATTAATCCCCTGATAAAATAAATGTCACCTATTTAAACTGCTAATGATCGGCACATTTAAATAGTCCCATCTGCAAATCTGCCAGAGAATCCGCTACAAAATATATATTCCAGACGAGCTATGCATATTTTAATTGGCTGTAAACAATTCTTCAGACTGTAGTTATGTGTGACAAGTGCTACCCAGGTCTACATCTATGCCACAAACCGCTTTCAAAATATAGCAGGAGTGAGCTGGAGGGGTGGCCCAGAGGCTAAGAGCACTTGTGACTCTCACAGATGATCTGAGGGTTCGAATCTGAGCACTGATGTGGTAGATCACAACCATCTATAACTGCAGTTCCAGGGGATCTGGTGCCCTCTTCTGACCTCCAGTGGCACCATGTACACGCACGGTGCACAACACAGTCACCATGTGCATGTGTGGTACACAGACACACTTGCAGAAAAATACCCAAATACGTAAAGTAAATAAATCTAAATTTTAAAATAAGACAAATTATACCAAGAAGAAGCGGAGTGTCTAGATTTTCATTCCTGTCTTAATCTTTTAAGTGTCGGAGTGGGCCATATTATGTGCTGTGTGTATTCTCTGTAGCATAGATAAGACCCTCGTAACTGACTTGTTTTTAGGAGAGAAACTAGAATAGCTTTTCCTTTTGGCCAACCCAAAGCTTGGGATGCAGTTCAATCCTGGATGTTTTTATCAGATTATTGCTAAGAAATATTGTATAGAACCGATGAGATTCCAATATGAAAAGAATATTTAAAAATCCATAATTTAAAAAAAAACCCTCACAGAGGAAATAGGTTCAACTGTGTCACTCATGTAGGCTGCAGTGTGAACTTGTTCATCAAGATTGTCATGCATGCAATTGTTCACAAGGAAGAAAACTCCATGCCTCGTGTATGAACTTTGCTGGTCGCCAGTCATGGGGAGAAGTGACTTGTCTGACATGTGAATGAAGAACAGAAAGCAGAAAGGATTCTGGGGAATCATAGGGATTTGTTTTGACTACTCTGTAATTCTACTCTGAACCAGAAAGGATGGGAGCTCTTAGAACCTGGCACTGTATCCTACCGTGTTTTCTGCTCAGAGTGCCCAGGAATGTGATCTGCCACCAGGGGATGACCTGACAACAAGCTGACTTTGAGAGTATTGAACCTGGCACTGTATCCTACCGTGTTTTCTGCTCAGAGTGCCCAGGAATGTGATCTGCCACCAGGGGATGACTTGACAACAAGCTGACTTTGAGAGTATTTTTTCAGTCACTCTATTTATGCTTACTGAACTCACACCGTGTGTGTGCATTTGTGTGTGTGTGTGTGCGTGTGTGTGATTAGATGAGCTCTCTGCATAAGCCATTTCTTACTAGAGACCTATAAAATTCGAGGATTTGGTCTATGTAGGGAATAGTCCATTTGAGACAACAGGAGTCCTAGCCTTGGCAATGACCTCAACATGTTGGGCTCTCATGTAGGTTAAATGTCTGCTCCCAACATTTCAAGGTGACATGTATCGAATAAAAGATGCTTCGAATAGCACTAGACTCTGTAAGCTTCACCAAGACAGCTCTGGCTTTAAAATGAAAGTGAAATGGAGACTAGAGTTTAGTTTTGTTGAGGGATTTATCATTTACTATTATTGATTGTTATTTGATTTATTTTGAGATGCTTTTAAAAACTGGTAGATGTTTCTATTTGCTCAATTTTTTTTAAAGATTTCTTTTTAATGATGTGTATACATGGGTATGTGGGTATGTGCACATAATTGCATATGCCTTTGGAGGCCAGAAGATGCTGCCAAATTCCTTGGAGCTAGAGTTACAGGTGGTTGTGAGCTAATAATGTGGGTACCGAGCACTGAAGCCAGGTTGTCTAGAAAGCAGTTTATACTCATGACTACTGAGCCTCCCGAGCCATCTCTCCAGTCCCTGAAGTTTCTTTTTTTTTTTTTTGCAAGTTCTAAAATTCATTTTTATTTTTATTTTATTTTTTTTATTGAGAAAAGAAAAAAAACAAATTTCCTCCCCCTCCCAGCCTCCCATTTGCCTCCCCCTCCTCCCACCCTTCTCCCCCTCCTCCCACCCTTCTCCCCCTCCCCCCACTCCTCTCCCTCTCCCTCTCCAGCCCAAAGAGCAGTCAGATTTCCCTGCCCTGTGGTAAGTCCTAGGTCCTCTCTCCTCCGTCCATTTCTAGGAAGGTGAACATCCAAACTGGCTAGGCTCCCACAATGCCAGCACATTACGTAGGTTCAAAACCCCGTGCCATTGTCCTTGGGTTCTCATAAGGGCAACATTGAATAAATGGGACCTACTAAAACTGAGAAGCTTCTGTAAAGCAAAGGACACTGTCACCAAGACAAAAAGGCAACCTACTGACTGGGAGAAGATCTTCACCAACCCCGCAACAGACAAAGGTCTGATCTCCAAAATATATAGAGAACTCAGGAAACTAGACTTTAAAATGCTAATTAACCCAATTAAAAAATGGGGCACTGAACTGAACAGAGAATTCTCAGCAGAGGAAGTTCAAATGGCCAAAAGACACTTAAGGTCATGCTCAACCTCCTTAGCAATCAGGGAAATGCAAATCAAAACAACTTTGAGATATCATCTTACACCTGTCAGAATGGCTAAAATAAAAAACTCCAATGATAGCCTTTGCTGGAGAGGCTGTGGAGGAAGGGGTACCCTCATCCATTGCTGGTGGGAATGCAATCTTTTGCAACCACTTTGGAAATCGGTGTTTCGGTTTCTCAGGAAATTCGGGATCAACTTACCCCTGGACCCAGCAATACCACTCCTGGGAATATACCCAAGAGATGCCCTATCATATGACAAGAGCATTTGTTCAACTATGTTCATAGCAGTATTATTTGTAATAGCCAGAACCTGGAAACAACCTAGATGCCCTTCAATGGAAGAATGGATGAAGAAAGTGTGGAATATCTACACATTAGAGTACTATGCTGCGGTAAAAAACAATGACTTCTGAAGTTTCTTATGAAAGCGAAAGTAGTTGACTAGCCTAAGGACCTCCGTGGAAAGGGAGTCTGTAGAGTTGGGGTTCTCACTGCAGTCTGGTTTTATGTGGAATCGATGTGTTCAGGGAGGAACCCACAGAATGTGAGGAGGAGAGACTGCATCGAATTTGCCTGGTGTGCTGGCTTTCTCCTGGGGGACCTTCCTTTCTTGTTTCCAGAAATTCTGTCAAAACACTTCAAGCAAAAGGAAAGGTTTCATTCCCTGGTAAGTATGCAGGGCAGTAATGAAAGCTTTCCCATTTAATAATAAGCATTCAAAAGATTTGAAATTAATAAAGCTGTTCAAAATTCCTAGGCTGTTTAAACTGGTATTTTTTAAAGTTTCTGTAAATTATATTTCAGTAGGATGGAATCTGACAGGTAACAGAGATACCCACTAAAGAAAGTTCTGTGTGGCCAGGCCCATATCCACTGGAATCTGACAGAGTAAAGACCTAATTCTCCACCCAGGGGAATACTACGCACTGCTTTAGCAATGAGGCACGAGAGTAGTGTGTGTTTGGTGCCCAAATGTGACGACCAAAGCATCTTCCTCTTACTGTAGCCTCACTCCCACTCGCCTGATGGAGAAACACTGTACATGCACAGATACACAATGCACTACACACATGTATTAACACATACATGGATGGTGTTGGGGGTGTATAATCTGCAAATAGCCTCGAAAGATGGGAGCACATAGATGATGCATTCTTAATTCTTATTTTGCATGTCATTCTTCCCTGTTTTGATGTTTGTGTATCAATAGAATTTGCTCTTTTAATTGAGCTAGTGAGGTGATAAATGTCCAAGAAAGTGCCTCTCTCACACACATACACGCTTCGTGGGTCCCTTCCTTTGGGCCTGACTTTTGCTGGCACTACGTGTCATTCAAGAGACTTGTCCCCTACCAGTGGCAGGTCTGCAGGTGCAGGTGCTTTTGCTCAGCTCCTTTAGTGTCCCAGAAATGGATTTTATTAGGCAAGGTGGAAATGTTCCTTTGAACATGAGGGTCAGCTGGAAATCAGATGAGCAGCAGTCTGGAGGGAGAATCTTGACAGCAGGTGCTAACGAGAACACAGTATGCAGGTTGTCCCCAAGTGGGGCAATTCCAATTGTAGACATGTCCTGCGTCCTGTGTACTATGCTCCACACAGGGCTCCTTCCGAGTTCACTCAGACAGAAGACACCATGTAGTGCCACCAGGTGGGATTGTCTCAGCAGTCCCAGCTGGTCTACTTCCTTCAGCCACAGCACCAGTCCCAGGGAGATGCATCTCCCGACAGTTTCCTTTGTGCCAGAGAGCAAGTGTAGGTAGACAGGGATGGAGGTGCCTGTGTTGCCTTTGTTTTCTCTGTGAAAAGGGAATGTGAACGTGAAATGTCCAGAGCTGCAGCTGCCTGGACATTCTCCCTGACCCTTACTTCAGTTCGGTTTGGTATATAGGTACATATCAGTTATATATTCTGAGGTTGCAAAACCAATTTATGGTGGTATTATCACACACACACACACACACACACACACACACACACACGCACGTATGTATCCAGATGAAAGACTATTGTCATGTCTGTGAGGCATTGTAGAACCCAGCTAGCTGTGCTCTTTGCTAGGCTGTCCCACCACATTATGGTATCACAACCTATGATATTATATTTATAAAGGTATCACATAGTGTCTGGCATGCGGTAAGAAGTGCTATAGGACAGCTTTGTGCTCACGTATCTCATGAAAGTCTGATTTTTGTGGCCATTTTTTGATCCAATGAAACAAGCAGTTTCATGCAGCTCAGTCTCTGGGCATTGCCCATCTCTCGGTGCCTCCTGTTGAGCTAGAACTCACATCACCAAAACTCTAACCAGATTAAGCTGATCTCTATAGCAACCACACACATGCATATGATTTCTATATTCCCAATTGAAATATTTTTAAAAGAACAGACAAATCGCAAGTATGTTTCCAAATGCAAGACTGTTTCCATGTCTCTGAAGCATAGCTGGTTGTGCTCCTTATCAAGCTATTGTCTGTCTGTCTAGACCACCATGCTGTCCCTACTTTGAGATACTTGGACCATTCCCATTTCTGTTTGTCCGTCTGATATCTGATCAGGTCTGCCAGTAGGGGGCCACAGAGAGAGACTACAAAGATGCTGGAAGACAGGCAATGCCCAGTCTGCTTCCTCTGCGCTCCCGGTTTCTGCCTGGCCTGCCTTACGCCACTGGGCTGTGCAGCTCATTGCCTTCTCACCTGGCTCGGGTATACCGACTGAACTGTCAGTTGGCCAAAGTTGACTCCCAAAAGCCTGTCTGCTGCTTGTTGTGCACTGTGCCCTGTTAGGACCGTGGAGCATATCAGCTTGTTGAATTCTTCTATCAACCCTGCAAGCTATGCATTCCCTTCACGTTGTAGCTGAGAAATGGTCTCCAGGCTGTTACTGCCTTTGTCTTGTCACCAAGTGACCGGTGCTGTATCTGAGCTAGGTCCATGGCTGCAGTAGAGCACACTAGACATCTAGCTACCCATTCCTCTCCTTGCGTGGCAGAGCCAGGTCCGTGGTTGCAGTAGAGCACAATAGGCTTCTAGCTATGCCATTCCTCTCCTTGCATGGCAATTTTAGGGTATGGATGCTTTCTTCCACTGAGCTGGGAAGCCCAGATAAGGAAGAATGTTCTTTTGTTTTGTGCAAGTTACTGTGTGTCAACTGTCCCCAGGCCTCAGCCAGAAACTGTACCTTGTGTCTGCCTTCTCAGAGGCACTTGGATTTGTCTTTGTTCTGTTTGTAATGTGCACAGGGATGGGCTATTAATCATGCTGCAGGCCAGGCGGCACAGCACCGCTGGAATAATGAATTGCCCAACGCCTGCCCAAACGAGTCACACCGTGGTCACGAAGGAGACTTATCTCTGCCTTGCTCTCCTATCGTGCTCTCTTCCCTGCTCATCTCCAGTGGTAGTCTTGCCAGTGGTAGTGCGAGCATTTCCCCCTTTATTTAAGTTCTGAAGTGTCTTTGGATCCACTAAGTTATCTAAAGCTTAAACAGGGCTTGTCAGGGATATTTAGAACCTCCAACATAGGCAGTTAAGCAAAGCTTACAAGCAGCTTTGGGTCTATATGATCAAGAATTTAAGAATATAACTATCTCTCTTTTAAAAATGGAATAACTCCAGTACAAAACGATACTCACCAAGCAGTAGTCAAGTGACTGGCCTGGCCAAGTGACTAGACAAGGAAAGATACACAGGCTGTTTGGATGGGATGATAGGGGCTCTGATGTGAACAGGAAGGCTAACAAAGAGGGACATCTTTTCTTTACTGACCATCCCTTCTTCCTGTGGAACAATTCGAGGAAGGCATAGCAGGTGAGACTTCCCATTTTCCTACAGTCAAGCTCTTTCTCTTCATATTTTCTCCTACTATTACTGTATATATACATGCATATATATGTACACATACTACATATACATACATGAAAACCTGTGCATAATATAAATGTGTATACATGCATACACATATACACAGCTATAAACACACACACATATACATATACACACACATATGATCATTTGCAAATATCATGCTTAGAATCATCTGGAGTCATGCTGTCCAGAGCTGATGTGATGAGCATAGCTTCAGAAACTCTGCCTGCTGCCTTTCTGCCCTGGTGTCATTCATCAGTTGGCAATGACCTCAGGCTGCAAGACGGGTACTATAACTCTAGACACCATGTTTGTATTCAAGGCATGAAGAAGTGGAAAGGAGCTTGTAGGACACCACCAGCTGTATTAGCTCCCTATCTTGGGAAAGCACAAACTCCCAGGCTTGTTTGTGTATGTTTCATGGGTCATAGCTCTGGCCAGAAATGTAGCCCACTGCTGGGGTGCCAGGATACACAAGTGCAGCTTTGGGGTACCATGAAATGGAGGTGACAGTGGCAGTGGGGTTCAGGTTAGCCAACAAGTGATGTCTGCCAGAAGTGCATGGAAGAAAACCATGACAACCAAACTGGGGGCCATGGACCCTCACCCAGCAGTGCAGGAAGGAAAATCCATATGCTTGAGCCCCGTTGTGCACCAGATTTTGTGCTAGGCAGCGTTCCTGAAAACATGCATGCCACCAGCACCTTCTGTGCCGTTGAGAAAGCTAAGCTGGGCAGCATTCTGCAAGTCACTAAATCAGGAACGTGGAATCAAGTCTGGCTGTGTCTGCTTTTGAAACATGTTCTCTCTACCAACCTACATCTCCTCTAGGAAGCTAAGGCTAGCTTTGCAGCATAGGAATGGGATGTCACTGAATCTCTGCTCCTTTGTTTCTCCAACACCTCACTCACTTGTGGACAGAGTAAGAGTCAGGGACAATTATTTGTGGGTTGCTGACTTAAAGATGAATTCTCTAGACCTGGCATTGTGATAACAGAGCCAGCTCCATTTTCTATATGGACTCAGTGATCTGGGGGAAGGAGGTCTGTGAAGACAGCAGGCAGCCTGGACCATGGCTCCTTTCCTGTTCATTCATCACATCTATAAATAGAGTTTACTATGTACCATACTGTCCAGTCAACAAAACAAAGACCAACAAAACACAGGCTTATTGCCCCCTCGCTCCCTCTCTCTTTCTCTTTCTCTCCCTCTCTCCATCTCCCTCCTTCTCCATCTCTCTCCCTCTCCCTGTTCCCACCCTGGGTGTGTGTGTGTGTGTGTGCATTATGTGTTGAGGCAAAGGGCATATAAAACACAGACTGCATTAAACTAGTGATGTGTCAATAGACAGGATAGTGATGGCCATCACCTGTGTGAGCGGCTAACGCGAGAAAAGCCAGTGTTTGGCACAGCAGAAGGAAGCTGCCGGGATCCAGACTTCCTCAAGGGTGGAGGGAGAAAAGAGAGGCCAGCTTGCACATCCCCATGGGTCTGTCCTCTTTGCCACCTCTCCTCCATGTGAGAAAGTTTGAACAGAAACTCAGAAACAGAAATGAGCCTGGCTGCGCTGTAATTTTTCTCTCTCTGAAGGTTGGCCTGGAGCCCTCTCAGCTTGTTGCCGACATTTCTTTTCAAATGTGTGAACTGTCACACAGCACAGAGCACCCTGGGCCTGAAGGCCATTCCAATCCACCCCTACCCTGGCAGTTAGCAGCAGAGAGCCTTGCTTCCTCATGCTCCAGAGATACTCTGTTCCGAGGCTTTTGGGAAACGGCTGGAGAAAATAGCAAGTCCTGAGGACACTGGAGTACTATTAGAACAGCACAGGGACCTTTGATGCTGACTCTCCACTTCCAGCTCTTCTCCGTTTCCTGTCTGACACCACCCATACAGGTGGTGTCTTGATGTTCTCTCCTGTTCCAAAGCCACTCTGTGCGCCAACTGTAAAGCCAGGTACAAGAGAGCCATGTTCTCATCTTTGTCGCGTTACACACCTGAGCCAACACAAGAAACGGTCATTTGATGGAACACGCACATTCTGAGAGTGTTTATATCATCTAGAGTTCTGGAAGAAATCCGGAAAAGGAACAGAGAGCGAGGACAGCAGTTGACTCCCCGCACTGCTGTGTTGGCCCAGCACCTCAGTGTCCCCATTGCTACCTGCTCTAAGGGGACTGCAATCTGGGAGGTAGGCGAGGCACCCAGTATATCCCTTTGTATATCTTAAGGAACTCTGCTCATATACTGAGCAGGCTGCCTGCCAGTCACAGGCTACTGAGGAATTCAGTGCCAGGGAATGACTCAGCATGTAGTCCATGACTCCCTTCCAATTATACCCTCCCCCCACACACACCTTCTTGTGCCCTTGACATTTGTTTGATGGGGATAGCAAGGAAGCTTCACTTTGATATTTATAATTTGAGTGCAAAGGAGAATTACAAGGAAGAATTTTGAATAATGTACATAAAACCCCTAAAACCCTGGGAGTGTGATGGCAGATGATATCAGAATGCAATCCCTGGACCTTAGGTGTTTTTACCCATCAGCTGAGAGGAGGGAGCAGCAAGCATCCTCTGGGCTTGTTTCATGGTTTCCTCCTTGTCCTGTTGACATGGGATGACGTTCTTAGAGATCACCACACATGAATAGAGAGACATGGAGATTCCTTCCAGTAAAGCGGGAAGCCCTGGCCATGGAAAACTCTGACTAGGACATGACAGTCAGCCAAATGTAAGAAGGCAAGGTAGAAGCACTCGGGAGGCAGAGGCAGGCAGATCTCTGTGAGTTCGAGGCCAGCCTGGTCTACAAGAGATAGTTTTAGGATAGGCTTCAACGCTACAGAGAAACCCTGTCTTGAAAAACAAAAAAGAAGGCAGTTAGAGCTGAAGACCTGTCCTCCATGGCAGTCTATAAATGAGCGAGAGAGCCTGTACTGAAATGCCCGTGAAGTCCCCCCTCAGAACCTCCCATCCTCGTCCTGTCATTGTAACGGCTACAATGTTGTGCACTGGACACATTGAATGTGACTAATACCTACTAAATGGTTCGGAAGTTCTGAGTTTATTTAGAAAGCATAAAAGCTTGTCCCCAAGGCTTAGACACCAGGGTTTGCAACCATTTTCTGTAGAGTAGCCCAAACTGGACACACTCCAAATATCTCTCAGCAAGTGTATCTGACTCCAGTACATCCGCTTAGTAGAATACTGCTAAAATGACAAAAAGACACAAATATCAAAATATGATGCAATCAGGAGGGCCTTCCAGAATGTTTCATGAGTGAAAAAAAAAAAACAGATGCAAAGGGCCACCTACTTTTTTTTTTTTATGAAATTTGGAAGATGTAATCTACAGTGATGGAAAGAGAGCCGGGAAAGAAGGGGAAACCCACAAGGGGAGAGTGCAGTCTCCTGGGGGTTATACTTGCTGCCTTGACATGATGGCGGAGTCGCAGGAGTGCCACACCTTAGCGGGTGGTATCTTCATACATGTGCAATGTACTATGTAACAGCTATAGCCCAATAAAAGCATTGAAAGAAAAAACTGTGTCTGAGACGAAGAGCAGATGGGAGGGGGACCCTATCTGGGAGGAGGAAGGAGACTAACAAGAGTGTGGAAGGGGAAAAGAGGAGGCTGGAAGAGAGATGGGAGGAAAGTAGATGCTAGGCAGATGTAATAGTATCGTGAAACCCTTATTTTACACAAGTTAAAAAACTGGAAACAGCAAAATTTCCTATGGCTCCACTGACATGTAAGTCTCAGTAATAAATTAACTTTAAAAGCCCTTATATGTGTTTTCATACGTTTATTGGAAACATACCATATGCCAGGCACCAGGAAAAATACGTGCAGAGAAAAGCGAGCGTGACTCCTCCAGCTCCGCAGCTGGGTGGGAGAAATAGGTTTGCAAACAGACAATGGATTGACTTCCCCATAGGCAGTTCTGAAGTCATTACCAGGTTTAACCAAATTGTCCTCTGTTAATTGAATTTGTGTGTATCTGTGCTTTCTTGTTTTACAGAGTGACTTGTGGTCTTTGGGAATCACCGCCATCGAGATGGCAGAAGGAGCACCCCGTAAGTTCCTTCCCTGGGTAACATTTGCTGCTGGGTGGTCCTGCGGGTCCTGCAGGCTCCTTGCCAGGCCTGCGGTTGGACTCCTTCTGCTCCACTGAGCCTGGCATGGGTCTGCTCTGGCATATTTAAGGAGCAGGAGGATCTTAAATCAGCCAGGATGTCTGTTCATTTCAGAGCAGCGTGGTTTTGCTAGGAAAAAGAACACTAACCTGGGCGAGTCTTTTTGCCTTACCCACTTACAGTGGGGCTCACTCCTGAGGCACTCTGCCTCACACAGAACTTGGCGCAACCACAGACAATGTCAGCTCCCATGTACAGAGCTCCAAAGCTCAATTCCTAGGCGCAGCTTTCACAAGCACCTGCACTCAGAGGCTGCGCCTCTTCTGGAAATATTAGAATTTGGGATTAAAGATGTCCCTGCCCTTATAGGAGCAGTGTCCCAGATGCTTGCAATCTTGAGAACCTCCCTAGTCCCTTGGAACTTTGCTCTAGCACCAAAGAAGACCTCTGGAAGCTGTTGCCGTGGTGGAGGATTGAGGCTGTACCTCCCAGAACTCCCTGACTGTCCCTGTCAGTGCCAACCTTAGTAGACACCAACACACCCTTTCCTGGAAGACATGGGTTCACTTTGCAGGCAGCTGTGATTCAAGCAACACCCTAATACCTAGCTGTCCCTGCCTGGGACTACAGGACATCTAGGACCCACCTTCCCTCCTCCACCCTGGGCTAGGATTGCATCACTATAGCATGACTCTTTGCTGGCCCCTGCTCCATCCCCTAGGAGTGTCCTTGCATGAGCATTCCCATGCCTTCACACCTTCTTATCCACCCCTTGCAGAGCTGAAAAGACCTGCAAAGACATTCGTGACCGTTCATTCTTAGACTCAGGACTCTCAGAGTCCACGCTGCCCTCTTATTTTCCTTAAGTTCCTTGAATCCATGTGCGGCGTGATTGACTTGGACGTGTTTGTTGACAAAATTTTCTTTGCTCATGATGACATTTGTGAGTCGCCAAATTTCAGATACCACACTCTTAAAAGTGTGTTATCATTCTGAGTGGTAGACAAGACTAAAAATAAACTACCCACAGACTCCTCTGGCATCGAGGGAGCATATATTCTCAATCTTGGTACCAAAAAAAATGTATTCTCACTGTTAGAAAGTAAGCAATAGGATATGTGGATTGAAATTAGAATGTAGAGTGTGCTCACGATATTGTTTATGAGCTGACTTCATCCCGTGGTCATCCTGGGGCTGGAGGGTTTCAAACTCAAGGCACCCCATGAAACCTGAAAGCTGCTCGGGACATTTGGTGTCCTGGCAGGGTACCAAGAGCCTAGAAATGTGTGTAGATAGCAGTGCTTGCATGAACCTCCAATAGGGAGATAGGGCTGTGGCTGTGGATGTCTTGATGCCTCATAGATTATAGCTTAGGCTTTTGTTAAAGAAAATTACCTCAGCCACGCCAATCATAGCTGACATCTGCTGCTGTTGATTTTGAATGGCAGCTGGCTACCTACAGCAGAGATGGCTAATGTTTGGCCCTTTAGCTTATTTTCCTTATGACATGAAGTTGTGGTTACTAGGATTGTTAGTATCTGCTTAAAATGGGCATTTTATGATATTCATCTAATTAGACACTAGCCCTTTGAAAAGCTTGCTCAACAGAGTATCTGGGCATCTGACCCCTTCCTAGCAGGCGCCTTATGGACACTGAACACTTGTGCAGTGTTTTCTGCACAGCTAAGATGGTAGCGTGGATTTGGCCTCTGACTGGCTCTGGTTCTTGTTTTCGGTCTCCCACAGCCCTCTGTGACATGCATCCTATGAGAGCCCTCTTCCTCATCCCCCGGAACCCAGCACCTCGCCTCAAGTCTAAGAAGTGGTGAGTTTGCCCTCCAGTAGTTTGCAGATATGAGGACAAAGCTTTCTTGTGCTCCTTCCTGTGTGTGTGTGTGTATGTGTGTGTGTGTGTGTGTATGTGTGTGTGTGTGTGTATGTGTGTGTGTATGTGTGTGTGTGTATGTGTGTGTATGTTTGTGTGTGTGTGTGTGTGAACATGTGTCTGCTGCAGGTGCACATGTGTGCTTGAGTGCAGAGGCCATGGGTTGACCTCAATTATCATTCACAGTGGCTTCCTTACCTTAGTTTTATAGAAAGGGTGTTTCATTACACAGAGGTCACCACTTTGCCTGGACTGGCTGGCCAGTGAGACCCATCAATCCCCCTGGCTCAGGTTTCATAACACTGAGGTTACAGACACATGCTACTGTACCTGGCTACTGTACCATGTGTGTGCTGGGGATCTGAACTCGGGTCCTTGTGCTTGCAGGACAAGCACTGTATTGACTTAGCCATGTGCTCAGCCTCTCTGAGATCTTTTGAATTGCCTCGGATCCCTCTCCAGGTCCTTCCGGGTGGATTAGAAGGATGCATCCCGCAGCATGCAGGTGACATTCTGCAAGCTACCATTCATCTTGGACTAGCAGCTTCATTAACTGCTGTCAGTACAGCACATTGTTAACCCTATCCTCACGGCAAAGAGCCATTAGCCAAAATGAAACCCAAGTAATGGCACGCAAACGCCATGATTTATGACCGCAGTGTGTTTTCCTGACTACATGGCACTTTTCATCAGAGATGTGACGATTTAGAGTCAGCTCATTAGATTGACTGGCTTCTAGTCCTCAAGACAGTGGTTCCCCGCACACCCACACAGACCCGCTAATGGTCCATGCGATGTCTCTGGCATGGGAAATTGTGGATCTTTGTGGGGTTTTTTTTAGTCTCTTTCTCTCTGTGACAGGGCATGCTGGCTTCCTATTTTGGGGAAAGCAGTATAACCTTTGTTCTTAGTAAGCTTGTCCTGACATGAAGGTGACTTGTTCTAAAGAACTACCACATGCACACTATCATGAGGGGCCATGATGGGAATGTGGATGGTGAACGATCTGGTGAGGTGTGAAAATGGAGTCCTCAGGTTAAGCCGGATATGAGCTGTCACTTCCGTTTGTACATCTTATTATTCTGTAACAAAAATCTGATGTTCCCCTCCCCTGCTACAGAAGTGGCATGGCCTTCTTTTACATTCTTTCATCTCTGGTTCTTCTTGTCTTGGAGTTAATCCCTGCCCCCCTGTGACCTCCTACTATTCTCCCTCCTAGATGTAAGTCCTGGGCAGTTCAACTGAAAAGGAACAAGTCATTTGGCCCTTTTCATATGACTTGAGGCTCAGGCCCTTGACTGGCGTCCTCGTGTTTCCCACCCACAGCACACACCCACCACATAGAGCAGGCTTAATTAGTACCAATCAGCTGGTAATGACATAGCAACCCCAGCTGAATGGAGGAAAGGCACACTACAGAGAGAGGGGAAGGAAACAGAAAAGCCACCAGCAATGACAGTCTCTAAGTCGCCAGACCGGCAAGGGGGAGTGTGAGTTGCTATTGGTAACCGAAGGCAAAGCTTTTCTGCTCTCCTTCCTCTCAGAGGGTCACCGTGGTACCAGACGCGTTCTCTCCCCAGCAACAGCCTTTCATTGGGCACCATGAAGAGCACAAGAGGACCCTTCCTCTCTCTGCTGCCATTTCTTCTCTCTCCTCCCGGGATCCCACTCCCGGAGAGGGGAGCCAGCTCCGTTCCCTCCCCTGGAAGCAACAGCAGCGACATAGCAAAGCCTGCTGCCTGCCAGATTCCTGCTTGGAGTGTGCCAAGCTCCCTAGGAGAGCCTGCTATGTGGCGCGGGTATTACTTCCTGTCCCCTGCCGCTAAGCCTCCTCCCCTTTCTTCACGGTTCTGGGGAGATATTTTGAGCTCACCCACAGAGGCCATCCAGAGGTATGTCACCTAAGGGGCCGCGTCTATCCCTGCACTGTTTCTGGGACAAAACTCCTGACAAAGCCCACAATTAGAGAAGTGACACAGTCTGTCACGAGGGGAAATTAAGGCAGTGGGGGTGTGAAACAGTTGTCACACTATGTCCACAGTCAAGAGCCAGAGAGAGGTGAGTGCTGATGTTCAGGTGTGCTCCTCCTTCCTCTTCATTAAAACAGAGACTCTAATCCGTGCACAGTGCTGCCCACATTCAAGACAGATCTTCCCCCCTAGATTGCACCTGCCATCTGGTCGTGCCCTTACCACCACACTTGGGTGTATGTCTCCCAGGTGATTCCAGGTCTGGGTAGGCCGGCAATGAAGATGAAACACCTCAAGTCCACCCTTGTCTGCTGGACACTCAGACATATCATTTAAGCTTTAAAATTCCACCCCTGGACCTCGAAGACTCATGATCATCTCATAGAGCAATGTAGATTTAGTTCATCTTTAAGAGTCCCCCAAATCTAAACAGTTTGAGATCTAATTGCTCAAAAGCCCAAAGTCTCTGGTGATACCCAAGGTAGTCTCTTAGCTGTGATAACCTGTAAAGTTAAAAACTAAGTCAACTATTTCTGATTTACAGTGCACAAAATGAAAGTTTTCATTCTAAGAGGAAAGGAATATGGTGACAGAAAGGGAAAATAGGGCATAGGCCAGGACTGCACCTAGCATGGGAAACAAATCCCATAGCTCCATTCCAAGCATCTCACACCGTGGTAGTGTCCTCTGGTCTCCACTGGCCTTGCCTCTCTTGCTCTATCTCCAGCACACACAGCCTGTCTTAGAATGGCTTTCCTCAGTGAACACCCCACAATCCTGGCTCTCTGACATCCTGAGTGAGGCTTCCTTTCACAGCCCTATGTCCGGGCTCATGGGGCCTTCCTGAAGAGGATCTGACTCTGCCACCCATTGCCTGACCTCAGCAGCTTTTGAAAACCTTGCTGCAAGTCCTCCATGCCCACAGGGAGCTGGGTCCTCTTATATCAATCATTAACCAAGAAAATGCCCCTATAAGACTTGCCTGCGGGCTAATCTGATAGAGGCATTTTCTCATTTGAAGATAGCTCTTCCCAAAAGACCCTAGATTGTATCAAGTTGACAAAAAAAAAAAAAAAAAAAAAAAAAAACCCTAGCCAGTACACACCAGACCCACAAGCCTCACTATTTTTCACACTCCATGCCTGCTGTCAGGGCACTTTTGTTTCGAGAAAGGATAAAGGTGTGTGTGTGTTCCAAATAAAATAATGATGATATAAAGTAGATGTCATGAAATATTCTAAATAAATTGAATTTGCAAGTTTGTATTGTGACTGTGTACTTCATCAAAATCAAAACCCACAAGCTTTGAAATTAACCTTTTCTGTTCAGTTTTTTTGAAATCAAATATATCTAGATCAATTCCCTTAATGAACATTGTGCAGTCACATGCTCGATACCATTTTAGCTAGCAATGGACAGGACCACCTGGTGACTCTGGCCAACTCCACTGAGCAGAAATATTCTGTGATGTCTCACAAGAACAATGTCGTATTTCAAACATCTCCCTGTCACTGAACAGGGCTTGACAGTGCCCATTTTATTCAACAGAAGTTTGTGTGTGTGTGTGTGTGTGTGTGTGTGTGTGTGTGTGTGTGTATGCACACACACGCATGGGGGATATTAGTAATGTCTCATTTCTGTGTTGCAGTCCTTAGGAAAGAATTTTCTCTTCCTTGAGTCCAGTGGTACTCAGATAATTGTCAAATGTCCCTGCAGTGTGCTCGTGCTAATCACAAGAAGCATTTTAAAGGGATTAACTTGAATAAGTTCTGGAGACGGTTGTATTTGCAGTCACAGAAATGGGCCCAGAAAAGTTAAGCCATTTGTCATGAGTCATACAGTAAGTGCTGAAGTCCAAGGAAGAGAAATGGGGTAGTGAGAACTAGCATAGGGCCATGACAGACTTTCAAGGCCAAATTTGTCAATGTGGATGTAAGCAACTTCGGTGTGTAACTGGGGTGAGTCTGTCGAACCTCAGACTGTAAACACCAAACACTAGCCACTAGCATTCCCTTTCCATCCAAAGTCATCCATCTCTCGTGCCCATCACCTCTTGTCATGCAGCACTTCATCCGCCTCTTGGCAAGACTGTGTCACTAACCTTCCTGGGGGTTACCTTTTATTATTTAAGTTATTTTTAATTATTTAATTACATTATTATTATTATTCTAAGAGACAATGCTAAGTTACCAACAGTACTCTAAATTTACTTTTAACCCATTGAAACACCCAGTGAGCAGGTATTCAGCACCCATGAAGTACTGTGATTAAATGTGCAATTAAACATATTGATTCCTTGGTCACACTAACTTAGAAAATAAGTGACCCCTTCTTTGAAGATGTGGGGAGTTTACTTTGGTTTTGTTTTGTGGAGACAGGGTTCCTCTGTTAGTCCCAGTTGTCCTCAGCTCAGATGTACTGTATAACCCATACAGCTTCATATATATACATACATATATATGTATGTATATACACACATATATATACATACATATATATGTGTGTATATATATATGTGTATATATATATATATATATATTTAAACTCCTGGTGATCCTCCTGCCTCAGCCTTTCAAGTTGCTGCAATTTGGGGAATGTGCCAACACACTGGATATGAGAATGTATTTTAAGTGAGCAACATTATCTCTTCAAATGATGCCTTTATAGAACACAGTCCATTATCTCTGTCATTCGGACGCCCAGCCGTTCTCTGCCAGGCCCTTCCCTCCAGCAGAGCTCTGGAAAGGGAACTCTCACAGGGGGCTCTGCTAAGGGAGCACTGCTAACACACAGTTCTAGTTCTGCCTGCAGAACTGGAGGCTTTCTGGCTTTTTTTTTTTTTTGGTTGTTTTGTTTTCAGATGTCAGTCTCAGATAAAGGAATGCACAGTCTATTGAGGTCTGGATCTCATTTCTCAAATTGGATGTGATTGCTTTTATTTATCACCCTCTAATTAATAGCAGAGCACTTTACAATAAAAAAAAAACAAGCACTTCTTCCTAGCTGCCAGTGAGAGAACTGTTTCATTCCTTGTGAATATTTAATAGCTCTGTCATAAGTCGCTTTTGTTTTCATCTTTTTGATGGAGATTTTCCTGCCCACGGCAGCCCTGTATGGAATTTGCCAGGTTTGCTACTGTTTTTTGAGCTTAGTGTTATAGTTCCCAGTTCATTCTTTAGATGAGTCTTTTTTCAGGATTTTTATTTGATTGATCTGAGAAAGAAAATCATATTATTCCTTGCAACCAATCTCTCTCTATGTCTCTCTCTCTCTCTCTCTCTCTCTCTCTCTCTCTCTCTGTGTGTGTGTGTGTGTGTGTGTAGTATACATATATGGGCTAGAGCACATGCACATTTGCACACACCTATTTGGAAGCCAAAAGACAGTGTCGGGTGACCGCCTCAATCCCTTTCATCTCACAGTTGAGACTGTCTAAAAGACCTAACTAACAAGGACCTGCATTTGGGCCGCTAGCATCCATGTGCACAGCTAGAACGGCGGTGTGCACCTCTAGCACCCTGGAACTAACTAAAAGGCTAGACTATTAGCTCTGTCAGTTAGCTCTAAGGATCTGCCTGTCCTGTACCCCATTCCCAACAGAGGGATTCTAGGTGCACACCGCCGTTCTAGCTGTGCACATGGGTGCTAGAGGTGCACACCGCCGTTCTAGCTGTGCACATGGGTGCTAGAGGTGCACACCGCCGTTCTAGCTGTGCACATGGGTGCTAGAGGTGCACACCGCCGTTCTAGCTGTGCACATGGGTGCTAAAGATGCACACCGCCGTTCTAGCTGTGCACATGGGTGCTAGAGGTGCACACCGCCGTTCTAGCTGTGCACATGGGTGCTAGAGGTGCACACCGCCATTCTAGCTGTGCACATGGGTGCTAAAGATGCACACCGCCGTTCTAGCTGTGCACATGGGTGCTAGAGGTGCACACCGCCATTCTAGCTGTGCACATGGATGCTAGCGGCCCAAATGCAGGTCCTTGTGCTTGCACAGCAAGCACTTTATCCACCGAGCCATCTCCCCAGTCCTCAGACCTCCCTTCAGGCTTCTCACAAGCACAGATTGGGATGCAGCCAGGACACACTGTTGTCAGGCAGATCCATATGTACGTCCGTGCATTCATCCACTGCATGTGTAGTGCAGGTAGTTTGCTCACAATGTGACAATGACTTGGGCACTTCCTGGCACCTCTGAAAACTTCCAGTAAAAAAGAATGGAGTTTGAGCTGGAGGTCACCAAAGCAGGTATATGGATGGTTCTGTTCTCACTATGTTCATGACATAGCCAACCCGAATTCATCTGTGAGACAGGCAGTAGCTAAGGATGCTACATTGCTTTTAGATGGATGCGAGATACTTTATAAATGTATACATAATTTAGAAATGTAAGAAGAAAATATATTATTTGAAAAACGTGGCATAAGGTAAGAAGCAGAGAATATCCTAAATGTATTCTCTCTGAAATTATTTTTATTGCATATGTAATATATAGTAAGCATTCTCTGTGTGTATATGTGTGTGAGTGTGTGCATGCATGCATTCACGGTGTGCGTGCATGCGTGAGTGCATGTGTGTGTGTATGTGTGTGCATGTGTGTGTGCATGCGTGGATTCATGGTTCATGGTGTGTGTGTGTGTGTGTGTGCGTATGTGTATGTGTGTGTTTGTGTAGGTAAGCACATGCCGTAGTGCACGTGCAGAGGTCAAGGGACAACTTTCAGGAGTTGGTTCTCTCGTCCACTTTGTTGATAAAGGTCTCTCCTGATGCTGGTGAGTCTACCTCTGCTCCGAGACATCCTTTAAGTCTCCCCCACCTCCCTCTAGGGCTAGGATAGCAGCTGCTCAGTACCCACCAGGCTTTACCTGCTGAGTCTTCTCCCAGCCCTTGCACTTGGATACTGGAGGACGTGCTACACATGATATTCTGTGTGTGGAAGACACTTCTAGAGCCTGAACTAAATACATTTCTGGGAAATGTCCCTGTTGGGGAATTTGAGAAAGGGATTCTTCTGGGATCCTCAGTGCAGCCACAGGAGGGCGACAGAGAGCAAAAGGAAATGGCTTCCTGCTGAGTAGGCAAGCTGCTCAGGTATCAGGGGTCCCACTGAGCTCTGGATCACTCCTGGAAACTTCCAGCAGGAACACACATGCCCCACCCACAGTTCCTGGCTCCAGTCCACAAGTCTACAGTTACTTCAGCTGCCTTGGGGCCTTACCGCCACCCTGATTACCTGTGTGGTATCTGCCTCCAGGCCTTCCCTGCTCCCAGACCTTCTTAGCATAGAGTTTATCTAGGAGGAAGCCAGGCTTTCTAGGAGTCATAGATAAAGTGCTGCTTGCTTCCCACAGAGGTCTTTTCCTCTTGATTCCTCCCAACCTTTTGTGTAAGGGACTGTTCCCTGTGTGACAATGTTCCCATGCATATAATAACTACCATATGTTACCTTATATGTATGCTGATTGTGATTTGACCTTTAAACTTTATTGTGCTAATATATTGAGGTTGGTTTGTGATTGGATGATCCCTGTACTCACAGTATGGCCATTTCTTTTTTTCCTTTTTAAAGCCACATTTCAAAGGATGTATTTGCTTTTCTTTTATGTTGTCATTTTATCTGCGAGTTCATCTCTTTTGTTTGGCAGGTCAAAAAAATTCCAGTCATTTATTGAGAGCTGCTTGGTAAAGAATCACAGCCAGCGACCAGCCACGGAACAGCTGATGAAGCATCCATTCATTCGAGACCAACCTAATGAAAGGCAGGTCCGCATTCAGCTGAAGGACCATATCGACAGGACAAAGAAAAAGCGGGGAGAAAAAGGTTCGCTGAACATTTGTATTTCTGAGAAGGAAACAAAAGACAGTGTTATTCTTTTGGGTGAGGGATGGCCTGGTAGATCATAGCCTTGGGCATTGGTGGAATGAAATCACCATTGAAGGCAAATCTCCATGGAAAAAAATGGCCTGTGGCAACAGCCCCTCTTCTTCTAGGCAGCAAACAAAGCCGTGCTAGTGACACTCCAAGCTCCTAAATGACAAGTGATTTATCTTAACTCAAATGAATATTCACGTTTCAAACAGTGACATCTACACATGGCAGACAACCTACAGAATTCATCTAACTGACATTTTTTCTGTATTGACAGCCATCAGCATTTATGTCTCTGTGCTCCAAGATCTGTTTCTAATTCAGTCGTGGGGAACTCAGACAGAACTCCTCACTGGGTCTGTCAGAGAGGCTCACTAGGTTGTCAGGCTAGCGGCAGGCATCAGATTTTGAGCCAAAGGTCCTGAGGTGCACTTCTTCATTTCGTAGATGCACAAATTCCTCTTCCATAATCTTCTCTGTGCCATGGAGAGCACAGGAGCCCAGATTTGAGACACTGGGACCATGCCCAAGTTGTTGGAATGGTCGCTTACAGCTGCGTGTTCTGGTGCAGGACTTGTGGCCAGCTAAGCATAAGGTAGGGAGGACAAGAAGCCCAAGGTCTAACAGGAGTTCTAGGGAGGCCAGAGGCTAGAGGAGGTTGGTGTACTAGACCAGAGGCAGGACGAGGTGAGTGTGCTAGACCAGAGGCCAGAGTAGGTGGGTGTGCTAGACCAGAGGCTACGGTAGGTGAGTGTGCTGGACCAGAGGCCAGAGTAGGTGGGTGTTCTAGACCAGAGGCTAGAGTAGGTGAGTGTGCTAGGCCAGTGGCCAGAGTAGGTGAGTGTGCTAGACCAAAGGCCAGAGTAGGTGAGTGTGCTAGACCAGAGGCCAGAGTAGGTGAGTGTGCTAGACCAGAGGCTTGGGGAGGTGGGTGTACTTTTCCCAGTTCCTTCTTCTCCTCCCCCTCTCCTGTCCTTAGTACAGGGCAGCAGACAGAAGTTAGCAGACAGCACCAGATGGAAGCCTCTCACTGTGTAAATCTTGTTTCTTTGTAATAACAAAGCAGCAACAAGTATGAAGAGAGGCATGGAGGTGGTAAACAGACTGGATTGACTGGTAGCATCAGCAGAAGCCAGGGAGGTGGACAACTCTTCAGCAACCCTTCAAGAAAATGGCTCTTGCTTCATCAGCCAGTCTCAGGGACTCCGAAAGAGTTCAGTTTACTGAGACATAAGTGGGAGGTGGTGAGGCCTTCATCTCCAGTGTGGGTCAGTAGGCATAAGATGTTTATGAGGTCCCAAAGACCAGCCCAGCTGGAGCTGCTAGACCCAAAAACAAAGCTGTAGGTTGGTTTTGGAAAGATCTAGATCTCTGACTTTTCAACAACTCCTTGTCGTTTTAGTCTTGGACCATGCCATTAAGTGAAATGTTCAAAACCGCACTTGAGAGCATTATGTCAAATATACAGCCATTAAGTGCCTATTCTTTAAGAGGGAGTTTATATGTACATACTGAGTAGGCTAAATAGTCTGACTGCTTTAAGATCAGATTCTGGGTTCAGATTCCAACTCTGACTCTGTTATGTGAAATTCACCCCATGTTGACAGAGGTTTCTGTCGCCTCTGGTCCCTAAAGAAACACACAGAGGTCTACATTAATTATAAACTGGTTGGCCTATCAGCTCAGGCTTCTTATTAACTAATTCTTACATCTTAAATTAGCCCATTAGTGTCTATTTTGGCCATGTGGCTTGGTACCTTTTATCAGTGAGGCATTCTCATCTTGCTTCCTCTGTGATGACTGCAGGCTGAGTTTACCTCTTCCCAGAATTCTCCTGTTCTTGTCACCCCACGTTTACTTCGTGCCTGGTTACCCTGCCTATACTTCCTGCCTGGCTACTGGCCAGTCAGTGTTTTATTAAAACAATACAAGACCATTGTTTCACAGCAACCCCAGTTTTCTCATCCCTTAAAAAAAGGACTGGGCAACCACAATGACATAATAACTTCCTGCCTAGCATCATTGCAAAGACTGAAGAAGATAATGTATGTAAAATGCTTACTACTGTATCTAGTACATAGTTAAACTTTGGCACTCACTCTTAGTCTATTCTTTTTTGACCCATCACTTTTGGGAACTATTCAAGGGACCTTCTGAGGACTCAGTGAATAAAATTGGGAAAAATTTGTGCTTTAGATTGTTTTCAAATTTTGGTGCCACAAATACTGAAATGTAACATAGAAATTGTGGTTCCATCATGATTGGAAGGCTACTTCATTCTCTGTAGTGTGGAAAAGCAGGGGACCTGGAGCTAAGTACATGGCAAGGGCTGTATCAAAATGAAAGGAATCAGGATTGCTGCTTGGACTTAAATCTACCAGAATCATAGTTTTGGTCTTATTTTTTCTATTAACAAAGGAGAGTATTAGATCAGAAAAGCTCTCAATCTGAATAAATGATTTGATTTGATCTCTCACATTCTAAAAATACCTATTGATTTTTTTAATTTATTAAATTAAAAAAATACTAATCCAAATTTTCACTCCTTCCCTTCCTCCCATTACCTCCACATACCCTTCTACCCTACCACCATCTAATCCTAAGAGATGGTTAGGCACATTGCTTTGTGGAAGGTCCCTACTATATCTAGGCTGAGCAAGGTATACATCCAAAGAGAATAGGATCTCAAAAAGCCAGTACATGAAGTAGATACAAATCCCAGTGCCACTGTCAGTGACCCCTCAATTTGCCCCAGCCATGCAACTGTCAACCACATTCAGAGGGACTAGTTTGGTCCTATGCTTGTTCCTTCCCAGTCCAGTTGTAGTTGGTGAGCTCCCATTAGCTTAGGTAAACTGTTTCAGTGGATGAACCCATCATGGTCTTGACCTCTTTGCTCATATTCTCATTCCTTTCACTCTTCAACTGGATCTTGGGAGCTCACTACAGTGTTCTGATGTGGGTCTCTGCCTCTGTTTCCATCTGTTGTTGGATGAAGTTTCTATGGTGATATTTAAGATAATCATCAGTCTGACTAGAAGACAAGTCAAGATCGGGCCCCCTCTCCTCTATTGCTTAAGGTCTTAGCTGGTGTCAGCCTTGTGGATTCCTAGGAATTTCTCTAGAGCCAAATTTCTGTGAATCTACTAATAGCTGCCTCAATCAAGATATCTCTTTCCTTGCTCTCACCTCTGTCCTTACTCCATCTCAACTATCCCATTCCCTCAAGTTCTCCTCAACCTTTCCCTTCTCCCCTGTCCCCCATGCTTCCAATTTCTTCAGGTGATCTTGTCTGTTTCCAATTTCCAGGTGGTTTATATATGTTTTTCTTTGCCTGCATGAATTTGTGAGTGCCATCTGCATGCGGTGCCCTTGGTGGCCTGAAGAGGGCATCAGATTCCCCTGGAACTGGAGCTACAGGTGGTTGTGAGCCCTCCAATGTAGATGAGAACCAAACCCAGGTCCTCTACAAGAGCAGCACATGCTCTTATTTGTTGAGACATCTCTTCAGGCCCTTTCACATTAAAAATAATAATATTTGTTTAATTTGTATGTATGAGTTGTTCTACCTTCATGTACATATGTATATCCCTTATGCTTATGGTACCACAGAGTCTAGAAGAGGGCATCAGATGCCATGGAACAGGAGTTCAGGTGTATGGTACCCACAGAGTCTAGAAGAGGGCATCAGATGCCATGGAACAGGAGTTCCAGATGTATAGTACCCAGAGTCTAGAAGCAGGCATCAGATCCTGTGGAACAGTTCTAGATGGTTGTGAGACACCATGTGCATGCTGGGAATCAATCCTGGTCCTCCAGAAGGTGGTCTTAACTGCTGAGCCACCTCTCCAGCTCAAATCTCCTTTTCATTTTTTTTTAACCTTTTCCATTAGATCTCTTTATGACTAGCTTTTGGTAGAACTGAAGAGTTTTATTTTTCTGCTGTATATGACCTATAGTGCAAAGGAAATCCAGCTCAGACCTGATAAAATGTTAAAATCGGAAAGACGGGCAAGTTAAAGGTTTACATTAGAAAACAGACGCGATTGGGGTGACCGTGTGCTTCTTTGTTCACTACAGCTGCCTTCATTAAGTAAAACCGAACACTGTTTTTCCATTGTGAGAACTCACTTTTTCAATATGAGGTACAGACATTTGATTGCAGGTTCTTTAAGTTTGGTGAAAACATTCTTTAAAAACAGGCCGCCTGAGAACTTGCTGCTCACCTTCTGTGTGAGACTTGCTTGACATTTATACAGTACACACAAGCTCATCCCATTTCCCTTTCCTTCATCCTCTGATATCTGCATAGAATTTTAGCCAATCTGATTTTCTTCTAAATACTGCCTCCTAATGGAAATATAGCAAAATTGCAGTTTCAGTCCTGTTGAATATCTTCAGGCTAGGAATTAATAACCCACAAAGAAGTGACCGTCCTGTGGCTTCTTGTTTTGCTTCAACGCTTCTCCAAGGGCTTCTCACACCTATAGAGAAGTACTGAGCACAGCACTGGGAGTCACTGTATCCCGGTGGCCTTGATTTCACGATCTGCTTTCCCACATCCAGACACCTGCCTTCTCAGGACTCGCTGTTCCTCGAGCCTACAATGCTAGGTGGGGACAGTCTCAGTGGGGGCACATCATTCACAATGTCATTTTCCTGTCCTGCCAGCTCAGCACCTCCTCAGTGCTCACTACTCCCATCCTCCATTCTGAGCAAGGGGAGACAGCTGCTCCCCAATCTCACTTCCCATTGCCTTGTGTGTGCTTCTGCATGGGATGGAATGTGTTAGGGGAGACTTTGGTTTTCACATTGAACCATTTCAATATTTTCTAAATATACATCCCAGATGGACCTTTTATTAATATGAAGATGTTGTAAGTTTGCAATCTGACTACCTCCCTTATTTTAGAGATTAAATGAGAGAACAAATCTGAAACATTTAACTCTAATTGCTCATATGTGAGATGCCCATCAGAACATTCGTTTCCTGTTTTTATAGCCATGGAAATGACGATCTTGTATTCCTGCTTGAGTCTTTCTCATTGTATACTGATAGTGTTTAAAGCAAATATTCAACCCTATTATTATACATTAAGTTGCTTATTATGTTACTAAATTAAATGAATGTTCCTAGTGAATCAATCACATTTACCTATTCTTTAAAAAAAAAAAAAACAGGAGTGGGATTAAATTTAGGATTCCCTGCACTTCCCATGTTCTAAGCTTTTAGTATAGATTAGTGCTGAGATCATGTGTTGCTACCAAGTAGAACACATTACACATGCTTTTGTGTGTGTATTCTCCTGTGCTAGCTCATGCCACCCCTGTCACAGACAGGTGAGTCATGTATTTCAGCTCCACCATCTCATGGGATTGGGGCTACAGATGCCGTCCATTGGCACAGTGGTGTGGCTCATGGACGCTGATGAAGCAGGGGTGGTTTGTTCTGAGCGCCAGCACCATCTTTTACACTAACCCTCTGTGCTTTCTCTCCAGATGAGACTGAGTATGAATACAGTGGAAGCGAGGAGGAAGAGGAAGAGAACGACTCCGGGGAACCCAGGTATGAGGAATGTTGGGCCTTCCCACAACCAGACTGGAGCGGGCTCACTCAAACCGCACTCTCCTTTGGATTTATTGCTCTGTCTCAAAGAACACACCAGAAGTTAATGTATCACCCATACACATACTCATTGATGTGTGAAATTTTCCCTAGGCAGACTCTTACAAACACTGCAGAAATCAGCAGCATATTTTTTATCTTATCCACCAAGAGGAATGGCCTGTATTCTTGACCTTGTTTCCTCGTACATATAGATATGGAATAGAAAGGAAGCAATTTCTTGGCTAGCACAGTGCTGAGAGTGTTCAAAATTGTGACTTTGGAGAGAGCTAAGTGACATTTCCAGATTAGAGTCGTTCAGCTTCTGTCATCCCTCTTGGAAGCCTTTCAGGTGGCCATGGCTACTGACATGTGTCCTGGTATTTCACACGAACCACGGCTGGAGGAGGTGATTCTAGAAGATCAAACTGTCCTCCAGAGGTGAACCCTGGTGGAAACATCCCCACCATTCCTGTTGTCCCCTGGATCCCAGCGCTCTTTAATGTCGCTGTCTCCACATTTGGAGGCTTGCTTGGTTTTGAGTCCCACTTCCTTCCATCTGTATTTATGGGTAACTGAGGCTGGTGTGCTCATGGCGCTGGGGTTCCCTGTGGTGAAAGTGTTCCAAGGGCATCAGCTCTGTGCATCCCATGGACCATGCACTGGCAATTGTGGAGAAAATGAACACGCAGAAAGGTCGTTGGGAATGACGGGTCCATGCCCTCTGAGGTTTCTAGCCCTCGGATTGCAGCGTAAGGAGCAGGTGCTTCCTCACTCACAGAGTGTTCTGTTCTGCCGAGGGACCACGCTGCAGAAATAAGCTAGAGACAACGTTTTTCCTCTTCTTCCTTCCTTCCTTCGTTCTTTCTTTCCTTTCTTCCTGCCTGCCTCCCTCTTTCCTTCCCTCCCTCCCTCCCTCCCTCCTTCCCTTCCTCCCTCTCTCTCTCCCTCCCTCTCTCCCTCCCTCTCTCTCTCCCTCCCTCTCTCTCTCCATCCTTCCCTCCCTTCCTCCCTGTGTGCATGTTGATGTGTGCGGGGAGCATATGTGGCTACATGTGGAGACGATCCTAGCTTGCTGTATCGTTGCTGTGATAAAACACTGACCGAAAGCAACTTGGGGAGGAAAGGGTTTATTCTGGAATGGAGATTGTAGTTCATCATGGAGAGACGTCAAAGCAGGGACTGAAGCAGAGACCATGGAGAAATGTTGGTTACTGGCTTGTTCCCCGTGGCTTGCTCAGTCTGCTTTCTTACACAACCTAGGATCACCTGCCCACACTGGGCCCTAATCCCCCATAGGCATGCCTAGTGGTCAGTCTGATAATGACAATTCTTCAGCTAAGGTTCCCTCCTCCCAGGTGACTCTAACTTGTATCAGGTTGACAAAAATTAGCCAGCATAGACTTTAAAAGGACAACCTGAGCTATCATTCATCAAGCATTATCTTGTTTTTTTATATATGTGAAATATATATATATGTATATGTATATATATAAATGATTTTTTCATATGTTATATTCTTTTCCATATATATACACACATATATATAACATATATAAAATGACTTATTTCATGTTATTCTGATAGTTTCCCTCACCCACCTCCTTCCAGATCCTCCCCATCCACCCAACTCCATGCTCTTTCTTTCTCTTTCTCTCTTTAGAAAACGGGCAAACAAGACAATGGCCAAAAAAAATATCAAAAAGAAAAGAGCTCAAGAAACACAAAAACAAAGCAAAGCAAAAAAACCATAAAAGCACAAAATCAAAACATAATATACAAGCTAAAGGCCAGGAAGGCAAAAATGCCTAAACAAAGCAAAATGAGGCAACAAGTTTAACACAGTCCCATGGAGCTCAGTTTTGTGTTTTGAACAAGGGCTCCCGTGGCCTGGCTCACTGGCTAGGCCAGGCCAACTGCCCAGTGAGCTCCTGGGATCGTGTGGTCTCCCCTTCCATCACTGAGATTGCGAGCAATTGCCACCACACCCAGCTGTTTAATGAGGTCCCCACACTTGCATGGAAATGCTTTACTGACTGACATGTTGTTCCAGCTTCTTGTTGTCTTTTGATGTCAGCAATTCTCCACCCGTGGGTCGCAACCCCTTTGTTGGTCACGTATCAAATATCCTACACATCAAATATGTACACTCCAATTCATACCATTAGCAAAATTACAGTTATGAAGCATTTCTTTGCTGACTAGGAATCAGCGCCTCATGAGGAGCGAGCTGTATTAGGGTTGCAGCACTGGGAAGGCGAGAACTCCAGTCCTAACTCAACTTGAACCTGACAAGCTGGGTTCTTGTTAAGCCACCCTGGGAGGTTGGGACTGAGCTCACAAGGCCGTTAGTTTTTCTCTCTCATCTGCCTCAGGATTTCTCAAGGATAAAGACCAAAGGAGAATACTTTTCTTCCGTCAGAACATGTTAGCTGGGGGCTGGAGAAATGGCTCAGAGGTTAAGAGCACTGGCTGCTCTTCCAGAAGTCCTGAGTTCGATTCCCAGCAACCACATGATGGCTGACAACCATCTGTAATGAGATCTGATGCCCTCTTCTGGCATGGAGGTGTACATGCAGGAGGCACATTGTATATGTAATGAATAAATCTTAAAAAAAAAGAAAAGAACATGTTAGCTGCCCCCACTTGAGATGCATAAAGACAATGGCCATCAAACAGTGCCATGCAGAATGAAGCCTTCTTTAGCACTAAGGGCCTTACTCCCTGCTGTCAGAGAAGCCACACTCGGCCTCCAGTCCAGATGGCTGTGTCAGGCTGATGCTGTTCTTTGAATATTGGAGATATCCAAGCTTCCCAGGACTTTCTATGTGTCAGGGGTCACTTGGTGAGCCACCAGCTATAATTATAACATGTTGTTATATCATGGGGAAGATTATGCACCAAGTCCCATTTTTTGAACGAGTCTAATTAGTCATCTTGAAATCCTAAAACGTAGAGAAAGCTGATGGTTTTCACATTTTAGACGTGAGAAGGTAGCTCAGGGGTGTCACCAGGCGATACACAGAGCTAGCAACTGAGTCATTAATATAACTGCAGTCTTCTGGTATTAGTTCAGCATCAGCTGAGATTAGTGGGGCATCCTTGTCTGCATGTGGCATTGGGTCCCCAACCTCATCAGCTTTGCTCGCAGCGTTTGACTTATGTGTACAAGCACCAGTGTTTGGAAGTTGCTTTAGAGTTTTACACAGACACTAAGTTGTAGAGGGGTTCCCAGGAGACTCCCAAACTGCCCAAGGTGTGCCCTCAGGGAAGCTCTTGACCTTCCCTTTGGCAACATCTCGCACAGATTCTAACAGCTCACCAAAACCAACCTGATACACTTGTCAACAACCTGCCCTGCGTCCCGAAACTCATTCCTCTTGTCATTACTGTCACCAGCAGACCCAATGAAAGTGCAAGCCATCCCTCACCCTGCACATTAGATCTTTCCACCGTGTTGAGCTTCATCCCACTGCTCCCTGCTGGGTCAAGCCTCCACCAGGAAACATGGCTAGCTTTGCCCTCCTGTCCATGCAGACTACAGTCCACTTTGAAGCCAGTGTTACGACTCAGCCGACAGCCTTTGTAGGCATGGCTCCCCCGTCCACCTGTGTCCTTGATGGTCTGTCTCTGATCATTCTTGCTCCACACGCCTTCTCGTTGCTTCTGCCTCTGGAGGAAAGACCAGAGACCAGTTCTAGGACAAGACCAGCCTGTTTCCATCAAAGTCTAAATTTGCTTGTCCTTCTGCCTGGAGCAGCCTTTCTCTCCATCACCTCTCACCTCCCTGGAGTGGGCTTCCTGATCCTTATCTCAGCTCCTGGCCACTGTAAAGTTTAACCCTTCTGTCTTAGTTATTGAAGAGACAACATGATCACAACAACTCTTCTAAAGGAGAAAGCATTGATTTGGGGTAGCTTGCAGTTTCAGAGATTCAGTGCATTTTCATCATGGTGGGACATGTTAGAGTGCAGGCAGACATGGTGCTGGAGCAGGAGCTGAGAGTCCTACATCTTGCGCATCAACAGGAAGTGGTCTGCCTCACTGGGTGTAGTTTGAGCATAGGAGACCTCAAAGTCCCCACAGTGACGCACTTCCTCCAATAAGACCACACCTACTCCAACCAGGCCACACCTCCCTTTAGTGCCACTCCCATTGCAGGGCCATATTCTTTCAACCACCACACCTATAAACCATCATTTCTGTATTCTCTGTGAATATTTTCTATTTTATTTCTAATAATTTGCCTTGTCCCTCTTTCTCATAAGAAAGCAACTGTAGAAAGAGAATGTGTTTATCTGTTATAGGGGTTTTCTGGATTCTTCTCAAAAGAAGGAATTCTGTAGAGAAACAGTTCCAGTGGAAGTTTACAACCACAAGACAAAGCAAGCGATCTGAGGAGAGTTTGAAGTGGGCTGTCCCAAAGGATGGCAGCACTATGGATTCTATCTTGTGGATTTTAAGGAATTTCTTAGGAATATCTATGAAGGAGATGGTATATTCATGGGGCAAAGTGAGACTTTTTTATCCTCAAATCACAGGTGGGCAAGTCTTCCTTCTGAGTATTTCTCCCTGAAATACTCTAGAAAACCCCATGAGGGGGTGCCAAAACCATAATGTAAAGAATTATACTGAAACTGAGTCTTTTGAGGGTTCAGACCTTTTGCTATTGCACATGGGTGGGGAAGCCTGGGACCACCAGTAGTAATGCTGCAGTTTCTCTCTCTCTCTCTCTCTCTCTCTCTCTCTCTCTCTCTCTCTCTCTCTCTCTCCACACACACACACACACACACACACACACACACACACACACTGACACACAGAGACACAGACATGTACATGCATGTGAGCACATGTACACTTAAACCTACTATGTTAAACATAACCTAGAACTCAGTCTCCGCAAGTACAGTCCTCAGCATACACTTTGTGATGAGAACCATGCCCTTCAATGGGGTGTATTGAGACAAGCCCTGGGCAGCATGGACTGCACAAACTTGGCCTGAGATCCTTGTCAACCTTATCGCAAACTTGCTTCTCCTGGTGCATCTTCCCCTGAGTAGCATGACCTCTGCCTATTGGGCCTTGGGATAAGCTGTCGAGGAGGTGCATATGAGGGCATTCGCTCCTGGGAATAGAGTAAGGGTCTTCTTACTCTATTACTCTCGTGTGTGTGTGTGTGTGTGTGTGTGCGAGTATGTACCTGCACGTGTGTTTGGGTTGTGCTGCATTGTATGTGCACGCATGCATGTGTGCACAGGATGCACATGTCTAGCAGTCAGAGAACAACCTCTGACGTTGGTCTTTCTTTCCAGTCATCTTGGAGACAGAGTATCTCATTGTAGGCTGCTATGCACACCAGGCTAGCTGGTCTCCAAGCTTCTGGAATCCTCTGCCTTGCATCTTCCCAAAGGAAGGCAGTATTACAGACACATGTGCTATTGGACCCAGCTTTTATTGTGGGCTCTGGAAATAATAACTCGGGCTCATGCTGCCACAGCAATCTCTTTAACCATTGATCCATCTCCATAGCCCCTGATATCTGTATATCTATATATCTTATATGTAGGGGTAAGCTTGCCTATGGCTTGGGGCTTGCACACTCATTAAAGTGTTATGAAGCACATCCTTGCCATGCACTGTGCAGAGAGTAGTGTGGACAGTCCTCGAGAAGGATGTGATATTCCTTTAGGGAGAGAGATAGCATACATATGGAATGGTCATCTTGAAACAGGAGCAAAGCCTATTCTCCCGCCTCCTCCCCCAGGACCCACAGTTGCGATGGCTCTCATCACATGAGGCCTTCCCATGTTCTTTCCTGTCCACAGCTCCATTCTGAACCTGCCAGGGGAGTCAACACTGCGGCGAGACTTCCTGAGACTGCAATTGGCCAACAAGGAGCGCTCAGAGGCCCTGCGGCGGCAACAGCTGGAGCAGCAGCAGCGTGAGAATGAAGAACACAAGCGGCAGCTGCTGGCTGAGCGCCAGAAGCGCATCGAGGAGCAGAAGGAGCAGAGGCGGAGGCTGGAGGAGGTGAGTACCACCAGGGCCACCACTGCTGCCTCGGGCTTGGCACCACCTGGCCGGTGCACCTGCTTATTGACCACATCTTATAAAAAACACTTCCTTCATTCTCAGAATGGAGCTGTGATTTCTACCCCTCCATTTGTCTATGCCTCTTAGTCTTTTCTTGACCATCTTATTAAGACACCATCACTCTCCTTGCTGGAATGTTCTACTGCTTATCTCTATTGACAGAGGCTCTTACCAACTTCAGACATCCTATATACAAGTCAGTCTCTCCATTGGAATGGACATGGGCTTCTTTTCTCCCCTGGCCTTCTCTAGTGCCTAAAATAGCATGTAACATATATTAGACACCTCAGGAATGTTTGTGGAATGAGTAAATTAGCATGCAAATTACTGAGCTAAGGATGAAGGCAAACGAAACTAACTAAACTAACTAACTACACCACGGTTGGTGGGCAGGTAAGAAAACGCCAAGTAGTTAAAAGAAGACCCTTTTAAAAGTGTCTTAATTCTCTTCTGGCACCGGGAGCCATGTTCCTAATGCATCCTTCCTGCAGCAGGCAGGCAAGAACTGCTTTCAGCAGCCGTTGTTAGTGTTGTCTGCACAGGAAGCCTCTCTCTGGCCATGGCCTCTTGGAGGTTACATGCCACACAAGGGTCTCACCCGTAGACATTGGGGAAATTGGGAGGCGAATGAGAGGGTCCCTAACTGTGTGGGAGGAGGGTGGTAATGTTAGGGGTCTCCCTATTCCAGTCTGCTCCCTACTCATGGGCTCCCTTGTTTTGCCTTTGAAAATGGCTCGCTAGAGAGTTGAGAGGGCCGGGGCTGCCTGATCGGATCACATTTAACAACCCATCAAGGTTCAGGTTCCCTCATTTACATCTAGGAGGACTTCAGGGCTTCAGGGTTGCTCTCCAGTAAATCCTGGCAACCCTGTCAAGCCTCGGACATTGTTTTCAGACCTTCAACAACAGTAACCCTCTACATGTACGGTGATTTGTTGACTGAATGACTTTGTGCAAGCTCCCCGGCAGGAAAGTGCTTGTGTGTGGAATCCCGCACATCATTTTCTCTCGTGAATTCTTGCTTGGTTTTCCATTTTCCTTCCCCTGTCTATGCTATGAGATGTCCGAGATTTCCACCTTTATTTATCAAGTGACTGAGTGATGTTCTCAGCGATTGGGAAGCACCGCACACACAACATTTGACAGGAGACAATGAGGACTGAATGTGAGCAAAATCCGTGAGATATGTATATAAAATGCTGTAACAAAAGCTATTATTCTGTGTGCATGCTTTTAAGTGTGTAAAATTAAACAGAAAAGAGATGGAAAACAGAAAGGCCAGTGAGCAAGGAGGGGCAGTAGCTGCAAAGCAAGGCTGCACGCTGGTCTCTCAGATCTCTGTGTCCGGGGTGTGCCTGAAACAGGTATGAACTGGAACCTGAGCTATAATCCTCAGAAGTGGACTTTGAGACCACTGTCACCAGGGCATAATATGCTCTCCAATCTGCATGTAAGTTTCAGACACTCCTGTAAAAGATCCCCACCCCAGGAGACGTATAAAGTTTCTGCTTTCTTCTGTTCAGAGTGTGGTGGGTGGAGGCCCTGTGGTGGGGTGTAGCCAAGTGTACCTGTAAGGTGTAGAAGTGACCTCTGGTTGCTCCCAGGGTGCAGACCCAGAGTCTTAGATTCTGGTAGCTGGGCTGAGCTCTCACTGCCTGCAAGCTGCCCAGGCAGCTCTTACACTGGCCTCCAGCCAAGGGTCACAGTTTCCTTTAATCTCTCAGACCTTTGGAATACCATAGACTTTGCTCCTCAGACTTAAGACCTCCTCTTTCTAGTGGATCTAACTCTCTGCTGAACTGCTTCCCGAATATCATCTGTCCTTTGTCCTGCTTTCTTGGTGAAGCATGTCCCAGGTTCCAGCTTCCCGGGGGTATCACAGTCTCCACTACTTGGGCTCCATCTGGTTACTGGTTAGTTCTTGGTTGCAGATCAAAGGCGCTGGCCATGTATGTAGCCCTAGAAAATTCACACTATCAGGCTCATAAGCATTTAAAATTTGCAAGATTCTGACCTTGTGGAGAGCAGATGTGGCCTCATGCATTTTAAAAATGTTTGTGTGTCTATGTATGTGTTAATATTCATGTGGATGTTTACATGGGTGTACACATGTTCATGTGTGCATGTCCTTGTGGTACTCGTCAGGCTTGGCCCATCATTTTTTCTGGTGATGGGTTTTCTCACTGGTCTGAAACTTGCTGAGTAGGCTGGGCTGACCGGCCAGGAAGACCCAGGGACCTTCCTGCCTCCACCTGCCCAGTGCTGGCTTTAAAAATATGTCCCAGGACACCCAGTGATTTTATGTGGGTTCTGGGGATTGAACTCAGGTCCTCTTTTTTGTAGAGCAAGCACTTTACTCACTGAGCTTGCTCTCCAAACCCAGTTGGTTTGTTTGACACCTGAGTTCTCTTGGCTGTCAGACTTAGGTGCTTAGTCAGTATATGTAAGTAGAGACTGCTCATTCATTTCCCTGGCCACCCAGAACCGAATAATCACACAGAAACTATATTAATTATAGCACTGTTTGGCCTATTAGCTCAGGCTTCTTATTAACTAACTCTTATATCTTAAATGAACCCATGTCTATTAATTTATATTTTACCACGAGGCTCGTGGTTTGTTACCTCTTGCTTCTTGAGCTGCCTCATGGCATCTGCCTCCTTTGGCAACTACATGGTGTCTCTCTGTCTCTGCCTTCTTTCTCCCTGTATCTTTGTTTGGACTTCCCACCTAGCTGTATTCTGCCCTGCCATATGCCAAAGCAGCTTCTTTATTAGCCAGTGGTAATAAACCATTTTCACAGCATACAGAGGGGAATCCCACATCAAGTATAAAGTCTTCCCTGATGGTAGCTCAAGATGAAAACATGTTTCAAGTTCAGGGACTTAGCTACAGAGTCTATGTTTCAAGTTGCTGTTCTTTATATCCTAGCACTGTCCTGTATCTCGATGGTATTTTGCTCTCACAGCTGATACTCTCTGAACCATGGCAAAGCGGCTGTACTCAGGAGGCGTCCAGCTTTGAGCTAGGTTCTCCTTCACACACCAGGCCAGAGCTACTGAAAGGCCTCCTTTGTGTCCTTCGGCGGGAGTTACAGGAGCATCTTCCATGGGTGTGAAAAAGGCACTGTGCCCAGAGGGACCCACCCTGAGGTCCACGGCCCGAATGGAAGGGATCTGGCAGCATGAGGACGTGAACCCTCTGCTGTGTGGTAGGCAGTTTGAACTGGGCTTCTCAGAAGATTCAGGAGCATGAGGATTTGGTCTGTTACACTGGCTTTATCTCTGTCCTTTTGGACCTTTATCTCACCATAGATATATCCAACCAGCAACCCACAGACAGGTACATGAGGCCACATGCAGCCCAGAATTGCTATGAACATAGCCCAAGCAACTTACTTAAAACATACCAATTTTTGTGTGATTTTTTTTTCTGACTCTGTTGTGGTGTTGTCAAGAATAACCTCTGTAGATGTCAATGTCATCGCCTAATGTTAAATGTTATAGTTCAATAGAAGAAAGCAAATTGTGACCTAATGGTTGACTGTAAGTACTGAACCTGAATAAGGACAATCCTTGCCACCAAACAGTCCCCTCCTGTGTCCCTGTCCTTATCTGCCGTCCTAACCTGTGACTAACACTTGTGACTCTGGTGACCAGCGCAGGACCTCGGGTTGCATGAACACATAGAAACTGTGGACGTCTGCAGTTCTGTTTGAGAACTATAATTGGGAATTTTATTCCCAATTCCGGAATAAAGGTCTCCCGGCTGCCTACCTGGTAGGTATCACAGGAATGGTGGGCTGGAGCTCTCATACTTGGTGACCTCAGATGTCATTTCCCACCAGGAGTCCCTAAGGGATGCTTTGTAGGCCTTTTGCTTTGGACATGTACCTGCATGGATATGGCTAGGATCTAATCAGTACTGGTAATTCTCAGAAGGACTTTGATTATAGCTGAATGTAGTCATAGATTACTTAGAAAAAGGACATGACCTGTGGCTGATTAAATAGTGGTGAGCAGTCCAGTTTTGACCGGTTGTTGCAGTAAAATGTGTAAATTAGTTCCAGGAGCTTGCTGAAACTCAGCCAAGGTGAGTCAGTTCCTCACTGGTGACAAAGCTGTAGAGGGATCCTCTCCTAGTTTTCTCTGACTCAGTAAGAATTTTATTGCTCAGCTGGAACAATCTCTACCCACGGCACTCTGCACCAGAGTCGAATGGCCTTTGGAGGGGCTGAGACCCTGCTTTCATAATAGACTAATGAGTTTAGATCAGGTCCCTGGGGCTGATTGATCTTGCATAAGAATTTTTGATGTATTTCAACTTGCTAGGAGTATTTTATAACTCCTTTCAATGGGAATATTGTTAAGTCACAGACTGGATCAAGCTAACCCTAGGAGCTGTTGCTGTCAGCCCGTCCTCTACCCTGCATCGTGTGAGTGACCAAGCTTGCTGTCCCCATTGAAGTCATCCTGAAGACAAACCAGAGAAATGGAGACTTAGATATGGCCATCAGGGGGACAGATCTCCTCAAAGACACTTCCTGTCTGCACGGAGATTCACCTGATGCTTGGGTTTGGGAAAATTTCATATTTCGGTGTTCCCTCATTCTCTGCCAGCCTGTGCTCATGTCTGCTCTTAGTGTTCACTTTTCTGTCAGGATCAGAGCCCAGGTTCGCAGAAGCTGTGTGGCTGGAACCCACATCTAGAGGAGACACTGAGACAAGCAGCTGTTCTTAGAATCTAGTTTCTCCAAAATGCAACAGAACAGCCCTCTCCCCAGTGTAGAGAAGGGAAGCTACATTCCTCTTTAAGTCTCTGTATGTTGGACCTTCCTGCTGCCTCAGTAGGAAAATTCCTTGCTTGGAAGCCTAATTACCCAAGTTAGAACCCACAGGGTAAATGGAAAGAACCAGCTCCCACAATGACCTGTGACCCTCACCCATGCACCACAGCACGGTGACAAACACACACTCACACACTCACTATGTAGATGTCACTCCCCTTCAGACAATGAGGTAGAAGGCTATTGAGAAGGATGTAGTATTTCAATAGGCAGCATCAACTAAAGGAACCGAATGTGTTGGCCCTCCCCTCTAATCTCAGTACTTGGGAGTCAGAGGCAGGAGGATTGCTGTGAGTTCAAGGTCAGCCTACAATGCATTTCAAGACCCTATCTCAAAGGCAAAACACAAACCAATCAGCCCCAGTCCCTCGTGTCCCAAGGTCAGGATACCTGCTTTCCTTCTTAATGGTGTTACTCTGAGTACATTCTTTAGCTTCCCTTTGCCTCAGTTTCCACGCTTCTAACACTCAGGGCAGCGATCACATCTTGTGCAGCTATTAACCAAGCAGTTCCAAGAAACCTCGAGCATATTGCCAATGTGCCAAGTTCCGGGGACAGTAACTGTTGCTGCTTTGAATAAAGCCAGAGGAATTTTCCAGCGTTTGTACTTCTTCCTGCACACAGTGAAACCTTGGGTGTACAGAAATAAATGTGCCAGAAGGCAAGCACCTTCCCATGCCTTAGAACGCATGCTTGTTACACGCCCACTCAGAATGTGGTGGGAAGGAAAAACAGTCTGGTAGGCGGGGATAAGAGTAAACTACACCACTTTGTAGGCCAGGAGACCGGGTGTAATCCAACTCTGTGGTCTTGGGAAGTTTACTTAACCTTGCAGAACCTCGGCTTCCTTACGTGTATGTTCAGCAAAATCATATTGACTTTGGAGGCTTACTGTGGGAATTGTGAGACAAACATAGGCACAAGGCTTAGTCCTATGCCTGGTGCAAGAAATAGGTGAAGATTTGTGTACAAATGTTTTGTGTATTCTAGAACAATGAGAGACCAAGTCACCAAGGATTATTTATTTTATTTTTATAGAGAGTATTTGTATTTATTCTATTTTCACTAATGTGCCTTCCCTGATGATCACCCCTTTGTGGTGGCCTTTCTCTTTGTATCATTTGACCTTTTGCTTGCTGTCAGCTGGTCAGTAGGAGCTGGCCTGGTCAGTACGGGACAGCGTACCTAGGGAGCACCTTGCTTAGTAGGGCCGCCTGCCACCTCGGGAAGTCTGCTTTTGTCAGTGGAACCCATTGGACTTTCTGAAGCTCTCTCCTTTGAAAGATAGTCTCACCTAAATTTCTTTCTGTCATTGTCTTGGTTTTGTATTTGTCGTTTGGATAAAACACCTGACTAAAAGCATCTTGGGGGAAATAGAGGCTTGTCTTCATGCTGCAGACTTTCATTGAGGTGAAAAAAAGAATAGCAGAAACTCGAAGCAGTTGGCCCAATTAAATCTGTAATCAAGAGCAGAAAGAGATAAACACAGGCATGCTGCCTACTGACTAGGTTGCTTATACTAACTATGCATCTTCACCTCTAAAGTCCAGGCCCATCTGTGCAGGGAATGGTGCTGCCCAGAGAGGGTGGTCTTCGGTCTTCCCACATCAGCCAACAGACAAGACAGTCCTCCAGAAACATGTTAATCTCATCTAGGCAGTCCCTCTGCTGAGGCTCCCTCTCAGGTGGTCTCTAAGTTGCGGCAAGTTGACATTTAAAACTAACCACCACAATCGTTAAGTACAATCCTTTCGTCACTACCATCGAGTGGTTATTTGAAGGCTTGTCCAAGATCTAAGCAAGTGCCACAAGAAAGAGATCTTGTCAGGTCTGAGCAATAAGCTTCGGCCATTAGAGACACAGAACCTTAGTGCTTATTTTGAAGATGGACGTGGTCAGCTTTGCTGCCAGTCTCCACCCTGCCATTTTCTGCCTTAGTCATCTTGAGCAAACCCTCATTATTTTTCTTCATCAGCTTATAATTAATAAAATTGGATAATAATCATTTGTGACATTGAGTTAACTCATAAAAAGCATTTATAACAGTATCTGGTGATCCCGGGGCATGGTGGCATGTGCCATAACAGTATCTGGTGGTCTCTGGGCAAGGTGGCATATGCCTGTAATTCAGAACTTAGCAGAAAGAAGCAGAATTATCAAGGGTAATATAGTATACATAGTTGAGGCCAGTTTGGGCTAAACAAGTCTGTGTCTCAAAAGACAAGCAAGGAAGGGGAGGGTGCCCCACTACTCAGTGAGTCCCCAGAGAACTCGATTTTGAAGCAGAAGGTCTGACTTTGTGTGCAGTTCCTCTGAGTCCTGTGGGGGGAAGATTTTAAACCCTATGCTGAGGTTAGAGATGCTCATGACATGTGACCTTTCTTTTCACAAACCCCTTCCTGTGCTTTCTAAGAATGCAGAGAACTGCCTAGTATCTGGTACCTACAGCATCTCATGTTACAAAACAAGATTAGAGTTGGACAGGTGATACCCCTTGGTGTATCTAGAGTGCCTTTGTTACACACATGCAGATTTAGTAACCAAAGTCTGCCTGAATAGGCATCAAGGGTCACAGGCCTGACCTCCATCATCCCCGGTCTTCTCGCAGCCTCTTTTGTTATGGCTAGTCCATGTGTCTTGGATTTCACAGTTTCCTTAGTTACGCCTTGCCTTGGATAGATGTACAACAGAAAGGTTTCATTGGCACATTTGTTCACATGCCACTGAAATGAAAATGTTTTCATTTCTACTGGTTTTCTTCAGTGAGCAGCCTGAGTAGACACCACCTGGACAATGAGCTCAGCCAACTGTTCTTTAAAAGCAAGACTCGCTCTGACAGTGTTCCTCAGATGGACTCGCCCCGCTGCCTCCTCCCTCGCAAACCCGTGGCTGTGGCAGCACATTCCTATGTTTTAACAGCTCCTAAGATTGGAAAATGTATCTTGTTATTGATTCAGCCCTTGTGATATTGCTACATCTAAATACATTCTGCCAAATACCTAAAATGCCTTCAACATCTCCTTTCTACAGGGGATCTAATTTAGCACCTTGGGTGTCAGCACAGACAGCCTGGAATGGCCCTCTCTGTGAATGCAGCATCCACAAACTCATTCACAATGCACTTGTTTCCATAGCAATCGGTCCCAGGGTCTCTCACTAGGGCTTTGGAATGTCAGGGTGGAAATGGAAGGGTTTTCTCTGCACTTGACAGTTATGCTTAACTCCAGAGCCTTTTTTTTAGGGGTGACCACTACACCATTCTGGTTCCTCTGGGGAAGACCTAATATCTGTTCCTGGGGAAACCGAGGTCTGGGAGATAACAAGGAGCTCATGAATAATCACATTGACTACCATTCATAGCAGAGACAGGATTAGATTTCTTCATTAAGCTTGCTCAAGGCAAAAAATCAGCCTAGAATATTCTTTTCCCCCTTTGTTCATAAAAGAGCAGCCTGCAAGTGTATACTCGGGGAGCTTAGCCATGGGCTGTCTGCTGATCAAAAAGCACCCTTCAGCAGAGACGAAGTTTTCTTCTGGCCACGGATTGGATCAAATGTAGAAAAGTTCTTTCTAGCCTGTCCAGTCTTTTCCCCATGCTCTCTGGTCACTGTTTCTCTGAAAAGGGGGAAAAGGTTAGGGTCAAGACAGGAAAGAGAAAGCTTGCAAAAGCACAAGATATCTTTTACTTGGTGTGCATGTACGGGTCACGACTAGGCAGACTGTATAGTATACCCTGGCTGTCCACTTACCAAGGTCCAGACTTGGGTAAGATACTGGTCTGGGTGCTGTGGTGGCCTTATCTGTGCAATGGAGTTTTGGGTGTATCCGCCTCAAAAGGAGGGGAGATTTTATGAGTTAATAGGTATAAGAGCCTTAGAAATGTATGCGATACCATAAGAGGTACAAAGATCATAGAACTTTGATCCTATTATTTGGCATTGTTATTCATTTCATTCTTTTTATTACACTGTTGCATTATAACATTGGAGGTGCCTGGTCACATCATCATTCTTGTGCCCTACCAGTAAAAAAAAAGAAGAAGGAGAAGAAGAAGAAAAGAAAGAAAGAAAGCAGGAAGGAAGGAAGGAAGGAAGGAAGGAAGAAAGAAAGAAAGAAAGAAAGAAAGAAAGGATGCTTGGCACTCCACCTGTAATTGCAAGGCACAGTGCCCTCATTTTAATGATCTTTCCCAAACTGCAGCTTGGGCCAATGCTGTGCAGACACAGACTCTCCAGATATGTGTCAATGCCTTCGTCACAAGTACAACTCCTGGGAAGCTTGGGGTGAACATTTCCAGTTAAAGTAAGGAGCATATGTGGTATGTGGCCAGCACGATGGACCACGGTGGCCCTTTCGTTGGAAGCACCTTTGATCACAGAGCCCCTGAGCTGAGGGGATGGTTTGAGACACTTCCTGCGGAGAAGGATGTCATCCCACAGCAGCTGCTTCCCATTCCTCCAGAGGACAACCAGATCTGTCACAGTCTCAATGGGTCCCCTCTCACCACTTTCAGGAGGTCACTCTGGAACTTTCCAAGGGCAGTCCAGCATTCTGCATATCTCTTTCATTCCGAATCTTTGTTTTTACTTTGTAACACAGCACATTCTTGCTCAGATATGTGGGGCTACTGTATTAAAAGTTTAGGTGATGATATCTAACTCCACATATAACACTGACTAATCCATTACATGTTTATAGAGAACATATTTCTGACCCAGTTTTTTTTATTTTTTTATTGATTTTATTGAGCTATACATTTTTCTGCTCCACTCCCTCCCTCCTCCACTTTTACCTTCTCCCATGGTCCCCATACTCCCAATTTACTCAGGCGTTCTTGTCTTTTTCTACTTCCCAGGTAGATTAGAGCCATGTATGTCTCTCTTAGGGTCCTCATTGTTGTCTAGGTTCTCTGGGATTATGAATCATAGGCTCTTTTTCTTTGCTTTATGTCTGAAACACACTTATGAGTGAGTGAGTACATGTGATATTTGTCTTTCTGTGTCTGGGTTCCCTCACTCAATGTGATGTTTTCTAGCTCCGTCCAAATGCCTGCAAAATTCAAGATGCCATTATTTTTTTCTGCTGTGTAGTAATCCATTGTGTAAATGTACCACATTTTCCTTATCCATTCTTCGATCGAGGGGCATTTAGGTTGTTTCCGGGTTCTGGCTATGACAAACAAATCTGCTATGAACATGGTTGAGCACATGTCCTTGTGGCACGGTTGAGCATCTTTTGGATATATTACCCAAAAGTGGTATTGCTGGGTCTTGAGGAAGGTTGTTTCCTAATTTTCTGAGAAATTGCCACACTGACGTCCAAAGGGGCTGTATCAGCTTGCATTCCCACCAGCAATGGAAGAGTGTTTCCTTTACCCCGTATCCTCTCCAACATAAGTTGTCATCAGTGTTTTTGATCTTGGCCATTTTTACAGGTGTCAGATGGTATCTCAGAGTTGTTTTGATTTGCATTTCTCTGATGTCTTAGGATGCTGAATATTTTCTTAAGTGTCTTTCAACCATTTTAGAGTCCTCAGTTGAGAGTTCTCTATTTAGGTCCATATCCCATTATTTTTTTACTGTATTATTTGTTTTTTTGATGACCAATTTCTTGAGTTCTTTGTATATTTTGGAGATCAGTCCTCTGTCTGATGTGGGATTGGTGAAGGTCTTTTCCTAATCTGTAGGCTATTGTTTTGTCTTGTTAACCATGTCCTTTGCTTTACAGAAGCTTCTCAGTTTTAGGAGGTCCCGTTTATTAATTGTTTCTCTCAGTGTCTGTGCTGCTGGGGTTATATTTAGGAAGTGTTTTTCTATGACAATGAGTTCAAGTATACTTCCCACTTTCTCTTCTGTGAGGTTCAGTGTGGTTGGCTTTCTGTTGAGGTCTTTGATCCCTCTGGACTTGAGTTTTGTGTGTGGTGATAGATATGGCTGACCCAGTATTCCTTCTCCAAGCTATATTTCTCCTCTCTACCCCACTACATTAACATTACAGTTAGGAAACATTTTCAAATGTGGATGTTTCCCTGGGTTCATATAATGGGAAATTTGGCATGTTGCAAAGATGTACATAAAATCAAAGCCTGCTTGTTGCCTAAAATTTGTTATCTTTCTCTATTACTTTTCTTCATTCTAAAAAGAGAACCCAATGTAGCTTATAGTGGTTGACATAGAAAATATAACACATAAGAAAATAAACCAAAGAGGAACATAAGCTTAAAGAGAGAGGAGAGTTGGAAGCAAAACCCTGGCTGGTTCATCGAGTACTTACATCACAATACTCAGTGAGCACAGCTGGCGGATGTGGCCATCAGTGTGACTCTGGGCATCCTAGCACCTAAGAATCACAACAAAGATGCTGCTACTCACGAGAGAGGAGAGGATGTGTTCTGTAATGGATATACCCAGGAATGACTATGTATACCCACACCTGTGGGAAGTCTGTTTGAGGGTGGCCGTGACAGCCTCTGGAAGGAATACAAAGACTGGCAGCTTTAATACTTCTTCATTGAAATTGACTAACCAGCTTACTTGAAAACAACAGCCACTTAGGAACATCCTAAATGGACCAGCAGACCGAGGATCAGAAAACAGCATCCACCTAGGAACGTCCTAAATGGATCAGCAAGTGAAGGACTAGAACATCCCGTGATGGCTAACCTTCCTTGTCAGCTTGACTGGGTTTCACATCACCTCCAGGCATGTCCAAGGATGTCTCCAGACAGGTTTAGCTAAGGATGGTGACATCATCTGCTGAACTGAGTGTCTAGACTAGATTAATAAGAAGGAAGGAGAAGACAAGCTGAGCATTGCTTTCGTCTTCGCTTCCTGACTCAGTGGGACCAGCTGGCTCACCTTCCTAACTCCATGTCTCCCCCACCATGATGAACGTACCTCCACCGTGAGCCAAGACAAGCCCTTCCTTCCTCAAGTCACTTCTATCAGGTATTTTGTCTCTCAGGCAAAAAGTAACAATTCTGTGGTGCATTGCCACAGAAAACAAAATATGACATTAGGGCCATGCCTACACCAAAATAATACGGCAATGGTTGTATTAACCTGAAGGCCATGCAACGCGGTTGCTAACATTCACTCCTCAATCAGAAAAAAAAACACATTAAAACTCTCTTAAGAACCAACTGGATTTCTAATTTTAAGAAATTCAACTTTTGGCAATGCCTCCAACAAGGTATAAATGATAACTCCTAGGCCCCTCCTCACGAGTGTGACATTTCCGCCAAGAGCTGTCGTCTGGTTGGTTGAAGACATTCTCTGTGATGGCAGAACATGATTATCATCATACAAAATCAAACACAACCTGAGGATCCTGCTTCAGCCATCGCTCTCCCTTCTTCCCAGTGCAGGCTGGTAGCCCCGATTTATTTTCATACTTTGCTCCAACATTGGCAATAGTTGTACCAGGACCAGTTGTGGTGCTGGGGCTGTTTGGTTTTTAAAGCATTCTCCATCTCATAGTGGCATACACTGTGGTGACCTTCTGGCCTGGAAGGGCTGTCCAGAGGCAGGTCTGCTTCAGTCTGCCGAAGGCTTTCTTTCCCTCTGCCCTGGTTTTTGCTTTTCCTTTGGCTATGGCAAACACCCAGACTAAAAAGCAACTTCGGAAAGAAAGGGTTCACTCAGCTGAAAATTTCACCTCGCCATCCATTATCCCATGAAGTCAAGGCAGGAGCCCAAGCAGCTAGCCACATCATTTCCGCAGTCAACAGCAGGGAGAAACAAAGGCATGCTGCTTGCTTGCCTTCAGCTAGCTTTCCTCCCTCTGCACAGCCCAAGCCATGAAATGGTGCTGCCCGTGGTGGACTGGGTCCTGCTCTACCAACTGTCAAGACCATTTCCAACTGTCAAGCCGGATGGTGGTGGCTCATGCCTTTGATCCTAGGACTTGGGAGGCAGAGGCAGGTGGATCCCTATTCGAGACCAGCCTGGTCTACAAGAGCTAGTTCCAGGACAGGCTCCAAAACCACAGAGAAACCCTGTCTCGAAAAACCAAAAAAAAAAAAAAAAGAAAGAAAAAAAAAAGAAAAAAGACCATTTCCTACAGACATGCTCACAGGCCAGCCTGAGCCAGCAATTCCTAATTAAAACTCTTGTCCTGGGGGATGCTGGGTTGTGTCAAGAAGACTGTTAAAATCAGCTAGCACATTCCCCTTGGGCTGTTCCTCTGCCCTTTGGTCATCAGTACAGCAAATATGGGTAATGCCACAATTGAGAAGCAGCCAAGGCAGAAGCTGGAGGGCTGGAAGATGGCTCAGCAGGTAAAGGGGTTCTGTGATATTGCAAAGAGCCATGGTCCAATCCCTAGGATCCATACTGGGTGGCTAGCAGCAGCCTGTAACCCCAGTTCCAGGGGAATCCAACACCCTCTTCTGACCTCTTAGGGCACTGCATGTGTGTGGTACATATAAACTCATTCAGGCTCATATATGTACATGAATAAAAATTAAGTAAATAAACCACTTTTAAACGACAAAACCTGAAATAAAATCACATAATAGCTTTCAATCTAGATCACAAAATTAATCAAACAAACACAAAAAGTAATATGAAGTGTGATGTAATACATGTCAGTAGTACTGATAAGAAGAAAATACCAAAATGCTTCAGGAGGATAATGTGTTAGTGTCTTCTTTTCCCCCAAAGGATTTTACTCTGTTAAGTTCCAAAGACCTTTTCTTTGAGACTGAGTCTCATTATACAGCCCTGACCCTGACCTTAAACTCAAGGTATTCCGTCTGCCTCAACCTTTCAACTCCTAGCTAGGATTACAGCACACAACACCAGGTCTAGTGTCTAGTACAACATGCCTTTACATGTTAGGGCCCATGTGAGAGGTTGAAGTGGAGCAGGAACTGAGCATTGGCCTTGTCTTCTAAGAGCTGCTTTTAGAGAGAGCCCCCAAAGGCTTTGTAAGGGTCTCCTTGAAGCCAGAAGTTTTCTCTGGCATGTTTTGGTGTGTCCTCTCCAACAGCCCTATGCCCAAAATAGAGAGACTGTAAAAGATCTTTCTAGGCATGGCATCAACCTTGAGACACCTAGTCGGAAATTGGCAGGGTGCCTTCAGAAGGCAGGGGAGGTAATTTATTTTTCTAACTTCACAGCAGGAACCGAAGCCCAGGCAGATGCCTCTGTGTGTGACCAGTGGCTGCTCTGAGTGAGATCATTATTAATTATTAGCCACTTTTGAGTGTCTTTCTCAGAAGCTGCAGAATACTTAGGAAGCCCTACCTTCTTCGGTTGCAGTCAATACTGTGTGTACCGTTGCGTGGGAACCCGAGTGGCACGTAATTACAAAACAGTATTGATTCCTGGCAGATGGACCGAAAGCGGACAAATCTTCTACATAAAATTCAGCTAAATCTTCCAAAGACTTGGTTATTTTTTTTTCCTCAAGAAAGAAACCAATAATAGTAACAAACTTAAAATGTTAGCTGAATGAGGGCTATTTGCTGCCAGAAGACTGATCAGTGCACCTCGTTATCTTGTTATCTGGGCTGGTGTAATTCACATCAGTCGAGTGTTGGAAATACCTCTACTCTGGGGCTGCCATCGAAATTATTCACTCAGCTTTTAGGACGAAGTTTACCTCTTATGTTCCTCTGAATTATTTTTTCTGTGAAGTGAATAATTGCTTGTTTGGAAACAACACACCCCTGTTTTTCCTTCTCCTCTTTGTTACACTGTATGGGATGCTCCATAACCCAGAGCTCTCTCCCCTCTCACATTCAAGACCTCCTCTGTTTCAATTCCTAAGTCATTTAAGAGTGAACCAAAAGCTGAAACCTTTCTTCCTTTGTGCAACTCCTCCTTCCTTGATAGTAAGGATGCACGGTGGTACCCAGCCTGCCTTTGTCACATCATTGGTGCTCTGTTGACTCATGCCTAGACCTGCAGGAAGGCCTCACCCTGCTTTGTTGGTGTCTAATAGTTGTTGGGGACCTTTGCAGAGTGCAAGCCCTGCTGCATCATTTGGCTACACAAAGGCCTCCGGGGGGCTCCTCATCACATACAGTCCAAGATGGACATGTGTTTTCAAGTTAGGAAATGACAGATACTGAGTCTCCCAGGGCAGCTTCTGTCCTAAAATTCTGAGGCCACTGATACACAGTATACCCTGATACGCTGGAAGATCGTAGCTAAAACTACTGCAGCAAGGCTTTCCCCCAGGTTTCTTGGCACTTTGAGGGCCTTTGGTAGACAGGGTAAATGGCTTTACCCTGGTTTTGCAGAACTGACTTGTCAATAGAATGGGGGCTGTTCCCTCTGGAACATCTCATCCTTCCTTGCCATGCGATGAAGTGCTGTGGGAACATTGCAGGGAGTTAGTGGTACCTGGTCTGTTTCCTGAGAACTTCCTAACTGAGGAAAAAGAAACCCAAGCTAGTACTGAGTCTGACACAAAGGCCCACAGCTGATCCTGATGCTACCAGGAGTACTGGAGAGCACATTGTTTTACATGTGATGCTGTCCCTCAGGCTAAATGCCAGTCATTCGGCTCCCGTTATTAGGACAGTCACCAAAGCCATTCCCACGCCCCTACAGTTTCTAGTGTTCTGGAGGTGGGGAATGACATCATCCCTACCTCAGAAGCACCAGCCCCTGAGCTTAGCTCTCAGCTCTCCCAAATCCTCCTCTTTTCTGAAAGTAGAATGAGTCATGTTAATTTGGGGGTTGTCTCCCACATTTTCTGTCTCTCCATCTACAAAATAGTTGAGCATAGGTCCTGGAGCATATGACTGGCGTTGAAGTCAAGTTCTGCTACTTCCTGGGACAAACCTTAAACCGTAACATGACATCGAACAACTCATTCTTCCCTTGCCACAGTATTTGCATGTAAACTGGTGATAAGAACACCTACCTCAAAAGACATTTTGAAGATTCAACAAGATAGACACTTACCGTGTGGATTGTACTATTCGCTCTTGGGTAGGGCAGTCGTAAGAGATGAGAATGACATGAGGTCATGATGGTGTTCCCTTAGCATGGGGCCTTACCTGAGCAAGGAGGTGATGTCTGCATTTACTAATGAATCCTCCAGCAAACAGAAGCAGCCCAGTATGAGCCACAGGGATGTGGTCTAGGTGGGAGTCTAGGAGTTCTGTGGACTCCGCATGTGGCCTTGAATATCCACTCCATTTATTTGAGCCTTGTATCTCTGAAATCTTTGTATGGTCTGATAGTGAAATGATTGATTGATGTAATGCAATGGCTTTCTAGAGTCTGACAGATCGAAGATGGCTGGTCTTTTGTAGCCTGTTTTGGCAGTCCCAAATGGCCACAGAAAGAATATGTCTTGGGGAGAGTCTGCATTCCTGGCAAATGACAACATGGTCCACACAACTCCAAATCTCTTGATATCACCCCTGCTTGTCCATGTGTCCCCCAGTGGCCCGAGAGGAAAAGCCTTGGAGCACTTGGGCATCTGTCCTTGAGAGCTCATGTCTGTTGGGGCAGATCTCATGCTAATCTCACGAGTACCCACCGCTAACATGGTGTCTGCTTGTCACCCACAGCAACAGAGGCGAGAGAAGGAGCTCCGGAAGCAGCAGGAGCGGGAACAGCGCCGACACTATGAAGAGCAGATGCGCAGGGAGGAGGAGAGGAGGCGTGCGGAGCATGAGCAGGTACTGGGAGGTGGAAAGCCCACCCACAACGTGCCCCCTGGGAACTGCAGCACCAGGGAGCTCTCTGGGGCATAGAACTTAGTCTCCAAGGGCTGTTCTACTATGACTTTTGCCTTTTCCTCAAGCAATAGTTCTTACCTGCTCAAACAGACAAGTACACAGCTTGACAGTGTCCATGCTTCCTACCTAAGCCAGGGCCTCCCTGACCTTCCTAGAACTTCTGACTTCCCAGCATGGAACCAAGTCCACTCTACCATCATTGAAGATGAACCATGCTACTCAGCTTATTTCTGCTCTCCAACTCCTGGTAGTGGCTTCTCTAATGGATAAAATCACAGTCTGAGCCAGCGAGCTATGGGATGGATCTGTTATACAGACTGAGCACACTAACCTTGCTCTTGTGTTCTGTGCCTGCTGTTGGCACAGAGCCTCAGAACTTTATAGCATTGTTAATTCCAAGGAGTTTATAAGAAAGGTGCCTAATAACGAGCTTTAACATAAAGCTAGTTTCATTAAAACCAAATAGAGACAGGTAATTGCCGAGCCCTCTCAGTCAGCTGCTGCTGGCACGGGGGCTGTGCTTCAGACTGCACTGAAAGGCTTGCTTTGCTATGGCCTCCTCTTCCTGTGCGGTGAGGTGCTGGGTACGCTTCCCCCTCCCTTCTCCTCCATTTCACTTGGAAGCTCCTGTTACCTATGCAATTACTGGTTCTTTCTCTCTCTTTTCCTCTTTCCGTTCTGCCCAACTCTCTGCTGCTGCCTCTCCAGGAGTACATCAGGCGACAGTTAGAGGAGGAGCAAAGACAGTTAGAGATCTTACAGCAGCAGCTACTGCATGAACAAGCTCTACTTCTGGTAATGGGAAAGTCACACACCAGCAGACCTGCCTGGTGTTCACCCTGAGTGCGTGCATGCTCGCGTGCGTATATGAGTGTGTGCGTGTCTGCATATATATGTGTCTTTGTGTTTCCACCTCCTAACATGCCGATTAAAAATCAACCTACTAAACCCCGGAATCTCACAGAGGCCTCATGTAATTTCCTGACCCAGTTTGCTAAGTCCTCAACACTTTAGCACGCTTTATTAACTCCCTCCACTTGTGAAACTTTAGCATGAATCCAGCCTTATTATAAGTTCAGACTACATTCAAGACCCACCATGTTTATTGCCATGTAATTTTGAAAGCCGTTTGCAACATGCAGGAATACAATCACAGCAAATGGACCTCGGCCACAGAGCCTGTTCAGCCCTGCAGTCATGTGTCCTTTGCAGGCTGTTAGCCCTGCCCTTACATTGGGAACAGTTTGTTTCCTGCTCATGCCGCATTCACTGGAAGACCTTCTATTATTGCTGCTACACGGCTCTCCACATGGGCTTCTTGGTGTACCCTTTTTGTTTTTTTAGTGGCATTCTGCCATCTTTTTAACCTGAAACATAAACTTGCAAATAGCTTGAGTTAGTACAGGTTTTATTTAAAGGATAGCGGAGTCTGGTTATTTATTTGGCTGTTTGATTATTTGGTTATTTGGTTGTTGACTTGGTTGTATACTCTACCACATGTCTGTCAATGACTGAATTACCAAATCAGGCAGTGAATGACTCCTTCTAGGGATGACAGTCTGACTACCCTGCATCCCTGTTGAAATTCTCCAGGGACATGTCACTTTCCGAGTGGTACTCTGTAGGCAACCCGGCATGCCATACGTCATGTTTGTATTGACATATTCCGTGTGGACACTAACACGAGGCCTGAGTTATCTGCGGGTACTTTGTATCCTTCTTGGAATTCTGTTTGTCTCCCGTTTCCCGTTGTCTCCACTGCATGCTTTGCTGATGCTCAGCGTGGCAATGTGGTTCCATGTGGTCACGTGCTCTCTTTGCTCTTCCTGCTCTGGGTAGGAATACAAGCGCAAACAGCTGGAAGAGCAGAGGCAAGCGGAAAGACTTCAGAGGCAGCTAAAGCAAGAGCGGGACTATCTGGTGTCCCTCCAGCATCAGAGGCAGGAGCAGAGGCCCTTGGAGAAGAAGCCGCTGTACCATTACAAGGAGGGCATGAGTCCCAGTGAGAAGCCAGCCTGGGCCAAAGAGGTAAGAGAGTTGCTGTGTCCATTGCTCCAGTTACCACTGGGAGCTCATCCAACGGGAGCCCAGAATCCCATTGTACAGTTGGAAGACACCCATCATAAGAGGCACACCTCACTTCTGGAGGGGCCATGATGTCACTGCAGAGGAATGCTGATATACCTGGTACTGCTTGTCGTAGTTTTCTTGTGCGCCTTCTCGAGTAAAGTAGGTTTCTGTAGGGGAAAAGCAACAAAAATTAGTTTTCCTTATACAAGTCTATTTAGAGGCGCTAGGGACATGGTAAAGTGCTCGCCTCGTAAGCACAAGGACTTGAGTGCAACCTTCAGTATTCACAAAAAAAGCCAGGCCTGGTGGAGAATGCCTATAATCCCAGAAATGGGGAGGTGGAGTCAAGAGGGTATCTGGGGCCCAATTCCAGCCTGTCCTGATGCTGGCACCCACTGAGAGACTATCTCAGAAAGCAAGGCAATGGCAGGCACCTGGGGAGTCATAACCAAGACTGGCCTTTGGCACGTGCACACACACACACACAACACACACTCAGACACTCACACGTGCACACCCTCCTCACATCATGCTCACACAGGGAATCCCGTTGGCTATGTAGCATGAGGACGATTAATGGGGAAATATGATGCACGCCTTACAGGAGTCGGAAGGGTCATGTCCTGCCCGTAGCCGACAGCTGTTCTGAGACATTGGTGGTGCTGCTCACCCTGCCTTGTTCATTGTGCTCTCAGAGGTGCACAAAGGGCTCCACACCTGTGGCTACACCCAAAGTAATAATCCTTCATTTTCTCAACCCACAGACTAAGGCAGGATTTTAGGAGTACGGCTCCGTGATGAACTGGTTATAAAATATAACTTAAAACTGTTGGTTTAGCGGAGTGGTGGTGGCGCACGCCTTTAATCCCAGCACTCGGGAGGCAGAGGCAGGCGGATCTCTGGGAGTTCGAAGCCAGCCTGGTCTACAAGAGCTAGTTCCGGAACAGGAACCAAAGCTACAGAGAAACCCTGTCTCGAAAAACCAAAAAAAAAAAAAAAAAAAAAAAAAAAAACACACACACACAAAACAAAAACCTGTTGGTTTGAAGAAAAAATAAAGAGATTATAACCAAACTGGTAAAGCAAAAATCGGTAACCCAGACAAAACTGACCCCCACACGTGGTGCATCAGTCTCCAGAGCTGTCGGTGGGACACCCAGTGACTTCCTTGTATTCTTGTGGTCATATCTAACCACTTACAGGGGTGCTTATGGCTGCTTCTTATTTGTCAACTGCTTCTTTAGGTATTTATATCTAGGCTGTTTTTTAAAAAAATTACCAGAACCTGACCCACAATTCTATTTTTATCTTCTTAATCTTTTCTTTTTCTATCTTATCTCATTAGGTATAGGAAATACTAGAAATGATGTCCTAATCATGATGGTTAATGAAAGATGACAATCAAAGAATAGTATTTTCTGTAATGTTTTGCACCTTTATACACTGTTTGTGTCCTTTTTAATTGACATTCACTATTACAGGGAAATAACTTTTCAAATGTTCAAGAACTAAGTCTATACAGCAAATCACTTTGATTGGCATAAAGACGATGTTCAATCACTTTCTGTTACAGTCTATAATATGACCCGTAGTGACCTTTGCGGAACTGCTGACACCTTTCCTAGATCAATAATTCAGGTTTGTGCCTCTGCTCCCGGATAGAGCACTGACCATGTTGTTAGTTCCTCCTTTCATTGCTGTGACAAAATCCCCGGCAAAGGCAGCGCAGCTCAAGCAGGGGTTCACTGTGGCTCACAGCTCCAGGAGATGCAGTCCATCATGGCAGAGAAGGCAAGGCCGTGGGAGCAAGAGGCAGCTGGTCACCTTGTGTTAGCACTGAGGAAGCAGACGGTGGAATGCCTGTGCTCAGATCACGTGTCCTTCTCATTCATTCTGGATCTCCAGCCCTTAGCACGGCACCACACACATGCAGGGTTCATCTTCCCACCATCACGTGTCTTTTCATTCATTCTGGAACTCCAGCCCTCAGCACAGTACCACCGACATGCAGGGTTCATCTTCCCATCCCAGATACTTAGATCTAGGTAATCCCTCTCAGGGATGTTTAGAGAGTTGTTTCTATAATGATTTAAAATCCCACTAAGTTGCCAGTGGAGTTAAGGCTTCAGAACTCCCTAATAACCCACACCACTTCTGCATCAGTGGAACCAGTGTGCTGCCAAGCAATAAGCTTCCTGGCTGTTTTCCTCCACTGCTCAGCCATTTCTTAGCCTTGATGAGTTAAAATCCTCAACTCCTGCCCATGTAACTGTTCAGTAAGCCGGTGTGCTGCCCTCCACAGGGCTACTGCCATTATAGTCCACAGCAAGGACCCAGTGACCCCAGCTTTCAGTGTTCCTCGCTCCTAGCAGAAGTTTAGGAAAGGGACACCTGCAGCTCATAAAACTTCTTGCAAAGCATCCTTAAATTCCTTCTTTCCTAGGCAGCTCCCCGTGTTGGAACACACCCAGAAAGAGGAGAGTGTGCTGTGGTTTCTGCCTCTTTCCATCAACTTCTAGCAAGCTCTGATTTGAGCTTGCCTGCCTTGGCTTCATTGTTCTCTGCTGTGTGTCTATCACCATCATTACGTTCCCTGGCCTACCCTCTCTACTGATATTTAGTTCACAGTTTCTGGGTTCTCAGAAGCTCTCCTGGCAGCAAATCTCTACTGGTACCATTAAGGCAGTATCGTAGACCGTCTGCCTCCCCTGCTTCCAGCCCAGGCTCCTATCAGTAAAATACTAACAGCTGGGCACACAAACAGCACAACACAGCTGTGCCATCAAGCACCTCAGATGGGAGGGTCTCTGGTCACCACAAATTAGAGCCACATCTAGTGGGTGACATCATTCAAGACACCAGGCTTTCCAGCCACCAGTGTTCTTCCTTGGGATTTAATACAGCTCTAAACATGTGTGGGGATATTCTTTGGCGATTTCATGTTCAGCCTTTTCTTCTTGTGTAGTTAACATAATCTGGCCTCTAAATAACCATCAATCTATCTCCAAAACCATATCCTTCCTTTTTAGATTAATCCTCTGTCCAACTTCATTCCAAAACGACAAGTTTTCATCAGTAATGTGATAAAATGCTTCAGCCTCTGGGGTGGGTGTGTGTGTGTGTGTGTGTGTGTGGTGTAGTTCAGATGCATGCACCAATACATGCATGTGTAAACACCAGAGGAAAATATGACTTATTCCTTAAGACAGGCTCTCTCGCTGAAGCTAGAGCTAGGCTGGCAGTTAGCAAGTCCCAGTGGTCCTCCTATCTCTGCCCCGCTCAACGCAGTGACCCAGTGCCAGGGATACTTGTCCTTTGGGAGTCTTTGTCAAGCTAACCCCTTCTCCCTTTGATTTAGTATTCTATTTGGGTCTGGATGTTGCAGAGCCTTTGATTTTCAGGTTTCAGCCAGAAAGGAATGTGAATGTCTGCATTGAAAGGCTGCTGAGGCAAGCTCACTCTTTTCAAATTCTCTCACTCTTTCTTAATTTCAAAGGAAGTCAGAATAGCCCTGCAGAAGTGTTAGTAGGATGTAGTGTCTGTCCATCAGCAAAACTTGAGCGGTTTTTCTCATCTTTCAGATGATAGAAATTTCTTTTGCTTTCTCATGTGTACTAAAATGGCATTGGTTGGTCTGAGTCACCCGTTACCACTGCAAATGGTATTTTAACTTGCAGCAGCCTGCAGCAGGATGCTCTGTTTACATGATAATTGCATGGAATAATCTTTTAACTCTCTTAGCACTGTATCATGTCTTCTCTCTGCAATGCATGCTGGCCACTGCTGTATATGAGAGGGGAGGGGAAGTTGGTATGGGAGCATCTAGGGATCTCCAGTCTCCACCTCCCATTGTTCCACAAAAGCACTGGGATTACAGATGTGCACTGAGGAGACACCACATCTGGATACTGGGATTCTGGGGAACTGAAATTAGGTCCTCACGCTTGTGCAAAAAACACTTTATTCACAGAGCCAAACTGCACCCTGCTGATACCCCTGGTATTTCCCATCTCCCTGGCGGCAGGAGGATGGAGCAAATCCTCTGCCACTACCCCTCTCCTCAAGCAGAGGGAAGTAGGTCTGGACTGTGCCTACCTTAGCTGTGCTTAGCTTTGCTTAGCTTTGCTATGGGGAGGAGCCACTTTGTTTTTTTGTTTATTTGTTTCCTCAGGACAGGGTTTCTCTTCTAAGAACACTCAGCTCTCTCTCTGGGAAATTCTATTTCCAATGTCTGGTTTGCTGTCTTTCCTTCAGTAGTTAAGGGGAAATTTTGGTGCTAAGCACATCTGTGTCCCAACCTTCCTTAGTGCTTTAAGGCAAGATTTTCTAGAGACAAAAATAGAGTCAGGGCCAGCAAGATATCTCATCAACTAAAGATGCTGGCTTCCCAGCCTGGAAACCTGAGATCAGTCCCTGGAACCCACATGGTAGAAGGAGAGAACTAACTCCCAGAGGTTGTTTTCTGACCTCTGATGTGTTGTGGAGCGCGCGCGCACACACACACACACACACGAAATAAACATAAAAATCTTTTGAATGTGTAGTCAAATGCCCTAACAGCACAACCTTCTCATGGCTTTACCATTTTGTTGTCCAAACGCTTCCTTATAAAATTCAGCACATTGACCCATGTTGACATCATTGACTTGGAATTAACAACTGGTTATTATTTCATATGATGTGGACTATGGCAGATTAAGACATTCAAAGGTAGACGCTAATGTGTGAACTGATTGAAAGCATTGAAATTATGTCCAGCAGTTGCTTAGTAGCCTCTCTACACAACTAATCAGGCACAAAAGTTCCCTGTGAAATTGGCACTCACTTTTTGCCCTGTATCTGACAGCTAAAGCTAACACTAATAATCATTACAAGTATGCCTCACTCTGAATATATTTGATTCTGAACATATGGTCATATGCTCATTTCTATACCACAGTGCACTCTGAGTTTGGGATATTGGGTGGCCAGAGTGTAGAAATCCAGGTATTTCTCTGAACTGTTTCTACTCCCCAGGGTTCCTGAGCACAAACATTTAGGGAGTGAGGAGATAAGGAATTGCAGTGGTCAAAGAATAGCCACTTTCTTTTCTTGCAAGAAGTCTGGGATTTAGAAGTGGTACTTGGCTTGACTGTTGCCATCTTCTTGGGGCTTTGAGATCTTGAAATGATAGCTGGCTTTACTCTTCTGCTCAGTACATGGCCAGGTAATTATTGCTGATATAATTCTTTATGCACTCACAAAGTAAACATTTCCTGATTTATATCTCTCGTCTTTTGTGGCTAGTATAATTGGGTGTGTGGTGAATTTTTAGGACTTGAAGTTTCAAAACCAAAGTCAAGTGGAGGCCAACCAGACACATCCCACAACGTCATAGTGGGAGAAGAGATGTTCAAATTACACCACATAGAGGAAAGAGGGACATTTCCTAATCTGTGGCTTAATGAAGCATGTTTAAATGTTTGAGGCTGAAACAGACTTACTAGGAATAGGGAAAAAGGCCTGTTTCTAGAAAGATTCAAAATAGGGTAAGGAAGATAAGAATTAGTAGGATTTTTGAATTTTGTTTCAAATCAGGCAAAAAAAAAGAGAGAGAGAAAGGAGAGAGAGAGAGAAGAAAGAAAGAAAGAAAGAAAGAGAGAGGGAAGGAAGGAAGGAAGGAAAAAAGGAAGGAAGGAAGGAAGGAAAGAGAGAGAGAGAGAGAGAGAGAGAGAGAGAAAGAAAGAAAGAAAGAAAGAGAGAGAGAGGGAAGGAAGGAAAAAAGGAAGGAAGGAAGGAAGGAAAGAGAGAGAGAGAGAAAGAAAGAAAGAAAGAAAGAGAAAATTTAAACCTTAGCTGGCACACCCAGACAGACAGCCCTGAATATTGAGTCAACAGAAGGGAGTTAAGGACTCATTCTAATGAGCCAGCAGGGTAAGGAGAATGGTGTGTGGCATTGTGCTTTATGCTTGAGAGGCACAAACATTATGTTGACTCTAAAGAAATATAGGACAGAATAAGATAAACCCAGAGCAAGAGTCTAGGCCCTCTGGATTTGATCAAGGTCTTCCATCTTGATTGTTGATGTCCATCTTGTTTATTTAACTTTCAAGTCATCCTTGTGACGGTCGATCTGCTGCTTTAAGTATGGACGGACTGAGAGTGACTTTTTACCTACTTAAGAAGATCCACTTGTTCTCTGAGCTTCTGCTGGGAGGTCCTTAGGCTGAGAAAAATCCTGGAGAAGAGGACATGACAAGGAAATGAAATGGGTTGTGGGAAGAAAGGGGCACGGGTTGGAGAGAGGATGAAGGGCTAGAAGGTGGGCAGCAGGAGGGGAGTCGGAGGGAGTGAGGCATCAGAGTCCTGCTGGGAACAGGAAGCATGGGAGGAGCAGTGTATTTTGGGTAACAGGGAGAGACGACTGAAAGGAAAGGGCCCTGAGGAGAAAAAGAAAATGATATAGGAAGTCTGGGTAAGACAGGCATGCCATTAGGGAGCATCCAGGACGCCCCCGTGCCCATCAGCAGCATGCAGAGAAGCACAGAGCTCCTGTGTGCACCTCTACCTCAGTCCTCATGTGGCTCGTGTCCCCGTCTCCTGAGTCAGCCCAGTGCAGGTTTCTGTCTTCCCCTGTAGCATTGCTGCCCACCATAATCCCCTTTGATTATCTGCAGTGCACACCATTTCCCTGCCTGGTGCCATGGCTTTGTGACTAATCAGTGGGCTAGTAAACCAAGGAGCGCAAGACAAACTCTTAGCAGGCTGTGAATGCCCTGTTAGCTGAACTAAGACAAGCTAATGGGTAACGGAAGGGCTCAAGTGTCTTGCATGTCTTTGTTTACCATAAGAACTTCCATGAGACGGAGAAAGTAAAGGAGAAAAGAAAAGAAAATGATGGAGAAGGGAAAAGATCTTGCAGCTCTTTGAATTCATCAGAGGGACATAACAATGCCTGTGTGGGTGATTACGGGAAATCCTTACTGGAAAAGGCACCAACTTCTGGTCATTGAGGCTTTCTTTTCCTTTGACCTCCAGGTAGAAGAACGCTCAAGACTAAATAGACAGAGTTCACCTGCCATGCCTCACAAGGTCGCCAACAGGATCTCTGACCCCAACCTGCCCCCAAGATCAGAGTCCTTCAGCATCAGTGGGGTTCAGCCTGCTCGGACACCCCCAATGCTCAGACCTGTTGACCCCCAGGTATAATGTATCTTCTCTTCTAGTGGACACTTGTACCCAGCAAAGCTTTAAAAATCTAGAAGATTCTAGCATGGCATAGGACCAAAGAAGTAAAGACTCTTAGCATAGCATTCAGAGGGACAGAAGCCTCTCTGCATTGAGAGGCTCAAGAACACAGGTGTGGAGATAGAGCAATTGACCTTTAGTCAACTTCAAGGTCACTTCTTGGTAAAGTGGCTCCTGTGGAGAACCTTGCAAGTGCTGCAGGGTGAGGACATGCATTCTTGTAGCTACAAGCAGGAAAATTAAAATTCATATATAGATCTCTGAGGTAGACTATGTACACATATTCTTCCTTTCCTTGAAACATGGGTGGAAATCTGAACGGGAACACTAGAATCGGCTTGGTGAAATAGACATGTGCTTTCTTAGCCTGTGGTTCACCAGGCATGCCCCCCCCCCCAGGCCCTCAACCTGCAGCACCATTAGCATGGTAAAAATACACACGCCTGTGTCTGTGTCAGACCTGATGACAGGGGACTCGGGGTTGGACCAGGCACATCCCCAGGCCAGCAACCTGCAGCACCCATGAGCTCAGTAAAAATGCATACTCCTGTGTCTGCCTCAGCCCTGGTGAGTCAGGCCTGCCAGGCTGACTCTAAAAGCCTCCCGGGTTGATTCTGGTGCCCTTTAGAGGCTGAGAAGCACTGTGTGAAGACATTTGGTAGGGAAAGATTATTTCACTGTTAGGAAAGATGCTTCCTGACCATTTCTGCATAGATGAAATTCCAAGTGAAATAGGATGTGGAAATTTCATAGGGGAAAAGATAATACAGCTTGCTCACACAAACATCTCAATTCCTTCCCAGCTCCCAGCTGCAGTAAGGCTTCCCCAGTGTGTTTTCAGGTCACCTTTGAAGTATGCACTGATGTTTGAACTGGAACTTAAAAGAATAATGATAAAAAAAAATCAATGCTTTTGTGTTTTAAGTTGGCAGTAATGAACGAAATTCAAGATGTCTCAGCACCAACCAATTTAATACACCTTCCCCTGATTGTTTTTATCTGTACATAATTATCTCTTGCAGACTTTTATAAAGGGGACATTTAACAAGGGTTTGCCTTCTTTTGAAAACCTTCAACTTTGACCTTATAATGACCCTTTGCCCTGTGAAAGGGGAGCCTTCTGGGGCAGTGTGCCTTCTGAAATAACGAGGAAAGAAAAGTATAGACTTTCTATGGAAGCATTCTTCGGGTGCTTCAATGTTTAGGGTGCTTGGAATGGTCTGCTCGAGTGAGTTGGGGTTTTGTACTAGAAACTTTACTATGTTTTGTTTTAATGTTATTTAATATATTTAGTGGTGTTTACATCCGCATGAACATTACAAGGTCTATCGGCTGATGCCGAACAGAGCCAAGCATGGAGGATTTCCTTGCTTGTCAGTATGACACTCCAACAGGAATTGCAGACAAAAGAGGGCTTGGCAGGTCATCGTGCACACCAACAGGAAATCAATACAGCTTGAATTAGTGGTTTAATTTAGGAAGCACACTAGATCTTTTTTTCTTGCGAGTCACGGTTCATGGACTACAGGCCAGGCCCGGAGATGGACTCAGGCTCCAGTAGAGAATGCAGTGTACACGATACGGTAGGGCAGGCTTCAGTAGTCACAGAGTGCAGCGGCACACGTAGTGGTGAAAGGCTCCCTCGTGGCCTGGATTTGGGTGATTCTTCTTAAGAGGCCAAATGAAAATCCCAGAAGCCATCCCTGCATGGACCATAGCACTGCATGCCTAACTATTGAAATAACTCCTCAAGAAACATCCTGGCATTAGGGGATGGTGTACGTTATCCAGTCCTGCAGAGCCTGAGATAAGCCATTCCACAAAGTACTTGCCATACAAGGACCCAAGTCCAGGCCCTAGAACACACATAATAAAAAAAAAAAAGCCAGGCATGGTAGTGCATGCTTGTAAACCTGGCACTGGAGAAGTGGGTGCAGAGAACCCTTGAGGCTTGTTGGCCAGGGCTTAGTCAAATTGGCAATTCTAAGCCAGCGAGAAACTTGTTTTAAACAGAGTGACGACCATGTGTGACACAAGCCTTTAATCCCAGCACCCAGAAGACAGAGGCAGGTAGATTTCTGTACGTTGTTAAAGGCCAGACTTGACTACACTGAGTTCCTGGCCAGCCTGAGCTGCACAGAGAGACCCTGTCTCAAGAAAGAGCAGAAGAAGGAGGGAGGAAAAGAGTCAGAAAGTCAGACAGACTATAAACCAGGTAAACATTCTGAAGTTGATCTCCAGGCTCTAAACATACATGTGCACCTACATACAAACACACACACGCACACACATAAGGAAGAAAGAGTACATGATAAAGCTCAGCGGTGAAATCTACTTAATCTCTTTCCACCTGGGATTGCTCGAGTCTGAAAGGAGACTGGTTGTGTCTACCCCAGGGTGGACTCAGTGAGCTCCGGAAAGGAAAGCCGTTTAGAGCATCTCCTCTTCCACAGAACAATGTATCTAAAGTCAAAGCTAAGGGCTTTACTAGAGGGAGCACAGGATAGCTTATAAAACAGCTTGTGTTGCTGTCCAAGGAATGTTGAATAAAGGTAATTATTGTCACTACCACCACACTACTCCTTGACTTCTCAGCAGTTCCAGCGAAAACACCAAGCCTGCTGCCAGGATCCCTGATTAAGCCCTCCGTGTTTTCTAAACTGAAGATTCTGGAGGCTGTAAGAAGCATGTGTGCAGCCTTGACTAGCGGGAGGGTCTCAGCCTGTGAGGTTCATCCCAAGTGCAGCTATTGCTAACTGAAAACCACCTTGTCAATAGCTCTGACGAATTCAGCTCCTGCATGCAGAACTTCTTGTCCTTTCGACCTATGGGCTTCTAATAATGCTGACTTTGTGCTGTCTGCTTAGATCCCACAGCTGGTAGCTGTAAAATCCCAGGGACCTGCCTTGACCGTCTCCCAGTCAGTGCACGAGCAACCCACAAAGGGCCTGTCTGGGTTCCAGGAGGCTCTGAATGTGACCTCTCACAGGGTTGAGATGCCACGCCAGAACTCAGATCCCACCTCAGAAAACCCTCCTCTCCCGACTCGCATTGAGAAGTTCGACCGAAGCTCTTGGTTACGACAGGAAGAAGATATTCCACCAAAGGTAGCGTCAGTGCTGCGGTGTGTCTGTGTCCTCCATGCTGGGTGTGTCTGTGTCACCAGCACCATCAGCACCCACCACTATTCCATCCCTTTCACAGTTTGGAGACCACGATTGTGCCCAGGCCCTTCCCTCCTCACAGCTGCCATTGCCCTTTCTCTAAGCTAAGTCTTAGGCAGTCATTTCTGATCTTTGTTTTCCCGGGGGGGGGGGGGGGGCAGAGACTCAGTATGAGTGAGAGGAAAGTAAAGTCTTCACACAGAACTGGAACTCGCAACCCCAAACACTCTAGACCACTTTGCTGTTCCTGTTAGAAGATAGACTAGTGGATATTTTCAATAAACATTGCACCTATAGCTAGACAAACCAGAGAAAGAAAAGAAAATTCACTTACTCTTATATTTAACAGCACAAAACTCAACCAGATTTTTGAAGGTTCAGGCAATGGTCTGGATCCTGTAGAGAGGAGACTCGGCCAGTAAAGTGCTTGCCATATAGCCACTGGACCTGAGTTCAAGACTCTAGCACTCACATAAAAGCCAGGCACGGTGACATATGTCGATAACCCTAGTCCTGAGGAGGTGGAGACAAGACAACCCATAGCCAGAAAGTAGATAAACTGGTGAGCTCCAGGTTCAATGAGACACTCTGTCTCACACACACACACACAGAGAGACAGACAGAGATAGAGAGACAGGCAGAGGCAGCTACCCAACACTGACCCTTAGCTCCATAGGCATACGCACACAGGGCTGTCACACTCATGCACACACATATGAAAACACATACATACAAATGCCTTTCGGCAAGTCAGTTGGCTCATGTAAGGAATGCGCCCTCTAAGCAAAGGAGTACTTTATTCCCAGCCTTAATACAGAGAACTGTACTTCAGAGTGGAATGACTAGCTTTCCCACTCTACAGAACAACCTTGAATTCTTTTCTTTCATTATACATTGCTAAATTGTTATTTGTTCTAAGCAATATTCTAGAATGTCTACAGTCAACCTGGATGTCTTTAAAATGCTAACGACATTTCCTGGTCCATGAATGTCTTTTCTCCTGAGCTCAGCATACAATGAAGCTGTGATAATTAGAATGTCCCATAATTTCCATAAAAATAAAGTAGTTTTAATGATTTACAAGCAATCATTATCTCCTTCTGAAGTGGGAATCACAACAGGATTGCCATCATTTGACAATCAAACACGGACAATGTTTGAAACCTGGAAGGGGAAATGGCTGAGCCTCTCTCTAAATCCTTGCGGGTAGACATGCGGAAAGCCAGGGAGAAACATTAGGTCAGTGGAAATACTCAGGGTTTGGTCCTCATTGAGCCCTTCTCTCCAAATGTTCTCATTTACAAAAAGAAAGCGGGGAAATGACAACAGTAAGGTTTAATCTGAACAGGTGTTGTACCGATTTGACCATTTTGTTTTGCTTCCTTGATTCTACTTTGCATTAAAATGAATTATAACAAAACATTTTTTTCAAAATAGACAGAGGATAACACTTACATTGAAAGTCATCTTTTGCACTAATATTAGTGTGTTTCTTGGACTCCCTTTGCATAATACCTGAGCGCACAAGCAGGAGTCTGCAAGCTTTGCGAGACTTTGCAACCTTTGAACTCCACCCCGCACTTTCCCAGCTGAGCTAGTAATACATACTTGTGCTATGCTTCCCAGCTGTATTATCCTCACACAGGCATTTTGAAGACCCTTCTAGTATTTCCAATATTAATTATGTTTTATAAATAGCATTTACTAATTGACCACCAAAACACAATGTTTGAGGTGTGGGGTTGTATTTAACAATAGTAGCTCACTTAGGAAGTATAACAGTCCGTGTTTTCACGTTATAAGAACGGTAAGAGCTGCAGAGATCACCCAGCGTCAGAGCACTTCTGCTCTTGAGAGAACCCTGGGTCATTTCCCCACACCCACACTGGTTGGCTCACAAGTACCTGGAACTCTGGTTCTAGGAGATCTGATGCCTTCTCCCTGCTTCCACGGGCACCCAGCACAAACGTGTGATCCATGCATGCAGGGATTCACACATACACAAATATTGAAAAGTAAGTAATAAAGAGATAGCTTCTCCAGGCTCCCCAGCATGTGATTTACTGTGGAGGTCTAGACTGGTGCCCTAGCTCTTCACTAGAGTTCATAATCTATTTGTTCATTATGCTGTGAGCTAAAGTGAAATGTGGCGTTGTCCCCTGTGCAGCTCCCACCAACTGCACTTCTCAGAAGTAAGGGCGCTCACTGCACAGAGATCTCTCACCTACTGCACAGAGATCTCTCACCGACTGCACAGAGATCTCCCCACCTGCTGCATCCACAGGAGTAGGGCTGCTCACTGCACAGAAATTTCCCCAGCTACTGCACCGAGATCTCCCCACCTGCTGTGCTCCACAGGAGTAAGGAAGGGTGCTCACTGCACAGTGATCTCCCCTAGCTACCACTTGTTCAAACAAGAGAAGGTAGTTTCTTAGAGCTCAGTAAGTCAAGGTAATTAGTGTACCCTCTGCTGTTTTAAGATTGAAATGACCTTAATAGCTGTGGAGCAGCCCTCCTTGACTCTTGACAGCAGGTAGTCCCTTGACTTTGCTTTGGAGTTAGCTGTTTCACTGAAGGATTGCAAACAGTTCTTCCTAAAGAAGGCACCTTCTGTAGCTTATAGCCAGCCTTCCAAGAGGAGAAGACTCTTCAGAGAGTAGCCTACCTGCATTGTATTATGGGAAATAAATCTCAATTCCTGTTTTCTTCCAGGTGCCTCAAAGAACAACTTCTATATCCCCAGCATTAGCCAGGAAGAATTCCCCTGGGAATGGCAGTGCTCTGGGCCCCAGACTTGGATCTCAACCAATCAGAGCAAGGTAAGGGGAGAAAGGTCACCATGATTATCCAAGATACCTGCTTTCCCAAAGAATGTCTCTGATCTTTTCTTCATTCCTGAAGTATGTGCCCTTGTCACCTGGACTGTCGACTTTGATGGCCTTTTATAACTTCACTATGAGGTTTTGAAAATCTGGGCACAAACTTAGAAATACAGATGTGGCTCAACATTGCATACCTTTGCTTCGGAGAGCAGCCGTGGAGTCAGAAGAAAGAAATCAGAGTTGCAGTGCAGTGCCAGGTCAAGAAAGGTGCCCCAGGAGCCACTGGAACACAACAAAGCTCTTCCCTAGGAAACAGCGACTCCAGAAACTCTGTAGCTTGTCCCGACAGAACCAACTCTGATCAGGAAGCCACCCTACTGGAGTTATGCACGGTCTCTGAAATACAGTTATGCCTCCACGATTTACTCTATGTCCTTCCAGGACTTTCCATCCAATGCATATTCCTATAATCAGGAGGGTGCATCCAACTTGTGCTGGTTGGTGCAGAAGTCTCAAGGGCTGCTGGGAAGTAAACAGTGCCTGCACGGTATCTGGGCAGACTTAATGTGGAGACAGATGCTGTTTGTTGCTGTCGCTCATCAAGTTTCCCTTGGATCTGTAGTGATGAATGCATCCGTTTTTAGGATCCACTGGAATAGCCAGTGGCCTCTGCTGAGGCTATAAAAAGGATGACTAGGGCAGGCTGTTTTCTTCTTCTCTGTGCTCACGATGAGAGAAAGACCACAAAGAGGGAAGGGGAGAAAGGAGGAGGATGGGGACACTTATGATTTTGTTTGTATACAGAATCCTTTTTTTGATCTTAACTCTTCTCTTGAAAGACCTTAGGAAGGGGTCATTCCCAAAAGGAGGAAGCAGTTGACTTAGAATCTCTTTGGGGGAAATGTTCCCACTTCGTTCTAAGTGGAGCTGCAAATTGTAGGAGTCTATGAATCCCTTGTTCTTCTGCAGGTAGCCAGATCTGTGCCTAGCTGGTGTAGCTAAGCAATCCTACATTAGCGGAAAGCTGTGCCCAGGAGACAGAGGCATGCTAGCACTGGGCACAGGCTGAGCTTTATCAGTCCCTCTCTTCCAGTCACCAGTGCGTCCTGATCTCTCGAACCCTGCCCTAGAGGCTGTTTTCATTAGGCCAGTTGCTTGGAATTTGGATGCTTAGATGAAGCATCATCCCAACCTTAAGTACTTTTCTGTTAACCAAACAGAAGGACCTGCTATTACAGTCAAGTAAGAAGCAGCTGTTTAATTCTTCAGAAATGTTTTTAATAACATTTCAGGCCCAAGATAATGGGTATTTGATAGTCAGTAACCTATAAATGGTGTTTCCTTTGGGATACTTAAATACTATATTTGTGCAAAGAATGTAAACTCTATGAGAGACGACAACCAGTGTCTGCCCACTGACAGCCGAGAAGTGGCCTAATAGTTTGTGGTTATCCACCTCCAGTGCACAATCGAAGATTTGGGCTGAGAGGGTGGAGACTCCCCATCTCTTCGTGTGTGACAGTCTGCAGAACACTCTTGCTTCTGCCAGCATTCACCTCCACATGACCGAATGTGACTCCATGGCTCTTAGAAGTGGTTCAAGGCAGTTGTTGCATAAGCCTGGCAACTTGAGTTTTATCTTCAGAACCCATATAAAATTAGGAGAGAACCCCACAAAGCTATCCTCTGACCCCCACAAGTTTTCCATGGTGTATGGAGACATCAGTGTCCAGTGTTCTTCTCAATGACCCTCCATCCTGTTTTCTGAGGCAGGGTTTCTCACTGCTGCAGCTAGGACAGCTAAAGATGCTCCCATCTCTGCCTGCCCAGCCCTGGGATTACAGATGGTGCTACAGCACTTTCCAGGTGGCTATGAGGCTCCAAATTCAGGCCTTTGTGTTTGCATAGTAAGTGCTTCGCTTACTGAGTCATCTGGTGGGATGCCCTGCCTCCCGTGCTGCTGCTAGTATGGAAACAGCCCTAACTCTTGGCTGGACCTAAGTGACAGGCCATCACTTCTCACAGTTCTGCAAGTGAACTTAAAAGTTCTATGATCTGGCTTGGAGAGATGGCTCAGTGGTTAAGAGCATTGCCTGCTCTTCCAATGGTCCTGAGTTCAATTCCCGGCAACCACATGGTGGCTCACAACCATCTGTAATGATGTCTGGTGCCCTCTTCCGGACTGCAGGCATACACACAGAAAGAATATTGCATACATAATAAATAAATAAATATTTTTTAAAAGTTCTATGATCTGAGCTCACTCACGCAACTTCCCTGAGCTGCCCATTCAGCTGTATCTCTCACTCCCCAAGCTCTTCCCTCTGGGCACGTTCAGTTTTGTCCATCTCAGATCAGAACATCATAGGGGAAGACACAAATGCACAAGGTTTTGGAAGATTTCTCTTGAGTCATCTTCCTTGTATTATAGTGGGTTTATGGCTAAGCCCTGGGCATGGAAAGAAACTTCACGGGGTCATCAACACTGGGACTCGTGCCTCCTCCCCATTTCATCATGGTTCTTCTGCTTCTGGCCAACAGACCATCATTCATCAAGGGATTTGCCTGCTCTCTCATGCTCCTAAGCTGTGTTTCCTATACTCGGTCAACATTCCTTTCATTTCTTTTTTTTTTTTTTAAATAGACCTTAGGCTTTAATATTTACATGATACTTTATCTTTTTTTTAATAATTTTTTTTATTAAGAAAAGAAGAAAAAAAAACATAAACAAAAAACAAGTTTCCACCTCCTCCCAGCCTCCCATTTCCCTCCCCCTCCTCCCACCCTTCTCCCCCTCCTCCCACCCTTCTACCCCTCCCCCCACTCCTCTCCCCCTCCCTCTCCAGTCCACAGAGCAGTCCAGGTTCCCTGCCCTGTGGTAAGTCCTAGGTCCTCCCCCCTCCGTCCATATCTAGGAAGGTGAACATCCAAACTGGCTAGGCTTCCACAAAGCCAGCACATTAAGTAGGATCAAAACCCCGTGCCATTGTCCTTGGCGTCTCATTAGTCCTCATTGTTCGCCATGTTCAGAGAGTCCGGTTTTATCCCATGCTTTTTCGGTCACAGTCCAGCTGGCCTTGGTGAGCTCCCAGTAGATCAGCTCCACTGTCTCAGTGGGTGGGTGCACGCCTCGTGGTCCCGACTTCTTTGCTCATGTTCTCCCTCCTTCTGCTCCTCATTGGGACCTTGAGAGCTCAGTCCAGTGCTCCAGTGTGGGTCTCTGTCTCTGTCTCCATCCATCACCAGATGAAGGTTCTATGATGATATGCAAGATATTCGTCAGTATTGCTCTCGGATAGGGTCATTTCAGGTTCCCAATCCTCAGCTACCCAAGGAACTAACTGGGAACCTCATCTTGGGCACTTGGGAGCCCCTCTAGGGTCAAATCTCTTGCTCACCCTAAAGTGGTTCCCTTAACTAAGAATTGTGGTTCCGTGCTCCCCTATCCACCTTTCCTTTATCCCAATTCTCCTGATTCCCCAAATCCCCCCTCCTTCCCTTCTACCTTTTCTCTCCCCATCTCCCCTTACCCCCATCCCACCCCACCCCCAAGATCCTAATTTTCTCCCCGGCAATTGGGTCTACTTCCCTTAGCCAAGAGGATAACTATATGTTTTTCCTTGGGTTCACCTTCTTACTTAGCTTCTTTAGGTTCACCTATTGTAGACTCCGTGGCCCTAATTTATGGCTAGAAACCAATTATGAGCGAGTACATCCCATGTTCATCTTTTTGGGTCTGGGACACCTCACTCAGGATAGTGTTTTCTATTTCCATCCATTTGCCTGCAAAATTCGAGAAGTCATTGTTTTTTACCGCAGCGTAGTACTCTAGCGTGTATATATTCCATACTTTCTTCATCCATTCTTCCATTGAAGGGCATCTAGGTTGTTTCCAGATTCTGGCTATTACAAATAATACTGCTATAGTGAGTCTCAAGAGAAATGAGAAAACTAGCAAAGTTAGAAGAGATTTCAGTGACAATTACAGAGCTTAGTAGAGAACAGACTCAGGACATTTTGTGTTATTTGTTATTTCATTTGCTAAAGCTAACTAATATATGATAATGGTATATTCCAAGACTATGTGTGGTTTAGGACCAAGTGTTGCTGATGGCCAGGGACTGACTCCAAGACCCATGAGTCTAAATGTACCTCATGCTCGTCAGGCTACACACATCTTTGGGGATAAATTAAGCCTTACCTCTCTTTTCTTACCTTGCCTTGGAGTCAGTATGTAAGTGAACTTGCTTAAAGAAAGGATAAATTTGATAGCTAGAACCCGTGTAAAATATCAGGTATGGTGATATACTTACAATCCCAACAGTAGACATTATAGACAGGGGATCCCTGGGGCTCAATGGCCATCCATTCTAGCCACTTATGGTGAGCTCCAGGCCAATGAAGACTCCTGAGGAACACCTATGGTTGTATTCTGACTTCCCTAAGCACACCTCATACATTCAGCCACATGCACAACTCTACATACATATACACATACATTATTTTTAACAGCAAGGCTTCTCTCCTCTTCCTGAACAACTTAGGAACCCAGAGATCAAGATGGTAATGCTTCAACAAAAGTAGACTCCTGGTCCCTAAGTCATCACATAGAAAAGAACCCCCAAGGAAAGTGGTTCTTCTTGTCAGTATTCTGGTATGAATAAGAAATAAACTATGTGCTGAGTGAGCAAAAGAGGAAAAACAGACAGAAGCTGAAGGTTAAGAAGTTTATATTTTGTTTACTCCACTTAAAATAGTGAATCCCAGATTCCAAGGGCAAGACGTAATATAGTAACAGTCAAATGTGAGCTATTCCATAACAACCTGAAAACAACAGGTTTGAATCAACTGTAACTGTGTAGTACCCTAAATGGAAGAATCTGGAATCAGAGTGTGCACCTGAGTGTGTGTGGCTAATACAAGAAAATCAGAACCTTCTATTCTAGGTATACTTCCTTCCCAAAGAAATACTTCTCCACTATCTTACCTCTTTGCTGTGTGAAAACAGCAAGTATTTGTGGGCAGGCCTTTCAGGACCTTATCTTCTGTTCTTGAGGCAATTTATATCTATTTTAGTGTTTAATAAATACCTCTTGAAGCACTATGAATGACATAGTATCTTCATTGCATTACAAATACTCAATAAAGTGTGTGTGTGTGTGTGTGTGTGTGTGTGTGGTGTAGGTCAGAAGATACCATAGTGGGATTGGTTATCTGTGGGTTCCAGGCATTAAACTCAGGTTGCCATGGTAAGACAGCAAGTGTCTTTACGCTCTGTGCCATCTTACCAGCTAACATTACAAGTATTGACTATTTAAACCATGTAGCGGTTCCAAGGCAATGGCTTTCGTCACCTTCATTTTATAGATGGGGAGCTGAAGTAAACAGAGCTCAAAAATATTGCCAGTGTGTCAGAGGAAGAAGTGGTAGGACTAGGATTCGAACTCTGATAGTCTGCCCTGGCAACTCCTCACTCACTAATCGACAAGACACCATTTTGTCTCTTTCTCACCCTGCTGTTTATAGGTCTGTACCAGTCTCTCTGAATCTTGAAGGCATTGCCCCCTACCCTGTGGCGCTCATTATATTTTAAGGGATGAGATCCTTTGGAACTTGTTTGTATCCCCAATGTGTCCCCACTCATCTAGGTACAGTGTCATCTCATCCTTTCCACAGCTCCCTCTGTGGGTGAAGATGGGGGTGGCACAGTCTCCTGCCCACGAAACCGGGCATTGCTAAAGTTCAAGCTCCACAGGCAGGTCTTACCTGCTCCTGGGTACCAAAGGCCTCATCCTATGAGTGCGACCAGGAAAGTTGAAATAAAGATTGCAATTGATAATATAAATATATTGCTATCTTAAAACTCCTAGGCACTTTAATGTTTAGCTTTGATTCATGTGTTCCTCTTAAACCAAATTAAAATTTGCTCAAACAAGTACTTTTGAAATATGAAAAGATTTAAATTAAGCCAGAAACACCCAGTCCAAAAGACCAGTGACTAAATGTTTAATCTCAGAAAATAATTCCCTGTCCAGTCCCAAACATATCTTCTTTTGACTAGGATTTTTTCTTATTGGCCATGTCATCAAAGTAAAGAGAATTTTGGCAGTCAGCCAGTTAATTAAAGACCTGGCCCAAGGCTGTGGACACAAAATCACTTTGTAATCCTCATTTTCTGCTTTGACTTTTTTTTTTTACAATCCAACAGATATAATAATTGCTACATACACTCTCAATGTTTGTCTTATAGAGAAAACATCATTGTTTGCTGCGTAGAAAAATGTGAATTAAAAGTTAGCATTTAAAGAAATGTATTTGGAATTTTTGACGCTTTTGCATGCTTGGATCCAAGTAGTCTTGGTTACTGTGTGAATAGGGAAATCTGTTCCTCAGTGGAATTCTGAAGTTGAACCTCTATGAGCATTTATTTCTCACCCCTCAGCCCATACATACATATATAATAAGAAAGAGAAAAATAGCCTATGGCATTTTTTTCATATTACTCATATTTTTAAGTAAAGAGAAGTAGGGTAGAAAAGACATTAAGTTCCCGTATTGTCTGTGTGGTTACAGAGACACGAAATATTTCTTTTAGAGTTCAGCAGCAAGAATGGCAATCAGCACCTGGAGAGAGGGTTTGTGCTAATGAGGCCTAAGTCAGGCATTGAATGCTCATGGGGTCTAATTAGCCTCACACACGAAGAAACTGAGCTTCATCAAAGATGCATGTGTATCCCAGATAGTCCTGCCAATAGCCAGGACCCCTCACATGCCCACAGTCTTCTGTCTGTCCTTGTTTATCTCCTAGGCTGGCACCCACACCAGGCCAGCCTTGGGGGGCAGGTAGCAGGCCTTAAGAGCCAGTGCTAGGCAACCAAGCTTCTCTTCCAATCAGCTCACTTTCTCTTTCCTACCACAGACTTGGTGAACTGCCTTGCTGGCCTCTGCTTCACATCTATTCACATGCACAAGAAAGACACCAGCTTTTGTCACACTCGGGCTATGTCCAGACTTTCTGATGCTATCCCAAGTCCCAGCATGCCTCACTCCTCTATACCACCACCCACGACCCCTAACGTATGTGCACTTTCCCAAACACCAATGGCATTTACAGTCTCTTTTCACGTTGCTTTCGGAGTTGCTCTTAACTCTGGTTTCTACCACATATATCTCGTTGCCATGGCGATGGTGTCACTTGACAGTACAGCTCCTGGCCTCCCCTTCTCCAACCCTCATTTTGATCCAACAAGACTCAGTTTAGATGTGATTCAACCAAATTTTGACTGAAGCATCGAAGGCAAATGGGATAGAACAAGTAGCTGAATGCTGGCTGTCACCACACGACATGAGAGAGCATTGCAGAGTCTGTACCAGCACCATCCTCTCAATATATTTTTAGTACAATGAAGATAATGTCATCATTCCATAAAATCCAACAGTATAAGAAACTTAAGTGCCACCCACCACTCTTGGTCTATAATATATTTGGTTAGTAATAAATTTTACAATTAATTTAGAAATTCATTAATAATTCCCTGATCACCACTCTTTCATAAAAGAGTGGCAGAGAAGCCACTATTTGAGGATTAGGGATGATTGTTTTTTATGAAAAATAGCGTGTTTATCATGGAAGATACTTAGAAAAGAAGCATTGATCATTTTGAGTGTTTCCTAATTTAAGGGTATTTGCATGAGACCTAAATTTATTTCAACCCCTTAGATACAAACAGTTCTCAGAAAATTAGCTATGGTACATTACAGAGCGTCATTATTACAGCAAGAATTCTTGGTTCTCCTCGGGTCACCAGCAGTCACTATGCAGCCGGCTTTACTGTTGAGTCCGCACCCACTTCCCACAGATGCCGTAGAGTAAATATTGTCATAAATTCTAAATTTATATCATCAAAACTAATAAATTGTGAGACATGATAATTTTTACACGAAATTCTATCCCCCATTTCTATTATGGTAATACTGAGTGAGTGAATAATAACTGCTCTTTGGGGTCAAGAAAGATGGACGCGAGGGGCTTGAAGAGATGGCTCGGCAGTTCAGAACACTTGCCATTCTTACAGAACACTGGAGTCCAATTACCAGAATCCACAGCAGGTGTTTACAATCACCTGTAACTTCACCTGCAGGGAGATTGACACCTCCTTCTGGTCACCACAGCCACGTACACACACACACACACACGCACGCACGCACGCACGCACGCACACACGCAGGCATGCCTGCACATGCACATATATGCACAAAATTTCATAGAGAAGCATAATCACATAGACTACAGTGAAAATTACTAATATCTTTATACATTAGCTTATACATGTATGTTTACAGTGTATATGACCTTTTAACCAAGAATTCCAAAATTAGGAACTAGAGTTGAACTTTGGTGTGCAGACAGATAGCCAGTTCTGGGTTGCTTATCACAGCAATGTGTTGGAAGCCCCACAAATGACCAACAGTAGAAGAACGACCAAACGGATTTGTCTATATGATAGGCTATTTTACAGCCAGCACTTTTCAGATATCAATAAAATGCTCACCATACAGGGTTAGGGAGAAAAAAGTAAGAGACAAAATTGAATATTTGATAATTTGCCAAATAGTAAAATACAGTTGACTGTTTCCTAGCTTGGACTTGCATGTGCTGTTCCTGATTCTTCCTTTTCATATATTTCGAGTTGTTTACAACAAATACTGGAAGAACTGGATTTTTTTTGGCATTTTAAACTCTTTTTTGTTATTTTTTATTTTTTATTCTTTTTATTGAACTATATACATTTTTCTCTTCTCCCCTCCCTTCCTTTGCCTCCCCTTCTACCATCTCCCATGGCCCCCACACTCAGTTTAGTCAAGAGATCTTGTCTTTTTCTCCTTCCTATGTCAGTGCATGTTTGTTTCTCTTAGGGTCCTCTTTGTCTAGGTTCTCTGGGGTTGTGAACTATAGGTTGGTTTTTCTTTGTTTTATGGAGAGAACTGTTTAAAGGAAGACCTCTTGCTAGGGTTCCTCATCTCAGAGCTAGTACTATAGTATGTTGACCCAAGAATTGAGTTTGGAGCTCATCCTCTACCCTTTTAGGGTCTACCCTCCCAGTCTCTACCCTCCCAGCACCTACCCTCCCAGCCTCTACCCTCCCAGCCTCTACCCTCTCAGCATCTGCCCTCACAGAGTCTACCCTACCAGCACCTGCCCTCCCAGCCTCTACCCTCTCAGCCTCTACCCTCTCAGCACCTACCCTCCCAGCCTCTACCCTCCCAGTCTTTACCCTCTCAGCGTCTGCCCTCACAGAGTCTACCCTACCAGCACCTGCCCTCCCAGCCTCTACCCTCCCAGCCTCTACCCTCTCAACATCTGCCCTCACAGAGTCTACCCTACCAGCACCTGCCCTCCCAGCCTCTACCCTCCCAGCCTCTACCCTCCCAGCCTCTACCCTCTCAGCATCTGCCCTCACAGAGTCTACCCTACCAGCACCTGCCCTCCCAGCCTCTACCCTCTCAGCCTCTACCCTCTCAGCACCTACCCTCCCAGCCTCTACCCTCCCAGCCTTTACCCTCTCAGCGTCTGCCCTCACAGAGTCTACCCTACCAGCACCTGCCCTCCCAGCCTCTACCCTCCCAGCCTCTACCCTCTCAGCATCTGCCCTCACAGAGTCTACCCTACCAGCACCTGCCCTCCCAGCCTCTACCCTCCCAGCCTCTACCCTCCCAGCCTCTACCCTCTCAACATCTGCCCTCACAGAGTCTACCCTACCAGCACCTGCCCTCCCAGCCTCTACCCTCTCAGCGTCTGTCCTCACAGAGTCTACCCTACCAGCCTCTACCCTCCCAGCACCTACCCTCCCAGCCTCTACCCCACCAGCATCTGCCTTTCCACCATTTATCCTTTGCTTTAGGACTTCAGGAGTCACTACCAATAGCAAGCACCCATAATCTAAGTAATGTATACAAAATTAAAAGAACATATATTTATATGTACCATGTGATTTTTAATAGTCATAATAAACTGTGAAGTGAATTCAAATAGTTAGCATTTTTGTGACGAGAACGTTTAGGATCTACTTCAAAGCTGGATGTGGTGCCACAGTAATCTATATAATGAGATCCTTTCTCAAAGAAAATTCTACTTTACGCTTACATATTAAGTAAAGGCACCACACTGTACAATAGATCTTGAAAGCTTGTTCATCCTGTCTAACTGAAACATTTCTTTGCTTAACATCTCACAGTTCCCATACAAACCTTAGAGCTGCTAATAATTCACACTGCAGCTCTGCTACTCTGAGTTGTGCCTTTTCATATGTGAGATCATGCAGGGCATGTCTTCTTGTGTGGTTGACATATGTATAGAACATATATTGCTACATATATAAAATATATTGCATTTTTATCAGTCTGTGCATGCTGATTCTATCTTTTGCTGCTTTGAATGCATCTATGCAACAACGAATGCACCATCTTCTCAGCACAATGACCTCATTTTCTCTAGCAATATAACCAGAAGCTGAATTGTTGGGTCATGTAGTAAATGTGTTTATAATTCTTGGAGGAATCTCCATAATAATTTTCATATACTAATTTGCATCCCACCAACAGAGGACGAGGCTTTCCTTCTCGGCATTCTTAGCAGCAATGGCTAACATTCCTCTTTTTGAGAAAATCACTTTAATAAGTGTAAGGTGGTGCTAAGCATTTTTATATGTGGCTTGTTGTATGTCCTTTTTTAAAAATGTCTCTTTATGTCCTTATCTCATTTTTATTTGTTGTTTGTTTTCTTGCTACTGAGTGGTTGAGTGGGGGCCTTGCTGTGTTGGGTGTTGACCTGTGGCCATTGTGTCCTCCTGCCCTTGCAGCAATCCTGATCTCCGCAGAACAGAGCCTGTCCTGGAGAGCCCCTTGCAGAGGACCAGCAGCGGCAGTTCCTCCAGCTCCAGCACACCCAGCTCCCAGCCCAGCTCCCAAGGAGGCTCTCAGCCTGGGTCACAAGCAGGATCTAGTGAACGAACCAGAGTTCGGGGTAAGCATCCTCTTAACTCCTCCATCCTCTTCTGCTTGGGAGGAAAGGAGAGGTTGCTTCCTAACTCTGCTGTCAAGGTGGCCACTGTTGTGTGATACTGCAAATTGTCTGCTATCTTATGTTTGTGTCTTCTGACGGCACTGGGCTAGAGTCCCTAATTGTGCATATGATATCAGAGTGTAAGCAACAATCCTGTCTATGGTAACTTTCTAGGTCCCCAAATGTCCACTTCCATTTGATTCCTCATTTTCGGTCTCATGCACCCCTCTGTCTTGTTCCCATGGCGCCAGTCATCCCTTCCAGGATTCCAAGCATGCTTCGTCATCTTGGGTATTTCTCAAAATGACATTTCCTAAAAGTCAATATAAAGTAAATTCACAAGACAGAAGAGAATACTTTTGCCTTAAAGTCACAAGGTTGATTATTCTGGTTGTTCCCATTAGATAAATAGAAAAACATAGCCTGATATTTAGTTCAAAAGCGTCATCATTGCTTAGTTTTCACTAAGAAGAGACCTAGGGAAAGACTATAGTGCAATTAATTAATACCTAGAAAACCCCTGTTCTAACTAGTCAAAATTCCCTCTTTTTAAGTCACTTCCTTCAGAGAATAAATGTGCTCACAATAAGTAAGAACAGGCTGTCTGAAGCACGATTTGATAACTATTAACAAGCTGGTGGGTCACTCTCCCTTAAGACAAGCTCGTGGCCCCTTAGCAAATGCAGCCATGATTTGCCTGCTGCTCTACATATGACATACATAATGCGGCATCTCTCACTGTGCCGCAGGGGGCCTCACATGTGACATCTATAACACGGCATCTCTCACTCTGGCTGCAGGGGGCCTCCCCCAGCCTGGATCCCCAACTCTATTACTGGGTCCCTCACCTTTATCAACACCTTCCTGTTCCTGTATCATTCTTTCTTCCTTAAAGGTCTCAGGTCACTCCTCAGCTTCTTTTAAAACTCATTCCATCAAACAAAACTCATTTTATTCTTCACCTTGAGCTAGGGGTGTCATCTTTGAATCTGTCCTTATCTGGAGAATAAGAAAATAGTGCCAGACCATTGGCTTGGAACAAGGATTAATTGCAATAATCAACAGAGAAAGCATTTAGTACTGTGCCTAGTACACAGAAAGCACTTGGTAGTGACTGCAGATTTTTATTTTTACTGTGGCTTCTGGGTTTCAGGCCTCAGCTGTCTGACTTTTTTTTTTTGAGTATTTGTTGTTTTTCCATCGAATACATGGATTTGCCTAGTGAGTCACTCACTCAGAATGAGGCAGCCTTTTCTAAGAGCCATGTCCACTCTTTCTTGTCCCTCTTATTTTCTCTAGCCAACAGTAAGTCAGAAGGATCACCTGTGCTCCCCCACGAACCTACCAAGGTGAAACCTGAAGAATCCAGAGACATCACCCGACCCAGTCGACCAGCTGTGAGTGCTAGCCTTCCTAAGAATTTCTGTGTCTTCACTTACCTGAGAACCCTAAGATAAAGTAATTGGGGTTACAGTCACTACTCAAAGCAAAACTAGAGGATAATAAGAACGATGTATGCTAGAAGTGTCTAAAAGGAAGTCATGGTTGAAGGGAACTGAATGGATCTTGGGTGCTTCTGTTGACTTTGGATGCTTTGTTGCTCATCAGCAGTCCTGTAAGAAATTAAAAAGGGATGAGACTAGCTCACACAATCCCAGAGTGTTTGCTTAGCACTTTGATATAAAGATGTTAAAAGTAGCAGTCAGGAATACTTAGGCTCTTCCTGTAAACTGCTGCCATCCACCCTCCACACGTGACCTGTCATCCCTGTCTTCAGCGACTATCAATCCCAAAGGTCGGAGGAGGAAGACCACCAACTCAAGTCATCACAGTCAAATTCACTAAAGCAAGCTTTTTAATTTGTGTTCATGGACGGCCTCAGGCAGGGGTTAAGACATCAGCATGGAATGTGAGGAAGGCAAGACTTTCATAGGTCAGGGGGAGAGGGCTTGATTACAGGAGCACAATATCATAACAAGTCAGTCCTAATGACTTCCTGACACAAAGACATGGTGGCAGGGTAGGCAGAACAAGGTGGTCATAGCAATAGGTAGTCATAACAAGGTAGCCATAGGTGGTCATAGAACCTTTTGGAACAAAGGTGGGGTTGCAAGATGATTCTAAACAACTTTTTGAAACACAGGTAGATTGACATTCCTGGAACACGCAGTACAGAACCATTTGTAGCTAAGGTTCCAGGTGGGGTAAGCTCGTACTTGAGAAACAGATTTAATCATAAACAGAAATGAGCCTAGTCTGTCTTTACTAGAAGATGGCCTCTGAGACTAAGATGGAGGCAGGCTGGTTCTTCACTGCTTGTCATGCCTTATGAACTGGTCTGTTTGAACCAAAACTTAGTAAGCGTGGTGTAACACAGGGCCTGGAGACTTGAAATCCAGAGCCATTGCTGAACCATGAAGGACCCAAGTGTATAAATTGAGGCTTTCAGCATCAGATGTATAAATTTAGGACTGACTGCTCCAAGGTGTGGCTGAGGAGAAGGTTTCTATTGTAGATATGAGAGAGTGTAGCCAGGGGCACCTGGAAGAGTCCAGGGCAGGGAGAGATAGCAGTACAAGGTGGTCAGCAGAGTGAACCAGGCCATGAGAGGAGAGCAGGGGAGAGTGAGAGAGAGGAGGAGGACAAAGGGAATTCAGGCAAAGGATGCCAAGAGAAAGGCAAGAGGGAGGAGCCAAGAGGAGAAGACAGGAGAGGGCATGTAACTGAAATGGCAGCGTTGTATGGGAGTGAGAAGCTGGGCAGGGAAACCCATGAACTTGAGGAGTGTGGGACAGGAGGCAGGCTGTGAAGACCTGAGAGGAACCACAGGCAGTGTGATAATAAGGGAGCTTGGAGGCCAGCAAGCTAATAGTCACCATAGATGGCCATTTGTCCTTTCTGACTGCTTTGGTAGAAGTGCAAGAATCTGGGGGTGTGCAGTTTCCTTTGGACCTGACACGAAATAGCTTGAAAGAAAGAAAGAAAGAAAGAAAGAAAGAAAGAAAGAAAGAGAGGGGGGGAGGGAGGGAGGGAAGGAGGGAGGAAGGAAGGAAGGAAGGAAGGAAGGAAGGAAGAGTATGGGTTAAAGTATAGTTCAGTTGGTTAAGTGCTCATTCTGCACACATGAAGCCCTGGATTTGATCCCGAGCACTTCATTAACAGGCATGATGGTACACACCTTTAATACCAATGCGTAAGAGGACCAGAAGTTCAAAGTCATCTTCAGCTGAATAATGAGTTCAAGGCTAGTCTCGGATGCATGAAACATTGTCTCGGATGGATGGATGGATGGATGGATGGATGGATGGATGGATGGAGATGATAGATAGATAGATAGATAGATAGATAGATAGATAGATAGATAGATAGATGATAGATAGATGATAGATAGATGATAGATAGATAGATAGATAGATAGATAGATAGATAGATAGAGCTAAAACTAAAGGAAAGGAAGGAAAAAGAGCACGCTGTCTGAAAGCAGAAAAGCAGATTGGATGTTCTGAGTCACTGTCATGTTCATAAATGTCTCTTTCATTTGCTGATCTTATCATCGTAAAGTAAGGAGGATGCTAAGTAATAATGACAGGCATTTGCAGCGCCCTGGCTCTCACTTCTCTTTGCCTATTTGTCTGTGTTAGTTTTCTACTAACAATACCAATTTTGTGTCTAACCTTCTTCTCTTCTTCTGGCTTTTCCCTGCCTGTGGACTCTTCGGGAATGGCTTCCTCTACTTCTTTTCTTTCGGCGTTTTCCTGCCTATGGACTCTTCGGGACTGGGTTCCTCTCGTCACAGAGCTATAAGAAAGCTATAGACGAGGTCAGTACTACCCTTTCTCAGCCATGCTTTCACAAGATGTGACAATTAAGCCCATTTCCCGATGTTGACATGCAGACAGGAGGCCAGTGGGGTTGTGGGGAAAGCCTTGCTTTTTTTTGGGGGGGGGGGCATTCTAAAGAAGCTAGCCCAAGACCCTCGTATGTAGCCATAAAAAGCTTTAGAGTCCTTCACTAAGTAAAAACATTGTTTTCCCAATGTCCCAATCAGGCGAACAGCAGGTACTAGTGTTTTGTTAATTTGTGGTTTCTCCGTTCAGCACCTTCTGATAAAAACCCGTATTCAGCATCCTTACTAGGAGATGGCCCTCAGTGGTTTTCTAACAAAGCAGAGACATAATTCTTACATACCCCAAATGTATAGTGTGATTTGTGAACGAGGAGTTACTGTGTGCTGTTAGAATAATTTTGTGGGGCAGCCAAACCATCACAAGCAACACCAGCCTTGGCTACTGAGCCCAGGCGAGTGGAGTGATTGAGTTCCTCATCTGTGTAGATGTTTTTCTACTAGAGAAGCACATGGCTTTGTCCACTGGAGATAGCTTGCTGAGTATGGCCGCCTCGCTGTTTGTCAGGCCTGCATGAGCAGAGTGCGGTAGAACCGTTCTGAGCAGACAGGCCTTGCAGAGTCCTGGATGCATGAAATGGGAGGTTTACTATGATGGCTTCCAGGCTGTAGCTCCACAGAGGACATTTTTTTGAAATTATATGGAAAAAGCACTGGCTTCGGGCATCAGCAGCTACATTTGAAGTTTGGCTCCCCTCGGTGAACGCTGCCTAGGATAACTCTCGTAATCTCGGTCAGTTTTCTGATCTGAAGAATGGGAATAAAAACAGCTACTCACGTTTATCCACAAACTTGTCTGGGCCCTTAAGGGCACGCATGCAAAGACATTTTTTGAAAGTAGAAAGTATTTGTTCAGAGTTGAGCCATAGACACAGAACTAACTTTGCGAATAAAGAAGTTTGTGTCTGTAAAGCTGTTGTTCACCGTAGCTGTGACCACCACACATTCATAGTGAGTCAGAAAGTCCCGCTCCTAGTGAAGGTGTCGCTGCTGATAGTGCTGCTCCCCACGGGTCTAAAGCAGGGACTGTCTATAATCACTCTGCACCATGGCCTTGCTTTCCCTTATGGTAGCAAAGATGGTGGGGCTATCCCAACTTGTTTAACTAGTCACCCAGACCAGGTAAAGAAAGAAAATTATTTTCTGGTACTGGGTACTGTAACTGTCAATAAAGTAGTATTCCTATCAACAATTTAAGGGTCCAGACATTGATATGGAGGTGGCTGTCATAAGGAAAAGGGCTCTCCTGGGTCTCATCTGGTTAGCCCTGGATGGTTCAGGTTTTGGTAAATCGCTTCATTGATTTTGGTATGCTTCACCACACCAGATAGAGATGAGGAATAGGCACCCTCATGCCAAAATCTCTGGGATATACATCAGGGCAAAAGCCCTCAGTAAACTGACAGCTCTGACCCTTGAGCATCAGTGACCTGAACCACTCAGAACCTAGGAGATGACCTTCCCACCCCAGCAACTCCTGTGGCCCTGCCTACTCCAGCGGCTCCTAGCCCTGGTTGCTACTCTGCTTTCACCTAGGAGCTAATGAGCAAAATCTGAAGTTAGTTGTAGTTGTTACACTGGAAAGTAGAGGCGGAGCTACTGGCAGCTTGTCCATACATTAAAAGGGCAGAGCTAAACATCCTACACCGGGCAGTCCTTCACAGTAAGAGGTCCCCTGGGCCCAGCTCTGTCACCCGTGACTTTCCTTCTGTAGCTGTTTTCCTGTTTGGATGACCCAGAATGAAATTCAAATAAGTCTTTAAACACCTTTTAAAAACATATTTTGTATTATTGGTAATTCAGTAGTTTAATTTTTCATAGCAATAAATCCCAAAGGTTGATATTAATTTAGCATTACTTTCTAAAGTACTATGAAATTTTTGCAACATTGTTATTTAAGACAACTTTTGAAGACAAACACCCTTTACCTTCCCATAACTGAATGTGTGTCATGAAGTCTGTGTGCAGAAGCAAACTCTGGGTGTGGAGGTTAGGTTTTTATTGGGGTAAAGAAAAATCTGAGCAATTCTAAAATCACCCATTGATGGGTTGAAATATACGTAATGATTAGTAAGCTGGACTCTTTTTCCTTCAGATGAGTCCACTGAAGTTAAGGGGGGGTGCACCCTGTGTCTCTCCTTTTGCTTTCCTAAGAAGGGGGGAAATGCAACACAGAAACAAAAGATCAGATTAAAATTCACTAATAATATAATGGCTCAACCAGTGCAAGGAAAACTTGAATCAGTTATATTATTTCAAACAAAAAGAGGGCAGGGAACCCTGATTGCTCTTCAGGCTGACGAGGGAGAGGGACTTGATTGGGGGAGGGGGAGGGAAATGGGAGGCAGTGGCGGGGAGGAGGCAGAAATCTTAAATAAATAAATAAATAGATAGATAAATAGATAGATAGATAAATAAATAAATAAATAAATAAAATTTAAAAAAAAAGAAACCCAAATGAGCATATTTTGAAGCAAGGCATTCTGTAGCCGTCAGATGAAACAAGCCCACCAGGATGAAAAGTTATGGCATGAAGAAGCTGAGAAATGCCTCGTCCAAGCCCCCTTTGGATGCGAGCCCCTCCTGCCTTCACAATAGCTCTGTGGGAAGAAATGGAGTATTTGGCCCACATCTCTTTTTTAGTTAATACGTTCTCAAATATTTGCTAAATAGCACTTCTATTCCCCCATTTTACACTTCTTAGCTGCAGGCTTGAGACAGCCAAGCAATAAATTACCATAAAAGGCTTATTATATGGAGGAAATTGGAGTTGTCAGAGAACAAAGTGTATGAAAATGCATCCGAACCCATCAGTGACAATATTGCATCATGTCTATTTCCTGCAACTTTGATTGTGTCCATTTTCCCTCATCGTGAGCATATGAGGAACAAAAGCTCAGCTAACCACTAAGGCTGCTGGCAATGGGAGATTAATTTCGTTCAAGGGCATTACTCTTGATTACTCATTATTGCTACCTTGAAATTTTCATTTGTGTCCCACTCTCCAAGATGTTGCCAATTAAACTGAAATAGATTCGCAATTATTTTTATGTTTCATGAAAGAGCTTTTTAATGACACAGAAATAAAAATTTCTGATTAAAACCAAAATTATAAATCAGATCTTAATTCTAAAGCGTTGATAAATAAAGTATTTAGGGAAATGTAGGTCATTTTAAAAAGTGAAACTTTCTTGAAATTGTTACTGGCTTATGGATCTACTTAATAATTCTAAACAGATTGGATTTTTTAAAAATCTCTCTGTCTTATCTTGTTCTGAACTGTCAGAGATAAGGAAGCCATGCCTGGGGGAAAATGTATCATTAATTTAAATAAGTCATAGCGGTAGTATTATATTTTACTCAGACTTTCTGATAGTAGAAACAAGCCTCTTTAAACCATATTCTCTCTTTAAATCATAATTAAGAATAGTTTTTAATATTTAAAATTTTAAATATTAGTTATTTTCATTGATAGTCTTACCTTTTTTTAAAAAAAACCTAAATATGCAATAACTGTGTCTAATCTGTCACTTTTGCTAGTTGGGAAGCTCACCCTGTCCTCCTGCTTTCCGAGTCTTGACAATCTGTCAACAGTTTGTCCCCATTGTGCCCATCTAGCATGTTCTTCATACACTTTCTGTTGATAGAGATACATGTATCCGCAGCAATCAAGAGGAAATACGCGGAAGGGTGAAAGCTAGCTATTAGCCTTTCCTGGTTTGGGTGCATTGCCTAAGAAACTAGAAATAAATGTGCGTAAAATTCTCTGTGTGGGGGGGGGGGCGGGGCTTTCCCCTTCTATAATGTTTTCTTCAAACATCGTTAAGCCTTTCGCATCCAACTCTCTATTCACTTTCACGGACGGCGGAGACTGGGGTTGTGTGTTTGAGGGAGTGTGCATGCATGGGCAGCCCCAGCAAGTGTGTGTTTGGGTAGAACATGCAGTTGGGATTTCCAGAAGCCTCCCCTTCATGGGACGTTCAGGTGACTTCGGGACATTAGGACTTTCCTTTTGAGACATGATATTAAAAGGAAATGATTCTGACTCGTTCACTTGACAACATTTCCTAAATTTTAGTGAAGCATCAAAGTGATTGCCCCATGAGTGTTGACCAAAACAGCGGTGCTTGCCATGTGACCGCGGTACAGCAATGCCATGGCATATGGGATTCTCAAAATTATAACTACCATTAGCTATGCATGTTTATCATAATCTTTCTTCTGATTGGGATTGAGCACTTATGTCACTGAGGTGACGTAATCATACATCAGGTGAATTGGACAAATACATTTCTGAACTGAAATAAAGAGAGAATATGGCCAATTATTTTTTGGGGGGAAAAATGTGGGATTTAGTCTTTTTCAATGAGTTTCTCTCTCCCTAACTCCCTGTCTCTCGCTGAATGCTCTGGTCCCCACATGGGCCCCTAAATAGGGAGAAATGGTAAGACCAATGTCAAATTGCTTCTTCCTCATCTGCATGCTTCGTGCCATGGGCAGTTTAACCCATGCAAAGTAGAGCGGCCATGCTTCTGCAGAACTGCCTCCCTCCGCCTTGCTCTGAAAGCATGCCCATTAAGGTAGTCAGACGTTCAGCACACTGTCTTGCACTATGCCTGGTGACCAAGTCCTGCCTCATCACATCCATAAGGCTAAGGGTTTCATCACACTCATGGAAAATGATCTCTTCCTTTGGGTGTTTACACATCATTTCAGCATTCTTGTGAGGGGTTCTGCCAGGTGACTGGAATTTAAAACTTAAAGATGAAAAACACCTGTCGTGCTGGAAGAGAACTGATCGTTTGTTTGTTTGTTTGTTTGTTTGTCATTCCTCTTGATTGACGTATTCCTGTGGCTCTAAATTTTAGTGACACTAGGATTTGGGGTGGGCTGTCATTTGATGTGGTACCTTTGTTCTTTGGGGAATGACTTCACACCAAATGAACCTTGGCAACTGTTCTGTTTTACAATTGCGTCTAGATTATGGTCCAGTAGCCTTCACGAGAGAGGAAAGGCCATCATTGGGGCTTTGGCGGGAATTCCACGATACTTGGGGAACAAATTTTAATGCCCTTTATTTTCCCATTCAAGTCTGAGGGTGACCAATCTCATCCTCTCAAAAGAGAAAGAAAGACAATATTTCTATGTATGCGCATGCACATGGCACAGCATGCACACATATGCACACGCATAGTCAGTCCCAGTCTGACACACACGTCACATGCACTGTTAGTCCTGGTCTAGCTATTGATTTTGAACAAAGTTTGAATTTATCTCATCTCCCGCCTCTTAGTTTCTCCACACAAACATCATTGTCTTACGTCCATACAGTAACTGTGTCTGTCACAGTTCTCTATTGAGCTTCTTCCTTTCTTTTTTTTTTTCTTGTTGCTTAAGCTGGAGCAATGACTGGCTGGGAGATACAGCTTTGGTTGCACCTACACTTCATGCACTTACAAACTTTTCTTTCATAGGACCTGACGGCATTAGCTAAAGAATTAAGAGAACTCCGGATTGAAGAAACAAACCGCCCACTGAAGAAGGTGACGGACTACTCCTCCTCCAGTGAAGAGTCAGAGAGCAGTGAGGAGGAGGAGGAAGATGGGGAGAGTGAGACACACGACGGGACAGTGGCTGTCAGTGACATCCCCAGACTAATGTAAGACATGATTGGTATTGTTGGTGTTGTTTTGAGATAGAGTCTGTAGGTTGTTCCCGTACTTTCCCTGAGTGTCTGTGCTTGAGCTATCCTTCTGTCTCAGCCTCAGGCATAGCTGGAACTACAGATACTTAGCACTATGCGTGGATCCAGACTGTTTCTCACATGAAGACCAGGAAGGGGCTGAGTCTCCAAACCAAAACATGAGAAATATTAGCTAAATACAAATCACACACAGGTCACTGACCAGTTGAGGTCTTCTCAGAGTGTAGTCTACAGCTGTCTCTCGGCCTAGCTTCTGTCACCTAGAGCATGAGGCACTGCTAGGCCTGTATATGCCCTGCCTGCCCATTTGCTATTGGATTCACTATCCTTTAGATGGCTCTTGCTTTTTGTTTTCATCTCAAAGACAAACAATATGGACAGCAAGGCCACTGGGACACATCTCTCCACCTGTAAATAAGAGAATAAGATCATGGGTAGTGATATTATAAACAGGAGACACATATTCCACCTACCACCATGGCCAACAATAAGCAAAAATGAATGCACATGGTGTCAGGTGTTAGCAACCCAATGAAATAATCAGGAGGCAAATAACCATTCAAGGACATAATGAGTATTACTATTTTTTAGCCCATGCTCTTCAGTGTCTCTTATTTGATCTCTTTTCTTTCTTTTTTGTATGTTTATTTATACATGTACATGTGTGCTGATGTTGACATGTATGCAGTGTGTATGCTAAACATATGTGCATGTCCATATGGATGCCGTGCTTCAGATGCTGTCCACCCCTTTTGAGATAGGTTCCCTCACTGACCTGGTGCTCACTGGCTCTCCTGCCTCCACCTCCTCAGTTCCAGAGGTACAAGTGTGCACCACTAGACCTGGCCTTCATGGTTGCATGGCAAGCGTTTCACTCACTGAGCCATCGCCTCAGACCTTGATTCTTTTTCCTGTCACCAGCACCTTCACGTACTCTTGTCAAATTATTTATGTTCCTATGTGTGTCTGCCTAGATTTCCCCAAATCATACTGGTTTTTACTTTTCTTTCTTCCCTCAGCATGAGTAGGTAGCTCAGTGGGTTTTGTTCATCAGAGTGGATTCTTGGGTTGGTTGTCCACATCCATTCTTTTTGCTTTTCTAACTCCTCCCAGAATACATATAAAGGGTCACTACCCTGGGTTGCCATAAGTTTGATGAAATGTCATGCTAACTTCCCCATCGTCACTCTCATTCCCCTCCATCTCTTCAGATTATCTCTCAGTATTGACCACCAGAACATGACGACTCTATTGAAAGATGTCGTAAGATCATAAGTATTGTCCTGCTTGATAGACTACAGAAGGACAGGGGTGGCCAGTCTTCAGAGGGTGCCACCCAAGCAGTTCTGAGAAGCAAATCCAATAACCATCATTGTAAATCCATGCTTGTGTTGGCTATTCAATTATTGACAACTATAAATACCCCAAGATATGATATTTTGAGACAAATTATGCTAAATTGTCTTATAATAGCAAATAAAATTGTTCTAGAGGCAGAACTACTAAGCCTGAGCATCTATACAAAACATGCTGATCATTGTTATTTTGTCTTGACTCAGCATTGTTCAGTTCTCCTAACCGATGCTTAAAGTTCTCTTAAACACTGGGCATACAATTGCTGGGATAATAATTGTGAAAATAAAAGAGTCCTACAATTCTCACTACAAGTTAAATCCTGTGCTGAGGAGCTTGCGGTATCTGGAGAGTGTGTACTTATAGTCTGCCTTCAAAGTTCTTCTTTACAGAGATAAATTATAAATGGAAAAATGCAAGGTAATCTAATCATTTGGGCCAACCACAAACAATTTGTGGAAAAGCATAAAAGAACTTTCTAAGCCCTTACCATATTTTTTAACTCCATGAATGCTATTTCCCATTCACCCTCTAAAGGAGAATTAGAACTTATTCTTCAGGAAAAAACATCTATTTTCTAAAATTTCCAAAATAGACTGCATTGTGCTTCTCTCTGCCATCTGCTCATCTGTCTATTTGGAAATCACCTACCCACAGCCTAGCCTGCTATGAAGAACCATCCATTTCTGTCCCTTCATCCCCCTTTTCCATTGCCACTATTTCCCCAGTAGTACTAAGTTTGAATGTCATAACTTGAGTCAGGATTGTTGGCATGTTTTTCTCCCTGTTGAGCTGAGAAAGTTCCTGAGGATGGGATAGTGGCTTGTTCATCTCTCTACTCTAAAGACTATGTTGTGTCTGGAATTGAGCATCTTTCCAATAATTCTCCAAATTAACCATGATTTAATCACACTGAGTCAAAATGGCAAGACCAGACCTATGGCCTGATCCAAAGGAAAGGCATGGATGTTAGTAACCTGAATAATAGTCAGAAAGACAGGTAAGTACACAGAATAGGACCAGAAAATCCAGGCAGAGGAGGACTTGAAAAAAAAACACACACACACAAGACTGCAAATGGTGCAAACATGCAGTTGTCACAGTAGAGGAGAATGTCTGGGTCAGAAACACCAGAGCAATAGTGTACACGTTAGCATGCATCCGTTGGAAACTGTTTGTATCTTGAGCCAGAGTATTACATGATCAGTGCTATGTTTGAGGGAGGGCATTTCAGTGGGACAATTTGGACACTGGTAAAGCCATTCACAGGATCTGTTACTATAACTCTGCTTACGAATGATATGCTAAGGCTACAGTGGAATGCTTACAGTGGAGACAAGACCTGATGTAGCTCTTAAAGACCTGGAAATTTTAGATAGATTGAAATGATTGTCTGTTGAAAACTATACACATACAGAAAAGGGAGACAAAGAGAGGTGTGTGTGTGTGTGTGTGTGTGTGTGTGTGTGTGTGTGTGTTGTATATTCCAGTTTGGTATGAATTATAGGTGTTCTTTCATGAGGATTAAGAACAGATACAGTCTGTTCTCCAACACGCCTTAGAAATTTCATACTATTAAAACTCCATTATAAACAGCTACTTCTATACACATTAAATGCTTTGGGGTGACAGTCTCTTTGTACATATTCTTACCGCCTTCATATTCTTTTGTTAAGATGGACTTTCAAGTTTTATGTTGTATATTTTTAGAGAAAATAGAAATACATTGTAACACAAGTCATTCCTGGGAAGTGCACACAGAATGAGCTTCTCAGAAATGGAGGTCCAGGCTTTCACACAAGCAGCCCTGGCTCCAGTGTTCAGATAAGAAATCATCCTAGTACGGTTTCATACTGTTGCGTGCCATGTAATCTGTAAGTTTGAGCTCCCCAACTAGTTGGTTGCATTTTGGAACACCTCCTGGTGGGATGGGGGGCACTAGGGAGTGGGAAAAAATAGCCCCAGAGCATACGTGATTACAACTGATGTAAGAGTTGTAAAGAACTTTTAATATATGTATATCACTAAAGTATATGATAGACATGGGTTATTATAGCCAGGAAAAGAAAAAGGTTTCTATGATAGCAAGAACAAGGTCAGTTTGCATCATGTGGAGCAAGCTAAAGAGGTACCCTTTGTGTCAGTGTGCTCCCTGCAATCCCAATCCAGGCTTCAGACTGTAAGGCGCTGGCTATGGGTTGACCAGATGGCTCAGTGATTAAGAAGCTTCATTGCTCTTCTAGAGGATGGAGTATAGGCCTGAGGCTTGCACCCAGTGACATACTATAGCCTGTAACTCCAGCTCCGGGAACCAACACCCTTTCCTACCCTCCCAGGCACCCACACACATGTGCCATACACTCACAAATACACGTAAATGAAAATATTTTTTAATAAAAAAGTAAGTCCAGATGGTGACCATGTAGTCCTAACACTATTCATTTTACCAGTCCCATGACGTCATCTAGATGACGAAAGCCACATAGCTTCCTTTTCCCTCCTTCCACTCTCCCTAAAGCACCATGGTTCCAGCCCGTCACCGGCCTCCTCAGCTATGCAGTGCCTCCTTTGAAGGCCTTTGCCCTCCCGTGCTTTTTCATGCTCTGGGGTGACTGGCCACACTTTACCCCTCATTCCTGCATTTACCCTTGTATTCCTGCAACCAATGATTGCCCTGGCACATTCCAGCCAATGGAAGCCTCCAGCGTCCCGACAGTCGCTGAGCCCTTTCCCAAAGCACTCCTTTCCTCAGAGCCACAGTCCCTACCCTCATCCCTGTCCCTTCGTCCAGCAGTCCTGCCTTGGGTCCCTACCCTCGTCCCTTCGTCCAGCAGTACTGCCTCGGGTCTCTACCCTCGTCCAGCAGTCCTGCCTTGGGTCCCTACCCTCGTCCCTTCATCCAGCAGTACTGCCTCGGGTCCCTACCCTCGTCCCTGTCCCTTCGTCCAGCAGTCCTGCCTTGGGTCCCTACCCTCGTCCGGCAGTCCTGCCTTGGGTAGGAGTGATCCGCAGCATCCCTCTGCTCTGTGGAGAGTAAGTGCTTCAGCCGAGCAATCGCACTGTGCCAGGATTTTCTATCCACTCCCCTCTGCCAAACCAAGGACCTTTCAGAAAGCAGGTGCCCAAAAGCATGTATTGAATTGAATTGAATTGAATCAGTCCCTCCAGGAGCACTTTGACAAATCCAATTAGAGGGAATTATTGTTCCAAACCAGTACTCTAATTACAGGAAATTTCCTGTATTTTTTTTTCATCTGAATCAGTGGTAGGATTTTATTGCTTGTTTTGACTTAATTTGTCTTTTACAAACTCCACAGGATTATGGATAGCTAATTTTTCCCACCCAATCTCTATACTAAGAAAAATTATTTCTCGAATAATAAATAGTTAACACAAGAAGAGGCGATATTTGTTGTTTTAGCCATAGTCATTTTTGGGTTTGGTTTTATTTTTTTTTTTCTCCCCATTCCTTTATGGTTTCTAAGCATTACTCTTTTTTAGTGTAGTTGCGGTTTGATAGGAAAATCAAGGTGACAACAGAATCCGGTGTTGGTGCCCCATCACGTTGTCTACACAGTCCTAAGGAGGATGTCTTGTATCCGCATTGCCTGTGCTACATGAGTGAGCAGGACTGACGTGGATTGGTCAGGATGGCTTTGACCCTCATGGCCTTCTCTTTCACCATGTTGAATTTAGCTGTCACAACTTCTGACTCCTCCTGGCTGGGACAGTTTCTCAGCCTCTATTTCTGTTTGGAAACAAGTGTTAAAGATTGATTAGGCATCTTGTAGAGTGTTCCTCTTTGGAGATTCCACAGTTGCTTAGGCCAGTGCCTTCGCCCCCTTCCCTCCTCACTGAAGTGGCTCACATAGGTCTAAAACAGATTTTCTATTCCAGTTTGCATGCTTACTGGAAGCCTTTAACGTCATTTTAAATTTCTAATTTTTAAGTTTCTTAGATTTATTTATTTTATGCATAAGAATGCTTTGCCTTCATGTATATTTGTGCACCATGTATGTTCCTGGTGGAAATCAGAGAAGGGTGTTGGGTTCCCTAAAACTGGATCTAGGAATGATTGTGAGTTACCATGTGGACACAGGAAATTAAATCCCAGTCCTCTGAAGAATCTACAAGTACTCTTAATTACTGAGCCATCTCTCCAACATCAACCAACCCTGATTTTAAGTACATATACCTTAGAATTGATTCTTTGCACTACAAAGCCCTATGGCTATCTGAACAGAATGATTTTGCTTTTCCCATACTATCCACTGAATTTTCAAAACTTATGTTGATACATCATAGTGAATCCAGTACCAAAGGTACCTTTTTAGATGACAGAAGTTAGCATTGGTTGCCTAATATATTTAAACATGTTAATAATTATCTTTATAGCTAGTCACTTATTAATGTACAAAAGGCCTATGTTTTGACAGAAATCAAAACTCTGAATAAAATTTCTACTAGGGACACTAAGAAAAGCCTTCCAGTCATATACTGAACACTCACTGGGTGCCTCTTGAATGTCACACTCGTCACACAATACCAAGGACATACACATAGAAGAGATCTAAATCATTGAAGGACCATGTGTGGATGCAATGTAGAGATGAAGAGGTCTGTGTAGAAACAGTGGGGAGGCATCTTAACTGTGTTAAAAAAAAAATGTGCTCTCTTAGGGAAGACAGAGAATAAGAAAGAAGCAGACTGGGAAACAAGTCAGACAAATCACCAAGGGTTTTGTCATATAATATGCACAGAAAACAACTGTACGTTAAATATTGCTCGAGCTAGATGAGGGTAGGATTTGCTTTTAAAATTCCGTTAGAGACGAGGGCCCAATAATACCTTGAAAGCCTTCTGAACGTTGGAAAAAAGAAAAGATCAGTTGTGCAGTGAATTTGCAGGAGAAAACTGCCATTAATGAAAGAGAGGAAGCCACCTTCTTTTGGTCACTTTAAAAAAAATCAGAAAAGATTTGAGATGTGTTTAGGAAGCACAATAGGAAGGGCCTAGGCTGGACAAGGGGAGAACGAGAGGGAGGGGTCCAGAAGGGTGAACACAATAAACCAATGGTTTGAAAGTTAGTCACTCAGATAAATACTACATGAGGAAGGTCATGACCTCACCTGCTACTCAGGTACATAAATATCCGAGTGGAAGTAGAACACTAAGTGATTGAGTGAAGAGGTTGGATGTATTTGTTTATTATTGCAGGATAAATGGGTGAGCATAATAATCAAGACCACAGATTAGGGCATGCTAAAAGATTGCACAAGATGAAGCAGAGTGACAGAGACCTCTTGCAGTTAAGAAGAACCCATGAAGGAAATGGGAACAAAATATAGCTACTGAAAAGGAAGACCAGAGAAGGGTCAGGGAACAGGAGGAATAAGCACCATAGACTCAGGCCTGCTGTGTTTACACAGGTCTTCAACCCCCGACTGGAAACCGTGGGCTGTATTTTGTCCTTCAAAAAGAAATGTGTAGGTTGCTGATTTGAATGTGTAGAGAGTCTTGGGAATTGTCTGCAACCAAAAGCTATTACATTATGTTGAACACACGGTGGTGGCGTAGCACATGTAGAGGCAATTAATATAAGAGGCACAGAACCTAAAAATACATATACAAAATGTCCATAACCGAATGATCCTACGTAGCAGGGCTGTCTAGAGCTAGCTAAAAGGAGTTACTTACCATATTAGAAGCAAATTAAGGGATAAATACAGACTGCCTTTTATAGCATCTATAGGGAATATTGTTGATTGAAAGAATATAAAATATAACTTGAAATAGTCTAAAATTGGTAACAGATGAGGCGGTGCTGTCCCAGAGAAGTCAAAGTACAAACGTTGACTCAAGCAAAAAAACAATGTAGTCTCATCTAAAAAATTTTAGCAAATATTAAAAATAAGAAGTGGGTAATGGTGCACATGATCTATCTGTTATTGACTAATAATTGACACATAAATCTTTTCTGTAAGATTTAAACCTTTAAAATAAACCTGTAAAAATTAACTTGGTAGAAGTGATCACATAAGCATTTAAAAGAGAATATTGACAAAAGAATTATTATAGTCTTTACTATGAAATTTACATGAAAAAAATGGACCAATGATAATTATTTGACTAAAATAATAATGAAATTTAAAAAGGAGAGGATTAGCTAAATGTATAAGGAGTTCACTGAGAATTTTCTTTGGTAGAAGTAGGTTTTAAAATACCTTTTTAATGAATATGTATCCATATCCATACTTTCCATGATTAAAATGTTTGAATAGAATCAGAACATTATCAAGAATTGTTTTGTTATTAGGGGGAAGTGAATGAGAAAAGGAAGGGAGGGGAGAGGGGAGATCGACCTCTGGGGCAGGAGTAGCAGGAGAGAAGAGAGAAGAGAGAGGGAGGGGGACAGATAGATAGACAGATGGAGACAGAGAGAGAAAGAGAGCCATTATCAAGAATTAAAACTGAAATTAGACTGTCTGTGATCATAGAGACCCTGACCTGACAGTACCAAGCTGGCAGTGGTCCCCAATCTCAGCCTCACCCTGTGGTAGTAGCAGAGAATGCCTGATGGACAGAGGGGGGACAAGTGGCCCCCCGGAGGCCTTGATAAATACTTGAATATTGATCTTTTGGGTTCCTAACATCTCTTGTCAGAGACCAGCTTCTACAAGTATAACACCTACCAGGGTAGAAAAATAGATAAAGAGAATGAAGATATGAGTGAAAATAATAAAACAGAAACAGGATAGTGTTGGGAAGGAGCTCCAGTGAATACTGAAATCCCTGTGTTTAGTTTTCCATACACTCTTATATCCAATACAACAGGAGGGAAAGCCAAAGACTGCTTTAACATGATACATGGACAACTAGAGCAGTTACTTCCTTCAATACTGGAGACATCAAGTCACTCATTCTTGAGAAAAGCATTCTGCTGTTTAGGCAGTGAACCCACCCTAGACCAAGTATCCTGAAGGCAGCCACTCCCTAGGTCAAACCTCCTAATTCAAAAGAAGGAGCAGAAGTCTGCTTGAATTCTGACCTGTGGTCAGAGTGGAGAGGATCTACCTGGATAGGCCATTTTAATGTCCAAAATACCAAGCAACCACACCCTACACACCGACCAGGGTGTGTAGCCACACTTGTTATTAACAACTTTGAGCAATCTCAAACTCTCTGACCTTCACACAAGGTAGAATAGGCTCACATTTTTTGGTCTCCATACTCTCTGAAACAAGAATTTTAAGAAAAAGAACAACACAGGTTAGATTAAGTTCCAAAGAAATAAGAGAAGAAGGCTTTGATTTAAGATCTACTTGACTTACCAATCTATTAATATGCCCCCAAATGACCATAACAATGGCTTCCCCGTGTTTGGGAACGTGGTTAATATTAATAGTTCCTTCTCTGAAAGTAGGTTTTTCAATTTTATCCCAAACACATCAATTCTCACCCATACTTGAGTCCATTCAGTCCTTTGCTCCAAGTGAGAAACTTTAAAATATAGGCCACACTGTCCATTTTAGATCCGGTTTTACTTTCATCATTTTGATTCTCTCCATTTTGGATGAGAGTCCTTTTTCCGCTCCTGACTTCAAGCAGTCTGACACTGAGCCACCCTAATCCTTGGCAAGAGTTCGAACAGTGTGCCTGCTAGTGGAAACCTAGTGTTATGTCTTGGTTCTTGGTTCGATTACATCTTCAAACTATCATCATATTTATGAAACTACGGACAGGTCTGGTTCATTTTTGTTTGTGTATAATTTATCTTATTTTTAATTAAAATTTAATTGCATCATTTCCCCCCTCTTCTGTCCTTCTCACACCCCCTCACTATTCCCTCTTAAAGCCATAGTTTCTTTTTTTTGTTAAATATATATGTGAATTAATGAGTGAACCCAACCTGCTGATTCTATGTGGTGTTACTTGTATGATCTTTTTAAGGCTAACACTTGGTATTAGATAACCAATTAGGCAATCCATCCCCGGGAAAGACTAATTCTCCCTTTCAGCAGCTGTTAAATACCTATAGGGGTTGTGCCTTGTGAGATTTTCCCTATGGATACTGGAATGTCAACTGGTGGTTCCTTGTCTATTTTTTTTTTGTTTTATTTTATAAGACTGGGTCTCACTGTGTAGATCAGTCTGGGTCTTGAACTCATGGACATCATCAGCCTCTTTCTCTTGAATGCTGGGATTAAAGGCATGTGCCACCACTTATCAGCAATTTTTAAATAGATAAAAAGAATTAAAAGACTAAAATGATAAATGTTCTCCAAGTGATAAATAATTTCTTGATACCATTTCACATTTTAAAAACACATTTTAAATTAATCAATTGTTAAAACAGCAGAAAGAAATCTATAACAATGAAACCCCTAAGTCTTGAACCCGCGGCCACAGCATCTGCTTGGTTCTCCACTTTCCAAGTTTGTCCGCCAAACAATTTGGGTGCAAGGGATAAAGGATATTTATATTTCTGATCCTCTGAGTGAAGCTCAGATGTGATGGTGTTTCCCTTGTTGAGCAATGCCACTGCTCTGCATGGCACAGGGCACATGGAAAATGCCATTGTTTGTGCCTTAGGGGTGGTGGTTGTCACCACCCCCCATACTACCTGTGCGCTCTGTCGCCTAATCCTTGAAAGTTCTCCCCTGTGTCTGCTAGCATACTGGTGGGTCTTGTGTGGATAGGTCATCACATCCTTAGATTACCGTTGAGCTCTGGGGGAGTACATAACACAATAGCAAGGCTAACCTGGGAATAAATGTACACCAGTATAGCCTGAATATAGAGATTTAGGAAAGCACTGAGTACTGTTTGAGTTTAGCAGACTAGTTCATAGCTGACCCAGTTAACTGCCATTGGAAGTAGCACAAATCCCCATTTGTTAATGATTCGTCTTTGTATTCCATGCTACATACTAGGTATATACTGTCTAGATTGAAAAAAAAACATGGATACCTACTATTTCATAAACTTCATACATATATATGCTATGTGTGATATAAATTTATATATGTGAGTATATTTTATCTATAATATAAATTTTAATGCTCTTCCTAGAAGCCACAGGTTATCAAATAATAAGTTCAGGTGCAGTGTACCTCCCTTCAAGCTGTTGATCAGAGACCCCTCCACACTCTCAAACCTTGCCACTGCTTTTGGTTCCTGCCAGAACTTGATGCTAAGAACATTTTGCTTAAAGATACCACACACTTTGATCACAGAACACGGATAAATCAAGGGGGTACTGACCTGGGTGTGTAAAACGATAAGATAAGCATGTGTTCTAATGAAGAAGGAGGAGGAAATGAAGATTGCAGGCTACAGACCTGAAAATCTCAGGGACCAAGGGTATGGTTCCAAAGTGCTTGCCTGCAAGCATGAGGACCTGGGTTTAATTCCCAAAACCCATGTAAGAATGCCAGGCGTGGTGGCATGTGCTTTAAATCCCACTTTGGACAGCAAGAGACAGGAGGATCCCTGAGGCTCACTGACCAGCCAGCCCATCCTAATTGATGAGTTCCAAAAGAGGCCACATCTCAAAGGAAGGACATGACTTTCTTTAGGATGAAACCCGACTCCAGCTCCCCCCACATGATATGTGAGTGTGTGTGTGTGTGTGTGTGTGTGTGTGTGTGTGTGTGTGTTAAAGAAAGGAATTGCAGATGGCAATAAGAACAGTGAAGGCTAAAGTGGGATTGGATGAGGGTCTTGAGATGGTGTTCTAGATCGTGTATCTGACTGGGCAGGGTGGTGCACGCCTTTAATCCCAGAAATTGGGAGACAGAGGCAGGTGGATCTCTGTGAGTTCGAGGCCAGCCTGGTCTACAGAGCGAGTTCCAGGACAGGATCCAAAGCTACACAGAGAAACCCTGTCCCAAAAAAAAAAAAAAAAGAAAGAAAAGAAAGGAAGGAAGGAAGGAAGGAAGGAAAAAAAAACCTAGATAAAGTATCTGTCTCTCAGAACAAAAATAGTGGAAAGAGAAGGAACCAACCAAGAGCCAACAGAGGAAGTAGCAAATGCAAAGGTATTCAGGATGCCATTGGTCACAGAAGGTCATGGGGCTGGGGAGTCAGTAGTGCCTCATAAGCCTGGGTGCTGATTGCATCAGTTTTTTTTTCCTTGGAGGCAGGAAACACTCACAGTCTGAGTTGAGAATAGGATACCATATAGGTCAAGATCCTGCAGAAATGGAAACCCCAATCTAGGTGTGTTAATATAGAATGTCCTTAAAGTCACTGCAATGACCACACAAATAATATCAATGGTAATGTTATATCATGTGCATTTGCTCCAATTAGATGTGCATCTGGACAGGAAATGGCATTTACATTTTATGTCACTCCATTGTAAAATGAGTTTACATCTTGCCGTGACTACCGTCTCTTCTCATCTCAGACCAACAGGAGCTCCGGGGAGCAACGAGCAGTACAACGTGGGAATGGTCGGGACACATGGACTGGAGACCTCACACGCGGACACCTTTGGCACCAGTATTTCCAGAGAAGGAACCTTGATGATCAGAGAGGTGAGCTGGTGTAACAGCCATCAAAAGGAAGCATGGCCCTTGCGTGTTTTTTCTATTCAAGCTTTTACATGAATCCTTATAGCACATATTGTAAGTGTGCTGGCTAGGGAAGGCCAGGAACCTGTGCTTCTAAGTGGCCTAGTGGTTTTACTGTCTGCCATCTTCTTTTCTGTGCCCTTCCAAGTTTCTGCAGAGTGATTTAATCCTTCAACAGCAGCTATGCAAATCAGAGTATAAAACCTGAGCCTGAGGACACCGAACTTCAAAGAACAGATGTTCCCAGTGCCAGGAACAGAAATGAAAGTCGTCTCTTGGTAGAGACGGTGGTTGTGTTAGCCTCTCCCATGTGGATTCTCTCTTATGCTTTCATATAAAATGCTCAGTAGTTCCTAAAGACTGTGCTATCTTTGTAGCTCATTAAATTAACATTTGAAAAAAAAAACAGCAGCTGGGACTGGAGAACACAGAAACCAGCTAAGAGGTGTGCCTTTGCCGTTTGTTTTCAGCTTTGAATGCATGGGTGTTGTGCCTGCATGTATGTGTGTGTAGCAGGTGCATGCATGGCTAATGTCTACAGAGGCCAGAAGAGGGCGCTCGATCCCCTTTGCCTGCGCTTGCAGGCAGTTGTGAGTTACTATGTGGATGCCGGGACTGGAAATCCCCATCCTCTGGAAGAGCAGCCAGCGTCTTAATGCTGAGCTGTCTCTCCAGCCCATCAAAAGGGGGTTGGTTTATTAAGTCTGGGAACATGATTTCATTCGATTGGAAGCACATTCCCTTTCACGTGTCCTTCCACTGTGTTCCCTGTGGTCACCTTGTTAACCTGAAGTGCCCCCAAGCAATCAGAACCATCTTCTCTTTCCATTGCATGCAATTTTGAGAAGAAAATAATGGGAAATATCACCACATGTTTCCCTGCATCTGCTTTGTCCTCTGGAGAACTTAATGAACAGGTTATGGAGATGGCTTGGTGGATAAAGTGATTGCCACACAAGTGTGAAGACAAAAATTTGGATGCCCAGAATATATACACACACACAGAGAGTCATGTAGGTGTGACAGCCACTTGAAATGTCAGCACTCGGGAGTCAGAAAGGGAACCCTTGGGCAGGCAGATTACTTAGAGTAGCCAGAATTGGCAGGGCCTGTGTCAAGGGAGAGACTCTGCCACAGCTACCAAAGAGGAGAGAAATCAAGAAAGGTACTCTGCATCAGTTTCAGACACACACACACACACACACACACCTTCATAAATAAAACCATATGTTTTAGAGGATGATTGACAACATGAAATGGACTACTTAGTAAATTTAGGCATTTGATAAATGTTAACTATTTTACTTCATTTTCACCAGCAACTCCAGTCTCCTCTCGCTTCTTATCACTTGCTCCTTCCTCTAAAGCACAAACAGACAACATGGTCATTCCCTCTCTCTGCAGATAGGAGAGGGCTAGGAAACTCCACTCAGAGACTTTGCTCTCCACATAGGCCAACGGCCTCCCGCTTTAGTGAGGAAGAAAGAAAGTATAGTTTCGAGATGAATAAGGCCTCTGAAGTAAAATTGGCAGTGCAGCTGTAACTAGTCGGCTAGATCGCACAGCAACTTGCTACGGTTTTATTTTATGCTGTGTCGAATCTTTCAAGTAGACTTTAAAGAATGCTTTCACGTATGCCCGCGATGAAGAATGGGTTTGGCTAGCAGCGCTGGCATTGTATGCTGCTGGTATATAAAGCTCTCAGCATCATGAAGGGTTATTTTAGTACAGAGACAGGCGGTTCCTATCAGAGTTTACAACACAAGAGAGTGTTCTAGCATGAGCCACTCTTTAGCTCCAAACAGAAACAGCCCAGTCCCTAACACGACTGAATCTTTGCGACAGTCAGTATCTCCAGGGAGACATTTAGAACCGCGTATTCACTTCTGCTGCTGACCACACCCAACAATTCCATGTCATTCAAAGCACCCAACATTTGATGACCACAGCCACCAGCACCTTCAAAATCGTGTGCACCTGCAGCTTGTGTGAAGCTGATCTGCTGAGGGGCCCTCAGACCATGAGTCCTCTCGGTTTCCAAATTCTACTTTGACGAAGTGTGGATTTTAGTGTTTTTTTATTGTATGTGCACATGTGTGTGCATATATGTTGAGACCAAGGAACTACCTTGGGGGGTTTTCCCCCAGTGCCATCACATCTTTCTTCATTGAAACAAGGTCTCTCACTGGCCTGGGGCTCACCAAAAAAGCTAAGCTGTCTGGCCAGCAAGCCCAGAGGCCACCTATCTCTGCCTCCCAAACTCTGGGATTATATTAGTCTTGAGGGTTAAACTCCAGTCTTTGGGCTTGCAAGACTAGCACCTTATCATCTAAGCCATCTCCTCAGGCTCTCTGCCCCAAAGTGTGGTGTCTAAAAAAAATCATATTAACCAAGATGAGAGAGAGAGAGAGAGAGAGAGAGAGAGAGAGAGCGAGCCCATGGGGAGGTGGTTCGTGTGATTATGGAGGACAAGAAATCTAATGGCTCCTGTACATGAGGCAGTATAGCTCCCAGTGTGAAGTGGGTAAAGATGAGATAAGATGTCCCAACTCACGCAGTGAGCAGAGACTGGGAGTAGGCACACCATGAGCTGTGGGAACAACTCGGTAAATCCAAAACATTTACCACACAAGTATGAGGACCTGAGTCTGAAACCCAGACCCCATGGCAAAGCAGAATTGACAGTGCATGGGTAATCGCAGTGCTTTTATGGTGAAATACGAGGCAGAGCCAGGAGAACCCCCGAGGCTTCTGTTCAGCTACCATGAACGACACAGCACTCACCAGCAAGAGACTACCTAACTAGGCTGGAAGGTGAGGACCAGCTCCCAAGGTGTCCTTTGACCTCTGTAGGCAGCTATGTACATTGGCTCATCTTTACAAATACACTCACATGTCACACATAACATTTATTTTTAACAACTTTTCTTCTTCTGCCTTTTATTCTATTATGGTTCCTTATGGTTCCTATTGACATAATTTGGGAATAATAATCTACCTATCAACTCTACCAATTCAAAGGTTCGTCTCCTTGATGCTTAGAAACAATGTGACAGACATACCCAGAAATAATGTTTAATCTGGGTACCTTGTGGCTCAGTTAAGTTCATGCATAAAATTAACCATCAAATAAGCCTTAGGATTAAAAAAAAAAACACTAAAAACGCATGTATTTAAAATATTAAATAAATTCAGGTTAAAGTAAAACAAACTTTCCAAGTTTAAATTTTATGTTATTATGCCACAATTTAGCTTATAGGGTACTGTAAGTTCACTTGCACAGGGTGACTCACTCAGTTCATTCTTGTGTGAGTAGACTTTATTGGCCAGCTTCCTGTGGTTCTGTCATGCATAAAGTGCCCCTGTGGTGCACACCCTTGCTACTGTCTTTCCCCTGTCTCACCTTACACTTCATAGAACCATTTTCTACTCTACTAGAGTAAGCCGCATCAGCTCTTACCAGCCATCTTGTCTACTGGGGCCTATCTCGTGGAAATGCTATCCTGCTTTTCCTCTTCCCATTCTATTCTGACTCGACTTTCCCTTCTGGAAGCCTTTCCTGGAACCCAGTGGACCTCTCTCTGTAGCACTTCCCTGAAGCTATCTTTGCCCTCTCCATTATCGGTCCAGCTGAATGAGAACACTAGCTAGTGCCACGCAGCTTCTTTTTCTGATAAATAAAAAAGAAAGAACACACTTTTACAGAGTTCAGGAGGACAGCGAGGGGAACTGAAGGTAGCACACAAAGAAAGAAGACATTCCCAAGCTATTTATATGCATATTCCAAGGAAGACACAGCTAGTGAGCTACCTGGGTAGGGGTGGAGCCTGAAGCTAAAAAGACACAAGGGCTTAGGCGGATACCTCTGCTGTAGGCATCTCCTGTTCGCACCTTTGCTTGTCTCCCCTCTTCCCCATTCTCTCTCCACAGAGCCGCTTTCTCCCCCTCCATATTCTTGTGTTCTCTTCTTTTCTCAGTCCATTACAAGATCCTCACCTTAGCCCAGGTTGTCTGCTGACCAAGATTGGCATTGGGAACTTGGTCCTTCTAGTTCCAGGTTTCCACCCCTGGTTCCATAACATATCAGAGTAGAGCTCTCGTGGTGCAGTAGTGAAAACCAGACCTGCTGGACTCCACCACCACACAGCCTAGGCTGAAAGCCTTGAGGAAAATTCATTGGCTCTCTTGCCCTGTACTTTTTCCATCCATAAGGTGGGGCTAATGAAAGCGTGCCCACCATGCTCCTATGAGGACTCAATGGCACACAGTGCAGAGTGTTTAACACAGTACCTGGCTTTTGCTGGAATACAGAGCATATTTATGCTCGTCCTTCTGGGAATGGTGAGGCTATCAAAACCAAAGAGGTTGAGATTCTCTTACTAAGGTTCAGTTCCTTTGTGTTCCCAGGGGAGCACAGCACACAGAAGGCGTTTCATGAGAGGATGCTGTTTGGCTGAACCAAGGAATGATAACTCACAAGTGGGTAGATTCAAGGGTCATTGCTCCAGGCTTTTCAATCTCTGAGAGACGTCCCTAGCTAGCCCTTCAAGTCTTTCTTTAATAACCGGTGTAACTTCATCAGTTTCAAGACCTGGGAGAAAATGCCACTGATAGAAGAGAAACTGAGAAATTATCAAGTGACAAGGTGTGATTTATGCTTTGGGGAAGTTGGGGGGAAATGTCAAAAGGCTTTTCAGCACCGAATGGAAGTTGGAAGGAGGGAAAAGCTGTTAAGCCAGCATAAAAAGCAAGGACACTAAGATGGATGAGAGTTGAACTCCCGAAATGTCGCTTAGAAGATGAAATGTTCATCTCTGACAATATGCACCCTTGTGGCTCCCAATGAACACTGTGACAAAATGAAATGAGAAAAGGACCCTCGCTGAGGCAGTTTGTAGTTCAGGAAAGAGATGACACCAAGCTTTCTGGTCATTTCTCAAGCTTCCTTATAGACGATCCACACTCCTTTGCAATCTTGGGAGTCTGTTCTCTCTCAGACACCCCAAAGAAGTGGCTGCTTGTGTTTGCTGACAGAAGCAAGTTCAGGCTAGAAAACGTACACTGCGCACTGTGCAGAGTCTGGAAAAGTCAAGCATGGTTGCTTTTTATTTTCCACTCTGACCAAGTGTCTGAGCAAAGTTGCTTAAGGAAAAAAGGTTTGTTTGGCTCAAGGTATGAGGGAATACAGTGTACCCCAGCAGGGAAGGCATAGCAGCAGGTGGCTTGTTACATGATGCCCACTGTCAGGAAACAGAGTAGGGGTGTTCATCAGGCGTTCTGAGTCTGGTCCTTCAGGACACGCTGAGGGTATGTTTTCCCTCCTCAGTCAAAGTTCTCTGGAAACACACTCCCAGACCCTCCCAGAGATGAGTTTCCTGGGTGACCCCAAATCTAGTCAGGTTGATGATGATACAAAACACTGAACCAGTGAAGTGGCCAAAGAAGTGGCATGCATTCTTGCCAATACCAACCCCAGAGGGTTGGGAACATATTTGCCATGTTCCCAGCTGTTCCGTGTTAAGCAAACCGTTTCGTATTTCGTAGGCGTTCAGCAGTGCTGAGCTAAGAGGTGTGGAAGGCAGAGAGACAGGGGTGTGTGAGAGGAGGGGTAAGAAAATCATTGCTGCAGTTTGCCCTGGGATTCTTAGTGAACTTGTTTGATACAAAATATGAAGTCAAGAACTATATACAATAAAGGGCGTAGTTAGTAATAGGGGCAACCTGCCAAGCAGGAGATACTCAGTGTTGTGTTTATATCTAGAACATATCAGGAACTCAGAAACCTCAATAGAAAAATAATTTGCAAATGGTCAAGTTGAAAGAAAAAACATGCATGAATGGCTACCGGACACACAAAAAGATATTCAAAATCATGGGTCATCAAGAGGATCGAAATCAAAATCAAAATAAAAATCAAAGACTAAATTAGGATGGCTGCTATCCAAAAAGCTGAGAGTAGCGTGCTCTAGCAAGGAAGTGGAGAGAGGGATCCTGTGTGTCCTTGGTGTGATGTCAACTAAAATAGAGCTGCCATGTGACCCAGCAGTCCCACCACTGGGGGCCATTCCCAAGGAAATGACATCAACATGTCAAGAGCTATCTGCATTCCTATCTTAACACACACCTTCCAGAAAGTGGAAACCACCTAAGTGTCCATCACCTTGGAAACTGACAAGGAAGCTGTGGTCTGTACACAAAACATGAAGCTGTTTAGCCATAAAGAAGAATGAAATGCTGTTATTTATGACATGATAGATGATGGTATTGGGATCATTATATAAATGGAAGTAGTATAACTTGATCTCTCTCATATCTGAAAACCAAAGCAATGATCTCATACAAGCTGAGAACAGAAAGGTCCACAAGAGACTGGGGGAGCAGAGAGTTAGGGACATGAAGAATGGTTGATCCGTGAGTGCTAAGTTACACTTAGGTAGGAGAAAGGGGGTTCCAAAGCTAGCCAATTGGATGTACTGGCTTTGGGGGTTTTCTTTTAATCCTCTGTGTTCCCTGGGTTTAGGGAGGAGACTGATCTCTGGAGGAGTGGTTTGAAAACATTTAAATCATGTGCTCCTATCAATAACAATTTTAGAGCATTTTCATAAACCTGTACAGAGTTCTGTTCCACCGCATCCGTATATGCTTATAAAACACCTTTAAAAGATTCTTTTTGTTTTTAATCCTGTGTACGTTTGTGGGTATGTGCCCATGGGTGCAGGTACCCAGAGAGTCAGATGACGTTGGATTCCCTCCACCTAGAGTTATAAACAATTGTGAGTCACCCAGAGTGGGTGCTGGGAACTGAACATGGGTCATTTGCAAGAGCAGGGTGCACTCTTAACCCCTGAGCCCTCTTTCCAGCCCCACATTATGAGTTATCTTGAAAGGATGCCATAAACAGTGCTTCAAGTCCCTGTCCAGCCGTGGTGACTCTCTCTCTCTCTCTCTCTCTCTCTCTCTCTCTCTCTCTCTCTCTCTTGCCTACATCACAAGGTACAGGAGTTGTTTGCTGAAAGAGTAGACACTAACAAAGAGGAGAACAGAAGTCTCTATTTTCAAATGATCTGCTAGGTCATTTCAGTGATTTGGGACCCCGGTCAGACCTGATTAATCACTGCTTTGACTTTATGAATGGCAAAGAACTCTGTGAGTTGAGTAAATAGCATCTCTGCATTTTCTTGAAATACAGGCTCTTTTATTGGGAGAGGATATTGGTATCATTTCGCTCCAATGCTTCTTTTCAGCCGGATTTGACAATTATTTCTATATAATCTGGCACTATGGTCTGTAAACTCAGTTATCTGGTGCTACTCAGACACATGCTCACACGCTACAGAAGAGAAACTTGGCAGATCTGGCCCTGACTTTGCCCTCTTTCTTGTGTCATCCCTCATACAGTAACATTAAGTCCTGAAAATTGGTCCAGTTACTAAATATTAACAATGTTTAATGTCTTTATTTTCTTAGACAAAGTAGAAATTTCAATGTTACCATCCTATACTCCCCAGTAAAGCAATCTGGAGTCCGTTGCATCTGTGGGGAGGTGTTGATCTTTGTACCATCTTATTTCCCAGTAGATCAGTTTGGAGCCTGTTGCATCTATGATTTGTGGAGTGATGTCATCCTTTGGTTTGTTCCCTCTGTCTAATGGCTTCTGTGTGTTGCACCCCTCAGACGGCTGAAGAGAAGAAGAGATCTGGGCACAGCGACAGTAATGGCTTCGCAGGTCACATCAACCTCCCAGACCTCGTGCAGCAGAGTCACTCCCCAGCCGGGACGCCCACCGAGGGCCTGGGTCGTGTCTCCACCCATTCCCAGGAGCTGGACTCTGGGGCTGAAGTAGGTGCCAGGCAGTAGCCATGAATGTTCTGTTCTCCTCCATGAGGTTCAGCGCATTGATGTCGTCAAGACTGTCACAACCTTGTCAGACTCTGGAGTGTGTTCATTTGGTTTCTGCTATAACAGCTTATACCAATACTCAGAGAAACCACATAGATACAGCTACAGAAAGTCCTTATGTATCTTCTGGACTGATTCCTGTGTTATGTGTTGAAACCTAGAGACGTTAAATGACTTGTCCAGGACACACAGCTAGTTACTACAGTGCTTCTGCCAGAACTTGGGGCCCCTGCATCACAAGCCAGCAGGAGAATCTATAGACTAGTGAGATTTCAAAGCCAACAGTTTGGGCTCATATTTCCATTAATTTAGTCAACCTAAGCTTGACTTGAATAAAGTATAGTTGAAATGGTTTATGGAATATAGGCCCCTACTGTTAAGTAAATGGACAAGAGATTGGTTCTTTCTCCAAGTTGCAGCAGGAAGATGAAATCAGACATCGTTCCTACGTGGAAGCAGTCCTAGGGGAGCCTGAGTGAGCACAGGTGGTTCTTAGCGCTGGATGAGTTCAAGGCTGTGTCATGTGTTTCCTGGCAGTCCTGTGACTCACACAGAAGGCCCTCAGTGTTCTTCTAGAGTGTGTTTGCTGTTGATTTTGACATTACCCACACACTGAATTTCTATGATTAACATGTTCTTAGCATGCCCCAAGGGCAAAAGCTCATGAGTATCTTCAAAAGCACAACATCCTGTTGCAACTTCAGGCAGTGCGGGCAGCCATTTTCACCTAAAGTCCTATTGGTACCAAGGAGGGCCCCATAGAACAGGCTCCTGCAGAATAAGACTTTGGTCCAAATGTTGCTGCTCTCCCAGCTCCAAGAGGAAATGTTCTTACCTGTTTCACCATCTCCTTTCTGGACTCCTAAAGATGAAAAAGAAAACATATTCAAAACACTGCCTCTGGTAAGGGCTGTGCTGTGAGGAGGGTGAAAGAAATTTGATTCTAAGGGGCAGAGGGAAAACCTTGAAGGGAATCAGACTGGATCTTTGTGAGTTAGGAAATCAAATTGGATATTTGCAAGTTGGTCCTTAGATAATTATGGCTTAGGAATGTTGATTTATTTTTAAATAAAAATCTGATGACAAAACTAAAATTGTATGCCTAAAATACAAATACACACAAGGGGTTCTTAGGATGTTGAATACGGGTGTTTGTGACATAAAGGAATGCATGCGGAGCTTGGGAGATGGCTCTGTTGGCAATGTGCCTGACTCACAAGCATGAAGACCTGATTCTGATCCCCAGAATGTATGTAAAGGTGGTGGTGGTGGCTGTACCCAGCACACAGGTGGGGAAAGGCAGAAACCGGCTCAGTTGGCCAGCCAATCAAGCCACATGGATGAGCTCTGAGCTCAGCCAAAGACTGTCCCAAAAAAAGGAGCTAGATAAGCAATCAAGGTCACCTGACAGGGACCTCTGACCCCCCCGCCCCCACATGTACACATGTGAACATCACACACACATACACCACACATACACATACACACACGCGCGCACACACACACACACAAAATGGGTACTGTAGAAGGAAAGATGAGAGCAAACAAAATAGGCAAATAGTTATACTCTTTTGACAAATTCAATTACATCATGACACCAAATGCTAATATTGAATATATTATTCCCTAATCTAGTTCTGACTTCATGCCTTCAGCCTAAGCCTTTAAGACTTAGTTAAAGTAAGCTCTCATATTACATACAAACCCAGTGGCTGCATGAAGTCCCCCACGTAAAGCATGTGGCCTAAGAATTTTCTTAAGTTACCAAGGGCTTAAAACATCAATCCCCGAATAAATTATCTCTGATTAAAGAATTTAAAGCTGTTAGAGCTGATTCAAGTCTGCAAGAATGGAAGGGTCCAAAGGCCTCCTTCTAAGGGGGAATCTCTTAGGCTGACTGTTGCTGTATCCAGGCTGACTGTCCTGGGAAGGAGTGTTGATGTGGCAACATGTTCCAGGATGAGCGTTGCTGTAGCAACGTCTCTTAGATTTTGCTTTTTTTCTTAAGACCATTTGGTCAATACATGATGAGTTTTGACTTACAAGTGGAGATAAATTGTCAGAGTAATGATCAATGACAGGAGCACAGATATTAAGGTGCCACCTGCTATCCAACTGTAATTTTCTTTCCGAAACACTTATGGTCTGATCACTAATGAAGCCCTGTGCGCGCACACACACGCACACACGCGCACGCACACGCACACACACACACACACACGTGCACACACACACACACACACACACAGTGTCTGGAGAGTAACTAGAACTGGGAGAAACTGGACAGAGGCCCACGCTTTGCCTAGAGAGGGAACAGACAGCAGAGGAGTCTGTAGTCAGTGTCTAGGCTGAACAGAGCAATTCCAGCTCCACCTGTTCCTGCTGCACTGACTTCTCCTTCTCGCTTTTTGATCAGTATGGCATGGGAAGCAGCACCAAAGCCTCCTTCACCCCCTTCGTGGACCCCAGAGTGTACCAGACATCTCCCACGGATGAAGATGAGGAAGATGACGAGTCCTCCGCTACTGGTAAGAGAGCTGGCCCTAGAGTTTTACAGATAGGTTTCCTTTCCTGTACAACCCAGGGACGAGACTCACCAACTCAGCTTACACCACTTATTGCTGATGCCCAGTCTCTGGATAAAAATACTTTAAAATGTATTACTTGGTGGAACTCCTGAAGCAAATTACTTTCTCCCCACAACCTGACTTTTTTTTTTTCTTTCTGTTTCTGGAAGAAACCCAGAGGTATCCCGGGATGCTAGGAAAAGCGACCCTGCAGCGATCTCCAAACACACCGCATATTTCTCAAAAACAGTTTCTGGGTATAATGCTATGCTCGAAGCAGTGTGGTACTGAACACTCTATACATGCGTGTTAAGCTGTGTTGAGTTCCAGGCGGGCACTTCCGTTGCAAATCTGGCTAACTAAGAGGATGGCCTTGCTTCTTTGCCTTCTGCAAGTAACTAATCATTGAAGTCAGCTTCTGTAGAATCTCAAGCAGGAAGTGTTCCTTGTTTGTAATTATAGGAATGGCATATTTGGCTCTATGAGATTAATATTAATTTTCTACACCATCCAAAGGAGTGTCTATAAGCAAGCCAGTTTTGCTAATGAATAAAATACTGCTTCTGTGAATAACATGCTTTATTTTATCCTACTAAAACAAGTATAAAATAGGTTCCTGGTTCTTGTGCCTTTACTGTAATAGGCCCCAAGCCAAGCCCTCCCTCCATACTTCCATCAGCTGTCTGCGAAGATGCTATTGACTTCTCTAATCCTTTCTCTCACAGCCCTCTTTACTAGTGAACTTCTTAGGCAAGAACAAGCTAAACTCAATGAAGCGAGGAAGATTTCCGTGGTAAATGTGAACCCAACGAACATTCGCCCTCACAGTGACACGCCTGAAATCAGAAAATACAAGAAACGCTTCAATTCCGAAATACTTTGTGCAGCTCTGTGGGGTACGTTGGTGGTTTGTTTGTTTGTTTCCACACTCATTAATCAAGTTATCTTAAAGTATTAAAAAAATAAAAAACTATGGCTTTTGTCTCCAGAAAGCACTAGGAGAATCATAGGTGTTAGGGCTGATGTGGGGCTGCCTCAGGAGTGAGCAAAAGTGTGTGTGTGTGTGCGCGCGCGTGTATGTGTGTAACTTGTACTCCAGATGGCATGTAGAGTGGTGAGCAAATATCAGCCACAGAACCAGCCTCCACTGAATACTCAATCACTGTGTGTCTAGCACTGTGCATGCCACCCCGCATCCTACCTCTGTGATCCCATATCGTATCCTGCTAGGTCTGTAAGGGCACCACATCCTTTTCACAGCTGAAAAACAAGCCCAGCGTATTTTAGGGACTTACCCAAGGCACTGAATCAACAGTAATTGGGCAAAACCCGAAAAGAGCAGCAGTGATGGGAACACTGCAGAGTGGAAATATCAGTATGAAGCTCTCATCGAGTAGATTGGAAGATGTGAGCTGGGTTCAAACTTAGCATAGGTGTGGGGACATTTTATCAAAGTCTTGGCCTATATTACTTAAATCATCATAAGAAAATCAGAATATGGTCTGGCTGACCCCATCTGCATTGCGAGGCTTAAACTGGGACATCATAATTTCCTAAGGTAGAGGTATCTGCCATGTGAGCAGGGATAAATATTGAAGCCTAGGAATTGTTCCACGAGAGACATAATGACTCTGCAGTAGGAAGATGAGATTTGGAGAACAAAAGAACTGCGTTTAACATAGTAGATAGGAATGTTTTCAGAACCTAGATATGCACCAAGAGATGATGGAGAGTCATGGCACAGCGAATCTTCCTTACACAGCTCTGCCTAAGGCTCCCCTTGGCAAGTATTCTCTGAGCTACGCACTCAGTGGATACCCTGTGGTGTATCGCTGCTTCTGCTTTAAAAAGTAAAATTATAATTCTGTTACTAGGGGAACAATTATGTGATTGGAGAGCCGGAGCTTCTGCCTCTACACTGTTACCACAGCACCTACTTGCTCATTTGTTTACGTAGGCATGAAGCAGTTTTCTCGACTTCATAGGGATCCAGGTAAAACTGGTTGAGGCCCTTAAAAACTCAGTCCTGTGGGCATCTTAAATTCACAGGTGTGAACCTTCTGGTGGGAACTGAAAATGGCCTGATGCTGTTGGACAGAAGTGGCCAAGGCAAAGTCTACAATCTGATCAACCGGAGGCGCTTCCAGCAGATGGACGTACTCGAAGGGCTGAATGTCCTGGTGACGATATCGGGTATGTTGCTAAGCTGACCTGACCCCCAGGGGTGCATCGTGGCCTCCGAAAACCACATGAGATGTGCCAGGCTGTAGCTGGGGAGATCACACATGCATCTTGTAATCCTGGAGGGTCTGGCCCCACCGGAAGCTTACCTGTATGTTAAACCTGAGGGAGGCAGACCCGACCACAGAAACTGTGTGTCTTGGCTTTTGCCGCCCTTACAACTCAGCAAGACTCTTATTGAGCTGTCTGCCCTGCAGTTCCTGTCATACTCTGAGATGAAGAATGCCAAAATGAAGGGTTCTGGGAGGGGAATTACCAAGCAGAAGCCTCTCTTTTCTCAAAATGTCTTCATCTAATCCACTGATAATTTGAGGACGGTTATACTACTGGGTAGCCAATTCTAGAGAGAAGATAGTGGACACATGCTCATTGGTACATTTTTACGACATCAATAGCTTTCTTAAGTGAAAAGACCCTGTTAGACAAGTAAGCCTCATTACTAACAAGTGAAAAGTACAACTGGAGTCTATGATTGTTGATAAGGTGTTTGATTCTTCCTGATGGTGGCTGAAAGGCTTGAACTAATTACCCTCCACTCTTTTTATTTCATCAGCTATGGAATCAACAGTACTACTTGTGTGTTAGAACCACCTAGAAGCTGTGAAAACCCAATCTGCCTCCCTAGACCAGGGTCAGAATCTCTGGAATAAGGTGTAGGCATTCAGTATTGATGGCTCTGACACTTCCCATCACACAACCTAGTATATGAGCTTTATTCTTCATCTTTATTATGCAAGGAAGACCACATAGGGCTTCTGGGTTCAACCTTAAAGACGAAAGCTAACTCTTCAGGTGTGCTTGTGGTTTATGTCTCTGGGCACATAATCCCCTCTTTGCTTTACAACTGTACTGAGTGTTTAGAATCTTGCCATTGCAAATAAAGATTAACCAAGTAAATTGTTCTTATACTATGATTTGAGCTGAGTTCTATGTGGCCTTTGTTTCTGGTTAATTGCTTTCGTTATTACTACACTCCCAAATCAAAACTGAAACCATGCATCTGTCTGTCATCTATCCAAAGTGGAAATGCTACCAGAAAATTCACGTTCAGGCTCCATTTTTCTGGTAATAACCAATCTTTGTCCTCAGTGTAGAACTATTACTTCTTATCATAGAGACAGAGGGAGAAAAGATAATAAAAATAAGAATGGGGATTCTTGAACTCTTGAGGTCCTATTAGCACTGGAAGACAGAGCACTGGTCAGCTCACTGGAGCTATCGTGAACACCGGGGCTCCGGGCTTCTGCTTACACAAACAGATGCCAGCTGTGTTTCCCACAGCCTCAGCCCCTTGGCTGTCCTCTGTCACATCAGGGTGGGATGCTCTAATGAACGCTCTTCTTCTAGCGCCTACTCCATCTGTAGGACATAAAACCTCTCTAAGGAAACAGGAAATATGGGAGAAATAAAACACATAAGCCTAAATTTCTCATTAATAAAGAGCCATAAAAATGTGTGTCTTCTCTGTGGTGGTCAAATAACCCAGTGGAATGGATTCATTCTGCTCCCCATAAATCTTCCATGCTATTGAGTTGTTTTATCATCCTGAGAATGTGCTGAATCTCTTTACCAAAGGGAACTTTGAACCTTCTCTTGAATTCCAAGTCCACATCTTTGTTTTCTTCTTCAGTGTTTTTATTTAATATTCCTTTTGGTGACCTTAACATAGTAGGTTTGTCCAATATCATCCTTTGAACTCAAATTGCTATGCTGAATTTGTTCCTCTTTCTTCTGTTAAATTCCTTTGTCTTACCAGTTAAATAAAAACTTTTACCAGGTGTCTTTGATGTGACAGAGGAGGCAGAAAGAGGGGAGAGAAAATTAGAGGAGATAAGACACACATAAGTAGACTAAAATGCCCATTTGTCAACATGCCTTCGTGAGATCAACTCCAGAAGGCTCTGGAACTCTGTTTATAGACTTAGAACTTACCATGCTCAGCAGACTTGGGAAGAGAGAGTAAGAGAAGCTTTCTAAAATAAGAAATTGTTTGAAGGTAAGAAGTTCAATTGGTGGGTTTTGACTCAAACAATAGGATAAGCTGTTACAAGTCTGGACAGGGGTAACAATGAGGAAGAGCAGGACACTGGCTATTCTGCCCTCACAGACACAGCAGCAGCAACAATATAGACAACAATGTAGGTGAGGGAAGAAGGAGGAAAGGCTACCACAGCGCTTGAATTTCAAACTCTGCTATTTCAACAGGAAAGAAGAATAAGCTGCGTGTTTACTATCTTTCATGGCTAAGAAACAGAATACTGCACAATGACCCGGAAGTGGAAAAGAAGCAGGGCTGGATCACAGTCGGGGACCTGGAAGGCTGTATCCATTACAAAGTTGGTAAGTCTCAGTTTGGCAGAATGAGCATCCCAAGTGTTGGGTTCAATGTTTTCAGTGTTTCCTATCTGCAGCTGATGCTGTGTGTCACCAGTTTAAAATGTAGCTGGACCCAAAGTGGACTTAAATTATTCCCCCAAAAGTCAGATTAATGAAACTCAGAGTATGCCTTTAGAAAAATAAAACTCCAGGCTTCAGTTTGAATATTTATAAGTGCTTCTCCCAAAGTGCCCTAAAATGACAATAAAAAATTAAAAAATGCAATAAGCCCCCAAGGTTGATCGGATCAAAGGAAGAGAAACCAGCAAATAAGAGACAGTCATAAAACTGGCCCAAAGTAGCTGTGTGACTGGGGTCAGACAGAGCAGAATGGGGTTGCGACATTCTCAATCTACAGTGAAGAAGATTATGAAAATTACTCATCCACACCACAGAACCCAGAAAGATCAAAAACCCAGGGAAAACCACGGGATAGAGGTGCGTAACAGAGTTGAAAATAAGGTTGCTGAACAGCAGTGGAGTTGAGAGTCTTAAGACCCCAGTACTTCCCCCGTCAGGCAGGCCACTGTCCTCAGCCCTGCAGCAAAAGGGAAGAGTTTACAAAGTCAGTGTGATGCTAAAAATACTTGTGAGGGTACACATGTACACCTACACCACACACACACACACACACACACCTTCCCCATAATGCTGGCAGTATGTTTATACTCCAAGAAAGAGTTTGAAAATTTAGTCTTTGGAAAAATTAAATACACAGATATTAACTTTAGAGTCCTGGGAGAAAATCTTCGTCCTTTCCTTCTCTAATGTAGCTGCTGACAGTTGATGAACCTACCTCAGCCAGAGACTAGGCAGGTGGATCTCACGTGCAGGAAGCAGTAACAAGCAGTAAGTAAAATCAGAAAAGGGAAAGGAAAAAGAAACTGTATTTTACAGAGATTTGGGGGGAAGTCTTTCTAAATAAAGAATAGGAGTGTTCTAAAGGTGGAGTAGAGTTGAGGAGGTTAATGAAAGAGGAAAAAATCTTAGCATGTAAATGATGTAAAGATGAGATGAAGACTTTACCTGTGAAGTAGAACTAAAGCAAATGGTGGGACCTGCACAGCTTTAGTGGTGACCTGACTGGGTGGCGGGGTGAAGACAGCAGACACTTATACAATCTGCCGCATGGTGACAGTGACGGAGAAGCACCAGCATCCAGAAAACCCAGAAGATTTCCCTTCTACGTCTCTTCTAAATATCAATCTAGGGAGTCAGATTTTTGTATAGAGCCCAGGGAGGAGGCAGAGCTGATGTTTACAGGTGAATGCGGAAGCAGACTTCTCTGTAGGCTCTGTGGGGAAGCAGTCTTGGGTGATAGCCATCCTAGGAGAGAAAGCCGTCAACATTCTCTGCACACGTTGCTATCAGAATGCACAAAGGGACCAGGGAAGGCTTTGCAATTTCCCCGAGCCTGACCTGAGGAAGGCTTTGCTATTCCCATGAGTCTAAGACATTGAGGTCTTAGACATGGCTGTGCCCGTGTGAACAGTACATATTCACTAAAGACTTCACCCTCTCCCTAGAGGGCCTAGAGAGAAGACTCGGGGGTTATGAACACTTACTGCTCTTCCAGAGGATGGAGTTGGGTTCCTAGTGCCTACATTTGGGAGCCAACAACCACCTGTAATTCCAGTTTCAGCGGATCTGACACCATTCTGGCCTCCACACGCATTGGCACATATGTGCACACACACCCACGTACGCACATATGCACACCACCACAACGACAATAAAAAGAAAATGAATCATTTCAAAAAGAGAATAAAAATAAGGAAATAAAAGTTGAACCTGAGGTTCAAAATATGAGCTTCAGTAAAAAGAGAGAAAATAGTTAAGGAGAGATGGAAGAGCAGAGGAAAGAAAGAGTAGATAGAGAACATCTCCTTGGAGACAGGCCTGGGCATCCCAGATCAAAATGGTCCTGAGAATTCAGTTTAGTTACTCAGAAAGAAAGCTCACAATAAGCTGTGCCAATATAGTATTTTAGTATACAAGAAATGAGAAAGTCCTTAAAATTCCTGGATTAAAAGAAAATTAATAAACAACAAATGTAAAATAGACCTGGAATCAGAGGTTCTTGGAGCTTTTCAGAAACAAAACTAGAACCCTTAGAAAACAGAACCAGCAAGACTTCAAACTTCCAAAGGCAAAATTATCTTTATCTAGAGGGTCACTTGGTGTAGTACTTGCCTTCAATGCACAAACCCTGAGTTCAATCCTAGCAATGGATGAACTAGGTGTAGCAATGCAATCCCAGCACATCGGAAGGGGAAGCAGGGAGATCAGGGGCTCACAGCTATCCTTGTCCTTACAATACACGAAACAGTCTCAAGCAATCATTTCGACCCACATTATAGCACATAAAATGCTAGAGTTAGACACCCCTCCCCCTCACAGAAGCAGATGGGAATGCAGACAGAAGCAGGGGCTCATTATTGGGAATTAGCTCTCAGAACTTTAGAAACTAAGAAGTCCCAACCCTGTTTCAGTTGGGAATCTGAAGACCTATGAAGGTCAATTGTGTGATTTCATTCAAGTTCAAATGCCTGGGGACCCAGAGAATTGACGGTGGGCTTCCAGGCAGAAACCCAGCAAACTCCAACCTATAGAAGAAGTGATAGTTCAACCTGAGTTTGGAGGCAGAAAGACACATATCTCTACGGAGGACAGAAGAAAGCCTCAGCCTTTGTGTTCGACTCAGACCTTCAGTTATTAGCTGGAGCACTCTGCTTTACCCAGGCTGCTAATTCAAATATTACTCTCATCAGAAAAAGACTTACAGAAATGCCTAGGATAATATTTGACCAAATGTTTGAACATGATACGGCCTAGTCAAATTAACATGTAAATGAAACATCATACTATCAAACTGTGCTTCAGTTTTAAGAGCAGAAGGAAGATGTTTGTAGGCATTCCATAACTCCAGAACATACCAGGCCAGGCACCATCTCTGGGAAAGTTGCAGGAGGATATGTCCCACTAAAATAAAAAAAATAAATAAGCCTTGGAGATTCAGGGAAAAGATAAAGTGCCCAGAACAAGGGCTAAGAACCCGTGACTGCTTTACCACAGGCTTGCAGAACAAGATGGTGTAGCATTCTGGAGGAGTGGCCCCAAGAGACAAGTGAATGCTTTGAGTTTGTCATGGCTGTTTGGCCATGCTGAAAGTCACCTCCTAGCAGAAGGTTCATGTCTGTGTAGATACACAGAAAGCAAAGAAGTTAAAAAATGAGGAAGGGCAAAAAAAAAGAAGGATGCCATCATGTTGTGCTACATGACATAGCTGTGATGGGAAATGATCCGAACTCTTCGGATGGCTTTAATCAGAGCTTTAAATGAGTGCATTCGGGTGGGAGGTGGGAAGCGGGGTTTGTGGAAGAGCCATGAGTCGGAGCTGTAAGGAAGAGGATCAGTCTTGAAGCTGATTCTTTTCATGCTGTGGATTCAGTAGACACTGTTCATATTTGGAGCTGAGACTAGCTATGTGGCTTTTGTGAATATTTGCCTATAAAACTTGTCAGTTGGAAATGGAGATGGAGAAGGAAGTTTCTGCAGGTTTGTGAAATATACGTGGTGTTTAAGGTTTGTTTTTAACTGAAGAAATTAGAACAAAGGTATGGAGTGGGGCTTAGACATGTTCCAAATGTGCCCACATGCAGACCCAGGAAAGCACTGCACAGGTTTGAAACTGTAACCTCTGGAGTTGTCCAGCCATGTGTCAAATGACTGACAACTGAAAGTGGAAACAGGACTAACGGGGGGATGCTGGGAAGGAACTCAGAAAATAAGTCAAGCTGTTTATAATATCCTATTTTGGGACCTTAGTATATTACCTTTTACAGCTAGAGAGGGCCCTGATCCAGGACAGTCTCCATTCCCCTTTCCTCCACATTCTTAGACACTAGGAAACAGTGACTAGGGACTAGAAGATCCAAGTGAGGATCTTTGTTTTGTAATCTTTATAATACAGAGGGCTTATTTATATGCACTTCTTTAGAAAAGATAAAGATGTGAGGAAGGGAAATACAGATGAGGTTCATCAACACCCGGTGCCTGTAAAATACCGCCCCACAGCCCCGCGCTGTCTGTGTGCTTCCCAGCAGCTAGTACAGCACAGCTAAGCAGAAAGCTGCTAAGCAGTTTTGCCATAGGAAGAAAGGATGTTGAACAGGCTCCGTCCTATTCCCAAACCAGACCACATGGGGGAGTACTTATTCCATAGCAATCCGTTGACGTTCAGGCTTCTCTGGTGTTTTGGTTTGGGAACCAGAATTATTTGGTCTTTTCTTGTCATATTCTGAAACTGCAATTTTCTCTGACCTAACCTGATTGTGTGACAAAGTATTAAATGCAGCCCACGTCATTCCCACCAGGCAGCAGGCAGCCTCCCATCCACACTTGAAGACTGTATGTTTCTTTACTGCAAAGTCATGCTTGTTTGCAGGAAAAAGCAGGCAATTCAAGTGTGGGAAAATTTAGAACTGCTGCTAAGCATGGCTCTGAAAAAGCTGTGGAATTTGCTTTAAGTAGATTTGACATTTATTAGCCCAAATACTTTAGTTATCAGGTTTCATTACACAAAGATTGTGTAATTAGGAAGTCATAAAACAAAAAGTGAAGATCTATAACATTCTGTTTTCAGAAATAATGAAAAGATTTGTCAAAGTACATAAAGCCCTTAAAAATAAACCACTGACAGAACCCAAGGCTCCTATTATTTCACCTGTCATTAGTAATAAAACAATTGTTTCATTTAATCATTAGAATTCAAATGTGAATAATAAGCAAATAAGATGATAAGCTTATGTTTTGATGAGTTTGTTAATTGTTATAGCATCTTGCTATAACTATATTAACGTAAACATACAAGATGTGAAATCTAACATAAGAAGACGGCTAGGTCCTTATCAAAGTGAATATCCACATCTAAACTTAAATTGTCCCATCCTTTGCTATAAACCAAAAAACTTGTAACATTGTGTCAACCCGGTACACTACAAGAAGTTAAGTTTGTGTGTAAAAAAAAAAATGTCAACCTGTTCTGAGGACAGCACCCTCCAGTGTGAAGACATGTGGAAGGCGTGTGACAGGCGTGTGACAGGCGTGGCTTTACTCAGGTCTTCATTTTTGATGCAAAAATTCTTGGATAGATTGATGTCATGTCTAAACTCTTACTCTTCCATTTCAGTTAAATATGAGAGGATCAAGTTCTTGGTGATTGCCTTAAAGAATGCAGTGGAGATATATGCTTGGGCTCCTAAGCCTTATCACAAGTTCATGGCGTTTAAGGTAAGCACAGACGTTGCTTGTTTAATTCAGCTTCTGTCAGAATTCTATTTTCCACATAAGCCAGTATCAGTTTTATTACATAGAGAAAAACTTACTTTAAAAACAATTCCTGAATTCATGATTTCAAAGGACTTAAATATTAGAAATTCTATACAGTTCATCCTATTAAGACCTGTGACTGTCCTCCCCCACTGGAGGTCTAGGAACTGTTGACTTCAAGAGTAATTTAGCTTGGAACAGTTACCAAGAAAAGTACCAAACACGACATTACACAACCATCTCTGCCGTGGAGCCCCTGAAAGCCAAGTACCGTCAGGTGTTTGCCTGAAAACGCAGACCTGTGGCAATCCTGTGTCCCCAGATCTTCTAAGCATCCCTGACATTTCCGAATAAACTAGGACTCAGTTATTCTTTGTCCATTCCTATTGCTTGAGGACATCTCTGAACGGAACACTGAAGGAGTCACTCAGGGAGAAGACCTCATTCCTCTGCACTTCCATGTTGCTTGTCCTAGCATTTGCTTGCCTTGTCTTGGTCTGCACTCATCACAGATTGGGTGGGTCCTCGTGAGGTTTAGCGAGAATGGGATGTTAATATGCTTTGTCCCATTGGCCCCAGAATATAAAAGATGAGCGCCAGAAGAACCATTACTTCCAAAGGCACTGATGTGTTCAGAACCACATAGCTTAGCCATATCCAATGTGAATTTATCTCCCATTCTCTCTATATATTTCTCACTGATCCTCATTCTCCCTACCTTCATGGCTGTAATTGGCTTTTGGGGTTTTATTTATTCTTTCTTGTCACCCATTGTATGTAAAAACCAAGTATGCCCCAGGATTTTGTAAGTACTCTCAGAGAATGAACCGCTCCACTCCCGTCTTATTCTTTTAGTTCAAATGCCCATGTGTGATTTGCTCAGGATGACAGATTCTTCAGCAGGAATGGGATTTCCTCCATAGGCCCACTTTGCTGCAAAAGAATTTTGTATTGTATTATATTCATAATACCAATGAAATACTTACTCCCAAAGCTAATATGGTGCTACTTTGCTGCCAAAATCTCTCTTCAGAAATGCTTTTCACACAAGATTCCCTTCCCATTGTGATTCTGAAGTCACAGCCCTCAAGGTCCTGGCCACAGCCTGTGAAAGAACAAAGCACTCCCTTTGGCAGATCAAACCCAACCTAGAAGAGGAAGCACAGAGGCCAGGACTTGAATAGGAAAGACTGGTAGAGAATAGCTGTGGAACCTTCCCTAGAGCAAGGCAAAAGGCGTTAATTCCTGGGCCGAGAGAATGGCAGTAACAGATGGGGAGGGAGCAATGTTGATGGCACCTGAGGTTTCTCGGATCATCCCCTTGAGCTCAATATTGGATAAAAGTACAGAATCGGGACACAGGAAGAGAGACTGGAACTCTTCACAGCTATGAACTCTGACAAACTTGGCTTGAGCTCTCCTCTTTGGCTTTCCAGTTAAATCCTTGACGACAGGCCAAGCCATGGGTGTTGCAATGCATCTTCCACATCCCCCCTTCTTAGCCCCCAGACGTGACTCTCAGAATACAGCATGAAGTTTAGAGAAACTGAGAGTCACAACAGGGAAATCATAACCATACACTAATCTCCAACAGCTTTAACACAGTGACGCGCCCAGACTGGTCTCGAAGGTAACAACCATAGATGAACCTGGGTACCACCTAGGAAAGAGGGTGTCATAGAGATAGATCACTGCACACTGTACACTCTCTAGAGGACAATGCGAAGCAGTATCCAGTCACCAAGCTTTTAACACACATGTCACTATCAAAATTGACAGTTTAAACAGTTTTTACTATGCAAGATAAGAAAGGGAAAGAGGGGAAAAATAGACAATACAGATTTTCTCCTGGAGTCAGACATGAGTAGACCTGAGCCTGAAAGAGATGCTTTCCTAGAGTTTCAATGGAAAACACTCACTTCCTTTTGACAGTGGTCAAGTGAAACCCTTAGGAATAAGACAGCCTCTTTTAATGGCGTGGATACTAATGAGGTGATTTTTAAAGTCTTTTGCAGATCTTCAGCATAAGCCTCTGCTTGTTGACCTCACAGTGGAAGAAGGTCAAAGGTTAAAGGTCATTTTTGGCTCACACACTGGTTTCCATGTAATTGATGTTGATTCTGGAAACTCCTATGATATCTACATACCATCCCACGTAAGTTTCAGGAATCGGACTGTCTCCTGCACCTGCAGGACAGCTTGCATGGCAGATTGGGTTGGGCCTATATTTCAATTGAAATCATGATAATCTCTAAAAGTTGTGAATTTGGGGTATCAGCAGACAGATGTTTTTAAAGATTCTATTACTCCCTCAAGCTAAGTAGCACAAAAATTGCATTATTTTGAGATTATCATCTTGTTTCTTTGGATTTCAAGGTGAAATGCCTATGTTATACAATAGTTGAGTTCCCATTTTCAGGTTTTGATTCTATGCAAGAGAAAGACAATGACTAGATACTAAGTTCTTGGGGGAGGGGAATCACTTTTCTGCTATTTCCAGTTTTTTCCATCAGCCTGAGGGTTTGTGGAGTGGTGGAGCAAACACACTAGCATCCACCCCCGTTCTAGTACATCTGAACCTGGCTATAGCGGACCCTCAGCTCCCCCAGCTGTAAGATGGGACTCCAAGTACCTATTCTGTAAGGTTATCTTCATTATCATTAAATTGGCTCAGGACCCAACGTACTCAAGTTTCTTTTATTAGCAATATGATATTCAGATCACTTTGCTGACACACGGTCTAAAACATTCCCTTTAAGGGAAATGCATGGATGGACCTATACGCGCCCGTGTGGTATAAGCTCTGTTTCATCCAAGGCTAACAAACTCTCAGGATAGTCTGGGGCTGGTCTCCAGCTGGTTGGCATTTTGAGAATTTAAAGAAACCCGGTCCTTGCGCATGTGTTTTGATGCATTTGCACAAATGCAATTGTTGTAGTACTTGCACGTGTTCTGATGCATTTACACACATGCACTTGCCACAGTCCTTGCACATGTGTTTGGATGCATTTACACACATGCAGTTGTCACCCAATGTTGCATTTTATAGCTTTTTACTTACATGTCTACATCAATGCTAAGACTTGGTCACTGCTGTGATTGTCTTCAAGCCCCCAAAGCCCTGTCTGTCAATCACATGTTGGAATACTATGAGACTCTGAGCCAGGAGTAGAAGTATCACCTCCCTTCCCATAGAGCCAAGCAATCTATGCTTATTTCAGAAGTGTGACCAGTAGTAGGCTAATTCTACCTTTTATCCCAAAGAAATCACTAATTTGGGTCATTCTGGTATTAGAGCTCTCGGGTGACTATTCTGGGCCCTGTACGCATGTGCTCATTGTAGGCACCTGACATTCTTGCCTCCTGTGGAAGCAGTTGTTCTTGCGGGAATCCATGAAGCTCAGAGTCAGGGAGATGTGCACAGAGCCTGCCTCCGTCTACCGCCAGATACTCGAGTAGCTTTGATCAAGTCACACAACCCTGAGATGCAGTTCCCTCATCTGCAACAAAGTTTTCCAACGGTGCCTTCGTCTGTAGCCTAGAAATGATGTATACCGGTGGTCCGCAGGTTAGCACATCAGTACTCACTCCACACACGCCGTGTTTCTGTTCTCAGAACCGGTAAGACGGATTCCAGATGAAGTAGCTGTATGTGTAGACACAGGCACATTTGACCAGAGATGTGATTACATTAAAGTAGATGTCAATCTCTAGAGTGAAACGTGACATAAAATTTCATTTGCAACTCCTAAAGATAAAAGGCAAGAGGTTTTCTGGATTTTAAGTCAGATAAATCTTGGGCTTTCTTCGTCCCCCAGATTCAGGGCAACATCACTCCTCACGCCATCGTCATCTTGCCCAAAACGGATGGAATGGAAATGCTGGTCTGCTACGAGGACGAGGGGGTGTATGTGAACACCTACGGCCGGATCACAAAGGATGTGGTGCTCCAGTGGGGAGAAATGCCCACCTCTGTGGGTAGGTTGACCATTCCTTATCTCCTTCAGCAGTTACACCCCCCCAATGAAATGAGAGTCAAGAAGTGTGAAACAACCATTTGAGTCCACACCAAAAAGAAAAAAAAAAAATCTGTTACTAACACTGTAAGACTTGCTTTGTCTGTTTGACCTCAAGTCCTTTGTCCTTTGTTTGTGCTTAAGATGTGAACAGATGCTGTGAGTGTTGCCCATCTAATGTTTTTAATGCAGTTTTGGAAATTCCTTTTGACAGCCTACATTCATTCCAATCAGATAATGGGCTGGGGCGAGAAAGCTATTGAGATCCGGTCAGTGGAAACAGGACATTTGGATGGAGTGTTTATGCATAAGCGAGCTCAAAGGTTAAAGTTTCTATGTGAAAGAAATGATAAGGTAAATCCGTTTCAACTTTGCTTTAGTGTTTGCCTTTTAAGAGACCTCCAGGTACCTGTGAAACCTTCATTTTCCTTGATGTTGCAGAGTCACAACTGTATTAAGGGGTCAATAGGGTATCTTGAGATGGTGCTGCCTGACTTGATTCATGTGAACATTCAGAATCTATAACTCATGCATCCAAACCAATATAAAACATCTAAACTTTCCTTGTAAACAAACTCTTAGTACCTGTTGTGGCCTGTGGGCCTCTGTTAATTAACAACCATTGCAGACTCTCCTGTGCACTTAGAGCAGCTGGCCCATCATTCACCATCTCACAGTGGGTCAGCCTCATGCTTTACCTTTAGGCCTTTCATAGAGACATTGTTGGGACTTAGCTTTCACATTCTATTCACCCTTAAGTGTAAAACATCTGACATGTAGATGAACTTCTAAAAACTGCCACTCATTGCCAAGAAACAAAATCACAAATTCAACTTTTGCCATGCCCTGTCTCATTCCACCCATGAGTCTCCTGACATGTCACAGGGGGACTACGTTCTAATGTAAGTGGCCATGTCTGTCCAGCACGATCAGTCACCCCACAGGAGTCCACTGAGGTGACCATGCTCTCCCTTGCCCTCCCAGTAGCTAATCTACATTTGCCAGCCCATGCTCTAAGACAATGGTCAGCCTAACAACCATGTCCCCCAGCAGCAGATTTGAACACCTGTAGGAAGGAATGTGGTGGGTTGAGCTGTTTACATCTCCTTGCTCACCCCAGTTCCCCAGAGGCCAGACTGGTCTTCATCCAACCCTGGTAATATGGGTCTGGATGCTGTGTCCCTGGCTAGCTGCTAATGACCTCGTGTGATCAAATGGACGGCAGCTGGGGGAGACAAGGATGGTTCTAGGGAACTTACCAGACTGCGTCAGACACTAGACTTAGCAAGTACGATTCCAACACTTCTCCAGGCCTAGAACCCAAGAGGTGAAATGTCTGGGTATGGACAGCTGCCCTGCCGTTCTTGACAACATACCCCAGCAGGCCTCGGCCAGCCCACACTCTCCGGCAAGGGCCTCTAATTTAGTCCCTGAATGTACATATGGGGACAACAGCAACCCCTCCTTTCAACAAACCCTCACCTTCACCCCTATTTCGAGTCTCTGACCCCTAGAATAGCTTTACTTTCCTCTCTAGCATCAGCTAAATGTCAGGCAACTCCTCAAGCTTCTTAAGGAACCATGAGGACAAAGTAGCACTAGGGACGAATACTCATTCCTCAAACCACAAACACTGACTGATTGAAGGGCTATTGCACAGCCCCAAATATTATTTTCCTGGGGCAGTGGTTCTCTGACATTCAGCTCAAGCAAGCAGTAATCTGAATTCTGCTCACTTTTCCCACGCCTTTGATAAAATGATTGAACTGGCTCAAACCTAATGGGCTGTGGTTCCGCTTATTAATGTCATTATCTCCTTTGGCTTGGGATCTGCCAGCATCAGCAGAGAGGCCAAGTGCCAACCCTGAGGCACCAGGCTGGGCAAGCATTCAACACCTTAGCCTAGACAACCATAACCACTCTAATATCTTTGGTTTTAAGTTTAAAAATTGAACATCAAAGTTGTACAACTGTCAGTAGGCCCCAAAATGTTGCCCATAAGTTTGGGAATTAAGGGGTTCTCTTTCATCTGCCTCCATGTCACTCACGAGGGAGAGAAAGAGTGTCCCTGGACCTTTGTAGAAATAATCATTGTCCCAGGCCAGAAGTCCAGCAATAAATAATAATCTGAGAAAACATAAGGGCAGGAGGATTTCCATGCAATGCACTCTCTGAAATGTCACTATAAATACTGGCCAGAGAAACTGAATGTGTTGCAAGGGTAGGACATGTGAGAGAAAAATGGCTGTACAGTTGAAGAAGAAAAGGGGGAAAAAAACCCACGAAGTTGAACTAACTTGTTTTTAATTCCAAACAGGTATTTTTTGCATCCGTGCGATCTGGAGGAAGTAGCCAAGTGTTTTTCATGACCCTCAACAGAAATTCCATGATGAACTGGTAACGGAAGAGCACTTGGCACTTATCTTCATGGTGTTCTTTCTAATGTAAGAGAACATAACTCATGTGGACGTTTGCCAGTCTAGAGGCAGACTCAGAAGGCCTGGTTGAACATCCCACTTTCCCGTTTCCTCTCCCTCCGTCCCTCCCAATAGAGTCCCTCTTTCAGTGTTGCAGCCTGGTTAAGAAGGAGAGAAAGAGGTGGCAGGAATGTCCGGGAGATGCCGAGGATGCTGCATTGTCTGTGGACACAGTTGGACCTTGTGCCCTTCGGAGTTAGGGATAGAAACAAAATTGTGTGCTTTTATGATTAAGCTGTGTTTGTGCTGGCTTTTCAGTTCTTTTTGGTCTGGGATTTTTTTAAACTTTTTTTTCTTTACCCCCTTATTTTGTAAGAATGGGGAAAGAATGCATACTGGGAAATTAGACTTTTTTTTTTTAATTCTGTCTGCCTGCTAGCTTAAAGTATATGGTATGTTGTAAAATCTCCAATTCCCGGTAGTGAGAGACAGCACAATAAATGTACCTAATCTTTCTGTACTGAAGGCCATAACCGCATTGTCGGGTAATTTAAGAATTCTCTTGCCTTCACCAACCCAAGAGGATGTTTTGTTGTTGTTGATTTTTTTAATTGCTACTGGCTAATGAATTTTTGAAAGAGAAGCAAAATAGCTGGTTTTCTCCTCTATGGGGAAATAGATTTTAAATGGCTAAGCTACTAGCCTTAACCTAATAAAACCAACTGCTATGTTGTGAGTCTGGCAGGCCATATTTTGATATGGCCCTTTCTGGATGGAAGATGTTGAATGGGACAGAGATGCCACTGAGTCACACTTGTGACTGTGGAGGGACTCTGGGATGCCATTGTCCCTCGATTATTATGCAAGAGATCAGGGCGAAACATGGGATGACAGGTGGGTCACCCCGAAGGAGCTTCTGAGAAATGAGCTAATATGTCTATGTAAATACACATGTGTTCTTTCTTCAAGGCACAAAGCGTCCCTACTAAGAGGTCCCTTCGTTTGGGCTTTGTTAGGACTGAGACTGATGGAGATCTTTCCTGGAGCTGGGGTTAACATGACAGCCGTGCTCTGGAAACCCAGCTCCCTCCCAAGGGTGCCACTTTCTCAAGATAAAAACTGTGACAAAGAAGAATTACTAATAAAAGTTTCTGAGCTGCCTGTGTTCGCACTGGGTCAAGGGACTAGACTCTCCAGCCTGCCCCAGACACTGCAGGCACCAACAGCTCAGACTTTAGGGGACCTGGAGGCAAGGCTTTGGCCAAAATTCTGAGACCCTAATCACGTTATGTTCCTCTAAACTTCCCAACATACTGTTAACAACATCTGTGCAGAGGTGTGTATGTGTTTAGTTCAGGTTGACTTGTGTCCTTCTAAACCCTTACTCGAATGATTTGACCCTTTATGTGACTGGCTGGGATTCTTCCCAAAGCTATGAGCATGGCCTCCTATGGTATCCAGGTGTTGCAAAATGGTATCTGTGCTGTGCTTCCTGTTTTAACCTACCTCGTTTTGTTTGGTTTCGTTTCTCTGTTCATCGCAGCAGTGTTTTCTCCAGGAGACATATAGAGAGCTCAACTGGGCAATCTCAGCTGTATTGAATATTTCCAAAACAGTAGTTGACCAAATTGTTCTTTAAAAATTGGAGGGAGAAAAAAAATCTCCAATGACCAAAACCTAATGAGGTTTGTTTCTAAAGAATGCAATTACTGTAAATGGATCAGAAAAAGAAAAACAAAGATCGTGATCCTACTGATTTTGCCTAAACAAATGAGCAGCTAGTGGACTATTAATGAGAACGAAGCATATGTTAGGAGAATGGTACCTTAACCATGGTGGTTTGGCCAAAGGGGATGAGAAGGGGAAATATTTGGAGTTCCGACCTATAGCTTATTCTGTACTCCCTGAGGGTGAGGTCGTGTGCAGTTATCTGAAGCAGGTAACACATAGGTGTGCAATGAGGGTGGTCTCCAGGCACCCCCAGGATGAACCCATCATGGTCCCTTTAGCTCTCAGAAGCAATGAAACCCTCCCGTTCTCATTTTTACTGCTGGGGTTATGCTGCTGAACAACACTGTCTTTACAAATTCTAGGGGACAAATTCAGCAAGAGCTCTGGGTTAAATTTAGCAACTGCAAAAATTGGATGCTGATATGAACATTAGATAATAGGGATTTGGGTCTTGTCTCCAGACGTGATTGCCACCAGCTCTTTATATTGCTGCTGTGACAGTTTGAACCAGAGGCTTCTTAAATTATGTTGCAAACTGATCTTCGTTTTTATGTTTTGTTTTGTTTCATTCTTATTTCTACGTGATACATCCAAAACACACAGCTTTAAATGATTTTTTATTGTGGGACTTTGGGTACAGTTAAGAAATAAAAGGGAATCATTGTGTTTAAACATAAGGTAGTTTGTGAATGTATTTTTTAAAATCTAGATTCATTGGAACAAAAATCATAAGAAAACATATTAATGCCGTCTTGTTTACAGTATGGACAGTGACATAACATAACATGAGCTTTTTTCTGGTGCCAACAAAACAAAATAAAACACAGATGTTAAACATCAAGCCATGCCTTTTATATTTTTGTACAAATATTTTGCACTGAGCATAAGGCAAAATCAAATCTAAAAGAGACCCGCAAATCTCTGCCCCTTAAAACACATTTATAGAATTCCTTGAAGCAGTTATCTTCAAAAGTAAATATTCCAGTAGTTATGACAGGTCTCAACCCTACCTTGTGAGACCTTGGTCATGCAAAGTAGAATGGTGCCCTTGTGGTTCATCTTACAGTTTTCAAATTTGGAGGTGGATTTCCTTTTCTCTATTTGTTCTTTTTTTCTGGTGGGTGTGATCTCTTTACCTATTGTAATTTTAAATTTCTTCTGTTTTTATCTTGCCTTTTAAAAGGTTTGTTCCTAGAAATTATTCGGACTTCTGTTTTTCTACAAGAAAGAAGAGGCTTCCCCAAATTAAGCTTTAGTACTCCTGTGCATCCTCAACATGCTAAATTGCTGACCATCAGCAAACCCACTGAGCGTGCTCACACCATAATGTGGGCGTAGGACCTAGGAAGAGACCACTGTGCTTAAGCGCCAGCCAGGACATTGTAGCTTAGATTCCTATATCCAGAGAAAGCTGGAGGTAGATGGACTGGGATGCCATACAGATCATATGTAGAATCCCACAGCATAAAAGCAACAGTTATATTGACTACCACGTGAAACCTAATAGCTTTAGTTAGAGCTCAGTAACTTTCTCGAGGAATTTTATACTTTAAGACTTAGACTTGTTTGTATGATTATGATTCTTATTCAGTAGGGTAAAGTCAGTTTGAGGCAAACTCTCATGAGGCCACTAAGACAGGGTCCCCTTCTCTGTGAGTTCGAGACCAGCCTGGTCTACAAGAGCTAGTTCCAGGACAGGCTCCAAAACCACAGAGAAACCCTGTCTCAAAAAACCAAAAAAAAAAAGAAAAAAGAAAAAAAAAGAAAAAAGAAGACAGGATCCCCTGCTTCTAAAGCAACCATGGCTTTCTGGGATGCACACCTAACAAACCTTGCACTGAGTGCACATTTTTCAGAGTCATTGTGGTTTCTGGTTGTCACTACTTCTAACAATTCTCTGTGTGCTCTTGTGATGCCCTGATGGCTGTGTCTCTGGTCCCTCCTGTGCAGTAGTTTAGCAAGAGGTGTGATACTCAGGCTGGAGCCATCTGGGTTTTGTCTATTGACAACGAAGGGCCGAAGTCTGACTTCACAGTCCACAGAGTTCTCCTTAAAAACTGCTCTCCCTGCTGTTTTTGTGTGTACGAGTTCATGTCACTGCATCCTCGAACCGTGCAAGCTCTCTGTGTGTGCTGTCTTGGAAAGTCCACGTGAACCGGCACCCTTGCCTCTGTGCTGACTGCTTGACGGTATACAATGTGCTGCATCACTGCTAAGAAAGAAGATATAGGTGTTAGTGAGACTTTGACCTTAGCGTGCCGCAGGACAGCATGAAGAAAGAATCTGCCATGCTCCAAACATTCCAGAGACTCTCTGGTACTCGACAGTTGTAAATTAGCAACTTAGTTTTAGTTCATTCCCCCCTAAAATTAAATCTAAGTGTCCCAAGCAACTACACATCTGATGAACTAAGAACTTGCTTTCTCTGAGACTACACAAAAGACTATGACCCAAAATTTAACCCCAAAGTCTAATTGTTCTTCGTTTACCGCCTGGGGTGTCTCATCAATGCCATTGTATTTGGCCTTGCTCACTGCAGCAGTATGAGGAACCCTAACATGAGCTGTCTTCCCATGAGTCTCACACAGTGTGGCCATAAAATGATCTCTTTTCCAGATCCCAGCAGAGAGTAAATGTCCCTCACCATTCGCAGGTCCCGAGCTGACAGCATCTCCGCTTTTGCCAAGAATTCTCCAGTGCCATCTTTATTTCCATACTGTGCCATTGGCCTGGAAATTTCTCCATAGACATTTGTGATAGTCAGCAATCTGCACAGCATTAGACCACCTGAGATTTATTCTTCTGCGCATGCCAGCCCATGAAAGCCCACAACACAGAACAACAAAGGTCTCCCCTAAAGTTTCTAAACAGAAGATCCCTGGATGAGGTTTGTACTGTTTTAAGTCAGATCAAAATCTTGCTATACATTTGGGTGAAATCTATAACATACAATTGAAAATAATAAAAAAAAATATATATTCCCTGAGCTTTCCAACCTCTGGCTGTGTGTGATCGTCTTTGCACCCACTTGCTGACTCTGCGTGACTTTGGTTTTGATGGTTCGTCTCTTAAAGACAGCAAATTGCTTTGCAGAACAAAGGACTGGCAAGTGCTGATGGGAAGACAAGTGTTCATTCCCATCAGTGGATCACTATTGGACCCAGCAAATACCCATGCCTCGACTGCCCTTTACTTCTCCCTTCCCGCAGGTTCAAGCATAATGTAGTTTGTTTAAGGGACCTGAACGTTTCCTGAGTCAGAATTTCACGTGTAGGGCGGCAGCCATGAGGGAGAGGACAGCAGCTGAGCACACTGGAAAACCGCATGTTTTAAACACATTTCTTTTTTTACATTTTAGCTGTCTTAAACTGTTAGTGCAGCTGCAGAGAGATAGCAAGTCTGTAATACTAGAAGGGAAAGTATTCCTTTACTGCGCCTATGAATGGTTACATTTTTAAACCTCTTATTTGCAAACGTGTCTTGAATGGTCAAAATTCTGCAAAACTGGATATAGTTGTACCTCTATGTATCTTCCTGAAAAATTCTTCCAGTCAAAACTGTCAAGTGTTCATTTCCGTCACTAATACATCAGTTCTTCAATAAATGCTTCCTACAGACGCTCTTGCTGCAGTTGGGAAGACTTTGGTAAGCTCTAAGCCAAAGATTCCCTAGCCCCACAGCCCCAGACCCACTACAATACACAGAGGAAACGTGTGACGGAGTATTAACAGGAACAAGACACATGGTAATTTCTCAGCGCCATTTCCATATCAAAATCCCACCTCACTCTCCCAATACCCATTTCTCTGAAACTCTTTCATCTACTGAGAAAGGCTCTGAGCCCCCACCCCCACTCCCAGCCACTCTCCTGTGTTGCTCTCGTATTCAGCCCTTGGCCCACTGCCACTTCCTGCACCACCCTTCCAAATGCTTGATCCTTTTTGGTATCCATTTAGAAACTGCTACAAACACCCTGGCTTCTCATTCATTTTTCTGGTGCTGTCTAGTGAAACTTACTATCAATGACGGTAGGATGAGGACAGAAGCTCCCAAAGCCATAGTTCTTCCCATTGGTCCTGGCGTGTGTTCCACATCCTTTTCAAACAACAGCCATTGTTCACCCCACCGCCTTCTCTTCAGTGTTACCAGTGCCCTCCATTCCATGGGAGGGTTTCAACCCCTGATGATACAGTGTCCTGTGCACAACCCTACCCTTGGCCCCGCTACCCCATTTCACTTCCATCTGTGGGTCTGCTCCTCTTCAAAGACAAACTCCCCTGGAAGAACTGTGTGCACTCACTAACTGAATCTTTTCCCTTAATCTCTGAGCTATTTTTTTTATTTTTTAAATTTATTTATTTATTAAGGATTTCTGCCTCGTCCCCGCAACCGCTTCCCATTTCCCTCCCCCTCCCCCCATCAAGTCCCCCTCCCTCATCTGCTCGAAGAGCAATCAGGGTTCCCTGACCTGTGGAAGCCCAAGGACTGCCCACCTCTATCCAGGTCTCGTAAGGTGAGCATCCAAACTGCCTAGGCTCCCACAAAGCCAGTACGTGCAGTAGGATCAAAAACCCACTGTGATTGTTCTTGAATTCTCAGTATTCCTCATTGTCCGCTATGTTCAGCTAGTCCGGATTTATCCCATGCTTTTTCAGACCTAGGCCAGCTGGCCTTGGTGAGTTCCCAATAGAACATCCCCATTGTCTTAGTGTGTGGGTGCACCCCTCGCGGTCCTGAGTTCCTTGCTCGTGCTCCATCTCCTTCTGCTCCTGATTTGGACCTTGAGATTTCTGTCCGGTGCTCCCATGTGGGTCTCTGTCTCTGTCTCCTTTCATCGCCTGATGAAGGTTAATATTCAGGAGGATGCCTATGTGTTTGTCTTTGGATTCACCTTCTTATTTAGCTTCTCTAGGAACATGAATTATAAGCTCAATGTCCTTTATTTATGGCTAGAAACCAAATATGAGTGAGTACATCCCATGTTCCTCTTTTTGGGTCTGGCTTACCTCACTCAGGATAGTGTTTTCTATTTCCATCCATTTGTATGCAAAATTCAAGAAGTCCTTGTTTTTCACTGCTGAGTAATACTCTAATATGTATATATTCCATACTTTCTTCATCCATTCTTCCATTGAAGGGCATCTAGGTTGTTTCCAGGTTCTGGCTATTACAGACAATGCTGCCATGAACATAGTTGTGCATATACTTTTGTTGTATGATAGGGCCTCTCTTGGGTATATTCCCAAGAGTGGTATTGCTGGATCCAGGGGTAGGTTGACCCACTGACTGGGAGAAGATCTTCACCAACCCCGCAACTGACAAAGGTGTGATCTCCAAAATATATAAAGAACTCAAGAAACTAGACTGCAAAAGGCTAATCAACCCAATTATAAAATGGGGCACTGAGCTGAACAGAGAATTCTCAACAGAAGAACTTCAAATGGCCAAAAGACACTTAAGGTCATGCTCAACTTCCTTAGCAATCAGGGAAATGCAAATCAAGACAACTTTAAGATACCATCTTACACCTGTCAGAATGGCTAAAATAAAAAACACCAATGATAGCCTTTGCTGGAGAGGTTGTGGAGAAAGGGGTACACTCACCCATTGCTGGTGGGAATGCAAACTTGTGCAACCACTCTGGAAAGCAGTGTTTCGGTTTCTCAGGAAATTCGGGATCAATCTCTGAGCTATTTTAAATCAGTCTTTTGTAACAGGAGGAGCAGGCTGCTTGTCGTCCCAGGCACCCGGCTATCTTACACCTGAAAATAACCACACAGAACTGTATTCATTTAAACACTGCCTGGCCCATTATCTCTAGCTTCTTATTGGCTTATTCTTACATCTTAATTTAACCCATTTCTATTAATCTGTGTATTGATATGTGACTGTGGCTTACTGGCAAGATTCTAACTAGCGTCCATCTCAAGCAGGAGATACATGGCGTCTGCCCCTCTACCCTTCCTCCCAGCATTCAGTTCTGTCTACTCTGCCTACCTAAATTCTGTCCTATCAACTAGGCCAAGGCAGTTTCTTTATTAATTATCCAATGAAAGCAACACACAAACAGAAGGAATTCCTACACCAGTCTTTCATCCCCAGGATAGTGGCTTTGCCAAGGGTTATCAGTGGCTGCCTCCCCATCCAGTGCAGGTACCAACTCTGGCTGTGCGCTGCTTCTCTGAGGTCTTTGTCACAGCCAGGAAATGCTTCTTGAGATAGCGCCTATGCACTGGACTTCCCCATTCCCCGGCATGTGCTAACAGCTAGTACTGGACAGTCCCTTTCTAGGTGAATATCTTCAACCTTGGAGCCTTAAAGAGCACCTTACAACAGCAGAAGCCACATTTTCATCTCCTTCCCTCACCTCCTTCCTGAGGACATGCTTAATTTGCTAATAAGCATCTTCATTTGGATGAGTACTGTGTCACACACACACAAAAATAAACAAATAATAAATAAACAATTCATGATCTTCCCCAGATTGGCACAATGTGAATCCCATCCTTCCACACTGGAAAAATCTCCTCATCACTCCTAATTTTACTCTTTCATATACCATATCCTAGTAATGTGGCCTTTCTTAGACTCAGTATATCCATGATCTGATCTGGGCCAGGTCACTTTCTACCTGGCATGATGCTTTCAAAAGAGAAGCCAAAATATGCCACTCTTCCACTAACCTCCACAATATCTTCTAGTTCCCTCAGAATAGCATAGTCATGTGACCATTATAGCCACCCAAGTAATCTGCCCTACCTACCTGTTGACCCTCCCCGGCCCCCATAATTCCTTCTCTGACCTGTTTTTCTCTGTTCGCTTGAATCTAGTTCATGCTTTACCCAGAATATCTTCAACACATGCCCCTTCCTGATACCCCATACCTGCATGACTTGCTCCTTCTTTTCCTTTAGATCTTGTTCATAAATATCCCTCTACCCTCTGAGGGCTATATTATAAAAAAATATAAAGGAAGCAAGGAAGGAAGAGAAAGAAAAAAAGCTGCCACCATTTCCTGTTTTACCAACACTCATAACTCTTCTTGCCCTGTTTTGCTCCTGGGTCTGTCCGTGAAGTGCTTTGGAGAATACCTAGCAGACAGTAGTTATTCAGTAAATGGTTTTTTGATGAATAAATGAATAAAATAAGCAGTAACTGTTCCGGAACTAAAATGGAATAAAACTATGTGGTTAGTTTTCATTTCTATACCAAAATTAAGACGCTGTCTTCAGAGGCCATAAAATCATAAAGCGTAGCTTTGCTTTCGTAGACAAATAGGAAACCAGGTGGGTTGTCATTTCTGGCAGAAAAGACAACTGACTTGAACCCTGACTATCCTTTCCCAGTTCCTGAATCTTCACAGACTCAGCTGCAGGAGTAGAAGAGAAACTATCACCCAGACCACCGAGAAAAGCTGCGTTTTTAAACTTTAGACTAACTCAAGGAATGGCCCCTTTTAAGCTGTTGTCATTGTACCAAAATAAATAAATAAATAAATAAATAAATAAATAAATAAATAAATAAAATGTAGTTTTGGGACGTGCGGGTTAGATTCTTCATTTGTTTTGTGGGAAAAAAATGTTTAAAACTCACAGCAACAGTCAGAGACCTTCTGCCAAAGGTAGCTTCAAGATGCCTGACGATATTTGGGTCTTAATCCTCAGTGGCAGGAGTTCTGAGGCCCCTCTGGGCAGCCTTTTCCACTTGTATACACTCGGTGTCAGTGAATGTTGTTGCATGAAGCTTCATTGTAGGACACTGACACGTGCCTTCTATGGATTTATTGTTTCACCGAGTCTTGTAAAAGGCTCAATTTGTTCAACTGTGTATTTATCTCCTCCCTTAATAAAAAAAAAAGATTTTTTTTTAAAAAAATACAAAAGAAGACAGTGAAAGGCTGTAACTGAAGCAGTGTAACAAAGAAACGGTTGTCCCTCTTATTCTGTGTCTTCTCACAAAGATGCTGAGACAAAGCATAGCCAGGGTCAAGGTCTCTGTCTTTCCAGGGCCCATAGGGACCTGTGGCGCTTAGTTGTAAATATCTGAAATCCTTTACAGAAGAAGGGTTTCAGGTGTGAGGAACATGAAAGAGAGATTCAGAGGAGCCCAAAATGTTACAGCACGTGAGAAAAATCTAGAAACCAAAAGCTTTCACTGTTAAAATCCAATAAATGTTTTTAAAATAACTTTCCAATATGATGTACATAATATCTTATTATTAGGTTTCTTTAGACATGTATTACAGCAGCTTAACTATATGCTTTCATTTGCCACAATGAACTCTGTCCATGTTCCGTGACAAGAACAGTTTGGGACAGGCCTGATTCTCCCCCGAAAATAGTTACCTTCTTCCCAGTCACTTTACCAAGTGAAGTGATAAGGATAGGATGATAGAACTGTGGCTTGACCAAGATTTTCAACCCTTCACCAGAGGCTGAGTGGCCCCAGGTTTCTGTTTCCTCTCAGCCAACCTAGTAAAAGAGGTATTCAGAGCTAGAAGACATCCCGGAGCAGAATGACAGAGTAGTCGCTCATAGTTGGAACCCAAATTAGCAAAATTACCACCCGTGGAGGCAGAATGACCAAATGGGATGAGGCCGTGAGTTTTCTGACCATCACAGACATTCTGTGCTAGTGACCCAGCACGCTGCTGTTCACGTGTGCCTGCGCGAATGCCGACAGATACCTGCTTCTTTCAGCACGTGTTCCCATCTGGTCCCACGTAATGTAGGCAGCCCTTTCCTCAAACTTCACAAGACTTGGGTCTTGAGTAGGGGAGCCTTCAGTTTTGACTTTGGCATTTCACTGGCTAGTGAACTCCAGGAGAACACGGGACAGGTCCTGACTTACGTCAGCACAGAAATACACTGCCCTTCTCAAAAGTTGTGGAGAGGAAACCTGACATCATCCTCTTGCACTGGAGCCCAGCATGTGCTTGCCCAGGGGACTATAACTTAGGCTGGCCTCAAGGAGGTAAGTGGTAGTAGCCTCATGTAACATTCCAGAAACTTCTATATGTGCTGGCATCATCAAAGGGTAGCCATGCTGTGAGACAAAAGTTACCACAAAAATCATCATATTCTAGGTGCCTTGTCAAATAAAGACTGATTCCCAGTGTTTTAAAATATGCTGAGTTTCTGTCATACACCCAAGAGAACTGAAAAGCAGCAGAAATTTCACAATTACTTTCAGGTGAAACTCCATGTTATAAGCAATGTTTCCACATGAATACACACCTACAGACAATGCCTGGGGGACGTATCATGCAACTCCCAGCCTCGCAGATGTCCTTAAGACTCCATTCTCACATTTGTGTCTTTGTTGTGTTTTATGACGATGTTTTCATCTAGGTTATATACTAATGGTCATTGGTTTAGCTCATCTAATAAAGCTATCTTAGTTACGGTCACATGGAAGAGGACTCCATTTTTATGTTAATTTTTGACCAGTTCATTTGCCATTGGAGGCAACTATGATCTTACTAGAACATAGCCTGCTGGTTCTATGCATGTCAGAGTAAGCAAAGTAGCCACTGGGTTATCAGCTGCCTTTGCTACATACAGCCGGCTCCACACTGGATGCTGAAGCAGTAGCATCCAGTAGTAATTTCCTCATCAGCAGCTTAGCTTAGCTGCTGATGAGGAAATTACCCCTGCCCGCCCCCATCTATAATCCTGCCAGGAGCAACAGTTTCTTAGGCAGCTGAGATGAAGAAGGCAAAGGGACGGGAAACATGCATTCTCAGGCAATAATGGAAAAGATAGTCTATTCTTGGACAGGAATGCAGAAACTTTGGTGGAACAGAGGGAAGTGTTGTTGTGTGCGTTTTCCTGAAGAGACACACTATATATTCACCCAAGATAAGGCCCTAGCAGCAGAGCAAAGAAAGTTCCCACCCAGGTCTAGCTTAGAGCACAAGGGAGTTTACTGAGGTTACTTACAGGAGCAGGGATGACTCAAGGTACCTGTATCACCAGAAAAGATCACATCCCTACAGTTCAATGCATAACTAGCAGTTTGGCTGGTTGAGGGCCTTCATAGCTGTTGATACTGAGTATGTAACCTCAGGGACGTTTTTATAAATGCTTTAAGATTCAGGAACTACCTAAGCCAAAAAGTTTCAGATTGTGGGGATCACTTTGTCTGTAGATCTGTGCATTCTTCCAGCTGCTTCCTTCAACACTAAGCACTTCATTTTTCTCAGGGAGTTCCAGCTTTGCAGCACGAAGCTACCCTGCTGCCCACTGGCTCGAATGCTCCTAGTCATAAGACTAACTCAAGGGCTTATTTCAAAGGCAGCATCCTGAGCCACCCTCCCCGCACGTAAGCAGGAATTTGGTAGGCTGATTAGGTAAACAGCCCATCACAACCTGAAGAAACAGGACATCTGGACACTTGTTCTTCTATTCTGCAGCAGGCTTTCCAGAGGGTACAGAGACCAAATGCCTCGGGTCAGAGAAGCAAGTCAGTCAGTGAAGTGTTTTTCATGTAAGCATAAAGACCTGCATTTTATCTCCAGAGCTCTGTGAAAACAAAACAATAACAACGACAAAATAAAACAAACCAGATCAGGCACTGTGCTTGCTTGTAATCCTAGCTCTGGGGAAGTGGAAAGAGGCGGATCTTGGAGCTCACTGACAAACAGCCCGGCCTCTTTGATGAACTATAAGCCAGGGAGAGACCCTATCTGAAAAATAATAAGGTGGCTGGCACCCAAGAAACAGCACCCAAAGTTGACCTCTGGCCTCTACATGCACACACACCTGAGCACGAATGTGCACCTACAAACAAACACAGAATACACACATACACATAAGAAATCAAGTCTCCATAGCGATACTTCCTTATGCTGTATCGGCACCGTAGCTGCCATTTTTCCTGTGTAATGTTTTGAGAAGAGAGGCTGGGGATGATTTAGCTCGCCCACCTGAACCTTCTGTCCTTACCCTCTCACCTCACCTACACTTCAAACTCCTGGGTGGACGTCCTGCTGGAAACACACCCCTCTCGCTTGCTAAAGCATTGCTACCCATTAGGGACCTGGGCCTCCTACTCAGAGACTCTACACTCTGGCGAGTCAACTCAACTTGAAGATTGCCAAGCCATTTCACTTTTGTCTTGAAGCTAATTCGGTAATACCTTCTAGTGTGTAGAAAAGGTGGTAAAAGCACACTCAGTGGCTGTCAGTTTTGTTAGCAGACGTTATCACTGACATCTCTCTGAGCTGTTTCTTTGTTCATGTTTACTGTCTTATTAGTAATCTTTAAACCTGCATTTATTTGGGAGTAAATCTTTAATTATTTAAAACTCATCTTTTATACACGACTTCTTTTTCAATCTTTTTTCCTTTCTATCTTACTTTGTAGTTATCTTTATTTATACTTCTGGGTGATTCTAAATTCCTCAATTTGCTTCTCACCTTCTTTGAATATTTTCTCCTTTATCTTCTGCACTCACCTTTAGATGCTGCTCTTTGCCTCTCCTGCTGCTGATTTATACTCCGTCTTTATTTTCAGGCATACTGTGTTCCCTTTAGAAAATTTTTATCATTTTATCTGATTCTACCATTTTCATCACATTTCTGTAACATTTACAATTTTCTGTCTGGTTTTAATTTTCATTTGTAGTTTATTCTAGGTCCTTCCTCCATGCTGTATAAATAGCAGAGAGACTGATCAAGAGAGAACTTGCCCAGAGTGTCTGGCTAATGGCTCTAAGTAAGAAGCTACTTCTGTTATTACCATCACACCAAAGGGAGAAAAGCCCCCATCCTATGAAAGAAGAGAACCTCTACAAGGGCTTACCAGAACACAGTAGCCTCCAAACCCATGTCACAAATGTGATGGCAGTACCTGTGAGCAACTTGTTCCTTGGCCTTTATCTGAAAGGAAACATGAAAATAAAATGAAAAGAGAAGCGCTGAGAAAGGGAACATAGTGCCTATGCAAACGTGATGGAGGAGGGTCATCTTTCTATCTGTTGTTTCATTGGTTAAATAAAGAAACTGCCTTGGCCCATTAATAGGACATAAAATTAGGTAGGCGGAGTAAACAGAACAGAATGCTAGGAGAAAGAAGCTGAGTCAAGGAGCTTCTCCTACCAGACACAGACGCAGGTTAAGATCTTCCCTGGTAAGACACCTCGTGGTGTTACAGGGATATTAGAAATGAGTTAGATCGATATGTAAGAGCTAGCCAATAAGAGGCTGGAACTAATGGGCCAGGCAGTGTTTAAAAGAATACAGTTTCCGTGTAATTATTTCGGGTATAAAGCTAGCCATGTGGTCGGCCGGGGTGCTGGGGAAGCAGCCCCGCCGCTCCTATTACAACACAAACGGAAGGACAGACTTCTGAAGTCAGCACACTGTGAGTGTGCTGGGTAATGACTCAGGCTCAGCTATGCCAACCTCAATTCTGGCTCTTGACACAAGCAGTGTATGTGTGTATGTTTTGTGAGTACATATAAACCTATATGTGTATTATGTGAGTGTATGTGTACATATGTGAAGATGTTTATATATATATATATGTATGTATATACAAATCAGTGTGTATGTATGTGCCTTTATATTGTCATATATGCTCTTCTACGTAACCAAGATGAAAAGTTTCCCTGTCCTCATACATTTTAAAACACCAAATAACTTGGCTGACTACCTGTTGTTTGGTGCATGTTCCATCTGGAGTCTTGGAGTTTATATTTTTGCTACATTGCGCAGGAGCTTACTTCACCTTTTAAGCTTTAAGTTTGTTTGTTTTTTAAACACAACTCTACTCCAACAAAAGAGAAAAAAATCCCAATCTTCATACTCAATTTCACCTTGTCAAAACAGCAGCTTTGAGGGCAAAACCACAGTTTATCCCACAATCTGTTTCTTCCTCCAGCATTCCCAGTAGCGCAATCTTCACTAGAGTTCACAGTGACAGCAGACAAAGCTTAGCCTCAAGGGTCTGCTACTGAGACGCTGTTTTCTTCTCTCACTCAGTAGATGTTTTGAATGTCAGCATCTGGGGGCTCAGCTTCTGGAGCAGGCCTCTCTTGGTGGCACAGACTGCTCAGTGTCTGGAGCAGGTCTCTCTTGGTGGCACGGACTGCTCAGCTAAAGGACTGAAATGCTCACAGGCTTCCATTTGGCAAGAGTCCATAAAGCCGGTGTGTGAGTCAATGATAAGGACCAGGGGGCTACAAGCTGCCTCTCGTCATTTCCAGAAAAGAACTGCAAGAGAATCTGTCTGTCCTCAGGTCCCCAACCCCAATGGAAGGAACACTTGCAACTCTCTTTGCTTTCCAGAGTGAGTGTCAGCTAGAGACCCAACACTTATCTTCTCCTGTCCTGAGAGCAGAAAAATGACCCCCTGGGAACTTAGTGCCTAACCTGCCAGTGCTCACTACCTGATGGGCCAAGTAACTCAAGAGGTCAAGAGGCTGTAGCAGGAGAGGAATGCAGGCTTGGTGCCAGATCACCCAGGTCTGAACTCCTTCCATTTTACCCGACTCTTCATAGACATCCAGCTCTCTATCTGGCAAAACACGGAGCCATTTGTACCCATGGGTGGCAAGGCAAAGGCAATGGCCTTGTGTTGGGTGGATCTTGCAGATGTCTCAGAGAGAGAGAAGCATGTACCTGTGCTTTCACTCCAGAAAGAGCCCCCTAAGGAGAGTTTTCAAAGACAGGAAGAAGCAAGGGGGAAAGGCAGAGTGTGAACCCAGCTAGACTGCACGCTTCTTGAAGAGGGGATGGCTAATACATGCCATGGTTGCATTCCACTGCAGCCCTGAACATCCAGAGGAGCTCATAGTCTGCTCCAAGGACCACAGAGCTGCAGGATTAGCTGCAGTGGCCTTGGCTTCTGATTCAAGCCTTACTTGGCTTTCTGACGAGCCTCCTCTCCTCAAAAGCCTGCTTCCCTACCCTAAACAGCTCATAGTGTTTAACCAAAATCCACTTGCCCTGCTCCAATGCAGGAGGCGACTCCAGGTTGTGAATGAAGGGGGCATGCTATTTGGGCTTATTGTGCTAATCATGCCACTGACTCTCGGTCTATCTGAAGAATTGCACTCTGTGTTTGCACACACATTTAGGGCTTTCTGAGGAGGACAGGGCTAATGAGGTTGACGTTTCTCAGAGATCTACAAGACAAAGGAGCCCTTGGGTCATCAACTTGTCCACCTGGGATTGCACCATCTGCTTGTTTCCCTCCGTTCCTGGAACTTCTAGCTCATAAACAGCTGACATGAGCCTCCTCTGGCCCTGACACGGCTGCTTTCACTGGTGACCTGCTGATCAACAACACCGAGCCATGCTGTTTGCTTATCCTCAACAAGGACTTCATGATCTTCGCTCCCATTTTTATGTCCACCTCATCAGCCTCCCTCAGCAGCCTGCAAATGAACTGCAAATGCTTTTCAAGGCAGTGGCAGAAAATAGCTCAAACAGTGACTGAAAATGATTAACCTAAGGACATTAAAGAGACACAAGCTCATAACAGAAAGATGCCCTGTGGAGTATTGTGTACACTTAGGTACGTTCAGCTGGAAAAAGTGGTTAGGAACAGAGCGCTTTAATTGACTTAATTTAAACTCTGATGACTCGAGCATTATAAACAAGAGCTTTCTCTGTGCAGCAATAGCACTCAATTAGATTAAATTGCCTGGTGATTAATTAATTTAGGACAGTGCTCACTGAGAAATTGCCATCGATACACATCTGTCAAATCAATTTGCCACAGATTGTCAAGCCTCTGGGGTCTGGGCAGTACAAATCCAGGGACACTCATTCAGTAAGTGACCCCTTGCTCTTTTAATTTAAAATTCCATCATGGCCAAATTTCACAAACTGCAGATGGAAAGAAAGAGCAGCTCATCTAGCTGGCCAGTTCAGAGGTCCCCAGGAAACTACATTAGCTCTTGGAGAGGGTGTTTACTGAGAAGAAAGAGTCACAGAAACTGAGGGTATACAAACCCCAGTGAGTGACCAGTGAGTTGGTTCTTTTCTGAGCAGTACGTCTAGACGAGGTTATTTCATTCTACAGCAAGCCCACGGAGCCGACGTTGTTCCCATCTTGCATGGGCAGATAATGAGAGTTCACCTAGGCTGTCTTACAGATAATATCCAAAGACTTGTCCACGCTCAAGGACCCAGCCCCTGCAAACAAAGGACAAAGCCAGGCCTCTCCTCCCTGGTGTCATGTGCTCCAAAGCTTTGTGTGCATGAGTTCATTAGATGCCTCTGGTTTTGAAGAAACATTCCAGAAAGGTTAACTACATTCAGCAAGTTCACAAGGTGACCAGACACTAGGCTGGGATTGAGGAACTGTGTGTTATTTGCCTGTGGATTTATGTCCCACGCTGAGGGAAAAGACTGAGGAGAAATTGGACCTCAGCGACCAAAAGGACAAGAGTAACTTGTTTTTCTTTTCTTTTTTTTTTATTTTTCCATTCAAATATTTACACTTCCTTCCCTCCTCCCAATCCCCTCCCACTCCCCCACTCACCCTCCTCCCTCCCCCTCCCTGTGTGAGAGAAGGTCAGGAATCCTACCCTATTGGAAGTCCAAGGCCCTCCCCCCTATATCCAGGCCTAGGGAGCTGTGCATCCATATAGACTAGGGTCCCAAAAAGCCAGAACATGTTGTAAAAACAAGTCCCAGTGCTTTTATCAATGGCTTCTCAGTCATCCCCCATTGTCAGCCACAATCAGAGAGTCCGGTTTGATCACATGCTCGTTCAGACCCGGTCCAGCTAGATTTGGTGAGCTCCCATTAGAACAGGCACACTGCCTCAGTGGGTGGACCAACCCTTCGCGGTCCTGACTTCCTTGCTCATCTCCCTCCTTCTGCCCTTCAAGTGGACCTTGGGATCTCAGTCCGTTGCTCTGTCTCTATCTCCATCCGTCTCCGGACAAAGATTCTATGGTGATATTCGAGATAATCATCAGTGTGATAGTGGGGCAAGGACAGTTCAGGCTCCCTCTCCTCTGCTGTCCAAGGACCTAGCTGGGAACATCCCCTTGGACACCTGGGAACACCTCTAGAGCCAAGTCTCTTGCCAACCCTAAAATGATTCCCTTAATGTAGATATCTTCTTCCCTGCTCCTATATCCGCCCTTCCTCCATCTCCACCCTCCCACTCCCCCAAGCTCTTGCCAGTCCTTCCCTTCTCCCTTCCCTTTCCTCTCCCCACCAATGATAGCCTATGCTGGAGAGGATGTGGAGTAAGGGGAATACTCATCCATTGCTGGTGGAAATCCAACCTTGTGCAACCACTTTGGAAATCAGTGTGGTGGTTTTTCAGGAAATTGGGAATCAACCTACCTCAGGATCCAGCAATACCACTCTTGGGAATATACCCAAGAGATGCCCAATCATACTACAAAAGCATTTGTTCAACTATGTTCATAGCAGCATTATTTGTAATAGCCAGAACCTGGAAACAACCTAGATGCTCCTCAATGGAAGAATGGATGAAGAAAGTGTGGAATATATACATATTAGAGTACTACTCAGCGGTAAAAAAAAAAAAAAAAAACCAAAACAATTACATCTTGAATTTTGCATGCAAATGGATGGGAATAGAAAACACTATCCTGAGTGAGATAACCCAGACCCAAAAAGATGAATATGGTATGTACTCACTCATTTGTGGACTCTAGCCATAAACAAAGACATTAAGCCTATAGTTCACAAGCCTAGAAAAGCCAAATAACAAGGTGAACCCAAAGAAAAACATATATAGATCCTCCTGGAAATAGGAAGCAAACAAGATTGCTGGGAAAAAGTTGTGAGCATGGGGGTGGGGGCAAGGGTGAGGGTGAGGTTGGGGGAAGGAGTAACTTGTAAAGAGAGGTCTATGCCTGATGTGGGGGCAGGAAGTATTGGGGTATGAAGTCCTACAGATCCAGAAGCCAACAGGAACCTCTTTGTTCTTCAACATATGGGTAATGAACACGTGATAAATTGATACATTTGAACGCTATTCAGCTGTAAAGAAAAATAAAATTATGAAAATTTCAGGAAATGGATGGATCTGGAAAACATATTAAGCAAAAGTAACCCAACCTCAGAAAACTAAAACCACAAATTACCTCTTATGTGTAGATCTTAACCTGTTATATATACTTGCAAATGGGAGGTGTATGTGTGCGTGCGTGTGTGTGTGTGTGTGTGTGTGTGTGTAAAGCCTAAAATCAAGAGAGGATACATATAAGTAATGAAGAAAGATGGAGTAGACAGAAGGGCACATGAAACACAAGAGGATAGGGGTAGGCTTGCAAAAGGGATTGTGGAAACCATGATTTTGTAAAAGTAAGGGGGAGAGAAAACATGATGATATCTATCAATACCCTGCATGTTAAATTTTAAAAATACATATTTTGAAAAGTATAGATCTTATGTTAATAATTCTTGCCATATTGTTAAATAAAATACCAGCAATACTTGGCTCTACTCAAGTGACAATTTTTGTTTAGGTGAAATAAACAAAGATTACCAGGCTGTAAAATTGAAGGTATTGTGTCCTTTTCAACACAATGGTATGTGTGAGGTGCTTTGTGGCTTGAAGCACCTCTAGAATATTAAATACTATTCTTGTACATACATGTTTCTTAAGTTATGGTTCAAGAGTTTGAAGAGAAGAGGAGCAGAATTGCAATGATGCTAAGCCCTGGTTTTCCTGTTATCCATGGTTAGGAATGACAGTTGAGCATCGTGTATTTGACAGACTTTATGGCAGTGACAAAGTATTTTAGCAACATTACTTTGGGAGAAAATATGTTTTCTCATAATTACAGCAGTTTGGGTCTATTGTTGGAAAGGGGGGCTCGATGGAGCACCTCACACCATGACAACCATGGGCTACTTCCTCCTTTTTCTTTTATACCATTTGAGTCTCTAGTCTTCAGAAGGTGTCAATTAACTCAAGTCTTTCTCCATAGTTACTCTTCTTTGAAAAAGACCCCCAGATTCACCATGAAGTGTACTTTATAATCACCTGGGTTTTTGTGGACAGTAGATGAAGTCTTAAGTGAATATGTATTGTTTGTCACGGGCATAATCACCCAAAGGACTCCAGTGCCTCAGACTGGAGTGACAAAATGACAGAGTATGTCCCTGGGTGTGGCTCAGAAGGATGCTAAATCTTACGCTGGTCCACGTATGAGTGTTTCTTGATCAGCGTGTACATAAACTATAACCACTTCTTCCTCCTCATATATGTTTACAACTTGAGACTGCCACTCTACAAAGACCTCCTCCTGAGACTAGCTAAGTCAGACCCCTTGCCCAGCTGTAAACCATAAACCTGCCTCCTTGTTCAGTTGTAAATGAAGGTGGACGCTTAAAAGAAATCCCATGCTAGCTCAGAATTGAGAAATAGACGGTTATTTATTTAAGGGTAGATACACAAATCAATATCCTCTGTTGGAACAGAAAACAGCAACTAAATCCCTCAGCCAGAAAAGAGACTGGATATATGCTTTATATCAGCATAAATAGTATAAGAGGCCATGCCCAAGTGGAATGGCTTCTGGCAGTAGGAATTCCTACAACACCTTCCCCCTTTGTTCAAATAATAGAGTTCTAAGCCTAATACAAAATTATATACAATAAGAACAAATATATCAAGCAAGAAACGTGATAAATGTTTTAATAATTATCCTATCATAGTGAGTTTAAGTTTTGTATAATAAATAACTTGACCAAGTCATGAGAGGAAAGTAACTACAACTATCTAGTCTTCAACTCCATGTAAGATACAAGAAGGGAAATAATATTACTTGAGTAAGCAGGAAGTGTAATTAAGTAACTTTCAAAAATGTACAACAAATGACAGAGATAACAAGCTACCTAGGCAATCACCCAAAGTCTCATTTGCAATGTTGAAGCAACCAACTTTGGTTAAGCCCTAGTGAAACTGACAGACCATTTTTAGAGGAAGGAAATTTTTTAGAACCATCTTACCTTGTCTTGGCAAGATTTGACAGTCTGTTTTCTTGTGTCTTTTTTATCCATTTCCGGATACCATGTACCTTGTCAGTGGTTGAGGCCAATTGTGCCAAGAAGAAAACAAACTGCAAGTGGAGTGTCTTCAGTGCTCAACATTCTCTCAGGAATAGATTGGTGCTCCCAGGAGCAATTGTGTCTCAAGTCAACAGAACCCTAAGTTATTTAAATGCCATATTCTACAGCTCTTTGAAGTGGTTGAAGATTATCTATCTATGCAGAATACAATCTTTATGTATCTCAAGAACCTGATTAGCCTAACTATAAGTATGACAAACATAGATGACTATTGATCTATAATTCTTAATACCTATATAACTTAAAGACTAAGACTTCATATTAGAATATGAATATTAGAATATTATACAATAAACAACTATACAACAAATGAAAACAATGACCTCAAAATGTAAACAATGTATAAGTATCTTGATCAGAGGTAGAAATATACATAGCAATATGATAAATATATCCTAAAATTGTATCAATATACAAAAATGTTTTAAGCATAGGTAGAAGCATGTATGTATACAATATGACAAATTAACCTTGCCTAGGTATAAAAATATTGTGGATGAAAATAAGAACATATTAAATATAATTTAAGTTTATATTAATATACAAGAATCTATACCAATGTAAATTTCCTGTAAATAATAAAATAGAAACATATTCAATATAATTTAAGTTTGTATTAATATACAATAATCTATACCAATGTAAATTGCCTATAAATAATAGCTCACAAACATTCACTCTATTACTCACTATTATTATTAGTGTAAGTAAGCTCACACTAATCTATTATCCCATCCAATTTTCACCTTTTTTTCCCAAAGAGATCCCTGAGCCTACAAAATTTCTCCCTAACCCCCAACCCTATGCCAATTATAATCAACTCCTAAATGATGTCCCTAACCCTGAAGACAAACTTTGTTGGGAAAGGGGACGTCATCTTGTAGAAGTACTTCCAGCTGTCATGGGATCCTGTGAAAGTAAAAGGATGGTTAAGTTTACATCATACTATCAACTACAGGTGTACTTGGGTTGCTGTTGTAGTTGGTGCAGCCCATGAGATCCTAGCTTTAATATGTGTCTATCCTTCCTTCACTTCCTTGTTGTCCCAGTTAGCTTTGTTCCTGAAGCTGTTCAGAGCACAGTTTCTCTTTATCAACTCAAGGTCTTTAAAAAGTAGACCAGGACTTCTATTCCTGGGAAATTAGAATATATACCCTTGACTCAACTCCTCTGCTGAACACAACACCCCTGGACTCTAACATAAAACAAATACAAGAAGACTAAGAAATATTTTTTGTAGTTTCTTTTATACAATAACTTCTTTATTCTGGCCAACTACCATCAAATATAATATATAGTACAACACACTGGGCCCAACCTGTGCTTAGGCCCATAGGAGCCTAGACTTCTACCTCATGACGTTGAAACAACAATATAATAATAATAATAATAATAATAATAATAATAATAATAATAATGATACAGACATATACAATTGGTCACTACTTTGGAGTGTTCAACTTTAAGTGAGACATCAGTATCCTACCCCGTCCCCATGAAGCTCAGGGATCATTTCCAAAGAAAAAGCAGAAAAGTTGTAAGAGTTGGGGGTGGGTGGCTGTAGAGAAACAGTATCTGCTGGGCATGTCAGTGTTGTAGAACACATGGACGCATAGCATTTGTAGCTGTGACTGTATGCACAAGACTTAAAACAGATCAAGCCAGTCAAAATCTCTTCATGGATCGGGAAAGGGTTCACAAAGTCTCACCTGTAGCTGGGGATGTTGCTGGCAGAGAAAGGCAAGTCTTTTCAGGAATGTGAACTTTAGGAGGCTACCTCCTGTAATGCTTTTACAAATAATAAATAAATAAATAAATAAATAAATAAATAAATAAATGGCATTTGAAACTAGAGAAATGGCTCATAGCTAAGAGGAAGGGCTACTTTTGCACAGGACTTAGGCTCAGCTCCCAATACCCACATGGCAATGGATTTAGTCCCAGTGCATCTGATGTCCCTTTCTGCCTCCACAAATACCCAGTAAACACTGAGTGCACATACATACATGCCATCAAGACACTCATATATATGAAAATATAATGTTATCTTTTAAAAGTGTACAAAGTTGGGAGAGAAAGTGGTGGCTGTGGAGATAGGTGAGGGATTGGTGGGGAAGAAATGAGAGATGGAGATTTAATTGAAAGACATCATAGGCATATATGAAATTCTCAAGATCAACAAAAGCAAAAAAGAGACCTGAAATCCCTGCCACGGTGGTGCAAGAAAAAGCCAATGGGTGGTTAGTGTGTTTAGCTGCAGTAAAACAAGGCTCCAGCCGACAGGCTGTCACCTGCAGTAACAAGGCACACACCCCCCCCCACACACACACACACTTCTGGAGGAGTTGTCAGAGGATGTGTGGTGGAGAGTTAAGATTTCACCATTTGTCCACCATTAATAATGGCTGTCTCTGCCACAGTGCCCTAAATACCATGCCAGGAGCTGGAAAATCGCATGCTTACCCAACTTTAATGAGAAACCTCCCCTACCATGGTGTCAGTAGGAGCAGAATCAGTAACTTGGGCTTCAATCTTCACCTGGCAATAAGGAGCAAACCCAGTTATAACTGCGGACTTCGACATCCCCGTCTCAGCTGGTAGAGCAGCTACCCTGCAGCCTCAATGACGCTATCACTTCATAAGCTCCAGTGACGCGTGGGCATCAAAACGTAGAACCCAGAATGACAGCAGGATAGGCACAGGAAACACAAGCAACACAAGGAAAAGGGGCTTCTCCGTCTTCCAGTCTACTCAAAGCCCCTCACCGGCTAAGCCAAGAATTTCTGCACAGGGTTATCTACATGGAAACAATATCCATTCTAGATAGAAACATTCTGAATGAAGAATATTAAAATAGCAGTGAGGCATGCTTCAGGCTCAGCATGTGTAACCTTTGAGTGTGTCTTTTCCCTTTTCCAGATGTAAACCTGCACCGGGAATGCCACAATCAAGATGATAAACTCCATTTTCAGTAGAAGGCTTGTCTCAATCCTCTTATGCAACCTTGTGCCCCATGGGTCAGCCTTCTCAGATTGTATTCCTATCCAATGCACCCAGGAAACACTGGAAAACCAAATTCCACAGCAGCAATCCTTTCACACCAACTTCAGAAGACGCCCAATTAGACACACAGTGATGATCAGGCACCACGCCTGGCACTGTCTAGAGAAGCACGCCCACCCACACCTATTGTGTATTCCCCCTTCCCTATTCTCTTTCCGTTCATGCCCGTTCTTAAAGCTGTTTGAAATGTCTTAATAAACACTAACGTGGCTTCGTCGTGACAGTTCTGAAATTCCTGTCTGCCACAAGTCAAGAGTCCCAGGTTCACCTGAGTACAGTCATCTAGGAAGACCTCCAACTGTCACAGCATCTGCCCGCAGTGGTGGCTGGCTCCCACTCCTGCTGCTGTTACCAGAATGCCCTCTGCTGTTACCAAGGAAAATAGAGCTGCTTGTACATCTAAACAAAATTCACTCAAGGCTTGGTACGCCAAAAATGGGAAAGGCTAATCCAAGGGATCAGAACCGGTTACATAGAGTGCGTTTAGGGGTTGGAAGACTCAATTTAGCAAAGCTGAGAGTCAGTTGTGCGGTTACTACAAAGGCTTAATTCAATTCCCATCAAAATCCTTGGGCAGATATAGACAAGTTTATTCTAAAGGTTTTGCAGAAAAGCAACAGAACTAAACATTTTCAGGAAGAAAAACAGAGCGAAAATAATAAGCCTCCAATGTCAAGATTTTATATATATACACACATACATACATGAGACCTGGAGGTATTGGTGAAGAAATGGACATAGAACAAAAGAACTCATAAATAAACCCACAGACAGATATCCAACTCACTTGTACAAGGCTTTATGTTTGAACCCAGTACAAGAAAAGAAAAATTACAACACCTGACAAGTCAAGATGGAGCAAGAGGTAAAGGTGCCCGAGTGCCATCCTCAGGACTCAGGTGGTGGAAGGAGAGAACAGACTCCCACAGGTTGTCCTCTGCCATGCACAGCATGTGCCAAAGCATGCACCACCACCCCACAGCAAACAAAAGAACGAATAAATAAATAAATAGAAAAGCAAAAGCAAACACCAAAGTTTGGGCACTGTAGGAGAAATTCGGGGAGGAAGCAGTGGTGCTGGGCAGTGGACAGCCATGGGGCAAGGAGTCCTAACCAAGGCCTTACATTTTATTTTTATTTTTTTTTAAATATTTATTTATTTATTATGTATACAACATTCTACCTCCATGTATGTCCACACGCCAGAGGGTGCCAGATCTCATTACAGATGGTTGTGAGCCACCATGTGGTTGCTGGGAATTGAACTCAGGACCTCTGGAAGAGCAGCCAGTGCTCTTAACCTCTGAGCCATCTCTCCAGCCCCGGCCTTACATTTTATTAAAAGCAAAAACAATCAAAATAAATTACAGACATGAAAATAAATGTGAACCATTTAGGGGATGTGGGCTATATAGGGAAAAAAATGAGATGAAAACAAGGGCTAAAATTCTCAGATGCCATGTCATAAAAAGAAATATTAGTAAGTTAGACTTCATCAAAATCAAAACATTTTTTTGGAAAACTCCCATTAAGACGATGAAAGCTAAAAAGTAGGAGAAAACATTTGCCAAATATATATTCAGTAGAAGTCTGGTATATAAAGGTGCTAACAAGCTGTCAGATCACAAAAGAAACATGTAACAGACAACAATGAAGATCCAATTAAAAAATGAATCAAATGGGCCAAGGGAGATGGCTCAGTGGAAAATGGTACGCAACACGCACTAATAAATGTGTTTTTAAAAACAGAAAACGACCAAAGAAGACATGCAGATGTCGAGTAAAGGAAAAGATATTCAGCATCACTGGCCTTGGAAAATTCTCATTAGGAAACTGGAGAAATGGTCAGTGGTCAAGAGCACTGGCTTCTCTTTCAGAAGACCTGGTATCAATTCCTAGAACTCACATGCTTGCGCAATACTGTCTATAGCTCCAGTTCCACAGGACTAACACCATCTCTGGTCTCCCTCAAAGGTCGCCAGTCATGCACTGGGTACACAGAAATATATTGCAGGCAAAACACCTGTACCTACAAAATAATATTAAGATTAAAAATCAAAAATTATGATTAAAACCAAAATGAGGTATCACTCTGCATACTTCAGAAAGACTTAATTTTTTAAGTCAATATCAAATTTTAGTGAAGTTGTAAGAGAAAATGAAGACACTCATTCATTTTTGCTGGGAAACAGTCCCAAAATTTCTAAAAAAAAAAAAAAAAGAAAGAAAGAAAGAAAGAAAGAAAGAAAGAAAGGAAAGAAATTCTAAATATTTAACCAGCAAATAATTTACAACAACATTTTTCTGGAGAAAGGGTATTTTTAAATGAAGTACATAGTAGCTTTATTCTTAACTGCCAAATACTGGAAACTTTCAGGTCTACATCAAAGTCAGGTCAGCTGCTTCAGGATAGCTATTCCGTGGCACACTGTGCAGAACGTCAGGTGCAGGATAGCTATACCGTGGCACACTGTGCAGCATGTCAGTCAGCTGCAGGATAGCTGTACCGTGGCACACTGTGCAACATGTCAGTCAGCTGCAGGATAGCTACGTCAGTCAGCTGCAGGATAGCTGTACCGTGGCACACTGTGCAGCATTTCAGTCAGCTGCAGGATAACTATGTCAGTCAGCTGCAGGATAGCTGTACCGTGGCACACTGTGCAACATGTCAGTCAGCTGCAGGATAGCTACGTCAGTCAGCTGCAGGATAGCTGTACCGTGGCACACTGTGCAGCATTTCAGTCAGCTGCAGGATAACTACGTCAGTCAGCTGCAGGATAGCTATACCATGGCACACTGTGAAGAATGTCAGCTGCAGGATAGCTGTACCGTGGCACACTGTGCAACATGTCAGTCAGCTGCAGGATAGCTACGTCAGTCAGCTGCAGGATAGCTGTACCGTGGCAGACTGTGCAGCAGTGAAAACTGCTGACACACGTGAGCAGGGTAACTCAAGGGAATTCTCCTGGGTGGAAAAAGGAAACACAACATACGATAATGATTAATTTGCTATGTCAACTTTCCTAGATCAGAGGCATCCAGGTTTTCAGCCAAACATGTTGGGGAGGTGCCTGTGAAGGCACATTTAGATGGGACTTGCACCTCCCCTAGTCCATCTTGAGTAAAGCTGAGTGTTCTCTCATGTTTTAAATCACAATCAAAATGGTAGGCTCATACACCTGGAGAACAGGACGACTGCCCAGATTTAAAGTCCGGACACTTAAGAGGAAATGGGTCATGGTTGCAGAAGATAGGCGGGGATCTTTGTCACCAGGGGCGAACTGTGAACTGTACCTTGGCCACTCAGATTAATAACCTGGTCATGATATATAGTCATGGCCTTACATGATGTTATAAGGGGAACCAGGACAAAGCACACATGGGCCCTCTGTGTTATGTCGCAGAACTACATGCAAACTGGTGAATGCCTCAGAAAGTTTCATCTTTTACAAAGTGCAGCAAAGTACATCTGCTTCATTTTATGGGGTCCCGGAGGGCAATCTAGGTCACTACTCAGATGATTAAACCTCTAACATCTCTAACTGTAAATGTGTCTTTTACCCCAGGTTAACGAGAAGTCAACTGTAAATAGTGCCCATTACCCCAAGTTAGCAAGAAGGCAGCTGCAAATAGTACCTGTTACCCCAGGTTAGCAAGCAAGAAAGAGACTCGTCATCTCCATCCCCACTTCTCCTAAAGTCAGTTATATACAAATACCACTCTCTGATGTCCCCTGAGGTTTGTTACTTCTCTTTCTCCCCTGCCATTAGTTCTGGCAGCCAGAAGCAAGCATGAATGGTCACAGTGCTCTTGTGATTGGCGTCTCCTTCTTGTTGATGCCCCCATCCAATCCACCCTTCGCACAACAGCGGGGATTATCTTTTCATTTTATTTTGTTGTTGTCTTTTGAGACAGGGCTTCTTCAAAGTGCTCTGGAGACTCCCCAAGTAGCTGAGGATGACTTTGAACTCCTGATCCTCCTGCTTCTGCTCCCAGGCACAGGGATACAAGCATGTGCCACCACAGCCCAGAGTTTCTGAGATTCTGGGGATCATATCCAGCCAAAGCTCTGTGCATGCCAGGCAAGCACTCTGTCCACTGAGTTACATTCCCAGCCATCAGAAGTACTCTTAAAATGAACAGTGGACTGTAGTACTCCCATGCCTCTTCTCACGGGTGATTTCCCATTGTCAATCACGTGAAACCACTCCCGGGGTCTACACGGTCCCATCCATGGCTGCTGTCTGTCTCCCTGGTACTATGACAGATCTCAGAGTTCAGAAGACTGAGTGCTGAGTAGGAAAGACAGCCTCAGAGTCAGGCCTACCTCAGAGGAAGTTTGACCTCTGAGGAATTTCTACTGTCTGTGATGTTGGACCTTGGGAACTTGCAAACAGGTTTCATGATGTAATTTAGCTTTCAAAATCAATCCTGATTTCCACATTAAGAGAACCAGGGTGGCCAGGAGGAGGATCTGACCTTCAGGACTGAGCTCTTCCCATGAGCCCTTGCCCTCTTGGTATGGTCAAGTTTGCACGCATGCCTTTTGCCATTACCTGCACCTGACTCCATCAGCGAGAAATGCAGCTTCTCTGGGCTGTTTCCTCCCCTCTCGTTTGCAGAGAAAACAAAAAACTAACTCCTCTCACTCTACTGAAAGGAAAGAACAAAGGGGAGAGAGGCAGGTGAGGTCATCAATTACAAATCTTGGCATATCCTCTCTTAATTACTGATGTAACAAGAATGTGACCCAAAAGGTTTGAAAGTATAAAGCCAGGTCTGGGGATACCACCTAGTGGGTAAGAGCATGTTCTCTGCAAACAGAAGGACCTGAACACAATCCCTAGTACCCAGTACTGGTTGTGCTTGCCCGGAATCTCTGCACGGGAGCACCGAGACAGATGGAAACTAAGCAAGACTGCCTTGGCAGGGCAGCAGGGAATCTCGGAGTGATTATGGGTGCTCAGTGCATAGACGTCATTCCAGGGCAAAGTGCAAAAAGTCGGGCTTGCTTTCCAGACTTTACCCCACAGAAGCCCGCAGCTCCTCTGTGCTTCCTGAAGCTAACTATATTCGCAGCTCACCACAAGGCCGGTCTGCAGTTTGAACTAAGCCACAAAAATCAACCTGTGCAGTATGCTTCTTCCATCCTCAACCTGCAGGTAGTTTTAACCCAGCCCCAGAAGCTGGATAGTTGAGATGAACGGCATTTTCAGTGGGGGAAGAGCAGAGTCTCCCAGCAGCTGCTACAATGAAGACAAATGCCTTACTTCAATGCAGGCTTATAAAGACAAAGGTAAAAAAAAAGCCCTTCAGGACAGCTCTCCTTCCTTTTACCAGTACAGGCGTGGTCTGTGCAGGGCCAAGTAAGCGGACAACGGTTGCCAAGGCATTTCCTCTCCGGGTCATCCATGGTGCTGAGGACAGGACGCATACGGGCCAGCACATCAAGGGGCGATGTGAGGCCTGGTGCCAAAGGGGAGCACTCTGTGAAGATTAGACCACCCATGCCCTGGAAGGTGGAACTGGCCTAGGAGGGAACACTAAAGATTAAGGCCTTGCTATATCAGCACTCTTGAGCCTGCTTTCAGAGACAATGCAGGCTATAACCCCACTTCCATGTGAAGTCCAGGCATGAAGAGGCTGCCTCTCTTCTGTGGCGTGTTAGAGGAACAACCATGCTGAGCTACACTGATGTCTGGGCTTCTAATTGAATTATTTGCTTTCGAAAACTGGGTGTTTCACGTGTTTTTACCTCTCAGACATGAGGGCCTGAAGAGATGGCTCAGTGGGGAAGAGCACTTGTGAAAGCAAGAGGGCCTGGGTTCAAGTCCCATCACACATCCAGGCAGTGTAAGCCCTGTGCTGGAGCAGATCTGGGGGGATGCCTGGAGCTCACTGACCAGTCAGCCTCTCCCAGACTCGGAGCTTTCAGGTTCTCTGAGCTCTGGTCTCAAATAATGAGATAGAGGGTAATAGAGGAAGACACTCAGCATCAATCCCTGGCCTCTACCCAGAGGAGTATACATACATATATACCACACACACACATATACCACACACACACACACACACACACACACACATATATATATATATATATTCGCACACAATATATACCACACACACACATACACACATATATATATATTCACACACATATATACCACACACACACATATACCACACACACACACACACATATATATATATATTCGCACACAATATATACCACACACACACACATACACACATATATATATTCACACACATATATACCACACACACATATACCACACGTACACACATACACACATATACCACACATACACACACACACGGGGTTGGGGAGGAAGGAATGGAGAGAGAGATGGAAATGAGAAATGAGGAGAGGTGGGGGAAATGGCAGACAAATTAAATCCAGCTTCCTCCCCACCTTGGCATTCCCGCCCTTTTGCTGTTGCTTCTTCCATTCCCTCTGCTGTGCACTGGCTCAAGAGGACCTCTGCGGAACTTAGCAACCCTCGCTGCCAGTTACAAGGAGAGCTAAACTAACTCTGCTCCCTCCCTTATTATTCTTGGATCAGATGTCACGGGGGATTCCTAGAAAGAAACAGGCTGAAGCCATATAAGCAGGGTTCACTGAGAACCCAAGGCTATCACACTAAGTGCACTCCCTCCCCCAGGCAGGGTCTCTCTATGTAGCCAAGGCTAGCCGGCAACTCCCATATACTCCAATGAGCCTCCAGCTCACAGCCCTCTTGTGGTGGCAGTGCTAGCCTTACAGATGTGTGCCACATCTGGTTCTGCAATCATATATTGAAATACACTGAACTAATAACAACAACAGAAAGTGTGTCACCACCATCTATGGAGAACCTAGGTTGTGCTAAACACATATCGTGTTATCTCCTTTAAGCCCCTCAACAAAACAAATATGTGTGTGCTTTTATCTCTTTATCAGGTCAAAAAACAAGCAACAATACAAACCCAAGACTCAGAAAAGTCACAGTGACTCCCTTGCTTAAGGTGACCCTCAGTAAGATACTGTGATTCAAAGTCCAGCCCACACCTCTCCAAACCTCATTCAGGTGACTGATGTCTCCAGTCCTTAACCACAGAGCCCGCTCTACAGCACAAGCCCACAGCCCCGGTCCTCCGCAGAGCAGACTGCATTACACCCTCCACACTCCTGCCGTCGTCTTTGCCACAACACAGCATACCTCAGCTTCTCCAAAACACCCCACGGGCTGCTCTTTTGCCGCACTTACCAGCCCTTAGCACGTGCCTGCCTCTGGTTCTTAAGTTACACCTAGCCTCACTTCTTTGCGGGCGAACAGGTCACCGAGGTAAAGGGCACATTGATTGGAGTACCATCAATATTCTAGCCTCACCTCGGCTTGCTCCTCCTCCTACAATGTATAACCAGGCAGAGCCGAGGACTCTGGCTGGTCAGCAGCTCATCCACTTTCAGTCCAGGACCTGGGAGTAAGAGGACAACTCCCACACACACAATGTCAGAAGACAAGGTAAAGCAAGCTTGGGTTCATTTGATTTAGTGTTGCGGAGATTGGGAATCTGTTCAAGTCAGCGAGCACATAAAACTGTTGGTGACACTGGATGCAGTGACCACAGGTGCAAGCTATCTCTTTACTTGGTCAATTACTAATCCATTTGGCTGCTAAGCAAAACCGGGTTCTTATTCAGTAATCAGAGTTTTAAGGATATTAGCTGGTTTTTGATTAATCTGTATAACTTGCCCAAGTGCCAATGTATAGCCTGTCACTGGAGAAGTGTGCTACTGCCCCCAAAGTTAGGGCAGGTTCACCGGACTCTGACCTTGAAGAGATCTGGAATGTTCAAAAATGCCCATGTATGAAAGACGAAAGGGGAAATCTGTTCTAAATTAAGAGGCTGAGAACTGACGGCATTGTGGCTGGTTACCTCAGACTGTGGGAAGCAGAAGGAAGGCCTGATAGAGTACACACTGGAGAACGTGGCTCTGGGCAGACCCTTAGGTGACATTGGTGCACTCGGTGTTGTATTCCTGGGTCTGGCAACATCGCAATCAGACAGGAAGATGTCTTTGTCCTTAGGGAAAGTGCCTGTCCCTGTCGAAGCCATCAGACACAAATAATCCACAGCTTATTTTTAAATGGTTCAGTCTAAATAAGAAACTAATGTGGAGAATGTGAGATAATCATGGGTAAGCAGAAGGAAGGCCATGGGGTTTTCATGTCTTTGGGATTTCAACCTCTCTGAAGATAGAATCCTTTTCCAAATAAAACCTTCAAAGGGGTATGTTCATTCTCGTATGGTTTCAAGCTTCCCTATATGGTAATAGAAGCTGATGAATCTGTACCCCTGAGAAGAGTGGGACCCTTACATACTGACCTGAGCCTTCCTTCATGAATGACACTGTATGCCAGCCTTGGGTGTGGATCTAATACTATGGGTGCCCCTGAGACTCAGATTAAATCAACTGAGCCTCATTTTTTTATATTGTGATCGAATGATGGCTCTTAGAGTCTGATAGGGACTATCTCTCTTTATTTTAGTAGTCTGTGAATGAAGTAATCTCTTCAGACTTTGAGAGTAAGTAAAGGCAACATTAGAAAGGCTTAGCGGGCAAACGTTTAAATGTCAGTGATGTATTTGCATACTGCACATTTAAAGAATGACCCCAGAATCAGGATATTGTGAGTTCTATAGCTCAGGATAAAGCTATTAGAAGGAGAACTATAATAATGATTCGTGGGTGGGCATCAAATTAGTAACTGCAGGGATGGCGTGCAGATTCAGTAACTACGATAAGACAGCATCCATATACCTAATGTCTAGAAGACATAGTCAAAAGCACCGTCTCAGAGCCAGCCTTCAGGCTCTGGCAAATCCCCTGGTGCTTTAGATACTCAACTGAAAGAACAGTCTTCAAGAACCAAAGAGCCGCCTAGTATCAGAACCCAGAAGGTGTAAGGACTGACTGAAAGAAAGAACAGGGCATTTCAGGCTTGGGAATCTGCTGGAATGTAAGGGATAATGAGGGGATGATGGCTCAGGGAAGTTAGTGTCAGACTGGACATGCCCGCAATGCACAGGAAATTCAGACAAGGATCTGTGAGTCCTCTGTTTCTTCTGTTTATCTGTGAAGGTATCTGACACACATCTGTCTCTTTTTAAATTCTTTTCAGTCTGAAAATTCTATGGTATGAAAAGTGTCTGGCCGTTTCCAAAACCAGGTGTAAAGTCCCCTTTGGTTTGGCTTTTGGCAGCGTGTGGAGGCAAATCACACATTTCCCCCTTCCTAATCAATCAGTCGGCGCTGGAAAGTCTGCTCTTTTGTTTAGCAGTGAAGTTCAAATGCTTCGTACTAGGATATCTACCCAGACTAGTTAGGGTCAGGAGCGCTTTAGCCTCTAATGCCCCCTCCACACCCTGGCACGGCTTCCCCAGTCAAGAGAAGAGATCGCCCTACCTGCTTTCCATGTTGTTTGGAGGTTATTAATGATATATGAAAAGATGATAGAAGGCTGCTTCATAGGAGCAATCTGTGAGATGATGGTGATCCAGGTAGAAAGGGATTTGCTCTGTGCCCTCCACTTAAAGGAGACCACATTACTTATCTCCACTTTTACAATAATCCGGAACTCAGCCAGGGTGTGCCAGTCTCACAAGCCCAGCTATTACCCGTTGTTACTGCCACTTCAAAGGTAAAGGAGCTGGGGTACAGGGATACTAGAGGCCACCTAGACCCCCTTTCCATGCCTCCTGACTTTCGCAACTGCTTCTCTGTGCCAATCGATGGCATATGACTTCCTAGCCACAAAACAATACCACATGTGGTTTCCTGTGAAGCTTCTACTACTTTCATGTTACATTTAAAACTTTTCTTCATGTTGGCATGTGTGTGCGCACATGACTGTGTGCGTGGCATGAGCGTGGGTGTGGGGGGGTGTGGGTGTGCATGTGTGTCCACGTGCACACGCATGCTCCTGTCTCAATGCGCATGTGGAGGTCACAGAAGACAACTTTTAGGAGTCCCAGGTATGTAACTCACAAGCTAGGCAGCACCTCACTGGTCCCATGCTTCTGGCTTACTCTGTTCTTCCATGCTTATCTGCAATATATTATAAATTGGACGTGGGAACAAATTTCTCTAACCAAAATGTATTAAACCCCAAGTAAAAACTGACCTTGGCAAACGCTCCCAGCTTAGCAGTCCCAGCCCATGTCGTTTCCAGGAAAAACCGGAGGGTTTTCCTTCGCCTGTCTTCTCTCCAGGTTCCTTCCATCTCTACCTTTCCCCAAGTGGGAACGAGGACAATATGCAGGGTCTTGGAGAGAATAGGCCAACCCTTTAGGAACCCAAAGCGTGGACTGGGTGAGACCCCTCTGGGTCCTCACAGCTTGTCTTAGCTCTATCTAGCTGCCCATGGCAATCCCTTCGCCATTAGCATGGGTCATGAAGGCAGGTGGGTTTTCTGTGCTTAGCAGTTCTCACAAAATTTCCCTATCACGAGTAAAACTTCTCCAGCCTAAATATATGGCCATACCACCTAGATGAGTTGTGGAGGATGGTATCTGCTAAAGGCCTCGGGTGGAGAGGTAGTCTTGGCTTACACAGAGGTGTTAAATCTGACCTCATGAATTCCTGAAAGTGAAAGACTTGTCAGGATCTGAGAGATGCAACCTGACAAGGACATGACCTGTCACTGTGGACTGTAAAGATGCAGGAAGAGCACCCTTAGCCAGGGAGCATGCTAGCCTCTGCGACTGAGCCACCTCCAATTGCAGCCAGCAGGAAAGCTCAGGGTCCTACCACCGTGAGGAACTGGATTCTACCATCAACTCGGTATCAAAGGGGACACCGCCTGATAACATATTGAGTATAGTCCGCAGACTCTCAGACTAGACTCTAACCCGAAGACCTACAGAATAAATTAGGTTGAATTGCTTAAAAGCCACTGAGTTAGCAGGAAATTTTTATAGCATCAATGGAAAATTAATGCTAGGAATAAATGAGATAATCCGCGGAAAAGAGCCACTAGGCACGCAGGAAGCATCCTCAGCTCTGGGTTCTGAAGCTGTGTTTATGCCTCGCCTCACGTCTGAGAGGCTACCTGGTAGTATGGAGAGCATGTCAGCGTCCTCCCGACGCACCTGGCCCCTCGCTGCTGCTTTTAATTATTTTCTTTTAAAAAACCAATATATTTGGTCACGTTATCCTTTCGAGTTGCTGCCTAGCGTGTGGGATGTATCTGGTGTGTCTCATGATGTGACTGAATCTGTTTGGTCATCCATATTGAGGGACAGCTCTTTCTGCAGCCGCTGCTCTAAGTACCCGGGCCTGGGAGTGTGCGCGCACGATTCCTGTCAGCTGACTGGTTGAGTAGTTGATTATGAGTTAATGCTCTGAGATCTTAGGGTAGCGTCCTCACCTTGGAGAGAAAGCAGTGTAGCTTAACTCACAGCTCCATGCTCAGCCGAATGTGAATCCTGAGTTCTCTTGCCTGAATGCTGGTACAGATGGCGTCAAACAGGACGGCTCTGAGGCGAGCGCTGGGTGTTTCTGCGGAGTGGAAATGTCTGGAAAGGTCCCATCTCTTCTGGCGTTCCCACAGGACTGTTCTGCGCAGGGAGTTCTTTTTCCCTTCAGCACCATTCTGATTCTTGGTTCTGACTTTGAATCTTGAAAAAATATTGATGTGGGATTTAAACTCAGTTGGTGAAGCATTTGCCTATCATGACTATGGGCTTACCCCAGCAGCCCATAAGCAGGGTATGGTAGTGTGTGCCTGTAATTCTAGCTCTCTGGAGGTGAGGTCTCGGAGAGCAGACAATTCCACATCAGCCTCAGCTACAAAACGGGGAGTTCAAAATCTGCCTGGCCTTTGTTTTCTACCTTTCCTTGTTCCCTGCTCCCCTTCCCTGTCGTGTGTGTGTGTGTGTGTGTGTGTGTGTGTGTGTGTGTGTGTGTGTGTATGCACGTGTGTGTAAGACACAAGGGGAATGTTAGGTTTGTACCCTGCAAAAGCTGTCCTGCTGTGTTTTTCCCGTTCTCTTTCAGCGTTAGCAATGTAAAATGGTGGACAGCTTCCACATTCCCTTAGAATAAGACAGGCCCTGCTGAGCAGGGCTACCGTGAATGGTTGTAGGAGGGAAAGAAGGAGCCTGCTGGAGTCCACGCGACAGACACGGGAGATCAGGTGGCAGACACTGCAGCTTCTTAGCTTTGTTTCTCATCCTCAGATCACGGGAACCTTGGCTTTCACTGTCTTCACTGCTGTGCTGGGTTCCTTCCAGTTTGGATATGACATCGGCGTGATCAACGCACCTCAAGAGGCAAGTGAAACACACGCATTTCTCTGGGGGCAGGTCCTGTCATTTCGTATCATATGTTCCTCACACTCTAAGATAAACTGTCCACGTGAGAGACGAGGGGTGAGCCTGACCAGCTAAGTACAATGGGCACTGACTCACAGCTGATAATTGGCCTTGACTCCTGGGTTAACAACCCTCTGAGTCAAAAAGAGCATAACTTTTTATCTCTGACACTGCTGTTCTCTGAGCTCAGAGAAAATGCTGACTTAATAAGCTCCTGCTCAGGAGGCCTAGACGCAAGAATTCCTCACAGCATTCAGTCCCAGCTGTTCCTCCCCCAGGGGGGAAAACACCAGGGAACAAGGAGGAATGGCAGAAGGACGCCTTCAGTGCAATCATAAACACCTATCTCTCTGTAGCAGACTTTCCACAACCAGACCATCCCAACCTCATTTCTATGGCAGGTTAGAAACTTTAGGAGTCCTCCCCTCTCCCTGTCTCCCATAGATCTTCAGCACAAAATAAACAGACGCTCAGTAGTCAAGAGGGAGGCTCCACAAGGTTGGATTTTCTCTACTGTGATGGAGAATGTACATGGCACTTTTTAAGGAAAGATATCAGACCATTCCCAACATTTCTGAGCATATTCTAGGTCTGGGCTCTGTTTCGCAGGGAATCCTCAGAGAGACATTTCGCTCTTCCCAGCTGCCACGGCCCCTTAGTTAGGGGACCAGGACTCAGACTTGGAGAGAATATTCCTTGGGAAGGGGTACAATAAAATTGTGGGGTGTGGGGGTGCTATAAATACATCTATCATATTCCATCATTTTGTCTGCTTTTCTTACAGTTCTAAGAAAAAAGTAAGGTGCCCCAGGGTGTGAACCCTGGACTGTGTGCAGCCCACAGTCCCGACAAGGACTCTTCCTCCACTCTGAGGGCTGAAAGATGGCTTTTTATTAAGCACACGTCACTCATAGCGTGTCAAGCCTCTCGTTCTGGCTTCCAGGGAACAATTCTGGGATGAGGGACAGGAGACCAGAGTCAGATGTTTCTCTATGAACCATGACAAAGCGCTGATTTGCTAAGCCTCCTAAGACCCAGGCCAATCTAGAAATCCTTTCTTTCGGGAAATCCTCGTTACAACCTCACTGAATTCATCCTCTAGTGTTATCAGAGAGCTTAGACTGAGATAGCTCCTCCTTCAAGCTAAGCCCAAGTCAGAACTGAAAGCACAGACCCTGGAAGGTAAAAAATGCTGGTAGGCATTTTCTATTGATTGAAGAACATTTGAAGGTATTTTTAAATCATAACTTTTCATGAGCAAAAAAGTTACACTTGCCCACTTCAAAAAACAGAATATAAAATCACCTGCAATTAATTTTTATTCCATATATTAAACTGCTAAGAACATTTTTCGTAATTCTTTTCCACCTTTCTCCATGCATACTATCTCTGTAGATGAGACCAGACCTTGCATAGAGAATGCCAAATCTCCCCGTGGCTCCACTTGCTTTACAAACAGGACCATATTCATAACCAGGAAGAGGGAGCAGCTCTGGTCCAGGTCCTTGTTGGAGAGGGACTCTCCAACTTCCCGGGACTGAACAGTGACCAGTTGATGCTGAGAAGCACGGTGTGGCGGAGGAAAAGCTGCAGGATGTGCTAGCTTCATGACACGGAAACATCGTATAAAATGTGGCTGGAAAGCTAGCATTGAGGACTCTTCCTTCTGGGATACACTGACCTCTCTGAAGACCCACAGCAGAAGCCTTTATACCTTCCCCATTCTATCTAAGCTGTTTTTATCTTGAAAATTCATCAACTCTAGACTTGACCACTTGGATCTATTTGCATTAACTGGGAGCCTGTGGCTAAATTTACAGTTTACTTGTACCAGTGATGTAACACTAGATGCTAAAATTGTATATAGTACCAACTTTAGGTTTTACTCTGAGCTTTGCCAATAGAATTCTCCTTTTATGTTACTGTTGACAAACACTCATATAAAAATCTACCTTCTCTACCTGAAGAATATCTTCAGTGTAAGTAGTTGTCAACATTTCAAACCTCGAAAGCCTCTCCTAAAAGCCTGGCTCTCTGGCAGGTATTTCGAAAACAAAGACTACCCATCAATGAGCCTTTCCTTCGCAGCCTACTCGCTCAGCTGGAGCAGACGCTGCCATGCCACAAAGCCAAGCACCTGCCGTCATCGACCTACCGGCAGAAAGTGCACTTCAGGGTGCTGATCCAGGCTCTTCACACTTCCTTCAGGCGTCTCTTCCCGCCTTGCTCCCGCTGCCTGTGGCCAACTGTCAACCAGTCTACCCACATCTGTCCTGCACAGCGCACACAATTACGCTGCCCTGTTCAAACACCTAACAAACATCTACAGGGAAATCAAAAGGCTGTATGTGCAATTTTGAAGTCATGGATGTCTTCCTCTGTTCCCTCAGGTAATAATATCCCATTATCAACGGGTTTTGGGTGTTGCAGTGGATGATCGAAGAGTTGCCAATATCCATGACATCAACAGCACAGACACCCCACTCATAGTCACACCGGAATACACCACACCAGCCCCCTGGGCAGAAGACAAGGCTGCAGGCTCCGCTCAAGTCATCACAATGCTCTGGTCTCTGTCTGTGTCCAGCTTCGCAGTGGGTGGAATGATCGCCTCGTTCTTTGGTGGGTGGCTAGGAGACAAGCTTGGAAGGTGAGTTTTACAAATAAATATAAACACAGCTGTAATACTTCGTTACTGCTTTGATAGAAAGATACCATCTTCCCATTTGTGGGATGGTGTTAGAGCAGCTTTTCAGCTTGGAATCTGTGAGCGAGGTCACCATTAGGCCAAATAAATAGAAAATGTTGTCGCAATCACCTGGTAAATCCTGGCTGCTGTGGAAGTGTTTGCAGAAAAAGTGAATTCCGTGTGTGCTTTTAGAGACTTTGAACTTCTAGCTTTGTAAGTTTTAAAACCTGGGAGGAAGTGTCGCCAAATTATACTAGCTATCAAACATTCTTTTCATTTTTAAATTAAAATTTGACACTTGTATTAGTCAAGTCCTATGGTCACCTTCATATCCTGATAAGTCACCACACCCTGGACACAGGGTGTCCACGTTCTGCTGCTGCTCCGGCTATGATCTCAAAGCCCCAACCAGAAATGACTCTAATCAATGCTTCCCTACTCCAGTTCTTGTTCCCTGGTCAGGACTAAAAACGTCAGTGTCATGAGGAGGGGGATGGCTCAGAGGCTAAGAGGCGATACTGTATTTGCCGTGGACCTGGATTTGGTTCCCAGCGCCCTCCACCTATACCTCTCGCTACAGGTGACCCAGTTCACACTCAGATCCTGAGTGTGACCCAATTCACACTCGGGGCCTCCAAGAGCACCTACGCTCACACTTGCACAAACCCACACCCGAGACACATATGCACATACTCAAAACCTAAACAAATGAAAAAATAAATCAATGGAGTCAGCCCCTTCATGCACTTGATAATGGGTGTCCCAAAGTTAGGGCTTCCGATAAATTAGAACTGCGAGTTACTTTTACAAGGATTTCCTGTTAATTGAATCCACTTATTGTGTGTTAGTTACCTTTTATTTTCACAATAGAATTAACACATGCCAAACATGGAAAACTTAAGGGAAAATGGAAGGAAAAGAGGCAATTTGGCAATGAGCTTAATACTGGACTTAATTCACTTCATCTTTCCTAATATAAATTGTAGTTTTGGGTGCATTAATTATTAAAATTCTGATACTTTCTTCTGCTAAAATTGTATAAAACACAAAAAAAAAACAGTAAAAATGTAGAAGCTGACTATTCATGAAGGAAACTTCTTTTCAAGAATAGAATAAAGTCCAGGTTACTGTAATATCCTTAGGTAAGAAACCTCCTAATTTTGTATGTGATTTGTATGTGATCTCACGCGGTCTGCCTGCCTTCGACTCCCTACTCAGGAATTACTGGAATTGAAGAAATGTGCTACTAAATAATTTTAAATTATTTAAGTTTTAAAGCGTATATTAATTATACATATTACTGGGTTTCATTGTAACATTTTCATGCATGTATAGTATGTATTTTATCATATTTATACCCCAATACCCTTGCTCCCACTCCTGTACGCCCTCAAATCCCCTCCCTCTTACCAACCAGTGCCCCTTATGTTTTCATCTCTTTCCTTTTTTCTTTGTTTCTTTCTTCATGAACTAATGAGTTTAATCGATAACTTATACCAGCATGGAAGAAGGTTGTTTTCAGGAGCACGAGCAACAGAACAGTTGCCATACCACTGGGAAAAAGTGGTCTCCTTCTTGCAGCAAAAGTTTGTTGTCTATGAATCCTTAGGGAGGGATGAGGCCTCATGAAGGGAGGGATGGACACTTGCTCCACCAAGACGTTCTGCTGACTTCCTGATCTTCTATTTTCATCTTCTCCTTGCCTGTTAGAATAGACTTTCTCAGCTCGTAACAACTGCTTAGGGTAAACTATTAGCTTTGTTCATCCCCTTTCCTCACAAATAGAAAAAGCATTCCCTCACAGTCTGAGCAGAGGTGTCCTTTAAAGTCTCTGCACACAGCTCCAGGGCTAGCCAGCGCTACAACACTGCCTACTCTAAGGTAGTCGGTCCATGACTTCCTTACACCCTCTCCCCACTGTGATGAACTATCCCCAGCCTAGTGACCCAAACAACACAAATTCATTTCCTTTTAGTTTCGGAGGTCAGAACTCCAGCATTCATTATACCTGACTAACGCCAAGAAATTAGCAGGACTGCTTCCTTCTGGAAGCTCTGAGGAGCGAACCCCTGCCTTGTCCTCGCCAGTTACTACTGGTGCCCTATTGCTCACAGCTCCTTCCCATCTCTAAAAGTCCCGTAGCCTTTACAAATTCAAACACATTAAAAATTCACACTTAGCATGTCCGTCTCTTTAAAAATCCAAAATCTTTTATAAAAGTTTGAAATCAGCTCCTGAAAAAAAAATTGAAGTTAAGATAAATACTTCCTTACTTCAAGGGGGAAGAACCAGGGCAGAGTCACAGTCTGAACATAGCAAAGGTAAACTCCAGCTACATACATAACTCCATATCCAATATCTGGGACTCACTCACCATCTTCTGGGCTCCGCCAAACAATGGCTGGTTCATTTCTCTATCTCCACCCTCTGCAGTACACACAGCGTACCTTCTAAGCTCAGGCAGGCTCAGCTCCACTGCTGCTACTGTTCTTGGTAGTTGTCCCTTGGTACTGGGATCTACAAAGTACTGGGGATTTCTGCTGCAACTGGACTACACTCTCACCAATAGCTTCTCATAGGTTCTCTCTGTACTGCCAAGCCTCCACATCTCTGCCTGGGTGACTCTTACACTACCAAGTTCAGCTGTCAGCATGAGTTACAACATTGGCCACTGCCTTAGTTAGGATTTCTTTTTCTGTGAAGAGACACCATGACCACCGCAACTCTAATAAAGGAAAACATTTCTTTGTGGTGGGTCACTTACAGTCCAGCGGTTCAGTCCATTATCATCTTTGTGGGACATGACAGCAAGCAGGCAGACATGGCACTGGAGAGGTAGATGAGTGCCCTATATCTCGGCTTGCAGGCAACAGGAAGTGGTCCGTCTCACTGGGCATGGCTTGAACATTATGTGAGACCTGAAAACCTGCCTCCACAGTGACACACTTCCTCCAACAAGATCACACCTACTCCAACAAGGCCACACTTCCTAATAATGCCACTTCCTTTGGGGGCCATTTTCTTTCAAACCACCGCAGTCACCTCTGGAAGACAGCTTCTGTCTGCTCTCAGAGAACACTTCCCAGAAGACTTCACTTCATCAATGTTGGTCTCTTCTTGATCACCACCAATTTCTCAGCTTCACCTGGCCAGCATCGAATATCCCAAAAGTTCTGGTATCTTGTTAGTCACAACTGATTCTTCAGCCCCAGCTAACCAGAATCACATAACATTAATTCAAAATAACAAATGGCCCCAACAGAGTCTTTCACGCCCCTCTGAAACTGTACAAGTCAGCCTCCGTTTTCTGTACTGCCCACATTTTTTTTATCTTTCAAGCTCCTAAGAACAGCTCACTGAATTCTCAACCCTCAATGGCTTTTCCAGCCTAAAGGTCCAAAGTCCTTCGACAATCCTCCCCAAAACATGGCCAGGTCTGCTGCAGCAGCACCCTAGCCCTGGTACTAATTTCTGTCTTTGTTAGGGTTGCTATTGCTGTGAAGAAACCAGGACCAAAGCAGCTTGGGGAAGCAAGGGTTTATACACTTCCACAGCGCTGCCCCTCATCTCAGGAAGTCAGGACAGAAACTCAAACAGAAAGGAACCTGGAGCTAAAGCAGAGGACATAGAGGGGTGCTGCTTTCTGGCTTGTTCCTCATGGCTTGCTCAGCCTGCTTTCTTGTAGAATCTCAAACCACTAGCCCAGGAATGGCACCACACACAATGTGCTCTCCCCTATCAATCATTAATGTTAAAAATGTCTTTACAGGCTTGCCCACAGCCTGATCTTATGAAAGCATTTTGTTCATTGAGGTCTCTCCTCTCAGATGACTTTAGCTTGTATCAAGTTGACATAAAACTACCCAGCACACTTAAAAGTGTCTCACTCCATTGCCCACTTCTGATAACTTCTCCTCTTCTGCCCTGCTCTTATAAGGACACCTGTGGTTTCACTGAGTTTATCTGAATATTCCAAGACACTCCTCCTTCCCAGGACTGCTATCGTCATCACATCCACAAAACACCTTTTGCTGAATAAGGTGACAGTTACAGAGCTTGAGATTAGGACTTGGGCTCTCAGGGGACACCATTCAGCCTACACATGGCTGTCAGGCAGTTACTGCAGCGTAGACAGTTTTATTCTCTAAGGGAAAAGTGTGTTTCACCTTGAAGACATATGCTTAGAAAAAGCCCTTTTGTCACCAGAGTCCAAAACACGGACAGGCAAGACGACAACACGGACACAGCCAGGGGTGTATGCGTCACTGCGGCACAACACTGCCAAACCCGTCTGCTCAGATTTTTGTATTCGCTTTATTATTTTTGACTTAACTTTCAAGAAAGTTGTGATTTCCACATGGTCACTTTTATTAGTGATGTTTTTATCGCTATTGTCAGTTTTTAAAAATATGCTTTATAGTAAGTGGATACGGTGGGTCAGGAGGCTGAGACACAGGACTTGCCACAGTTTAAGGCCAGGCTAGGCCGCAGAGTGAATTCTGAACCAGCCAGACTCTGGAATGAGATCCTGTCTCAAAAATAATGTAATTCTTTAAATTTGGTTAATATTAATTCATAAATTTTACTTTGTGTGAAAATAAGGATAATTATAATTATGACAAACTTTAGAAAAATGTTTTACTCTACTTCCAAAAAATACCCACAAAGAAAAGTTGACTTCAAAGCAGCAACTAAAAATCTTTGCTATCAACAAACTATAAAGAGACAAATGATGGGAGGCAACTACAAAATCAGTTTTTCATCAGCAAAACACTGCCGTTTAAAACAAATGAGCTGCAGAAAAACCAAATAACTGAGTATCAGAAGTGTTGCCTTAAATCAACCTACTTAAGCGGGCATGGTGGCTCATGCCTGTAATGTCAGCACTCTGCAGCCCAAGCAAGGATAGCCTGGGCCACAGAGTGAGGTCCAGCTATCCAGGGTTAGAGAGTGATAGCCACATCTCCAAAACACAAAACCAAAGCAAAACAAGGGAATTGTCTCGATGAAAGTAAGAGACAGGTAGATTAAACTTCATCATGAAGAAATAGTGCTCAGTGCTGATAGATCAGTTCGTAGATGGGGAAGCAGCAAGCATGCTTCAAGAACCTTGAACCTAGCTTTCCAGTAAAACTAAGAGTAATCACAAAAGCCTCCCTATGGTCTGAAAACGAGTCACTTCCTCACATTTGGGTGCTGAACTGGAAACTATTTTTATATTTTCAGGATCAAAGCCATGCTGGCCGCCAACAGCCTCTCACTGACTGGAGCTCTCCTGATGGGGTGCTCCAAGCTCGGACCGTCACATATTCTCGTCATCGCCGGCAGAAGTATATCAGGACTGTACTGTGGTGAGTGAGACGCACTCTCAGATTTGAAGGCGATGGGGGAAGTAAGAGTGAGCTGTGCCGCTGTGTGCATCGCTGGCCACTCCAGCGATGTCACCTCTACTCGTCTGAGCCCAGACAAATCATAAAACTGGTTCTCTCTTTCCTAGTCTATGAAATGACGGTGACAGTCACAGCTGCCTCTAAGGCAGCCACTCTCAACCTGTGGGTCGTGACCCCTCTGGGGTCACCGAAGACCATCGGAAAACACAGATATTTACATTATGATTTTAACAGTAGGAAAATTACAACTATGAAGTAGCAATGATAATAGTTTTATGGTTTGGGGGTCACCACAACATGAGGAACTGCATTAAAGGGTCACAGCACTGGGAAGGTCAGAACTGGAGGATATATGTGAAGTTTCCAGCACTGCACCAGGTAGATAGCAAGTGAAGATAATCACCAGCTGTTGCTACTCCTGTGCTGATCCAACAGCTGGAGATGTTCTCCTCAGACCCTAACCCTGCATTCCTGCCTGTGCTATGGTGTCTTTCATGGGAGGCCCGACCCCCTAGACTGATCTCTTAGACCATATTACCTAACCCTCTTGATTCCAGACACAGCTGCTCAGAGCAGTGGGACTGTGGTGTCCACAGGGAGAGGTTATTGAACAAAACATCTCGTGGACGCCATCCTCCCCTCAACTTCATGTCTGAGCAGCAGCACTAGGTTTTGGAGACAGGGTTTCAAACCCTGCCTCTGAGGCAGGGGCCTAAAAAGTGATAGGAAAATTCAATTGCAAACAAATGGATAGATACCATACTTCTCAGTACAATTAGCCCTTCATTCTGATGGCTCTGAGCTGGCATTTTAACCAGTTTTAGTAAAACTGGAAGTAACCTCAAAGGCACAGACATCCATGAGGGGTAGGAAAAATTGGTGAGGGTACAAAATTTCTCTATGATTATTTCTAATTTTTACCTAAAGGAATGATTATAATTCCATGTGTCTTCAATGATCAGTTGAAGAAAAAGTATAACTTAAATATTTCTTCTCATTATTTTTTTTTTTCGAGGCAGGGTTTCTCTGTAGCTTTGGAGCCTGTCCTGAAACTAGCTCTTGTAGACCAGGCTGGCCTCGAACTCACAGAGATCCCACCTGCCTCTGCCTCCCAAGTGCTGAGATTAAAGGCATGCACCACCACAGCCTGGCTTCTTCTCATTATTTTCACTGTTAATACAAACAACTAAAAATGAGAGTCAGGCAGATATGGAGTCAGATATGACTTCCCACCATGGAGTCAGAGGGGATCAATTGTGGCACCAGCTCTACCTTATACAGATTAGTTAAGGTTCAGCCTCACTTTCTTTTATAAAAGATGAATAATAACACAATGAAATATGTCCAAATAATATCTTTTGTCTTCTCTCTCTCTCTCTCTCTCTCTCTCTCTCTCTCTCTCTCTCTCTCTCACACACACACACACACACACACACTCTCTCTCTCTCTCTCACACACACACACACACACACACACACTTTTTTAACACAGTGGGAAAAGCATTAATCTTTTTTCAAAATTGAAAATAAATGCTATAAACATGTCACGCTATAGCATAAAGCTGGCCCTCCTGAGTGACTTGTACTGCCCACGGTCATTAAAGTCATGTCTCATTGCATTCTGAGTATTAAAGTTTGCCAGAAATAGAATTTAAATTCAAGTTCCTGTGACTTCAGACCTGAGAGCTTATTTCTGTCATTCTTTCCTGAAATATAGAGAAAGGGACAACTAGGTGACTTTTTCTTAGTCTGTTTCCACAGGCTACAGGTAAGAGTCCCATGTGAGTTCTGCAGAGGTGCAAATGCCACATCACCCATGTAATATGTTTTTACAACATCTATATACTGTAGAGTGATAAATTATATATTAAAATACTTGACAAAAGTAGCTTTTATCAAAAGACCATCTATTTTCTTTAGAAGATGAGCATTCTCAAATAGGAAGCCCATAGTAAATCTTATTTTTAAATTTTTAAGAAAACACCAAACTCTGCAATTAGTGAATGTCTGGATATGCCGCTGTTTACACCATACCTGATCCCCTGCGTGTTTAAGAAAGCCACGGGAGGTCTAGAGTGGCTGATGCTCAGTGGTTAAAAGCACTGACTGCTCTTTCAGAGGACCTGGATTCAACTCCTAGCACCCACACAGCAGCTCACAAACCTTCTGGAAACTCCAGCTCCAGGGGATCTGATGTTGTTCTATGACCTCCATGGGCAATAGGCTCACATGACATAAATGTAGGTAAAATAATCATACATATAAAATAAAATTAAATATACCTTTAAAAATAAAACTATAGAAAAAAGCCAGAGAGATGGTACAGAAGTAAAAGCACCTGCCATGGAGTTTAACAACCTGAGTTCAGTTGAGGGATACCATACGGAAAGGGAGAACAGACTCCCACAGGTTCCTCTCTGACTTTTACAGGAACAGATGGACGTGTATGTGTGTGTGTGTGTGTGTGTGTGTGTGTGTGTGTGTGAGAGAGAGAGAGAGAGAGAGAGAGAGCCAACACACACACACCAAGTGACTAAATAAATAAATGTAATAAAAAAGAAAGATATAGAAAGCATAATGGCTCAGTACTTTTCAAAATATTTGTGTTTAAGTCTTTTTTTCAAATGAAATTTGTAGTCTGCTTTTTGGTAAGGTGGTCATTTTCAATTTCTCAGAAAATTAGAAAAAAACCTTCCTCAAGAGCCAGCAATACCACTTTTGGGTATATACCCAAAGGATGCTCAATTGTACCACAAGAATATGTGCTCCACTGTAGTAGGAGGCTGCTTGTTTGTTCCCAGGTCCCTAGAACCGAAATAATCACACAGGAACTATATTGTTTAAAACACTGCTTGACCAATGACTCAAGCATATTCCTAGCAAGCTCTTAATCTTAAATTAACCCATTTCTATTATTTTATATTTTACCACAAGGTTTGTGGCCTACCGGCAAGGTTCCACCTGCTGGCTTGTGTCTTTCTCCTTTGGTGGCTTCATGGTGTCTCCCTCTGGCAGGGCTACATGGCTTCTCCTGACTTCGCTTTCTTTCTCCCAGCACTCAGTTTAGTTTTCTTCTTCTACCTCTATTCTGCACTGTGCAGCCTAAGATAGTTTCTTTATTAACCAATGGTATTCACAGCATACAGAGGGGAATGCCACATGACTCAACTAAGTTCATAGCAGCATTGTTTGTCATAGCCAGAACTTGGAAACAACCTAAATGTCCCTCAACCAAAGAATGGATAAGGAAAATGTGATACATTTACACAATGGAGTACTACACAGCAGAAAAAAATAATGACATCTTGAAATTTGCAGGCAAATGGATGGCTCTAGAAACATCATATTGAGTGAGGTAACCGAGACATAGAAAGACAATTATCACATGTACTCATTTACAAGTGGTTTTTATACATAAAGCAAAGAAAACCAGCCTACAATTCACAGTTCCAGAGAACCTAGACAACAATGAGGACCCTAAGAGAGACATGCATGGATCTAATCTACATGGGAAGTAGAGAAAGTTAGAATCTCATGAGTAAATTGGGGGCATGGGGACCATGGGAGGGGATAGAAGGGGAGTAGAGAAATATGTAGAGCTCAATAAAAATCAATGAAAAGAAAAGATAAATCTTAGGTTCAAATACTTGTAAACTGAATCCAAGAACTTGTCAAAAAGATCATCCATCATGATCAAGATAACTTCTTCCCAGAGATACAGGAATGGTTCAACATTGAAAAATGTCAATGTAATCCACCATATAAACAAAATGAAAGAAAAAACCCACGTGATCATTTCATTAGATGCTGGAAAACCCTTTGACAAAATCTAACAACCCTTTATCATAAAAGTCTTGGAGATATCAGTGACACAAGGGACATACCTAAACATAATAAAGACAATATACAGCAAATCGATAGCAACATCAAATTAAATGGAGAAAAACCCAAAGCAGTTCCATTAAAATCAGGAACAAGACAAGGCTGTCCACTCCCTCCATATTTATTCAATATAGTACTTGAAGCTCTAATTAAAACAGTAAGACAACCGAAGGAAATCAAGGGGATACAAATTGAAAAGGAAGAAGTCAAAGTATTGTTATATTTGCAGATGATATGATAGTTACACAAGTGGTCCTCAGAATTCTACCAGGGAATTTCTACAGTTGATAATCACCTTTAGTAATGTGACTGAATACAAAAAATATCACTAGCCATCCTATGTACATATGACAGACATGCTGAGGAAAAAAAACAAGGGAACAACACCCTTCATAGTAGCCACAAATGATATAAAATATTTTGGGGTAACTTTAACCAAGCAAGTGAAATATTTGTGTAACAAAAGCTTCAAGCATTTGAAGAAAGAAATTGGAGAAGATATCAGAAGATGGAAAGATTTCCCATGTTCATGGATGGGTAGAATTAACAGTAAAAATGGCCATCAGTTTTTTTTTCCTTTTTTAATTGATTTTTTTTGAGCTATACATTTTTCTCTGCTCCCCTCCCTGCCTCTCCCTTCCCCTTCAACACTCTCCATGCCCCCAATTTACTCAGGAGATCTTCTCTTTTTCTACTTCCCATGTAGATTAGATATATGTATGTCTCTCTTAGGGTCCTCATTGTTGTCTAGGTTCTCTGGGATTGTAATTTGTGGGTTGGTTTTCTTTGTTTTATGTTTAAAAACCACATATGAGTGAGTACATATGATAATTGTCTTTCTGGGTCTGGGTTACCTCACTCAAAATGATGTTTTCTAGCTCCATCCAAATGCCTGCAAAATTCAAGATGTCATTATTTTTTTCTGCTGTGTAGTAATCCATTGTGTAAATGTACCACATTTTTCTTATCCATGCAAGCTGGTACATCCCCTTTGGATGTCAGTGTGGTGATTTCTCAGAAAATTAGGAAACAACCTTCCTCAAACCCAGTAATACCACTTTTGGGTAATATATCCAAAAGATGCTCAATGGTGCCACAAGGACATGTGTTCAACTATGAACCTAAGATTTTTGATGTAATAATGAAGCTTGGTTATCCTTATTGGGATAGCTGAATTTCATATCCTCTTCCCTCTTCTGTACCTCACTACCACCCAATGCAGATAGTGAGGTACCCCCATGTGGTGTGGACTCAACTAGGCATGGAACCTACGCATGGTACTCTACTCCCCTGATTCTGGGCGAGTCACTTCTCACCTCTGTCAGGAGGTTGGCTTTTCTTTGACATTCTGACTTCCTCTTTTTAAAAATTTACTTATTTTATGTGCATTGGTGTTTTACATGCATGTATGTCTGTGTGAGGCTTTAGATCCTCTGGAACTGGAGTTACAGACAATTGTGAGCTGCCATGTGGTGTTGGAAATCGAATCCAGGTCCTCTGGAAGAGCAACCACTGCTCTTAACCACTGAGCCATCTTTCCAGCCCTGACTTTCTCTAATCCTTTAAGTCTGAATGAATACTAAAACATCTCTAAGTTCTTTTCTCAAGACAACCTGAACGACTATGAATGAACTAGACACTAAGACCACAGAAACTGACAAATACATAATTAAGCATTTTTCCATTAATATTTCCAACTACTCTAAATTTCATTTAGTATAAATGTCAATCAAGGATTTCTGCATAAATTAATACCAACCAAAGTTTTTTGTAGCTGGGCAGTGGTGTCATACGCCCATAATCCCAAAACTTGGTAGGCAGAGGTAGGTGGATCTCTGTGAGTTCGAGGCCAGCCTGATCTATGAAGTGAGCTGTCACACAGATAAACCCTGTGTTGAAAAATCAAAACAAACAAATAAACAAAAGAAGGAGGAGGAAGAAAAGAAAAATTTTCTGCATTACCTGGACCCATAGTTGGGGACAATGGCTCCTTCAAAATACCTGGAGAGTGACTTCCTTCTAACTGTAATTGAGCTGCATACTTCTTACTGAAATGTCCCGGGTTCCATTTTAACATGTCCATGTTTGTGTCTCACACAGGGCTAATTTCAGGGCTGGTCCCTATGTACATTGGTGAAATCGCTCCAACCACGCTCCGAGGTGCCCTGGGCACTCTGCACCAACTGGCCATTGTCACAGGCATTCTTATTAGTCAGGTAAGATCTCCTTGTCCTTTACTGTAACCACCTTCTGCTCCATCTCCCTCTCCCTGCTGTGGCTTCTCATTTCACCCACCACGGAAGGGGAGGTGCAAGGGAGGTAAAGGAGGCGGTGTAAAAAACAGGCTTTTCAGTGCCAAGGTGAACTACTACCATTCCTTACATCCTACTTGGAGCCATTGGTTGGATTGCAATACAAGTGAAAGTCCCAATACTATCCTAGAATTAACATTTGAATTTCAAGAAACAGCTAACTCCAGATTTTTGACTGTCTGAGTTTCTTGGTTTTGAGTAAGTGATCTGGAAATTTAAATTCAATTATTACAAAGGCTCTTCTTCGGTTGGCTCTCATTTCCCTTTTACCCTCTGGCCTCAGAAGGATCTTTGGAATCCCAAAGTTAAGATATCGAAAAGGTCCTGGTCCTGGATAGAAGTGGGAGGACCTTGGACTTCCTGCAGGGCAAGGAATCTGGACTGCTCTTCATTCTCGAGAGGGAGGGGGAATGGAGTGGGGGGAAGGGGGAGAGGGGTAGGAGAGTTGGGGAAGAAGGCAATGTGTGTGAGGAGGGGGAGGGAAATGGGAAACGGGGAGGAGGCAGGATTTTCTTTTTTGCAATGACTAAAAAAAATAAAATAAACAACAAAAAAAAAACCAAAACCAAAACAAAAGATATCGAAAAGGAAGTCTGTAAAGCACGGCAACAGGTATCATAAACCTGGTTGTCACATGTAATTGTTGTCATAAAGTGGTTGCCATTATGTAATTGTTCTATCTATGAAATGTTTAAGTTCTGCATAACCTAAGATGGGATTTTGAAGCAAAGCTGCAAGTCATGCATCTCTCTCTCTGTGTCTCTCTGCCTCCTTCTGTGTGTGCATGTGTGCATGTGTGTGCGTGACATACATGTCCATGTGCATTCACAATATGAGTGTGTGCAGAGGTCAGAGGTTGATGTCAGGGACCCTCCTCTGTCATTCTCCACCTTGGTTCTGAGTCTCTGAGAGGGAGCTTGCTGTTGGGGTAGACCAGCCGGCTGGCAAGCTCCGGGGGTTTGCTTGTTTTGTGTCTGTATTCTTCCAGGGCCTGGGTTGCAGACACACATCACCACACCTAGCAGCAATTCTGACAACATAATTCCATCTGATTGCTTCCAAGCGTACTGTGTGTTTTGCTTTTGTTATTAGGTGTGTCTTTAAGAGTCGAGCTGATCTCCAGCATGAACAATGGGTTGGGGAGGATGAAGAGAAACACAGCTGGGCTCCTTCCTAGCAAATTGTTCCTGATTGGGTTAAGATGGGACTCACTAATTACAGCCTCCCCTCTGTGTCAACATAAACCAACAGTCGGGGATCACTGTTAAAGAGTCAATGCATTTTCTCATGAGTTGCCGTAGAAGCCAGGCCCAAAGTACTGTGCGTCTAACATGCTCCTTCCTTGTCCTTTCAGATAGCTGGCCTCAGCTTTATTCTGGGCAATCAGGATCGTTGGCACATCCTGCTTGGCCTGTCTGCTGTGCCAGCTCTCCTACAGTGTCTCCTGCTCTTCTTCTGTCCAGAAAGCCCCCGATACCTTTATATAAAGCTGGAAGAGGAAGTCAAAGCGAAGAAAAGTAAGTGTGTAGGGAGCTGCCTGATTCTTATTGAGGAATTGTCAGCTAACACAAGGTAGTATATGTGAATGGCTGCTCATAAAATCAACATGAGGACCTTGTAGATGAAGCTGATGACTGCACAGAAGAACACACTCAAGTTAGATATGGCTGCTGTGTTGTGCTGGACTTACCTGTGCCTGGCATGTTGTGTGGTCACTCACACCAGGAGCCCACATGTAGCCCACTGGGCTTACCAGAGGCTCCCAATCCGCCCTTCTCAGAACTGTGCTTTAGTGATGAGGCGCATAGTGTTCTCTCCCCACTCTCTCTCTGTCCCCCATCTCTCTCCTCTCTCTCTTCTCTCCCTTCCCCTTCTCTCTCTCCTCTCTCTTCTCTCTTCTTTCTTTCTTTCTCTCTTCTCTCTTTCCTCTCTTTTCTCTCTCTTTCCCCTCTCACTTCTCTCTCTCTCCCCTTATCTTTCTCTCTTCTCCAGATGAAGTCAGATGTTCTGCTTTTCTTTCTTCAATCAAAGAACAGCATTAAATCTAAGCAAAAAAATAGTAAGAAGAATTGCCAGTATCTATGCTGCTAGGTCAAAGAAAGGGGCATGCAGATCTGCCGTGCCTTTGTAACCAGAAACAAAGTGTTTATTTTTGTTTAATCTGGGATGTTTCAACCTGTTTTGGGTGATCAGGCTTGAAGAGACTAAGAGGAACTGAGGATGTCACCAAAGATATTAATGAGATGAGAAAAGAAAAGGAAGAGGCAGCTACTGAGCAGAAAGTCTCCGTGATCCAGCTCTTCACGGACTCCAGCTACCGACAGCCCATTATTGTGTCTCTAATGCTGCACATGGCCCAGCAGTTTTCTGGAATCAATGGGGTATGTTTAAGACCTCCTAACATTAAGAGAGCAAAAAGAGATGAGGTAGAAAGAAGCTTAGGCTTAAGTCACTAGAAGACATTTGTAAAAAACTGACATCAAATATTCAAATATATGCTCGGTAGTAATTTATTTCCCTTGATTTGCTTCAATTGTTCTCAGAAATTAGCTTAATATTTTAAAATGCCAGCATTCAATAGAACTTTGACTCTATTAAGAAGAAGGCAATAGGGCTGGCAGATCACTGAGTTCAGAGCCCCAACATGCATATACAAAGTATAGAGATAGATGTACAGATAGATAGATGATAGATAGATTCAAGATATATATTGATAGATAGATGACAGATAGATGATAGATAGATGACAGATAGATAGATTCAAGATATATAGATAGATAGATAGATAGATAGATAGATAGATAGATAGATAGATGATAGATAGATAGTTTAGTTGCAATGGCAACTAGAACTGTTTTACACATTGGTGAAAATATAAAATTTTTATTACTTTTTGGTAACTATTAGGCAGCATCTATGCAAAAGCTGAATTTATATCAGACACTTAATCCAGTGATTCAAATTCTGGGCATAAATACTCACATCCTCCACCAAAATAACTGCTAGAGAATATGCCTGCTAGGAGTGGTAGCACATGCCTTTATCCTAGCACTTGGATGGCAGAGGCAGGTGGATCTTTATAAGTTTGAGGCTAGCCTGGTCTATATAGTGAGTTCTAGGTCAGCCAGGGCTACATAGAGAGATGCTGTCTCAAAAAAAAAAAAACAAAAAGTATATACCCAGCAAAACTATTCATAAATACCCTAAAAAATAAGTAGAAGGCCGGGCGATGGTGGCGCACGCCTTTAATCCCAGCACTCGGGAGGCAGAGGCAGGCGGATCTCCGTGAGTTCGAGACCAGCCTGGTCTACAAGAGCTAGTTCCAGGACAGGCTCCAAAACCACAGAGAAACCCTGTCTCGAAAAAACCAAAAAAAAAAAAAAATAAGTAGAAGAAGTAACTGAAGTATAGTAATGCAGGTATATCAGAATACCACATAGTAGTGATAATGAAGTGTCCAAATGCACAGGGCAACAAGGATCCTTGTGGAGACAATGTTTAGGAAAAGAAGCCGGAACAAGAGAGTATGCGTGATACAATAACATCAAGAACAGGGCTTGGCAAATTCATCTATCATGTCAGATGTTAGGTGAGCAGCTCTGGGAGGACGATGGATAAAGGGATAGAGGGGTTCTGAAGAGCCGGAAATGAGTTAGTCCTTAGCCCGAGCTCTCTTTACATGGTTGCAATCAGTTTTTAACATACAGGGCCTGTTCACTTGGTGTACCTGTTATAAGGTTATACATTAACAAAAAGTTTAGAAATTAATCAAATAAAGGGAATGAAGCAATGGAGTTCTCAGCCAAAGCCAAGAACTCTTAAGCAACCGGGAGCTTTAAATGCTGGAGGAAGACTTGTCTGAGAGGAGGGCGAGGCAAACCATACGGGATTCTAGGGACTATGGGTCCACAAAAACTAAAAATACGCAGCTATATATCTTGGTTTGGGGGCCTCACGGGGAGGCTCCCCTTAAGGCTGGCCTATTCTGATTTTGCAGATATTTTACTACTCAACCAGCATTTTCCAGACAGCTGGGGTCAGCCAACCTGTGTATGCCACCATTGGCGTTGGTGCCATCAACATGATCTTCACTGCTGTCTCTGTAAGTTACTACCCAGAGGAGCACTGTGTCCGCTCCTTGGCCCGGGAGTGCAGGTGGGATGGTGGCCTATGATTAAAAGTATCCGCAGCTTCGTCCACGTGCCCTGTGTGTGCACAGATAAGTGAGTGGCGGGGAAAGTCCCGTGCACACACCGGCTACTGCTCTAAGATGAGGCCGGTTGAGCTGGTGAGTCACTGGCCCTTCCACTGTGGGCGGTGCCAGTAATCCTTTCATTTGGTGAATTAATAACTCACTGGCAAGACCTTCTTTCTCTATGAGACTGCATTCTGGTTCTTCTCTATTTAAACACCTCAGGGTCGGCTGATAACTTGCCATCATAGCAACACTGGGCACCTTCCCGAGCTTCTCCTTGCCTGGTGGAGGGATTTCATCCTGATATCTTGGGGGAAACACTGAAAAAGCTAATAGATAACTAAGCTTGTAAGCAGAATTAACAAGCGTGGCAGATTCCTATGATGTTAGCTCACTGGGCAGAACACAAGGAAATGGTTCCTGGTGATACATTCCAATATGTGTAATGGGAGTCTGGGTAGAAATGATATAAAATATGAAATTTTATTATATTAGCAACTCCAAAAGAGAAGTTATTTACTTTCTTAAAGCCAAGGACGAGTTTAATATTTTGACCTAATCAGAAGTAGTACAAAGGCTTCTCAACTAATGAAATCTGCTCAAAACGAGACAAACTCAACTGATTCTTACCTTTGAATACAACATGTTCAAAATGCTTTTGAGTTTTAATGTTGGTCATAACACTATACTCAGCTTATTTTGTTCACGTGTTTTTTTCTCTGTACATGGACTTTATTATCTTGGGGTGGTCAATAAATTACATCCTGAATCCCCAGACCGCATTGCCCAGTGCTAGATCATGGAGAGCCGAAGTAGTGTGAAGTAAAAAGAATGCCCTGTCTACAGACTCCACTTCAGAGACAGACTGGGGAAAGCCAAAGGCTGCTTCAGTCCCTAAAGGCCATTCCCGAGCCTCCATCCAAGGCACTCTTAGTCCTTTTGTCTCCTGCAAATGGTACTTCTTACAAAATGGACATGTTATTAAAATACATTGCTTAAAAGAGCATTTGCTATATTAAGCATCAAGTTGTTTAACCCAAATCCTAAGAAAAAAATGTGCAGAATTTTATTTCTTCCCTCGTACCCACACTCATTTGAATGGAGGAGCAGTTTAAATGATAATTATTGCAAATTATAAACATAACATGCACTTTAATTGTTTTGAATATGGAACATTTTGAGTTTGTTCTTTTTTTTTTTTTTTTTTTTTTTTTTTATTTTTATTTTTTTTTTTTATTTTTTGAGACAGGGTTTCTCCGTAGCTTTTTTTTTAACAAAAGTCTTAAAATAGATGACTGACAAACAAAGGAAATCAGTTCTAATCACGTCATCAGAATGCCACAACTAAAGAAAGCATTGTAGTTTTTATGTAGGTTTCCCAAATACTAGTGGTGGTAGACATCTGTGATCCTAGCATTCAGGAGGAAAAGGGAGGTGGTTCTCAAGTCCAAGTACAGCAAGGCTCCACAGTGAGATAGTGCAGCAAACCAAACCATATCACAGCACAACAAAGGACACTGGTTTTGTGTCCCTGAACTTGAAAACAATGTCCATACTGATGCGTGCAGAAACATAAATCATCTAGCCCATTTTTCCTGCGTACTTGAGAAACGGAGGCGCTCCCAATTACACTCTGAATGATGTCCAGGCTCTGTGGCTATGGATTTCATCCATAATGATGAGTTAATGGAGGGGTGCTTATGATCTTGAGAAAAGAACAAAACAGAAAGGAAGATGGGGAATTGAGGCAGGATGGCTCTTGGAGCAAAGCAGGGGCTGCCTGGCTCCAGCAAGGCACCCGGACCTGAGGGATGCACAGACCGGAGCACAGATGAGGACTGTGATCCAGCAGATGGCCCAGTGGTTGGTCATGATACTCCACTACTCATGTGCTTTGGAGTGTCACCTAGCTTCCGGGAGTGAATGCAACTCAATTTCCAACACACATACTTTTAGTTTTTATTATCCAGTTAATATTTTTCACTGACAGAAGATGCAGATAATCCCGTGGAAATATTCCTGTTTTTTCATACCCTGATAATACTATGTCAACATCATATATCATCCCTCCTGCTTTGAAAGAATCAAAATGTATAAGAGAAGAGATGGTTCAGTGGTTAAAAGCACAGACTGCTTTTCTGGAGGGCCTGAGTTCAATTCCCAGCACCCACATGGCAGCTGACAATCATCTCAAACTCCAGTTCCCAGGGACATGATGCCCCCACACACACCTGCACGCACTGTAGAGGTATGGTACACAGACATAAAAGCACATATAAAGCACCACACACTAAAGAAACACATAGGAATGTTTTTCTTGCTTTCTTCTTAGTAATTAAATGTAGGCTCTTGGCTTGTCACCATTTCTAGAGTGATCTGAAACACCGATCTGAGTGCCTCTGAGATAAAAAGGGCTTTTACTGCAGATAAGTGCTCCACAGATGTCTGCAGGCCCAGAGCTCTGCGTGCTACTGGTGTTGGTTTGCTGTTGGCTTACTTAGTTGATGAGCACAACCAGTTTACTCACTAAGATGGGAAACTATGGTGTGTGTGTGCATGTGTGTGTGTGTCTAGTGTTGACAACATCCCATGGGTCACACTCGTGTGTGTGTGTATGTGTGTGTGTGTCCAGTGTTGATAAGATCCCATGGGCCAGACTCGTGTGTGTATGTGTGTGTGTGTCCAGTGTTGATAAGATCCCATGGGCCAGACTTGTGTGTGTGTGTGTGTGTGTGTGTGTGTGTGTCCAGTGTTGACAAGATCCCATGGGCCAGACTCTAGTGTGTGTGTGTGTATCAGTGTTGACAAGATCCCATGGGTCACACTCTAGTATATGTGTGCGTGGTGTGTGTGCAGTGTTGACAAGATCCCATGGGTCACACTCGTGTGTGTATGTGTATGCAGTATTGACAAAATCCCATGGGTCACAATTGTGTGTGTGTGTGTGTGTGTATGTGTCCAGTGTTGACAAAATCCCATGGGCCAGACTCGTGTGTGTGTGTGTGTGTCCGTCCAGTGTTGACAAGATCCCATGGGTCACACTTGTGTGTGTATGTATGCAGTGTTGACAAAATCCCATGGGTCACACTCTGTGTGTGTGTGTGTGTGTGCGTGTGTGTGTGTGTGTGTATGCAGTGTTGACAAGATCCCATGGGCCAGACTCTAGTCAGAAAGTGATGATCTTGATTCAAAAGTTCCTAGCTCAAAGAATGGTGGCAGGTCTCCTCAGTCAGAATGAAGAAGCACTCTAACATCTTGCTGTGATGTCATCTCTTTCCAAATACACAGTTTATCCCCACAAAAGGTACAAATAAGCACACCCTGGATATACAGAGCTCACTGATTTGGTGAACTGACCAAATTCTCTGTAGAGTGATCAAATGCACTTAGCAACAGGTAAACCATCATAACTTGACTTAACTAAGCCCTGAAAGGTTGGATAAGAATGGCTGACACCCGAACAGTTGAGCTGTCTCAGATGTCTGTGGCATAGGGACTCTTGTAATGATTACATCAGCAGGTGAGAAACTGGAGTCACCTTTTTCTCTATAGTACAGCAGGTTCTTCTCCTTTCTTTTGTGATGTTTGGGGTTGAATCCAGGGCCTGTGCATATGAGGAAAGTAATCTACCACTGAGCTACCACCCCAGCCCTGGGAAATGGAGATCTTTCACAGCTTCATGTCAGAGATAATCTCTTAGGAGGCACCAGGATGTACAGCCTCTCACTACTATATTCAGAGGGATGGCCCTAGAGTGTTGGGAACACTCTGGTCCATACCAAGACTGAACTTCTCAAATCCATATGTCCAAATGAAGCCAATGTTTAACTTCCACTGTCAATGGAGACTAGCACTGCCATGGCACACAAGTGTCGTCTGTTGCATATCTGTAAAAGGGGCCACGGTACTGCCTTCATCCCACTACATACATTAAAACACACTCCTTAGTGGACGAGTGTGCATGCATGTCTGTAAAGGGGACCACGGTACTGCCTTCATCCCACTACATACATTAAAACACACTCCTTAGTGGACAAGTGTGCAAGCATGAAGACAACAGAATACTGAGCTGATGTGTGAACTTCCACAGGTACTGCTTGTGGAGAAAGCTGGGCGGCGGTCCCTGTTTCTAGCTGGAATGATTGGGATGTTTTTCTGTGCCATCTTCATGTCTGTGGGACTTGTGCTGCTGGTAAGTTTGGTACCTGGGCTGGTAGTTTTTTTACCACAAGAAAACATCTCTGGCTCCCAAGTTAAAGAATTCTACATGTACATAGCAAGTACATGAGATTGACTTACTAACTAAGGGAGAGGGGAAATGTCAAGCGAAGAGAACTATGTTCTTGGAGTGAGAGATGTAAGTACCAGGATGCCACCTGCGATTCGGGGCGGCTGCATGGGTGGTTGCCTGCTTGTGTAACCATGGGCCGTACCTGACCCCCTCCCATCCTACCTACATGCTCATTTTGCACATGGGGAGTCAAACCTTGTCTGGCCATCTTGGTAGGAAGACTTAAGCATTCTGGGTCTTCTTGCTGTCACAGGGAAAGATTAACTATAAAACAAAACCCCAAAAGCCCTAATGCAAGGGATTGGCTGGGCAAGGGCTCCAAATACAGAAGCAAGATTTGGGGGCTGGAGAGATGGTTCAGTGGTTAAGAACACTGCCTGCTCTTCCGAAGGTCCTGAATTCGGTTCCCCCCAACCACATGGTGGCTCACAGCCACCTGCAATGAGATCTGGTGCCCTCTTCTGGCCTGCAAGGGATACATGTGGGCAGAATAACAAGAATACTGTATACATAATAAATAAATACATTTTTTTAAAAAAGAACAGAAAAATTAAATGAAAATAAACTCTGGAAAAAAAAAGATTTGGTTGGGTTGGACTAACTTGTTTCAAACCAGAGTAACTTGAATTTGATGAAAAACAAACACACAAGGAAGAGAGACGTGTGATGTGGAGATGCCCTTCCATATATGTGCTGCTCTTATTGGTTAATGAATACAGCTGTTTCAGGCCAATGGCTTAGCAGAGCAAAGCCAGGCAGGAAATCCAAACAGGGAGAGAGAAAGAGAGAGTAGGAAGAGTCAAGGAAACACCATGTAGCTGCCTAAGGAGACAGATGCCAGAACCTTACCTTACACAGATTAATAAAAATGAATTACTTTAAGATGTAAGAGCTAGCTAGATATATGCATGAACCGTTGGCCAGTGTTGGAATTAATATAGTTTCTGTATGATTATTCGGGTTTGGGCAACCGGGAAATGAACGAGGGGTCTCGATTCACAGCTGTATCCACCTCTGATATCAGCCTGAGAGAACTCAGGAGCTTCTAAACTTAAGGAGGCTACAGCCAGCAGTCACCTGCCCCACTTACGACTTTCTCTTTGTCTTTAGGATAAGTTCGCCTGGATGAGTTATGTGAGCATGACTGCCATTTTCCTCTTCGTCAGTTTCTTTGAGATTGGACCAGGTCCAATCCCTTGGTTCATGGTTGCTGAATTTTTCAGCCAAGGACCCCGCCCCACTGCTCTGGCCCTGGCTGCCTTCAGCAACTGGGTCTGCAATTTCCTTATTGCTCTCTGCTTCCAGTACATCGCGGTAAGTGCCCACACGGTGCAAACCCCCTCGAGGACTGGGCAGGCCGTCCAGCTGCTAACCACCGCTGTTTGCTCTCCTTGCAGGACTTCTGCGGGCCTTACGTGTTCTTCCTCTTCGCTGGGATCGTCCTGGCCTTCACCCTGTTTACATTTTTTAAAGTTCCAGAAACCAAAGGAAAGTCTTTTGAGGAAATCTCTGCAGAATTCCGGAAGAAGAGCGGTTCGGCCCCACCCGCCAAAGCGGCTGTACAAATGGAATTCCTGGGGGCTTCAGAGACTGCCTGAGGAGGACCCGCAAACCCAGGAACAGACAAGAAGGGAACCTTGTGCTCCCTGTCAACCGATTCCTTCACGAGTGTACATCTACACCCAAGGTTTCGTTTTATACCTTTTGAACAATTTGTACAGACTTTGATAGGAAATGTCAACAAATGTTACCAAAGAAGTATTTTTTTTAACTCAGAGAATCTATTTTTTTGGCGCTAAAACTCCTAAATAAGTAAACCAAAGGGGCTGTTAATTTGAAGCTCTACAGGGAAGATGGGTTTCTTCCCAGCCCTGTTGGTTTTTTAAAGCTGAAAAGGAAGTGCTTTTGACATATCACTGCATTCTAAAGCATGCGACTAAGAAACCTGAAGCTACAACTCTTATCAACAGAGTTAAATAAACATGGTTAAAATGGAATTTCCTTAGTCATATCGCTGAAGCTAGAGGGCGTATGGCTGGTGTCAGCAAGGCTCATGTTCAACCTGACATTTTTGTTACCCTTCCTCAGTGTCTCTCACTGTATTAGTCTGTGTTTTACTTAAAATTATTTTTCTGTATTTTTATATAGAATAGCTGAGTATGTTAAATTATATTTGTGCTGAAAAACTATTTTTATAGCTACCAAAATCTTCCTGTATTAAGAGAAAATAGTGTAGTTCCTTTGCTTGATGTATTTTGCAGTTAAACACTCTAGATTTTCCTTGCTGCAGAGCCTAGATTAGCCATTAAGATTAGCAAGTAAACCATGTTATTTCTCTCTGCTTCAGTCCTTTGTGTTATGCTTTTGTTAATTCCTGACTAGCATTTTTGTCTGAGGGGTTAGAAGACACACATAATGGGTTATGAGTCAGGTGTTATGTATATCGGCTCCAGACTCTAATAAATAGTATCAATCTCACAGGGAAATTTGGAGTAACACGTTGCTCTATTTGTTAAATTTTTTTTTTAAATTATGATGTCTCAAAAGGAGTTGACTTTCAGACCTAATAAAAACCCCTCTTTAATTTTTCTGGAAACACCAACTGGGTTCCCTGGCTTGCAACAGCCACCCCCTTTCACCCTTTTCTCTGTCTTCACCATGCATAGGTCCTATAGAAACTACTCTGTTGTTGGCACAAACATCTGCTGTGTGTAACCAATGTGGCCATGACATTCTAAGGGCCCTCACCTGTGTGGGCAGATTGAAAAGACTATCCCTAACTACAGTTAGGGACACACAGGTCACTAAAATGTATCTAAGCTGTTTTCCCCACAAAGTAATGCAGGAGACCAATCGTTCATGGGTGGGTGGGTGTATGGATGGATGGATGGATGGATGGACAGACAGACAGACGGGTGGACGGAGGAATGTGTGTATGTTGAAAAAGAAGTGCTTAATGTTTTCATTTGGGGAAGGGTCCAGTCAAGGTCTCATGCAGTCTAGGATGGCTCTTGAACTCCTGCTCCTAATTCCCAAGAGCCATGATTGCAGACATGCTACCAAACCCACTCAGTGAAAAGATGCTTCTGACATGTGAAAATTTTCACTGAACACATTTCTTTTTCTTGTTCTATCCCTCTCTTACTTCTTTCCTCTCTCCTTCCCTCTCCCTGCTCACATTTCTCTGTTTAAGTAAGGGTTTGTGCAGTGTTCTGTGATATGGAACTCCTATGTAGACCAGACTACCCTCCAGTTTGTGGTAATCCTCCTGCCTCTGCCTCCGGGCTATGGGATTACAGGTGGGTAAGCACTATGCTTGATCCTTTTTGGTGTTTTGTTTGTTTTCTCTTGGTCAGACTTGTTCACATACATACATGTGGTCTAAACCAACAGGAAACTGTTTCTATATTTTTCCCCTCTCTTTTGGGGACAATTTGGGTGATTTCTTTCTCAACTTGAAATTTCCAGAGGCAGTCAAAAGGAAGCTTCAGCAGCTCAGACTTTTGTGCGAGGCTGTGAATTGAGAGCAAAAATGAAGATCTGTCTGATGGGGCGGGGGCTCTTGTTTTCTACCTCGTACAGACGCTGACAGCCTCTGGGGGATTCACGGTTCCAATAAGTGATTCAGGAGCTTAATGTTCTTAAATGGATGAATGTGCTTTCTATCAAACCGTGGTCCCCGGCCCCATTCTCTGGGAGAATAAAGAAGTAAAGGTTTTTAAAGAAACCCCAAAGATCACTTGTAAGTTATAACTAGTTATTTTTCAATGACCCCAAAGTCAAGATATTCCAATCTTGAAGTTTTCTGTCTCATAGAATTGAAAGTGCCCTAGGTTGTGCCCTGGCTAAGATGTGCCCAGATCAAAAGATGCTGAAGGCCTTAGATAATTAGTTTAGTATCAGTTTGGCATACACAAGGCAAGCATTACAGAAAAGAAATATGTGGAAAAGGAATGGGATTGTGCATTCTTGTGATTAACCTGCCTATTAATAGATGTATAGTTCTTATCGCTAAAATTTAATAGTATTTGGGAAGGGCGGGCCAGGGCTGGCAGAGCAGGAATGGGTCTCCGTGAGGCAGTAGAGTTCTGCTTGAGCGGGTCTTCTTAGTGGCTGGTGGAGGAGGTATGTCCTTGCTCAAGCACATTGACTGTGGCGTCTGCCTGATCACACCAACTCCAAAACTTGGAAATATTGGACATCTAATTGACTCCAAGTTGTAAGCCACGAGATGAATACCCAGTGGGCATGAGAGACTAAGAACATTCCACCACCCCATAAACCTTGGTGTATATCACTTCCTTTTCTGTGGATTGAAGCCAGAGAGCACAATGAGTACAATGACCTTAGAGAAATCCTCAAAGAAAGTGACGTGGTGGAACAGTAAGTTCTAGACAAACCCAGAAGCAAACTCGGGAAACAACTTCAACCCTTGAGATTTCCTTGGAAACAGAAGCCACAGAACTCGTGAAACTGCTGGTGATGAAATCGTGGACCTCACCTGTGAATCCCTAGAGCCTGTGGTTGTGGACCTCACCCACAATGACTCTGTTGCGATTGTTGAAGAAAGGAGAAGGCCAGGCAGAAATGGGAGGACAGCTGTGTGGTGAGCAGTGATGATGAGGAACTGTCTAGTGACAAAGATGTTTAGCGACTACCCACACTCCTCGAAGCACCAAGGATGAAGGACCCAGGCCCTTGGGTACTGTCAGTTGTACAGTCTACATTGATACTCTGAGATTGTGCAGAATGGGCGTGATGGAGGAAGGTCATTGGCTAATAAAGGCACTGCCCTGGCCTGTTTAATTGGTTAGAGGATAGGTGGGAGGAGAAAACAGGACAGAACTCTGGGAGGAAGAGGAAGTGAGGTCAGAGACTCCACAGCTCTGCTCTCTCGGGAGCAGACGCCTCAGAGAGAGACACCATGCCCCGCTCCCGGCATGAAGCTCCGACCCAGGATGGACTAGGCTAGAATCTTCCCGGTAAGACCGGTTCTCACAGATTATTAGAGATGGGTTGATCGGGATGTGAGAATTAGCCTGTAAGTGCTAGAGCTAAAGGGCCAAGCAGTGCTTAAAAGAATACAGTGTCTGTGTAATTATTTTGGGGCATAAGCTAGCCATGTGGGCGGCCGGGTGTGGGGGACGCAGCCCTGCCGCCCCATATTACTACATGGGCGCCTCATGGTTTCTACAGAATGTGGCCACATCTTCTGTAGCCAGTGCCTCTGTGATTCCCTTAAGAACGCTAACACTTGCCCAACTTGTGGGAAAAAGATCAACCATAAGTGGTACCACCCCATTTATATATGAAATGTTCAGAACTGCTCAGGATAGACCAAAGGACAGACAGCCTTGCTGGGCTTTCTGCATGGTATCTGCCTCCAGTTTCCTGAACTCAAAAAGACTTGCAAAAACCAATGTCTGATGTAAGCTGCTCTTTTGTTTTCCAACGCCTTAGATGTTTTGTTTTCTCGAGTTTGACGCTATGTAACAGGATCCAGGGATGCTATGTAACAGAATCCAGGGATGCTATGGAACAGGACCCAGGGATGCTATGGAGCAGGATCCAGGGATGCTATGGAACAGGATCCAGGGATGCTGTGGAGCAGGATCCAGGGATGCTATGGAACAGGATCCAGGGATCCTCCCAGGTCAGCTTCACATCTTTGCACCTTGGTATTCTGAGCCGGGAGTAGGAGAAAAGGAGTCAGGCACATTGGAGTTTGAATATTGTGACTCCAGCCTCTTTACAGAGCTTACATGTTGGCCAAGAAGTTTCCCTGCTGGGAAAGTTTGCCCCAACATTTTCCGGGTACAGAACCTTCCCAAGGTATCTGCCAGTTAGCTGTTCTGTCTGCCACACAGTGACTTGGCCAGACACAGTACATCTAACCCAAGGATCCCAGTACAGAAGCTGCCCCCTAAAAGCCCTGCTGGTGGACTTTTTCTTTGGAGAGCAGAGGTGATCTGTGATTCTACCTGTACCTTATCATTGATGTGCAGTGTGTTCTGCAAATCCAGAGACCCTCTGTGGGACAGCAATGTTTCCTCTGAAGGAGAAAGTGCAATAAAGCCCATTCTTCACCTGCTCTTCAGCAATCCGGAAGCTTGGCACTGCTACTGTCCTCAGTCCAGGGTTGCCTATGGGAGCAGTGCCCATCACATCCCGTCTCTATTCACCGACTATTCTCAGGAACCCTACCCATGCTCCAAAGTTCTTTGCTGGCCCAGAACATCCAAGGCCCATAGGACAAGCAAGTTTTTGAGTGTCCTCTCTTTTCTGCTATGTCCTGTGTTGTCCACAGTGCTCTCCAACCCTCAGTTTTTCAGTTCCCACCCCCTGATGTCTGCCCAAGCATAGATACCAGGAGGTGGTAGCAGTAACTGTGGCCTTATCAGCTCTTCACTTCCATGCTTTTACCCAAGTCACTGTTGCCCTACTCAACCTGCCACTACCCTGTCTTTCCCACAGCCCTTGAGTAGATCGATATTTCCAAAGTTGTTCTTCTGGCCGATTGGGCTTCAATCCTCTGGACTTTTGACTGCTTTATAGGTTTTGATCAGCAAAGCATGGTGCCCCTTCCTCCCCGTGGGACCACATAACAATCTCTGCCCCACTCCATATGTGTGGGAGCCTCTGGTGCTCTCTCGAGCCTCTGGAGGCAGTGACGTGATAATTGCCCCTGGGGACACAAGGCACAGGGTGGCTCGTAGAGGATAGGCCTTCAGTGCCAGCCTGCCTCCACCTCCACGCTATTTCCTCAGAGGGCTTCAAGCCAAACCAAGGGCGTTTTTGTGTGAAACATCTCTGAGGTAGGAAAGGGACCACTGGAGCTTTGCGAGCAGTAACTGACTTTTAGTTTACTGTTCTGATGGCGCAGGACTCAGCACAGAACTCACTGTAAATGGAGCAGAGGGAGTGTCCCTGCTCTATGTGAAAAGAGAGTAATTTTATTCTTTACTCTGACTTTTTAAACTGTTTGACTTCCAGTTAGTTTGAATGAGAGTAGTAATGTTTTTACGTGGACTCGGAGGGTAGGAGCATTAGCTCATCATTGTGATGTGTGGAGTGTGCCCTCCCCATGGATGTCACAGCCATTGAGTTCCCTGTGAGCCTCATGGACTTGCTCTTGTTAGTTCTAATGATAACCAGACTTAAAAGAGCCAAGGTGACCATGCAGTCAGTTCACCGGTAAATATGGTGACACCTACTTAAAAATTTGTTTTCTCCTTAAAGGCAGTTTACGAAGTTGATCATAAAAGTTCTATTACTTCTCCTAAATTAAATTGAGAAAAAGATGTGTTTAGTTCTACTAATCAGAAACTGAATTAATAGGAAATGGTTGGTATAGAATAAAATCCCTTTCCTTGTTCCTTAATGTATATAGTTTAACTCTTTCTTTGTTATATTTAAACTATGCTTGTTGTTCCAGGACAGGCTCCAAAGCCACAGAGAAACCCTGTCTCGAAAAACCAAAAAAAAAAAATAATAATAATAATAATAATAAAATAAACTATGCTTGTTGATATCAGTCTGTTTTGGACTCCTGCTAGTGTTAGAGATGGAAATAGTATTCACTATAAATTCAGTTACTACTTATTGCTATTCTAAATATAAGTATTGAAAATAATCTTTTCAATGCACACAAACATAATCAAAATAAATTTATTAAAAAGTTGCCTAATTTTTTAAAGCCCTGGAGAGACACTGCTCAGCAGTAAAGAGCAGTTGCTGTTGTCGCAGAGGACCCAGGGTCAGTTCCCAGCACCCGCTTGGCAGCCTCAGCTGCCTGAAACTCCAGGCCCTGCAGTTCCCACTCCTCTGGCCTCTGCAGGCAATTGCACCCATGATCACATGCCCACATGAGTGTGTTCACACACACTCACACAAATAATTAAAAATAAAAATTTGTTTAAAAAATAATGCTTTCATAGACAGACAAATGAGAAGAAAATAAACAATGTTATTTATTTCCATAAGCCACTTCTAAGTTATAGCCTGTGGTGTCTGTTCTTGGTTGTCACCTTGACCTACATCTGGAATTAATTAAAACACCCAAAATGGGACACACCTGTGCGAGATTTTTGCTTAATTTGAGGTGGGAAGATCTGCTTCTGCCAGGCTGTTTTTATCTAGACTGCTACCAGAAGATGCTACTCAACACTGGGGTGTGTCTTCCCACATCAGTAGAGACAATCAGGAAAGCCCTTCAGTGAGACTCTCTTCTCAGGCCGTGGAAATCTGTTCCAAGTTGGCATTAAAAACAAACCACAATAGTACATACATGTTTCTAGTTGAGAGAAAACAGGAATAGAGAAAGAACTTCACGGTGAATTAGAGGAAGACAGAAAACAGAGCATGAGAGTTTGATGGAGACCACTGGGCGTGAAGGCACATACCTGTGCTCCCAGTACTCAGGAGACTAAGGAAAGAGGGTTGCCAGTTCAAAGCTAGCCTGTACTACAAAGCAAGACCCTATATCAAAACCAAAAATGGGGTAAAGTTTACAGTTAGGAAGGAGGTGATAAAGAGGTGAGAGAAAGCTAAAAATGTGGAGACATTTGACACAATGTAGAAAGGTTGAGGTTTCTCAAGTTGGACAGACAACCTTCATCAGACAAAGAATGAACTAGGCGCACACTCTGAACAGGATTCCTAGAGACCTGACTCAGGGATTGAGTCCCATTGTCCAGTCACATTGCAGGGCTGAGCCCTCGTTATGGAGTTCTGGGCAAGTCACAAAATCTCCTCAAGCTTCAATCGTTAGCTCCTGTAGGAAATGAAAATAGAGAATGAGGATGTGGGGAAAGGACCCCGCACATTATATGTGAGGATGTGCATTAATGCAAGCACCGTGATAACCAGAATTTGTCAAAAACTAGAAATACAACTGCCATATGATCCAGTTATCCCACTCCTGGATATGGACAAGATGGACTCTAAGACAGAAAATCACAGAGATCCAATGATATCCATGTTTATACAGAAGTGTTCACAATGGCCAAGATAAGGAAATACCCTAGATGTCCATTAAAAGATAAATGGGTAAAACAATGTGGCACACACAAGCATATGCACCAGAGTATTAGTTCCACTACAAAGGAGAATGAGCATATGTCATTTGCAGGAAAATAGACAAAATGAGGATCATCTTTACATAAGGCAGACTCATGAAGGCAAATAGGAGAAATTTCCTCTGCTGTACCACACACACACACACACACACACACACACACACACACACACACAAAGGGAAGAGAACTGGTGAAAGAAGTGGATCCCAAGTGTGGAGAACAAGATGGTATTACCCGGTGTCTTAGTTACTGTGAAGTAATAGAACCAAGGGGATACAATGAAAGCATTTAACTGGAGACTTGCTTACAGTTTCATAAGGTGTCTCCATGATCATCATGGCAGAGACCTTGACAACAGGTAGGCAGACATGGTTCTCGAGCAATTTCTGGGAGCTTACATCCCAATCCCAAACTTGAAGGCAGAGAAGGACTGGGCCTGGCATGGGTTTTCAATACCTCCAATTCCATTCCTAGTGACACACCTCCTCCAACAAGACCACACCTAATGGTTTCCAAAGTAGTTCCACCCACTAGGGACCAGACAGTCAAACATATGGGACTGTGGCAGCCATTCACATTCAAACCATCACATGAGGTTAGCGTATGACTTGTGTATCTTATATACATGTGTAAATACATCAGAAAGAAGGCCATTATTTTTTATAAAATATATGTTAATACAAAAGGAATTCAGAACAAAGGAAAAACTATCACCGTGAAAATGGAAGCATATAAATATTGGAATACCACTCAATAGTTTAAAAGAACCCATTACTGACTCATGCAACAGCATAGATAAATCTCGAGTGTACTAGGTGAAATGCCAGAAGCCAGGCTTGAAAGACTACACAATCTGATTCCACTGGTATGGCATCTACAAAGGACAGGAGAGGGCTTAACTCAGAACAATGCTGACAGTGAGGTAGAGGAAATGTGTGAGGGGACTGGCAGATGACAGAGCGGTCCCTTGTCTTGAGGTAGTTACTTGACTACAGATTCATCTCAACCCAGATTTATACACTCAAAGTATGATATTTTTTGCATGTAAAATTCAGATTTTTTTTTTTTGGTTTTTTGAGATGGGGTTTCACTGTGTTGGGTATCCCTGGCTGTCCTAGATCTCACTCTAGACCAGGCTAGTCTTGAACTCACAGAGATATGCCTGTCCCTGTGAGGTGGAATATTCAATATATGTTACATTTGTTTATGTTGTAGAATATTTGCTATTGAATAAATAGGAGGAGAAACCTAGGTTTGAGAGAAGAAGAAAGAGAGAGAAAATGAGAAGGAGAGGAAGATGCCAGGCACCAGCCACCCAGCCACACAGACAGCCAAGAAGTAAAAAGGAAAGACATATAGAATAAAGAAAGGTAAAAAGCCCAGAGGCAAAACGTAGAAGAAGAGAAACAGGATAATTTAAGTTTAAAAAGCTGGCTAAAAACAAGCCAAGCTAAGGCTGGGCATTCATAAGTAAGAATAAGTCTCCATGTATTTATTTGGGAGCTGGGTGGTGGGCCCCCAAAGAGAAAAAATAAATAAACCTGCACCTCTGCATCCCAAGCGCTGGGATGAAAGGCAGTGCCACCGCCAACTGTCTTAGAGTGTTTTTTAAAGTCATGATAAAATTATCTTCTCAGGTCTTTTAAGACATGTTTCACATTTTCTACTTGTCATTAAAAGCATAAGTCAAAGTAAATCAATTTAGCCTTGTGTACTTTATTAAGTATGGGTTATTAGTGACAGAAGAAAAATATGCCAACTGCCAAGATGCCAAGATGGAGTTGGTGAAGGCAGCTCAGCGGGTAAAGCGATTGCTACACAAGGCTGGTGTACTGAGTTTGATCCCTGGAACCACGGAAAGGTGGAAGGGGAGAATGTGCTCCACAAAGTTGTTCTCTGACCTCTCCATGTATGCTGTCGCACACACCCATTCTCTCTCTCTCTCTCACACACACACACAAAATTCTGTCTATCATCTAGCTATCTTACACATGTATACATACACACATTCTTTGTCTTAGTATCGACCATACACACATTCTGTATGCTTATCTAACACACATGCACATGTACACCACAATTTTTTAAAAATGAAATGAAAAAGAGACACCCATAAAAGAAAATTTTAGATTCTCTTCACAGTTTCTGTGCTGGCATGGAAGCAATCTTTCCAGCTGTACCAAGGAGACACAGCTCATTTCACTATCATTTCAAAACCTCCCAAGGTAGAGTTGTTAATAATTAATAACAAAATAAAACATCAGAAATACACGAATTACAACTAGATGTTGTAAAATTCCGGCTGATTGAGACTGGAAGATGAGGCCCCAGGACCATCCCCCTAGCCCCCTTCCTCCCCATCACACTGGTCTCAAGATACTGCACGACCATGGGCGACCAGGTTGCTGAGCTGGGTCAATTGTCACCCAGCAATCAGCGCTGACTGTACAGAGAGCATCTGAAAACCAGTCCAGTTCAGACTTGTTCCCGAGTGACACCAGTCATTATTTTTATCTCACGATGTTACAGTTTAACTAATTCACTAATGATTAAGACAGTTTTAAAGACCGAGCAAGCCACACTAGCTGAGTGGCTAGCGCACTTTAGTTAACATGCAAAGGATGTCTGCTCCCTGCTGTGAGCTAATAACACCATCTAATTAACAGCACTCTGAGAAAGTGTCCTGTCAGCGGGAGCCCAGAGGTTGTTTTCCTAATACCCTAAGAGGAGCTCCATCGGCCCTCCTCTGTTTCATCAAATAAGTAACTGGGACTATCCAGCTTCCGATTCCTTAATTCTAAAAGTAATTTAGTTCCTAATTCAAAACACTGGCAGCACCATTCTCAGGAGTGCTTTCCTGAACGGGCATGTGCCGTGCCCCTTCAAGTGCACAGCCCCATCTTCTTTACTCACCTCCAGTTCTGTCCTGAAAAGCGTATCCACCTCACACAAGGCCTTCGGCAAGCAGAGGCCCAGGAGAAGTCAAGGCGATGCTCCGTCTTCTCCTCCCCACTATTCATGTGTTCAGACATATGCAGTGCACACCACATAATAGACTATGTATATTTTGACATGATATATAACCTTTTTCTGTATTGTCTCGTTACTCCAAATTGGCAAAGAGCTGGCTTTACACCCAGGGAGACGAGCCTGGGATATCTGAAACCATCAGCTACGGCACCGCCCAGCACCGCTTTGCTGGATGGGCTATGAAACTGGCCGTGAGGATTTCTGAGACACGAGTGGCTCGGTGAAGCAGCAGCAATACCTGCCTGTGCCTGCTGACGGCTCTCTTCTCCTGTCTGATTGCTGACGCAGAGAAATTTAGAAGCTGGTGCCCATTGTCAAACTTCCCTCCCATCTCTGCCACCCCCACCCCCACTTACCACGTTTCAGGGAAAGGTAAAGGAGCACCTGTCCTCACTCTCAGCTTCCTAAAGGGAGAAGATATCTAAACAAAGCTAATGTGGAATGATCTAGGCGGAAGGGGGCAATAGCCACACATATTGTGAAACAGGAGCTGCTGCTCAACAATTCTGTAGCTGTATAAAACTTCTGTTCTAATCGAGCCAAAATTAGATGCAAAGACACCTCTACTAGCTGTGGCCTGGTGGCCTGCTGAATACACGAATACTCAGTACCACAAACGGGCTGAGTGTTCTTGGCCACCAGTCAGGTCCTTCGTGTGTCCTGATTCTTGGGAAAGAGGCGAGTTCTACGTGCTCTGTGGATCGCTTATGGAAGGGTTGACATCCCCAGCTATAATATGTGCTTGCCTTACGTAACCCGGGGCTACTGTCACACACGGTCCTCCCCAACCTTTTCACCTTCTGGACTCAGCTCTTCAGTGGGTGTGTCACAGAGAGAGTGTGTGTTGACACAGGCCATAAGAGGAGCTCAGACCCCTGGTGCTTGTGCACGGCCTGATGCCAGCGCTAATGTCGGGTCTTTTGGGAGAGCAGACTGTATTCTTTGCCACCGAACTGTCTCTCCAGGTCCTGTCATTGCTGTTTTACTATGCGGAGCCCCAAGGCACTGGAAATTTAAGCAAATTGAATACACTCGCCCAACTGGTACATACATAGTCAAATAGGATTCAAATTGAAGCCCTTTGACTCTCGGGTCCCTGTGCCTTCCCCTGCAATCTGCTGCAGCTGGCTTTATAAATTTTAAGAGCAAATAAGCAAATAAAATTACTTTATTTGTTCTTGATGAGGTAGCATAAGCCAACTTCTAAGCATGCACAAACAGTCTCTCTCCCTTCTCTCCCACATCCATCTCCACTCAGCGCGGTCATGCTCCCCTCAAGAAGCAGTGTTGATGACATTCAATGTGTATTTTCGCACTTGCAGCTTTCAGTGGATGAGAAGCAGAGAGAAGCTGTTAGTCTGGTCCTGGTGAGATGGCTCAGTGGTTAAGTCTTGGCTGCTCTTATGGAAGATCAGAGTTTAACCCAGCAACCACATAGTAGCTCATCAACCATCTGAAACTCCAGTTCCAGGAGATCTGGTGCCCTCTTCTGGCCTCCGTGGGCACTGCATGCATACGGTGCACAGTCAATCAAGCAAAACACCCATCCGCACACAATAAAAACAGTAAGAAACAGGTCTCGGCCTAGCAGGAGAGGCTCTGTGATGCTGCCCCTCCAATCTCTCACTTCTTCACTTGTTTAGCTTTGCTCTTAGGAGATGCTGGCATGACCAGTGCTGAGCTCCGCCTTGGCTCATCCCTTGAAAGACCCGGAGGTAGAGAGAGCGATTAAAGCCAGCACACAGCTTAGCCAGATGTAGCAAGGACAGAGCTCCTCATAGGAGTTAGAAAGGGCAATGTGCTGTGTCGTGTAAGATGACTCCGTGACAGCTCTCAGAGTCCGTACTGAGGACCACTCACCGCCTACGTCTCCATCCAAAGTAAACACAAATCGTAGCCTTGAGAAATGGAAACCCGCGTTCAGAACAGAGTAGAACTGTTCTGCTTTGGGCCCCCGTTTCTCCCTCTGAAGTCTGGGCCTTTAGACTAGGGCAAACTTAGGCTCCAATGTAAGCCAGCTAAAATGACCCCAGTGGGGAGACAGCGTACCGCTCTCTGGCCTCCACGTGCAAGGCTCACGCTCTGGGGCTGTGGAAGAGGAGCTCCCAGGACCGCCCAGAGGAGCTGCAGAAGAGGGACCTTCCTTTGTCAGGCCCCACTTTCTATAGCATCTAACCTCGGCCTGCGGGCTCAGGACTCCCTACGAAGTACTGATCTGCCTGGTTCAGGGATCCAGTGGATAGAGATAAGAACAGGGGTCAGGAGTCATGACCTCAGTCTGGTTGAGCTCCGTACTGCTTGCAAGTGACTTAACCACGCTGTATCTCCATTTCTGCATTCGGTGAGTAGTGGTCATAGCAGGGGCTGCCTTCTGGGACGGCTCTGAATTAAGTGAGCTAATACTTGAGGACTGCTAATTTCTGACACACAGCACTGTGTGACATGAGAGATGAGTCCTACTACCTAAACCCTACATTGTTTTGTGATGGAGGGAGAAAGGTGCTCAACTGTAGACTCGGGGTGCCCTGAGCCAGGAAAAGGCCATCCGCATGAATCTAGAAGATGGAGCGCCAGCGCTGTGACTCAAATATCTGGTTATATCAGGCTCTGTGATCATTTCAGACGACATTTCTTCTGCAGATTTCTTATTGCATTTATCCGGTGATCTCTGTAGACATCTGGCCGCTGTATGGCAGGTCTTCCCACTGGTCTATTGTAGCAGCTGTAATAATTACACAATCCCTGACAACATCCATTGTAAACACACAGATCCTCCAATTCCTCTCACAACATGTCTACAAATACCCAAAACCAAAGCAAAACTGGGCGAGTTATACACAGATTCTCAGGGGTTTTTTTTTAATTTCATTGAATTTTTGCTTTTTTGACAGTTATGTGTACATATATATATATATATATATATATATATAGTGAATTTCAGTCTTTTTTTTCTTCCTGCATTCCACTCTCTGATGACATCTCCCTCTGACCTCTTGTTTTATTAGGTTCCCTCTTGGTTTCATGGTGTGTGTGTGTGTGTGTGTGTGTGTGTGTGAGAGAGAGAGAGAGAGAGAGAGAGAGAGAGAGACTCACCAAGTTTCAACTTTCATTGAGCTCCTTGGAAATTTCCTTCTCTGACACATACACGCACACACCAATTCTCTAGTCTTCTGTTCAACCTGAGGGCTGTTCCAGGGCTCCCTTTTCTTGAAAATAGGCTGCAGCTTCTCCTTTCTAGGGTGTGCCCCTAACAAAGCACCTGATCGCTCCTGGTACTCTCACCATTATCTACACGAAGCCTCAGAATATCACATGAAAATGTCCTCAGCTGCGTCCCACACTCGTGCAAGCTGTAGCTCGTCATGAATAACGCTGCTTTGCTAGAAGGTGTTCAATGTTTTGCAGACACGATTATTCAATAGAGTGAGCACAGTGCTTATACCAAGTAGGTTCTCAGACTTTGGGAAATCCTGAGTTCTATAATGGTAAGGGTGGGGGCACCGCCTGAGGGACAGCCGCCAAGGTCCATTCTACTTCAGAGCACCATGGTTCTGAGACCCAGGTTTGAGCTTGACTGGCTGATGTCAACAATGCTGACTTTCACTGAGAAGTGAGGAGGATAATAAAGTTATGTCCTTGTCAAAGTTAGCCAAACTACCTGGCCCAGAATATTTATTGAAAATAAAAAAAAAAACCACAATGTACTGTAAGGGTAATCTATCCTGCACTATATCCCATAGTATATAACAGAACACTTACTACTCTATGTTCCATGGTTTCCTATACTACACTACTTCCAATTTCCCAATGTAGATTTCCACATAGGTCCTAGGCACTACATTAGTTTGGTTGATTTAATTTAAGCAATATCCCCTAGGAATAAATAAACTATAGTTATATAACACAGGTTACATCTTGGATGTGAAAATAACATGCAAGAAAGAGACCTGTCCCAAGGCCAACCCTCCTGTTACCAAATGGCTGTTCACCAATAGCGCTAAGCATCTAACTGATCCATTCAGTGCCTTGATACACTTAATGTCTATCAATCATTCCTGCCACGTTCGTCAAGTTGCCTCACAAGCAGGCATTGTTTTCTGGCCTCCAAGGGCTTTATGGATTGTAAATCCATTCAAAACTCATCAAAACATATCAGCTTCCACTTAAAAATCTATTCCGAAGTGTGGTGCTTTTCCATTAGTCCAAAATGCCACTAGAAAACCCACAGTGACAATCTCGCTCAGTAGCAAGCGCATTTATTTCATTTTAGCCTTGGAAATGAGCTTCACAAAATGTCACCTGGTTCCTGCGGTCTTCTGGTCAATGTATTTCCAGTGCAGGAAAATAGTGCAGGCTATGGGAAGGGGGGGGGGGGGTGCACACATGTGTGGAGACCAGAGCATCTCCTCCCCCTCTCTCCACCTTATTTTTGACACACAGTCTCTCACAAACCCTAGCTCCTACCACTTCAGCTGGGCTCACCGGACAGCATGTTCTGACACTCACTGCTCTCTCCACGCCTGCTCAGCCCTACTGCTGGGCTGCAAGTGTGCACCCAAGGCACCAAGGTTTCTACACGAGGTCTGGGAATCAACAGCAGCTGCTCTGCCGGCTTGCTGTCTCCTCACCCCAGATGGCCGGCTCTGATTATAAAGATCACAGTCTAAATCAAATCTCTCTGGGAGGTGCAAGAACGGCAGTGGAGGGTAGGCTCCAGTTTCCTCCTGGGGAGCAGAGTTTAACCGCAGAATTACAGGGATGTTCACTTCCCTGGAGGGCTCAGCACAAGCTGGCATGCACGTGTCTCCATGCCAGTCTGTGATCTGAAGTTTGGCTTGCTGCCACTCGCAGCAAAGTTGAGTGTACTGCCCATGTGCTTTCTCAGTGCGTTCCAGAGTTCACTTGCTGCCCAGATAACACCTGAAATCGCTCATCATGGACTTTGCCCGGGAGATTCTGCAACTAAGTGTCTGTTATTTTGTCTTGTGAAATCACTGGCTCTCACAAAGACTTTTCAGACAGTGAAACTAACGACTGTGTACCATACTCTGGGGTAGATCCACGTCATTGCAGTTGTCTAAAACGTTACAACACCAAGAGTGAACCCCAACACCATCGACGGTCTTTGGGTGATGAGGGTCTGTCTATAAATTGGTTTATTGCAGCAAGCACCTCACTCCAGTGGGGGACACTGGGAATGTGGGAGACATCCTCTCTAGTTTGCTCTGAAACTAAAATTGAATAAATAAGGAATTAATTGAAGAATAAAGTCTATGGGCTGGAGGGATGGTTCAGTAGTTAAAAGAAATTACTACTGCCGGGCGATGGTGGCACACGCCTTTAATCCCAGCACTCGGGAGGCAGAGGCAGGCGGATCTCGGTGAGTTCGAGACCAGCCTGGTCTACAGAGCTAGTTCCAGGACAGGTTCCAGGACTGGAGATGTTGGTGCTAGCTTCCTCTGGACATGAAGGCTGTGAGCTGCCTGACAAGCACCCTGGGAACTGAGTTCAGGTTCTCTGTAAGAGCACCACAGGCTTTTAACCACTAAACCAACCCTTCAGTCCCTAGACCGACTTTCAACAATCCAAATACTTTGTTGCCTTTGAGTCCCCTTTTAAGACAACCACTGCATGAATTAATTGTATACTGTGTCCCAGATATCTTTCTAAATACTTCCATTACATTTATTGGAGGGGCAGCATGTCCCGTCACGTGTGTAGAGGTAGCGGGGGTGGGGGATAGAATCTATCTAGGACCTGGGGATAGAACTCAGATAATCCAGTGTGATGGCAAATGCCCTTAACACCGCAACATCTCATGGGCCCCATAGCAGACAGCTCTTTCAATGCACCTGTATGCATCTATTATGGGCACAGTTAGTGTCCAGCAAGATGGTTGAAGCACAAGCTTTCTTGTGGATCAGGCCTTTCCTTTCCTCTCACTGTCCAGCCCAGCAAAGCTTGTCCATTTCCTCAGTGGACAGCAAGTACAGAGAGCACAATTCTGGAGCCAGGGAAGGAAGTCTGAATGACAGGATCACAGCTCTAGGAACGTAGACCTGCTCTTCTGGCTGCAGGTCTCTCACCCTTAAATGAAATGCTTAAAGAAAAGCTCTTAAAGGAATGTGGACACATTCGTAACCGTTCAGTCATTATTGCAGTTCTCCTTTAAAAAAGGAGGGAGTGGCTGGCTGTGAATACAAATGATTCTGGCCACCACAGAGTAGCCAGAATTCCCACTGTAGTAAATTATAGATGATTTGTTAATAAAATGTTATTTTTTCAAAAATAAATTGGATTAATACAAACAATCCATATTTTATAATTGCGTGGGGAAGTTTAGTATCTTTATTTGAGAAGTTAATTTTGAGTTCTACCTACCCAAAAAGATTTCCACTATTCAGAACCTCAAGTCATGCTCTAATTCCTTCCTTCTCCACCTCTGCTGAGGCAGAGATAAATCAGAAGGACTGGGAAAGTCAGAACAGACCACAGGCATTTCACACACGAAGACCTGCAAATTGCCAGCCAGACGGGTGGAGACAGGTCTGGATGCTAGACTCCAGCGCTTTTGTGTTAGAGGCTAGAACAGAGGGGGCATCTCTCTTCTCTCTCCTCCCCCCCACCGTGTGTGTGTGTGTGTGTGTGTGTGTGTGTGTGTGTGTGTGTGTGATGTAGAAGTCAGAGAGAGGACAACCTTGCATGTGGGTTTCTTCCCTCAGATTCAGGGGTAAAGGTGCTTTAAGCCTCATGATCCAGTCAGTTCCCAGAACCCACGTGATGAACACAGAGAGCACCAAAGCTCAACAGTTTGTCCTCTGACCTCTACACAAGACAGCCTGGGGGGCTCAGGAGAAGCAGGATGCATGAAAAACATTAACAAGAATTCATGGGAATGGTTATTGTAACCGTAACACCGCAAAAAAAGAAGAAACTACTCCGAGGGAAATCGGGAGCTGGTAGAAAAGAAAAACTTCAAGGAAGCTGCTCGACAATAGTGTGAATCTTACTGTCCTCCCCGACAGGGACCACGCTAACAGAAGCCTGGGAATAAGAACAGTCAAAAGGACCCAGTGAAACAGAGAAACTGCATCCCTTCAATTCTTCAAGTTACACAGGAGAAAATAATGCAAACCAGAGTGGAGAGCTGCAAAATCAAAGGCTTATGTTGAACACTGTGCTCCGTCCACCCAAATGTTTCCTAAGCATGGTCAGTCTACTTCAGCTGCTTGCCTGTTCAGTTCTGCTTGAAAAGTGCTAGCACCCCCTGGTGTCAACATCTCAGAACAACCCCAGTAGTCCTGAAGGCTTTTCTCAATTCTTAAGTTTCAAAGATACATAAAATGTGAAAGAATGCTACAATAAATACTATTTTTCCATATTCCTCCTGACGTGTTTGTGTTTGCATATGCTAAAAATTTGCAAGTAGATGACAGACCCTAAAATAGCTTGTGTATTAATTATGGAGTAAGCAATCACTTTCTAATTAGAGTTAAGACAAGCTAAGAAGAAGGAAATGCATGCCTGCTCATCTTAAATCTAAGATAGCTGGGAGTTCATACACTCCAGGGAGGGATGAAAACACTACTACTGTTTTGCTAATGGACTTAGGATCAAACCACCCTCTAAATATGAACCCTTTTCGTCAGAGAAGCTGTCGTGGGTGTGGATGACGGATAACAGAAATTCACAATTAGTCAGAACACAGAGAATAGGTGTCTGCGGACTGCTCAGCCACTAACGGACATCTATTAAAAACCGTTTGTAATGGGCTGGAGAGATGGCTCAGAGGTTAAGAGCACTGGCTGCTCTTCCAGAGGTCCTGAGTTCAATTCCCAGCAACCACATGGTGGCTCACAACCATCTGTACTGACATCTGGTGGCCTCCTCTGGCATGCGGGCAGAGGCAGAATGTTGTATACATAATAAATAAATAAATAAATCTTTAAAAAAAACCATTTGTAAGTTGCAAACTCAGAATCTAGTAAAATGTTCTCCTTTGTGCTTGCTGGTGTGTCTCAGAGGTCTCTCTCTTAGTCTAGAAAGATCCTCATTACATCATGGAGTTCTGACGGCACGACCATTTTTAAGGTAAGTAACTTTGTAAAATGTCCCATTTTCTGGATTTGTCCAGTCACCACCCAGTAATTAACCGGAAAAGCTTTGGCAAGAACCCTCTATGCGTGATTTTTTAAATTCTTACTGGTTCACTAGGGAAAGTAATGCCAGCCTGTTCTACAGGGGTGCTGCTATTTGGTCATCTGCCTGAGGCGGTGACCTCAGAACTTGTAAACTACTGTCATAAGAAGTGTTCTACTTGAAGAGCTGAACATTTTCTCTTATAAAACATTTTTACCAAGATTTTAACGTGTGTTGACGCTTCTTACTGAGTCAGTTGTGACACCGGGAATTGCAAGACAATAGTTTTCTGTTACTGGCATTCCTTTAAGATGTATGATTTAACAGAAGAGATCAAACAGAAAAGGCAGCTGTGGTACTGACTTTAGCAGAGTTTAGCAGGGTACTCTAAACATCCTGAGTGAAATCTGTTCTCTTGACAAAAAAAAAAGTTTTAGAACTTAATATATAGTGTGTAATTGCACCAGCACTATAATCTTGAGACTATTTTATGTGTACTGTAAAGCAAAGCAAATAAATACATTCTTCAAAAACACACATAAAATGAGTAGAGAAAAACATTATGATACTATGTACTTAAAAACAGTGTAGACCGCAGTGGCATCAGGAACAGGGAAGTTTATTAAACCTTGTGAGATGCGATTAACTATCAATATGTGTGTGTGAATGATTTTTTTTCTCTCTAAAACCATAGTATTAATATTTTATGTCCTTAATGATGAATGTTTAATTATGATGTGATCAGATTTATCTGTTTTGAGCCAGGTATGATGGCACATGCCTTTAATCCCAGCACTCAGGAGGCAAAGGCAGGTGAATCTCTCTATAAGTTCAAGGCCAGCCTGGTCTACAAAGCAAGTTCCAGGGCAGCCAGGGCTGTTACAGAGAAACCTTGTCTCAAAAAAATAATAGTTGTTTTAATGACAATTACTTTTCCATATATTGCCCAAAAAGTTTTTGCGTGCCCCCAAAGACATTTTAAATATTTTAGACGCTTCATAGGTTTACTTTGTATAAGGCTATGATTGGTCTCAATCTGTGCATATGATGTGAGACAGGTCCTAAGGTTTTTTGTGAGCACTCAGTAATTACAAAACTGTTAGTTGAAAACTGGCCTCTGATTGCTTTGGAGAGCTGGGGAAATTGCTCAGTGGATAGGAGCATACACTGACTTTGCAGAAGATCTAATCAAATTCAGTTTCCTGCGCCCATGTCAGGCAGCTCTGAAGAGCTGGACAGCCTGCTGCTAAGGGGGTCTTTCTCCAAGGAGCAGGAACACCTGGGAGGGATCTCCACCCACAAGCTGGGCTCTGGCTGAGAGAGAGGGATTGGAGTGGCCAAAAGGCTGTGCCCAGACTTTGATTGGCAGGCTGTAAGCAAATGAGGTCGAAAATAATGATCAATCAGTGGCTCCATGGAGAGCCCACCAAAGCCAAGAGGGCTCTCATCAGGGCTATGCTCCATCTCCTCCCGCCACCCACCTTGCTGATGTGGCAGAGGCAGGGAAATGGAAGCAAGACCAGCAGAACACACCCCATGGGTTTGACTTTGTTCCCTGCTGGTTCTGATCATAGCCAGGATTTTTGGTTTGTGTTCAAATCCCTAATTACTGGCTAAAATCACAGTCAGGGCCTCTATCATCTTGCTTTTTTAAATATATAAATAAGTTGTTCGATTTAATTTTTTTGATCTTCCTGTCTTTTATTTACACTTTTCAGATTAAACTTTTAGTGGTCATATAGCTACTACAATGTATACCTAATTTACATCTGCTTCTCAATCTATGGAGTTAGTCATCTCCATATTTCCATTAAACACACAAACTTTGATTTTAAGACATGCATATGGCACAGTGGGAGACACCAGCTTCATTCCTTTCAAAAACAAAGTAATTAGACAGCTATCTATAAGAGAAAATAATCACAAAAGGGCTCAAGAGTCCAATTAAGAAGTGCAGCAACAGAGGAGAACAAAAGGCAGGAAAAGGACAGCGAACAAACTGCTGGGACTCCCGTCATCATAGGACATCTGGTGAAGAACAGAGGAAAAGGAGGTATTGGTATCAGCCCACACCACCACATTCCCCAGTGGCCTGTTCTACAGCAGAAAATGGCAATTTTCATCCCTGAGATGACCAAAGACCTTGTTACCAAGAGTGCCACAAAGAAGTAGGCACTGACACACACATTGCAGAGAAGCAACACTCACACCCCTGAAACTGACACTTTACCCAGCTCCGTGAGCATCCTACGTGCACCCCTGCTGCAGACACAAGAGCTGCTACTGCTACAGGCAAGTCCTCTGTGGGCCATACAACTGTCCCAGCTCTGAGTGTGCACACTCTGTGAACACCCAGGTCTCACACACCAGAGTCACTGCCACAGCAGGGTAGCCTGCGCCTGTGCCTAGGGCCACTGTCTCTGTGTATCTGTGCTCCAGACTTTCAGGCCGATGGCCACACTGAATGCTCCAGGAAATCAGACAAGCACCCACTTGAGCACTAGAGCTGGGCTGTGTGCACCTGTGCTTCAGGTACTGGTTCTACCATGTTCCTGTGAGCACATGCTCCTTGCATGGCATTACCAGTTCAGCAGTAAGCGAGCCTGTGTTCCAGACACTAGTACTACCTCCTCTCTCTGCAGCTCAGATACGCATGTCGTGCTTGGCTCTGTGCCATTACATAAGAACCACTCATCAGACACTGGCACAATCACTGCCAGTAAGCTGGACCCAGCACCAAAAGAGACACCCCCAATCATGACTTCCCCTATTGGAGAAAGAAAAATCAGAAGAATTCCAATGACCTATCAAGGGCCTCCAAAGTCCCTGCTACCATGGACATCCTTGGAGATGTCTTGGGAACCCATGCAACTTTCATCAATCTCAAGGGACAGAGTTGAGTAGAGACTATGGTACTGGTCCTTCATGAGAACCAAAGCTGCCATGTCCCTTCTTGCCAACATCTTCACACTTCCTTTCCATGTAGCTATTGGGTTTGAGGTGTCTGCTCAGAACTCTATGTAAAGAAGCGGGACCTTGGTTATAATGGAAATACAAACAAAATATCAAAAATGCAACATATCAGTTGTGTCTCGGTGATAAAATGCCTTTCCTAAAAGAAAGCTGGGAGGAAGGGGTTTGCCTCCCTTACAATTGCAGTCCATCATGAAGGGAGTCAGGCTAAGAATTCAAGGCAGGAACCTTGTGGCAGGAACTGAAGAAAGCCCATGGAAGAATTCTGATTACTGACTTTCTCAGTTTGCTTTCTTATACACCCAGGGATATATACCTGCCCAGGGATGACATTGCCCACGGTGTGTTAGGCCCTTCCATATCAGTCATTAAGAAAATGCCCCAGATCCTGTTGGCCCTGGATCATTGGGCTACCGGAGGCCCTGTTCAGTTGCTGAGGAATCCCATCAGGACGGGTGAGTGTGTGCTATCCAGGGGCGGACTGTCCCGGAAGAGAGCACAAACCCCCTCCCCCAGCTCCTTCTGCAGGGCTGTCTTTCTCTCGCACGACCCAGCCCCCCCAGCCCCCCTCCCCAACCCTGCCCTGCTGTATCCTAGGACCAGTGCTCAAGTACAGTTTTAAGCTCCTAAGCTAAGGCGACCCACCCAGAGCGGTGAGTGCCTGCCTACTGGGCAGGCCTCAGGGTCCCCTGTAAGGGAGCCGGGCACCTTCAGCTCCAGCGCCAGGCTTCCTGCGCGCTCCTGGATACCACCCCCCCCCCTTGCTCCATTCATCCTGTTGGCCCTGGATCATTGGGCTACCGGCGGCCCTGTTTAGTTGCTGAGGAATCCCTTCGGGACGGGAACGGTCCCTGCTTCTACACTGAAGAGATATACCCAGAGAGTCAATCACAGCAAAGACTGGACCAAGAGACCAGGCCTCTCCTGGCTCCATTTGAAGGAAGAGATGGGAAGGCGCCAATACAAGAATTCCTCCAACAACCTGAAAGGCAACATGGCACCACCAGAAACCAGGGATCCCGAAATAAGAAGAATTGTACACCCTAATCCTGAAGAAATAGAAGAAATCGACTCAAAAGTGAACTATATGAAAATAATAGAGGACCTTAAACAGGAGGTGAAAAACTGCCATAAACAATTAGAGATTACAAACAAAAAGGTAGAGGAAATGAATAAATCGCTCAAAGACACGCAAGAAAACCAAGAGAAACAAGAAAAAGCAATCAAACAGGTTAGGGAAGCGGTTCAAGACATGAAGAATGAAATGGAAGCAATGAAAAAAGCACAAACCGAGGGAAGAATGGAGATGGAAAATCTGGATAAACGAACAGGAACGACAGAGACAAGTACTAACAACAGATTACAAGAGGTAGAAGAGAGAATATCAGACACTGAAGATACCATAGAGAAAATAAACACACTGATCAAAGAAAACAGCAAAACCAACAAATTCTCATCACAAAACATTCAGGAAATTTGGGACACAATAAAAAGACCAAACCTAAGAATAATTGGAGTAGAAGAAGGAGAAGAAGTGCAGCTCAACGGTACAGAAAATATACTTAATAAAATTATAGAAGAAAACTTTCCCAACCTGAAGAAAGAGGTACCTATGAAGGTTCAAGAAGCATACAGAACACCAAATAGGCTGGATCAAAAAAAAAACATCCCCTCGCCATATAATAATCAAAACACAAAATACACAGAATAAAGAAAGAATATTAAGAGCCGCAAAGGAAAAAGGCCAAGTTATTTATAAAGGTAAACCTATCAGACTTACACCTGACTTCTCTATGGAAACCATGAAAGCCAGAAGGTCCTGGATAGATGTACTGCAAAAACTAAGAGATCATGGATGCAAGCCCAGACTACTATATCCAGCCAAGCTTTCGTTCACGATAAATGGAGAAAACAAAATTTTCCAGGATAAAAACAAATTCAAACAATACGTAGCCACAAATCCAGCCTTACAGAAAATTATAGAAGGAAAATCACTAACCAAGGAGTCCAACAATGCCCACAATAACTCAGTCATCTAGAGACCTTTCACCAGCGCAACTCAAAGAAGGGAAACACACAAACCCTACAACTAAAAAAGTGACCGGAGTTAACAACCACTGGTCATTAATATCACTTAATGTCAATGGGCTCAACTCACCTATAAAAAGGCACAGGCTAAGGGATTGGATACGAAAACAGGATCCAACATTCTGCTGTCTACAAGAAACACACCTCAACCACAAAGACAGGCACCTACTCAGAGTAAAGGGCTGGGAAAAGGCTTATCAAGCAAATGGACCTAAGAAACAAGCAGGTGTGGCCATACTAATTTCTAACAAAGTTGACTTCAAACTTAAATCAATCAGAAGAGATGGAAAGGGACATTTTATATTCATAACAGGAACAATTCATCAGGATGAAGTCTCAATCCTGAATATCTATGCCCCTAATATAAAAGCGCCCACGTATGTAAAAGAAACATTACTAAAACTCAAGGCAGCCATCAAACCACAAACGCTAATAGTAGGAGACTTCAACACTCCTCTCTCACCAATGGACAGGTCAATCAAACAGAAACCTAACAGAGAAATTAGAGAATTAATGGAGGTAATGAAGCAAATGGACTTAACAGACATCTATAGATTATTCCACCCGAAGAGGAAAGAATATACCTTCTTCTCTGCAGCTCATGGAACCTTCTCGAAAATTGACCACATACTCGGTAGCAAAGCTAACTTACACAGTTACAAAAAAATATTAGTAACCACCTGCGTCTTATCAGATCACCATGGATTAAAGTTAGAATTCAACAACAATGCTACCCCCAGAAAGCCTACAAACTCATGGAAACTGAACAGTCAACTACTGAACCATACCTGGATTAAGGAAGAAATAAAGAAAGAAATTAAAGTCTTCCTTGAATTCAATGAAAATAAAGAAACAACATACTCGAACTTATGGGACACTATGAAAGCAGTGCTAAGAGGAAAGTTCATCGCACTAAGTGCCCACTTAAAGAAAACAGAGAAAGCACATATTGAAGACTTAACAGCCCACCTGAAAGCTCTAGAAAAAAAAGAAGCAGACTCACCTAGGAGGAGTAGAAGATTGGAAATAATCAAACTGAGGGCTGAAATCAACAAAATAGAAACACAGAAAACAATCCAAAGAATCAATGAAACAAAAAGCTGGTTCCTGGAGAAAATCAACAAGATTGATAAACCCCTATCCAAACTAATCAAACGGCAGAGAGAGAATATGCAAATTAATAAGATCAGAAATGAAAAGGGGGACATAACCACAGACACAGAGGAAATTCAGAGAATCATCAGATCTTATTACAAAAGCCTGTATAACACAAAACTGGAAAATGTAAAAGAAATGGACACTTTTTTAGATAAATACCATATACCAAAGTTACACCAGGACCAGGTGAACAATCTAAACAGACCTGTTGGTCGCGAAGAATTAGAAGCTGTTATCAAAAACCTCCCTACCAAAAAAAGCCCAGGACCAGATGGTTTCAATGCAGAATTCTACCAGAACTTCCAAGAAGACCTAATACCTATACTCCTTAATGTATTCCACAATATAGAAACAGAAGGGTCATTACCTAATTCCTTTTATGAAGCTACAGTTACTCTGATACCAAAACCACACAAAGACTCAACCAGGAAAGAGAATTACAGGCCAATCTCACTCATGAACATCGACGCAAAAATCCTCAACAAAATACTGGCAAACCGAATCCAAGAACACATCCGAAATATTATCCATTATGATCAAGTAGGCTTCATCCCAGAGATGCAGGGCTGGTTCAACATACGAAAATCTATCAATGTAATCCAGCATATAAATAAACTGAAAGAAAATAACCATATGATCATCTCATTAGATGCTGAAAAAGCATTCGACAAAATTCAACATCCATTTATGTTAAAAGTCTTGGAGAGATTAGGGATACAAGGGTCATACCTAAATATAATAAAAGCTATATACAGCAAGCCGACAGCTAACATCAAATTAAACGGAGAGAAACTCAAAGCCATCCCGCTTAACTCAGGAACACGACAAGGATGTCCACTCTCACCATACCTCTTCAATATAGTACTTGAAGTTCTAGCAATGGCAATAAGACAACATAATGGGATCAAGGGGATTCGAATTGGAAAGGAAGAAGTTAAACTTTCGTTATTCGCAGATGATATGATAGTGTACTTAAGCGACCCCCAAAACTCCACCAAAAAACTTTTACAGCTGATAAACACCTTTAGTAATGTGGCAGGATACAAGATCAACTCCAAAAAATCAGTCGCCCTCTTATACACAAAGGATAGGGAAGCAGAGAGGGAAATCAGAGAAGCTTCACCATTCACGATAGCCACAAACAGCATAAAATATCTTGGAGTAAATCTAACCAAGGAAGTGAAAGATCTATTTGACAAGAACTTTAAGCATTGAAGAAAGAAATTGAAGAGGATACCAAAAAATGGATGGATCTACCTTGCTCTTGGATTGGGAGGATCAACATAGTAAAAATGGCAATTCTACCTAAGGCAATTTATAGATTTAATGCAATTCCCATCAAGATCCCATCAAAATTCTTCACAGATCTGAAGAAGACAAAAATCAACTTTATATGGAAAAACAAAAAACCCAGGATAGCCAAAACAATCCTATACAATAAAGGATCTTCTGGAGGCATTACCATCCCTGACTTCAAACTCTATTACAGAGCTACAGTAATGAAAACAGTGTGGTACTGGCATAAAAACAGAGAAGTCGACCAATGGAATCGTATAGAAGACCCGGATTTTAACCCACAAACCTATGAACACCTCATTTTTGATAAAGGAGCTAAAAGTATACAATGGAAGAAAGAAAGCATCTTCAACAAATGGTGCTGGCATAACTGGATGTCAATCTGTAGAAGAATGAAAATAGACCCACATCTTTCACCGTGCACAAAACTCAAGTCCAAATGGATTAAAGACCTCAATATCAGCCCGAACACACTGAAAAGGATAGAAGAGAAAGTGGGAAATACCCTACAACAGATGGGCACAGGAGATCACTTCCTATGTATAACCCCAGAAGCACAGACATTAAGGGCAACATTGAATAAATGGGACCTACTAAAACTGAGGAGCTTCTGCAAAGCAAAGGACACTGTCACTAAGACACAAAGGCAACCTACTGACTGGGAGAAGATCTTCACCAACCCCGCAACAGACAAAGGTCTGATCTCCAAAATATATAGAGAACTCAAGAAACTAGACTTTAAAATGCTAATTAACCCAATTAAAAAATGGGGCACTGATCTGAACAGAGAATTCTCAACAGAAGAAGTTCAAATGGCCAAAAGACACTTAAGGTCATGCTCAACTTCCTTAGCAATCAAGGAAATGCAAATCAAAACAACTTTGAGATATCATCTTACACCTGTCAGAATGGCTAAAGTCAAAAACACCAACGATAACTTTTGCTGGAGAGGCTGTGGAGGAAGGGGTACCCTCATCCATTGCTGGTGGGAATGCAATCTTGTGCAACCACTATGGAAGTCAGTGTTTCGGTTTCTCAGGAAATTCGGGATCAACCTACCCCTGGACCCAGCAATACCACTCTTGGGAATATACCCAAGAGAGGCCCTATCATATGACAAAAGCATTTGTTCAACTATGTTCATAGCAGTATTATTTGTAATAGCCAGAACATGGAAACAACCTAGATGCCCTTCAATGGAAGAATGGATGAAGAAAGTATGGAATATCTACACATTAGAGTACTATGCTGCGGTAAAAAACAATGACTTCTCGAATTTTGCATGCAAATGGATGGAAATAGAAAACACTATCCTGAGTGAGGTATCCCAGACCCAAAAAGATGATCATGGGATGTACTCACTCATAATTGGTTTCTAGCCATAAATAAGGGTCACGGAGTCTACAATAGGTGAATCTAAAGAAGCTAAGTAAGAAGGGGAACCCAAGGAAAAACATATAGTTATCCTCTTGGCTAAGGGAAATAGACCAAATTGCCGGGGAGAAAATTGGGATCTTGGGGGTGGGGTGGGATGGGGGTAAGGGGAGATGGGGAGAGAAAAGTTAGAAGGGAAGGAGGTCGGGCCTTAGGAAAACAGGAGGAATGGGATAAAGGAAGGTTGGACAGGGGAGCACGGAACCACAATTCTTAGTTAAGGGAGCCACTTTAGGGTTGGCAAGAGACCTGACCCTAGAGGGGCTCCCAGGTGCCCAAGCTGAGGTCCCCAGTTAGTTCCTTGGGCAGTTGAGGATAGGGAACCTGAAATGACCCTATCCTAGAGCAATACTGACGAATATCTTGCATATCATCATAGAACCTTCATCTGGTGATGGATGGAGATAGAGACAGAGACCCACACTGGAGCACTGGACTGAGCTCCCAAGGTCCCAATGAGAAGCAGAAGGAGGGAGAACATGAGCAAAGAAGTCGGGACCACGAGGGATGCACCCACCCACTGAGACAGTGGAGCTGATCTACTGAGAGCTCACCAAGACCAGCTGGACTGTGACTTAAAAAACATGGGATAAAACTGGACTCTCTGAACATGGCGAACAATGAGGGCTGATGAGACGCAAAGGACAATGGCATGGGGGTTTGATCCTACGTAATGTGTTGGCTTTGTGGGAGCCTAGCCAGTTTGGATGTTCACCTTCCTAGATATGGACGGAGGTGGGAGGTCCTAGGTCTTACCACAGGGCAGAAAACCCTGACTGCTCTTTGGACTGGAGAGGGAGGGGGAAAGGAGTGGGGGGAGGGGGAGAAGGGTGGGAGGATGGGGCGGAGGATGGGAGGAGGGGGAGGGAAATGGGAGGCTGGGAGGAGGTGGAAACTTGTTTTTTTTTCTTCTCCTTTTCTCAATAAAAAAAGAAAAGAAAAAAACAAACAAAAAAAAAAAAAGAAAAAGAAAATGCCCCACACAGGCTTGCCAACACGCTGACCTGATGGAAGCATTTCCTCAATTGAGAGTCCCTCATCTCAGATGACTCTAGTTTGTACCAAATTGACAAAAAAAAAAAACTAACAACAGAATAGGCAAAATAAAACTATTACAAATGCTGATAAGAATGTAGAACCAGAGCTCGTTCATGGCTGACATTTGAGACTGCACAGACACTTTGGAAAACATCTGGACAGTTCCTTCTGAAAACAGGACCCAGCAATCCCAATCCCAGTTATATTTCTGAGAGAAATGAAAATGAAAACTCATAAACCAAGGTCCATACACAAACGCTTGTAGCTTTATGAATAGTCTCTAAAAACTGAACAGCATCCTTCAGCCAAAAGATAAACAAAACACATTCAGAACACAAAATACTATTCAATAAAAAGGAACAGAATTGATATGTATGTCTAGATGGATTAATCTTAAGTGCATTTTGATAGACAAAAGAGCCAGACAGGCTGAGAAAACTAGTATGGTTTCTGACTCCATTCATTTGATATCCTGGAAAATATGAGACTACAAAGATGGGAAACAAGTCAGTGGCTGCTGGAGGATTGAGGATGGAAAAGCATCTGATTACTAAGTGACAAGAAAGGGAGCTTTAGGGTGATATGACTGAACTGTGTGGGTCATGCATTTGCAAAAGCCACCAAACTGTGTGACATGGAGGAAAACTTATTATGGGCCAGTATTTAGAATTCAATCAGTATTTTGGAGAATTTGAAGATACAACACAGACTATAATGAAAGACTCCAACTGGATTATAGATACATAACTTCACTACAGCAGCCTCAGCAGAAATAGGGTGAACTAAGCAACTGCAGAAAACAGTGTTTTAATGGGAATCTAGAAGGCTAAGACAACAAAAGCAATCGCAAAAAAAAAAAAATGTACCCTACTTGGTGTTTCTCAGAGGAGTACATGCTGGCAATTTCAAAACTACTTTACATATCTATTAGAGTTAAACAAGTGAATACACTGTAGGCGACAGGAACACTGTATCTCACTGTCAGAGAAGCAAGCAATGAGAGTGCAGAATAAATCTTGTATTAGCCAGAAATATGAGTATGAACTCTTGTTTAATACATCGATGACTAAATGAAATAAATATGTCTAGATGCATGTGCAATGAAGAATTAGTTTAGGAGGACTATTACTCAAACCTTTCCTATTCCAAAAGACCCATTCCTGGCTGGCCCTTGGTTGGCTCCTGCAGTATTTTGTTGAGACGATGTGTGCAATCAAGATAATCTGTGCAATCAGTGTGATTTGTGCAAAACGCTTTCCTTTCATAGATGTGGAACTTAAGAAACCACTTTCTCTGGGAGTGTACAATACTGACTCCCAATCAGAACTCTGGATTTCTAGGCTCAGGCAAACTTCCGCAGTAGACAACACCGTGACTATTACTGGGTAGTCATGGTACATTGCTGGAACAATCAGCTCTGCATTCTGTGGCCAACTACTGGGCCAAGTTTCCCACTAAACTCCTCCAGGTTTCATTTCAAGATGATTTTTCTCTTTGCTTATTTTGCTTTCTATTCATGAGAATGGTGATTTTGAATCTAGGTACTCTTGGGAATGCCCAACACACATGAAGTATACACTGTTCACTACATCTACCTTTAGCTCTTTTGCACTGCCCATTGAAAGGGTCTAGAAGCATGCCTGGTAGCACCAGATCTTTGTTAAGATCATATCATTGTATTTGCAAGTGCAAACTCTTTGACCATGGGGCTGGGAAGAGAACATAGAAGACGAGGTGGTGTAGTGTATAAACTCAGAAATGAAGGGAAGAAGAGACAAAGGGAGAGACACAAAGGAAGGAAGGGAGGGAGGAGGGAGAAAAGGGGAAACAGAGAGACCAAGACCTTATCCTGTGGCCAAAGTGAACAAGATAAAGTATCATGCTGTTGGCATGCACACCAAAGGATAAAATAAATACCCTGGAGTACATACTGATCCAAATAAATGGAGGTAACTTGTTAGCAAATCTTTAAGAAGAATTTCAAAGGTCAGCAAGATAGCTCAGAAGGTAAAGGCACTTGACAACAGACCTGAAGCATGAGTTGGATCCTTGCAGTAATAAGGGCGGCGGGGCTGCGTCCCCAGCACCCCAGCCGCCCGCACGGCTAGCTTATGCCCGAAATAACAACACACAAACTGTATTCATTTAAACACTGCTTGGCCCATTCTCTTCTAGGCTAATTCTCACATATTAATTTAGCCCATTTCTAATCATCTGTGTTGCACCCCTAGGTGCGCTTACCGGGAAGATTCTAGCCTATGTCCATCCTGGGTAGGAGCTTCATAGCCTGCGTCTGCCCAGGAGCCAGGAGCATGGCGTCTCTCTATCTCAGGCGTCTGCTCCCGAGAGGAGAGCTGTGGAGTCTGAGCTCACTTCCTCTTCCTCCCAGCGTTCTGTTCTGTTTACTCCTCCCACCTATCCTCTAACCAATAAAATGGGCCAAGGCAGTTCCTTTATTAGCCAATGACCTTCCTCCATCAGATCCTAAGGACCCACATTGCGGAAGGGGAGAAAGGACTCCTTCAAGTTCTCCACTGACCTCCACATGTGTACCTGTGATACACTCCTTTCACACCAAAATAAATAAATATAACAATTTTAAAGACTTCCAAGAAAAAATGAAGAAAGGACAATAGGAATAGAATACCACTCCTCAAAAACCACAATAACAATTCAACAGGTGAACAGTTACTAAGAAACAGGACTGGATATATACCTCAACATATTTACTACTAATCTTGGTGTTTCTTCAATATATCCACAAATAAATTGATGCTCATTCCAGTAAGAGGTGGATTTTAATTTCTCTTCCTCAATACATATTAGACTTTGTGGTTTTGTTTCTAATAAACAAACCATGGAAAGGGAAAATGCCAGAGAATCATGAATGGTTTTACATTAACCAAGGCTTCAAGGTTAATATCCCAAACTAATGCCACACTGATGCCATGGGATCCCTGAAATTACAAGAGCACACCACCGCTGTGGTGCTCTTGCTTCCTGACTGGAAACGGCAGTCTTAGGTGTTGCTTCTCAGGCACCGTACACCTCGATTTGTTTTGCTTTCCTTTTCACTTTGTTTTTTGTTTGGTTAGTTTTGTTTTTTAACTTTCTCTTTATTTATCCTTTGTGTCTTTCACATCATGCATCTCGATCCCATTCATTTCCACATCCCTTCATATCCGCTCTCTGTCCTTGCAACCTCTGTCCCGAAATAAAAAAGAATTTAAAAGAATAAAGAAAATAAGGAAAAATTTCGTCATGGAAGCTGTAGTGTGACACAGTGAGTCACACAACCCTTTTATCCATATCACGTTGCAAAGAGTCGTTGGTCTGGTTCACGGCCTCTGGTTTCTGATACACCACTGACGCTCGGCCCCCACTGGGACTCCTCTTGGTTACTCTGCTGTTGCCCTGTGTTGTGGAGATCCTGCAGTTTTAGGTCTGCAGAACTGGCTGGCTCCTGTAGATCACAGATGGGGTGGATGCCGGGGTGAGCCAACACATAACCCTGGTTCTGGGTCTGGGAAGCTGCAGAGTTGGTCAGTCCACTAGTTAGTTCTCCCTTGTCCACACCACTGGGGTGAACTCTCCTGCATTGCCCTGGCGAGTTCACCCCTTGCAGTAATGACCAAGGGGCATGGCCAGTTCTCCTGTTTTCATGTCCTCAGGGTCAACTTTCCCTCACCTGTTGCCCTGGTGAGGTACAGGGGTCACTCTTCCCGAGTGCTGCAGCTGGCAAGAGGCAGGAATAGCTTTCCTGTTCTTACGACCTCCAGGCCAGCTCTCCCACCAACCTCAGGCATGCCCATGTTCTTGAGGCCTGGCTCACCTTCACCCCTGTAAACAGGGTCTGCTATGCTTTGCTGTGCTACCCGGATGAGGTGCAGGGACGACTTTCTCCAGAGTTGCAGTTGGTAAAAAGGAGGGTGAGCTCCCTCCCCAGCTGGGAGTTGTAGGAGAGAAGGGGTAGAACATCTTTCTCTCCATCCCATCACCACACTGGAGACAAGTCATGGTGCTGGGCAGGACCATGCTTCCTCGTCACAAAGGGATCACAGAAGTGCTGGGAGAGCTCCTTGTTGGTGGGGAGGTGTTGTTGGAGGGGAAGTGTTGTTGGAGTCCTCTCCTGGGCCGGGCATGAAAGCCTGAGCTGCATTAGGTTGAGATCCTCCAGCCTCAGCTGTGTGGCATGGGGTGGAGCTGTTGTTGGTGGTGGTGGTGGTTGTAAGATAGGGGCTCTTGTAGGTCTGGATCTCTCTGCGAGCAGGCTAGGGCTGACTAATAAGCAAGCCCCAGAGATCTACTTGTCTGTCTTCCCACTACTTGATTACAGGTGTCTAATAGACATGGATTTATTTATGTGGGTTCTGGAACTCAAACTGAATCATCTCTCCAGCAAAATTTTTTAAAGCTTTTTTATTAAAAATAATTTTTTTCATAGAGCATATTCTGGTCACATTTTCCCTCCCTGGTCTCTTCTTAGATCCTCTCCACCTCCCCACTCATCCAACTCCACACTTTCTCTCTCTCCCTAGAAAACTAACAGGCCAATAAAAACAAACAAGTCATAAGAAAACAAAGCAAACAAACATAGGATTAAGAAAAGGAAGCACATACACAGACATACACACATGTACAAACATAAAACCCTTAAAAACAAGATCAGAAACCATAACAGATAAGTAAAAGACAAGTAAAAAAATTAAAGTTCAAAAAAGCCATATGAGACAAAACATCTCCAAAAATATCATGGAGTTGGTATTGTGCTGGCCATCTACTGCTGGGCCTGGGGCCTCCCTAAGAATGGTTTGTACACTCAGCCAGGCTCCCCGCAGAAAACTAAGTTTCCTTTGGGAGTGGTTGAAAGAAATAGTTTTGGGGTTGGAGATGGGCGCTTGTGTCCACTTCCTCTCCCAGCACTGGGACCTCATCTGTTTAGCCCCATGCATGCTACAACACTCTCTGAGTTCATATGTGCACCAGCCTTCTTGTGTCTGGAAGGCACCACTTCCCCACTACCAAGTGCAAAATGTCAAACTTTTCAACAGCATGCTTCTCTTACTTCCTACCTTTTGTTTAGTATACCTCATTTGCATATACAACACCATGCTCTAGAGCAGTGCTTCTCAGCCTTCCAGATGCTGTGATCCTTTAACGCAGGTTTTCTGGTTGTGGTGACCCCAACCACAAAACTATTTTCTTGCTACCTCACAGATGCAATTTTGCTACTGTTATGAGTCATACCATAAATGTCTAATATGCAGGATATCTGATACACAGGCTGAGAACCTCTGTTCTACAATATGGTGCAATGAGTTATAATTTTAGCTTTAATCAATCATGTCTTAAAGAAATCAAGGAAAAATAAAATCTTTCCTCTTTACCTATTACTTGTTCTTCCAGAAGTTTCTCATCTTCCCAGGACATTTCAATTTCCATCTGGTTCTGGCATTAGCAATTTATAACTTTTATCATTGTACTCACAAAAATAGCAACTAAAACTGATTTTATGTATAGTTTTAATTGGTTCATGTTTCTGGTTACAAATTCAATTAAATATGCTAAAAATTATAGATTGTACTGAAAAGTACAATACACTCAGCCAGACCTGGTGGCGCACGCCTTTAATCCCAGCACTCTGGAGGCAGAGGCAGGCAGATCTCTGTAAGTTTGAAGCCAGCCTGGTCTACATTCTAAGTGCCCCAGTTCAGCTAGAGCCCCGTAATGCGACCTGTCTCAAAACAAACAAACAAAAACTTTTGTTTGAGCCGGTGTGGTGGTGTACACTTTTATCACTGCACTGGGGAAGCAGAGGCAGGCAGACCTCTGTGAGTTCAAGGTCAGCCTGGTTTACAGAGGGAGTTCTAGGACAGTCAGGGCTATACCAAGAAATCCTGTCTCAAAAAATCAAAACCAAAACAAACAATAAAAGTTTAATACACTCAGTTTTGGGGAGAATGCATCTGTATGTGTATGGGGGGGCTGGGAAAGAACAACAGTGCAGGTATGTGCGGGTGTGCCTGTGCGTGTGTGTGTGTGTGTGTGTGTGTGCCTGTGCGTGTGTGCGTGTGTGCGTGTGTGTGTGTGTGTGTGTGTGTGTGTGTGTGTGTGTGTTTAGACTACAGGACAATTTTGAGTGTCAATCTTTATCATCCACCTTGTCTTGAAGCAGTCTCTCACTATGCTCACACTTACCAGGTCCCCTGCACTGATTACATGACCTCACATGGTTTCCCATGTATGCATGTGAGTGCCATAAAGTGATGTGGCCATGAAGGGGCATTCACCAGAGCTGCTGCTTGGAATTTCAGCCTCCAGAACTGCTGAATTCCCTTTCCATTCATAGTTACCACTGTAGTAATGAAAAGCTGATTACAGCCCCTATAAAGAATTAATCCGACCACCCGAAATTGAACCTGCTGTGACGACGACCATGTCTGTTGCTCAGATGTTTGAGTCTGCTTGGCTTCTTTCTGCATGGACTTCTCTTTTCCCTCAGCTGCTGCATGCATTTTATACTCCTCTGTTAAACTCCACTTTTTCTTTAACTTTAGAAAAAAAAACAGTTTTGCTTGCAATCAAAGAGTCCCAACTTATCTACCTGAGTTGAAGTCATATATCTTATAAATGTAATTAAGAAGTAGACATGCCCATCAAAATTTCAGACAAATTCTTCAAAGACCTTGAAAGAAAGGTACTCAATTTCATTTGGAAAAGCCAAAGGATAGCCAAAAATCTCAAGATAGCCAAAACAATCCTGCACAATAAAAAAATTCTGGAGGCATCACAATCCCTGACTTCAAACTCTGCTACAGAGCTATAGTACTGAAAACAGTCTGGTATTGGCATAAGAACAGACAGGAGGACCAATGGAACCGAATAGAAGACCCCGATATCAATCCACACATCTTCAAACACCTGATCTTTGATAAAGAAGCAAAAAATATCAAATGGAAAAAGGAAAACATATTTAACAAGAGGTGCTGGCATAACCCGATATCAACATGCAGAAGAATGAAAATAGACCCATATCTATCACCATGCACAAAACTCAAGTCCAAATGGATCAAAGACCTCAACATAAAGCCAGCCACACTGAACCTTATACAAGAGAAAGTGGGAAGTACACTTGAACGCACTGGCACAGGGAACCACTTCCTAAACAGAACCCCAGCAGCACAGACACTGAGAGAAAAAATTAATAAATGGGACCTCCTGAAACTGAAAAGCTTCTGTGAAGCAAAGGACATGGCCAACAAGGCAAAACAACAGAATGGAAAAAGATCTTCACTAAGCCTACATCAGACCAAGTTCTGATCTCCAAAATATACAAAGAACTGAAGAAATTGGACACCAAAAGATCACATAATCCAATATAAAAATATGAAGTACAGACCTAAACAGAGAACTCTCAACAGAGGAATCTAAAATGGCTGAAAGACACTTAAGGAAATGGTCACCATCCTTAGTCATCAGAGAAATGCAAATCAAAACAACTTTGAAATTCCATCTTACACCTCTAACAATGGCCAAGATTAAAAATACTGATGACAACTTATGCTAGAGAGGTTGTGGGGAAAGGGAACACTTCTGCATTCTTGGTGTGAATGCAAGCTGGTACAAACCCTTTGGATGTCAGTATGGCGATTTCTCAGAAAATTAGGAAACAACCTTCCTAAAGACCCAGTAATACCTTTTGGATATATATCCAAAGAATGCTCAACTATGCCACAAGGACATGTGCACAGCTATATTCATAGCAGCTGTGTTTGTCATAGCCAGAACCTGGAAACAACCTAAATGCCCCTCAACTGAAGAATGGATAAGGAAAATATGGTACATTCACACAATGGAGTACCACACAGCAGAAAAAAATAATGACAGTTTGAATTTTGCAGGAAAATGGATGGAGCTACAAAACATTATTTTGAGTGAGGTAACCCAGACACAGAAATACAATTAATTATCACATGTACTCACTCATAGGTGGTTTTTAAACATAAAGCAAAGAAAGTCAGCCTACAAACCACAATCCCAGAGAATTTAGACAACAATGCGGACACTAAGAGAGACTTGCGTAGATATAATCTACATGGGAGGGAGGGGGAGAGAAGTGGGGGAGGGGGAGAAGCCTGGGAGGAGGGGGAGGGAAATGGGAGGCTGGGAGGAGGGGGAAACATTTTTTTCCTTTTCTCAATAAAAAAAAAGAAAAAAAAGAAAGTATAAAAAGACAAGATCTCCTGAGTAAATTGGAAGCATGGAGAACTTGGGGGTGGGGGATTGAAGGGGGTATGGGAGAGGCAGGGAGGGGAGCACAGAAAAATGTTCTGGGGATTAGTTCATTCTAAAAGGACATTTCCCACCCTACCGTCTAGTCTCACTGGCTGGCTGGCTCCCTCTCCCACCCTCATTCTCTCTCTTGACGAAACTCCTCTCCATGCTTAAAAAGGATCCTCCTCCTTCTAGGGCCCCATCATGTTTAGACTGTTTCTGTAATGCTCTCCTTCCTTACTGATCATGGTCTCAAGGCCCCTTCTCCTAATACACTGCATCTGAAGGGACTTGTGTGTCGCTTCCTTTCCCAGCACACAGCTGCTGATTTATTGTTGCCTTGGTATTCTATCTAATAGGGAGGTGCTAGAGGAGAGAGCAAAGGGCACATAAGACATGAAAGCATGAGAGGACTACCTAAGGGGAACAGTGTCAGAGAGCAGTTTTGACAAAAATTGGGGCTTTGAGCCATTAAGCCATTGATCCATTCATTAGCATTCTGTTGTTTAGGCAGTGAACCCAGCTAGACCAAGAATCCTGAAAGCAGCCACTCCTAAGGTCAAATCTCCTGTTTCAATGGAAGGAGCAGAAGTACGCTTGCATATTTTGTCCATCTGTCAGGGTGGAATAAATAATATGCCCTAGAAAGTATGGCAACTTTCTTTGTTGCTTGGCATTTTGAATTTGCTGGAATAGCATTTTAACTTGCTTATTGCTAGTCCCAATACATGGGACAGTTTCTAGGACTTGAAGAGCATTAAAAAAATATTGGCTGTGGGTATATAGATTAAATGCCTTATTGCAAAAAAATGGAACATTATAGCAACAGCATGGCAGGCCATGAAGGCAGCCAGGTCCCAGACAGGAAGCTGTGTGGCAGGTGAGAGACTGAGAGGGATAGGCACACGTGCAGAGTGAAGTTGGATATTTATTTAGTGGGTTATGGAAGGAAAGGCAAGAAGGGGGAAGGAGAGAGAGAGAGAGAAACCAGGGGGAAGAGAAGTAGGGGAGTAGGGAGAGACAGAAAGGGAAAGAAGATCACAGAGGGAATGGGCATGGCTTGTCTCTTAAAGGGACAGTACAGACCATTACAGATACCTCAACAGTTGGTCTGAAAATGAAAATGGTTCCAGATTGGATATACCAGACAAAGGATTTGTACATGTCCTGGCAGGAGGAAGTAGGACAGCATGAGATTACATCATTCCACTCAAAACATCCTATGATTTAAAACTTATCAATTACTAATTTCTGAAATTTTTCATTTAATATTTTTAAGCACAGTTGGTTGTAATTAATAACTAAAATGCAGAAAATCGTTGACTGAGAACAAGGGCATATCACCATATTTAAAAATGAAAATTACTTGTGAAAACAGAGGGTAGGCAACCATAGAAAAATCATAAAACTCAATCAAATTAATTTGCTGGTGTGGAGGTATCTGTTGATAGCTGTGTACTGGTTCTTGACTATTCCCCAAAGGCCTGCTTGTTAAAGCCTATAATACCAGGTTGCAATAGTAGGGGGAAGGAGACACTTTCATAGTGGGGCTAACAGGGAGGTCTTTAGGTCACTGAGAATGTCTGCTTGAAGGAGTTCACTCTTTTGTTTCTAGGCCATGACATAAGTAGTTTTGTTATATCACACAGTCCTCCTAATACATAGCCTCCTAACAGACCTAAAAGCAATCATTAACTGAGACCTCCAAAACTGTGGGCCAAAATACACCATTTCTCTTTATGAATTGAGTGTATATATTATTTGTTATAGTGACAGAAAGATAATATACTGACTTAGTTAATGCTATTTAGAAACCCATGTCATTCCGATTTTTAAAAACATCAATTAAGACAGAAACTGAATATAACACAGACTTAGAAGGACGATCTTTGGGGCAATGTGCCTTGTCAGGGGGTGGCTAGGAAATCAAAGCTAAACTCCACCTTCTAAAATATTAGTTCTCAACCTGTGGGTAATGGCCCCTTTTGCCCTTTCACAGGGGTTACCCAAGACAATCAAAAAAACACAGATATCTACATTATGATTCATAACAGTAGCAAAATTACAGTTAAGAGTAGCAATGAAATTATTTTATGGCTGGGGGTCACCAGCACAGGAAAAACTGTATTAAAGGGTGGCAGTGTTAGAAAGGTTGAGAACCCCTGCTCTAGAGCATTAGCTCTTAGGATCTCTCTACTGATACATAAGCTGCTTATTATTATGACATCAGATGAGATGGTTCATTTATAGAAATGAAAAGGTTGCATGGTTTCTGTCCCTGCAGGTTTCCCTTCAAACCTGGAGTCCTTTGGTAACATTCTCTTACATCCAAGTTCTATTTAAATTTGCTGTCACTTACCACCTAAGAAATTCAATATAGTTTCTTATTCTCTTAATGTCATGATTTGAGTAAGAATGGTCCCCATAGGCTCGTATATTTGGAAACTTGGTCCCTATCTGGTGGAATTGTTTGTGACATATTAGGAAGTGTGTTGGGTGTGTTGTGTTACTGGGACAGTCCTTGCAGTTTCAAAAGACTCATGCCAGTGTGCTCTCTGCCATTGGAAACGTGAGCTCTCAGCTGTTCCTGCCACCATGCCTTTACTCTGCCATCATGAACTCTGACCCTCTGGAAGAAGCCCAAATAAATGCTTTCTCTTACAAGTAGTCTTGGCCGTGGTGTTTTATCACAGGAATAGAAAAGTAACTAATACATTTTCCTCCAGATATTCCTTAAACATGTCATGTCGGGGCACTGCTTTCAGTTCTTGTATTCATTATTGGTCTGGCTGGTTTTACATCAACTTGGAATAAACTAAAGTCACTTGGTAAAAGAGAACCTCAATTGCAATGCATCCACCAGATCGGCCTGTGGGCAAGCCAGTGGTATATTTTCTTGATTGATGATTAATATGAGAGGGACCAGCCCACTGTGGGAAGAGCCACCCCTGGACTGGCGGTCCTGGGTACCATAAGAGATCAGGCTGAACACACCATGAAAATCAGGCCAGTAAGCAACACTCCTCCATGGCCTCTGTTTCAGTTCCTGCCTCCTCCAGGTTATGCCTTGAGTTCCTGCCTTGATTTCCTTTATGACGGGATGTGACTGGGGAATGTAAACAGGCTGAGCTCCTGCTTTGACTTCCCTTTATGATGAGACGTGAAAAAACAAACACTTTTTTTCTCGAATTTGCTTTTGGTTATGAAGTTTTATCAAGACAATAGAAAGTGGCACCAGGTCATGGGATATTGCTGTGGCAGAGCTGATCGTGTGATTTGGGTAGGACAGTGGTAGCATTTGAACTTTGCAATACAAAAGTCATCAAATGTTCAGAGCTCACTGGGCTGTTCTATAGGAAAATGGGAGATAAAAAGGTTGAATGCAGTGGAGACAATGGAGGCCTGGCTTATTAAGTTTCAGGAAGAAGTAAGACTCTATCAGCACTATCTATATGATATCTTGAATTAAGAATCTGGTTCTAGTCAGCTGGAGTTGAAGGATCTGACAAGACCAGAACTACTATGGTAGTTTAAATGTAATTGGCTATCCCCATAAGCTAATAGGGAGTGGTACTATTAGGAGGTGTGGCTTTGCTGGAGTAGGTATAGCCTGCTGGAGGAAGTGTGTCACTGTGGAGGTAACAAGCTTTGAGGTTTCATATATGCTCAAACCATGCCCAGTGCCTCAGTTAACTTCCTGTTACCTTTGGATCAAGATGCAAAATTCTCCCAGCACTGTCTAGCTGCACACCACCAAACTCCTAGCCACCATGCTCCCCACCATGATAATGGACTTAAGCCTCTGTAAGTCATTACCTCAATTAAATGTTTTCCTTTGTAAGAGTTGCCATAGTCATGATGTCTCTTCACAGCAATAGAAACCCAAAGACAACTGATGTGGGAGAGTCTTCTGTTTTGTGTTGATTCCATTGGTTAATAAAGAAACTGCCTTGGCCCTTTAATAGGACAGAAAACAGAATGCTGGGAGAAAAAAGCCAAGTCAGGCAGACGCCATGCCTCTCCTCTCCAGGCAGACGCGATAGCACTCCTCTCTAAGATGGACTCAGGTTAAGATCCTTCCTGGTAAGCCACCATGGGTTAATCAAGATGTGAGAATTAGCCAGTAAGAGGCTAGAGCTAATGGGCCAGGCAGTGTTTAAAAGAATACAATTTGTATGTTATTATTTCAGGGGCTAAGCTAGCCGTGCGGGAGCTGGCCGGCGGGAAGCGGCCCGCAGCTCCTTCTACAGACAACCACTAAGATGAAACCTTTGTTTCGTTGCTACAATAGAAATATTCCAGGAAATATTTACTCAGGGTCACCCCACAGAAGCTGTGGTCCAGCAGCAGCCAAAATTGTATCTCATTTTGGTAGCCAGATTCATTAGGGCAAACGTCTCCCAGGTGGTTCTGGTTTTGAAATCATGAAGGGAGAGCAGCTGAGGCTCGACACCATAGAAAACCAGGAACGGCCATTGGTGAAGATGCAGACTCAATAGCAAAGAAAATCCCAAAAGAGAAGTTGAGGCTTGGCACCATGTGGCTTTGTCTGAGTCCCTGAAAAGAGCCCATGAGAGTGCAGTGGAAGTCCCAATATTTTAAAGATGTCAAGTACCATGGTACCACCACCAATGACAGCAGCACCGCCAGTGAATGCCAGACTGAACCAAAATGCAGCTCTGTAGAAGGCAGAACTGGAGAAGTAACCCAGGCCCTTTGACGCCCAGAGGTCATGCATGGCTCCCAGATTAAGCACTGAACTTTTTTATAATGCTGGTTTTGATTTTGTTTTGATTCTGTCTATATTCTGGGTCTTTCCTCTTGGGGAAAGAACATAATTATTTTGATTTTACAGGAGCCCACAGATGAGAAACTTTGAACTTCTAAAGAGACTTAAAGAGTTTTTAGAGAAACAGCAAACATTTTAGAGATATTTGTAACTTGAAAGGGACTTTGAATAAAAAGATTGAATTTTTAAAGCATTTGAAATTTTAAAGGGAAGGAGAAGGAGAAGGAGAAGGAGAAGGAGAAGAAGAAGAAGAAGAAGAAGAAGAAGAGGATGATGATGATAATGATAAGAATTTGGTAGTGGTGTACAATCTGTTAGTAATAAGTTTATATTGGTTACATATGAAAGAATATTTGGACACATTTATTAGGTTAAACTAAACATATTAATGCGATGTTAATTACAGCTTTTAAAAACCTTTCAACAACCTATCTGTAGGAAACTCAAAATTACTGCAGACTGCCTTATATTCTACCTGGCCAACACCTAGGCTAAACAAGGAGGAACTCCTTTTGCCATGTCCTACAGTTGCTTGTGGTAGTTATTTTTGAAAATTACTACTGGCAGACTACAAGCATCTTATGAACAAGGGGATGCTTCTACCTGGAAATTCCAGAAGGGTGCTAAAATAAGTATTCAATAAGTATGTAAATAATAAATTAATTAAATACTCAATCCTCACTATTTTGAGATTCCACAGTTGTGGATTTGCGTATACACACAAAAGAAAACTCACTAGTAACCTCCTAAACAATACATGTGCTTTTTTGGCCATCTGTGAACGCAGAGATTTGACCTGTCCACATTTTCCTAGCCAAGGTCAAATACAGCAGTATTCTCTTTTGTGGTTTCAACTATCAAACTGTACATAAGTCTTCTTTATGCTCTATTTACTACTTATTTTGGAACTTTGTTTCTGTTTTGCATTATATGACTTCTACTTAAAATGCCCCCTGAAAGATCATGTCGAAAAGTTCTCTAGTGTTCCTATGCTCAAGATTGGGTTGTGCCAAATAGAGGCAGCAGGAGTGTGGATAAAATACCAGGTTTGAATTATAGTGCTATTAGACACACACGCAATATTAACCATACATATGAAATCAGATGTCTTCGATAGAAATAAGTGTGACAGAATCTCTCCTTATCAGTGAAAATGTGACTCCAAGCACTGACAAGGAACCAAATGCTCTTAACTCTCCTAGAGACAAGGGCTCAGAAGGTGCTACTTCCAAAGAGACTTCGGAAGGCACTGTTTTGGTTAAATTAAATAGTCATTTGATTCTACATACAAATCTTATGTGAATATATGAATATGGTGGTAAACAAAGCAATAATCTCAGCTTTAATTCTCTGACTGGCTTACAAGCTACATGATTCGGGGCAAACTGCATCATTTTCCCTGCCTTTGTCCATTATTCAAAACGCAGATAATAGGGTAACTGCTAATGGCTGCCAAGGTCTCGGTGGGGGTGGGAGACAGAGCTGAAGACATAAGACACAGGAAATTTCAGAATGAGGAAAATAGTCTCATTATTATGATGGTGATTATATAATTGACTTTCTTTTTCAAAACCCGTGGAATTAAAAGTACACTTTATTTTACAAAAATTCTAACTTCAATCTTAGTTTTAAAAAACATTAGTAGTCAAGATTAAGCAACGGAGATGAAATAATACACTCCTATATAACTCTTACTTAAATATTAGTGGCAACAATAATAATAGGGAAAGGTTAGGCAGCCTAAGAAAACGCAGAGGGAACTCAACAGCCTTGGGTTCTGATTTGGTTCTTTCACATATTAAGAGGAGGCACAGTTTACTTTATGGAAGTCAAGTGCTTATTGCATCCAGAAACACAAGTGAAATACGTTCTGCATATATGTATTCAAAAATATAAGACTGGATTTACTTACAAGACAGCAATGCCAAGTCACTGAACGAATGCACTGGGTTCCGGAGTGAGAGGTGATCTGCCTAGATTCTCTTCAATGTAAGAGAAATGCAGCTATGACAAAACTGAGAGAGAAGCGCCCCTCTGAAGAATGTCTTTAATCCTTAACAACAAACAACAGGAAAAAAAAATCTAGGGCACATCAGTGCCAGGAAGATCATGAGGCAGAACAGACAAGCTCTGGGCTCATGGTTGGTACACATCCTGAGGAATTTTCCACCCCTGGGAACACTGTTGACTCCGGCCAGGTGGCACCAGCACCTCACCACAGGGTGTCTGCAGTCCTCTGCCAGCCTACAATGCGGAGTCAAGAAATAACACACCACGGCTGGCATTCTTCGAACTCCAAGCATGGACTCCAACCCCAAGGAGGGCTGCAAGCTGTACCAGAGGCTGAATCAAAGTTCCTTCCAGCGCCACTTGGGACACTTGGAAAATCCATAGGACTTGAGAGTTGTGAAGACCATTGTGTGACAGCATCCAGGCACCTGCCTGCCGGGCTAATGGCTATCCCCAAGGTCAGCTGGGCCCCTAACCGAAGATGAGGATGCAGCTGCGCCTGTAGCACAGCGAAGCTTCAAGCAGTCGACTGCAGCCACCTCTGTATGCCGGAAGTGCACTAATCCGCAGCACGTGGGGTTGCCAGGGCGCACTTCACGTGACTGGGCGGGGACTCAGTAAGCCTCGACCCAATGGACGAGCCGGGGGCGGGGCCGAGTCCATCTGCGCCTGGGCCTATCCTGGAAGTGTGGATGAAGGTTGACAGTGGGCCGGGCCAGGGCGGGGAGCTGGTGTGGGAAGCATGGCGCCCCCCCCCCCTCCTGGACCAGTCATGGCTGCCAGCACAACCTCAGTCACAGGGATCGGCGGACTTGCGGTGAGGGCCCGAAGGTGAAGATCTGGGGTCAGGCCGGTGGTGCAGGTGGTGCGGGGACTTCAGCCAATGATGGTGGGGTCCGGGCGAGGGGAGGAGCCGAGAGGCATGGAAAGCTGACCCCGGGCGAGGGGAAACCCAACTTTCCGTGATATCACACACAATTTTTACAGTTTCCTTAGTGATATTGTACAACACTGAGGGCTGTGAAAAGATTGCTTTTATTTAAATTTTTTGAAGGGAGATTAATATTTTACTTAGTAGAAAAAGGGTAACCCTGAATACGTAGCATAAGTACAAATAGCAAATAACTCCACGGAAAAGCACCCTGGATGCAGGAAATTGAAAGGCAAGGATTAGGAAAGCTGAAGAAATGCTTCTAAAAATACTGTCTGTGCTATTACTTGACAGGAGAGAGGGCAAAGAACAAAAGTCAAAGCTAGCACTCTGAAATTTTAGATTGTGCAAAAAGTACTTTTTCTACTAGTAAGAAGCACACGGGATTCTGAGCTGATGAGGAAATAAACCTCTTTCCTCTTCATCACCAGGAAACTCACACACGCACACACACACGCACACACACACACACTCAGGCATATATGCATGCACACCCACCCACACCCCACTCGCGTATGCATGCACACACACACGTACACACACACACACACACAGAGGCACACGCACATATGCACGCATGCACACCCTTCCACACATGTGCGCACAAATTTGCACCTGCGTGCCACTCCACCCCACGCCCAGCCCAGACACCTCCCCAACCCCTACCCCCATGAGCAAGGAAGTCAGGCCCGCAAGGGGTGCATCCACCCACTGAGATGGTGGGGCTGATCTATTGGCAACTTACCAAGGCCAGCTGGACTGGGACTGAAAAAGCATGGGATAAAACCAGACTCTCTGAACATGGCGGACAATGAGGGGGCTGATGAGAAGCCAAGGACAATGGTACTGCGTTTTGATCCTACTGCATGTACTGGCTTTGTGGAAGCCTAGCCAGTTTGGATGCTCACCTTCCTAGACCTGGATGGATGGGGGAGGACCTTGGACATCCACAGTGCAGGACACCCAAACTGCTCTTTGGACTGGAGAGGGTGGGGGAGAGGAGTGAGGGGAGGGGGAGGAAAATGGGAGGCTGGGAGGAGGTGGGGAGGAGGCGGAAATTTTTTCAATAATTAAAAAGAAAAAATAAAGAAAGGAACAACAATGTCTTAAAGCCATATGAAAATGTGCATTGATTTAAACTGACTAATGGAATGAACCAGATTAAAATAAAAAAAAAAAACACAGAGAGATCTGGAACATGGGAGAATGACCTAGAGACGAACTCTCTTTGAATTGCTAGTTCCTTCTATTTATGTCCAGTTGTTTGTGTTCCTTCTGCACTAAAATAAAGGGCTGGACCTAAGATGGTATCAGCCACTTCCAATATAACCATAAAGTCCTCCTTATGACCAGTTCTCATGGGTTCCTGCTCGGCTGTAGAGTAAACCACAGTAAGACATGTCCAGTTTCATTTCTAAAGCAACTAAGTAAAGTCTGAGGGGAAATGCCAGATTGAGAAATTCTGTGCTAACATTTTAGGTATATTGTCTTATTTTACATGTATGGGTGATTATGTTCTGTGTGTACCTGGTACCTGTGGAAGTTAGGAAAGGATATCAGATTCCTCTGGGACTAGAGTTACAGATGGTTTTCAGCTGACATGTGGTTGCTGGGAACTAAACCCTAATCCTCTACAAGAGTAGCAAGTACTCTAAACTGCAGCGTCATCTCTCCAATTCCTATGGCGTAATTTTTAGTATATATTTTATGCAAAAACTCTTTAATTCCAGTGAGACGTTATATCATTAACCCACAATCTAGTATCTTAATATTTTCTTTACTCTTAAACCCATAGAGTAACATAGTCAGTAAAATGCCAATAAACAACAATTGTACTTACCATTTAATACCAATACAAAACAAAAGATGACTATGAAATTGGGTTTATGATTCTATCGATGCAAAACCTCAAATTCAGAGTGTAGCATTAGGACAAGCTTTCATCTTATAACTGAGAAGGATGTAAAGGATTTTTAAATTACTTTAAATTTCCCATATTCTGGTTATAATTCCTTCATAATAAAGAAAACTTCTTCTAGAAAAAAATTGTGATACCAGATTTGATAAATAACTAGTATTGATGGGCAGGCTCTTGGGCAATAAAAACTATTACTTTAGAAAGAGTAGAAGGATCACAGTGTTCTTTTATTCTTTTTTATTTTTGGTAAATATGAGTTAGATTTCAAGCCATAGAAATATTAAAGTACAACATAAACCTTTGCGCATGTAAAGTGTTAAATAATTTGACCAATGTCTGGGTAATTTGGATCTGACTGAAATTCCTAGCTGACTCCAATGCACTTTTCTAATTTAGTCTCCAGTCATACACATTTTAAGGGATATTAATTTAGTATTTCACTTTCCAGTGGCCTGAACATAACGTGTTATGATAGAAATAATCTTTATAGTTATGGGTTTCTGAAGGTATATTCACATATTATACGCACTCTTTCTTCATTTGCTGTTAATAAAATGCTACCATTCAAAAAAATATTCTCTTTGCTCTTGTTTGTTTGCCACATTTCTTCTCTAATCTGGTCTTGGTGTGGTGCTAACTTGCCTCTTTCCCTGCTGGATTCTCTTTTCACTCAGGTCCCCTGACCCACATTAACCTTTGTTATCTGTGGTTCTCTGGCTCCAAACTCACAAGAGATCCTCCTGCTTCTGCCTCCCAAGTGCTGGGATTAAAGGCCTGAGCCACCATCCCCCGATGATCTCAGTGTTTTTTAATGACTGAGTAACATTCCATTGTGTAAATGTACCACATTTTCTTTTTTCATTCATTCATCACTGAGCATCAAGATTATTTACAATTTCTGGTTGTAGAGCAGCAATTAACATGATTGAGCAAGTGTCTCTGTAGAGGAATGAAACCTCCTTTAGGTTTATGTCCAAGAGTGCTGTAGCTGAATCTTGAGGTAGATTGATTCCCATCTTCCTGAGGAATGGCCAGGAATAAATGGCTGATTTCTTTCCTTAGTGGCTGTGCAAGTCTGCATTCGTACCAGCAATGAAACTGTGTTCCCTTGTTCCACACCCTTGCCAGCATGAACTGTCAATTGTGTCATTAATCTTGGCCATTATGTTTGGTGTAAGATGAAATTTCCAAGTAGTTTTGATTTGCATTTCCCTGATGACTAACGGTGTTGAACTTCTCCTTAAGTGCTTCTTAGCCAGATGGGTTTCTTGTTTTGAGAAATCTGTGTAGATCTGTACCCCATTTTTTTAACTGGGTTATTTGTTTTCTTGATGTTTAGTTTTTGAGTTCTGTATATATTTGGTTATTAGCCCTCTGTGGGATGTGTAGTTGCTAAAACATCTTTTCTCCATTCTGAAGCTTGCTGCTTTGTCCAGATGACATTATCTTTTGCTGTGCAGAAGCTTCTCAGTTTCATGAGGTCCCATTATTAATTGTTGATTTTAATGCCAGTGCTATGTTCAGAAAGTAGTCTCCTGAGCTAGCAAGTTCTAGGCTAATCCCACTTTATCTGATTCATTGTATCTGGCCTTCTGTTGAGGTCTTTGATCCATTTGGAGTTGAGTTTTACGTAGGGTGATAAGTATGAGTCTGTTTGGGTCCTTGTACGTGCTACCATCCAATTTGACCAGAACCATCTATTCAAGATGCTTTCTTTTTTCCAGTATGTATTTCTGACTTATATATCAAAAGTTAGGTGTCCGTAGATATATGGATTTATGTCTGGGTCTTCAATTTGAGTTTATTAACAGACATGTCTGTTTTTATGCCAATGGCAAGCTGTTTTCATTCCTATAGTTTACAGTACAATCTGAGGTCAGGGATGATGAGACCTCCAGAATTTCTAGTACTGGTCAGGATTATTTTGCCTATCCTGGTTTTGTGTCTCTCTGTGTGTGTGTGTTTCCATATGAAGCCAAAAATTTTCCTTTCGAGATCTATGAAGAATTGTGTTAGAGTTTTGATGGGGATTGCATTGAATCTGTAGATTGCTTTGGTAGGATGGCCATTTTTACTATTTAATCCTACTGATCCATGAGCATGGGTGAACTTTCTATCTTCTGATATCTTTTTTAGCATCTTAAATTTTTTTATTATATAAGTCTTTCATTTTTTTGGTTCGAGTTACCCCAAGATACTTTGTATTATTTATGACTATTGTGAAGGGTGTTGTTTCCCCAACCTCTTTCTCAGTCTATTTGTTATTTGTATATAAGAGGGCTACTGTTCCTTATGAGTTAATTTGTATCTGGCTACTTTGCTGAAAGTGCTTATCAGCTGTAGGAGTTCCCTGGTGGACTTTTTAGGGTCACTTACTTATACTGTTATATCATCTGCAAAAAAGGATACTTTGACTTTTTCCTTTCCTTTGACTTTTTCCTTTCCTGTTTTCATCCCCTTGGTCTCCTTCAGTTGTTTTATTTCTTCAGCTGAAACTTCAAGTACTATATCGAGTAAGTGTTGAGAGAGTGCACAGCCTTGTCTTGGTCCTGATTTTAGTGGAATTGCTCTTAGTTTCTCTCCATTTGAGCTAATGTTGGCTGAGGCCTTGCTGGGAAGTGCCTTTATTAGGCTATGATTTCATGCTTGGCTTTGCTGTGTGTGGGTAGCCATGCTGGACGAGCAGCAGAAGCAGCAGCCCTGCTAGGTCTGTGCCCTTCTGCAACATCTTTATTATTATTATTATTACTATTATTTATTTATTAAAGATTTCTGTCTCTTCCCCGCCACCGCCTCCCATATCCCACCCCCTCCCCAAATAAACTCCCCCTCTCTCATCAGCCACAAGAGCAGACCGGGTTCCCTGTTCTGTGGGGAGTCCAAGGACCTCCCACCTCCTTCCAGGTCTAGTAAGGTGAACATCCAAACCACCTAGGCTCCCACAAAGTCAGTACGTGCAGTAGGATCAAAACCCAGTGCCATTGCTCTTGACTTCTCAGCAGTCCTCATTGTCCACAATGTTCAGTGATTCCGGTTTTATCCCATGCTTTTTCAGACCCAGTCCAGCTGGCCTTGGTGAGTTCCCGATAGAACATCCCCTTTGTCTCAGTGTGTGGGTGCAACGCTCATGGCCCTGAGTTCCTAGCTCGTGCTCTCTCTCCTTTTGCTCCTGATTTGGACCTTGGGGTTGTAGTCTGGTGCTCCAATGTGGGTCTCTGTCTCTGTCTCCTTTCATCGCCTGATGAAGGTTAACATTCAGGAGGATGCCTATATGTTTTTCTTTGGGTTCTCCTTATTTAGCTTCTCTAGGATCACTAACTATAGGCTCAATGTCCTTTGTTTATGGCTAGAAACCCAATATGAGTGAGTACATCCCATGTTCCACTTTTTGGGTCTGGCTTACCTCACTCAGGATAATGTTTCTATTTCCGTCCATTTGCATGCAAAATTCAAGAAGTCATTCTTTTTTACTGCTTAGTAGTACACTTATATGTATATATTCCATACTTTCTTCATCCATTCTTCCATTGAAGGGCATCTAGGTTGTTTCCCGGTTCTGGCAGTTACAAACAATGCTGCTATGAACATAGTTGAGCATATACTTTTGTTGTATGATAGGGCATCTCTTGGGTATATTCCCAAGAGTGGTATTGCTGGGTCCAGGGGTAGGTTGGTCCCGAATTTCCTGAGAAACCGCCACACTGCTTTCCAAAGTGGTTGCACAAATTTGCATTCCCACCAGCAATGGATGAGTGTACCCCTTTCTCCACAACCTCTCCAGCAAAGGCTATCATTGGTGTTTTATATTTTAGCCATTCTGACACCTGTAAGATGGTATCTTAAAGTTGTCTTGATTTGCATTTCCCTGATCGCTAAGGAAGTTAAGCATGACCTTAAGTGTCTTTTGGCCATTTGAACTTCTTCTGTTGAGAATTCTCTGTTCAGCTCATTGCCCCATTTTATAATTGGGTCGAATAGCCTTTTACGGTCTAGTTTCTTGAGTTCTTTATATATTTTGGAGATCAGACCTTTGCCAGTTGCGGGGTTGGTGAAGATCTTCTCCCAGTCAGTAGGTTGCCTTTTTGTCTTTGTGACGGTGTCCTTTGCTTTACAGAAGCTTCTCAGTCTCAGGAGGTCCCATTTATTCAATGATGTCCTTAATGTCTGTGCTGCTGGGGTTATACATAGGAAGTGGTCTCCTGTGCCCATGTGTTGTAAAGGACTTCCCACTTTCTCTTCTATCAGGTTCAGTGTGTTCGGACTGATATTGAGGTCTTTAATCCATTTGGACTAGAGTTTTGTGCATGGTGATAGATATGGATCTATTTTCATTCTTCTACAGATTGACATCCAGTTTTGCCAGCACAATCTGTTGAAGATGCTCTCTTTTTTCCATTGTATACTTTAGCTCCTTTATCGAAAATCAGGCGTTCATAGGTTTGTGGGTTAAAGTCCAAGTCTTCTAATCGATTCCATTGGTCGACTTCTCTGTTTTTATGCCAATACCAAGCTGTTTTCAATACTGTAGCGCTCTGTAATAGAGTTTGAAGTCAGGGATGGAAATACCTCCAGACGATCCTTTATTGTATAAGAATATTTTGGCTATCCTGGGTTTTTTTGTTTTTCCATATAAAGTTGATTATTGCCTTCTCAAGGTCTGTGAAGAATTTTGATGGGACCTTGATGGGGATTGCATTGAATCTATAGATTGCTTTTGGTAAAATTGCCATTTTTACTATGTTGATCCTCTCAATCCAAGAGCAAGGGAGATCCTTCCATTTTCTGGTGTCCTCTTCAATTTCTTTCTTCAAAGACTTAAAGTTCTTGTCAAATAGATCTTTCACTTCCTTGGTCAGAGTTACCCCAAGATATTTTATGCTATTTGTGGCTATCGTGAAAGGTGATGCTTCTCTGATTTCCCTCTCTGCTTCCTTATCCTTAGTGTATAGGAAGGCCACTGATTTCTTGGAGTTGATCTTGTATCCTGCCACATTACTAAAGGTGTTTATCAGCTGTAGGAGTTCTTTGGTAGAGTTTTTGGGGTCGCTTATGTATACTATCATATCATCTACAAATAACGAAAGTTTAACTTCTTCCTTTCCAATATAAATCCCCCTGATCCCCTTATATTGTCTTATTGCTATTGCTAGAACTTCAAGCACTATATTGAAGAGGTATGGAGAGAGTGGCCAGCCTTGTCGTGTTCCTGATTTTAGTGGGATGGCTTTGAGTTTTACTCCGTTTAATTTGATGTTAGCTGTCGGCTTGTTGTAAATAGCTTTTATTATATTTAGGTATGACCCTTGTATCCCTAATCTCTCCAAGACCTTTATCATAAAGGGGTGTTGGATTTTGTCGAATGCTTTTTCAGCATCTAATGAAATGATCATATGTTTTTTTTCTTTCAGTTTATTTATATGGTGGATTACATTGATAGATTTTCGTATGTTGAACCAGCCCTGCATCTCTGGGATGAAGCCTACTTGATCATAATGGATAATTTTTCTAATATGTTCTTGGATTCGGTTTGCCAGTATTTTATTGAGAATTTTTGCGTGGATGTTCATGAGTGAGGTAGGCCTGTAATTCTCTTTCTTGGTTGGGTCTTTGTATGGTTTTGGTATCAGGGTAATGTAGCTTCATAAAAGGAATTTGGCAATGACTCTTCTGTTTCTATATTGTGAAATACATTAAGGAGTATACGTATTAGCTCTTCTTGGAAGTTCTGGTAGAATTCTGCATTGAAACCATCTGGTCCTGGGCTTTTCTTGGAAGGGAGATTTTTGATAATAGTTTCTAATTCTTCGCAACTAACAGGTCTATTTAGATCGTTCACCTGGTCTTGGTTTAACTTTGGTATATGGTACTTATCTAAAAAAAGAATGTCCATTTCTTTTGCATTTTCCAGTTTTGTGGCATACAGGCTTTTGTATTAAGATCTAATGATTCTCTGAATTTCCTCTGTGTCTGTGGTTATGTCCCCTTTTTCATTTCTGATCTTATTTATTTGCGTGTTCTCTCTCTCTTTCGTTTAATTAGTTTGGATAGGTGTTTGTCGATCTTGTTGATTTTCTCCAAGAACCAACTGTCCTTTTGTCTCAACTTTCAGTGTTGAGTTACAGGTGTAAGCCACCACACCCAGCTCTGGGCTCTTGAGTATGTCAGCCTTTGTTGCCCAGCTTATGCATGAAATGTGGAACGTGGATCTGGGCCTTAGGAGCTTTGGAGGGAAAACCCAACATTCCGTGATATCACACACAATTTTTACAGTTTCCTTAGTGATATTGTACAACACTGAGGGCTGTGAAAAGATTGCTTTTATTTAAATTTTTTGAAGGGAGATTAATATTTTACTTAGTAGAAAAAAGGTAACCCTGAATACGTAGCATAAGTACAAATAGCAAATAACTCCACGGAAAAGCACCCTGGATGCAGGAAACTGAAAGGCGAGGATTAGGAAAGCTGAAGAAATGCTTCTAAAAATACTGTCTGTGCTATTACTTCATAGGGGAGAGGGAAAAGAGCAAAAGTCAAAGCTAGCACTCTGAAATTTTAGATTGTGCAAAAAGTACTTTTTCTGCTAGTAAGAAGCACACAGGATTCTGAGCTGATGAGGAAATAATCCTCTTTCCTCTTCATCACCAGGAAACTCTCTCTCTCACACACACACACACCCACCCACCCACCCACACACACTCAGGCATATACGCATTCACACACACACAAACACCCCACACATGTATGCATGCACACACACACACGTACACACATACACACATACACACCCACACACACACTCAGGCATATACGCATTCACACACACCCACACCCCACACGCGTATGCATGCACATACACACATATACACACGTACCCACACACAGGCACATGCACATATGCACACACGCACACCCTTCCACACATGTGCGCACAAATTTGCACCTGAGTCCCACTCCACCCCACGCCCAGCCCAGACACCTCCCCAACCCCCCCACCCCCCCGCCATGCCTTCACCATCCTTCATCTTGCTCCATTAGGAAATTTGGTTTGCTGGCAGGGCTGCATTTTCAGTACTCCAAGATGTACTATAATTTTAGCTTTTAACAATGCCACTGTCAAATGCCAGGTTTCAAAAGAGCATCAATGTTAGATAAGCTTTGTCGATGCACACAGGATTCCGAGGGAAGGGAATGTTTGTTTATTTGTCATTAAACTTCCTGATATGACCTTCATAATGTTGTAGGTCTGATAAAGCACTGAGCCTGATTGACAGCATTTCCAGGAGTTCACAATTTCACAGCTAAGATTCTGGTCAAGGTCACAGACTTATTTATTAACTTAATAAAAAAGATGCTTTAAAAAGATTATAAAAAGCAATCTGACCCCGCTACAGACAATAACAATAACTAAGACACACACAGGGGTTAAGGACGTCACTACTGTCAAGAGGGAGATCAGGAGGGTGCACTATTGTCATCTGTGACACATCTGGTGATTAGCATGCTCGCGTGAGTAAGGCAGCTTGTGAGGAACAAGAAGGAGGGCATGGCTGAGGTCGCTGAGGGCAGCTGATGGAGGCGGCGGCACCATGCGCTCCTGGCTCCCCCAGTTGTCCTCTTCTCCACAGAGCAGCAGCAGAGTTTTCATAGTCTCCAGATGTGTCACCCTGGAACCAGACACAGTTAGCTCGATGACTCACAAACGCCACAGGAAATAAGAGATCAGGAGCTATCTGGGCCTCCCCCAAACTCCTCTTTCTAACCCTTTCTTTATCTCATCTAGTGACCAAATGTGCCTGACAGCTCTCTGCACCTGCCGAAATATACGTTTTTGTACCTTCTCATGCAGCAGACACCATGGGGGTTGGGATCTAGCAAGCCTATCCATAAAATTCATAGTATATTATACCGCTCTTTGTACATCAACATTAACCCTTCTGTTCCCTTGCTCATCATACACCCCCGTGTATGGCAAGGGTTCTGCTGTAGTCTTATACATTCCCATACTGTGCTTCCCTATCCCAGAGCTGTTCCTGAAGAGATAATCCTTGTCTTGTAGATATAAAGAATATCATTATCATAAAAGAGATCGTGCAAAGCCCATATCCTGCATAGCCAGCTAATCGAGAAACCCATCTATGCCTCAACAGCGGCCTATACCAGGCCGTCTGCCATGGACCTCCAGGAAGCCTGGTCCCATAGGACACACAGCTCCAGACCGGCATAACGACGTATGTCATGTCACACAGACGACACTGTTGTCGGTGTGGCAATCCCCCAATCATTCCTGAGACCTGAGACCAGGTCCTGAGACCTCCTCACAGTGTCAAGCACCTACCTGGCTTTTTGTTAATCGCTCTCCTCTGAAGTTTCTGAGAGCAGTCTCGTAAGGAGCTCGTGCACACGTATGAGGACGTCCGAGTAAGGCAGGTGGATTATCAGGTAGGTCTTTACCTTCTTCAGCGCGGACAAGCCGGATGTTGTGGCAAAGTCCCCGGGGAAGACGCTCGTCCACGTGTCCAGGAGGGTGCAGAGGGTGCTGGTGGAACGGGACAGACAGGGCACCCAGTGGCCTGGACTTTCCTTTGCCACCCCGCCCAAGACTCCGTGCATGTGAGACTGCAAAGGAGAGGCTATCCAGCCCTTAGCCATACAATGAGCAGGGCTGAGAGGTCCATGGGAGCAGGGAAATCCATACGCCCCATGATCAGGCTCTAATGGAGCACAGCTGAGCGCCATGGACTGAGATGAGGGTAGTAGAGTCTCAGAGGGCCACCGGAGGCCACAGGCTTTCCCCATATCCCCACTTGGCAAGGACCGTGCCCATGCAGTTCTTTTCACCCTCCAGTCAATGCTTAGACCTCAGTATGGTGTATGGTGGTAGAAACGTGGAGCGTGAGCCCCAAGTATCAGCCATCCCTCATTCTTGGTACCCAAGGGAGCCCACCCTGCAGAGCCAAGGCCTTTCTTTCTCATGTTGTAAAGCTCACTTACTTCTTGAGCTGCTCATCCTCCTGGCAGCCGGGGCGGAAGCATGCATACCTGGAGAAGATCAGGAAGGATGTTACCTGTGGGGTCCCAGTTCCCTACCTAAAAGACATCTGGGGAGCCTGCTGACTCCTGGAGCAGAATCAAAGTCTCAGGTTATTAGTTCACCTGCATTCTGTAGGTGCTTCAAATATGTTTGTGCAGTATGTCTACCCGGACATCTCAGTGGACACAGGTTCCCTCGGATTATCCTCCTCGGGTCTCCACTCAAGACCCATCTCTATCGGGTGCTCCAATATGAATTCTAGAACCTCCTTTACAATGGGAGAAGCGCTTTGACCAATGCTTCAGGAAAACTGGCCAAGGATAGAGAGCTTCCTGAAGGTGCAGAGGACACCCACACTCACACTCATTAGGGTCACAGCAGTCCCTAGGGCCCAACCTGGAGGTAGTAATGTCTGACTACATGCTGCTGGCTTCTGACAAGACTCTAGCAACTAGGTAGGCTCAGAGAAAAGCAGAGGCTTCCCATAAACGACAAGAGGATGTGAGGCCTCTGAGCTCGGAAGTGGGCACTCACCGCCTGAAGATGACATCCAGCACCTGCTCGATGGTGGTATGAGCAGGGTAGGTGCTCAGGAAAGTGATGAGATGCTCGCGGTCCCCATTCTGAAGGGAAGTGATCATGTCTTCCACCACTTCCTCCAGATCCCCGAAGTCTAAGATCTTAGGGTCCCCTGGGACTGAATCCTTCTGGTCCTCCAGCTGGTCCTGCAGGGCAGAGTCTACTGGGTCCCCAAGGAAGGACTCAGTCAGGTCCCCGGGGGCAGGGTCCACCGAGTCCCCGGGGATGGACTCCGGCAGGTCTTGGTCTTGTGGGGCCGAACACATCGTATCCCCAGTGTCAGAGCCCATGGGTTCGCCAGGAGCGGCCTCAGGCTGGTCCTCTGGAGTGGAGTCCACTGAGTCCCCGGGGACGCAGCCTTGCTGGTCCGGCTGGTCCTCAGGAGTGGAGCCCACTGGGTCCCCAAGGACAGAACCAGTGGCGGTCCCGGGGATTGAGTCTGTCTGGTCCTCTGGGGTGGCGCCCATCGTGTCCCTGGGGCCAGACTCCGGCTGGTCTTCCCATGTTGAGCCAGTCGGGTTCCCGGGTACAGAGTCAGGTTTGTCCTCCGTGGCGGAGCCCATCTGGTCCCCAGGAAGGGAGCCCATCTGGTCTCTGGAGAGGGACTGCAGCTGGGCCTCCGGGGAGGAGACCATTGGGTCCCCGGAGAGGCACTCCTTCTGGGCCCTGGGGGCGGACTCAGTAAGGTCCCCGGGGGCTAACTCCTTCTGGTCCCCAGGGCAGCGGTTCTTCTGGTCTTCTGCCACCTGAGGAAAGATCAGTGTGGGTGGTTCAAACTGGCACAGGACTGCAATTCACGATTGGTTATTATCATTCCACGTGTTCCTGACCCCTTCACTCTGCCAAACACCAAGAGTGAAATTTGGGAAAACCGAGATTTCAGAGTGGTTACCTGGCCTATGTTGGTCTCGCTCTCGCTGCCCCTTCTCATTTGGCTGAATGGCCAGAGGTGCCGGCGCCAAGTGCGAACCAGGCGTCTCCACGCACCTCCTAGGCCACGGCTTCTGTGTTTCTTTTTCCCATTACTAAAGCAGCAGCAACTCCACCAGCTACAGCAACTCATGACTATTTGTCACTCTTGTCTCGAGACAAGTGAGCCTTCTGGGCTGTCTGTAAGCAGTTGGCTGCCTGGTTGCAGGTTTCTGCATTGTGATGTCACTGTTAAGGAAGTGAGGTCACTCCTGGGGTCCCCATGCCTGAGTCTCCTCACACAGGGCTTTCCCAGAAGTCTCTTAGGCCCCCTCCCTCCTTCCACGTGCACTACTTGACACAGTTACAAAGGTGCTTCCTATTTCACTGCTCCTAGGGATGTCTGGGTACAGGCAGCACCTCGGCTTTACAATCTGAGCTCCTATTGTTGACCTGCATCTGGAATTCTTAACCCAACCCTAATTGCCCCAGCACACCTTAAACCCTTGCCATGTTGCCTCGCTTCTAGGCTACTTTGTGTGTGTTCTCTGTGAAATATGAACACACATCATCTGTGTGTTGGGTTTTCATGAGGATCTAGAGTGGGGCATTTTTTTTTAGCATTTTTTAAAAAAAATATTTTGTCTTGTTTTGTTTTGAGACAGGATTTCTTTGTATAGCCATGGCTGTCCTGGAACTCACTCTATAGACCAGGCCGGCCTGGAACTCTCAGAGATCCACCTGTTTCTGCTTCCTGAGTACTGGGAATGAAAGCATGCACCACAACCAGGGTCAAGAGTGAGGCACTTGTATAGTTAATTATAATCGTGTGCTTTTTTTGAATTTTTTTTTGGATTTATATTACAGACTCCTTCAGGTCTCTGCACCTAGGCATCACCGATGTCTCCTCCTTTATTCTGAAAATTTGCGAGCACGGGAAGCGGTGCAGGGAAAGACACTGGGGAAAGATCCAGCCAGGAGGCCTGGAGCCTTCAGCAGCTCCTCCCCACTTCCCATCTTCCCCACTGACTGACTGCTGAGCTTCACTACTGCCCCCGTGTGGAGGAACGGGACACAGCAGGTGAGAATGCCAGGGGAAAATGCAGTGGGATGTTTTTAGGTACAAGTCTGAGGTGTGGGTAGGCAAGATTGCTCAGTGGTTAAGCGCACTGGCTGCTCTTCTATAGGTCTTGAGTTCAATTCCCACCAACCCCATGGTTCCTCACACCCATCCGGAATGAGATCTGGTGCCCTCTTCTGGTCTGGCATGCAGACATACATGCAGTCTGAATATCTATTTATAATAGGTAAATAAATCTTTAAAAAAAAAAGTAAAACTAAATAAACCTTAAACTTAAAAAATGGTAAAAAAGAAGTCAGGGCGCTGTTAATAATATCTCAAATATATACATGAATTTATACAAAACAATAGAATCATATGACTTTGTAGTCTATTTGTGTTCATTATTGGACAATTTACATGAAAATTTATTTCTGTACTTAAATTACAAGGGTTCAAAGTAATCATTTGTCCGTAGCAGACAGAGCATGGGCCAGCTCTCCTCTACTAAGGAGGTGGCGGCACATCCCTAGAGGAGGGAGCAGTGGGGGTGTGGACAGGGCTTCAGCTGGTGCAGCCCTGTGGCTCCTTGCAAGGCTCAAGAGTATTCCCAGGCCACCCCACATTGGTGGACCATGTTGCCTCATCAACATCCTCACACAGGGATGCTGACAGGCCCCATCCCCACCTGGAATTGAAGGCAACCCCCTGTGGCAAACTTGCCATCCCTCTCCCTGAACACCGTTGTTCGTATAACCATGCTGTCTAATTCATGCTGCGGGGTGCTCCTCACTTTGCCCCCAGCGTCAGGCACCGGGCCTCACTTGCCCATGGTTCAGACCCTGCTCTGCTTGCATGCAGCAGAGCTGAGCACCAGGGCCTTGTGGTGCACTGCAAAGGGGGTCAGAAGAACCTCGCTGACATCAGAACCGAACTGACGATGTCTCAGAGGAAGCAGTTCTCTTCCTCATTTTACAGGTGAGACCAGGGAGGCTCGGGGATGTTAGTGTATTGGTTGTCAATTCCACATAACAAACCACTGAACAGTGGAGTGACTAAGGAAATTATTGTTACTGTTATTGTGAGATTATTGTTCACACTTCCATGAGGCATCACTTTCAGCCTGGCTCCACTGAGGGTTCCTTAGGCCACGCTCACGGGACTCACTCATGAGACTATGTTTACCTGGTGAACTCCCAGGCACTCATTGTGTTGGGTCTCAGAAGGAAGCAGGCCATCTTGTCTAGAATTTTCTGGATCAGAGTAGCCCAGGAATCTTCACACAGTCGCTGTGTTCCAGAAAGAGAAGAGAGGCATCAAAGCGTCTGCAGATGCAGTACAGGACGCTGCACACCACTCCTGTGACCATGGGAGTCCCTCGCTGCTCCAGATGTTAAGAGGGTGGAAGGGGCTTAAAACTGTGATGGATTTGTAGCCTTTGTCCTGTCTTAAAAATCTCGTCCAGCAAGCAAACTCTCTAACCTCACTGAGGAAGTGCTGGCATGCAGATTTGGGCATGAAGAGTCTGCTTCAGTCTGTGGGTTTGACCGCAGTGGTTCCTGTGGGAAAGGAAGGCCTCCTTTTCTTCAGTTCCTCATGCTTTCTGGATGCTTCTGCTCCCGCACCCAGCCCCACAGTGTGACTGCATCAGTTTTACCTGTATGCTTAGATGCTAGTTCAGAACTTAAAGGAACATTTCTGTGATGAAAATCTGATGTGATCTTTTCCTTAGAAACATTCACGAACATTTATTCCTGCCGAGTGACTCCTTGGCCCTGACTGGGGAGGCAAGCATTTACACTCGCATTCACCAAATTCTGAACCGACTCAGACCCGTGAGCAGCTCACATCCCACTCAAGGACACTATGTGAGTTTAAAAACACTTCTTTCCTGTGGTATCTAGAAACAATCAAGGATGTGCTTCTGGGAGGAGGAATTTCATTTCATTCAAAGCTAATCTAAGTGTCTCAGTGAGCTGGATTCAGGAAGCCATTTTCTTAGGAGGTTCTGAGCAACGCTGTGGAAGAGTAGCTTGAGGCTGTCTTTGGTAACAGGGGGACCAAGCCTCCAAGTTAGTGCTGGCCAGCTTCTGACAACAAATTATGATGAAATAAAACAAAATCGAAAGCCGGGCGGTGGTGGCGCACGCCTTTAATCCCAGCACTCGGGAGGCAGAGGCAGGCGGATCTCTGTGAGTTCGAGACCAGCCTGGTCTACAGAGCTAGTTCCAGGACAGGCTCCAAAGCCACAGAGAAACCCTGTCTCGAAAAACCAAAAAAAAAAAAAAAAAAAACAAAAACAAAAAACATATTCCATTAGTTTGCCAGGTGAGTTGAGTCCATTTACATTAAGGGATATTAATGACCAGTGATTGCTATCTCCTGTTCATCTAGTTTTCATTGTTGGTGATATTAATTTGTGTGTTTTTTCCTTCTTTGGGATTGCTGCTGTGAGACCATCAATTGTGCGTATTTTTGTTGATGTAGTCAACTTCCTTGCATTGGAGTTTTCCTTCAAGTACTTTGTGTAGGGCTGGGTTTGTGACTAGGTATTGGTTAAATCTGGTTTTGTCATAGGATGTCTTGATTTGTCCTTTTTTGGTGATTGAAAGTTTTGCTGGGTATAATACTCTAGGCTGGCATCCCTGGTCTCTTAATGTCTGCATAACACTTGACTAGGACCTTTGGGATTTCATTGTCTCCATTGAGAAGTCAGGTGTAATTCTGATAGCTTTGCCTTTATATGTTACTTGGCCTTTTTCCTTTGCAGATCTTATTAGTTTTTATTTAATCTATATGTTTAATGTTTTGATTATTATGTGGTGATGAGACTTTTTTTTAATCCAGTCTATTTGGTGTTCTGTAAGCTTCTTGTATCTTTATAGACATATCTTTCTTTAGGTTTGGAAAGTTTTTTTTTCTATGATTTTCTTAAATATATTTTCTGTGCTTTTGAGTTGAACTTCTTCTATACCTATTGTTCTTAGGTTTGGTCTTTTCATGGTGTCCCATATTTCCTGGAAATTTTGGGTTAAGCTTTTGTTAGATTTAATGTTTTCTTTACCTGATGAGTCTATTTCCTCTATTATATCTTCAGTGCTTGAGATTCTCTCTTCTTTCTCTTGTATTCTGCTGTTTATGCTTTCATTTGTGGTTACTGATCATTTTCTCATGAAGTCTGTTTCTATAATTTTTTTGGTTTGTGTTTTCTTTATAATCTCTATTGCAGTTTTCAAGTCTTGAATAGTTTTTTTCATATGTTTGATTGCTTTTTCTTAGTTTTCTTTAAGGGATTTGTTGATATCATCTAATTTTTTGTTTGTCTTTTTCTCCATTTCTTTGAAGGAATTTCTCATTCCTTTTTAAAGGCATTAAACATTCTGTTAAAGTTATTTTATAGGTCATTTTCTTCTGCTTCATCTATATTTGGTTCTTCAAGTCTTGCTGTTGTAGGTCACCATGTTCCTCTATGTGGTGTTGTGTGTGCTCTTACCTTGTTTACCAATCTTTTCCTTTAATTGGTGTCACTGGGGCTGTCTGTGACTCTGGAGATCAGTCTTCCACGTGACAGTGAATCCAAGGCTTAGATGGTTGCTCCTCATGGTGCAGTTCATGCCATGGTTCCAGTCACCTCGTTGGTCACCACGTGTTCCTGGAGGTTTATTTCCTCATCAGCTCAGAATCCTGTGTGCTTCTTACTAGCAGAAAAAGTACTTTTTGCACAATCTAAAATTTCAGAATGCTAGCTTTGACTTTTGCTCTTTGCCCTCTCCCCTATGAAGTAATAGCACAGACAGTATTTTTAGAAGCATTTCTTCAGCTTTCCTAATCCTCGCCTTTCAGTTTCCTGCATCCAGGGTGCTTTTCCGTGGAGTTATTTGCTATTTGTACTTATGCTACGTATTCAGGGTTACCTTTTTTCTACTAAGTAAAATATTAATCTCCCTTCAAAAAATTTAAATAAAAGCAATCTTTTCACAGCCCTCAGTGTTGTACAATATCACTAAGGAAACTGTAAAAATTGTGTGTGATATCACGGAATGTTGGGTTTTCCCTCCAAAGCTCCTAAGGCCCAGATCCACGTTCCACATTTCATGCATAAGCTGGGCAACAAAGGCTGACATACTCAAGAGCCCAGAGCTGGGTGTGGTGGCTTACACCTGTAACTCAACACTGAAAGTTGAGACAAAAGGACAGTTGGTTCTTGGAGAAAATCAACAAGATCGACAAACACCTATCCAAACTAATTAAACGAAAGAGAGAGAGAACACGCAAATAAATAAGATCAGAAATGAAAAAGGGGACATAACCACAGACACAGAGGAAATTCAGAGAATCATTAGATCTTAATACAAAAGCCTGTATGCCACAAAACTGGAAAATGCAAAAGAAATGGACATTCTTTTTTTAGATAAGTACCATATACCAAAGTTAAACCAAGACCAGGTGAACGATCTAAATAGACCTGTTAGTTGCGAAGAATTAGAAACTATTATCAAAAATCTCCCTTCCAAGAAAAGCCCAGGACCAGATGGTTTCAATGCAGAATTCTACCAGAACTTCCAAGAAGAGCTAATACGTATACTCCTTAATGTATTTCACAATATAGAAACAGAAGAGTCATTGCCAAATTCCTTTTATGAAGCTACATTACCCTGATACCAAAACCATACAAAGACCCAACCAAGAAAGAGAATTACAGGCCTACCTCACTCATGAACATCCACGCAAAAATTCTCAATAAAATACTGGCAAACCGAATCCAAGAACATATTAGAAAAATTATCCATTATGATCAAGTAGGCTTCATCCCAGAGATGCAGGGCTGGTTCAACATACGAAAATCTATCAATGTAATCCACCATATAAATAAACTGAAAGAAAAAAAACATATGATCATTTCATTAGATGCTGAAAAAGCATTCGACAAAATCCAACACCCCTTTATGATAAAGGTCTTGGAGAGATTAGGGATACAAGGGTCATACCTAAATATAATAAAAGCTATTTACAACAAGCCGACAGCTAACATCAAATTAAACGGAGTAAAACTCAAAGCCATCCCACTAAAATCAGGAACACGACAAGGCTGGCCACTCTCTCCATACCTCTTCAATATAGTGCTTGAAGTTCTAGCAATAGCAATAAGACAATATAAGGGGATCAGGGGGATTTATATTGGAAAGGAAGAAGTTAAACTTTCGTTATTTGTAGATGATATGATAGTATACATAAGCGACCCCAAAAACTCTACCAAAGAACTCCTACAGCTGATAAACACCTTTAGTAATGTGGCAGGATACAAGATCAACTCCAAGAAATCAGTGGCCTTCCTATACACTAAGGATAAGGAAGCAGAGAGGGAAATCAGAGAAGCATCACCTTTCACGATAGCCACAAATAGCATAAAATATCTTGGGGTAACTCTGACCAAGGAAGTGAAAGATCTATTTGACAAGAACTTTAAGTCTTTGAAGAAAGAAATTGAAGAGGACACCAGAAAATGGAAGGATCTCCCTTGCTCTTGGATTGAGAGGATCAACATAGTAAAAATGGCAATTTTACCAAAAGCAATCTATAGATTCAATGCAATCCCCATCAAGGTCCCATCAAAATTCTTCACAGACCTTGAGAAGGCAATAATCAACTTTATATGGAAAAACAAAAAAACCCAGGATAGCCAAAATATTCTTATACAATAAAGGATCGTCTGGAGGTATTTCCATCCCTGACTTCAAACTCTATTACAGAGCGCTACAGTATTGAAAACAGCTTGGTATTGGCATAAAAACAGAGAAGTCGACCAATGGAATCGATTAGAAGACTTGGACTTTAACCCACAAACCTATGAACGCCTGATTTTCGATAAAGGAGCTAAAGTATACAATGGAAAAAAGAGAGCATCTTCAACAGATTGTGCTGGCAAAACTGGATGTCAATCTGTAGAAGAATGAAAATAGATCCATATCTATCACCATGCACAAAACTCTAGTCCAAATGGATTAAAGACCTCAATATCAGTCCGAACACACTGAACCTGATAGAAGAGAAAGTGGGAAGTCCTTTACAACACATGGGCACAGGAGACCACTTCCTATGTATAACCCCAGCAGCACAGACATTAAGGACATCATTGAATAAATGGGACCTCCTGAGACTGAGAAGCTTCTGTAAAGCAAAGGACACCGTCACAAAGACAAAAAGGCAACCTACTGACTGGGAGAAGATCTTCACCAACCCCGCAACTGGCAAAGGTCTGATCTCCAAAATATATAAAGAACTCAAGAAACTAGACCGTAAAAGGCTATTCGACCCAATTATAAAATGGGGCAATGAGCTGAACAGAGAATTCTCAACAGAAGAAGTTCAAATGGCCAAAAGACACTTAAGGTCATGCTTAACTTCCTTAGCGATCAGGGAAATGCAAATCAAGACAACTTTAAGATACCATCTTACAGGTGTCAGAATGGCTAAAATATAAAACACCAATGATAGCCTTTGCTGGAGAGGTTGTGGAGAAAGGGGTACACTCATCCATTGCTGGTGGGAATGCAAATTTGTGCAACCACTTTGGAAAGCAGTGTGGCGGTTTCTCAGGAAATTCGGGACCAACCTACCCCTGGACCCAGCAATACCACTCTTGGGAATATACCCAAGAGATGCCCTATCATACAACAAAAGTATATGCTCAACTATGTTCATAGCAGCATTGTTTGTAACTGCCAGAACCGGGAAACAACCTAGATGCCCTTCAATGGAAGAATGGATGAAGAAAGTATGGAATATATACATATAAGTGTACTACTAAGCAGTAAAAAAGAATGACTTCTTGAATTTTGCATGCAAATGGACGGAAATAGAAACATTATCCTGAGTGAGGTAAGCCAGACCCAAAAAGTGGAACATGGGATGTACTCACTCATATTGGGTTTCTAGCCATAAACAAAGGACATTGAGCCTATAGTTAGTGATCCTAGAGAAGCTAAATAAGGAGAACCCAAAGAAAAACATATAGGCATCCTCCTGAATGTTAACCTTCATCAGGCGATGAAAGGAGACAGAGACAGAGACCCACATTGGAGCACCAGACTACAACCCCAAGGTCCAAATCAGGAGCAAAAGGAGAGAGAGCACGAGCTAGGAACTCAGGGCCATGAGCGTTGCACCCACACACTGAGACAAAGGGGATGTTCTATCGGGAACTCACCAAGGCCAGCTGGACTGGGTCTGAAAAAGCATGGGATAAAACCGGAATCACTGAACATTGTGGACAATGAGGACTGCTGAGAAGTCAAGAGCAATGGCACTGGGTTTTGATCCTACTGCACGTACTGACTTTGTGGGAGCCTAGGTGGTTTGGATGTTCACCTTACTAGACCTGGAAGGAGGTGGGAGGTCCTTGGACTCCCCACAGAACAGGGAACCCGGTCTGCTCTTGTGGCTGATGAGAGAGGGGGAGTTTATTTGGGGAGGGGGTGGGATATGGGAGGCGGTGGCGGGGAAGAGACAGAAATCTTTAATAAATAAATAATAGTAATAATAATAATAATAAAGATGTTGCAGAAGGGCACAGACCTAGCAGGGCTGCTGCTTCTGCTGCTCGTCCAGCATGGCTACCCACACACAGCAAAGCCAAGCATGAAATCATAGCCTAATAAAGGCACTTCCCAGCAAGGCCTCAGCCAACATTAGCTCAAATGGAGAGAAACTAAGAGCAATTCCACTAAAATCAGGACCAAGACAAGGCTGTGCACTCTCTCAACACTTACTCGATATAGTACTTGAAGTTTCAGCTGAAGAAATAAAACAACTGAAGGAGACCAAGGGGATGAAAACAGGAAAGGAAAAAGTCAAAGGAAAGGAAAAAGTCAAAGTATCCTTTTTTGCAGATGATATAACAGTATAAGTAAGTGACCCTAAAAAGTCCACCAGGGAACTCCTACAGCTGATAAGCACTTTCAGCAAAGTAGCCAGATACAAATTAACTCATAAGGAACAGTAGCCCTCTTATATACAAATAACAAATAGACTGAGAAAGAGGTTGGGGAAACAACACCCTTCACAATAGTCATAAATAATACAAAGTATCTTGGGGTAACTCGAACCAAAAAAATGAAAGACTTATATAATAAAAAAATTTAAGATGCTAAAAAAGATATCAGAAGATAGAAAGTTCACCCATGCTCATGGATCAGTAGGATTAAATAGTAAAAATGGCCATCCTACCAAAGCAATCTACAGATTCAATGCAATCCCCATCAAAACTCTAACACAATTCTTCATAGATCTCGAAAGGAAAATTTTTGGCTTCATATGGAAACACACACACACAGAGAGACACAAAACCAGGATAGGCAAAATAATCCTGACCAGTACTAGAAATTCTGGAGGTCTCATCATCCCTGACCTCAGATTGTACTGTAAACTATAGGAATGAAAACAGCTTGCCATTGGCATAAAAACAGACATGTCTGTTAATAAACTCAAATTGAAGACCCAGACATAAATCCATATATCTACGGACACCTAACTTTTGATATATAAGTCAGAAATACATACTGGAAAAAAGAAAGCATCTTGAATAGATGGTTCTGGTCAAATTGGATGGTAGCACGTACAAGGACCCAAACAGACTCATACTTATCACCCTACGTAAAACTCAACTCCAAATGGATCAAAGACCTCAACAGAAGGCCAGATACAATGAATCAGATAAAGTGGGATTAGCCTAGAACTTGCTAGCTCAGGAGACTACTTTCTGAACATAGCACTGGCATTAAAATCAACAATTAATAATGGGACCTCATGAAACTGAGAAGCTTCTGCACAGCAAAAGATAATGTCATCTGGACAAAGCAGCAAGCTTCAGAATGGAGAAAAGATGTTTTAGCAACTACACATCCCACAGAGGGCTAATAACCAAATATATACAGAACTCAAAAACTAAACATCAAGAAAACAAATAACCCAGTTAAAAAAATGGGGTACAGATCTACACAGATTTCTCAAAACAAGAAACCCATCTGGCTAAGAAGCACTTAAGGAGAAGTTCAACACCGTTAGTCATCAGGGAAATGCAAATCAAAACTACTTGGAAATTTCATCTTACACCAAACATAATGGCCAAGATTAATGACACAATTGACAGTTCATGCTGGCAAGGGTGTGGAACAAGGGAACACAGTTTCATTGCTGGTACGAATGCAGACTTGCACAGCCACTAAGGAAAGAAATCAGCCATTTATTCCTGGCCATTCCTCAGGAAGATGGGAATCAATCTACCTCAAGATTCAGCTACAGCACTCTTGGACATAAACCTAAAGGAGGTTTCATTCCTCTACAGAGACACTTGCTCAATCATGTTAATTGCTGCTCTACAACCAGAAATTGTAAATAATCTTGATGCTCAGTGATGAATGAATGAAAAAAGAAAATGTGGTACATTTACACAATGGAATGTTACTCAGTCATTAAAAAACACTGAGATCATCGGGGGATGGTGGCTCAGGCCTTTAATCCCAGCACTTGGGAGGCAGAAGCAGGAGGATCTCTTGTGAGTTTGGAGCCAGAGAACCACAGATAACAAAGGTTAATGTGGGTCAGGGGACCTGAGTGAAAAGAGAATCCAGCAGGGAAAGAGGCAAGTTAGCACCACACCAAGACCAGATTAGAGAAGAAATGTGGCAAACAAACAAGAGCAAAGAGAATATTTTTTTGAATGGTAGCATTTTATTAACAGCAAATGAAGAAAGAGTGCGTATAATATGTGAATATACCTTCAGAAACCCATAACTATAAAGATTATTTCTATCATAACACGTTATGTTCAGGCCACTGGAAAGTGAAATACTAAATTAATATCCCTTAAAATGTGTATGACTGGAGACTAAATTAGAAAAGTGCATTGGAGTCAGCTAGGAATTTCAGTCAGATCCAAATTACCCAGACATTGGTCAAATTATTTAACACTTTACATGCGCAAAGGTTTATGTTGTACTTTAACATTTCTATGGCCTGAAATCTAACTCATATTTACCAAAAATAAAAAAGAATAAAAGAACACTGTGATCCTTCTACTCTTTCTAAAGTAATAGTTTTTATTGCCCAAGAGCCTGCCCATCAATACTAGTTATTTATCAAATCTGGTATCACAATTTTTTTCTAAAGGAAGTTTTCTTTATTATTAAGGAATTATAACCAGAATAAGGGAAATTTAAAGTAATTTAAAAATCCTTTACATCTTCTCAGTTATAAGATGAAAGCTTGTCTTAATGCTACAGTCTGAATTTGAGATTTTGCATCAATAGAAGCATAAACCCAATTTCATAGTCATCTTTTGTTTTGTATTGGTATTAAATGGTAAGTACAATTGCTGTTTATTGGCATTTTACTGACTATGTTACTCTATGGGTTTAAGAGTAAAGAAAATATTAAGATACTAGATTGTGGGTTAATGATATAACGTCTCACTGAAATTAAAGAGTTTATGCATAAAATATATACTAAAAAATATGCCATAGGGCCTGGAGATGACACAGCAGTTTAGAGTACTTGCTACTCTTGTAGAGGATTAGGGTTTATTTCTAAGCAACTACATGTCAGCTGAAAACCATCTGTAACTCTAGTCCCAGAGGCATCTGATATCCTTTCCTAACTTCCACAGGTACCAGGTACACACAGAACATAATCACCCATACATGTAAAATAAGACAATATACCTAAAATGTTACCACAGAATTTCTCAATCTGGCATTTTTAGGCTCACAGATTTAATATCCTTAGTAGTAATATTGGCAGGTGACACATATTAACTTCTGCTCCAAATATATACAGCATCATGAACTTGCTGGTGGAGATACGCTGCAAGGGTGGAGAGTAAGGGACCTGAAGGCTCCATTTCGAGCTTTAGCCTGTACTGCTGTTTTCTGACCTCAGATAGGCTTTTCACTTTGCTATGTGCCAGCTCCTGCAGCTCTTAACTTTTTAAAGTACTCATGCACACTCGTGCATGCGTGTACACATACACACAACTTGAAGCAGAGAAGGAAGTTTGGATTTTGAAATTCTCATCAGATAATTCACTGTACAAGACAGTAAATACAAACTGCATCACTGTTAGATCAGTCCTACTCCCCAAATAAAACTTGTTTCTGAAATGCGCATTACTCATCTCCAGTCATTCAGTAACTAAGAAATTTAAGAAGTATTTGATAATGTGTAAGGATAAATCCCGCCCCTTAGGGGGCGTGTTCGCTTCGGGCTAATGTCTGCCTATAAATTTGGCGAGCTTGCTCTGAGCTGTCTCTTCTGCTTTCCTGGTCTCCACGGGAACAGTGGTTCTGTAAGTCTATTTCTACATTAAAACTATATATATTTTTACAATCTGTCTGCATTCCTTTACGCTGCTACATTTTGGCGTCCAACGTCGGGCTATTTTGCCCACAACTCAAGCGGGTAGCCGCAAGCTAACACAGCACCCTCCCGGGTGCTGTTTTTCAGTTCGTGACTCAGGCCCCAGTGACGAGTCTGAGACATAATCGGTGACACAGGCCCATTCTGCCCGCCTTGGCTAAGTTTTGCAGCGGAACCCCACTGCCTGAATTAGCAGAAGCTCAAGTACCAGCGGTTTTGCAACAAAAGCTGCCACAGCATCAGATTTGGTCTGATATAAAGTGACTTGGCCGGGCAGTGGTGGCGCACGCTTTTGATACCAGCACTTGGGAGGCAAGGGCAGGCAGATCTCTGTGAGTTTGAGGCCGGCCAGGCAGTGGTAGCGCACGCCTTTAATCCCAGCACTTGGGAAGCATAGGCAGGCGGATCTCTGTGAGTTTGAGGCCTGCCAGGCCGTGGTAGTACATGCCTTTAATCCCAGCACTTGGGAGACAGAGACAGGCGGATCTCTGTGAGTTAGAGGCCAGCCTGGTCTACAAGAGCTAGTTCTAGGACAGGCTCCAAAAACACAGAAACCACCACTGGCAGGAACCGATCATTGCAGGTAAAAAAATTTTCTTTTATAAATAAAATGTCTGAACACATTACTGTTCAAGAATTTAACAGTTTTTTTAATTGTACCATGTGGGAGATTTTACAAGAGGTGTCTATCACCCCACATCTATGGATCCTTCTGGGATTCGTAGTTTTCATTGGCACCAAATGGTTTGATAATAGAAATATGATAAAGTCTTTACGAGACGAATCCAGGATTCTTAAGGCAGAGATTGAACGCTTAAAAACAATTGAGAATGATAACAATCTTCTCAAGAATCAGTTTGAAGTTCTCCAGGCTGATGTTAAGGAGAAATTCATTACTATGGAAGAGGGAACAGCTGATCTGGATCGTAAGGTTCAGTCCCTTTCTGTAGGAACTGAAACATTAGTGGCTGATATTAAGGAGAAATTCATTACTATGGAAGAGGGAACAGCTGATCTGGACCATAAGATTCAGTCCCTTTCTGTAGGAAATGAAACATTAACTGAGAGAATCAAAACTGCTGAATGTGACAATCGGATTTTGTCTAAAGCTTATGACAGATTGATGGAAAGATTGTCAATACAAGAAGGCACGGTTTATGCCATAAAAATTATGTCCAAAGATGAGATGTTATCTCTAACGGACAAACTTCATACTTTAGAATCCTCAATGAAGGCTTTGGAACATAATTCTGGACAGGAGATTCAGACATTGCAGAAGACAATGGTGAATAGAATTGAAAAGATTGAGGACTTTCTAAATTCTGATGAAGAAGAGCAAAGGGTAGAAAGGCAAATTTTAACTACATCTGTGGGTAAGTCTCTCCGGGACAATTTCCACAAAGCTCTACCTACAGCTCTACCTGCCTTTCCAGTAATAACAACAGAGAAGGTGATTGGTTCCAGAAACCCTAGGGTCATCAAGGAGGATACATGGGAGCCTTTCCGTATGAATGACCTCAAGGAAATTAAACAGGCTGTTATGACTTTTGGGATGCAAGCCTCTTTTGTTAAAGAGATGCTAAGATCTTGGGCCACGACAAGCAGAGCAACCCCCTCGGACTGGCTCCAGCTGAGCTCTGCAGTACTCGAGAGTGGACCGCAATTGAAATGGAAATGCTTATTCAGGCAAGAGGCTAGACTCTTAGAACAGCAGGAAAAAGCGAAGGGAATTGACATTTCCCTAGATCAAATTCTAGGTGAAGGGCCCTTTTCCAATCCTCAGAAACAAGCTAATTTGGATGAAAACACACTCTCCATGTGTACTGCAGCAGCCTTAAGGGCTTGGGACAAGGTACAAGACCCAGGACAGAGAATGGAATCATTTGTCAGAGTTAAACAGGGTCAGAGAGAACCCTTTAGTGACTTTTTACAAAGATTAACTAAGGCTGTACAAATAAGGGATATTTGACCCAGAAGCAAGACGTATAATGATTGAGTCTTTGGCTTATGAAAATGCAAATGTGGAATGCAAAAGGATTTTGGGGCCTTTAAAGCTCAGATCAGTGCCCTTGGAAGAATGGGTCTTGCATACACTCAATGTTGATACATTTGATTATGGCACTGAAACATGGATAGAAGAAGCAATTTCCAATGGTAAAAGGAGACACCAGAATACCAAATGTTTTAATTGTGGCAAAATGGGTCATATGAAAAGGAATTGTAGACAATGGATTTTCAGAAATAATAATAATAATAATAATAATGCATCTTTCAGAAATAATAATAATAATGCATCTTCTAGAAATAACAGAAATAGGAGGACTCAGCCTTCAGGTTTATGTAGAAGATGTGGAAAAGGCAGACATTGGACGAATGAATGCAGGTCTATAAGAGATAGACAAGGCAACCTGATACAGTCGGGAAACGTGAGAGGGGGGCCTCACAGGCCCCCATGGCAAACATGGTTCAGTCATATCCAGTTTCTGCAGAGAACGTGCCTCATCAGGACAATTAAGAAGCCCCATGCCTACTGTTACAAGCAATAATGATCTGAAAGATAAGTTACATGTGTTTTGGCAAACTTCTATAAATGATCAAAGACCTAAACTGAGAGTGTGTGTAAATGGCATTTTTATTACTGGCCTGCTGGACACAGGTGCTGATGTGAGTATCATTACCCCAGAATCTTGGCATCCGTATTGGCCTCTTCAGAATGTAAATGTTCAGCTCCTGGGAATTGGAACCCTATCTCGAGTAAGGCAGAGCACGAGATGGGTTGAATGTATAGGGCCAGAGGGACAAATAGGAAAATTAAAGCCATATGTAGCCAATATCGCAATGAATTTATGGGGTTGTGACCTATTACAACAATGGAATGCCGAAATTAACATTCCTGCTAAATCTAGAGCCTATATTTCTGAGAATAATATTAAAAGATATTACAAACAGAGAAAACCGGCCATTCAGGCTGTACAAGAACAAGCAATTGATGTCCCTTCAGAGATACCAACAGCCTTGCCTCTAAAATGGTTGACTGAGAAACCAATATGGACAAAGCAATGGCCTTTAGCTGAGGAAAAGGTACAGGCTTTAGAACAGCTGGTACATGAACAATTAGATGCTGGACATATAGAAGAATCTACCAGCCCTTGGAATTCTCCTGTATTTGTGGTTAAGAAAAAATCAGGTAAATGGAGAATGGTGACAGATCTCAGGGCCATCAACAAGGTTATTCAACCTATGGGCCCTCTGCAATCTGGAATTCCTTTGCCCTCTTTATTACCAAAAGGATGGCCTCTCATAGTTATTGATTTAAAGGATTGTTTTTTCACTATACCTTTGCAAAAAGAAGATAGAGAAAAATTTGCCTTCACAGTGCCTACTTATAACAATTCTCAACCTTCGAGGAGGTACCACTGGACCGTCCTCCCCCAGGGTATGTTAAATAGCCCCTCCCTGTGCCAATATTTTGTGAACCAACCATTGCAAATAATACGCAAGAAATTTCCCAAATCTATAGCATACCATTACATGGATGACATTTTGTTATCCGATTCAAACATGGATACCTTGAACAGACTTTTTGAAGAAATAAAGATACTTTTACCTAAATGGGGATTGCAAATCACTCCTGAAAAGATTCAGAAGGGAGATTCTGTTAATTATTTAGGTTATAAAATAGGTTTGCAAAAAATTAAGACACAAAAAGCACAAATTAGGAGAGATCGCCTACGGACTCTTAATGATTTTCAAAGACTGTTAGGAGACATTTCCAGTCTACAACAAGCTATTGGAATAACACCTGATCTAATAATTCATTTGAACAAAACCTTGGATGGTGATAAATATTTAAACAGTCCCAGAGAATTAACAGCTGAAGCAGAAAAGGAACTGACAATGATTGAGGAAAAATTACAACAGGCACATGTGGACAGGGTGAATCCAGAGCTCGATTGTATTCTCGTCATACTACCATCAAAAATTTCTCCTACAGGAATTTTAATGCAGAGAGATGATATTATTTTGGAATGGATCTTTTTACCACATAAACCAAGTAAGAAACTGAAAACTTATGTGGAAAAAGTCTCTGAGTTAATTATAAAAGGCAAGCTGAGACTTCGTCAACTAGCAGGCATAGACCCAGCAGAAATTATAGTGCCTTTCACTGCTGATGAACTAAAGAAATTATGGGAAGATAATGAACCATGGCAAAGAGCTTGTGCTAATTTTTTGGGAGACATTAATAACAACTATCCAAAAAGCAAGAGGCTTAACTTCATAAAGAGAACTTCTTGGATTCTTCCTCGAATCGTCCGTGATGCTCCAATAACTGGAGCCCGTACATTCTATACTGATGCCAATAAATCAGGGAAGGCAGGTTACAAATCAGAAGACTTGGATAAGGTGGAACAAAGTCTGTATAATTCTGTCCAGAAGGCGGAATTATATGCCATTCTTATGGTGCTAAGGGATTTTAAAGAACCTATTAATATAGTTATAGATTCACAATACGCAGAAAGAGTTATTTTACATATTGAAACTGCTGAATTTATACCTGATGATACTGAACTAACCTCATTGTTCCTCCAGGTTCAAGATTTGATCAGGAACAGGCTTTGCCCTATGTACATAACACACATCCGATCCCATACGGGTCTGCCAGGTCCTCTAGCACAAGGTAATGCAGAAATTGATCAATTATTGATTGGTAGTGTGCTACAAGCCTCTGAATTTCATAAAAAACATCATGTTAATAGCAAAGGTTTGAAGAAAGAGTTTTCAATTACATGGCAACAAGCTAAGGAGATTGTAAAGAAATGCCCTACTTGCTCTTTCTATAACCAAACGCCACTGCCTGCAGGGGCTAATCCAAAGGGCACCCAAAGGAATGAAATCTGGCAGATGGATGTGTTCCACTTTGCAGAATTTGGCAAATTAAAATATGTTCATCACACCATTGACACTTATTCAGGCTTTCAGTGGGCAACTGCTTTAAGTTCAGAAAAAGCTGATTCAATAATCATTCATTTATTAGAAGTCATGGCTATCATGGGTATACCTACACAAATAAAAACGGACAATGGTCCTGCTTATGTTTCTAGGAAAATGAAACGGTTTTTTGATTATTACAATATCAAGCATGTTACAGGTATACCATACAATCCTACAGGTCAAGCAGTCATAGAAAGATCAAATCGAACTATAAAAGATATGTTGAACAAACAGAAAGGGGTGGAAAACACCCCCAGAAATAGGCTACATAATGCTTTGTTAACCTTGAATTTTCTCCATGCTAATGAGAAGGGAACAACGGCTGCAGAAAGACATTGGATAATGGAAAAGTCTACTGAACTAAATCAACCAGTTTATTTCAAGGATGTGCTGACCTCACAATGGAAGCCAGGATATGTGCTACGTTGGGGAAGGGGTTTTGCTCTTATCTCCACAGGTGAGGAAAAATTGTGGATACCATCAAAATTAATAAAGGTTCGGTTTGAAGAAGAGAAGCCACTTGGAAAAGATAAATAACAATTCTTTCATAAGGATGGCGAACATACTGATGGTAAGAAATACAGATAGGTTGGAGGCAGGGTTCTTTCCTTATCTCCACAGGAAAATACTCATCTTCAAAGAAATTGAGGGACCCTGAATATTTAATTACTGATGGATGGACACATTTTGGAAGTATTAATTTATATATATATATGTCTTATTAAACATTTCTTTATAAATATATAGAGCTGGTTTTGAAGTTGGACTCTGGCTCAGTCCCTTTCCAATTCCAAGCCTGTTAGTAAGAGTAAAACCCAGAGTTTCTGGAGTTTCTGTCTCATGTCAAGAGCCATGATATGGGACAGAAAGAAATATGAGTTTAGAAAACATCTTTGCTTTTCTTCATATCTATCATACTTTTCATTGAAAATATCTATCATGCCTTTCATTGAATATATATATGTATGTCTATATATGTCTATATGATTAATGTTTAAGTTTTTTACAATGAACAATGAGTTTTTCCTGAAGTGACATTTGAAGTTTCCAGGAAGAAGATGGGGCCTCACAACAACAACTCTACCTGGTTGATATGACGTCATGATACTGATAGCGCTACTACAAGACCTGTTTTGGATACCAGCTGCACAAGACGATCCCAACTTGGTTAGCTGAAATGGTGCACATCTTGTACAACATTCTGGCCAGACCTCCACAAAATACTCAGAGACTATTTGCAATTTTAAAAGACATTGATCTTGAAATTTAACCATCATTTTACTTTCACAGGATCCCCCAGAAAGAACGTCGCCCCCATGACAGCTGGAAGTAATTCTAGAGGACGACGTCCCCTCTCCCAGTAAAGTTTACCCCTGGGTTTAGGGACATCATTTCGGGGTTGGGAGGTTGGGGGAGGAATTTTATAAGCTCAGGGATCATTTCGGAAAAAAAAAAGAGGGAATGATGGGATAATAGATTTATAATTGTGAGTTACTGCTTTTAGACAAATATATTGGTATCAATTCTTGTATATTGAAACAAAGTTAAATTATATTGACTATTGTATGCATGCATGTTTCTATGTCTGTTTAAAACATTTTTATGTATTGACATATATTGTATTGATATATATATTGTATATATTTACCATATTGCAATGTACATTTCTACCTCTGATTAAGATACTTATATAATGTTTGTGTATTGATATATATTTGCCATATTGCAATGTATATTTGTACAGTGTTTATATTTGGAGGTCATTATCCTCATTTGTTACACAGTTGTTTATTGTCTTAGTCTTTAAGTTAGATAGATATTGAGAATTATATAGATAAATAGTCATCTAAGTTTGTCATTTATAATCAGACTAATCAGGTTCTTTAGATATATAGAGATTATACTCAGTATAGATAGATAATCTTCAACCTCTTCAAAGAGCTGTAGAAAATGGCCTTTAATCTAACTCAGAGTTTCGTGATAGTGAGACACAATTGCTCCTGGCAACACCACTCTATTCCCGAGAGAATGTTGAGCACCAAAGACACTCCACCTGGAGCCTTTCTATTTGGCAGAACTGGTCTTTGGGCAAAGAAATGCCCATACCTCAACCACCGACACAGATACAGAGCGTGCATCAATGGATAAAACAGGACTGTCATATCCTGCCAAGACAGGGAAAGATAGTTTTGAAAAGTTCCTTGCCTTTAATAATGGTATGTCAGTTATGTTAGGCCTTAGCCAAAATTGGTTGACTCAACATTGCAAACGAGACTTTGGGTGATTGCCCAGGTAGTCAGTTGTCTCTGTCAATTGTTGCACATTTTGGATATATCTCATTTGTTGAGTAGTGTTTATTCCCTTCTCAGATCTTTGACTGAGTTGAAGATTATATAATTGTAGTTACTCTTTACATTATTTGGACTCCTTGAGATAGAATGTTTAGCAAAGCTTTTGTTCTCAATATTGTTTGTTATATTTATTATTTGTTGTTATTGTATGTAGTTGTATTTGGTTTAGTTCTGTCTTATTTAGACAAAAAGGGGAGATGTAGGGATAAGTCCCGCCCCTTAGGGGGCGTGTTCGCCTCGGGCTAATGTCTGCCTATAAATTTGGTGATCATGCTCTGAGCTGTCTCTTCTGCTTTCCTAGTCTCCACGGGAACGGTGGTTCTGTAAGTCTATTTCTACATTAAAACAATATATATATTTTTACAATCTGTCTGCATTCGTTTATGCCGCTACAATAATTATTAACTTTAACAGTTTTTAAAGAGGGTTCTCAGATTGGTGTGGGACAATTGTCTATATTCTGTCAATTCTATTTTAAATAAACGCTGACTGGCCAGTGGCCTGGCAGGAAGTACAGGCGGATCATTGAGAACAGGAAAATTTTGGGAAGGAGGAAGCCCATTCCTTCTCAGTCCTGCTCAGACAGGGAAGAATGAAGATGTGACCTGCCACAATGAAAAGCCATGTAGCTAACAAATACTAGAATGATGGGCTAATATAAGAGTTAATAAGAAGCCTGAGCTAATGGGCCAATCAGTTTATAACTAATGTAGACCTCTGTGTGATTATTTTGGGGGGGTTAAATGGCTGTGGAAACTGGGCAGGACAGAGACCCTATTACAAGCAGGCCCTCATGTTACAAATAATACTATCTTTCTTTCCTTTTTTTTGTAAGAAAGGATCTCAAGTAGTCCAGGTTGGCCTCCAACTCACTTTGTAGGCAAGAATATCCTTTAATTCCTGTATTTCTGCCCCCAGCTCTCCAATGGGGGATTATAAGCATGCACCACTACACCTTGGATGGTGGATACTTAAGGGTTATTAAGCACTGCCATCATTAAGTGCTGTATGCACCTCCCATGCAAACATATAATCTAAAATCTCAGATACTCAGATGTTAAACTTTGCTACCATAAAGCAAAATTTAGCTAAAATAGATTAGTACGTATACTCTTTAAATATTAAACAGAAAGAGGAAGGTAATTTGGTTTGCTTTTTTAGGTATAAATTCTTTACCACAAGTTTCTTTACAAAGAAAAGTAACTAAATGAAAAATGTGTGCGTCACCAAGTGGTGCACACTTCATCCTGAATCTTCCAGCAGAGCCTGCGAGGACAGTGCAGATGTTTAATTATTAAAGGGAACATGGTGTTAGCAATCACTGGAAACAGCAAGGAAGCTTGGCTTATTCCAGAGTAAAGCTACTAACAGCTAAGGATGACAGAGTTAATAGCCAACCCTGGAAAAAATCTTCTCTGACCATTTTCTATACAGAACTTGTTGAATGTAGACATGTTTAAGCTTTTTTCTCAATTTTTTTTCATTTAGAAGCCCTGGCAAATATGCAACAGCAAAAGAACATAACTACAAATTACATACATTTTAAAATATTGCCGGTCTAAGAACAAATATTTTTCCACCGATAAAATCCAGGTCACATATAAAGCTCATTATGGTTAGTAACAAAAGGAGTTGAGAGGCTTCAGCACTATGGAAACAGCTGACAATTAACTGTCATGTTTTATCAAGAAACATTACCTGTTGCAGTAGTCAACCACAGTCTCCTTGGTTGTAAATAAAACTTCTTCTCCTTTCTTGGCCTTTGTCCACTTTGAATCCAAGAGGCAATCCATTGCTTTCGAAGCTACAGAAGAAATTTTTTATTTAAAATTCAGTATACATAAATATGTCTAATGAAATCATTTTATAAACACAACATTGTGACAACAAAAATAAAACAGAATAGAATATTAAGTCTAATGACTACCATTAGTGTTTTTTATAAGACCAATCCATGAAATAGATTAATAAGCATGTTGACAAATAAATAAGATTACTCAAAGCAAGATAAATTAATGGGAAAATGTTGGTAACAAAAAATCCTCTCAAAAATATTCATATATAACCATCAATCATTGAATGACCACAATAAAAAATAACCTCAAATACTTTGTTCTTCCTTCAACAGTAATGAAAATTCTCAACTTAAAATAAATCACTGAAGAATCCCTCTGAACAATCTACTACTGTCACCAGCAAATAAAGACATTAGATTTAGAGATTACTGTGTTTATTTTTTGCTAAAATTTTAATGACTATCAAAATCATTAATAACATAAAAAGAAGGAATTCCTTCTGTTTAAAGAAATTCAAGATGGGTGCTGGTGACGCACCCTTCTAATCCCAGCACTCGGGAGGCAGAGGCAGGTGGATCTCTGTGAGTCTGAGGCCAGTCTGGGCTCCAAGAGCTAGTTACAGGCTAGACTCCAATGCTATAGAGAAACCCGGTCTCAAAAAACCAAAAAAAAAGGGGGGGGGGGGATTCAAGCGTAACCAAGAAGAAAGAAATATTTATTTCTTTATAAGGTATTTGGTGTAGGAGTTCCTTCTGTTTGCGTGTTGGTTTCATTGGGTAATGAATAAAGAAACTGCCTAGACCTCATTGATAGGGCAGATGTTAGGTAGGTAGAGAAAACAGAACTGAATTCTGGGAAGAAGAAGGGCAGAGTGAGAGAAGCCATGGAGCCCGTGCCTAAGACGGACACCTGTTAGAATCTCCTGTAAGCCACTGCCACGTGCCAATACACAGATGAAGGGAAATGGGTTAAACTAATATGTAAGAGTTAGCCAATAAGAAGTTAGAACTAATGGCCAAGCAGTTTTTTAATTAATACAGTTTCTGTGTGGTTATTTCAGGTGTAAGCTAGGGGGGTGGCCGTGGAAAACACAAGCAGCCCTCACCCTCCTTCTAACAGGTATTGGGCTATATTATAGATGATATCAGCTTATGAGGTTGAATGGATATATATGAACAAGGTACTAGCTAGTTCCATGTAATCATACTATCTGAACAAAAGGTAGTATTTCATACAAACATTGAAAATAAATCTTATTTTTAAAATTTCCAACAAAACTAATTATTAAGCACTTTATCTTTTTTTCTTTTCAATCCTAAAGAAAAACGAAGATTATCAACTGCCACATGCCCATTGCCCAGCTTTAATAATCACACATGTAAGCTCTTTCATAACTTTATATATCCTAATTCAGGGAACTTCATAGCATTCATATAGTAGTGAGACTTTAGAGATGGAATCCTACCGATAAAATAATCAACTCGATGACCCATCATATTGGTGGACTTTGTTGGACAGTTGAATCGAAGATACTTGGCTATGGCCTTCTCTTCTTTTGATGGCTCACCAACTTCCTGCAACAGAGGAATAATAATTTAGCGCGCTTATGTACTTGAGAAATTCAAGCTCTACAGAGTAATTTGCAAATCTGTGGAGCAGATCTGCTAACATTCAAAAGAAAAACTGAACACTCTTCACAACATTTTCTAAATACAAACCGTCCTATATGTTTGCCTCAATTACAGATCATTAGGCTGTTTTTCCAGTATATAATAACTATTTTATATAGTTTTCTTCAATTTTGTATGGCTTCTTCTAATACTCACAAAGCAATAATGTAAAAGATGCTGCCAATCATTACAGCCTACATGGCACAGTAAGTAGAAACAGGTGCCATAAATAAATGTTAAAACACAGTCAAAGATATGTCTTGATCAATGGGTGAGTTTGTAAAAACCCTCAAGGCAGTGACCAGAAGAACTGAAGTGTTGATGATTGGCTGAGTCCCTTCCTTTCCCCAGGACACAGATGATGTCTGGACTTTCTCTTCACAGTAAGACAGGCAAAAAGAGAAATGTAGGAAGGGATATTGCTATTAACGGTAGTTCAGTAACAGTTTGGAGAAACTGCTGTATCCTTTCCTATGTCTATTCCTCTGTATCTATTCCCAAATATTTATACAAACTCAGCTACCACCATATAATTAATCATGGCAATAAAAATTAAAAGTTCAACCAATTCTATTTTATATCAAAAACAATATCTACTAAATGTTTTTCCTCATTCATTGCACCTGCTGTTAACTTAAAAGTTTATCCATTTAACTGGTAACTTGTTACCAGGATGAACTTGATTTGAAATCAAAGGAAGGAAGCCCGATTAAATAACTAGGTCTCAATAAATGCAAGCATTCATTCAATCAAATACATACTTCCCGAGTGTTTATCCTATAATCTTTGGATACACTATATATTAGGACAGCAGGATATCTGTGCTTTGTTACATAAATGCCCCGAACAGCACTTGCTGTTTTCCCAAAGGAATGATAATAAAAATGTTTTGGAAATATGCAAAGTAGAAGTGAAATCATCAGTGCACAGGGTCTTACAGAGAGCTTGAATTTGAAAGACAAGCCCTGAGCACACTGAATGAACAGCATAAACAATGAAGCTGAAAATGAGCAAAGACTTGACTTTAATGAGACCAGTTATAAATGTACCAGGAAGCTAAATTTGTACAGAGAGAATAGAGAGTCCTTAAGGCAAGCTGAGAAATTTTAACTTTATTTCACATGGAGCAGAAGGTCACTATGTTTTTCAACAGAACTCAAATAGGAAAGTAACAAATATGATTTTTCATGATTGCAGGCAAAAGGAATAGGGGAAAATATGAAAAGTAGTTAGGAGACTGTGGTAACAGTCAAATAAATGTGACGTGATACTAGTCTAAGAATCAGAAGGAGATATACCTATTTGAAATATTTCAAAGGTAGAGTACATAGGATTAATGGTAAAGGGTAAATGAAATGAGTAGATACTAAATATCAGATTCCTATGTTAATCAGTAAAACAGAAACACAAAGTTGGGTGGGTAGGGCGGTAGAAAGGGATCTGGGAGGACTGGGGTGAATATGCTCAAAGTATTTTTTTTAAGTTTTCAAAAACAGGAAATGTGTAAAAAGGTGATTCTAGAGAACCATCATGAATTTGGGCATCATATATGAACCTTCAATTAAACCATTAGCACAGATAAATGTGTTATTTTCCTGACTGGTTAAATATCAAACATAAAAACCCAGGAAAGTTGATTATGTAATAGCAAGTCAGACACTGTTAAGTATCTGAAAAATTCTTCAAATTTCACTTTCACAATGAAGTGAATCGACTTCCCCCCAGCTCTATACTTTCCTTGGTAAAGGCACTACTAAACAACAATGGACAGAAAGAATCAGAAAAAGTAACAACTGAAGAACTTTTTCAAGTGGACACAGAATTCAATTGTCTACTAGCACTCTCCTCAACTATCAGTAACTCATAATAGCTACTGCAGACAGCTCTTCATGAAAATGTATCATTTGGAGCACCTGCTGGGGTTTCAGTATCAGAAAGACTGCCTTAGGGGGAAAGGAGTGGGGGGAGGGGGAGAATGGTGGGAGGAGGGGGCGTAGGGTGGGAGGAGGGGGAGGGAAATGGGAGGCTGGGAAGAGGTGGAAACTTGTTTTTTTTTTCTCCTTTTCTCAATAAAAAAAGAAAAAAAAAGACGGTAGCATCAGCAAATGCAAACAGGTTAATAGAAGATATTCTGAAAACTAGAGGGGATCTTAAATTATTTGCTTAAAGTCATAGAGCTCTGTAAGCTAACAAGAGCAGTACCCTCTTCAATTTGCTTCTTTTATAGTTCCTGTGGCAACAGGTTTGCTATATACTGCAAAATTCTTTATTAACCCTGTAAGTTGCAGTGGGGAGAGGATGAAGTTTCAGACTGAGGATTGGATTTAGAGGTTCTTTCTTTTCCTTCAGAAGGTCCTAAGAAGTCAGACCTGGAGTCTGGCTGAACAGTTCCAAACATTTTTCTTCTCTTTCCTGAAACGAGGCATATAAATCCATGGCAAGTCAGGATTTTACTGCCAGGGAAACAGATGGGCAGAACAAAAATGATTTACGGAGGTTATACAAGTTCTAAGATACAAAAGTCATCTGAAGATTTCAGAGTTGAGCTAGTTTCTATAGACAAGCGGGATACTAGATAGAATGATTCTCTGAGCAGGAATAAGTGACACTAAATCTTTGCTAAAGTATTTTATATTTAGAATTGGGGGGAATGGAGAGATAGCCCCGTGGTTAAGACACACACTAGCATTCTTCCCAGCACCTGTCCTGGGTGGCCAACACTGCCTGTAACTCCAGTTCCAGATCTGATGCCCTTTTCTGTCCTCAGGTGCACAAAGGTGCACAGATCTCCACAAAGATACACAGGTATATACAAAATTAAGCATATATATGTAAAATAGTTTGGGATTAAAGTATTTCAAAACTTATTTTTTAATCACTGATAAGATGTGAATTAGATGATCACTCTAAATCTAATTTTACTAACTTAAAAGGCAATCCTAGTCCAAGTCAAACAACCTCAGTGGACATCAGTTCGTCAGTAAAACGAGGGTGAGATCAGTAAGCTCCAAGCCTACTACGGACTGAATGTATTCTTCTCTCTCTCTCTCTCTCTCTCTCTCTCTCTCTCTCTCTCTCTCTCTGTGTGTGTGTGTGTGTGTGTGTGTGTGTGTGTGTGAGAGAGAGAGAGAGAGAGAGAGAGAGAGAGAGAGAGAGAGAGAGAGAGAGCATGTGCAAGTAGAAGTCAGGACAGTTCTAGAGATCAGTTTTCTCTTGCCACCTTGTGGGATCAAACTCACGCCATCAGGCACCTGCCTCTGCCCCGAGCCATCTCATCTCCTGAGACTAAACAGAAGACAGAGAATTCCGAATAAGTTCTATCAGATCCTTTTCCATGTTTAAACCTCATGACACTCGAATTCTAAATCAATGCTTCTAGTGCCTTGTTCATCTATAAAGTCACTGTATTTCCTAAAAATAATTATTTTTGTTGTGTTTTAAATATTTCATTAGTTTGGCTTGACATCACTTTCATTAGAGAATCTCAGTTGTTCAAATTCTGCAACACAACGTCAATTAACACATAAGCTCACTTCACAGTTTAAGTGACCTGATGTGAGTCCGAGAAAGAAATGTGAATACAGTTCCCGTGCTTCCAACTATGCTGGGGAACCAGATTCCAAAGTTGTTCTGTCTTGAAAAAAGAAAATGAATTGGCTACAAAAATAAAACAAAACTCTCAACCTAAGTATTTGTATCAAACATCCTCCCCCTCCCAACAAAGTCGCTGTAATTCAAAATCAATAGAATCTATTTAAAAATCATTTCTAAACAAAACCATCAAGTAACAACAGGAAACTCTACAGTTAGTGTGGAAATGCTTTTTCCTGTAACAAACTCTGAATTTAGTCATTACACTCGATCTTTTAATCTCAAGTAATGTCAATATGAGAGCTTTTGATTCTTGACGAGAATAAAAGAACTGAGGAATGCCCTCCTTGGACAGCTGGAAGAGGCTGAAGCAATGTCTCAGTGGTTAAGCACGTACTGCTTTTCCAGAAGACGTCAGCTTGGATGCTAGCACCCACTGTCAGGAGGCCTGTAACTCTAGCTCCATAGGAGCTGACACCCCTTTCTCGCCTCCACTGGCACCTGGACCCTTGTGCACATAACCACACATAAGCAAAAGATAAGCATTAAAAATTATTGGGCTGTTAACAGTGGTACTGTCAGATCTCCCACAAACATTCTATACTGCCATACAGAAATTAATGTAGAGAATAAGAAAAAATTTAATTTCATAGTACCTAACTGACTTTTAATAACTTAGAGTCTCAATCTAAATAGCCATATCTCATATGATTTACAGCCTAATGGTTAATTTACCAAATAGGTGGCTGTTAATTATTTTTAAGTTTATTAAGAAGTGATAAACAAAGATCAATATAACCTAACCCAATTTCTTTATTCTGGTGAAGGAGGGCAAGAAAAAAAGTTATGTACCAAGCAGTTTTAAAAACTTTTAATAAGTCATTCATTTACTTAATGTTTTCATATCAACTCTACAACTCTAAAAAGAGTTTTCTTAAGATAAACAATCCCTGCAAAAGCAGAAGTTGAAGTTTTTCAGACAGCGTTTCTTTAGCTTTGAAGCCTGTCCTGTAACTAGCTCTTGTAGACCAAGCTGTCCTCGAACTCACAGAGATCCGCCTGTCTCTGCCTCCCAAGTGCTGGGATTAAAGGCTTGTGTCACCACCACCTGGCTTTTAGTTACTGTTTTAACAGACTTAACCTTGTTAAACCAAAGGAATGTAATTTGCCTGGAGATGGCCTTCTTCCTCAAGGACACTCCAAATAAAGACAAGACAGGACAGTAACTTGCCTCTTGATCTTGGTGGTACAAGCATGCGATTATAGTGATCTAGAGCTATTTTTTATTTTACCAACAGAGAATTAAAAGATAAGACCCCTCCATACATCCTTGTGCTCAATAAACACAATTTCCTTTTCCTCCTCTCTCCTTTCTCTAAGAGTCCAATCTTCTGCCCAGAGCAAGAACTGGGCAAGAAAGATGACAGACATCAGTTTTAACATTCTTAAAATATTAAATCAGTTTAACACATTTAAAAAAGGTGAGACTGGGAGCTGGAGAGATGGCTCACTGGTTATGAGCATTGCCTGCTCTTCCTAAAGGTCCTGAGTTCAATTCCCGGCAACCACATGGTGGCTCACAACCATCTGTAATGAGGTCTGGTGCCCTCCTCTGGCCTGCAGACATACACACAGACAGAATATTGTATACATAATAAATAAATATTTTTTAAAAATGGTGAGACTGAGGGCTGGAGAGACGGCTCAGCAGTTAAGAGGACTGGCTGCTCTTACAGAGGACCGCCTGTCTCTGCCTCCCAGCACCTACATGGCAGTTCACAACTGTCTGTAACTCCAGTTCCTGGGGATCTGACACCCTCACACAGACAGACACAGGCCAAACCCCAATGCATATAAAATAAATAAATTATAGAAAACATTTTTCAAACAGTGAAATTGATTTAACATGTTTAAAGTAATTTTTAAAAAAAGTGAAATATTGCCCGTGAGTTGAGTTCCCAGGTGAATGACTCACTGTGGCTTTTCAGATCCCCAAGATAACAGACCTGCCTCAGTGCTAAGTATCAGTAGAGAAAACCTCCAAAGCCCTCTGTCTCCACTTCTGCCCCACCGAGACATCACAGGTCCCACCTCTGAAGCCAGTCTCGCTGCCTTTGCTAACAGGTAGAGGGGGTGTGTGGCTCCCCAGACCTGAGAGAAGCAGACTGCACAAGGCTGGGTCACTGGTGCGAACAGTCAAGAGGACGTGGCCAGTGTGGCTTGCTCTCTGCTGGTTCTGGCCATGGTGAAGGAAGGAAAGCCTGGGTTCTGTCGAGGGATATTAAAGTCCGCCCCATGCGGCAGTATTCACACGTGCAAATTCTCACTTTCAGTATCCTAAATGGTCACATCTGCTGCATGACAGGTAAGTGATGTGTCCACGGGCTGGGTAATCAACACAGTCCCCAGACAAGGACATTGGTGCGTAGGAGTCTGTGAGAACCACGGCCCCATCCTGACCTGAAGGGCCAGAACTGAAGCCCAAGATCTCCAGTGACCAGAGGCCCATGAACAGGAGAGTCGGTTCCATGCAACATATGGAGAGAGGAAAAAAATCAATGAGAAGGTTCAAGGAGAGTGTTTCCCCTAGGCCTTACACAACACAGTGCCGATTACATCAGATTACATCTGCTGGGAAGTCTGTCCATGGGGCCCTAATGTAGGTCTCCCCTCTGTCATCTGAGACTACCTAGAGTTGGCCTCCCAAGCAGTAGCCACTGAAAAACCTCCAGAGCGCCGAGTCCTGAGAGCAGGAATGTGAGAACTACACTGTCTCTCACAAAAGCCTAAAGAAACCCATGCCTGGACAGCCATGTGGTCATCTGAAACAGGGTGAAGCCCCTACCTGAGGGATCAATGATTCGATCGATGTCTGTTCTTGCCCTTCCTCTACGAGAAGGTAGAGTAGTTGGATCTGAGCTTTTAACATACAGTTAATAAATGCTTCATAAGATAAGAAACCAGAACAGGGAGCTGACATTGACCATGAGGCTTGTTTGGGGGAAGAGAGAGGGTGCTGGGGTCACAGAGTCAGGCTGGAAATTGGAGCTCCAATGTTATTCTGAGGACCTGGGCTTGTTTCCTTGATCACAGTTGGGAAAGGCCTCCTGGACGGAGTGTGACCCTTACACATCAGTGACTGACTGAATGCCAGCGCTATTGGAGGAGCCGAGGCTGGCACGGAACTGACACGGGGCTCTAGATAGGCAGGCTGTGGTAGGAAGACCGGGACAGGAAGCCTGGGGTGCTTCAGTTCTTCATGAGGGCCACCTAACTCATGCCTTCAAGGTCAGGAAGGGCCACACTGGAAGCATCTGAAGGGGGACTGACCTTTGAAAAGACATGGTAGAAACAGGAGAAGGAAAGAGAACCCAAGATGGGGTGGGAGGCTGAAGACAAGGATTACAAGGTTTAAGGAAAAACATTCATAGGCCTGGACTTTATCCTGAGGACGATGAACCCCTAAGTTTGCAGGGCTTAGAAAGGAACACAGCCCAGCTGATATTTCCCAGGCTGGACGGGCATGAGTGAAATACTGGACAGTAAGCCCTCAGCAAATGCGTCCTTTCTTCTCCAGTGAAATACTGGACAGTACTCCCTCAGCAAACACTTCCTTTCTTCTCCAGTGAGGGTGGGATCACAATGATTGAAGCTGTTAAGAAATCAACCACTCAAAATATAACCGCAAAGCCAGAGGACATATTGCTGGCAACTGCATGGAGTGGTCAACCAGATCGCCCCTTTTCAATGGCACCATAACGGAAGCAGACCAGAGACAGGGCTACAGCGGGAGAGTCTAGGAACACAAGTACTCTAGGACCAATTGCCAGGTTTCAGCGGGAGAGTCTAGGAACACAAGTACTCTAGGACCAATCAACCAGTGCTAAGATCATATCACCCTACAGTGCTGAGATCATATCATCACCCCTACAGTGCTAAGATCATATCACCCCTATAGTGCTAAGATTATATCATCAACCCTACAGTGCTAAGATCATAACAATCATACAGTGCTAAGATCGTATCATCAACCCTACAGTGCTAAGATCATAACAACCCTACAGTGCTGAGATCATATCATCAACCCTACAGTGCTGAGATCATATCACGCCTACAGAGCTAAGATGATATCACCCTACAGTGCTGAGATCCTATCAACCCTACAGTGTTAAGATCACATCACCCCTACAGTGCTGAGATCATAACCCTACAGTGCTAAGAGTATATCATCACCCCTACAGTGCTGATCATATCAACCCTACAGTGCTGAGATCATATCACTCTACAGTGCTGAGATCATATCAACCCTACAGTGCTGAGATCATATCAACCCTACAGTGCTGAGATCATATCAACCCTACAGTGCTGAGATCATATCAATCCTACAGTGCTGAGATCATATTGCCCATACAGCATGCTGTACTGCCACACAGCAGTGTCCAAGCCAGCACAACCTTGCTGATTCTAAAGTCTATGAGTGAGCAGGCTGCATACAGCTGCCTGAAATGAATGAATGAGTTGGCTCTTTGCAGTCTGAATCAGATATTCTACAGCACAAACAGGCACAGGCAGCAGGTGAGCATCAAAGTGGGAATCTGTAGTAATAGGGGCGGCGGGGCTGCGTTCCCAGCACCCCAGCTGCCTGCTCGGCTAGCTTATGCCCGAAATAACAACACACAAACTGTATTCATTTAATCACTGCTTGGCCCATTCTCTTCTAGGCTAATTCTCACATATTAATTTAGCCCATTTCTAATCATCTGTGTATGGCACCCCAAGGTGCGCTTACCAGGAAGATTCTAGCCTATGTCCATCCTGGGTCGGAGCTTCATGTCTGCCGGGGAGCGGGGCATGGTGTCTCTCTCAGGCGTCTGCTCCAGAGAGGAGAGCTGTCGAGACTCTGACTTCACTTCCTCTTCCTCCCAGCGTTCTGTTCTGTTTACACCTCCCACCTATCTTCTAACCAATAAAATGGGTCAAGGCAGTTCCTTTATTAGCCAATGACCTTCCTCCATCATTTCCCCTTTTTCGGTTTAAACAAAAAAAAAAGGCTTTAACTTTAACATAGCAAAATTACATATAACAAAACAGTTATCAAGTAAAAGTTACAATAATCTTTATCATAACTAAGGAAAACTATAACTAACTATTCTTAACTCCATCAAAGACTCCAGAAAGATACAATACAACCTAAGCAAACAAGAAAAAAGCAACTTTTAAAACTCTAGAAATGACAGAGACATCTCGCTGCCTGGACAGTCACCCAAAGTTCCTCTGTACCGTTGGGGCATCCATCTTCAGCCTTCAGGCCCATGCTATCCAGCAGACATTTCCATAAAGCAGGAAAATTCAAAGTCAGTTCAGTCACTATCTGTTGTGTCCTGCAGAATGTCTCGCAGACTCTTTCATGAATCAGGAACCCCGAAAGATCATCTCACCTTAGGCAAGTTCAGTAGTCCTCTCTCTGCGGGTTCTCTGTGTCCAGTTTATGCAATAATCCAGGCAAGAGTAGTATCTTGCCCAAATGGCTATCAAACTCCATAATGAGCCTCTTCGATGCCCATCTTCCTCTTGAAGTAGACTGGTGCTGCCAGGAGCAGAGTGTCTCATTGTCATGAAAAGTCCTCAGTTATTAAAACATTAAATGTCCTATTCTGTAATCTTTAAAAGACATGAAGAATGTCTATCTAAAATATATCTCTATATATCTAGAAAATCTAACTAACATGACTACAAGCTTTACTATTATCGATGATTATCCATTAACAACCTATATTTCTTAATTATAGAGTACATATTTAAATGAACTACACAATCACAATACCTTAATCAAAATCAGAAACACTTATACATATAACAAAATTGACCTTAAATCTCTATCAATATAGCAAAATCTATACTAATGTAAATTATTCATATCTATATCATATCCCCCTTAAAATGTAAAAGAACGTTTATAAACCATATTTGGGAACATGGGCGCAGTTTTTTCTCTCCAAACTGCTTCCTGCTGAATGGGGGCGTCGTTAATTAGGTCTTTCATGGTATAACCTGTGTGCTAGTTTCATCTCAGTTGGCAGTTGAGCGAAGCAATTTTCTGAAGGCGTGCACAGGAACCATTCAGGAGGACGTGGTCCATCATACCAAATCGGAATAGAAGAAATGAACAGCGTCTCATCCTCTGTGAAAACAAAATAAGAAACTCCTTTCCAAAGTATCATATCCTTAGATCCAAATTCAAAATATCTATGTTGGATTAGTTCAGCAGTATTTATAAATAAATATCTTTTAGCAGCTGTTGCTCCTTCCTCAGCATTCAAATAATTCAAAGAAAGCATAATAGCATACAGTATCAAGATTCTCTGTGTATTTTCCATCTTTGTACAGCTTTGTTTTAACGTCTATTTTGTTTATTTTTACTTTTAACACTTTGCTTTTTGAGACAGGTTCTCTGTATCTTTGACCTGAAGTAACTCTGTAAACCAGGCTGTCTTTGAACTCTCAGAGATCCGCCTGTCTCTGCCTCCCAGGCATTCGGGATTAAAGGTGTAAGCTAGTACACCTTGAACTCACAGAGATCTGTTTGCCTCTGCCTTCTAGGCACTGGGATTAAAGGCGTGTGCTACCACACACAACAACTCTCTTCCTTTTTTTGTTTTTTACTTTAAGAACTTCAACTTTTAGTCTGCATATATTTTTAACACACTTCAAACCATTTAGAAATTTTCTTTGTCTTTGAATCTCTCTTTACTGTATATCTCTCTTTTTCTGACCACACGAGTCTTTAATTTACCAAGCAATATCAGTAGGATTAAAGGCGTGGCTTTGCCAGCTGGATCCAGCCCATTCCTTAGCTTTCCAGCCTCATGGCTGAGGTACTGGCTGTAGCCAGCAAGCGAGCTTCAGCAGCCTGTGCTTGCAAACCGCACAAACCGCCTGCGTAAAAGACTCAGAGTTTGCCCTGGCAGGACAGCCCAGAAAGCCGGCATTTTTAAACAGCACAGCTTTTTTCCTGCTACGGCTGAAAACGGAAAAGCATGCGTTCAGCTTTTCGTCAACACCATTTAAGTGTTTCGTGGCAGGACCTCTTAATGAGCTGCAGGGTTTTGTAGCTAAAGCTGAGTCAGGAAGCCTCTCTTAGATGAGGTGCTTGCTTGCCTCTAGCAAGCAGAGTAGAGCGAGTCTAGTTGCCATCAAACAAATCGTAGCACTTTACTCCAAATGCTCTATTCAAAAGCTCTGTCTCCTGCAGGAACCAGACAGAGATCTCAATGGCGACACAGCCCCAGGAAGTCCCGCTTTAAAATGACACAGCGTTTTTTCTGCTACTGTTGCCGAATCAGGAAATCTCTCTACAGCATGCCACCATTCTGTATTCTTGTATTGGCGCCTTCCCATCTCTTCCTTCAAATGGAGCCAGGAGAGGCCTGGTCTCTTGGTCCAGTCTTTGCTGTGATTGACTCTCAGGGTATATCTCTTCAGTGTAGAAGCAGGAACCGTTCCCGTCCAGATGGGATTCCTCAGCAACCTTCCTGATGGGATTCCTCAGCAACTAAACAGGGCCGCCGGTAGCCCAATGATCCAGGGCCAACAGGATGAATGGAGCAAGTGGGGGGATGGGAGGGGTGGTATCCAGGAGAGCGCAGGAAGCCTGGCGCCGGAGCTGAAGGTGCCCAGCTCCCTTACAGGGGACCCTGAGGCCTGCCGGGTAGGCAGGCACTCACCGCTCTGGGTGGGTCGCCTTAGTTTAGGAGCTTAAAACTAAAGTTGAGCACTGGTCCTAGCATACAGCAGGGCAGGGTTGGGGAGGGGTGCTGGGGGTGCTGGGTCGTGCGAAAGAAAAAAAAGCAAGAACAATGGTTTTTGATCCTACTGCACGTACTGGCTTTGTGGGAGCCTAGGCAGTTTGCTGTGCGTGATTTTTTAAATTCTTACTGGTTCACTAGGGAAAGTAATGCCAGCCTGTTCTACAGGGGTGCAGCTATTTGGTCATCTGCCTGAGGCGGTGACCTCAAAACTTGTAAACTATTGTCATAAGAAGTGTTCTACTTGAAGAGCTGAACATTTTCTCTTATAAAACAATTTTACCAAGATTTTAACGTGTGTTGATGCTTCTTACTGAGTCAGTTGTGACACCGGGAATTGCAAGACAATAGTTTTCTGTTACTGGCATTCCTTTAAGATGTATGATTTAACAGAAGAGATCAAACAGAAAAGGCAGCTGTGATACTGACTTTAGCAGAGTTTAGCAGGGTACTCTAAACATCCTGAGTGAAATCTGTTCTCTTGACAAAAAAAAAAAGTTTTAGAACTTAGTATATAGTGTGTAATTGCACCAGCACTATAATCTTGAGACTATTTTATGTGTACTGTAAAGCAAAGCAAATAAATACATTCTTCAAAAACACACATAAAATGAGTAGAGAAAAACATTATGATACTATGTACTTAAAAACAGTGTAGACCGCAGTGGCATCAGGAACAGGGAAGTTTATTAAACCTTGTGAGATGCGATTAACTATCAATATGTGTGTGTGTGAATGATTTTTTTCTCTCTAAAACCATAGTATTAATATTTTATGTCCTTAATGATGAATGTTTAATTATGATGTGATCAGATTTATCTGTTTTGAGCCAGGTATGATGGCACATGCCTTTAATCCCAGCACTCAGGAGGCAGAGGCAGGTGAATCTCTCTATAAGTTCAAGGCCAGCCTGGTCTACAAAGCAAGTTCCAGGGCAGCCAGGGCTGTTACAGAGAAACCTTGTCTCAAAAAAATAATAGTTGTTTTAATGACAATTACTTTTCCATATATTGCCCAAAAAGTTTTTGCGTGCCCCCAAAGACATTTTAAATATTTTAGATGCTTCATAGGTTTACTTTGTATAAGACTATGATTGGTCTCAATCTGTGCATATGATGTGAGACAGGTCCTAAGGTTTTTTGTGAGCATTCAGTAATTACAAAACTGTTAGTTGAAAACTGGCCTCTGATTGCTTTGGAGAGCTGGGGAAATTGCTCAGTGGATAGGAGCATACACTGACTTTGCAGAAGATCTAATCAAATTCAGTTTCCTGCTCCCATATCAGGCAGCTCTGAAGAGCTGGACAGCCTGCTGTTAAGGGGGTCTTTCTCCAAGGAGCAGGAACACCTGGGAGGGATCTCCACCCACAAGCTGGGCTCTGGCTGAGAGATGGATTGGAGTGGCCAAAAGGCTGTGCCCAGACTTTGATTGGCAGGCTGTAAGCAAATGAGGTCGAAAATAATGATCAATCAGTGGCTCCATGGAGAGCCCACCAAAACCAAGAGGGCTCTCATCAGGGCTATGCTCCATCTCCTCCCGCCACCCACCTTGCTGATGTGGCAGAGGCAGGGAAATGGAAGCAAGACCAGCAGAAGACACCCCATGGGTTTGACTTTGTTCCCTGCTGGTTCTGATCATAGCCAGGATTTTTGGTTTGTGTTCAAATCCCTAACTACTGGCTAAAATCACAGTCAGGGCCTCTATCATCTTGCTTTTTGAAATATATAAATAAGTTGTTTTATTTAATTTTTTTTGATCTTCCTGTCTTTTATTTACACTTTTCAGATTAAACTTTTAGTGGTCATATAGCTACTACAATGTATACCTAATTTACATCTGCTTCTCAATCTATGGAGCTAGTCATCTCCATATTTCCATTAAACACACAAACTTTGATTTTAAGACATGCATATGGCACAGTGGGAGACACCAGCTTCATTCCTTTCAAAAACAAAGTAATTAGACAGTTATCTATAAGAGAAAATAATCACAAAAGGGCTCAAGAGTCCAATCAAGAAGTGCAGCAACAGAGGAGAACAAAAGGCAGGAAAAGGACAGTGAACAAACTGCTGGGACTCCCGTCATCATAGGACATCTGGTGAAGAACAGAGGAAAAGGAGGTATTGGTATCAGCCCACACCACCACATTCCCCAGTGGCCTGTTCTACAGCAGAAAATGGCAATTTTCATCCCTGAGATGACCAAAGACCTTGTTACCAAGAGTGCCACAAAGAAGTAGGCACTGACACATTGCAGAGAAGCAACACTCACACCCCTGAAACTGACACTTTACCCAGTTCCGTGAGCATCCTACGTGCACCCCTGCTGCAGACATAAGAGCTGCTACTGCTACAGGCAAATCCTCTGTGGGCCATACAACTGTCCCAGCTCTGAGTGTGCACACTCTGTGAACACCCAGGTCTCACACACCAGAGTCACTGCCACAGCAGGGTAGCCTGCGCCTGTGCCTAGGGCCACTGTCTCTGTGTATCTGTGCTCCAGACTTTCAGGCCGATGGCCACACTGAATACTCCAGGAGATCAGACAAGCACCCACTTGAGCACTAGAGCTGGGCTGTGTGCACCTGTGCTTCAGGTACTGGTTCTACCATGTTCCTGTGAGCACATGCTCCTTGCATGGCATTACCAGTTCAGCAGTAAGCGAGCCTGTGTTCCAGACACTAGTACTACCTCCTCCCTCTGCAGCTCAGATACGCATGTCCGTGCTTGGCTCTGTGCCACCACATAAGAACCACTCATCAGACACTGGCACAATCACTGCCAGTAAGCTGGACCCAGCACCAAAAGAGACACCCCCAATCATGACTTCCCCTATTGGAGAAAGAAATCAGAAGAATTCCAATGACCTATCAAGGGCCTCCAAAGTCCCTGCTACCATGGACATCCTTGGAGATGTCTTGGGAACCCATGCAACTTTCATCAATCTCAAGGGACAGAGTTGAGTAGAGACTATGGTACTGGTCCTTCACGAGAACCAAAGCTGCCACGTCCCTTCTTGCCAACATCTTCACACTTCTTTCCATGTAGCTATTGGGTTTGAGGTGTCTGCTCAGAACTCTATGTAAAGAAGCGGGACCTTGGTTATAACGGAAATACAAACAAAATGTCAAAAATGCAACATATCAGTTGTGTCTCGGTGATAAAATGCCTTTCCTAAAGGAAAGCTGGGAGGAAGGGGTTTGCCTCCCTTACAATTGCAGTCCATCATGAAGGGAGTCAGGCTAAGAATTCAAGGCAGGAACCTGGTGGCAGGAACTGAAGAAAGCCCATGGAAGAATTCTGATTACTGACTTTCTCAGTTTGCTTTCTTATACACCCAGGGATATATACCTGCCCAGGGATGACATTGCCCATGGTGTGTTAGGCCCTTCCATATCAGTCATTAAGAAAATGCCCCACACAGGCTTGCCAACATGCTGACCTGATGGAAGCATTTCCTCAATTGAGATTCCCTCATCTCAGATGACTCTAGTTTGTGCCAAATTGACAAAAAAACTAACAACAGAATAGGCAAAATAAAACTATTACAAATGCTGATAAGAATGTAGAACCAGAGCTCGTTCATGGCTGACATTTGAGACTGCACAGCCACTTTGGAAGACATCTGGACAGTTCCTTCTGTAAACAGGACCCAGCAATCCCAATCCCAGTTATATTTCTGAGAGAAATGAAAATGAAAGCTCATAAACCAAGGTCCATACACAAACACTTGTAGCTTTATAAATAGTCTCTAAAAGCTGAACAGCATCCTTCAGCCAAAAGATAAACAAAACACATTCAGAACACAAAATACTATTCAATAAAAAGGAACAGAATTGATATGTATGTCTAGATGGATTAATCTTAAGTGCATTTTGATAGACAAAAGAGCCAGACAGGCTGAGAAAACTAGTATGGTTTCTGACTCCATTCATTTGATATCCTGGAAAATATGAGACTACAAAGATGGGAAACAAGTCAGTGGCTGCTGGAGGATTGAGGATGGAAAACCATCTGATTACTAAGTGGCAAGAAAGGGAGCTTTAGGGTGATATGACTGAACTCTGTGACTTATGCATTTGCAAAAGCCACCAAACTGTGTGACATGGAGGAAAACTTATTATGGGCCAGTATTTAGAATTCAATCAGTATTTTGGAGAATTTGAAGATACAACACAGACTATAATGAAAGACTCCAACTGGATTATAGATACATAACTTCGCTACAGCAGCCTCAGCAGAAATAGGGTGAACTAAGCAACTGCAGAAAACAGTGTTTTAATGGGAATCTAGAAGGCTAAGACAACAAAAGCAATCGCAAAAAAAAAAAAAATGTACCCTACTTGGTGTTTCTCAGAGGAGTACATGCTGGCAATTTCAAAACTACTTTACATATCTATTAGAGTTAAACAAGTGAATACACTGTAGGCGACAGGAACACTGTATCTCACTGTCAGAGAAGCAAGCAATGAGAGTGCAGAATAAATCTTGTATTAGCCAGAAATATGAGTATGAACTCTTGTTTAATACATCGATGACTAAATAAAATAAATATGTCTAGATGCATGTGCAATGAAGAATTAGTTTAGGAGGACTATTACTCAAACCTTTCCTATTCCAAAAGACCCATTCCTGGCTGGCCCTTGGTTGGCTCCTGCAGTATTTTGTTGAGACGATGTGTGCAATCAAGATAATCTGTGCAATCAGTGTGATTTGTGCAAAACGCTTTCCTTTCATAGATGTGGAACTTAAGAAAACACTTTCTCTGGGAGTGTACAAGACTGACTCCCAATCAGAACTCTGAATTTCTAGGCTCAGGCAAACTTTCACAGTAGACAACACCTTGAATATTACTGGGTAGTCATGGTACATTGCTGGAACAATCAACTCTGCATTCTGTGGCCAACTACTGGGCCAAGTTTCCCACTAAACTCCTCCAGGTTTCATTTCAAGATGATTTTTCTCTGCTTATTTTGCTTTCTAATCATGAGAATGGTGATTTTGAATCTAGGTACTCTTGGGAATGCCCAACACACATGAAGTATACACTGTTCACTACATCTACCTTTAGCTCTTTTGCACTGCCCATTGAAAGGGTCTAGAAGCATGCCTGGTAGCACCAGATCTTTGTTAAGATCATATCATTGTATTTGCAAGTGCAAACTATTTGACCATGGGGCTGGGAAGAGAACATACAAGATGAGGTGGTGTAGTGTATAAACTCAGAAATGAAGGGAAGAAGAGACAAAGGGAGAGACACAAAGGAAGGAAGGGAGGGAGGAGGGAGAAAAGGGGAAACAGAGAGACCAAGACCTTATCCTGTGGCCAAAGTGAACAAGATAAAGTATCATGCTGTTGACATGCACACCAAAGGATAAAATAAATACCCTGGAGTACATACTGATCCAAATAAATGGAGGTAACATGTTAGCAAATCTTTAAGAAGAATTTCAAAGGTCAGCAAGATAGCTCAGAAGGTAAAGGCACTTGCCAACAGACCTGAAGCATGAGTTGGATCCTTGCAGTAATAAGGGCGTCGGGGCTGCGTCCCCAGCACCCCAGCCGCCTGCACGGCTAGCTTATGCCCGAAATAACAACACACAAACTGTATTCATTTAAACACTGCTTGGCCCATTCTCTTCTAGGCTAATTCTCACATATTAATTTAGCCCATTTCTAATCATCTGTGTTGCGCCCCTAGGTGCGCTTACCGGGAAGATTCTAGCCTATGTCCATCCTGGGTAGGAGCTTCATAGCCTGCGTCTGCCCAGGAGCCAGGAGCATGGCGTCTCTCTCAGGCGTCTGCTCCCGAGAGGAGAGCTGTGGAGTCTGAGCTCACTTCCTCTTCCTCCCAGTGTTCTGTTCTGTTTACTCCTCCCACCTATCCTCTAACCAATAAAATGGGCCAAGGCAGTTCCTTTATTAGCCAATGACCTTCCTCCATCATTTCCCCTTTTTCGGTTTAAACAAAAAAAAAAGGCTTTAACTTTAACATAGCAAAATTACATATAACAAAACAGTTATCAAGTAAAAGTTACAATAATCTTTATCATAACTAAGGAAAACTATAACTATGACTAACTATTCTTAACTCCATCAAAGACTCCAGAAAGATACAATACTACCTAAGCAAACAAGAAAAAAGCAACTTTTAAAACTCTAGAAATGACAGAGACATCTCGCTGCCTGGACAGTCACCCAAAGTTCCTCTGTACCGTTGGGGCATCCATCTTCAGCCTTCAGGCCCATGCTATCCAGCAGACATTTCCATAAAGCAGGAAAATTCAAAGTCAGTTCAGTCACTGTCTGTTGTGTCCTGCAGAATGTCTCACAGACTCTCTCATGAATCAGGAACCCCGAAAGATCATCTCACCTTAGGCAAGTTCAGTAGTCTCCTCTCTGTGGGATCTCTGTGTCCAGTTTATGCAATAGTCCAGGCAAGAGCAGTTTCTTGCCCAAATGGCTATCAAACTCCATAAGGTGCCTCTTCAATGCCCATCTTCCTCTTGAAGTACATTAGTGCTGCCAGGAGCAGAGTGTCTCATTGTCATGAAAAGTCCTCAGTTATTAAAACATTAAATGTCCTATTCTGTAATCTTTGAAAGACATGAAGAATGTCTATCTAAAATATATCTCTATATATCTAGAAAATCTAACTAACATGACTACAAGCTTTACTATTATTGATGATTATCCATTAACAACCTATATTTCTTAATTATACAGTACATATTTAAATGAACTACACAATCACAATACCTTAATCAAAATCAGAAACACTTATACATATAACAAAATTGACCTTAAATCTCTATCAATAAAGCAAAATCTATACTAATGTAAATTATTCATATCTATATCATATCCCCCTTAAAATGTAAAAGAACGTTTATAAACCATATTTGGGAATATGGGTGCAGTTTTTTTCTCTCCAAACTGCTTCCTGCTGAATGGGGGCGTCGTTAATTAGGTCTTTCATGGTATAACCTGTGTGCTAGTTTCATCTCAGTTGGCAGTTGAGCGAAGTAATTTTTTGAAGGCGTGCACAGGAACCATTCAGGAGGACGTGGTCCATCATACCAAATCGGAATAGAAGAAATGAACAGCGTCTCATCCTCTGTGTAAACAAAATAAGAAACTCCTTTCCAAAGTAATATATCCTTAGATCCAAATTCAAAATATCTATGTTGGATTAGTTCAGCAGTATTTATAAATAAATATCTTTTAGCAGCTGTTGCTCCTTCCTCAGCATTCAAATAATTTAAAGAGAGCATAATAGCATACAGTATCAAGATTCTCTGTGTATTTTCCATCTTTGTACAGCTTTGTTTTAACCTCTATTTCGTTTATTTTTACTTTTAACTTTTTGCTTTTTGAGACAGGTTCTCTGTATCTTTGACCTGAAGTAACTCTGTAGACCAGGCTGTCTTTGAACTCTCAGAGCTCTGCCTGTCTCTGCCTCCCAGGCATTGGGATTAAAGGCGTGTGCTACCACACCTTGAAGTCAGAGAGGTCTATCTCCCTCTGCCTACCAAGTGTTGGGATAAAGGTGTGTACCACACACAACAACTCTCTTCCTTTTTTTTTTGTTACTTTAAGAACTTTAAATTTTAGTCTGCATGTATTTTTAACACACTTCAAACCATTTAGAAATTTTCTTTGTCTTTGAATCTCTCTTTACTGTATATCTCTTTTTCTGACCACACGAGTCTTTAATTTACCAAGCAATATCAGTGGGATTAAAGGCGTGGCTTTGCCGGCTGGATCCAGCCCATTCCTTAGCTTTCCAGCCTCATGGCTGAGGTACTGGCTGTAGCCAGCAAGCGAGCTTCAGCAGCCTGTGCTTGCAAACCGCACAAACCGCCTGCGTAAAAGACTCAGAGTTTGTCCTGGCAGGACAACCCAGAAAGCCGGCATTTTTAAACGGCGCAGCTTTTTTCCTGCTACGGCTGAAAACGGAAAAGCATGCGTTCAGCTTTTCGTCAACACCGTTTAAGTGTTTCGTGGCAGGACCTCTTAATGAGCTGCAGGCTTTGCAGCTAAAGCTGAGTCAGGAAGTCTCTCTTAGATGAAAGCGCACGCTTGCCTCTAACAAGCAGAGCAGACCCGAGAACACAGCGAGTCTAGTTGCCATCAAACAAATCGTAGCACTTTACTCCAAATGCTCTATTCAAAAGATCTGTCTCCCGCAGGAGCCAGACAGAGATCGCAATGGCGGCACAGCCCCAGGAAGTTGCGCTTTAAAATGACACAGCGTTTTTTCTGCTACTGTTGCCGAATCAAGAAATCTCTCTACAGCACGCCACCAACAAACAGCAAAAATCTGTGTTAAACTCTCTCTCCCTTATTTTTAAGCCTTCTCAGGTTTTTTAAATGGGTTTAGTTGTCCACACGTCTGGGCGCCAATTATAGTAATAAGGGCAGTGGGGCTTCATCCCCAGCACCCCAGCCGCCCGCACAGCTAGCTTATGCCCGAAATAACAACACACAAACTGTATTCATTTAATTACTGCTTGGCCCATTTCTATCTAGCCTCTTCTAGGCTAATTCTCACATATTAATTTAGCCCATTTATAATCATCTGTGTTGCGCCCCTAGGTGCGCTTACCGGGAAGATTCTAGCCTATGTCCATCCTGGGTAGGAGCTTCATAGCCTGCGTCTGCCCAGGAGCCAGGAGCATGGCGTCTCTCTCAGGCGTCTGCTCCAGAGAGGAGAGCTGTGGAGTCTGAGCTCACTTCCTCTTCCTCCCAGCGTTCTGTTCTGTTTACTCCCCCCACCTATCCTCTAACCAATAAAATGGGCCAAGGCAGTTCCTTTATTAGCCAATGACCTTCCTCCATCAGATCCTAAGGACCCACATAGCGGAAGGGGAGAAAGGACTCCTTCAAGTTCTCCACTGACCTCCACATGTGTACCTGTGATACACTCCTTACACACCAAAATAAATAAATATAACAATTTTAAAGACTTCCAAGAAAAAATGAAGAAAGGACAATAGGAATAGAATACCAATCTTCAAAAACCACAATAACAATTCAACAGGTGAACAGTTACTATGAAACAGGACTGGATATATACCTCAACATATTTACTACTAATCTTGGTGTTTCTTCAATATATCCACAAATTATTTGATGCTCATTCCAGTAAGAGGTGGATTTTAATTTCTCTTCCTCAATACCTATTAGACTTTGTGGTTTTGTTTCTAATAAACAAACCATGGAAAGGGAAAATGCCAGAGAATCAAGAATGGTTTTACATTAACCAAGGCTTCAAGGTTAATATCCCAAACTAATGCCACACTGATGCCATGGGATCCCTGAAATTACAAGAGCACATCACGGCTGTGGTGCTCTTGCTTCCTGACTGGAAACGGCAGTCTTAGGTGTTGCTTCTCAGGCACCGTACACCTGGATTTGTTTTGCTTTCCTTTTCACTTTGTTTTTTGTTTGGTTAGTTTTGTTTTTTAACTTTCTCTTTATTTATCCTTGTGTCTTTCACATCATGCATCTCGATCCCATTCATTTCCACATCCCTTCATATCCGCTCTCTGTCCTTGCAACCTCTGTTCCGAAATAAAAAAGAATTTAAAAGAATAAAGAAAATAAGAAAAATTTTCGTCATGGAAGCTGTAGTGTGACACAGTGAGTCACACAACCCTTTTATCCATATCACATGCAAGTGTTCATCGCAGAGTCGTTGGTCTGGTTCACGGCCTCTGGTTTCTGATACACCACTGATGCTCGGCCCCCACTGGGACTCCTCTTGGTTACTCTGCTGTTGCCCTGTGTTGTGGAGATCCTGCAGTTTTAGGTCTGCAGAACTGGCTCCTGTAGATCACAGATGGGGTGGATGCTGGGGTGAGCCAACACATAACCCTGGTTCTGGGTCTGGGAAGCTGCAGAGTTGGTCAGTCCACTAGTTAGTTCTCCCTTGTCCACACCACTGGGATGAGCTCTCCTGCATTGCCCTGGAGAGTTCACCCCTTGCAATAATGACCAAGGGGCATGGCCAGTTCTCCTGTTTTCATGTCCTCAGGGTCAACTTTCCCTCACCTGTTGCCCTGGTGAAGTACAGGGGTCACTCTTCCCGAGTGCTGCAGATGGCAAGAGGCAGGAATAGCTTTCCTGTTCTTACGACCTCCAGGCCAGCTCTCCCACCAACCTCAGGCATGCCCATGTTCTTGAGGCCTGGCTCACCTGCACCCCTGTAAACAGGGTCTGCTATGCTTTGCTGTGCTACCCGGATGAGGTGCAGGGACGACTTTCTCCAGAGTTGCAGTTGGTAAAAAGGAGGGTGAGCTCCCTCCCCAGCTGGGAGTTGTAGGAGAGAAGGGGTAGAACATCTTTCTCTCCATCCCATCACCACACTGGAGACGAGTCATGGTGCTGGGCAGGACCATGCTTCCTTGTCACAAAGGGATCACAGAAGTGCTGGGAGAGCTCCTTGTGGGTGGGGAGGTGTTGTTGGAGGGGAAGTGTTGTTGGAGTCCTCTCCTGGGCCGGGCATGAAAGCCTGGGCTGCATTAGGTTGAGATCCTCCAGCCTCAGCTGTGTGGCATGGGGTGGAGCTGTTGTTGTTGGTGGTGGTGGTTGTAAGATAGGGGCTCTTGTAGGTCTGGATCTCTCTGCAAGCAGGCTAGGGCTGACTAATAAGCAAGCCCCAGAGATCTACTTGTCTGTCTTCCCACTACTTGATTACAGGTGTCTAATAGACATGGATTTATTTATGTGGGTTCTGGAACTCAAACTGAATCATCTCTCCAGCAAAATTTTTTAAAGCTTTTTTATTAAAAATAATTTTTTCATAGAGCATATTCTGGTCACATGTTCCCTCACTGGTCTCTTCTTAGATCCTCTCCACCTCTCACCCATCCAACTCCACACTTTCTCTCTCTCCCTAGAAAACTAACAGGCCAATAAAAACAAACAAGTCATAAGAAAACAAAGCAAACAAACATAGGATTAAGAAAAGAAAGCACATACACAGACATACACACATGTACAAACATAAAACCCTTAAAACCAAGATCAGAAACCATAACAGATAAGTAAAAGACAAGTAAAAAAAAATTAAAGTCCAAAAAAGCCATATGAGACAAAACATCTCCAAAAATATCATGGAGTTGGTATTGTGCTGGCCATCTACTGCTGGGCCTGGGGCCTCCCTAAGGGTAGTTTGTACACTTAGCCAGGCTCCTTGCAGAAAACTAAGTTTCCTTTGGGAGTGGTTGACAGAAATAGCTTTGGGGTTGGAGATAGGCGCTTATGTCCACTTCCTCTCCCAGCACTGGGACCTCATCTGCTTAGCCCCATGCATGCTACAACACTCTCTGAGTTCATATGTGCACCAGCCTTCTTGTGTCTGGAAGGCACTACTTCCCCACTACCAAGTGCAAAATGTCAAACTTTTCAACAGCATGCTTCTCTTACTTCCTACCTTTTGTTTAGTATACCTCATTTGCATATACAACACCATGCTCTAGAGCAGTGCTTCTCAGCCTTCCAGATGCTGTGATCCTTTAACGCAGGTTTTCTGGTTGTGGTGACCCCAACCACAAAACTATTTTCTTGCTACCTCACAGATGCAATTTTGCTACTGTTATGAGTCATACCATAAATGTCTAATATGCAGGATATCTGATACACAGGCTGAGAACCTCTGTTCTACAATATGGTGCAATGAGTTATAATTTTAGCTTTAATCAATCATGTCTTAAAGAAATCAAGGAAAAATAAAATCTTTCCTCTTTACCTATTACTTGATCTTCCAGAAGTTTCTCATCTTCCCAGGACATTTCAATTTCCATCTGGTTCTGGCATTAGCAATTTATAACTTTTATCATTGCACTCACAAAAATAGCAACTAAAACTGATTTTATGTATAGTTTTAATTGGTTCATGTTTCTGGTTACAAATTCAATTAAATATGCTAAAAATTATAGATTGTACTGAAAAGTACAATACACTCAGCCAGACCTGGTGGTGCACGCCTTTAATCCCAGCACTCTGGAGGCAGAGGCAGGCAGATCTCTGTAAGTTTGAAGCCAGCCTGGTCTACATTCTAAGTGCCTCAGGATAGCTATAGCCAGGTAGTGAGACCCTGTCTCAAAACAAACAAACAAAAACTTTTGTTTGAGCGGGTGTGGTGGTGTACACCTTTATCACTGCACTGGGGAAGCAGAGGCAGGTGGACCTCTGTGAGTTCAAGGTCAGCCTGGTTTACAGAGGGAGTTCTGAGACAGTCAGGGCTACACCAAGAAATACTGTCTCAAAAAATCAAAACCAAAACAAACAATAAAAGTTTAATACACTCAGTTTTGGGGAGAATGCATCTGTATGTGTATGGGAAAGAACAACAGTGCAGGTGTGTGTGGGTGTGCGTGTGTGTGTGTGTGTGCGTGTGTGTGCGTATGTGCGTGTGTGTGTATGTGCGTGTGTGCGTGTGTGTGTGTGTGTGTGTGTGTGTGCATGTGTGCATGTGTGTTTAGACTACAGGACAATTTTGAGTGTCATTCTTTATCGTCCACCTTGTCTTGAAGCAGTCTCTCACTATGCTCACAACTTACCAGGTCCCCTGCACTGATTACATGACCTCACATGGTTTCCCATGTGTGCATGTGAGTGCCATAAAGTGATGTGGCCATGAAGGGGCATTCACCAGAGCTGCTGCTTGGAATTTCAGCCTCCAGAACTTCTGAATTCCCTTTCCATTCAAAGTTACCACTGTCATAATGAAAAGCTGATTACAGCCCCGATAAAGAACTAATCTGACCACCCAAAATTGAACCTGCTGTGACTAGGACCAAGTCTGTTGTTCAGCTGTCCAAGTCTGCTTGGCTTCTTTCTGCACGGTCTTCTCCTTTCCCTCAGCTGCTGCATGCATTTTATACTCCTCTGTTAAACTCCACTTTTTCTATAACTTTAGAAAAAACCAGTTTTGCTTGCAATCAAAGAGTCCCAACTTATCTACCTGAGTTGAAGTCATATATCTTATAAATGTAATTAAGAAGTAGACATGCCCATCAAAATTTCAGACAAATTCTTCAAAGACCTTGAAAGAAAGGTACTCAATTTCATTTGGAAAAGCCAAAGGATAGCCAAAAATTCCAGGATAGCCAAAGCATCCTGCATAATAAAAAAATTCTGGAGGCTTCACAATCCCTGACTTCAAACTCTGCTACAGAGCTATAGTACTGAAAACAGCCTGGTATTGGCATAAGAACAGACAGGAAGACCAATGGAACCGAATAGAAGACCCCGATATCAATCCATACATCTTCAAACACCTGATCTTTGATAAAGAAGCAAAAAATATCAAATGGAAAAAAAGAAAGCATAGTTAACAAGTGGTGCTGGCATAACTGGATATCAACATGTAGAAAAATGAAAATAGACCCATATCTATCACCATGCACAAAACTCAAGTCCAAATGGATCAAAGACCTCAACATAAAGCCAGCCACACTGAACCTTATACAAGAGAAAGTGGGAAGTACACTTGAACGCACTGGCACAGGGAACCACTTCCTAAACAGAATCCCAGCAGCACAGACACTGAGAGAAAAAATTAATAAATGGGACCTCCTGAAACTGAAAAGTTTCTGTAAAGCAAATGACACGGTCAACAAGACAAAACAACAGCCTGTGAAATGGGAAAAGATCTTCATTAACCCCACATCAGACCGAGGTCTGATCTTCAAAATATATACAAAGAACTCAAGAAATTGGACACCTAAAGATCACATAAGCCAATAAAAAAAAATGGAGTACAGACCTAAACAGAGATATCTCAACAGAGGAATCTAAAATGGCTGAAAGACACTTAAGGAAATGGTCTACATCTTTAGTCATCAGAGAAATGCAAATCAAAACAACTCTGGAGAGTCCATCTTACACCTCTAAGAATGGCCAAGATCAAAAACACTGTTGACAACTTATGTTGGAGAGGTTGTGGGGAAAGGGAACACTTCTGCATTGCTGGTGGGAATGCAAGCTGGTACAACCCTTTTGGATGTCATTGTGGCGAGTTCTCAGAAAATTGGGAAACATTTTCTGAGACCTCAAACCTCAAGACCCAGTAATACCATGTTTGCGAATATATCCAAAGGATGCTCAATCGTGCCACAAGGACATGTGCTCAACTATGTTCACAGAAGCTTTGTTTGTCATAGCCAGAACCTGGAAACAACCTAAATGCCCCTCAACTGAAGAATGGATAAGGAAAATGTGGTACATTTACACAATGGAGTACTACACAGCAGAAAAAAATAACAACACCTTGAATTTTGCAGGAAAATGGATGGAGCTACAAAACATTATTTTGAGTGAGGTAACCCAGACACAGAAAGACAATTATCACATGTACTCACTCATAGGTGGTTTTTAAAGATAAAGCAAAGAAAGCCACAATTTCAGAGAACTTAGACAACAATGCAGACACTAAGAGAGACTTACATAGATATAATCTTCATGGGTAGTAGAAAGTAGAACAAGACAAGATCTTCTAAGTAAATTGGGAGCATGAGAACCTTGGGGGAGAATTGAAAGGGGAGCGGAAAGACAGGGAGGGGATCAAAGAAAAATATAGAGCTCAATAAATGTCAATAAAATAAAAAAAGGGGGAACCAGAAGATATCCCCAGAACTGGAGTTAACAGACATTATAAGCCTCCATGTGGGTGTTGGAAACTGACTGTGGGTCCCCAGAAAAACAGCAGAAGGCAGAGCTGGAGAAGTGACCCAGGCCCTTTGAAGCCCAGAGGTCATGCATGGCTCCCAGATTAAGCACTGAACTTTTTAGAATGCTGATTTTGATTTTGTTTTGATTCTGTCTATATCCTGGGTCTTTCCTCTTGGGGTAAAAACATAATTATTTTGATTTTACAGGAGCCCACAGATGAGAAACTTTGAACTTCTACAGAGACTTAAAGAGTTTTTAGAGAAACAGCAGACATTTTAGAGATATTTGGAACTTGAAAGGGACTTTGGATAAAAAGATTGAATTTTTAAAGCATTTGAAATTTTAGAGACTGTGGGACCCTTTAAAATTGCTTATCCTTTATATTGTGGTATTAGCATGCCATCTTGGGACAAGTGAGAGGAAATGATCTAGTAGGATAGTGATGCATCTATGTGTCATATTGACAAGGGTTAACTATGCTTGCTAATTTTATGTCAACTTGACAGAAGCTAAAATCATTTTGAAAAAGGGAACTCTCAACTGAGATTGGCCTGTAGGCAAGCAACCCAGTGGTGCATTTTCTTGATTAATGATTGATGTGGGAGGGCCCAAATAAGTGTATATGGTGCCCCCTCCCCCCACAGGCTGGTGATACTGAGTACCATAAGAAAATAGGTTGATCAAGCCATGACAAGGAAGACAGTAAACAGCACTCCTTCATGACCTCTGCATTAGTCCCTGCGTCCAGGCTCCTGCCCTGACTTCCCAGGATGTCGGTCTACAAGCTGTAGGCTGAAATAAACCCTGTCCTCTCCAAGCTGCTTTGGATCATACTGTTTCACAATAGAAGTACTACGACAACTGAGCCTACTTATTCAAAGATAATGCATCCACTCTCAGAGCTATAACCATAACGCCCTCACACCCATGCTAACGATTCACCAATGGAGATCTCAATTTCAGAGATTCTATCATCCACAGAATTTTCAACCCTCTTGCCCCCAAAGTGAACTCAATTCTCCTTGAAACTTGCTTCTTCTGAATTTTCCATCTCTATGGATGGTATACTAATGCCATAAAACAATGGGTCTTCATTTAACTCTTTATACCCTGTGCCTCTCCATCTTGACCCTCAACATTCAATTATGATATTCCTTCCATTTTTCCCTTATAACTCTCTTGATTCTGTCTCTTCACAGTCATAACTTTGTTCACTAAAATAAACTTTATTTGATTTATAATTAATTTCCTACTTCTAATAGTTTTCTCCCCATAAAGGTATCTTTCAAAGTTGTCTTTTTAAATTAAAAACAAAATTATAATTTTATCATCTGTATTGTTTTAGTGCTGACTGCCCTTAGAACAAAGTAAAGATTCACCCATCTCTTCACAGTACATACTAAGCCATTTGCAGTGCAAGATAAAACCATGATTTCACCCTTTGGGCACCTGAACTCCCATTGCATTTGGTTTAACGCATTTTCCAAACCCCTTCTGCATTAACTTTTTATTGTTGTAGCCAAGACAAAAGCAACCTAATGGAAGACGCACTTATTTTGTCTCATGGTTTGGCCCCATGTGCTTGGTCAGAACATCACGGCCAGGGAGTATGTGTCAAAAGCATCTTCTCTCCATTAAAGACAGGAAGCATAAGAAGACAAAAGATGTCAGGGAACAAGATAACACCAAAGTCACACCTTTGGCGACCTCCTTCGTCCAGCCAGGTCCCCTCTTCTAAGTTTCCAGAAATCTCCCAAAATTGTGCTCCCAGCTGGGAAATCGGGCCCTCAGTCTATCAGTCTTTTGGGAGGAAATGAATATCCAAACTTTAACAGCGTCTTACTACTAGCTCCTACCCAAACTTCAAATCTCAAATTATATTGTCACCTCCACAGAAGCTATGGCTATTCTTTTCGATCTGTGATGTTCCCAGACAAGCACCAGTCACACACAGCTTCAAGTGCGTCTGAATGTGGCCACTTGAAATTTAGATATTAAGTGAAAATCACACACCAGATTGTAAAGACTCAATAATAATAATAATGAAGAGGAAGAGGAAGAAGAAAAGAAGAAGAGGAGGAGGAGGAAGAGGAAGAAGAGGAGGAGGTGGTACAATCCCTTAGTAATAAGTTTATATTGGTTACATATGAAAGAATATTTGGACACATTTATTAGGTTAAACTAAACATATTAATGTGATGTTAATTCCAGCTTTTTAAAAACCTTTCAACAACCTATCTGTAGGAAACTCAAAATTACTGCAGACTGCCTTATATTCTACCTGGCCAACACCTAGGCTAAACAAGGAGGAACTCCTTTTGCCTACAGTTGCTTGTGGTAGTTATTTTTGAAAATTACTACTGGCAGACTACAAGCATCTTATGAACAAGGGGATGCCTCTACCTGGAAATTCCAGAAGGGTGCTAAAATAAATATTCAATAAGTATGTAAATAATAAATTAATTAAATACTCAATCCTCACTATTTGGGGATTCCACAGTTGTGGATTTGCATATACACACAAAAGAAAACTCACTAGTAACCTCCTAAACAATACATGTGCTTTTTTGGCCATCTGTGAACGCAGAGATTTGACCTGTCCACATTTTCCTAGCCGAGGTCAAATACAGCAGTATTCTCTTTTGTGGTTTCAACTATCAAACTGTACATAAGTCTTCTTTATGCTCTATTTACTACTTATTTTGGAACTTTGTTTCTGTTTTGCATTATATGACTTCTACTTAAAATGCCCCCCGAAAGACCGTGTCGAAAAGTTCTCTAGTGTTCCTATGCTCAAGATTGGGTTGCGCCAAATAGAGGCAGCAGGAGTGTAGATAAAATACCAGGTTTGAATTATAGTGCTCTTAGCCACACACGCAATATTAACTATACATATGAAATCAGATGTTTTCGATAGAAATAAGTGTGACAGAATCTCTCCTTATAAGTGAAAATGTGACTCCAAGAACCGACAAGGAACCAAATGCTCTTAAGTCTCCTAGAGACAAGGGCTCAGAGGTGCTACTTCCAAAGAGACTTTGGAAGGCACTGTTTGGGTTAAATTAAACAGTCATTTGATTTTTCATACAAATCTTATGTGGATATGTGAATATGGTGGTAGACAAAGCAATAATTTCAGCTTTAATTCTCTGACTGACTTACAAGCTACATGATTCGGGGCAAACTGCATCATTTTCCCTGCCTTTGTCCATTATTCAAAACGCAGATAATAGAGTAACTGCTAATGGCTGCCAAGGTCTGGCTGGGTATGCGGTGGGGGTGGGAGACAGAGCTGAAGACATAAGGCACAGGAAATTTCAGAATGAGGAAAATAGTCTCATTATTATGATGGTGATTATATAATTGACTTTCTTTTTCAAAACCCGTGGAATTAAAAGTACACTTTATTTTACAAAAATTCTAACTTCAATCTTAGTTTTAAAAAACATTAGTAGTCAAGATTAAGCAACGGAGATGAAATAATACACTCCTATATAACTCTTACTTAAATATTAGTGGCAACAATAATAATAGGGAAAGGTTAGGCAGCCTAAGAAAACGCAGAGGGAACTCAACAGCCTTGGGTTCTGATTTGGTTCTTTCACATATTAAGAGGAGGCACAGTTTACTTTATGGAAGTCAAGTGCTTATTGCATCCAGAAACACAAGTGAAATACGTTCTGCATATATGTATTCAAAAATATAAGACTGGATTTACTTACAAGACAGCAATGCCAAGTCACTGAACGAATGCACTGGGTTCCGGAGTGAGAGGTGATCTGCCTAGATTCTCTTCAATGTAAGAGAAATGCAGCTACGACGAAACAGAGAGAAGCGCCCCTCTGAAGAATGTCTTTAATCCTTAACAACAAACAACAGGAAAAAAAAATCTAGGGCACATCAGTGCCAGGAAGATCATGAGGCAGAACAGACAAGCTCTGGGCTCATGGTTGGTACACATCCTGAGGAATTTTCCACCCCTGGGAACACTGTTGACTCCGGCCAGGTGGCACCAGCACCTCACCACAGGGTGTCTGCAGTCCTCTGCCAGCCTACAATGCGGAGTCAAGAAATAACACACCACGGCTGGCATTCTTCGAACTCCAAGCATGGACTCCAACCCCAAGGAGGGCTGCAAGCTGTACCAGAGGCTGAATCAAAGTTCCTTCCAGCGCCACTTGGGACACTTGGAAAATCCATAGGACTTGAGAGTTGTGAAGACCATTGTGTGACAGCATCCAGGCACCTGCGTGCCAGGGCTAATGGCTATCCCCAAGGTCAGCTGGGCCCCTAACCGAAGATGAGGATGCAGCTGCGCCTGTAGCACAGCGAAGCTTCAAGCAGTCGACTGCAGCCACCTCTGCACGCCGGAAGTGCACTAATCCGCAGCACGTGGGGTTGCCAGGGCGCGCTTCACGTGACTGGGCGGGGACTCGGGAAGCCTCGAGCCAATGGGCCATCCGGGGGCAGGGCTGAGTCCGCTCCCGGGCCTATCCCGGAAGTGTGGATGGTGGTTGACAGTGGGCCGGGCTGTGGCGGGGAGGGCCGGGGCGGGGAGCCGGGTGTGGGAAGCGTGGCGGCCCCGCCCCGTCTCCTGGACCAGCCGTGGTAGCCAGCGCCGCCGCTGCCGCAGGGACCGGCGGACGCAGCGAAGGCGTACGGTGCGGGCCCGAAGGTGAAGATCTGGGGTTGGTCCGGCGGGGTGGGTGCTTCAGCCAACGATGGTGGGGTCCGGGCGAGGGGAGGAGCCGAGAGGCATGGAAAGCTGACTGCGGGCGAGCGCGGGACCGCCGGGCACAGGCCCTTCTCCCCTGGGCCGAGTCCGGGATGCCAGGGCGGCGCCGCTGCGGGTGCTAGGCGCGCCGAGGGCTAGGTGCTGCCAGCCCGGTGCTCCTGTCCCAGCCTTCCCTGGACTTGCGGCCTGGCTGACGCCGGGTCAGCGGGGATGGGCTGGAAGGTTGTGGGCACTTCTTGCGGTGGGGTGGTGAGGATTGGACCTACTGGCTCAGGGCTGGCATCGCCTTCACTCCCCGGCGAGCTCCTCTGCAGCTTCCTTCCCCACCTCCCACCAAGGGATGAAAAAGTTTTTAGAGGCCTGAATGGCAAAGTATCCACCACTTAAGAGTGGGTGTCCTGTAAATGCAAAATTAACGGGACACTGATGCTCGGCTTGTTACCTGTTCCCAGAATGAGACTTGGCCCTACCTGTATGCCCGTTATTAAAAAGCAAACAAACTTTTTGCATAGTTCCCTCAGAAAAACCACACAACTCCCCAGCCTACCATGGCAGACGAAATTGACTTCACTACTGGAGATGCAGGGGCTTCCAGCACTTACCCTATGCAGTGCTCAGCCCTGCGCAAAAACGGCTTCGTGGTGCTCAAAGGACGACCATGCAAAATCGTGGAGATGTCAACTTCCAAGACTGGGAAGCATGGTCATGCCAAGGTAAGCCCTTCCAGGTCGTTCTTTGGCTTCAGCGAGATGATTCGTGTTCCATTCTACATCATGAGGCCTCTGTATTTAAAAGAATTGTTTATTTGTCCCTCGGTCTCTGAATGATCGGCTATTTCTCTGAATGCTCTCCTTAACTGGGTCCTCAGAATGTTTTATTAGCTGCAACTAAAACTTTCCTGAATCTGGTGATCTAAAACATCTCATTTACAGTTAAAACCAACCTGTTCTTAAAACTCTAAGGGACCTGATCTTCATTCTCTGTGGGCTCTTGTAATTGAAGTGCTAAGATCTGTAGGGTATTGAGTTTTGATGCCATGAAACTGTCCGGTGTTTGCTGAATCTTTTTTTTAAAGAAAATAAGATGACCTTGGAATGAGGTAAAAAGAACCCATTCCGATCAGTGTTGGGATTGTGCCCCCATGTAAGTAGCTACGTACTGACAGATCAAACGTGTTTCCCGTCCCCCAATGTTAGGTACACCTTGTTGGAATTGATATTTTCACTGGCAAAAAATATGAAGATATTTGTCCTTCCACTCACAACATGGATGTTCCAAATATTAAGAGAAATGATTATCAAGTAAGTAGTGATTTCCTTACTAATTTTGGTTCAGATGTCTTAGAAGGAGTTTGACAAGATTTGAGAGTAACTTTATAGGGTCTTTTCCTCACTGTTAGTAGACTCCACTTACTTTACAGACTAGAGAAATAGTGTTCTGTTTGGTTCTTTTTAATATTTGTGCTTTTTTTAAAATTTTGAAATAGGGCATCATATATCCTAGGCTGGCCTTGAACTCACTTTCATCCAAGGATGACCTTCAGTTTCTGATCTTCTTGCCTCTACCTTTGAGGGCTGGGATTACAGGTTACACCTGGTTATGCTGTGCTAGGGCTCACCCCCAGGGCCTTGTGCATGCTCTAGGCCAGCATGCTGTACCTCTAACCTCTGCTGCACTCTGACCCCACTGGGGACCAGTGAGATGGCTTAGTCGGTCAGAGCACTCGCTGTCAAGCCTGGCCCCTGAGCTCAGTTCCAGAAGGACACAATAGATTCCTGTGTCCTCTGACCACCACACATGAGCTGCGAAACACATGTGCCACACACATACTTTTACTAAATAAACAAATTTAGTATTTAAAATGCAGTATTCAGACCAAGGGTATCAGAAAGTCTAATATTTGGTAAAATTACTATTCTCTCTGCTGTAAATGATTTCAGGTTTAGATAACGCCTTCCTAAGATTTCCAACACTGGAATTCATATTCCCACTAACCAAGTTTTTACATAATTCAAAATCTGGTATCGTTAAGTAGGAAAGTAACTTGAAACCCATAAATATAAAGTGCCTGGCCACTGAGAACAAAGGAGAAAATAAAAAACTATGTAACTGACTTATGTATACCCACTAACTGTGACCTTTTATTAACATATATTTTTATAATATATTTTAATAAATATATACATGTGCATGCACACACACACATATGTATATGATCTTCAAGCTTTAGTTCCAATTACACCTGGAGATAGGTCATGTTTAATGATGGCATTTTGTGGTTTGGTGTGTTAATGTTATCCGACCTTCTGGAATGTAGAATCTCTGATTGATCATAGCTATAGAAGTTTTTGTACCAAATACAGCGTAAAATAAACTTTCCGTCTTAAGTGTAAGCTTTATCTTTAACCTTAAGCTGGTCTCTCTGCACTGCATCATGCATCCATTCAGTGACTTCTTTCAATGCTATCCATATGTATACTTATTTTTCTATTCTTAATTTGGTTTAATATTTTCACTATGCCGCTTATGAGTGTTTTATATATTGAGTCTGAACAATTTAAAATATTTTGATAGTTATATCAAACACCAAACCAAACAGTGTTTTGAGTCAAGCAGATCTAGGTTTGAATCTAGGCCTAGCACTTTCTAGCTAGATGTGTGTGTTTCTCTAACCTCTCCCTTTCAGTCTACGAACCAAGGCTGACTGAGAAAGTATATGCCCATGAGCAGCTGTGAGAACCAAGTATTTTTGTCCTGCGTCACATTTTCTATATCAAATTCTACCTAATCATTTCATTGTTCTTGATCACTGAACTTAGATGTGCTACATAGTAGGCACTCAGTAAACACTCACTAAATGAATATGTATTTATTCAGTGGTGTATAAGATTGACATGTCAAATTAAGGCTAAGTATAGAATTAATTTTGCCAAGATGGATTTTTCTCATCCTGTCTTGTGAGTGCTCTGAGCGCTCAGTATCCTCTGTGTTCAGTGGTTTCTCCGTGCTCCTGCCTGTCGATGCTCTGAGCGCTCAGTATCCTCCGTGTTCAGTGGTTACCCCGTGCTCCTGCCTGTCGATGCTCTGAGCGCTCAGTATCCTCCGTGTTCAGTGGTTACCCCGTGCTCCTGCCTGTCGATGCTTCATCAAGCCAACACTAGCAATTTGTATGATTGCTGTGGTCAAATTAACCAATCATTGAAGCTTAAAACTGAACATAAAAGGACTAATTTGGTATGGATTTTATTTGGGTGTTCAGTAAGGTCCAAGCATACCCTTCACCTCATGTGCAGAAATTAAGCAGACAGTTCCTACTAACAATGCCAAGCCATATAGTAGCCTAGCACAAAAGGGAAAATTAGTGACTGTGGCCCTGTCTCCATTACAAAATTTTCGTTTGTTTATCATAAAGTTTTTATGTTCTCGTTTTTCATTTTCTTTGAAGTGTTCTGTGGTTGAGGTGTTGGGCTGCCTTCTCAAGCTTGTACCCAAGAGGCACTGTTTACTTTCCCGTAGTCCCAGCCTTAGTATGCTGTCAACATGACAGAGTGGACAGCGGAAGACGGCGCCAATCAAGTGGCTCTAGGTCTCTGCTTTGGCACTCATTACTGCGCGGCCTTGGTTGGCAAGTTACTCAATCTCTCTTGTCTCTTTTTCCTCATAAAATTGGGATGTGAATAACAAACTTCTTAAGAGACTGTTTCAAGGCTTAGCGATCACTTAGGACCATGCCTGGCATAGGAGGTTAGCGATCACTTAGGACCATGCCTGGCATAGGAGGTTAGCGATCACTTAGGACCTTGCCTGGCAACTTCCCTGTTATAAAATTGGCATGGAATGTTTATTTCTAGGCATTCAGCTAGGAACTCAGTTCTGTGAGCTTTCTAGTATGTTTACTATGCTCTGGGGTCTTCACTCCTCTACCCAAGTGCCTTGGTGAAATCCCTGCTTCTCTTATTATCTGGCTACATTCAGTTCCTTTGTATCTGCTGAATTCAGTATTTTGAGTGCCAGTAGGCTGCCAGAATTATGACTTTTAAATTCAATTTGCATTTATATAACCTAGTGTTTGTGTGTGCCATGCCTCCACACTTGTGGAGGTCAGAAGACAATTTTCAGGAGTTGGTTCTCTCCATTGATCATGTGGGTCCTACGGATGTAAGGACTTGTAGTCCTGGGCCATCTCACAGCCTCCATATTGAAATTAAAATATTAGTAATAAAGAAAATAGTGATGCTATGATTTCCCTGTGCTTTAAAATCTTTTTTTTTTTAAATTTTAATCAGTTCTATGAATGCCTTGTATTCTTCATGGAAGCATTCTTTCTCAGAGAATGAGAATGAGAGCCCAGTATTTTAGGGAGAAGGGACAGATATAGTGCTACAGGATTGTTAAAGACAATAGTGAAAAGAGCCACATTAGGTTGCTAAGTCAGTGAGTTCTCATACAGGAAAAATAGCAGCATGTATTATATTGTAACTGGTAAAACAGTACCCACAAAGTATCTCCCAGTGGGTGCTATAAACAAGTCTTCAAGATCAGTTCCACAGGCAAGCTGTTCATAGAAGTGTGGGTTCATGAACCATTGACCTCTTAGGGCAGCATCTCATCGTCTCGTTACTTTGCCTGTAAGTGAGCATATTATTCAGAAGTGAGACCATCTGAGGTGCCGCAGCAGAGAGGAGGTGTACTATTAACAGAAGCACTACAGGCAGGAAAAGCAAGTCCATGTGTAGACTGGTTCTACTGCAAGAAGTGCAGCTTGCTGTTTCTGCAGTGTTATTAGGTACTAGCTGTTCCCACTGGGGAAAGATGTCAGATCAGGGACCCTGTTTCAGTCCTACCTGTGGGGCTCTGGTAGCTTCGGGGAGAGAAAGCCTGTGTCATTAAGCCTGTTGAGCAAGTGCTAAGGCAGCAATAACAAGAAGTTGAATGTCTTTCACTAGGAGAACATTTAGAGAGTCTGTGCATGGACCCTAGACCTCATTGACAGTTCTCCTAGCTTGCTCTTCCCGTGTCCTTGACTGCTAACACAACTCTTGACTCTTTGCCCATAGTCAGTAGAAATCATTACAGTCTAAGTCTCCCCACCCTACCACTTGTCACAGCCTTTCTGCTGGCTCCTCATACTGTTCATGGTCACTAGAAATCACTCTAATCATGTTTTTACAGTCAGTAGTCAGAATTCCCCACCAAGCCATCGGTATAGGTTCCAGGGGGAGAAGTGGTCAGTGTGAGAGAGAGTGCTTTCTGAATCTGAGCCACTTCTCAAGCTCTTGGTACCTTAGGACCCTCTCACGTCATCGTGTCCATGCTCCTTCACTTGATGGCGTCCTGTCACTGTGCACACCCACGGGATGCCTTGCTGGGTCAGAGCACACCCCAGTTGATGATCATCTTACTTCTTTATCATCTTACCATAATAATGTTTAAGAATTCACTCTCGCCGGGCGGTGGTGGCGCACGCCTTTAATCCCAGTACTCAGGAGGCAGAGGTAGGCGGATCTCTGTGAGTTTGAGACCAGCCTGGTCTACAAGAGCTAGTTCCAGGACAGGCTCCAAAACCACAGAGAAACCCTGTCTCGAAAAAAACCAAAAAAAAAAAAAAAAAAAAAAAAAAAAAAAAAAAGAATTCACTCTCCCCAGGACCAGCAGCTTCTGGGAGTAACTGAAGAGTGCAATGGAGAGAAGCTGAAGTCTCACCTTGCACGGTGACAGCTGCTTGGTGTGAAATAGAATGTGAAGCCAAACCCAGCAACTGGGACTAAGAACGCACTCCTAGTGACGATCTTCCCCTGCCATCTGTTGTATATTAGTAATACAAACACAGGCAAACACAAAACCACCCTTCCCATAATCCCCCTTTCTATGCTCTTTCTCATTCTGAGCGCATCATTGGCCGGACCCGTAGTCACCCTTCCGATTAGCTCATCCTTTCTCAGCCCACTGTGCTCCCTCCAGCATTCAGTAGTTTCCGTGCTCTCTCTCTGCCTGTGCACCGTTTACTTTAGTTTATTATCTCTCACGTGTGTGCACTCCTGCCGTGGTAGTAGTGGCTCTCTTCTTCCACTGTGTGCATTCCAGGAGTCGGACTCGCATCTCCAGGCTTCTGCAGCAATGCTCTCCTGCTGAGCTGTCTCACTGGCTGTGTTTGACTTTTCTAAGTGTCCGTAGCCCACATATACATCACCTGGGTTTGATACTCATCAGTATATGACAGTCCTGCTCTATCTGCACCCTGCTCTTTTGAAAAATGTTTTATTTATTCTTTCATACATGAATGCAATGCAGTTAGATAATATGTAGATATCCTCCTCTACTAACACCAGGGCCTGCCCCTCCCACAACTCTTCCCAAATTCACATCTTCTCTCTCTTTACAATATAGCCCAGTCGGTTCAATAAGTGCTATCATAAGCACATGGTATAGGGCATCATCTATAGGAGTGAGGGAAACCAACTAGGGGCTGCTGTGCTGAACTCACAGATCTATGTGCCTCTGCTTTTAGGGTGCTAGGATCAAGGGGTTAAGGCATCACCACACCCAGCACAATCTTGCTTTTTCTGTAATGTTATTAGATATATATGAAGCATTAATCTAATCATCTTAATCAGTAAAAACCAGGAGTCAGATATTGGGGTAAAAACCTGGAAGATCAAAGAACCCGGAGCAGCTGCCAGTTGCTTCCTACCTGTCTCATTCCTAAACCCAAAAAGGCTGAGATCCTCTCTACACCCCACTGTATCACTTTCTGTCTCCACCTCCTGAGGGCTGGGATTAAAGGTGTATACCACCATTTTCTGGCTTCTGTGGTTAACTAGTGGGTAGTGCCACCCTCTGATCTCCAGGCAAGCTTTATTTGTCAGAACACAAACAAATACCACACAACACATATATATCATCATTCCATTAATTTAAAGGAAACAATGGAATGATCCCGTATTCCACTCTTTCTTTGAAAACCAGACTACTTCTGTGGAAATTCTTAATCACTTGTTTTGCTTTTATCTTGAGAACTAAGGCACACAGCTCCAGAGTACATTCTCATGCATGTGTGTATAAGTACACAAGGAAGCCAGTATAAATACATAAATATTTCACTCTGCCTTTCAGTATCAGGGATTTTAATATTTTAAAAGCATTTCTGTGTGTATGTATATGTATGTACATGAGCATACATATGTATGCATATGTATACACAGAGCCACAGACACACACACATACCATGATGGAATGTCGGGATCAGGAAAACTTGAGGGATTTGGTTCTCCTTCTTCTACATAGTACTCAAATTACCAGGCTTGCCAACAGGTTTCTCCACCCACTGAGCCATCTCACTCACTCCCGTTATTAGTTTTGAAATGTCCTCTTCTGGATGCACTGAAGATAACCAGTAAACGGACCTTTACTGTGAACTCAGGCAACAACATATTTGAGTTTCTGTGTGATATCTTCTCTTCCACATTAATTTACAAGTTGTTTTGTTACCCGTCAAAGCAAGCTTAGTCACGTTAATTCCTGGATCCCTTTGGACTGTGCCGAACTCATGGCCTTGATGGTTCCTCATACTCTAATGAGCACGTGTCCACCTCCCACTCTGACATGAAGTCTCCTGTTTTCCCAAGTAGCCCTTGATCATTTTAGTAAGACCTTTCGGTAAAGAGAAGATGCCACATTCCAGTACCAGTAAATCCCACATGCTAGTCAGGAGTCGGGACACCAACTGCATGTATTGCATGTGTGCTCATCCTAAACCTTTGGGAAAAGATGGAATCTTGCACAAAAATATACTTAAGATTTAGCAGTAACACCATTGGCTGTTTCCTTCTTTTTTGAGAGAAAGCTATATTTAGGCTATAAAGATCTTGCAGAAGCCACCCTGGTAACCAGGTGGTCAGGGCTCACGGCACCATTAGTGTGCTAGGTACATTTGCCTCCTGGTGTGATTGGTACTCCAAGGACACATCATTTAGACAGTTTCTTTCAAAAATACATTACATGAACTACAGGGTAACAAGGCAGACCCAGACCGGGTGACAGTCTATTAATGAAGTCAGTGTCAATGTCTTGAAAGACAGGATATTACAGCTGCTCCACATTTCAAGAAACAAAACCCACACCACAGCAGAAAACTGCAGGGTGTTACTCAGGCACAGTAAGTCGCTATCAGAGTACTGGGCAACTGGCACGTTTGAAGATGGGTCATCGATTAGTTTGAAAAACTTACATAAGAGTGTGTCCTTGTTTTGGGGGCAAACACATTGAAGAATTTATATCTGAAAAGGCATGATCTGTGAAACTTGGGTCTCAAATGATTCAGCAAAGGAAGAATATATAGCAATGTATTGTGTACACTGTAGTCTGTGCACACATATATAAAGGGATATACGTAGATAATTAAGTGCTAACAAGGGATGATCCCACTTATGAGATGTGTACTTTTTAATTAATTTTCTCAGTGTTCACATTTATTTGGCTTCATTACATGCTTATATTACACTTATACATTTTTGTCTTGAAATTCTTCATGTATTTCACCTCAGTTCATTTAATGAATTCTGAATCTTAAAAAAATTGGCATTTGTAAATAATTACCAGGATCCCAGTGTTATTATCTGCTTCCTGTTCTCAGTCACTGAAGTGTGGCATTCCACCTCAGGAACTGCTAAAGGCAGCAAGTTCTGCCTTACACAAGCACCTGCTCTCAGACATTTACACACTGTGTGTGAACCTCACACCCTCAGATATTTACACACTGTGCGTGTACCTGGCACCCTCAGGCATTCATATACTGTGCGTGTACCTGTCGCTCCTTGTTCTTCACTGTTCCCAGCTAGTTCTGAGACATTTCAGTGACAAAAGTTCATTGTTGCAGACTATTTGTACACTGTGAAGAAGTGTTGCTGTGATTGGTGTAATAAAAAGCTGAACGGCCGATAGCTAGGCAGGAGAGTATAGATGGGACTTCCAGGGAGAGAGAGAACTCTGAGAAGAAGAGAGGCAGCAGACACCAGAAAGACATGAAACAGGTCGGAGATACTATACAGAGAAGAGGTAGTCCAGTCACATGGTAGAAGGTAGATTAATAGAAGCAGGTTTGTTTGAGTTATAAGAGCTAGTTGAGGAAAAGCCTAAGCTGGGGCCAAGGTCATATTAATACTAAGTGTCTGTGTGGTTGTTTAAGGTCTGGTGGTCCTGACAAGAAAGTATTGTTGCAGTTTCTAGTATTCACAGTGTAGAATCAAGGTTTGAGTCTCCTGTGCATTGCAGACCTGTTAAGTGGTGCTCTTGCAGCATTTGGATACTCCTTCTATTTATTATGTCGGCTTATACATCGTAGCTCTGGTTACAGATGTCAGGGCTCAAGTTCCACTGTGTATGTGTGTGTGTGTGTCCTTAGCAGTTAGGACAGATGCTGCTGCTCTGAAGGACCTGAGTTCAGTTCCGTCTCCTAGGAATCCTAGCAGCTCTGGCCTCTTTAAGCTCCTGCACAGATACAGACACAGATGCAAACATGCACAACTACACACTATTAAAAGATAAATCTTTTTCAAAGCATTATATCAAAGCATATTTTTTTTACAGGTTAGGTCATGGCTAGGTTTGTTCCATTAATGCCGTAAGATAGGATAATATTAGGAGTCTGTTGCCATCCCTCCCTGAGAGTCTACAGAGTCAGTGGAGGAAGACACTTCTTCAGTCATGCAGTGCCTGTAAGCAGCAGAGGCTCCTGTGAACAACCCTCACCCACACTTCCGTAAGCAACCCTGGTGAAACTTACCAGCTCACCAAGAAATAAGAAGACATGAAAATAGAAGAGGGGCTAGTTGAGATCAGCTGCAGTGGGGGGGTCAAGAGATGGTAACTTGTGGGAAAATAAGATCAAAATATAATATATATAGATATAAAGATAGATAGCCAGATAGAATATATTGTATGATACATATACATATATATGTATTTGTATATAGACATATATATGTATGTAAATGTTTTTTAAAAATCTGTTAACAGTGGTCTGAAGACCAAAAATTTCCACGTTAAGTTTGGTTATAATCAAATTGTAAAATGCATCATTTTAATAGTGAAAAACTAAACATAACCTTGATGTCCACTAACAGGAAATTTTTGCTTACAGTATGTTCACGTACATGTGTGATGGTTAGAGGAAAATTATTCTATATTTTATGATTTGGAAAGTTTCTAAAGCATATTATTTAAAAAACTTACATTTTCTTTCAGAACAGCTCTGTCCATATTGTGGCTGTGCAGAGGGCGGTGGGCTAGTACGTGGGGAGTGAATCACACACTCTTTTGGGTTTGTTATAATGCCTGCATTTTTCCTTTTTTTTTTTTCTTTTCCTTATTTTCTTTCTTTTTGAAACAGGGTCTTACTATGTAGTTCTGGCTGGTCTGGAGCTTGCAATAGAGACCAGGCTAGCCTCTGCCTCCCAAGTGCTAGGTAGGACTGAGGGCATGAGTCATGTTAGCGTTTTTAAACGCCACAAGTCTGATGATGTATTGCTGTGTTCTCGTCCAACCCAATGACTATTCGAGTTTAGCTGTGCAAACATTGCAACAAAGAGGATGCCATCTAATCGATATGCACCTATAATTTCTTCTAATAGCTCATATGCATTCAGGATGGTTACCTTTCCCTGCTAACAGAAACTGGTGAAGTCCGTGAGGATCTTAAGCTGCCAGAAGGTGAATTGGGCAAAGAAATAGAAGGAAAATACAATGCAGGTGAAGATGTGCAGGTAAGACTGATGGCAGACTCTCAAAACCATTCTCTAAAGACTGGCCCTAACAGGTTAGCGTAAGACTGTATGTGGAGACTTCAGCCTCCTCTGCTTTGCAGGGGGTCATTATCTGTGCATCTTGCTGTATGTTTTCTTCACCTTTAATGAAAGTATTTTCATCTGTTTACACACATACAACAATAATATATAAAATCAATTTCAACCCTGTGAACTATAACTTTAAAATACTGCTGAAATGTTGAAATGATCACCATATGGTAATTTCTGTGGCACCCTTAAAGATCTGTTTACTACCAAAGGAAGCATCAAGTGTGGGAGGTGGGTTGTTTGTCTTATTTCTTCTGGCTTGACATGGAACTCCATACTTACTTTAGATCTGCCTATGAAGGGAGCACAGAGGGGAAAGGTGGACTTTGTTATAACTCAGAAGTGTAACATGGAGTAACTGTTGATGGAGTGTTTCCGTTTTCCCGGGAAGTTGTCCTGAGCTACCATCTGAGAAATTATAATCCTGAAAACTGTGCAGAAGGCAGCCTAGCTGCTTTGGACTACCCATTTACAAAGTCAACATAAATGTTGTTGACACGTATGCAGGATTTAGTGAACACAGTGCATCTTCTCTTTGCATTACCTCCTGAGTAACTCTTTGCTTGCCCTTTCCCCTTCTAGGTATCTGTCATGTGTGCCATGAGTGAAGAATATGCTGTGGCCATAAAGCCCTGCAAATAGACAGGATCTTCCACACAAGCAGGGCCGTTAGGTCTGGATCTAGTTGTCCCAAAGCTATAGCCTTCATAAGCAACCTCATGTTTTATTTTTGTTATGTTTCTATCATTTTGAAATTGTGCTGGCTTAGTTTTGCAGGCAGTTAGTAACTTTAAAAGAATATATCAAGGTGTATAATTTTATAAAGTGTCTTTCCTATAACATTCCTCTGGTTTCTAGTGTGTGACCATAAGAAACAGATACAGTAGCTTCAGTACATGTCACTCGTCTAACAAATCACTCCTGGAGTTAAGTGGTTGCCAAACCAGGGTTTTAAATCAACAATGTAGCATCTAGTGGAATGGAAATTTTATGCATTTAAGTTGAATTGTTCTTTGCTGATTTCAGACTTCATATCTAGAATTTACAGATTATAAAATGGAATTGTCAAAGCTCCAGCCCTGTGTGGCTAACACACTTCCTGAAACTAAACTCATCAAAAAATGGTGTTCTCTTGGTGGCCAGGTGTCCCATGTAGCGCCTGCATCATGGCCTCCTTTCCAGACTGGTGACAGACCTATGCCATAGTTTAGTCTGTTGTGGTAATAGGAACTAGAACTGCCAAGAGAATCTGAGTAAGTCAAACAGAGCTGAAGAAGACCTGGGACAGCGGCCAAGAAGGGGGAGAGACTGTGGGTTTTATTTAAGACCTCTGTGATCAGCATATGAAATAGAGTGAACTCTAGTTGTATTTTTGCTTTTGGCTATGTCCCCATCCTGTGCCCTAGAAGGACTGGCCTTACAGGGACTCTGCACGACCTCCAGCCGTTATTTGTGAGTGTTCATAATGTTGGTAAGCCAGCTCTTCCCACGATTTTTAAAGTAGATTTATTTTTGACATTAGTCTAAAATTAGGAATTAAGTTGTTTTTGAATTCTTGACTTGTAAATGTATGTACACTTTTCTAAAGTGGAATAGAGGTAAACCATGGAAGAATTATTTTAAGTGTCTCTGTATATATATATTGTTCTCTTATGATTTCTGTTACAGATATAAAATCTAACTAGGAAAAGATTTTGTGAACTAGATTCTATTAATATGTTGTATGCATGCCCTTCCATTTTTGTTTAGACTTTTGGATTGTGTGCAGATTATGTCCGGAATCATAGACATAGTTCTGTGTTTTTGAAGAATTCTGACACAATCACAGTCATCGTATTGAAGTACAGCCTGGAACAGACTCCTGTAACGCCCTGGCTATCGGGTCCCTTTCACCTTGCCTAGCCCCCAGAGTGCTGTGCTCCCGTCTAGAGCAGAGAGGACGGTGCAGCCGACCCAGTCAGCAGTTTAAATTGCCGTGGAAATGCGAGAGCCCACGATTTTAGTTGCTTAATTTGTATGCAATTTTAAATTGTGTCTTGACCTCCACAAACCAATCCAGAGAAGAAAGATACTATAAGAGAAGTGCCGGGAAGAGACTTGCAAAGCACAAGAAATATTGAAGTTGTAGCCAGTGGACTTTAGTGTGACCTTTTAGCGTTTGTCCATGCAAACCACAATTAGCAATTCGACTGGAATCTTCTACAAGTATCTCCTTTAGATTTCTGGTGTTCTCATGTGTACCTTAGTTGAACTGATTGATGTGTTATCCACAAGAATTCCAAAAACTATCTATGCTGTTTCGTGGTCATCATCTAGCCAATTAATAACCACATTGGTGTTTTGATTTAATATTACTTTAGGACTAGCATGCCCTTGTTCTTTGTAACTTGTCAAACCTCACAGGAATCTCTGTTTTCCTTTGCAGTGGAAGGGTGAAGAGCAATATATGTCTAACTCCATACCTTGAATGGCAAAAGCTACTTAAGCCGAAGTATTTCCCCCTCTCTCTCCTCTCTCTCTCTCTCTCTCTCTCTCTCTCTCTCTCTCCCTCTAGCATTTTGTGAGTTTTGCTTTATTTTCTCAATGCCCACGTGGAATACAGCAAACATTTTACAGAGCCGTGTGTAACTTATCCCTGTTAGAAATACAATTCATTATCTCTGGATATAGACCAGTATTTTTCATGTTAAAGACCATACCATTTGGAGTTATGTTGGTTTTTTAATTTTTAAAGGCACATCACATCAGGTTCTGCCACCAGCACCCACCTTCTGTATTACAATAGTGTGGCCTAATCATCTATTGTGGATTGTTAATTCTCACATCCTTCAGAAACTTCTTTCTTCCTATAAATTTCCTTTTTGTCCATCACTATAAATTTCGTTTTGCATGTTGGAGACCTCAAGACTTAACATAAATTCCTAATTGTGTTGTAACTGAGGGCATTCTTTATTAAGTTCATTTGTACCAAACTTTGGCTGCTACAAAAATGACTTAAGAGATCCTGACAGCAAGCAGGGGTTAAACCGCAGTTTTCCAATCCTCGCCTCTGAATGTGGCAGTTTGAATTTTTTAAAGCATCACACAGATTATGCAGGCCAGCGTCCCTTAAGTTGTTGTTCTCAAGGTGTAGGCTCCACAGGTGTGGGTTGTTTGCGAGAACAGAAGGCAGATCCAGGTAACTCTCACTCGTGAGAGCACAGCCCATCGACCCCAGCTCTTGAAGAGTGCTGGGCGCTGCTGAAGGACGTGACACAGAAACTTTATCCCGCTGGACTCGGACAGAGCAGTGGAGAGCAGCTCACTACACAGGCTCTGGAGAGTACTCCATGGCTGTTTCAGGGCATCGCTGAGAAGTTCTGTTCCTCAAAGACTGATGACGGAACAGACTACAGAGCTGTAATAAAGGAAAAGTTTTCTATTATATGGGATAAGAACTCTTTGCTTGGAGAATCTGCAACTTCATATCAGGGAATTACTCAGAAAGACCAAAAGCTGTTGGAGAGTATGTTTGATAAGAATATCAACACTTTCAAGATGTGACAAACAGTCATCCTTTATGGAGATGCTGGAGTTGGGAAGACGACGTTGTTGAGAAGGCAATGTTAGAATGGGCCGATGGGAATCTCTTCAAGAAGTTTGCCTATGTTTTTTATCTCAGTGGGAGAGAAATTAGTCAAGCAAAGGAGAAAAGCTTTACAAGTTAATATCCGAGAACTGAAGTCCCCCATTGGACAGATCCTGTCCGAGTGCCGAAATCTCCTTTTCGTGATGGATGGTTTTGATGAGCTGGACTCATTTGAAGAGCCAGAGTTTGCACTATGTAATGACTGGAACCAGGAGCACCCAGTGCCCTTTCTTCTTAGCAGTTTACTGAGGAAACTGATGCTTCCTGAGTCATTCCTGTTAGTAACAGCAAGATCCACAGCATGGAAGAGCCTGGTGCCCTTGTTACATAAGGCTCACTGTGTAAAAAGCTGCCCGGACTGTCTGAGATTGCAAGGGTGGACTGCAATAAGACATGGGCTATGGATGCGATCTATTCAATAAGGAAGAATCCGCGACTTTTCCACAGGTGCCATGTCTGCTGGGTGGTCTATACTTGTCTGAAGCAGCAAGTGGAGAAAGGTGGCGATATCACAATGACCTGCCAAACCACCACAGCTCTGTTCACATGCTATCTGCAGCTCATTTTCACGGCCAGATGGGCGCTCTGCTACTCTGCCCAATGAGACCCTCCTGAGGAGCTGTGCCAGGCAGCTGCTGACGGGGTTTGGACTATGAAGCATACACTCTACAAGACAAATCTCAGAAATGACATCTCAGTCTTCACGGATGCTCAGTACTTCATTTTAAATACTGTATGAAGTGTACATACTCCAATATGTAAGTATAGATTTTAAAGATACAGAACTGTTTATTTTCACATAACTCAGTAGTGTTTCTCTTAGAGCAAAGTATTTCGTTTAGTAAAGCTTTACAAATTATATTGAAGGGAGGCAGGTAACATATATTTCTAACATAAAACAGAAGTTCCTTCTTTTTGACAGCAGAGAAATGCTAACAGTTAGTTCCTAGTATGTGCTGTACTTTTTGTTTCTCAGGCACCATGTAGAGAATGGAGACTCATTCATGTCACCGCCAATTTGTGTCTGTAACCTTTTCTTTCTCTGTCCTGTGTAGACAGTACTAGCAGGTTGAATGTTTTTGTTCTAGAAGAGAGGCTTTATTTCTACTGTGAAGATTTTGTTACACTGGTGCAGTCATTTGCCCTCTGACCTGTCAGACCTTTGGGCTCTAACTTGGCCTTGGAATCCTTGATGCCCTGGGGCGCTGCCAGTCACTTGAAGTGGTTACCAACCAAGCTCTTGACTCTGTTCCCCTTCATAGTACAGATTTCTATGCCAGTGCTTTATAGCAGAGACCAAAATCCTTGAGGCCAGAAGATACGGCGATATACATCGATATTTAAAAAATTTGGGGACACATGCTTTCCATTACCTCATCAGGTGACTGTGTGTACACACACAGCTTTGTTCTTTTCTCAAAGTCCTTCCATCTACTGAAGTACTGTAGTCTGTAGTGCCTCAAAAGTTGATTTTTTTTTTTAAATAATTTTTTTTTATTAAGAAAAGAAGAAAAAAAAACATAAACAAAAAACAAGTTTCCACCTCCTCCCAGCCTCCCATTTCCCTCCCCCTCCTCCCACCCTTCTCCCCCTCCTCCCACCCTTCTACCCCTCCCCCCACTCCTCTCCCCCTCCCTCTCCAGTCCACAGAGCAGTCCAGGTTCCCTGCCCTGTGGTAAGTCCTAGGTCCTCCCCCCTCCGTCCATATCTAGGAAGGTGAACATCCAAACTGGCTAGGCTTCCACAAAGCCAGCACATTAAGTAGGATCAAAACCCCGTGCCATTGTCCTTGGCGTCTCATCAGCCCTCATTGTTCGCCATGTTCAGAGAGTCCGGTTTTATCCCATGCTTTTTCGGTCACAGTCCAGCTGGCCTTGGTGAGCTCCCAGTAGATCAGCTCCACTGTCTCAGTGGGTGGGTGCACGCCTCGTGGTCCCGACTTCTGGACCCAGCAATACCACTCCTGGGAATATACCCAAGAGATGCTCTATCATATGACAAAAGCATTTGTTCAACTATGTTCATAGCTGTATTATTTGTAATAGCCAGAACCTGGAAACAACCTAGATGCCCTTCAATGGAAGAATGGATGAAGAAAGTATGGAATATATACACGCTAGAGTACTACGCTGCGGTAAAAAACAATGACTTCTCGAATTTTGCAGGCAAATGGATGGAAATAGAAAACACTATCCTGAGTGAGGTGTCCCAGACCCAAAAAGATGAACATGGGATGTACTCGCTCATAATTGGTTTCTAGCCATAAATTAGCGCCACGGAGTCTACAATAGGTGAACCTAAAGAAGCTAAGTAAGAAGGTGAACCCAAGGAAAAACATATAGTTATCCTCTTGGCTAAGAACCTTCATCTGGTGATGGATGGAGACAGAGACAGACCCACACTGGAGCACTGGACTGAGCTCCCAAGGTCCCAATGAGGAGCAGAAGGAGGGAGAACATGAGCAAAAAAGTTGATTTTTTAAGAAGTTTTCCAGAATTTGATTTTATACCTTTAAAGTTTCTCATGAAAATTGTTTCTATTGAGCTGGAATTTGAACGCTTTGTTCTCAGGGCTGTTAGTGCTAAGAGATGCAGTGTCAATATTTTAAAACTAGCTGCCTACAAAGAGACTGCAAGTTTCCCCAAGTTCTACAACTGTAGTGCATAGAAACACAAATTCTTGGTGTAACATATTTAAGCTATATGGTACATATTTAAGAAAGATGGGGGCATTAGTAGCAGCTGTGCTGGGATCTTCCCAGTGGTCTTGCCTTGAAACCTTGTTCTTGGGGATGTTTCTGTTAGCATCTTTTTGACACGAACCCCAGAGAGGGTTTTGGAGTCAGACATTGATGCAGTGGTTCTCAGACCCATTTAAGAACAGACAGGAAATCCCTAACTCTTTTGGGTATCTTAAAATGTTTACATACTGAATTCACATTTGCTATGAGAAAATATGGATCTCTAGTATAAAAGCAAAACTATCAAAGCATATTTCCATAAGCAGTATATTGTACTGATATGAACCTTCAAATCTTCTAATGTTTAGGTATAATAAATATTTCATAGTTCTCAAGCCTTTTTCTGTTAGCATTCTGAGGAGTAATAGGCAACAAGATTTTTTTAAATCTATGGTAGAAAAATCTTAAAATTGAATCTGTTAACTTAAATCTATGAGATGTGTTCTCTGAATTGAAGAAACAGCATCATTATTTGATTGTAGAGGGAACATTGGGAGTTAGCTATGAAGCATAGATGTTCTGTAGAAACACATTTTGGAGCCACTTTGTAATTTAATTTGTCCATTAACTAAATACCTGAACCCCAACATAACTACCTAGTGAGGTCAAGTGCCCAAAGAGAGTTGTAAACATTGGCTAATTTGTCTCCTTCATGTGGCGGGCACAACTTAGGGCAGTGCACACGGGACCATCACCTGCTAGAAATGTACTTATTGCCAAGCTTTCTATCACTACTGTTCATATCTTAAAACAGGTCTGAACCTATTTATAGCAAAAAGGGAGATTCTTTTGCTATATGAAGTTCTTGGAAGCCATTTCTTAATGTTGGTGGGATTTGGTTCGTCTTAGTTTGAAACTGTACTTTTACAAACACTGGATACTAACCTATTCAGTAGTGACTGAAGAGCCTGCTAGAAATCATGGCTGTGCTCATAGGTGATTCTTTATCATGGTTAGTCTAATACAGGTAAGCACTCTTTGTTACTATGAAGTATACATCAAATTACTCATTCTAAACCATGATTTAAAAATGACTAGTTATATATTATCATGTACTTTACCCTCTTCCCCAGAAGAAAATAATATTGTCAGATTCATTGGCACTTTGTTAGTAATGTACTTTTTTGGTCTGAAATATAGGCGATTTCTTGAATTTACTTGCAAGTGTTTTGGTTAAAACTTTAAAATTACAAGATCTGGATATTATAATTATGTGTTTTCCATTTTAAAAATGAGTAAACTTTGAATGTTAAATATCCAGCTATACTAAAATATGCTTTAAAATGCAGAATCTTATTAATGATAACATTTTGTTACCATAAAATTTCTGTTAACTTCATGTTATATCAAATGAAAATAAACTTAAGCGTGCACAATTCTTATATGTGTACATTCAAATATTTTATACTATAAAATTGTGCTCACTGTGTAGAGAACTTCTGAAAGAAAGCCTTCCATTTTATCTCATGTACTAGGTCCTTTCTTAATCTCTAACTTTGAACCCAGGCTAGATATGAACTTGTCTTCCTTTTAAGTTCTGAAATTCTTTGCTAGCCAGGCATGGTAATGCACCAGAAGTTGCTGCAAGAGGATAATTCTGAGTTCAAAGCCAACCTGGGCTATGTAGCGAGACCCTGACTTACATCTGTAGATTTGATAGTGCGGTTGCAATCATGAATGCACAGCTGTGGCCACTGCACTGAGCCCATACCGACCTGGCCCAGCTGTCAGTCAGGGACAAGTGCTCCCGGGGCACTTGACTGCTGAACTAACCATAGTTCCCAGCAGAGGACAAATAATTCTCTCTACTCTTGTACCCACTGCTGAGCCCACAGGTTCCACCTCCAAGCTCTAACCCCATAGGCACTGTGATGGCCTGGTTAAACTCGGTAAAAACACACAAATAAGAGGAGGGGCTGTAGGGCCATAGGACAAGCGTGAGAATGGTCAGTATGTGTTACATTTATGTATCAACTCATCAGATAATTTTATTACAAATATGTGTAAACCTAAAATGATGGTTTTGTTTGGTTTGGCTTTTGCTTTCTGTTTGGGTTTTATTTTGTTTTATTTGATATGGTATCTCCTGGTGTATCCCAAATTAACTTGAATTTTGGGTCGTTCCACTTCCAGCCTCTGAGTGCTGGGCTCACACTAGCCCCACACGTGACCATTCATGTCTTAAGCATGTAAGATAATTACTTGTATAGTTCAATGGAAAATAGAAAATATCCTGCCATCATCCTTCCCATCCTCTACATCCTCCACAGATATTGTGTGTCAGAGAGGTTAATGGTCCATTCACCCCTGGTGTCCCTTCCCTGCCAGCTGGGATTGCTAAGTGGGGTGATGAGTCCTTGAACTGAACCCTTCATCCTTCCAGTTCTCACTCTGTGTGGACCATGTGACCAGGCTGACTGTAAGTAGCTCAGTTCTCTCTCTCGTTCATGTGCTTTCTCTAAGACTAAGAGCCATGCTGGGTTACCATATCGGTTATCACTTTATATATATGATCACTATTACTAATAACTTTAATCTTCCAGATGTACAAACCAGAATTAGACAGTAACCGAAATAATCCAGTTAGACTTCCGCTCTCTGTCCCCACACTTTATTGTTGTTACTTTCAGATAGCAAGATCCCCGTTTTCCAGAAGTACATGTCAGAGGAGGATAATGGAGAGGGTTGAATATAGCTTACATACCACAGAGGGGGAATAATAGAGAGGATTGACTATAGCTTACATACCACAGAGGGGGATAATGGAGAGGGTTGACTATAGTTTACATACCACAGAGGAGGATAATGGAGAGGGTTGACTATAGCTTACATACCACAGAGGGGGATAATGGAGAGGGTTGACTATAGTTTACATACCACAGAGGAGAATAATGGAGAGGGTTGACTATAGCTTACATACCACAGAGGGGGAATAATGGAGAGGGTTGACTATAGCTTACATATCACAGAGGGGGGATAATGGAAAGGGTTGACTGTAGCTTACATACCACAGAGGGGGAATAATGGAGAGGGTTGACTATAGCTTACATACCACAGAGGAGGATAATGGAGAGGGTTGACTATAGCTTACATACCACAGAGGGGGAATAATGGAGAGGGTTGACTATAGCTTACATATCACAGAGGGGGGATAATGGAAAGGGTTGACTGTAGCTTACATACCACAGAGGGGGATAATGGAGAGGGTTGACTATAGCTTACATACCACAGAGGAGGATAATGGAGAGGGTTGACTATAGCTTACATACCACAGAGGGGGATAATGGAGAGGGTTGACTGTAGCTTACATACCACAGCCTTAGTATCTCTCTGCTCCCTGTTGGACATCCAAATGGGGAACCCCTTGTAGAATCACCACATGTTAAGATCATGCAGCCATGCTTCCTGGGAAATTAAACATCTATTTCCACAACACATTCAGCAGATATTTCTAACTATAATGAACAGCTGTGTGTTGTCTCAGAAGGCTAACTAGCAAGGTGTTATCTGCCTCTTGGGAGTTCTTTCAAAGTGTAATCAAAATAATATTCTGGCCACACCCAGAGATGATTCCCAATGCTCAAGTGACTTGTGTCCTGAGTTAAGGAGAGCCCAGAAGGCTTGGTAAGCTCGGTTACTGTTAGATCCCAACACATTCTCAGAGAAAGGATGGGCATATGTTTAAGTAATATTCATAGAGATCAGTCTTTTTGTTTTCAATTATGTGCATACTTTAAATTATGGGCACTACATTTTCACTAATATATAGGCACACACCCATCACTCGCATCCTGAATTAGAGAAATACCTTTCCTTTAAAAACATATGGGACCTCCACACACAAAAATACTAATATTGAGATATTAAGAAGACAAAATGAGGGGGCTGGAGAGATGGCTCAGCGGTTAAGAGCATTGCCTGCTCTTCCAAAGGTCCTGAGTTCAATTACCGGCAATCACCACATGGTGGCTTACAACCATCTGTAATGAGGTCTGGTGCCCTCTTCTGGCCTGTAGACATACACACAGACAGAATATTGTATACATAATAAATAAATAAATATTTTAAAAAAGACAAAATGACAAGGTTCTATGGAGATTTTAAAATTAAGTGTACTAGGAGGGCTATCACTGTAACCCCAGTGCTACTGAGTCTAAGGCAAGAGGATGGGGCATACAAGGCCAGGCTAGGCTACATAGATTCTTGTCTCTCACACGCAGCTGGCATTAAGAAACCAATTCCAAGTAAAATTCAAAGCAAAAATGGAAAAACAAAAGGAGTTCCTACCTGGAAAATTTGAAACCTAATATACAATAAAAAGTCTGTAAAGAGTTTCTCAAGGATAATAAATAAAGCATTATATTTCAGAATCTCTAATAAAGTAGCACCAGAAAAATTAATAGCATTAATGTCTGTATTGGTAAAAATGGAAGTGTGAACATGAGTGAGTTTAGTCCTGAGCCAAACAGCAGTCAGCAAACCAGAAGGAAATAACAGAGACCAAAGCAGGAATAAGAGAGAGAGAGAAGTCCAAGTAAAGTTCTAATTTAAGAAGACAAGGAGCCATGCTGGTGTACATAGCAAGTTCCAGGCCAGCCATGACTACATGAAACAAACAGCAGATAAAGACAGCGGAGGGACGACGTGACAACTCAGCAGAGAAAGGCCCTTGCCACCAAGCCTAATGACCTCAGCTGGACCCCAAGACCCACATAGTGAAGGGGTCGACCCATAAGTTGTCCTCTGTGTATCTTGGCATGTATGTACAATTTCCTAGATCACAGCACAGAAACATGAAGCGAGTAAATGTGGTTTTACAAATCGGTGTCTAGCAAATAGATGGGGTTTTAAGAATAAGTAGATTACAGAGGCACAGAGATCATCTGTTCTGCGTGTTACAGCACAATCCTTGGTACTGTCAGTGGGGCCGAGACCATTCAAAAGGACCCTCCAGAAGAAGGTGCACCTTCTGCTCTAAGAAACATCATCTGATGCACAAGCCCAGGACACACAGCAGCAGAAAGAGGATGCATTAATACAGATGGGTCGTAATGAAGGCTCTGTTCAGAGCTCTCCTGCCTACATTCATAGCAGTTTTTCATGGAGCAAATACATATACACACACGTACAGGTGTTTATTAGATTGCTTATACATATTTATAAGCACTTTCTCTTTCCAGCACAGACAGTAATGTGGCCTTCAGGTTTTCTACTGACCAACAAGAAAGACCATGTTTTTGCAGATGTACACTGGTTTACATATTTTTTTACCATGAAAAGTAATGAGTGTTGTAAGTATTCTCTTCCCCATTGTTGAGAACTGCTGCTTTACCATAAATATCAAGCATACACAACATACATGTCTGGGAACTTTCAGTTCACATATCTAACCACAGAACACTACGGTTGCAATTTAAGTACCAAATGTTTCAATTTCATAGAAAAGTTTCCTTTATTTTCCTTCAAATTCATCATCTCTGCTCTGGTGTCTGTGCTTCCATGTAAACTGTAATTGGTCTGTTGAGAAAGCAGGCGATGAGCATAGAAAGCTGTTGCTTGAGATCACGGTAGTCGGTAGTTCTGGCAAACTGGCTTTACTGGACTGGACTTTCAATCCATGAACACTGAATTTATTTTTTATTTTATTGATTCTTTGTGGATTTCACATCATGCATCCGATCCCACTTATATCCCTGTCCTCTTGAATCCACCCTCTGCCCTTGCAACCTTCTCCCAAAAATAAAACCAAATTTAAAAGAATTAAAAAAAATAAATCTTTATTTAAATCTATTTATTATGTACGCAGTCTTCTATCTGCATGTATCCCTGTGGGCCAGAGAGGGCACCAGATCTCATTACAGATGGTTCTGAGCCACCATGTGGTTGCTGGGAATTGAACTCAGGGCCCCTGGAAGAACAGCCAATGCTCTTAACCTCTGAGCCATCTCTCCAGTCCAAGAAAAAAAACTTTAAAAAATCCTGTGGAAGCTGTAGCGTGGCCCGTAAGACACACAGTTTACCCTTTAATCTGTTCATCTTTACTGTTCATTACCACCATTGGTCTGGCTCTAGGCCTCTGGATTCTGCACCACCACAATAATGGGCTCTCACTGGGGCTTGTGTCATGGAGATCCTGCTCTTTGGGATCTGAGATTCATCTCCTTCACATGCCCTGACAGGTTATAGATGAGGTGGATGTTGGGGTGGCCAGCTCATACCCCTGATTCTGGACCTGGGCGGTCAGCATGCTAGCTTTCCCCTCATCATTACCTGGGTGAGCACTCCAGCACTGCCTAAGCTAGTTCACCCAGCACAGCCTTCAGCAAGGAGCAGGGCCAGTTCTGCTCTCTGGCCTCAGATCTGGGTCCCCTCACTCATATCATCAGCCTGGCCTGCTCTACTGTTTGGCCCAGGTAAGGTGCAAGGCCCGCCCTCTCTCCCAGTTGTTGTGAGGGCATACAAGGGGAGCAGGGTCAGCTCTAGTGTGCTGCCCAGGAGGGACGCAGGACCTGCTCTCCTCTGTGCCATAATTGGTCTAGGGCAGGGCTAGTTCTCTCACTCTTGTGACCCTGGGGCCAACTCTCTCACCTGCCTCAGACAGCCAAGTGCCCAGGCATCTTTCCCTCACCCATGCCACTGCATGGCAGATGAAAAGGGGTCAGCTCTGTTCTCAGGCCCTCAGAGTCGGCTCACCCGTGTCCCAACCTCAGGGGCAACTCTAGTGTGCTTCTCAGGTGATGCATGCCTATGGCGAGGTGTGGGACCATCTTTCCCAAATGCGGGGGCGAGCGAGCTTTCCTCTGAGGGAAAGGGTCAGCTTGCCTGCACAGGACCAGCCGTCTCGGAGCCAGTGAAGGACAGGGTCTGCTCAGCACAGCATGGTTTCAGGGACTCCTGTGATAATGCGGGCCATAAACATCATCTCAGACTCCAGCTCCCGCAGGGCCATGGACCCAGACATTGCCCTTGGAGCAGCTTAAACCAGGCACCACCACAGCCCAGGGCAGCACAGGCTCCTCGTGCCCACATGGCCCTGGCAGTAGAATGGCCCCCGGGCCACGTGGTCCCAGGTGGCTAGTCAGACCCCAGCATCCACAAAGCCCTTGGTGGCAACTGGAGTCATGGACACTACATAAGACCCTGACCTCTGCCAGGCCATGAACTCAGACATGGCCCTGGGCAACAGCCCATACCTAGATGGCTCCAGGTGGTAGCACTGGCCACCCAGAAAAGCTTGGCTCTGGCCAAAGCACAGTCCTCAGACACTGACCTGTTATCCACACGGCCCTCAGTGGCAGGACAGCAGGATCCTCAGGCATCACTCAGATTCTAGCTGCTGTTGGGCTCTCTGCAACAGCCCTGGCCTGGGTGATACCATAGCCCTGGGGGCAGTGCAGACTGCTCAGATGAGAATGTTCTGGTGGCAGCATAGTCCTCAGACTCCCTCAAGGCCAGTTGCAGCCAGTGTCCAGGTATCTATGTGGCCATGGGCATCAGTCCAGACCTTTGCTATGATAGGACCATAGACCCAGTTACAGAACTAGGCAGCAGCCCAGGCAGAGATGTCACCATGGTTCCAAGTGGCAGCAAAAGCCATCTGAACCAGCAGGGCCCCCACAGCAGCATGGCCCTCGGACACCAACATGACTCCATGTGGCAGCCTAGACCTTCATATCGGCATGGTCTCAGGAGCCACAGACATCAACACAGACCTTGAATGTGGCAGAGCCCTGGTCCGGATGATACGATGCTACAAGCCTCAGCATTATACAGAGATTGCTCAGACATCTTTTCATGAGAGACTTATCAGAACCGAGGGATCTGGTAAAGGCTAAACCAAAGGCAAGGCCTTTTGGTATTATTGCATTGGGAATAAAGTGGCTGTCCTTTGCTGTAAAATATTCGCTATAGCTGACTTCCCTTCTGTTGAATATGTGGGAATGAATTCCCACAGTTCAGTTCTGTTTCGTGAGAGCAGTTTCCCACTGTCAGGCCTTGTTCCTCTCTCCTAGGTGACTGCAGAGCTCTGCCTTCCTGCAATTATCTTTATCAGCAGACATTTGGTCAATGTTTAGGTTTCGGGCATAGGGCATTATTACCTGCTCATCCATGTGGGATATGGAGGCAACATAGGCCAGGGACATCAACACAGATACTGACTGTGGCAGTCCCAAGAACCCAGACATAGTCCCTGATAACAGGCAAGGATGTCACCAGAGCCCCAGGCGGCTTTGCAGGCCACCCATATATGGATGGCCCCCATGGCAGTGCATGGCAGACACCAACATGGCTCCAAATGGTGACCCAAACCACGGGTCCCTACATGGCCCTCAGTGATGAGAGGAGCCACAGACATCAGTGCAGGCCCCCTCAGCAGCTCCAGGGCCCTGGATCAAGACCTAGTCCTTGGTCATAGCCCAGGCCCAGCAATCTTCCTGGACTTGGGTAGCTAGTTGGCATTTCGCATCAGCTCATTCCTTCCCACCCTCATCTCTCTGGATCTGCCACTGGGGATCTCCAAAGCCCACAAACCATTCGGCCTCTCTCTTCCACCTCCTCACACTGTACCCTCGCCACAATGGTGTCCAACCACCCAGCACTAGGGCTTTTGGTTGGGTCACAGATGGTACTTGGTTGAATACTGTGCGACCCAGCCATAAGGGATGGCATGAAGCTGTTTCTTTTCCTTTCTTCTGTGCCCAGGTCTAGAGACCTTGGTACATGGTACAAAAGTCTGGGGGCACCATCTGTGTCCATCACTGATTCGGGCCTGGATGGGGCCAGTGGCTCCTGGTTGATTGTGGCACCCACAGATTCAAAATTGAGGGGGGAAGGCTATGTCCACCAAAAATTCAACAAGCATTAAATTTTTAATCAACTTCCTTTATCCAATTTCTCTCAATTAAATTTTACAGCTCCTTCATACAAATCCTGTGCATCTTCTGACACCTCTCCTTGGGTGTTTACATATCTTGTGCTGTTAAAGGTGACGCCGTCCCCAGAGAAGCTAGGTAACGAGGAGGACTGAGAGGGATGCATGGATTGCCCTGGGAAAGGGATATTAGATGAGATCTCCTGAGTAAACTAGGGGCAAAGGGGGCTGGCAGAGGGGAGAGGATGGGGGATGAGAACATGAGGGACTGGGATGGTTGAATTGGGGAAGGATGGAGGGGATCTTGATAGAGGGAGCCATTCTGGGGTTAGGGAGAAACCTGGCACTAGGGAAACTCCCAGGAATCCACAAGGATGACTCCAGCTGAGACTCGTAGCAATAGTGGGGAGGGTGCCTGAACTCATCATAGAGCCTTCATCCAGTAACCGATGGAACCAGATACAGAGAGCCATAGCCGAGCACCAAGCTGAGCTCCAGGAATCCAGTCAAAGAGAGGCAGGAAGGATTATATGAGCAAGGGAGGTCAAGATTATGGTGGGGAAATCCACAGAGACAACCAAACTTGTGGGAATTCACGAACTCTATACCAACAGCTGTGGAGCCCTCTGCATGTGGGAGACAGTTGTGTAGCTTGGTATTTGAGGGGCTCCTGGTACTGGAACCAGGATCTATCCCTGGTGCATGAGCTGGCTTTTTGGAGCCCATTCCCCATGGTGGGATGTCTTACTCAGCCTCCATGCAAGGGAGAGGGGCTTGGTCCTGCCTCAACCTAATGTGCCAGGCTTTGTTGAGGCCCGGGGGGGGGGGGGGGGGGGATTGTGCAGGAGGAGGTGTGGAAAGGAGAACTGTGGCTGGAATGTAAACTGAATAAAAATAAACCAAAAGATGATGACACCTTCCAATTCCACTTTCTAATCTATTTCTGTTACAGAGATACGCAATTGGCTTTGTGCATGAATTTTGTACCCAGCATTCTTAACTCACATAGCAACTCTGATCATTTTTGCATAGATTTTGTTAAACATTTCACAACAATTATTTAAATCACACATCATGATATAATACCCCATTTGCTGTATGACACATTGCTAAGTACTAATAATTTATCTGTGAGTATGGGGTGTGTGCGTACGCACAGCAAGTGTTTGTGTAGCAAGTGCTCTTAACTGCTGATCCCTCTTTGCCAATTCCTAATTTGTTTGTCTGGAAGTCTGTGTCAAATTTCCTGCCATTGTCTATTAGCTAGACGTAGTTGGTTTACTTAGGAATGATCTGAGGTAACAGAAGTAAGGAACTAACAGACAACAGAAGCAAACAGCACAACTTCTAGGGACAAGCAAGGCACAGCCCGCTAGACTCTCACAGTCACGTCGAATGCACTTCACAGGACTGCCCTGCACACCACGCTTTTCTACCTAAAGGTTTCTGCGACGTGAAGCATGGCGTACTCATGGGAGCTCACACTTCTTGCCAGACCACACACTGGCAGCCTGAAGCACACAGGCTAACTCCTTAAACACAGTGTTTATCCTTGGAGCCTCTTTTCTAGAAAAAAAGGAAACCGACGAACAAAAGCTTGAACACAAAGCTGGTATAACTGTCATTATTTCTCCCTCAAATGCTTGGTAGAAGTAACCAGGGAAGCCATTTGGCTGTTTTTCTTGTTGGGAGGTTTTATTTACAAAATGAATTCATTCAAGAGACGGAGGAGTATTCTGATATTCTCTTTGTTTGTTTTTCCCTTTTATTCTTCTCTGAAATGTTATATCCTGACTGCAGTTTCCCCTCCCTCCTCTCTTCCTATCCTCCCCCCCAACACACACACCTCATCTCTCTCCTAGATCCACTTCTCCTCCGGTTTCCTTCAGAAGAACAGGTGTCCCAGGGATATCAACTGAACACGGCATAACAAGTTACAACAAGACTAGGCACATACCCTCATACCAAGGCTGGACAAGTTAACCCAGGAAGAGGAAAAGGGTCCCCAAAGCAGGCGAAAGTATTAGACAACCTCTGCCCCCACTTTCAGGTCCCACAAGGACACCAAGCCACTCATATTGTTCATTCTGATGTAAGCTTTGGTAGGTTGTATTTTTTTGGAAGTTTTTCATCTACTTTGCCATTTTTCCCATAAGATAACTGGCACCATCTTTTAACTGTTTTGATTCACATTTGAGTTTTTTGTTTTGTTTTCTTTTTGTTTTTGTTTTTGGTTTTTTTTTTTTTTGGCACAGTGTTTCTCTGTATAGCCCTGGTGTCCTGGAACTCACTCTGTAGACAAGGCTACCTTAGAACTCAGAGATCCGCCTGCCTCTGCCTCCTAACTGCTGGGATCAAAGGCATGGGTCCGTGCAACGTCTGTGGTAAAATAAGCATCATAATTACATAATTTACAGCTTAATGAGTTTTCATAAACTAAAAATATTAGTAATATTAATATATCCTCAAGATGTATAAATAGAACATTAATGAGAACATTAATAATTAATAATAACATTAATAGCACTCTAACTCACAAGTCAGACATGACTATCACTGCTATATCCAACTGGTAATCTTTAGAATTACATACAAATTAGTAATTGTTTTTGTTCAACATTTCTTTTAACATACTAGCCTTCTTTCTACCATAATTTTTCATTGTTCTGAAGTCTATCTTTCAGAATTCCTTCCTGAAGCTATATGGGCAGAAAACAAGGAATTCTGTTATCTAAAAATGTCTGAAATGCACCTTCAAGTTTTATTCTTTATAAATGTCACATTGCTGCCTTTATTATTGCTGGTGTGATATCAGGCCCTTTAGTGGATATATTGGATTTTCCCTCTTTGGAGTCTTTGGAAATAATATTGTTTTTGTGTCCTGAAGGCTCACTAAAATGTATATGGAGGACTGTCTCTTTTAAATTGTTCTACTTGGGATTTGTTTGGCTTCCAGAATCTGAGAATGCAGCCATTTGTCTGTGTTTGTTTGTTTGTTTCTATTATCTCTGGTATATCCCACTGGATCTCCCAGCTAGTCCCATTTAGAGATAGCAGGAACTCTGGCATCCTTGTCTTGAATCTATTTTTGTTGTTGTTGTTTCTATAATTCCTTCCTTGTTTGTTTGCTTCTGTCCTCCTTTTTTCCAATTTCATTTTATTACTGGTATTTGTGTGTCTGTGTGTCTGTCTGTGCATGTATGCTGTGTCTAATGCTGCATGTGTGCCTGCCACCTCATGCATGTGGAAGTCAGAGGACAGATTTGGGGAGTCTGCTCTCTCCTTTCACCATAGGCTCTGGAATTGAACTCTGCTCAGCAGGCTTGCTAACAAATACTTTTACCTGCTAGACCTTCTAGTCAGCCTTCACATTCCTCCTTTTCCTTCTTTTTCTCTCCATTTTTTTGTTGTTGTTTGTTTTCTTCAAAGTTTCAATATGTTGTCAGCTGATTTCAAACTCATGGAGCCAAGTGATCCTGCTCCAACCTCCTGAGGGACTGCTGTCCCGCACTAGGCTCAGCTCTTTAACGTTCTCTTGCAGTTTAGTTGCTGACTTTGATTTTCCTCTACAGCTGTGTCTAGCCTCCTGTTTAGCATAACTTTTTAAAGTTCTTTATAATTCAGCTTTTGTATTTTTAAGTACAAGAAGTTTTTTGTGGTTTACATTTTAAATACTGAGAAAATTTAACTCTCTGGTCCCCTCATGTTTTGATATATGCTTAGCTCTTCATCATACAGCAAATGCTTATTTTATGTTCTGAATATTTTCAATATAGGCAGGCTCTGTGATCTGATTTGATAAGTATGGGTGGTTAATCTTTATTCATAGTGGTTTGTTTTCCTATGTATCTAGTGATTTAAAAACTTGCCAGCTCATAATTCTGGAAGCTTAGCTCAGGGAATTCTTCTTGACTAGATCAAAGATGTGTTTCTCCAGAGAGCATCTGTGCTTCTTCCTGGCAGCGGTCCAAGCTCGCATTAACTGCACTTTTAGATTTGCAATTCTATCTTGGCAGAGCTAATTCAAACTCCAGATATGTATGAGCATAGCTTGCCTTTTGGCCCTCAAAATATTCTTTTACTTTACTATCAGAATAGCCATAAATTACAAGTCATTTATAACAACATATTTTAGTCATTTTAGATGGCCACATAATACAAGTTTTACAATAAACTTAATCTACAATATCCTATGTTCTTTTTTTTTAACTGACTCAGTTATTCAGAATCCAATATCGAGTAAGTCCAACGAGTTAAATTTATAATTTGTTGGAAATACATCTGTCTACCAGGTGTGGTGGTGCACATCTTTGATCCCATCATTTATGAAGCAGAGGCTGGAAGGTACCTGTGAGTTCAAAACCAATCTAGTCTTCATGGCTTCCGTGATAGCCAGGGCTCCATAGTGAGACATCCTTGACCGTAAACACATAAACTTAGAACTTTTTCTCGGGAGGATTATAATCGCAATATAATAGAGAGGATCCTAAACCAGCGTGAGACTCAGCCTTGCCCGGAGTTGAGAAAGACGACTCCTGCACCCTTGAACATACTTCACTCTGCCTTGTAAATTTGGGAAGCCCGTGGCCAAGAGCAGAGGAACCAGTTTAACGACCACTGCCCGCTAGAGGGCGCAGGAGGGAGCCCAACGCCACGCCTCCGTTTCCTAGGTGACTGAAAAAGCACGCCAGCCCACATCCGGTTCCGAGTTGCCGACGGCTTGCGCGCTCTGCGTATGACGTCACACGTACCTATAAAAGCGTGCGCGCACCGGCGGCTCGTTCCTTCCCACGGCCGCGGGACAATATGGCGCCGGTGAGTGTACGCTCGTGCGGTCCTTTTAACATAAACTAGGTAGCTTCTGCGTCCAGCGAACAGGAGGAAGCACCTCAGTAGGAAGACCGTGGGCCGTAGCGTCGCCCCGGGATCTCTACCGATGAGGTAGAACGCGGGGCTTCGGAAGCTTTCGTGGGTGCCATGCGGCCTGGCGGAGCTGGGCGGGCCGCCGGTAGTTTACCCAGGCGATGGCTCGCGAGGTCGGTCTCAGGGCCTCCTGATTTCTCCCTGGCTCCTGGTGACCTGTCGCCGCGGTTACGTGGCCCGTCCGCCGTTGCATATGTTAAAGTCGGGACCTTAGCGATACGAGAAGCGTGGTTTAAACCTTTTTGGGAAGCAATTTTAACAAGATGTTTTGGGTTGTTGAGTGCCTTAAACCCACCGGGATTACCTGTTCGTTCCACGGCCGTGAGTAAATCGAGGCCCATCACGATTGGTTCAAGTGCTAGTTCAGGGTTTGTGATAAGTGGAGGGTGGGGAATGTCCTCGGGGCGCACACTTAAATACCTGTGGGGTGTTCCTGACCCTCCCCTGGGGAGGCATGCTGGGATTTGGAGGCCGGACCAAACACAACTCCCAGGCCAGGGGACTGGGATGGATGCCAGGGCCTGGGGTGACGCTCCCAATTTAACACTACAGGGAACGTTGGCAAAGCTACCTTAGGAGGAAGACTTACTAATTTGAGTCGTTTGGGTGGATCTGTTTGAATGAATTGGAGCAAAGCATAGAGAAACACATTTCTCTGTGTATGCAGGCTTAAATTTAGACAGAAGCAGGTAGTATTTTGAATTGAAGTTGGTAATTACAATACGAAACAGTTCTTTGAAAAAAAGCAAATAATCTCCCTATGTGTTCTAACATTGCTTTCCATTTGTGAGGCATGTAATGGCAAAATGGAAAGTTTTTGTTGGTTAATAAGTGTTCCCTTTCCATGCAGTACAGCCTCCTTTAGGTATTCAGTGGTATTTCTATGTGTTTTTCTTGGAAATGTGCTGTGTAAGCTGAGTACCTTGCATTGACGCCATCATAATTGTGCTTGTAGCAGAAAGACAAGAAGCCTAAGAAGTCGACCTGGAGGTTCCATTTGGACCTCACTCATCCGGTGGAAGATGGAATTTTTGATTCTGGAAACTTCGTAAGTGTCTCTCTTTCTGTGACTTTATACTTGGCGTTTAAATGTCGTGCCTGGTATTAACCTTAACTGTGCTCCTAGGGTGCCTTCCCTAGTGACCGTCTAGGGTTCCCTTCCCTAGTTGTGCACTTTTTCTCTTTGTGAACAGGAACAGTTTCTCCGGGAGAAGGTTAAAGTCAATGGGAAAACTGGAAATCTTGGAAATGTTGTTCACATTGAACGCTTGAAGAATAAAATCACAGTTGTTTCTGAGAAACAGTTCTCTAAAAGGTTAGTTCTTGTGTTTTAAATTGTATATTTAAATGGAATGTATAAAATGTAACATTTTAATCCGTTAAGGTGTTTGTACATTAGAGACAGGGTGAGGATGCTGTTATTGCTGTTCTCCCTGCTGGTTTCAAAGAAAAATGGTATAGTGTAGGTAGAGGGACAGCGGATTTCATGGGATGTAAACAGTACATGGGGTTGAGCAACTGCTCTTGTCCTTATCTCTTAGAAATAAAGGACTAGTGGATTTGGGGAGACAAATGTGGCAGTGTGCACCTCCATAGTAGGAATTATGTCTAAATGAAGTCATGGTTTGTCTCCAAGGTATCTGAAATATCTTACCAAAAAATACCTTAAGAAGAATAATCTCCGTGACTGGCTTCGTGTGGTTGCATCTGACAAGGAGACCTACGAACTTCGCTATTTCCAGATTAGTCAGGATGAAGATGGCTCAGAGTCTGAAGATTAGATGGCCTTTGTATGCTTTAAAGAAAAACTAAAATTGGACTTTTTCAGCAAATAAAAACCATTGCACTCTTAAAAACAAATGGGTTTGTAAGTGTACTGGGTGTCTAGAAAATGTGTGGTTGAGTAGCCCGATCCTTGTCTGGAGAATGCTCTTAATAGAAAGGGTCTGAGTGGATTCTGTGCTGGTTGCCTAAGACGTCTAGCTGGGTGCCACAGTTGAGTCTTGACCACCTAACTTCTGATTGTCCTTCTAGGACTTGATGGGCCCTCAATCCTGGTAAAATGGAAGATGGGGCAGAAGAAAGTGTCTTACACAACCTGCATGGTCTTTCAGTATTCTGGTTCTTCTGTGGGGCTTTGGCATAAGTAGCATTACCAAATGTCTTCCATTCTGCTTTGTAGATTGGAATGGTTGGCAAGTGCTTGCCTGTTTCCCTGAACTTACCCTAGTGTGGCAAGACTTGGGACTTCTCTTGGCTTTGGGTCCTATTTCTGTTTTCCACAAGAGGGTAGTAAATAGCATGCTTCTCTCTGTTGGCACTGGGCAAATAAAAACTTCCTAGCTTTCGCTTGCAAAATAATTCGGTGCTAGAAAGGAACTTTCTAGATTTAGTCAGGTAAGACTGCAAAAACTTGCATCTGCCTTAAACAGGAAGGCAATATGGGGCAAGAGGTAGTCCAGACGAGTGGAATAATGCTTGGAATTGTTCCAGGGTGTTGGGATCTGATGGGGTCAAGGTGAGTGCATGCAGAGGTCCAGTGTAGTGTTTTGTAGAAATGATAGTCAACAGATTTCCAGAAAGCAAGTATAATGAAACACTGATGTACTATACAATAATTTACCTTGCATCTTTTGGAGGGTAGGCAGAGTCTGAATTCTGCTTCATAGCCCATATATGCTAGAAGATAGTAGGTTTCATAAGGAAACCTAATCGGGAGTCTCTACCCACTTCAGTGTTGCCCTGGGAAGTGTTTCAGTTCAGGTTGAAATGAGTGTGGGGTGCTTTAGTTATGATCAGGAAGTAAGATAATGACTGGAGATTGGAACACTTTGGGGATTGTAGGTAAAGATAGCGAACATTCACAAAATGGCATGGTGGGTCAGTCCTGTATGTAACCAGTGCTTCCAGAAGTGGAAGCAGGAGGAACAAACCTTCAGGGTCATCTTTGGCTTCAGAGTGAGGCAAGACTGGGCTACACCAGACCCTATCTCAAAACAACAAGAAATTGTAGAATGCAGACAGGATACCATTTCCTCCATGCCTTCCCTACAAGGAACTTGAAATAATCTGGTAGTTACTATTTAAATGCTTCCAAATTAATTTTATATTTAATATGCACTAGGGCCCAGGTTATAAACTATGTTACAATAAGATAATAAGGACTAAGGAATTGCAAGTTTTTGTCTACTTAATTTTGTAGCTGCATGCTTGATAGTGTTTGAGACACTGCCTTAACCAGAAATTTCTACCTTCGTTAAGCTTATAGTCCAGTGTAGGAAGACAGAAAAGTAGTGGAGTGTGTTTCATGGCAGTATGCTTTGAAGAAGTAGACAGTGGGGGGAAGGGGTTGCTGTGGGAACAGGAAAGGCTTCCTGGGAAAGCCCTCGCAGTAGTGTCCTAATGGAGATGGCTGCATCCAATCAAGTAGCCATCTGGGGAAGAAGAGAACAGCCAAAGCCCTGATTCAGAATGCCCTTGCCTCCATCGAAACCTTTCTGACGTCAATAGAAAGCCTGCCTGGTGTGTAGAAAACTTGAGAAGTCACAGGAGCACTGGGGTAGAGTGCTATACTAAAAGGTAAGACTCAAAACTGAGGCAGCTTGGCTGTGTGTGAGGTTCAGCTAAGCCTTGGTCCTGTGTCATTACTGTGACAAAATACTAAAACATCTTGAAGGAGGAAAGGTCCTAGCTCAGTGGCAGAGGCTTCAGGTCACTGGGGTCCGTCGCTCAGGGCTGGTGACAGTGGTATGTGATGGAGCAGAGGCTGTTCATCTCAGAAAGGCCAGAGGCTGAGAGGAAAGCAACAGAGCAAGGTGCCCATTAGACACCCCAGTGAGTTGACCCTACCTTCCACAATTCCTCCACCTCCCACAGTCAATTCAGAATCTGCCAGTGGATTAATCCACTGATGAAAGCAAAGCTCTCATGATCCAGCCGTTTCCTCCACTCAGGACATTGCGGTCAAGCCTTCTCTGAGCAATGTTTTTGGTGGGGACAGAGCCTTTAGTATATGACCCTTGGGGGGGGGGGGGGGCAAACTGGTAGTCACTTTGGGTATCAGTATGGCGATTTCTCAGAAAATTAGGAAAAAAACCTACCTCAAGACCCACTTTTGGTGGGATAAATCCGGACTAGCTGAACATAGCGGACAATGAGGAATACTGAGAATTCAAGAACAATTGCAGTGAGTTTTTGATCCTACTGCACGTACTGGCTTTGTGGGAGCCTAGGCAGTTTGGATGCTCACCTTACGAGACCTGGATAGAGGTGGGCAGTCCTTGGGCTTCCCACAGGTCAGGGAACCCTGATTGCTCTTCGAGCAGATGAGGGAGGGGGACTTGATCGGGGGAGGGGGAGGGAAATGGGAAGCGGTTGCTGGGACGAGGCAGAAATCCTTAATAAATAAATAAATTTAAATAATAATAAAGACCCACTTTTGGGTATATACCCAAAGAATGTTCAATCATACCACAAGGACATGTGCTCAATTATGTTCATAGCAGCATTATTTGTAATAGCCAGTACTTGGAAACAACCTAAATGCCCCTTGACCAAAGAATGGATAAAGAAAATGTACATTTACACAATGGAGTACTACACAGCGGGGTAGGGGGGTGGTAATAATGACATCTTGAATCTTGCAGGCAAATAGATGGATCTAGAAACATACTGAGTGAGGTAACCCAGACTCAGAAAGACAAATATAATATATAATATAATAAGTGGCTTTTAGACATAAAGAAAAACCAGCCTACAATTTACAACCCCTGAGAATGAAGACACAAAGAGGACCCTAAGAGAGACTTACAAGGATCTAATCTACATAGGAAGTAGGAAAAGATAAGATCTCCTGAGTAAGTTGGGAGCGTGGGGACCATGGGAAACAATAGAAGAATATAGCTCAATAAAAGCAAAATCGTAGTGCCTAAAAATTGAGTCCTTCAAACAACTATACCATTATCAAACTGGTATTGAATTAATAATTTTTATATTATTCATTGCCCAGTCAGTATTTAACTTTGCTCATATGTCTGGTAATATGTTAACTGTGTAACAGGGTTCATGGTTGTAATTACATGGTATCTCTTAAACCTTTAAAAACAGAGATTCCCACTCTCTCTATCCTCAACCTCTGCCTCAAAAAAGGCAACCAAGATCCACGGAAATGAACAAAGCCAAGAGCATCAAAGAAGATGATTAGGATATACACGTTAGAACAACTGACCTAGAAGACAGTTTCCCCCACCTGACTAGAATCCAGGAAGGAAGAGAAAAGCTCAAAGTTGATACTTCCTGAGGAGAGTTCAGTGCTCTGGAGGCTAAAAAGAACAAGCCTACACACAAAACATGTCCAGTGAGGACAGGAAGGACACAGAATCTTCAGGGCAACTCAAGGACGCACTGACCTTAGCAGCAGGAACGCCTCGCCCAGTCTTGCCAATCTCCAGGATTCATGCTCTTTGTAAGAGTCTGGGTCAGCTGGCATTTTACACACACACACGGGGGGGGGGGGGGGGGGGGGGGGGGGGGGGCAGGAGAGGAAGAGAGAGAGAGAGACTTCTTGAAAATCCTTTTACTGAATTCCAAAGCTGCCCCCTTGAGGCCACTCCACCCCACAACTCTGCAGGATACACAGCTGAGGTTTCACTGCCTTAGACTTTCAGTGAACTAGCATGTGAGTTTATATATAGACACAGTGGATTCATAACTCAGTCCTATTTCTTAAGAGCAAGAATGTGGGGACTGAAGAGATAAATGACTTGTTAAGATATAAAATTAATAAGAGGAATGTCAACTGGAATACATTTAGAATTGAGGGCTTTCCTCTCTAGCCAATGTGACACATAATAAAATTGGGGAAAAGTAAATTCTACGAAGAATAGGGGTTTTTCTTATTTAACGAGACAGCTAGTTAGAGCAAGTTGGAGTTCTGGAGAGGTGGATTGCAGCTGCAAAGTCCTCCCCTCTGACTCTGTCTTCTGGTCTATCTCTGTTCGGTCTTGCCGCTCTTCCTCCTGCCCCCCACAGAAGGACTGGTGAGATGACTCAGTAATAAAAGTAGTAATATTATTAAAGAGGACCAGAGTTCGATTCCCAGCACCCACGCAAGGCAGCTCCTGAACATGTATAAGTCCAGTTCCAAAGGACCCTATACCTCTGCCCTATGTAGGCACCAGTACTCATGACACATACCCGACCCAGCCAAGATACAGAATTAAAAATAAAATGTATCTGAAACTATATAACTACTCCCAAACTACCTGGCAAAATAGCTCCAAACCCATGCTGGATCTGTGCTCCCCTCCCAGGAAGAAAAGAAGATGGACTGATTAAAAAAACAAAACTCTTGGTGGATCTCTGTGAGTTCGAGGCCAGCCTGGTCTACAAGAGCTAGTTCCAGGACAGGAACCAAAAGCTACGGAGAAACCCTGTCTCGAAAAATCAAAAAAAAAAAAAAAAAAAAAGAACCTCTTGAGCAGGCTGCATATAACAGTAGATCAGAGTCTAAAAAGGGCAATTTGGTTGGAGGAGGGAGTTGTGTATGTTTTACTGTATTTTCTATTTGCAGGGGACACCACCCAACTCCCAAGTAAATCACACACAGGCTTATTCTTAGTTATGAATGCCCAGCCTTAGCTTGACTTGTTTCTTTCCCGCTTTTCTTAAATTATTCCAACTACTTTTTGCCTCTTGGCTTTTATCTTTCTCTGTTTCTGCATACCTTTCTTTACTTCTCTCTCTGGGTGGCTGTGTAGCTGGGTGGCTGGGTGGCTGTGTAGCTGGGTGGCTGGGTGGCTGGGTGGCTGTGTGGGTGGCTGGGTGGCTGGGTGGCTGGCCTGATGTCCTCCTCTCCTTGTCCTCTTGCTCGCCCTCTTCCTACTTCTGCCTTCTATTTGTTCTTCCCACCTAGCCTTGCTTCTGCCCAGCTATTGGCTGTTCAACTCTTTATTAGGAACATCAGGTGTTCTAGACAGGCAAAGAGACAGCATCACAGAGTCACAAATACAGCATAAACAAAAGTCACACACTTTAAAATGATATTCCCCAACAGGAGGGAATTAGTTTGGGGTCATTCTGGGGAGCACACTGGTATAACAGATAAAAGTCCTGAGGAGGACATCTGAGCATGCGTTTGTTAAAATGAGTTACACTGGGTGGGTGGGTGGGCAAAGGCTTCAGGTTAGGGAAGTCCTCTTATGGCTGGACATGGTATTAGTCAGGGCTCTCCGGAGGAACAGAACAACAGAATGAATACAGATCAAAAGGGGTCTCATTAGAATGGCTTACACAGTATGGTTGGAGTAGCCCAACAATGGCTGTGTCCACCCCGGAGAGGGTCAGAATTCAATAGCTGCTCAGTAAAGGCTGAACATCTTCACCCTCCCAATCTCCTGGAGAGCTGCTGGTCTTTGGTCTCTGTTGGAAGCCCTGAGGAGCTGATTATTAGCAAATGAATCAGTAGAGACCCCAGGAGCGGGTGAACCTGCAGTGAGTACGGCTGGTAGGCACGAACAAGAAACTTCCATTTTTCTGTGTCCTTTTTATGTGCTGCCAGCAGGAGGTGCCCTCCACATTTAAACTGATCTCACAACAACCCCTCACTGGAGTGGTATCACAGGTATCCTGGTTCTACCCCTGTTGCAGCTCTTTTTATGGTCAAGAAGGGATGTGTCTTGTTACTTTTATGGTCAAGAAGGGATGTGTTTTGTTACTTTTGTGCGTTTGTCAACACGCTTGACTGTGTGCGTGATGTGACTGTAATTGCTTTGTTTGTTACTGCCTTGCTTTTTTCGCAGTTCGAGCAACTTTGTCTACAGGGCGCGTTTTATGAGAAACTTTATGTTTAACAGAATACTCTGATGTATCTGTGAGTGCCAAGCTCAGTCCTACCTGCTTTTCTGTATCTCATGGCTAAGCTCCAATAAGTTGCAAATGACAGGAAGAAAAATAAAAAATAAACAACAACAAAACCAAACCTAATATTCGAAGAGTAAGTTCAGGTCTGAAGTTCCCGTGGCTGGAGCAAGGTTAGGTCTGGAAGTAACCAATCAAGTTAGTCAGTTCTGGAAGTAACCAATCAACTTGGTGGCGCCCTGGACTGAAGGCGGGAGGTATGAAGAAAGCCCTCCCCCACCATATATGAAGTGGGAGAGGGAGAGATTTCCCTAAGGCCATTCAGTTTCACTAAAACAAACAAACAAAAGCAAAAACCAACTGTGAATACTAAAATGTATATGAAAGTTTAAAGACCCATAACAGTGAAAACATTTTGAAGTAGTGTAGAATGGGAGAAAACAGTATGCCTGATTTCAAGACTTGTTTTCCAAGCACACGAATCAAGATTGTGAAGTTAGTGGAGATGGTAAAGTTTAATGCTATGTGCAACGTTCAATATAGTATCCTATTTGTGTGCACTGTATGGATGTGGGTGGACACGTGTGTGTGCGAGTGCACTTCTGTGTATGTACATGTGTGTGCATGCTTGTATGCGTGAGTGCGTGCATGTGTGTACGTGTGTGTGCATGCTTGTATGCATGAGTGTTGCATGTATGTACATGTGTGTGTGCTTACATGTGCATATGTGCGTGTGTGCTTGTGTGTGCACATGTGTATGTGTGCTTGTGTGTGTACGCATGCTTACATGTGCACATGTGTATGTGTGCTTGTGTGTGCACATGTGTGTGCGTGCTTACATGTGCGTGTGTGCGCACATGTGTGAGCGTGTGTGCATGCTTGTGTGTGTGCACGTGTGTGTGTATTTGTGTGTGTACCTGTGTTTGTGTGCGGGTGTGCCTGTGGAGGACAGAGATAGAATTTGAGTGTTTTTCTCTGTTGCTCTCCACCTTAGTTTTTTTCTAAGATTTATCTATTTATTGTTTTTGTATGCATCTCTGTTGTCCGTATGTATGTGTGTGCCTGGTGCCTGCAGAGACCAAAAGAGGGTATTGGATCCCCTGGAACTGGAGTTATAGACCACTGAGAGTTGCCATGTGGGTGCTGGCAACCAAACCTGGGTCTCTCGCAAGAACAGAAAATTCTCTAAACTGCTGGGCCATCTCCCCAACCCCTCCCCTTTTTACTTTTTGAGACAAGGTCTCTCACTGAATTTGGAGCTCACCCTTTTTCAGACTGACTGGCTCACCAGGGAGCTCCCCACGTGCCTGCCCTGATCTGACTGTCCCAGGCCCCCTCTCCTCTGTCCCTCCCACTTCCGTCCATCCTCCTTATCTCTCCCACTCCTTACCAGTGCAGAGGCCCAGCCATTCACAGCCCAACCAGGCTTTAACATGGGTTCTGGGCGTCCAGATTCTGGCCCCACCTTGTGCTGTGAGCACTTTACTCACCGAGTCATCTCTCCAGCTCCCTCTGTCCTGTTTTCCACGGATCCATCTGTCTTAGTGTTTCATTGCGGTGAAGAGACACCCTGACCATGGCAACTCTTATAAAGGTAAGCATTTAATTGGGACTGGCTTGCAGTTTAGAAGTTGAGTCCATTATCAGCTTGCTGGGATACATGACTACGTCCAAGCAGACTATAATGGTTACTCATGTGGAAATCAGTCACGGGCTTGTCTCAAAAGTATGTAATGGATGGACATGGTACACCTTTGTTTCTCATTAAAAATTTGCGCATATTTATTGAGTGCTTACTATGAGCCAAACATTGCATATATGCTCTATCCACACAGATCTCACACAAAAATACAACAGAACTTGACCGTGGGGTGGAGAAAGCAATGAGCCATAGGTGGAGATAAAATCGATTACAAATTTAGCTTCAAAGTTAAGAAATGAGGACAAAGTCTTATTTCTGACTTCATATCGCTGAGTTTGAGCTTTAAAATACAAATATTTTTCTCAGTGGAAAGTTTTAGGCACAGAAGGGCTGGATAGATGGCTCGGTTGTTAAGAGTACACACTGCTCTTGCAAACCTGGCTTTGGTTCCCAGACCCTATACCAAGAGTCTTATGGACCCAAGTGACCCCAGCTCCCAGGCATCTGATGCTCCCCACCTCACATACAAACCTGCCTGTGTGCCTACACCCACACACAGTCACATGGGCATAATTAAAAATAATAATCAGCTATTAAAAGTTCAAAGAAATGATGGGTAAGATCAGTACTGTGATTTAAGCTGGAGACTCCAACATCCTAGACCGCAAACCATTTACTGACAGAAAGCCCTGGTTTCCTCGATGTAAAATATGTGTGCTCTCTTGGCATTTGTTTTGGAACAATAGAACCACTCCAAGGAGAGTTCACACACTGTCCAAGCCCGGCAGCTCACTGATATCAGACGAGGGTACCCCTTTTTAAAAACTTTCTTAACTGGTTCCCAGACAGGGTATAGAACCCCAGATTTTGATCATCTCTAGTGTCCATTCCTTCTCTGATTCTCGAAACCAGAAAGTTAAATACTTTCTGGTTTTCGTGTCTAGGTGAATGGGGACCTAGAGTGGGGTCGATGGTTATACACGACAGAAATACATTAATATCTCACAGTCCAACCCATGGGAAGAAACTCCTTTAAGAACGAGACTGGGTGTTCTGAATCCCAGATAAGCACGAGAAGGAGATGTATAAAGGACATCCAAGTGTGTGGACAGCGCCCATATGCTATTTTTACTAACATTCTGTAACTCCGGGCATCTTGAAGGGCTGCAATCACATATTTCTGCCAGTAGGTGGGGCTATGGCTTTGATGCAGCACAATTTTGTGCCCTATAAGAGCATGTTTTTTTGTTTTTTTTTTTTTTGTTTTGTTTTTTTGTTTTTTTTTTTTTTTTTTTTTGGTTTTTCGAGACAGGGTTTCTCTGTGGTTTTGGAGCCTGTCCTGGAACTAGCTCTTGTAGACCAGGCTGGTCTCGAACTCACAGAGATCCGCCTGCCTCTGCCTCCCAAGTGCTGGGATTAAAGGCGTGCGCCACCACTGCCAGGCTAAGAGCATGTTTTATACATAATTAACTTTAAAGCAAAACAGGAAAGCATTGCATATAAAAATGCATGTCATTAATTGTTTTTAGACTATCATGCTATTTCAAACATTTGAAATATCTTGAGTCATTGATCTGGCTGGCTTAGCTGCAAATATAACCATACTTAAAAAAGGGCTCCAGTCACTCTAGGAAGAGTGGTCTTAATAGTATTTCAAGCCAGGTATGGTGGCGCACGCCTTTAATCCCAGAACTCGGGAGACAGAGGCAGGCGCATCACTGTGAGTTCAAGGCCAGCCTGGTCTACAGAGCGAGTTCCAGGAAAGCCAGGGTTGTTACACAGAGAAACACTGTCACCAAAACCAACGTAAATAGTATTCCAATTAAGACACTTCTAGATACACTTTAATAACCCCTTATGTACAACTAGAAAATCCAACAAGTCATATTTGGAAAGCAGAAAAAGTTGCATTCAAGTTACACTTGAATTCCAGATCTAAATTGATGCCTTTTAGTGTGTGTTATGGTTAATACTTGGGATGTATGTTAACAAGTACTTGTCTCCCAACCCTCTTCCCACACAAAACACAAAAGAATTAAAAAAATTATTTATTGTTTATATGAAATTCAAATGTCACTAGGCATTTCCTGATGATTTTCGAATCTAAAAACTGAAAGTTTTTATAACTGTTTGATTATAAAGTATGATTTAAATCGATGTGACGGTCTTCATAGTCTTAAATCAGATTGTATTAATGCACACATCATGCTAAAGATGCTGTTTTTGGTTAATGAAGGTGCTGTCCCAGGTTACACGAAGAGTACTATATGATTTCTTATGTTTGTGCCATATACATGCATATGTTTCAGTGGTTATATATGAATATACATACATGCCCCTTTTTAAAAAAAAAAAAGCAGAGCTTCTTTTTAAAAAATCTTTTCAACTTAAAATATTCTTTCAGAATTTCTTTCCCATGCATGCTGTTCTTCGATGAAAGTGTCCCAATGCCCTACTCCCCTCCCCCGACACTTCCCCAAGCCCCTCCTACTTTCACGCAGTATTTGTTTGTTTTGTGACCATACAATTAGCATCCAATTCGGATTGTTTGAAGGGTGGGAAGTTATTTACTTGAGTGAGGCGCTGTGCCAATAACTACACCATGGAGGGAAATTGCTGTCTCTCCCCAGCGAGCACCAGCGAACACTGCCTGCCTATAGCTCCTGGGGAGGCATGCATCCTTGTGAACCCTCTCTTCTCCCCGCCTTCATGATGCGATGTTGACGGTCCAGTGTTGGCAGGTGCCTGTTGCCTTCAGACTAGCTCCAGCTGGTCTCACACTCAAGATCTGAATGCTACACTAGAGTTAACAGGCATTTGTCACCATATCCAGCTCCATACCATCTTCTATTAAATGTTTTAAGTACTGGATTCCAAAACATTTTTGTCTCCAGGATGTTTGGATGCCGGGGTTTGTCTTTATTGTTAATTGAGGTGGAAAAACCTACCCTGAATGTGGGGAGACTATTTCACAGGCTGAGCCCTGAATCCTATAAGGGTAACACAAGCCAGCAAGCAGGGAGCGTGGCTACAATCATTGCTCCCTCCTTCTGACTGTGAGAGTAGAGAGATTATCTCAAAGTTCCCACCACTGATTTTCCTGCAATTATAAACGCGAACCTGGAATATAAGCCAATTAAAACATTTCTTTCCCTATGTTGTTTTCTGTTTGGATATTTCATCAGAGCCACCAGAAAGGAAACTAAGACATATGCTAACCTTAAACAACCGATTCAAACACACATTGTTGACGGGACATCGGGAAACCAACTCGATACTGACCAGGGACCTTTTTTCCTGCCGGCTTGCATTGTGTCAGGTCCAAAGGGAATCCCCAACCCCTGCCCCCACCGACCACCACCAAAAGAGTCAAGGCCCCTCGCTTGGCACAAGAAGTCAGTAAGGGCTCAGCTCAAACTGGGCCTTGGAAGGATTGCTGGGGAAAGATGAATGCCTGCAGTTGCGGTTCCTCAGGAGCCTGGGAAGCGGGCTCTGCTGGCAGAAAGAGCCACTTCCCTTGGTGCATACATACCCGTGGTTACGTATCAAAGCCCGTGCTCTAGAACCCTCAGTCTTCACAGTGTTCCCAATAGGTCTTTTTTTATATCAAACTGACTCCTTCTAATGAATTTTTTAAAATTGTGCTGAAGATCTGGCTCAGTGTTGAAGAACGCACGCTACTCTTGCAGAGCGTCTGGGTGTGGTTGCCAGATTCCGTATGTCTGTTTACGACTGTTTGTATCTCTAGTTCCAGGGGATCTGATGCTCTTTCTGTGTCTGAAGGCAATAGGCACACGTGCCACACACACACAGATAAAAGTAAACACTCATACACATAGAATTAAAAAAATAAGGTTTTTATAAAATATATTACCTAATGTCCTGATTTTCTTTTATATATAAACACCCATGTACATTTTTTCTATCTTCCAACTTTGTCAAATAAACTCAAAATCTTATTAAATGCATTTATGTCGTCACTCTATATATTAGACGTCGTTGCTATGACAAAGTACCTGAATTGAACTTGAAACAGGGAGAGGTTATTTTGGCCCCTGGTCTTAGTCATCTTGACAGGGAAAACCATGGCAGGACACAACAGTTTACAGACGGCGGCCAAGAAGCAGAGGGAGGCAAAGCCTGTACTCGGGGTTTTCTCCTTCTTCCTGGTTAGTTCCACACATGCCCAGCCTATGAAACAGTGTCCTGCAGATTCAGCACAGGTCCTGCCCTCAGGAGCATGCGTTATTAATATCCTAGATATACTCAACCCAACCAATAGACACAGTTAACAACTTCAAGTACATCACCTGACAGCTTGTTACCCAAACACGTTTTCTTTTTTTGTTTTTTTTTTTGTTTGTTTCTTTGTTTCTTTCTTTTTTTAAAAAAAAGATTGGTTTATTGGCTGGGTGGTGATGGTGCAGGCCTTTAAGCCCAGCACTCGGGAGTCAGAGGCAGGTAGATCTCTGAGTTTGAATACAGCCTGGTCTACAGAATGAATTCAAGGACAGCTAAGGCTACATGGAGAAATCCTGTTTCTACAAACCAAATAAATAAATAAGTAACTTACAAACCAAATGAATAAATAAATAGCGTATTTATTTATATGAATGTTTTGTTGCATGTACGTCTGGACATCAGAAGAGGGCATCAGATCTCATGAGACTACAGTTACAGATAGTTGTGAGCTGCCATGTGAGTGCTGGGAATGGAAATCAGGACCTCCTGGAAAACAGCTAGTATGCTTAACCACTGAGTCATCTCGCCAGCCTCCAAATGCATTGTCCTTAAACCATAACTTTCTACCTCTGGCTCACGAAAGGATGCTTCTAAAAAACAAGATGAAGTAGGAGAATTGGAACCAAAGCAGGATCCAAACTCTGCCAGCCTGACATGAAATCTTGTAGATGCAGGCCATGTAAGCAGGGCCTATGGATATTAACTCCAAGAGATCTGGCATTTTTGCCCAATGGCCCCACCGTTCTAGGTCTACCTGTTCTCTCCTCTGAGATGCCTTTCCTAAGCAGGCACTATACGCATTTGGTACTGCTGGCTTCTGGGATCTTTGTTTCCTTCTCAGCTTCGCTCTCACTGCCCCAAGCGCCCACTCTCGGGGGCTGCCTGCAGGAGCTCTGACCTGCTTGACTCCTAGGACTTCCCTTGAAACCTCAGCTGAGACCTTCATCACTTTGTAACATTTGTATTTTATAAAATGGACACTGCCAAGGTTTGCTGCCATCTGGAGTTGTATCAGGGATTCCTCAACCACAATTATAGCAACTTCTGGGTTCCTGGGTAGTTCGGAGGGGGAACAACTTCCTAATTGTTCTATGCATTCAGGGTGCCCTGGAGCTGCTGCTCTCTTCTCAGTGGGAAATCTTGATGTGGGATTCCCCTCTGTGTCCTGTGCTGTGAAAGATGTTCTATACCATTGGCTAATAAAAAAAGCTGCTTTGGCCTATGGCAGGACAGAATATAGATAGGCAGGAAAACTAAACTAAATACAGGGAGAAAGAAGGCAGAGTCAGGGAGACGCCATATAGCTGCCCAAGGAGAAAGATGCCGAACCTTCCAGTAAGCCACAGCCTCGTGGTGATACACAGATTAATAGAAACGGGTTGATTTAAGATATAAGAGCCAAACAGTGTTGCGATTAAATAAAGTTTTTGTATGATTATTCCGGTCTGGGCAGCTGGAGAACTAGAGTGCAGTCTCCGTTCACAAAATCTTTCAACTGTATTTACTTTCTTTTCATATCCTTCAGCCTGCAGTGGGTAGTTTCCTCAGCTCTTGGGATGTGCCATGGTTCTGATGTGAAATTCTTGGCTGCATTTTTCATGGTCTTAAACAGTTTAGAAACTGGTTTGGGGGCTGGAAAGATGACTCAGTGGTTAAGAGCACATACTGTTCTTGGAAAGGACCCAGGTTAGGCTTCCAGAGACAAAGGCTTTTAATGTACTTTCCACTGAAGTCCCTCAGTCTCATTAGCATCAGGGTGCAATCTGTCATCACACAACAGCTCTGCTCTCCTGTATCCCCCTGATTTTCCCTTTGCTCTTTCCTCATGGTGCTCATGGCTTTTTCAGACACATTTCCCTCAGCTTCTCTAGTTCCTCCTGCAAATCAGTTCCAAAGCCCCGAGAACCAACCGCGCGGGCAGATGGCTTAATCACAAGCACAGCGCCCTTCCTCTGACGCCAGTTTCCTAGGGTAGTCAGACTTCTTGTCACAGGGACCCAGTCCTTTCAAAAACCTTGATGGGCCGGGCGGTGGTGGCGCACGCCTTTAATCCCAGCACTTGGGAGGCAGAGGCAGGCGGATCTCTGTGAGTTCGAGTTAAATGAAAGGATAATTTTCAATCTCTTAATTCTTCCAAAAGAATTGTGTGAAATTATGTTTCCATAAGAACATATGAAAATGGGTCTTGTTGGAGTTGTTTATTACTTAAATAAGGAGATATTTTTCTTTTCTTTATTAAATGTTTTCTTTTTTAAAAAATTGATTGATTGATTGATTGATTGATTATACATGCAATGTTCTGTCTGCACGTATCCCTACAGGCCAGAAGAGAGCACCAGATCTCATTACAGATGGTTGTGAGCCACCATGTGGTTGCTGGGAGTTGAATGCAGGACCTCTAGAAGAGCAGCCAGTACTCTTAACCTCTGAGCAGTCTCTCCAGCCCTAAGAGATGTTTTTCTTAACAATTTCTGACAGATTTTTAGACTACTCAAGACTCCAGCCTAAGACCTGGTTGTGTGTTCAGTTACTTCCCCACATCCAAAGAAAAGAACATAAAATACGAAATGGGAACACTGACTTGTTCATAGTCTTGACTGTATCTGGGAATAGAGCCACTCTTTGCCGCCTTTCCCCGTAGCAGTGTTAACATAATAGGGGGGATAAAAAGGGGCCAGGGCTATGCATAGATGAAAACAGATGTGAACCCACTGAGTGGGCTGGGGATAGATAGGCCCTCCTCCTGGTCCCAGGAACCAGTGAGTGGGGCTGGGGATAGATAGGCCCTCCTCCTGGTCCCAGGAACCAGTGAGTGGGGCTGGGGATAGATAGACCCTCCTCCTGGTCCCAGGAACCAGTGAGTGGGGCTGGGGATAGATAGACCCTCCTCCTGGTCCCAGGGGCCAGTGATTGGGGCTGGGGATAGATAGACCCTCCTCCTGGTCCCAGGAACCAGTGAGTGGGGCTGGGGATAGATAGGCCCTCCTCCTGGTCCCGGGAGCCAGTGGCTCTAGAGACGTTCACTTTACTTTCAATGTTTTTCCCAGAGTGAACGGTAACTAAAAATAAAAATTTCTTTAAAAATCCTAATTTCAAGGCAGATTTTTACTTCCAGGTGACTAAGGACATTTAAAATAAATCTGTTTTGCAATGAGTTATATGCAGTTAAACTCTTTTCCTCTCTTTTACGGAAAGTAGAATTTTTTTCATATAATGAATCCTGAATACAGCTCCCCCCCCCTACTCTGCTCAGTTCCTCCCACCTCCCCTCCCATCCAGATCCACCCACTTTATGTCTCTTTCGAGAAGGCTGCATGAATAAAAACAATAAAATAAAAATGAACACATTAGAATTTGACAAAACAAAGTGAAGGAAAGAGTCCAAGAGAAGGCACAAGAAACAGAGACCCACCAGCCATGGTGGCGCACACCTTTAATCCCAGCACTCAGGAGGCAGAGGCAGGAGGATCTCTGTGAGTTTGAGGCCAGCCTGGTCTACAGAGCGAGTTCCAGGACAGCTAGGGCTACATAGAGAAACCCTGTCTCAAAAAAGAAAAAAAAAGAAGAAGAAAGAGACCCAATCATTCACACATTCAGAAATCCCATAAAAACACTAAACTTGAAGCGGTAAAACATACCCAGAGGACCTGGTGCCGATCTGTGCAGGCTCTGTGCATGCTGCTTCAGTCTCCGTGAGTTCATGTGAGCTTTGGTCATGTTGATTTAGAGAGCCTTGTGTTGGTGTCCACCATCCCCTCTGGCCCTTACACTCTTTCCACTTCCTCTTCCACAGGGGCTCTGAGATCTGAGGGGAAGGATTTGAGGGCAACATCCCATCTAGGGCTGAGTGTTTCAAGGTCTTTCATTCTCTGCATAGTGTCTGGCTCTGGGTCTCAGTATTTGTTCCCGTCTGCTGTATGAGGAAGTCTCTGGATGGCTAAGGCACTGGCCTATGAGCATAACAGAATGCAATTAGCAGTTATTTTATTGCTACATTTATTGTTGTTGGGTTTTTTTCTCCTTTCTTCCTTCCTTCCTTCCTTCCTTTCTTTTTATAGAACAGTAGTATTTGTTTTACCCTAGGTCCTGGGCTACCTAGTTTCAGGTTCTTGGTCACCGAAGCAGTGTTGGGTATGAGTTCCATCTTTTGGAGTGGGTCTTAAGTCAAATCAGTTATTGGTTGGTTACCCCACAAGCTTTGTGCCACCATTGCCATAGCATATCCTTCAGGCAGGATACCATTGTAGATCCAAGGGTTGTGACTGGCTTGATGTTTACATTTCTCCTTTGATAGTGTACAGAATTCCTACCTGGACCCAAGATGCTAACTTGAAGGGAAGAAGGCTCGCTGTAGGCACCAGCTCAACTTCCCCATGTCAGTGAGTTGTGTATCTGTTGTCTCCAGCAATGAGGCCTTGCTGTCCGTTTGTGGAGTGCACCCCTTGGTAATCTTGGCAACAGTCTGGGTTGTTTGAAGAATCCCATGGGATGCCTTTGGCTTAACAGTTAGTTAAACCATTGATGTTGATCCCATGATTTATTCACGTAGAGTCAGAAATGGAGAGTTTCTGATATTTGTAAATCAGAGCAGCTGATGCACTGCATCCAGGCACATAGGGAGCCTTGATAACTTTTGAAAGCGCAGAAATAAAGGGAGGACCATGTGCATGCTCCCCTACTAAGTCAGCGCTGCCGAGATTCCTGTGGTGACCTTTCAGCTTGTTCCTTGATATTCTGTTTCTCTTTCTGAACATATAATGATATTATTTGTTCTTCTTACTCTTTTTTGAGGTCAGCAGTGTCCCAGTGATTTGCTTTGATTGATAAGGAAAGAGCAGAATGATGCTGTCTGGGTGGGAATTCTGAGAGCTGCTGTGTATGTTGTCACTTCCGTGTTCATGTGCCTGTGTGATTGTGGAAGTCTGTGCTGATGTAGAGACTCTACCAGTCACGGCCCTGATTAACTGTAGGAAACAGAAAATGCTTCTCAAACTCTGATAGATGTATAAACGCTGGCGGAAAACAACATTTGTTATCCTAACCCCCTAAGACTTTTAAACATTCTTCGTATCTGCAGCAAGTTCTAGCTCGTGCTCCTCAGTCCTGCTGCTCCCGGGAAAATGGGCACGTGAGTGGTCTCACTCCTGTGGGCAGTTTTGCCGAGTTTCCACTTTGTCTTTCGTAGGAGTCTTGTCTTTCTGCAAAGAGCAGAGGGTGTCCTTTTTTGTGGTTACACTGAACCTAGATTTCCTCTGTTAACTGTGTTTCCTCTGTTTAAACGCAAGAATAGGAAGTAGTTACCTGTGTCTAAGATAAAAATGGGGTGTGGCAAAGGAAAAACAATGGCGGTGTCTGTTGGGGCTAATTTTTCTCTAGTAGCCCGACACTGGCCTCTGCCCTCACTTTCCCGTCACTCGGTGCCGTCCATTATACCTTTATAGCTGGGCTCATTCATAATTCAGGGAAGTGAAAGAACAACTAATGGAAATGCAGGGGTTTCTGTCTCTCAGGCGCACACTTTGAAGCGTGCTTTCGTTTCCGTTGCTATGATAAAGCCCCTGACAAGAAGCAGCTTAGGGAGAAGGGGTTTGTTTCCGCTCACAGTTCCCTCATAGAATCCATCATGGTGAGGAAGTCAAGGCAAGAACCTGGAGCTAGTCCAGTAAAACCCACAGGAAAAAGAGCTTCTAAAGTTGAATTTGACTTTAAGATGTTCTCCTTCACTATCAAAAACAAACAAAAGCGCAGTACTGTGCTTATTTCCTCCCTTGCATTAAAAAACATCCAACCCTGGAGAGATGGCTTGTAAGTTAAGAGCGCTGGCTGCTCTTTCAGAGAACCCATGTTTGAGCTCCCCTGCCCACATGGTGGCTCTGCAATTCCAGTTCTAGAAGATCTGGTGCCCCTCTCTGGCTTCAATGGATACCAGGCACACACATGGTGTGCACACATACATGCAGGCAAAACACTCATATACGTAAATAATTTTTTTAAAAAACAAATCTTGTATATAAAGCTATCCAAATTTCGATTCTTGGGCATTTTACACTCATTTGTGGTGAGGTTTATTTGGATACCTGTTGATTGCCAAGGAAACAGATACTGTTCGGTGTTGAAACTCTGGACAGAGCCTAGGTGCACGTGTGGCCTTTCTCAGTGTAGACTGAGAATGGTGAAACCTATCTAACATTTTGCTGTGTGCAGCAGTATAAATGGGGCCAGAGAAAATGAGCAAGTTAATACACTTTCTTCCCTTTTTAAGTAGGGCTTTTAAATTGCTGGTAACTGGGCCAAAATAATATACATGGCTATTATAAAAAAGATAGTGTTATAGAATTTTTTTATACACTGTGAAGATGTGTCACTCTGATTGGCTTAGTAAACAGCTGAATGGCCAATAGCTTGGCCTGATTTCCAGGCACAGAGGGTACAAGAAAGATGAAGGCAGAGTCACCAGGACATGTACAGCAAGCAGCATGGACATGACAAAGCAAAGGTAACTGAGTCACATCAAAGAACATAAATTAAAAGATACGGGCTAATTTAAATTATAAGACCTAGTTAGAAGCAAACCTAAGATATCAGCTGAGTTTTCATAATTGTTAATAAGTTATTTATTGGAGTGCTGATGGTTCTGCTAAAAAAAAGACTGTCTACAAATAGTGTCCAACACGGAGACACGTATTTCCACATAAGACCTGAAAAAGCTTTTTAAAAAGGCTCCAAACACAGAAAAACAGAGCCAAACATGGCTTCTTAGTCCCGCAGTCTCTCCTGCAGGCTGCGCTATATAGAATGGCTGCCACTGCCTGAGGCTTGAACTGCCAGTGCCCCAGGAGTTAAGCTGCCAGGCTGTTTAAGGTTTTGCTCTTGCAAACAGAAAGGGTTACAGATATGCAATAAAGCAGGTTCAGATAGAAAAAAGAAACTCTAAACAGGTTACAGTGTATTTAACAATATGCTCAGGCTTTAGAAAAAAGTAAAAAGGGTATAGAAAGTCACAAAAATAAATAGTTTAAAAATAATAAGATGAAATCTTTAGAAAGAGAAGTAAAGTAATAAATAAAGTAATAAAAAGAGAGAATAAGCTGTGTAAATGTGGGAAATCTAATAACATGGGAGTTTGGACCTTAGATGGCGCTTTGTTAATTTTGAATTTTCTGAATGCTAACAAACAGACAACAGCTGCTGAGAGACACTGGATTGTGTAAGGCTCCTGAATTAAGCCTATATAATTTATGAATATTTTAACTTTAAAATGTAAGTCGAAATGTATTACGCTGAGGAAGAGGTTATGTTTTTGTTTCTACAGGGAGTGAAAGGCTGTGGGTTCCTTCCAAGTTAATAGAGATCAGATTTGAGCAGGGGAGACCTTCTGAGGATCTTGGCTACAAACAAGAGGGAGGAAGCCAAGAAAGACTACAGGACAGGTGATGTGGAAGCTGATCACTCATACGGCATGGATAGAGTTTATATTACGGTTTGGCTATGCAGTCCAAATGGGTTTATAAAGCTGGCAGATGTCTTTCACCTCCTCAAACACAGAATCTCGGGCTGTCTTGTGCAGATCACACATCCCATACCTGCATTAATACAGATATGCATATGAACTTTAAAAGTTTGTGTGTTTTCAGAGCAAGGGGCCAGACACCGATGAAAGCGGTGGCCTAGGTTGCAGTTATTTCAGGGTTCTGCATCAGAACAGCTTCAGGACTGCTTGTTGAGATGGTCCAGCCTCACAGACTATTCTAGCCAGGACTTGAGACAAGCCTTGCATTATCCCACTACAGAGACTGGACAATAAATGATACAGCTAGCTCTCCCAGGACTTGACCATATTCCAGTTTTCTCGGGGTCCCCTGAAGATGCCAGTGTCTCCAGACAACAGGAAACAGTCTAGTGTAACATGAATTCTAATTGGTCTTAATAAATAAAACTCAGAGTCAGATATATGGGTTAATGCTGAAGATCAGACATGCAGAACAGCAAGCTACTAGCTCTTACCTCTATCCTGACTCAAAGGGTGATCCTGTCTGCATGAATCCTCAGACTGAAAGCTCTCTCTAGGAAACCTCAGACTCTATCCTCAGTCTGTATCCTCAGACTGTATCCTCAGACTGCATCCTCAGACTGTATCCTCAGACTGCATCCTCAGACTGTATCCTCAGACTGCATCCGCAGACTGCATCCGCAGACACAGCCGCAGACTGTATCCTCAGACTGTATCCTCAGACTGCATCTGCAGACTGCATCCTCAGACTGCATCTTGAGACTGCATCTGCTCCCCTCTCTCCTCCTGCCTTACTTACATTCCTCTCTCTGTGGAGCCAAATCACTCCTGGCTCCTCCTCGCAAATGCTGGGATTAAAGGCATGTGATCCCAAGTGCTGGGATCATCTTTGTGTGAACTCTATTTCTCTTTTAGATAGATTCAATCTCATGTAGCCCAGGCTGGCCTTGAGTTTACAGAGATCCGCCTGCCTCTGCCTCCCGAGTGCTGGGATTAAAGGTGTGTGCCACCACTGCTCAGCTTTTTGTTGCTTTTTAAATCTGGAGCAATGTTTTATAGGGCTGTAACCTCAGCTACTCAGGAGGCTACGTGAAAAGGCTCTCCTGAGCCCAGGAGCTTGTGACCAGGCTCGGCAATGTGATAAGATCCCAAGCCCAAAGTAACAAAATAAAACAATACAAGAAAGTAAGATAACTAAACATCAGTAACGTTTTACATCTTAGTCAAACAAGGCAAATGTTGAAAATGCACCGCTTCATCCTGAGTGAATGGGGGACTCGATCTTTGGGTGAATTTCTCCTCCAGGGCGTTAACTCTGGTCCTGCTGTCTCTCAGGATGAGCCCCAGTCATGGGGGGATGCACAGGATTTCCGAACGCAGCTCTGCTCTTGTTGTATTTAGGAAGAAAATTCTGTCTTCTTACAGAATCAGCAGCTGGCAGTGTTCAGGAGCGATGGACATCTGTTCAGCCCGGGTATTACGTGGCTCCAAACACATTTGTTCTCTCAGAATCCTTCGGGGCTCTGTGCACTCTCTCTGTGCCAAAGATAACATCTTCATCAGCTATTTCTCATAAATCACTAGAACATGGAACATGAAACAACAAGAAAAAAAACAGGAATTCAATAATAAATACGGCAAGGTGCACAAACAAGAGAATTGAAAGCAGATGAAAGTGGCCTCTCCGTGCGGAAGGCTAGGGAAGGGCTCTCCACTCCCTCGAGCCACACAATAATCCCCGATTGTGCCTGCTCCCAGCCATCAGCTTATGTGCCAAGGCGCTTTGAAAATATTTTTTTGTGGTAGATTTAAGGCTTTAACACACGACTGAAAACTTACTAAAAAGTTTATTTTAGTTTGTACAAGGCCTTAGGCCATATGCAACGAGTGGAAAATTGTGTTTATTGTCCTTTTAACACTACAGTGCTAAATATACCTTGTGCTTATACAGTGTTAAACATACAGTGCTTATATCCTTGAAAAATGCTTTAGATATGTTTATATACATATAGCCAAATTATGCTGTATTTGTATGCTTACATATGAAATCACATGCTTGATAAAATAATGTGCCTAAAAACAGATAATGGTAAGAATATTATTAAATAGTAATAAAATAGGGCTGATACCCGCTCTACATAGTTTATTCAGTATGTTAAGTTGAATGTTGGGATTTTCCCAGGGGGAGACTTTGTTCTATCTTATAAGAAAGCCTCATTTTGTTCTATTTGAATATTTCAATTTAATTTGACATGCGTAAGGAGAAACACCTTTAAAGACACGCCACAAGACATGGCTACAGTCTGCTCGATACAGGGTTAACAGGCACAGAGTCAGGGTCCTCCGCAAGGGGTAAACAAGGTGTGCTGGCTTGCACCTGTAACACTAGACCTTGGCGGAAACAGAGGCAGGAGGATGACAAGTTAAAGGTCATCCTCGAGGCTAGTCTGGGCTACACTTCCCTGCCTCAAAAACAAAACAAAACAGAAACTACTTAAAGGAAAGACGTCTTTCCAGACTAAGACCTACTTACCAGCAGCAGTTCACTGCACGTTCAGATGTACATTTGAATAGTCGTCTTCAGAGGTCTGAGTGAACCAGTAGGGTGGTACCCGCCTTTGATTGAAGCACTCAGGAGGCAGAGGCAGAAGGAGGTCTGTAAGTTTGGGGACAGCCAGGGTCTATATAGCAAGTTTCAGGCCAGTCAGATTTACATAGTAAAACCAAGTCCTAGCCGGGTGGTGGTGCTTTAATCCCAGCACTCGGTAGAAAGAGGCAGGTGGATCTCTGTGAGTTCGAGGCCAGCCTGGTCTACAGAGAGAGTTCTAGGACAGGCTCCAAAGCTACAGAGAAACCTTGTCTCGGAAAAAAAAAAAGTCTTAAAAAAAATTTGAATGCTCTTTTGAGGCATATGTTATGATTAAATTGAATCATTTTTAAGATACTCAAGCAATTCATTCTGGCCCCTGGCAGACCACCATGAATTTCTTCTTACCCTTGGCATCTGTTCTCTGCATTAGGCTGTTGAATCATTGTATCAGAGCCCCACTGTGTCCACTTTCTTACATCTCCCTTGGAGGTAATTTCTCCCCATGCTGAAATATATTCAGAAACTGAACTCCATTTTGTGTCTGGGTTTCACGCACATGGCTTGGTGTTAGCTACATGATGTGATGTGGCTAAGTCTTTGGCTCTGGATCTGGTGCAAACCCCGGCTTCTCTCTTTGACAACCACGTATCAAATACAACCTGCTTGGTTGCTTGACTGTCCCGTGTCTCAGTTTTGTGGACAAATTGGAAATTAGTGTCCTCTACTTTGTGGGATCTAAGCTTTAATGAATCCCATTTGCAGCAAAGAGCTTGTGCTCTTGGCAAACCTCAACAGGCTCCTGTCACTGCTGGTTCTCTAGAGCAAATGCTGGGCGAGCCTTCTGCTGTGCAGCTGGCCCTCTGTGTCCACCATGGGTAGGAAATAGCGTTTCAAACTGTATCTGACAGGCTCCGTAATTTGTGAAGACCTTATTCTTGCCACCAGCCCCTAACAATACAGGAAGAAGCTATTTTATTTATATAGCATTTAGGTTGTAGTAGGTACTGCTAGTGGTTTAGAGGTGATATAAGGTCCTGGGAAGGCATGTGGGAAGAAAGGAAAGTGACGATCGGCACAGCACTGGAAGAGAGACCCGGGAGGAGACTCACCACCCCGAGAATGACTTAGGCACAGAGCCGGCACTGCCTGTGAGCATGAAATCTGGTTACTTTTGGTTACCAGAGAATGAAGACCTATACCAAGAAGCTGTCAGTCTCTGGGCTCATGAACATCTTTACTACATATGGGCATTCTTTTCCTTGTCTACTCGTGGTCATACCAACCCTGCCACACAACACTGTTCTCAGTTTCAAAAAGTGTCCCTTAAAGGGGGTTTTCACTGCTTTGTCCCGATAGGCCGTGAGTTCCCACTTTCATATTCCGTCCTTGGAAAACTCCCTGAGGGCTATAGAACTAATTCCAAAGACCCCCAGATGAAGTCCTTCTGCGTTTACAGTTTCTGACTTTGAAGTGATCGGCGTATGCAAGCGACTTGGGAGTCTGTGTATTTTGGTAACTGTGAAGTCCTAGAACCAATGCCCCACGGATGTTGAAAAATGATGCTATGTGTATTTTTCTTTTTAAAGTAAACTTATTTTTAACGAATATATAAAATATAAAAATTATACATATTTATAAGGTAGCATGTGCTACATTTCAATATGTGTATATATACATACATTTTAATATGTATATATGATGTTTAATATATCAGCCACTTGAAACCTTTATTATTTCTTTAGTCTGAAAATATTCAAAATTCTTTCTTCCAGCTTTTTAAAATGTATGGGCACATTTTTAGATTTATGAATGTGTGACAAACACTTTCCTATGTCTGTCAATGTATTTTATAGCTGATAATAGCCATTTATAAATGTGCCATAGTTTACTACATTAATTCCTTACATTAAATATTTGTAGTTTCTAAATTTTTGTCATAAATAATATGACAACCTTTTTCATCTCAGTTTCCTTAAAAATTATTGGAGCTTCAGGGCTGGAGAGATGGCTCAGCAATTAAGAGCACTGACTGCTCTTCCAGAGAATTCAGGTTAGAAACCCAGTACCCACAGCTAAGCTCATGACTATCTGTAACTTCAGTCCCAGAAGATCTGACGCCCTCTTTTGGCCCCTGAAGGCATTGCATGCATGTGGTATACAGACACATGTAGGCAAAACACCCACACACATAAAAAATGAATATAAAGAAAATTTTAGGAAATTGAGTTTGAGGCCAGGTTTTGGTGGTGCACACCTTTAATTCCAGCACTCAAAAGGCAAAGGCAGGCAGATCTCTGTGTGTTGAAGGCCAGTCTGGACTATAGAGCGAGTTCCAGGATGGCCAGGGCTACACAGAGAACCCCTGTCTTGAAAAAAATGGAATGTATGGAAAATTTCACAAGCTAGATGCATTTTTAATTTTAATTTTTTCCAAAATTGCTTAGAAGTGTGTCAATTCACACACACGTATATATGTAACATTTATAATAATATGTATATTATATAATCTCTAGTAACATATATGTGTGTATACACATTTAAAATGTGTGTATTATTTATTGCACATAATATACATCTGACAAAGCAGGAAGACCTCTGTTTGCCCCCAGGAGAAATAGCAGGTGGAGCGCAGAGATGAGAACAGATTCTGTCCTTCTCTGTCCTTCTGTCCTGATGGAATGCTGAACTTCGTGAATGTCACATGCATTCAAAAGTAGACAAGGACAATACACGAAGACTTCTCTGCCAAGGGAATGAATATCTTATGTTCTTCCTTAATTTACACAGTAGTGCTGATATTTGGAAAACGTTCCTGCCCCGTCATACATTGTCCTGTTAGCATCCGTGATAAAGGACCCTGGGATTAAAAGGAATTCTTCTGACAGATCAGTTTATTGTAAATTTCCGATTTCTATCATTAAAAACCTTCCACATTACCTGCATTTTTATTTTATGCTGAATAAAGATGAAGGACTGGGCCGGGCGGTGGTGGCGCACGCCTTTAATCCCAGCACTCGGGAGGCAGAGGCAGGTGGATCTCTGTGAGTTCGAGGCCAGCCTGGTCTACAAGAGCTAGTTCCAGGACAGGAACCAAAAGCTACGGAGAAACCCTGTCTCGAAAAATCAAAAAAAAAAAAAAAAAAAAAAAAAAGATGAAGGACTGGGGAGCGAGGGGATTTCATAGGCTCAGTGGTAGGGTTGGGAAAGAAACCCTGAAGCTGACTTTCTACCACAAAGACGAAGCTCCTGGTGTTTGGCCACCCACAGCTACAGATTGTAAAGGCATCTGTCCTTGTGTTTTAAAAGTACTTTAATAAAATGCAACCCAGCCGGGCGGTGGTGGCGCAAGCCTTTCATCCCAGCACTCGGGAGGCAGAGGTAGGCGGATCTCTGTGAGTTGGAGACCAGCCTGGTCTACAAGAGCTAGTTCCAGGACAGGCTCCAAAACCACAGAGAAACCCTGTCTCAAAAAACCAAAAATAATAATAATAATAATAATAATAATAATAATAATAATAATAATTAAAATAAAATGCAACCCAAATGATTCACTTGGACAAGTGGTCTTGGCAGTAAGGAAAACAAACACTTCATGAACACAGTGTCTCTAAGCTTAAGTCTCCTATCTTTTGTCTCCACTATTTTCTCAGAGTCGGGCATGAAACAGATACACACTAGCCTCCACAGGGGTTAAAAAGAGAACTCTGCAAACATCACAGCGTTAGGTCCTGAATGTTGATGACTTCTCTCTGCTGCCACCCAAGGCCTGGCTCATGGTGTGTACCCTGATGTCTGGCCCAGTGCAGATACTTGCAATGTGTTCTAGAAACAGCAGCTTCTTCCCTCGGGCCTAGTACACTATCCCCTCATCTCTGAAAGAGCTTCCATATATTTCTCAGAGAACTGAGCATACACAGCCCACCTGGGTCTATGCCCACTGTTCTGTTCTGTCTTAGAGTGAAGTCTTAACCCTTTCTTCTTTTAGATTACCTTTTAGGACCCACTTCTGCTGGTCCATTTAATTAACCAAGTCCTTATTGCCTGTGTGTTATCAGACACAGGTATGGAGGGTGAACTAGAGGACAGACACCATTAGAAATCAGAACGAAGTTGGAGACAGGGGCATTCCTTGTTAGTTCTCCAGATCTCCAAGAAAGAAAGCTGCCGATGGCCACGTCAGAGGAGCAGCAGGTGGCAATTGAAGCTGATGGTGTCAGCCTACTGGGAAGCAACTCTCATGTGCGAATCTCGTTTAGGCAAGGCCATGGGACTGCAGACTCAAAATGCCGTTTGCTTCTGCTCTGCCTCACATTCTTGTTACTGCAATACTCCTCTGGTATCTAGCCTGGTGTGAGTGGAGGTGGGGAGATCTCCACTGCCTGTAATGTAGTGTGTTTATCTCTTGGAAACATCCCGTACTATTGGGCAATTTTATCTGTGGGTTGTCAAGAAGATGACCCCTCCCTAAGCTGTACTGTCTAAATTGATAATAATAATGATAGCCTATACAGAGTTCTGGTGAATAAAAATAAATACAAGGAAATGCTATATAGCCAGGGCCTGTGGGTTTCACCTAAGGAGCTGCAAGTTCATGATTAACTTGTTACTCAAGCTAATTATTAACATTTGGGTCCCAGTAGCCTAGTTAGTTTAAATTCTTTTAACCTCAATGTTGGGAGATGTGTTCACAGGTCTCAGAATTTATCACAGCTGAAACAAAGCCTTGAAAATAATAAAGTTAAACTAAGGTGTTTTTGTTAAATAACTTTGAGGTAAAAAAAACCAAAAAGACAATCTAAAGTTTTAGAAAGGCATGTAAGTCGAATGCAGAACTCGTTAAAGTCAGGGAACAAGAACAAAACAGCCCAATTATAACTGGTTGATGTACTTTTCTTGCTAAGTTTGGCTAATGTTCAAGATGATGATTAATTCATTATACCCATTTCTTGCCTCAATATCCTGATATAAAAAACTATTGATGAGTGGGTATGTAAGCTGACTCTTTTCATTTATAAAACTTTACATTTATGATTCCTTTAAGATTCCTTAAAGATTACCTTTCAAGATAAGTAATAAAGTAATTGGCCCTTTCTTTGTAACTGCAAAATGTAGCCTGCCTGTAAAAGACCTAACTGAGAAGAATACCTTGCTTGCCCATACAATTAATCTATAACAAATTGGTTGGGTATCAATGTATGTGAGTTCTTGGGATAATTTATTTTTCATCTATAATATGTAAAATGCTTAATCATGTAAGGAAGATGAAAACATGTTTATATCTGCATTCATTATAACCATTTACCTAAAAAGTAGAATGTAATCACATTGTAATTCCTATATTGCCTGAAAAACATTGTTGGAATACATGAGCTATAGAAAAAAAGTATACAACAGAGAAAGAACAAGAGAGAGCAGAGAATACAGGAGGAAGCCATCAAGAGAATATGTGAGTGTCTCTTTCCCTAAATGCCCTCAGACAGAAATGTCTGGCTTACACCAACTCCGTGGTTTCTTTTCAAAGCTGTGTGCTGCTGTCAGCTGACCCCCAGAGGGCAGTAGAAAGCCCCAGGTGATGTTGGGAGCATGTAATTCTATGACAGAGCACGAAGAAGCCTTTACATTCGGAGGGGTTTCATAGGGAAATAAGCAGCATGAGGTGGTATGTTAATGGTGGTAATGATAACTTCAAATGAAGTGCTAAGTGACTCCCATATTCTTCTGTTTAATTCCTTTTCAGATCTCTTACTGTGAACTCATTGTTTGGTAGATCTACAAGCTTGGATGCCTTTTACCTCTTGGGACTTCATTTGAAAAGTCTTTAAGATGGAGACAAGAGCCGAAAGCTTACACCCAGCGGAAAAGCAAATGAAATTCCAGACATGCAATGCCTGGCATGACATTGCTGAGTACGCACTAGTCCCATGCTCTTTTATTCTTGATCTCCCTTCACTGTGATATCAACAGTTTGGTTTAGGATAAATTAGGACAGTTGCATCTTGGGAGAAGATCAGCCCACTACCCTGGTTCTTAGTCTCTTTTCTGTTTCATAGTGACTGGGGGGCTCACCGGGACCCTGATGACCACTACATACCTATTACCTGGTCAAAATTCAGAACACCTGGGTTGCTGGTGAGGCTGTGATACAACAGAACTCCTCTCATGGATCCTGGGAGTCAGCCAAGTGATCCCAAAATGCTCTCTAAACAAAAACTTCCACACAGATGTTCAGAGTGACTTTAGTCATACTTGCCCAAAATGTAGACATTGTGATGTCTTCAACAGGCAAATAAATCATAGCGCACTGGTGCTAGACCTTGAACTTAGACTCAGAGCGTACAAGCCAGAGGAACTTACAGAGCAGAGGAACAAATTAGCTATGAAGAGGCTTAGAATAAACTTGAAAGTGTTTACTAAGAGAATGTAGGCTGTGTTCTATATGACTCTATGGAATTCTAAAAAAGAAAATCTGTGTAGAGAATGCAAAGAAAGTCTTGTGCTTGCCGTGGCTCTAAGGAGAAAGAGGAAATGAGGTGGAGCACATGAGATGTGCAGGGCCTTGAAGATATTCTTAGGACACTCAGATGGGAGGTTCACATCAAGCTACATTGGTCAGCGTCCACGAGTCTCCGCTATTGTGATCCCCCCCCCCCCCAGAAAAGGCGAGTCAGAGCAGGAGAAGGTGTTTTAATCTTACAGTACAGCACTGATTGAGAAGTGTCAGGACAGGACCTTAGGGAAGAGTTTGGGGGCAGGAACTAAAGAAAAGACCTTGTAGGAACGTTGCTTCAGGACTTCCTACTCAGATTTCTGATCAGCTATCTTTTTTTTTTAGATAGCCCAGGACCACATGCTTAGGGATACCACAGTAGGCTGGGAACTCCTTTATCAATTAACAGTTTAAAAATGCCCACAGGCCAATCTGATGGAAACTTTTTTGTTAATTTGCATTGGATTTTCTTTTATTTAATTTCCTTTTTTAAATTTATTAGATTTTTTAAAAAATAATACCAATCCAAATTCCCATTTCCTCCCCTCCTCCCATTCCCTCCACACACCCTCCTACTCCACCCCCATCCACTCCTCACATTGCTTTGGGGAAGGTCCAAGGCCCTCCCTACTATATCTAGGCTGAGCAAGGTATACATCCAAAGAGAATAGGTTCCCAAAAAGCCAGTACATGCAGTAGAGATAAATCCTGGTGCCACTGCCAGTGACCCCTCAGTCTGCCCCAGCCATGCAACTGTCAACCACATTCAGAGGGACTAGTTTGGTCCTATGCTTGTTCTTTCTCAGTTCAGCTGAAGTTGGTGAGCTTCCATTAGCTCACGTAGACTCTTTCAGTGGGTCAACTCATTATGGTTTTGACCTCTTTGCTCATATTTTCATTCCTCCCACTCTTCAACTGGACTTTGGGAGCTCAGTCCAGTGCACCAATGCGGGTCTCTGCCTCTGTTTCCATCAGTTGCTGGATGAAGGTTCTATGGTGATATTTAAGATATTCATCAGTCTGGCTACAGGGCAAGTCAAGATCAGGCCCCCTCTCCTCTATTGCTTAGGGTCTTAGCTGGGGTCATCCTTGTGGATTCCTGGGAATTTCTCTAGAGCCAGGTTACTGCTAACCCTATAATGGCTCCCTCCATCAAGATATCTCTTTCCTTGCTCTCATCCCTGTCCTTCCTCCATCTCGACTATCCCATCCCTCAAGTTCAATGGAGACAATTTTTGAACTGAGGTTTCATCTTCCCAGATATGTCTGTTGTTTTTATCTAAGTTGTTCTATTTACCAATAAAGCCTCAGGAGTCAAATATTGGAATGAAACCTGCTAGATCAAGAAACGGAGATGCAACCAGCTGACCTTCCATTTTGGCCAGAGACTCAGCAAGAGAGCGCCTCTCCATCCTTCTCAAACCAAAAGGACCATGAATCTCTAAGTCCCTTCTTCCTCTTTCCTGTGCATCTCTCTACCCATATTTCTGACTCCTCTGTCCTCTCTATGGCTAATTCTTATCAACTAGTTGCTGGCTCCGCCCTGATCCAAAGTTAAGTCTTGGAGTTTCACAGTGTGATCAAATATCCCACAGCATATAACACGTAACTGACAACCGAGGTTAGCCATCATACCACAGAATACAGAGCACAAGTTAGTTCCCATGTGAACCAAAGACTTTGAGGCAGGCTCATGTTATGAAAAGTTCATTGTTTCTAGTAAACACTCTGGTGTGGAATGGTTGCTAACTGGAAGCCTATGGACATGTGTGGTGGGCACTCTATGAGAAGTTGCTGTACCTTCTTCTCAATTTGGCTGTGGAAGTAAAACTGTTCTAAAACTCAAAGTTAGGGGGCTGGAGAGATGGCTCAGTGGTTAAGAGCATTGCCTGCTCTTCCAGAGGTCCTGAGTTCAATTCCGAGCAACTGCATGGTGGCTCACAACCATCTGTAAAGAGGTCTGGTGCCTTCTTCTGGCTTTTAGGCATACACACAGACAGAATATTATATACATAATAAATAAATATTTAAAAAATAAAACTCAAAGTTAAAAACCCCAACAAAATTCTCATTTATGAAAATAACAAAGGCCTTGTTTGATTTTTAATTAATTTTGAATCTATTATACTTTAAATTTGATTTGTGTGGGTGTTTTACCTGTGAGTATGTCTTGTCACCATGGGCATAGAGTGCCTCAGAAGTCAGAAGAGGTGCCGGATCCCCTGGAACTGGAGTTGTGACAGTTAGCTGTTATGTGGATGACAGGAATAAACATCCGGGTCCTCTGAAAAAACAGCCAGAGCTCTCAACTGCAGAGCCATCTCTCCTGCCCAATTTGGTGGTTTTTGGAATAGGATCTCACTCCCTAGCCCCTGCTGTTCTGGAAATCACCGTGTAGACTATTACAGTGATGCTGCCTCCCGGGTTCCAGAATTACGGGCGTTTGGCACCACATTGGTCAGACTGTTTGTTTAGTTTCAACCCTGATTTAGTCAGCCATAGAGTAGATGATGGTTTTTGTTTGCTTGTTTTTTCTTTTCTTTGGAGATGTTAACGCTCAAACTCAGGCCCTCTGTGTGCTAGGCAAGGGAAAGTGCTCCACCAGTACCTATATCCTCTGCTAGCTTCCTTCCTTCCTTCCTTCCTTCCTTCCTTCCTTCGTTTTCACAAGGGCTTTCTGTGGAACCTACGCTGACCTGGAAATCTCGGGCTTCTTGCCTCTGCCTCCCACATGAACTTTGTTGCTGATCAGTGAGGACACTGACCAGTGAGGATGCTGACCAGCGAGGATGCTGACCAGCGAAGATGCTGAGCAGTGAAGATTCTAGACTCTAGAAGGTAACAAAAGTTGACTTCAAATTATTCTAAGTGGCAACATCTGAATTTCCCCCCTTTCTGTCTTTCCTCTCTCCTAACTCCCATTTTTTTTCCTTTTTATATAAACCACCAAACTATTTCTTTCTTTTTTAACCAAATTATTTCTTACCAAGAAACCATGAGGAACAATACTAAATGTTAGTGTCTTGCATATCTAATTTGGGTCATCACCTAGAGAAAGAGAAATCAGAATTCTCTGGGTTATTAATACGGACTTAAGCTGACTTTATTTATTGTCTATTTACTTATTTGTGTCTGTGTGCTTATGCACATATGTCCATATATTCCACATAGATGTACATCCCATGGTGCATTGTGAAGGTCAGAAGAACAACTGTTGGGAGTCAGTCAGTTCTTTCCTTCCACACTGTGGGTCCCAGGACTGGACTCTGGCTGTCAGGCTGGGAGTCAGCACTTTTACCCCCCGAGTCATTTCACCAATTACTTATTAATAATAGAGGAATGATCTTTTGATGATAGATGCTAAAAAAGATTGGAAATACGATGGGTTCCCTGGTGCCAGGGATTTTTTTTTATATTTAAAGTTTGTTTAATCTTTTTATCAATATAAACATTTGAAAAATAAAATGTCCAGAAAAACAACTAAGGGAAACATCTCAGTTCAGTTCAGGGAAGAGAAGGCCAACTTTAGCCTGAAGCCAAGAAGAGCCTTCCTTGTCTTCCTCAGCATTGGGGCACTGAGGTTCTCTTCCTAGGGTTCCAGGAGCCCCTTGAAGTTGAATGTTAAATGCTGTGTGCATTTTTTACGGTCAAAGAGTCTGTGACTATTGCTGGGTCTTTAGAAGAGTCATGACTCAGAAAAAGTTTTTAAAAATTGTTATGTTGATGCATAACATATTATTGATCTTTTTATATAAATATATAATCATATATGTGAGTATAATTTAGATTTTTGGAAACTTTAGCTATGCTGTCAAGTTTGTCAAATGTATCTGTTTCCCATATTCAGTGGCATTGTATAGAAATAAATAGCCATGATATAATGGTTTATGTCAGCAGTTCTTAACCTATGAGTCATGACACTTTGGGGGTTGAACAACCTTTTAGTAGGGGTCACCTAAGACCGTCATCAAAGTCACCAGAAAACACATTTTAATTCATACAGTAGCAAAATTACAGTTATGAAGTAGCAACGAAAGAAGCGGATGGTTGACGGTCACCACAGCATGAGGAACTGCGTGAAAGGGTTGTAGCATTAGGAAGGTTGAAAACCACTGGTCTAAGTGATGGCTAATCCTCACGGTCAGTTTGACATACCTGGGGCAAGGCAGAGTAGCCTCTATCAGATTGCCCTGTGGGGGGATTTTCTTGATTGCTAACTGAGGTAGGAGGGCCCAGCCCACTGTGGGTGGCACTGTCCCTAGACTTGTAGGCGTGGGCTGCATAAGAAAGGTAGCTGAAGGTGAGCCTGAAGCAGCCAGTAGGGAGCATCCCTCCATAACTTCTGCAGATCCGCCTGCCTCTGCCTCCTGAGTGCTGGGATTAAAGGCGTGCGCAACATTACATACATACATCAACTTCTCTCCTGTTGTGTCTTGCAAGGAAACACCATGATTTCCAAGTACCCAGCCTGTAAACCAGTTTGAAAAGCATTAAGCAAAGCGGTATTTTGAGAACTATCCAGAGGCTGGGCTCTTCAGTCATCTGGCTCTAAACGTTGGGGTCCTCTCTCTGAACCCATGCCCATAATAGAAGAACCATTTCCCTCTACTGTGTTCCCCAGGAACAAGTTTGGTACCTAACCAGATGCTTGGCTAAGAACGTAAAACCACCCAGCCTCTGGGTCCTAGCGCTCCAGGCAGTTCAGGGGGCTCACTCTTGTGGCACAGGTCTCAGACTCAACTGAAGAAAAACAAAATGTCGATGTAATGATGCCTAACGATACTCTGTTATACTCATAGATTGGTGCCTAACCAGTTGTCCAGAGAGCCGTCATCCAGTAACTGATGGAAACAGTTGCAGAGACCCACAGCCAAGCATTAGGTCTAAGTCCGGGAGTCCTGCTGAAGAGAGAGAGGAAGGATTGTAGGAGCCAGAGGGGTCAAGGACACCACAAGAACAACCACAGAAACAACTAACTTAGGTTCATAGGAGCTCAAAGACAACCAGGGAGCCTGCATGGGACTGACCTAAGCCTTCCACATACATGTGACAGTTGTGTAGGTTGGTCTGTTTGTGGGACTCCTAGCAATGGGGAGCAGGGGCTGTCTCTAATGGTTTGGCAGGCTTTGGGGACCCTATTCCTCATCCTGGATTGCCTTGTCCAACCTTAATACAAGGGGAGGTGCTTAGTCTTACTGCAACTTGATATGCCATGCTTTGTTGATACCCATGGGAAACCTGCCCTTTCCCCCTTCTGAGCAGAAACAGAGGAGGGGTGGATTGGTGGGGGAAGGGAGAGTTGGCAGAGGGAAGGTGCAGGGAGGGAGTGTGAGGAAAAAATGGAGGGGAAACTGCAGTCAGGATGTAAAATAAATAAATAAATATAATTTAAAAAAGAATGTAAAACCATAATATCTACTCACTAACAAAATAATAACATAGAAATATTTTCAAATATTTTGTTTTCTAGAAAAAGGTTGAAAATAGGCTGAAGCTTGCGATAATATTTTGGTGTAACTCACACTGGTGGGACTGATGCTAACACTTGGCAACAGTGTTGCCTGTTGGTCCCAGCCAATGAGTGCTTGTGTTTTCACAGTTCCTCCTCTCAGCCAAGGGCCTCAGTGGGGTAGCCGGGCTCTTGCTGCTCAGAGGTGAGTTGTGTTGTTAGAAAGGCAGAGTCTCTGGTTCATCCCTTCCATGCTGAATAAAGACTGCACGTGGCGTGGCACTCGTGCATGTGTGTGTGTGTGCATGCGTGCATGTGCATGCAGTGCACCTGTGTGCTTATGTCTGTTGCTTGTGTATATGTGTGCTTATGTCTGTGTGCTTGTGTGTGTGTGCATGTGCACCTGTGTGCTTATGGCTGTGTGCTTGTGTGTGTGCTTACGCCTGTGTGCCTGTATGCTTGTGTGTGTTCTTATGTCTGTGTGCTTGTGTGTGTATGTGTGTTTATGTCTGAGTGCTTCTGTATGTGCTTATGTGTGTGTGTGTGTACATGCCTGTATCTGCTCATGTGGAGACCAGAGGATGACAATAGGTGGTTTTCTTTTTCATACTCTACCCTTGAGACAGGTCTCTTACTGAACCTGGAGCTAGGCTGGTGGCCAGTAGGACCCACTGATCCTCCTAACTGTGTCCCCCATGCTGCTGTGGTCACAATCATGTGCAGCCATACCTGCCTCTTTGTGTGTGTGTGTGTGTGTGTGTGTGTGTGTGTGTGTGTGCATGTGTGCGTGCGTGCTAGGGATCCGAACCCAGGCCTTATGCTCACACACTGAGCTCCACTCCCAGCTCTAATGCTGTAGAGGCCTCGGGTGCTTCATACACATTTCCTTGTTGAAAAATCATCTTTTGCCCACCAGAGACCTGTTGCAGATGACAGCTTCCCAGTGTGAAGATGACTTCCTGCTTCTTGCTTTTTCCCCAAGTACCAGGGTATCGCAGTGTTTCTTTGTGGCTCGTCCCAGGATGTGTCCCATTTTAATCGGGGTTAATTGCCTCCATCTCTTGAGAAGCCCAAAGCCTCTAGACTCAGAGCCAGGCAGAGGCAATCCTTCCTTTCCCCAGGGTTCCCAAACAGAGAGTAAAGACTGGCTTCCCAATGACAGCCCTAGAGCCAGTTATAAACACCTCAAGATGAAAGACTGACCTGGTTCTAACCCATGACTCACCAGATCATGCTGGGGGAAAAGGAGTGGCCAGGGAGTAACTGGAGGAAAAAAGTGTGTGTTTGCGCAAGCATGTGTGTGTCTGCGTGTGCGTGCGCTGTTTTTGACAGCTGGGGGAGTCTGTTCTTTCCTCTCTCCCATTTGGGTTCTGGAGGCCAAACCCAGATTGTCCAGGTCTTCGGCAAATGCATTTATCTGCTGAGCAAATCTTGCAGGCCCGAAAAAGATGTAAAAAGGAAACACTGTGTAGCTCAGCGGGAAGAGTGCTTCCTTGTAAGCAGGGGACCCAGAACCACAAAAACAAAAACAGGGCACGGTGGCACACAGTTGTCATCCTAAGCACTTGGAAGGTAGAGGCAGGAGGAACAGAAGTTCAAGGTTGTCTTTGACTGCATATAGAGTTGGAAATTGGCCTGGGACATGTATGAAATCACACATACACACACTTTCTCTCTGTAAACACACACACACATGCCTACATATATGTACATACATGCATATATTCAACAGCATTAACAGTATTATGCCTCCTGCAACAGTCACTTAACAGAATGCCTGGGCTGGGGTGTGCTTTACCTCAGATTCAAGGTGATTTCCAGGCACACACTTGCCTCTTCCAGGGCCAAGTGGAAGCACAGGCTAGCTCTGTGGATCCTTGCATAGCTGTTTCACTCTGCAGCCCAGCTTTAGAGGAGCCGGAATTTGTTCTGATGGTTATAATAAGGCATGTAGCATGGGAATAGCTGATAAGATGGGAAGTTTTTCAGTAGTTTTTATAGCCACAGGTTTGAAAATCAGGAGGCACAACAGACCACAAAAGGCCATGGGATTTCTTATTACATAGACGCCAACAACAGACAAGAGTCGCTGCCACGGTTTGCCCAGGAGGGCTGGGTGAAGAAGGGCAAGTGGGTCAAAGTAATTTTGAATAATTTTCAAGGGCTGTAGGGTGGTCAGTGCGTGGGTGCCCAGGAGCTGACCCTAGCTGCGGCTTAGCACAGGTTGGTAACGTTCCAGGGTTTGAGAAACCTTCCAGCGCTGACAAAAGGAGGTCATTTTACATATGAAAGGAACATTCAGCTGCTCTGTCTGAGAGGGTCAGGGCTCTCACCTTGATCCAGGGTTAGCCTAAAGTCCTTCGCTTCATGTTAAAGCATCAGAATTTTTTCTTTTTTCTTTTTTTAATTTTCTTTGTATTTATTCTTTGTCGTTCACATCACCTCCCCCATCCCCATCAAAAAATAAAACAAAATACATTTTAATTGAAAAAATAAAGGAAGAAGAGGAAAATCTTGTGGCAGGTTCACTGTGACAGTCACACAGTAAATCTCTTCATCCATGTGTCTTTACTTGCAGGTGTTCATTGCAAAAACTCCCTGGTTTAGTTTGAGGCCCCTTTTCTCTGCCACACCATTGAGGCTGAGTGCTCACTGGGACTCTTCCTGAACTCTTCCTGTCCTCTGTGCTGGATCTGGGAGGCATGCAAATAATGGGGGACAGACCACCAAAGTCTATGAAATCAGAAGTAAACTTTATTCCAAAAATTCCCATGGGGCACAGAAAACTTACCAGCTAGCGGGGACCTCAGTCAGAATTCGGGCTTCTGAAATTGTGGCCATGGGGGCTGGCTCAGGGTCCCTTTTTATAGCAAGAAGTAAGCAGTAGGCATGGACAAAGGAATTTTTACAGTTTCAAGGTTAAGCTTAGAGACATATTGTATTTTACAATTTTTGCTTACAAGATTTTGGCTCAAGGGTGTTTACAAAAAGATCCTCCAGCTTTCTTGACACAGCTAACAGTGTTTACAAAACCCCTCAGCTTTCATGACATAGCCAGTTTCCCATAGCAGGGAAGAACAGGAAACAATGTGAAGCCAAAAGTCACGCAGAAACAACTTATTAAAAGTTAACCTTTGTCCGCAGCAGCTGCGGCCCTAAGGGGCAGAGGGGTTATCCTTAAAAGTTAACCCCTGACTGCCAACAGAGGTGCTAGCTCTAAGACAAAAAGCCATTGTTTAAAGTTCACCTTTGGTCTCTGACAAAGCTGCTAATTGTCAGTTTTCATTTCTTTAAGTTTATGACTTTATATTCCTACATTCTTAGACCCTTCACTGCGTTGTGGAGATCCTGCACCTCTGGATCTACAGGACCATCCTGTCCCCTCCAGCCCCACCCCAACACACACACACACACACACACACACACACACACACGACACGCACACACACACACACACACGACACACGCACACACACACACGACACTCTCACACACTCGCACACACACACACACACACACACACCTGTGCTCCAGATGTTGGGGAGAACCAACACACAACCATGGTTCTGGCTCTGGACAGCTGCTCTCTCCAGCACTACCCTGCCTAGCTCACTCCTTGTAGAGATGAGCAAGAGGCGGGGCCAGTCCCTGACTTTCACATCATTAGGCTCAGTTCTCTCCACACCTACACCATCAGGGCCAGCTTCACTATGTTGCCCAGGTGAGGTCTAGGGGCCACTCTCCTGAGTGCTGCAGCTGATGCGGGGCAGGGACACCTCTCCCACTCTTATGACCTCAGGGCCAGCTCTTCTGCCTGCTTCAGGCATTGATGGGAAGGGCATCTCTTCCCCCATGCCATCACACTGAGTGACAGATGAGTAGTGGGAAAAACTCCCATGCTACCAGCTTCAGAACTGGCTCACCCACACCTCTGCCCACAAGGTCAGCTCTACTGTGCTGCCTAGGCTCGGAGCAAGACGCTTTCCTGAATGCTGCAGCTGGTAACTGCAGCTGGTAAGGGGGAGGGTCGGCTTACTCTTCTGTTGCAGGCAGAAAGGGTCAAAGGGTAAGAGGACATCTCTCCCCCACCCACACTGCTGCATGAGAGAAAGTAGAGGGGACAGCCCTCCCTGGCTCATAAATTCGGGGCTGGCTCATCCACACTGCCACCAACATTGCTGGCTCTATTTGCTGCCCATGAGAGGTGCAGGGCCTGCTCTCTTGAGTGTTATATCTGCTGGGGGACAAGGACAGTTCTTCCACTCCGATGACCTCAGGGACAGCTCCTCCACCTGCCTCAGGTGTTGATGGGTGGGGGCATCTTTCCCCCTCCCATGCTGCCACAAGACAGATGAGTAATGGGAACAGCTCTTCCATGCTGACCACTTTGGAGCAGGCTCACCCACACCTCTGCCAACATGGTTGGCTATGCTGAAGCATCAGAAATATTAAAAAAAAAAAAACCCAAACACATGAATAATTCAATCCAGCTAAATTGAAGCCAACCCTAGAGAAGTTCAACTTCTCAGTTTTTGATACACACACACACATACATTCTGACAAGCATGCCTTCTGAGTATGTTGAAGAAAAAGAAATCTCTGTAATCACTTCCTATAAGGAACACAAAAGTAGACAACAATGACACCATTGGAAAATGTGATGGTTGCTCTTGTCAGCATGACAGCATTGAGACAAACCTCTGGGAGTGTCTGTAATTGAGTTTCCAGAGAGGTTTAATCACATGGGAAGACCCATCCTGAATGTGGGCACCATTTTCCTACAGCCTGGAATCCTGGGCTGATTAAACATGAGAGATGAAGCTGAGTACAGCAGCATTCATCCCTCTCTGCTTCCTGACAGTGTACGCGATGCTGCAGCCACTTCACACTGCTGCTGCAGCTTCCTGACTGTGTACGTGATGCCGCAGCCACTTCACACTGCTGCTGCAGCTTCCTGACTGTGTATGTGATGCCGCAGCCACTTCACACTGCTGCTGCAGCTTCCTGACAGTGTACGCGATGCCGCAGCCACTTCACACTGCTGCTGCAGCTTCCTGACTGTGTACGTGATGCCGCAGCCACTTCACACTGCTGCTGCAGCTTCCTGACAGTGTACGTGATGCCGCAGCCACTTCACACTGCTGCTGCAGCTTCCTGACAGTGTACGCGATGCCGCAGCCACTTCACACTGCTGCTGCAGCTTCCTGACTGTGTACGTGATGCCGCAGCCACTTCACACTGCTGCTGCAGCTTCCTGACAGTGTATGTGATGCCGCAGCCACTTCACACTACTGCTGCAGCTTCCTGACTGTGTACGTGATGCCGCAGCCACTTCACACTGCTGCTGCAGCTTCCTGACAGTGTATGCGATGCCGCAGCCACTTCACACTACTGCTGCAGCTTCCTGACAGTGTACGTGATGCCGCAGCCACTTCACACTACTGCTGCAGCTTCCTGACTGTGTACGTGATGCCGCAGCCACTTCACACTGCTGCTGCAGCTTCCTGACTGTGTATTCATGGTCATGTGGCCATTCAATATGGTCTCCATCAGTGGATGCTAAGAGGACAGCTACTTCAATATATACCAGAACTTCCTCTCCTTTCAACCATCCTGTGTTATTTAGTTTTATATCAACTTGACACAAACTGGAGTCACTTGGGAAGAGGAAACCTCAGTCGAGAAAGCGCCTCCATTGGTCTATTGGCAAGCCTTTGGGGCATTTTCTTGATTGATGAATGTGGGAGGAGCCAACCCACTGTGAGTGGTGCTAGCAAAGGGCAGGTGACCCTGCAGCAGTCCCAATAGGCCCCAAGTGAGCAAGCCAGTAAGCAGCGTTCCTCCATGGTTACTGCTTCAATCCTGCCTCCAGGGTGGTGCCGTGGGTTCTGGCCCTGACTGGGCTGTGAAGCAGGAATGAAAGCCAAGTAAACCCTTTCCTCTCCCAGTGGCTTTTGATCATGGCGTTTTATCATAGCAACAGAAACCAAGGACACTCCCTTCAAGAAACGATTGATCGATTAATTGTGTCTTTTTTGCAATACTTCTGGCTGAACCCGGACCTCATACCTGCCAGGGAAGCACTCTGCCGCTGAACTGCAGCCTGTATTTTTACTTTTCACCTTGAGACAGAGTCTTGTTAGCTGTCTAGGCTGACTTGAACTCTCTCTGTAGTCCATGCTGGCCCTGAGCTTTCAATCCTCCTGCCTCCGCTTCTGAAGTAGCTGGGATAACAGGCCCACACTGTCAGACAAGCCCCTCATCCTTTTACAATTTTTAAAATTACTAAGCTGTGGTTTGGCAGATCCAGCAAGGGAGCCTCGTCTTCAGATGAGAAGACTTTTGGGTGCTCAGAGACCTGTGGGAGCCCGCACTGTGTGGGGACTGTGTTTGGGTAAAGGATACTCCCAGCAGGAGAACGTGGCCCTGAAAGTGTGATGCTGAGTGTTGCCTGTGCTATTCCTGGAACAGAAGCAAAGCATCAGAAAATGGGCGACGGCTTTGAAAGGAGCCTGCGCTGTTCGGGGCGGAAGCTGCAGTGGAGTTCGGAAGGTCCTCTGCCAGCAGATCAGGAGTTGTTTGTTCCTTGCCCTCTACAGTTTGTACTCCCTCTGTTTTCTCCTTGGTGACTCTTTCCTTCTTTCTCAGCTTCTCTGTGGGTGTGAAAAGAAAACTCCTCCCAGCAGTGAGGAAAACTTGTGAAACAAATATTTTGGATCTATTACAAATCTGTTGTTTTCCTTTTCCTCTGACTATTTACATCTCCTTTCCCTTCCTGGCATTGGTGGAGATGAGGGTGGGGACCGTGTAGTCAAGCCCTGGGACATAAATTAAAACACAGGTGATGCCACAGCCCCGCAACATGAGCTATTAAGGGTGCCATTAATATTTTCATCCAGGCAACATGCTTTCGGAGCCTCTGAAGGAGACAGAGGTAGAAAGGGCTTCCTGCCAGCTGTGGCCAACTTTGTGATGAGACAGCTTCCAGCCACTTACCATTCCAGAGACTTTGAGTCACACTGTGGATGCTAATTAATGTCTCACTTTAGTGTGTGTGTGTGAGTGTGTGTGTGTGTGTGAATGTGTGTGTGTGTGAGATGGAGACATCAAATGTCTTCTTCAATGATTTCTCCACCTCATTTTCGAGACAGTCTTTCACTGAACCCAGAACTCGCAAATTTGGCTAGACCAGCTGGCCACCGAGTCCCTAAGAGCCACTTGTCTCTGTCCCCAGGGCTGAAGTTACAGGCATGTTTTGTTGCACCTGGCTTTTTCCTAAGTGTTGGGGATCTTCATGTTTGTGCAGCCTGCACGTTTTACTGATTGAACCATCTTCCCATCCCTTTATGTAGTAATTTATTATGTAAAAACCTTTCTTGTGGTGAGGTATATTTGTAAAGAAATTTTTTCTCTAACAGACATGTTATATGACATAGCATCATCTATGTACCTGGTGTTTGGTTTTGGAACATTAGGGAATTCCCAGGCTCTTATTGATATAAGCCGCAATGCTGTGAACATCCTTCTGAACAGAAGTGTCATCTGCATTTGTGACTCTGTTCCTGGGACAGTTACCTCAACATGGGCCAGACGATGTGAGCATCTAACTGGGGGGGCTCTTAACATACATCACCAGAATATCTTCATTGTCTTTCTCCTCCATATCCACTCCTCTCTATTTTGTCTTCGCTCTCCTTGAGTTTGAAAGGGTCAAGCAATGGAATACGTGTCCAGGGCCTACCACTTCGTAGTGACTGAATAAACAGAGCGGAGGCTGTGATCACTGTTGCCTCCTTCCCTTCCCCGCCTCGTCCAAGGGCTTCAGTGCCCCAGGCTGCTCTCTCTTGTGTATGGCCAGCTCAGCATTGCCTGGGTCTGTTCCCGCAGTGTGTGGCCGAGGGACAACTTCCGACACTGACTGACACATGCCTTGACTCAGGGTCCTGAGAAGAAAAGTGGCTTACAGGTTTTCAGCCCTGGGTTTTCATTCGTAATGTAGAAGTAGTTCTGATCTTAGCCTGCAGGGTAGACGCCCGAGCGAGCTTGGTGAAAGGAAAGAAGCACAGCCTGGGTTGCTGGAGGGTAGGGCCTGGGCATCCACAAGTCAGGCAGAAGCAAGGCATGAGGACACTCACAGCAAGAGAAAATCATCTGGGAACGTGCGGGTGCCACGTGGGACCTGGTGATTGGCTTGTCCAGACACTGGGTGCTGCTCTAGTGCTACTCAAAGACAGCAGCACAATCACTGGACGGAGTCCCCGGTCTTCAACATGTTGTTAGTGTCCGGATGCTATGTCTGCCTGGAGGCTAGATCTACACTGTGGAAAAGTCCTGCTTCTCTCCCGGTCCGTTAGAGCTCCCACGGCACCAGCCTGCGGGACGAACGGAAGATCTAAGTTGTCTCTGGCAGACTCTCTGGTGGCAAGAGGCAGTTTCAGAGTCACACTTAGGCTGGAGGATTTCACACTCTGCTGCATAAGTTGGTCCTATAAAAATTACACTCAATGCCAGGCATATGTGACCCCAGCCTTTGGGAGCCGGAGGTCTGAATATGTTTGTGTTTGAGGCCAGTCAGGCTACGTAGCAGCCTGTCTCTAAATAAGCAGATAAACAAATAACTGCCGTCACATGCTTAGATAATTTATTTTGATGTTTTTGTGCTCTGTGGAGCTGACTTCTTATCTGATTCCAAAGATGCGTGTACTTTGATCAGGTCCCTGGATGGGGTGTGTTCTCAGCATAGCCCCGGAGGAATGTGGCTGTATCTACTCATCATTTTATAAATATTGATGAAAAATGGTAAAAATGTTTTAAAGGAAACTTTATCTGAGGGAGTGTTTTGGAATTCAGTTTTTTTTCTTCCTTCCAAAGTCTTTTATGTCTCCCATTTTGGCACTGAAATCCAAACAGTCAAGGTGGGTGGGCCAGCCCCCCATAATATGTTCACTATTGATGTACCCCAGTTCTGTATAGAGTAGGCTTGAGGAACAGGGTCTTCAGGAGTTATAGTTGCCACAACCAACAATTGTACCCTAGATATGACAAAAATCCGAGTGTCTTCCCAGAAGGAATGGAGAATTGCTCGGCATTTTGCGAATCACCTTCAGTGCAGAGATACGAGAGAACAGACAGGGCATTCTGTCAGAGCCGCTGAAGTGGAGGAATACTGCCCAGCTCCTCAAGGGCTCACACACTGTCACAGGTCAGAAAGAAAGGGAGGGCGTGTCTGAGGTGATTGCGCCACAGCGGAACCTGCGCCTTCGTGTTTCTCTTCTGTAGTCACTCACTTAAATGACAGAGCTGGGATGAGACTCAAAGAGCAGTCAGATCCTTTCCAGAAGGACTTGAGACCCAAGAGAGAACCTGGACCACAGAATACTTTCCAGAAGGACTTGAGACCCAAGAGAGAACCTGGACCACAGAATACTTTCCAGAAGGACTTGAGACCCAAGAGAGAACCTGGACCACAGAATACTTTCCAGAAGGACTTGAGACCCAAGAGAGAACCTGGACCACAGAATACTTTCCAGAAGGACTTGAGACCCAAGAGAGAACCTGGACCACAGAATACTTTCCAGAAGGACTTGAGACCCAAGAGAGAACCTGGACCACAGAATACTTTCCAGAAGGACTTGAGACCCAAGAGAGAACCTGGACCACAGAATACTTTCCAGAAGGACTTGAGACCCAAGAGAGAACCTGGACCACAGAATACTTTCCAGAAGGACTTGAGACCCAAGAGAGAACCTGGACCACAGAATACTTTCCAGAAGGACTTGAGACCCAAGAGAGAACCTGGACCACAGAATACTTTCCAGAAGGACTTGAGACCCAAGAGAGAACCTGGACCACAGAATACTTTCCAGAAGGACTTGAGACCCAAGAGAGAACCTGGACCACAGAATACTTTCCAGAAGGACTTGAGACCCAAGAGAGAACCTGGACCACAGAAGCCTCGGACCAGTGAATTTGAACTTTTGGATGAGTTTTTACCTTGGTTCTTCTGTCTCCACCTCTCAAGGGCTGGGTCCTCTGGAGTTACAGGCAGCTGTGAGCTGCCTGATGTGGACTGGCCCCTGAGCCATCCCTCTAGTCCCAGGGAAGTCTGTGCCACCTTCCTTCTTACTCTCTTGATGGACAGCACTCTTAGCTGACAGTGCCGACTCTCCTCACCAGGAGCTGCTGATGTCACCTAGTCTTTGTTGCCATCTTTGTTATGACATATTTACCAATTGCCAGTTGAAAGAATGGAGAAAGTAAGATAAGTAACTTGTTTAAGGCATTCTGTCTAGTGACCGATGGCCCTCACTTGGGCATCCCCTGGCTCGCTCCTGTGGAGCAGTCTACAGGGATTTCATTACTCTCTGGTTCATCGTCCCCCACCCCCAAAAGTCATCTGAAATCCTGGAAGACATAAATCTCTGAGGCTAAATTCAGAGTCTTAAAAGATTAAAATCTTGAGAACCTTAATTCTCATGAAGAAGAAGAAGGAGGAGGAGGAGGGGGAGGAGGAGGAGAAGGAGGGGGAGGAGGAGGAGGAGGGTAGGAAACCAAATTCTGAGGAAGGAGTTGGTCAAGTGATTTGGCAGCAACAGACAATCTGGCTTTAAAATGCGTTTGGGGGCTGGAGAGCTGATTCAGTGGTGGAGCATTTGCTCGGCAAGCTTCAGGAGGACCAGATTTCCAGTGCTCGGCACCACACTAATAACCGTCCACCGGGGCGGGCACTTGTGATTCCTGCACTGGGGAGGTGGAGACAGACCCCTGCAGCTCGCTGGCTAGCTAGTCTAACTGAACTGGTGAGCTCCGGATTCGCTGAGAGACCCTGTTTCAAAAAATAAGGTACTGAATGACCGAAGAACACACCAGCTGCTGACTTCTGATTTGCACACACACAGGATGGGGCGCAAGAGACATGCACAAACACGTGCTCACACTCCAGAGAACACACACACACACCACAGAAAGAGAGAGAGGTAGAAGGAAAGGAGGGGCATGAGGAAGGAAGAAGGGAGACGGGAAGGAAGAACACGCTTCATTGATCTGCATTGCCTTTCTTTCCGGACGGTGAAATTCCAGCAGCGTTTACTGAATGAAAGCTGGTTTTCCCTGAAGAGACCAGGGAAGTCACTAGTGTGAAGAGGATTGTGTGCACAGTAGGATAAGAGCACACACAATGCCCCGAGTACCGTGTCCACTAAACCCGTGGTCTGAGTATGAGAGCGTTCGGACCTGAGAGCTGAGTTCCCCAAACAGCACAGACAAGATGGGACTGTTAATGGAGACTGTCACTTTGGTGTGTACCTTGTCAGCACGTGTCAAATTGTGTATAGATTTTAAAATCAAGTGTCACATGGAAAGTGAATGGGGATATATTCTCTCAGTAGAGCTATGTCCTAAAAGAAAAAAAAGGCAGCATTCATTGTGATGAAAGACTTTAAAGTACAACAATAGCCTTGGAGGTTCTTCTGGTCTACCATCATGTATCTGTGCAGGCCCCATCCCTGTAATATGCACGTCATGCATCAAATCTTCTTTTCCAGCGTTTTTGTTGGGGTTTCCCTGCTACCTTAAATCCTCAGCATTGTTTTTCACAAGTGGTTATCATGTGCATTTTATCCTCATATAATTTCCAATATTACAGGTGCCTATTACATGATAATTTTTTGAAAGGTTCATTAATTTCGTCTTTGTAAATCTCAGTGTATTAACTGCATTGTTAAGACAGTACTTTGTAAGTACTAAATATATTTACAATGCAATGAAACTTTTTCAAGAAAGAAAGCTGCATCTTTTTGTTCATGGGCATGATTAGAAGGACAGTTTTTCCACATCTCTCCTTTCTGGGTGACAGATTTGGTTCATCCTATCAAAGACTTTGGTTGTCCATCACTGTGTCCCAGATGACAGCCATAAAGCTGGATGCATACAATTACATACCTACCACATAGCATCTTAACTTTTGACTTATTTAAGAATTACTGCTACACATTGGGGTTATTAGTACAACTGAATGCTTATGCTTAGAACAAAATATCTCTTATGGTTACACCCACGAGGCAAGAAGCAGGTTCTCTGAGTTCCAGGTTAGCCAGAGTTGCATGGTGTTGTCCTGTCAAAAACAAAACAAAACAAGAAATGTAAATAGGGCTACAGATGTATCTCAGTTGAAGAACACTTGTCTGACGTACACAAAGCCCAAGGTTCCACCCCCAGCACCTCATAGGTCAAAAGTGCACGTGCCTGCAATTCCAGCACTTGGGAGGTAGAGACAGGAAGATAAGAAGCTCATGGTCATTTTTGGCTGCATTGAATTCAAGGCTAGACTGGGTTACACGAGACTGTCTCAAAATAACAAAAACCTGAACAAAGCGAACCCCCAAAAGTAAATCAACGAATGCCGGGGATGTAGTTCCGTGGGATGTGCGTGCTCTACAGGCAGTGGGCCCTAGTTTTGATTGCCAGCAGTGGAAATAATAAATAAATTCATACTTTATAATAAGTTTTAAAACTTCTGTTTTCCGTCAGCATTCCCATTTTTGGATTTTCCTAACTTCACCATTTGGGATTGTGATCTCCAGCATTGTGCCTTGGTATTTGTGGAACAGACATGCCATTTTATATTCCGACCCAGGTGTTTGGTTTCCATGACCAAAGATGCAAAGCCTCTCCATGACCCACATGAAGCCCTGAGCCTTCTCACATGTGTGTGGTGAATATTTATTTTTTTTAGAAGTTATTGATCATGTTTTTACAGCTGGTCAGATGCCGGTTTTTTAAGGGAAGGACGAGGTTCATGGCTCATGACCTGACACTCGGCTCATTCTTCAAAGGCAGCCTGGTGACCCCATTCAGTTTTACCGATCAAAATGCAACAACTCTGTAAAGTCCAGTTCAGTATGAGACACCAACATCCCGTCCCTGGTATGTACAACACTGTCCAGAGACACTCAGGAGTGACGCTTGGGGAGCAGGGGGATTCGTGCTGGCTCACTTCCTCTTCCAGAAGGAGGGGAATTGGATCAAAGAAGCAATAGCCGGGAAAGTGTTCATGAGGAGACCTACAGGATAGCAAGTGCTTCACCCACGGGCGGAGTGAGACCGCATCCCTCGTGGGGTCTCTTTCCTTCTCTGGAATTTAGAATCGTGTTATAGTGTAGTCAAATGTGTTGGTGTGAATGTTTTGGTGTGAATGTTTCCCGTAAGCCCCGGACCACTCGATGCCCCGTTGGCGGTTTTGTTTGGGGAAGCTTTGGAGGCGGGATCGCGTTAGAGGAAGTGTGTCACCTGGGGTGGGCTTTGAGGTTTCAGAGTCCACAAACCACTCCCAGTTCACTCTTTCTGCTTCCTGTTTGTCGCTGGAGGAGCCGTTCTAGCTGCCATGCCGGCTTGCTGCCGCCTTTCCCTGCCATGCTGGTGACGGACTGCGATCCCTCTGGAGTCATAAGCCACAAACAAACCCTTCCTACTGTAAGTTTCTTTGGTCATGGTGCTTTAAAACGACAAGAGAAAAGTAACTAAGACACCAAGATAGGCCTCAGACCCACTGCATACTCAGGCACGGCCTTGTGCATTCGATCTTCCTGCCTCCACGCCCTGGTGCTAGGATTAATGGGCACATACTATCATGCCTGGTTGATTCAGGGTTTCAATCATGGTGCGCCCTCTACCAGCTGAGCTGCCTTCCCAGTCCTGTCACATGGCCTTAATTCATTTTCAGTTGCTCTAACTGAATACAGCAGGCTAGGTGAGTTCTAAAGACTGGAGATTTATTCAGTTCATGGTTTGGAAGGCCAGACAGCTCAGGAGCATCGTGCTGCCATCTGCCCCACATCTGGGGAGGGGCTTCTTGTGTGTCACGTGGCACAACTGGCTATTTCTCTTCCTCTCCTTAGAAAGCTCCCAATGCCGCCATGTTCTCCTCCAATCCCAGTCACTTCTTAAAGGGACATTTCCAAATGTCATTTGCGTGTGAATTTTAGGATGACATTTCCAACACATGGGGACACATTCAGGCACAATACACAGTTGTAGGTATTCCACTAAGAGCTTCCAAAGCAAAGCCAGATCTAGAATATCAAACCAGGGTCTTTATAACATCTTTCTACTCGCAAGCCCTCTTGCCTGAGACATCTTACTACCACCTCACACAATGAGTCTGGATAATAGCTGTACAAATCAAATACCCACTAAAATAAATCACATCTATTTTAAAGTAATTATTTATTGTACATACAGTTTTGACACTTTTTAAAGATGAAAACAGATTTGCATCTTAACGAGAGAGATGTCTCTATTTTTAAAGAGATTTATTTATTTATTATGTATACAGTGTTCTGCCTGTGTGTATCCCTGCAGGCCAGAAGAAGGCACTAGATCTCATTATAAATGGTTGTGAGTCACCATTTACTTTCTGGGAATTGAACTCAGGACCTTCTGGAGGAGCAGCCAGTGCTTTTTTTTTTTTTTTCCAGCCAGTGCTTTTAACCTCTGAGCCATCTCTCCAAAAATAGAGATGCCTCTATTTTCACATAGAGAATGAAATCTTGGGCGAATATTTGATGTTGGAGGACATACAGGGTCATCTGCATTTTTAGGAACTGACTGATACTCTGATTCTGTGATTGTCGATGCTGGTCACACTGTTTTACACCTATCCAAAGCATAAGATAGCAAATGAGAGTTTAGGGTCATTTCAAACAGCGCTGGGAATTCTGTCCTAAACCCAACCCTAAATTCTTTTAAAATTTTTGCAGATGTGGGGCTGGAGCGATGGCTCAGTGGTTAAGAGCACTGGCTGTTCTTCCAGAGGACCAAGGTTCAATTCCCAACAGGCAAATGGCAGCTCATAGCTGTCTATAGCTCCAGTTCCAGGGGATCTGACACCCTCACACAGACGCAAATGCAGGCAAAATGCCAATGCACACGAAATAAAAACACAAACTAAAAAAATTTGCATGTGTGTAAGTATTTGTCTACATGGAAGCAAGCAGACTGCATGAATGTCTGGTGCCCACAAAGGCCAGAAGAGGGTGTCGGATCTCCCGGAACTGGAGTGATAAATGACTATGAGCTGTCACACGGGTGCTGGGAACCAAACTGGATCCTCTCCGAGAGCTGCAAGCGCTCCTGACCAGAGTCACCTCTGCAACTCCTGACCAGGGTCACCTCTGCAACTCCTGACCAGGGTCACCTCTGCAACTCCTGACCAGGGTCACCTCTGCAGCTCCTGACCAGGGTCACCTCTGCAACTCCTGACCAGGGTCACCTCTGCAACTCCTGACCAGGGTCACCTCTGCAGCTCCTGACCAGGGTCACCTCTGCAGCTCCTGACCAGGGTCACCTCTGCAACTTGCATTCAATTTCTTTTTATCGTGAACTCCAACCAGGATTTCAAACGGCCATCTTTGAAAGTCAAGCCTTCTGACAACCCAGTCCAAAGGCCCTAATTTGGTACTTGCTGGAAACGATGGCAGGAAATGCTGTCTTTTGTTTTCCGTCACTAAACCAGACTGCTTCCATAGAAGAGTGGATAGCTTTTTGTGTATAGCAAAAGCACTGTAGTTTACATGTACAATAGCTTCACATCTGTGCCAGGTGTTTCAGGTGGCGTCTGTTGGCACAGCATGGTGTGAAGGTATAAGCAATGCAAAGCGAACATGGCTGTAGAGAAATCACGTGATGCGTGTGTGAGCATAGCCAGAGCACCTGGGATCATTACATGCTTAGTTTAGAATTAATATTTGTTCATGGGCGCTCAGAAACTTCCTGCTCATTTTTTCCCAACTCTTACAGGATTGCAAGGCTCAAGATAGAAGATGTGGGGTTGTGATGGAATATTATTTTGACTAGGCAAAGGTGTGTTACATTTGTTTGTGCCGTCTTTGTTAGTGATGTAATGATGCATTACATTAGTTTCTACTGCATTTGTTTAATTATGTAAAGATGTGTTGCATTTGTTTCGTCTTTCTGCCTAAGGCACCTGATTGGTCTAATACAGACTTGAATGGCCAAGAGGTAGGCAGGAGAAAGGATAGGCAGAGAATAAATAGGAGGAGAAATCTAGGCTCAAAAAGAACATGAGAAGAAGAGAGGAGAGAATGAGGAGAAAGAGGGGGACAAGCCCAGGTGCAGAAGCCAGGCAGCCGTCAGCCTGTCAGACACAGAGACAGCAGGAAAGTAAGATAAGCAGAAAGAGAGAAAAGTTTAAAAGCCCTGAGGCAAAACACAGATGAAGTGAAACAGATTAAAATAAGAGCTAAGCTCAGACTGAGCATTCGAAACTCCGTGTCATGATTTGGGAGCTGGTTGGTGGCCCAGGAGAAAAGGCCTGGTACAGGGGTCACAACTGAACACCAGGCATTAGTTTTGTTATACTTCTACAAGCTGGAGGTCCAAGACCAAGGTGTTGTGTTTTTGGTGAGGCAGCCTCCTCTGGCTATGTGCTCACATGACCTTGCTATCAGACCTCAGGGAAAACGTGAATCTTCATCTCTGCTAAGGATGCCAGTTCTCAGACTACCCTGCCCTTAGTGTTCTCACCAGCCTTATAGAACCCCTTCCCTGAAAGTTCCACCTCCAAATCAGTCCCTGGAACTTCAGTATAGGAAGTTGAGGGCTTGAGTGAGCACACATTTAATATTTAACACTTTTTTTGCCTCCAAATACTTCCGATCAACTTTCTCGTGTTAGGTAGACTTGTGCTGACTAGTTTTATGTCACCTGACACAAGCTAGTGTCATCAGACAGAAGAGAGCCTCAACTGAAGAATGCCTCCGTCAGACCAGGCTGTGGTAAGCCTAAAGGGCATTTTCTTAGTGATTGATGGGGAAAGGAGGGCCCAGCCCACTGTGGGTGGTGCTATTCCTAGGCTGGCGGTCCCAGGTTCCATAAGAAAGTAGCTCAGGAAGCCATGAGGAGCAAGCCCTGTAAACAGCACCCCTCCATGGCCTCTGCATCAGCTCCCGCCCGCCTCCAGGTCCCTGCCCCATTTGAGTTCCTGTTCTGACTTCCTTTAATAACGGACTATGATATGGAAATGTAAGCCAAATAAACCCTTTCCTCCCCATGTTGCTTTTGGTCATGGCGCACAGCAATGGAATCCCTGATTAAGACAAGCTTGGTGTTAGGAAAATGATGGAAGAAATGTTGCAAACCCCAAAAAGGAACTCACTCCAGAGCCTGACTCTCTAGCTACTTCTGCAGCAGAATGTTCTGGAAACGCTGCAACGGGCACTCTCCCGTGGCCTTGCCCGTGGCTCTACCTTGAGCACACTTCTCTACAAACATCCCAAGTGAATGGCAGCAATCATTTTCTTGATGCCACAGAGCTGCACATCAGGTTGAAAAGATCCCAATGAGATGAATTTCCAAAGCAAGAAATTGGTATAAACTTTAGAAATTGGGCCAAACTTAGAGTGAGCTCTGCTGTGCTCTCAAGGTTTTTTTGTTTTGTTTTGTTTGTTTGTTTGTTTGAGACAGGGTTTTGCTGTAGCTTTGGTACCTGCCCTGGGCGTAGCTCTTGTGGACCAGTCTGGCCTTGAACTCACGGAGTTCCACCTGCCTCTGCCTCCCGGGTGCTGGGATTAAAGGTGTGAGCCTCCCACCTCCCAGCCTGTCTCAAGGTTTATCTGGGCCAACCTCCCTGACTCACGACCCCATTCCCTCCTTTACACCTACAGGCCAGAACCAAGAGGCATCCAGGTAGGGACACTGCATCAAAGGCTTCGTGAGAAAACAGGTGGGGGTTGTGGGAGGAGGACGTGGTGGGGAGGAGTAGGGGCTCTGCCGAGGATAAACCAAACAGAGACAGCTGAGGCTCAGAAACACAGACTGAAGACTTTTAAACTTCTTACTAGCGGCACTAAGCTTTCACATTGCTGCCCAGAATATCCTTCCATTTAAGACTTGAGATTGTTTGGGTTAACAAGGGAAGCACAAACGACCTGGGAGTGCCATTACGGGTAACTCACCACTAGGCGGCGCTCAGGTTTCCCTGTCCTCGCACGAGAAGCCAGGAAGACCGGATTATGAGGAATGACCATAAGATGGAGGGTTTATGGTATTGGGTAGGGAGGACTTTGGAAGCTGTTGTGCTTGTTTTGGCAAGTGAGGGGCACTTAAGACCCAGTTATTAAAGTATAGTGTGTGTTATTAACCTAGACATCTCTGTAAACCTACTGGGTGAAGAGTTCTGGGGTGTACTGTTCTAAAGAAAGGCTCACATTAAGATAACTTTCTTGTGCGAGTGTGTTTTGCATCACAAGGGAGTGCATATTACACCCGAGTGTGTGTGCACACATGGAGAGGTGTCCTTTCCGACTAAATACATTAACACACGGTTTGAATATTCCTTCCAGTTTTAAAGAGGCGCTGTGTCTAAACCATACCATTATTTCCCTAGAAGATTCATGAGTAGAGAAACTGTTGCTTAATTTCAGAAAGTCTTTACATTTCACTTTAAATTTCAGTGGCATAGCGGTTGAGGCTGCCAAAGGCCAGCAGAACAAGTCACCAACCTGGAGGCATCAAGTAGAGTTGACACTAGGTCCCAGGTCGAAGCCATCCCCATCCTCTTCAGAACTGTGTCCAAATTCATAGCTGTGACCTGCACCATTTATTGGTGACCTCCATTGATCCTAGAGTCTGCCTTTCCCTAAAGTCTTACAGCCTCTGTAACCCCCTTTGTTTATCTTTCTTTGTGTTCAAAATATTTATTATTATTTTTAAAGTGTGTGTGTGTGCAGGAGAGTGCAAGTGCCTCGGTCAGAGGAGGGCATCAGATCCCCGGGGCTGGGGTGGCTGTGGGCTGCCGCTGTGGCTGCTGGGAACTAAACTCACGTCCTCTGCAGAAGTGTTTGCGCTCTTAGCAGCTGAGCCATGCTTCTGACCTGTGCCAACAGGTTTCCTCACTTACATGTTTAGTAGGCAAGTCCAAGGGCCTCCATATTTTTTTAATATCAGGGATTATGGGATAGGAGATCAGAGGTGCAATGCAAAATTCCTCTGACTTGATTTTCTGCTCTCACCTCATCTCTAGGAAGTGATAGTCGTAAAAAGAGGCTAGACCACTGTCAAGGACAGTAAGACATTCCCCAGGCTAGACCAAAGACAAGGTCAGCAAAACATTCCTCGAGCTAGACAAAAGCCAAAGATTCAACCTAGGCCAAGGGCACTGAGACAAGAGACAGAAAGTTTGCTTTGTTGTAACTTCCTGTATGTGGTAGATGAGGTGACGGGACCAGAGACGTCAAGGGCCCTCATAAAGCTCAGGGATTTGAAATCAGATACTCAGACTTAAAATCTAGCTTCTTTTCCAGCCTTGGCTATAAAACTGTGAGCTAGCTTACCCAAACTACTTGAAATGAGGGGTCTTATGGTGACAATAGCTCTCTGGCTGGTGATGCTAACAATGATCACAGCTGACTAACGGACACTGCGGCCTCATTGCCTTCAGCCCTCTTGAGAACGCTCACATAGCACCACTACCATTTCACAGACAAATCTCGACCTTCAGGGATGCCAGAAACCAAACCAAGCCAAAACACACAACCTTGTAGGTAGTGAAACATCCTACATTTGGTAAAGTCCAGAATTAAACTTAGGTTTGCTCTTTAAACCGAAAAACACCGGCATATGGGCTATCTGCAGATTCCTTTAAAACCTGAAACAATAGTGAAGGAGTGACATTGAACTTCATGTGGCATGGTGCAACGACTCCACTGGGAAAAAATACTACCACGCAAAGACAGGAAGCTGTCTCTCCTTCCCTGCCTGGGAAAACAAGCAGCTCTGATTATCTCCAATTACTCTGTCCTTGAAGTGGGACCTCCAGATGGCTGCTGTAATTGCACGGGAAGTCAACCTGGACTGCTACTGTTTGTCAGGGGCCCATTTCATCACTTCTGTGACCAGCCCATGACTTATCACTGGGAATCGAGTTCATGGGTGTTTCTGGTTCAATGAATCCTTCTGGTAATTAAAGTTGAGAGAATGAATGGCATTTTATTGGGAGCTGCTGACATCTGGCTGTAATGGGATAAAAAGGGGACTGTTCAGGAGAAAGTGAAAGTGTAGTTACCACTGAACTTGCGTGTACAGGTCTCGGCACATTGAATTTGAGTCAATAGTGCTGCAGTGTTAGGGATGATGTGCAATTAATCCCCTTCTCATCAGTGCCTTGGAAAGAATCAACTATCAAAGTAGACTTCAGCAACTAGTCAGTACTGCCTAAAGAAATATTTTGCATCTCCCCAAAAGTTTGAGTATTTTTCTACTAACACTGATAAGAACAAACACCAGGATGTGGCTGTAAAGCAAGAATCAGATGTGTTTCCTGGGGGAGATGAATAGTTCTGCCCTTCGGTGAACTGAGTATGTGGCGCCTTGTGTAATGAGGTTATGGAGATGGGCACAGGAGAAGAGACCGGGACACCGGCCCAGGGAAAACTCACTCCAGATGGCAGCAGTGAACGAGGGTTCGGAGAAGCCTCAGGTGTGGCGGCTCGGGTGGGGGTGGAGACAAGGAACACTGGATCTTAGATCTGATTGCAGACTTGCAGTAGGTGCTGAATGATGCAGCATGAGTCACTGGAGTCCGTGGCGGTGCAGGGCCAGAATCAGAAGACTTTGTTTAGTTCAGCCTGTCCTGGCTGGGCCACCGGGAGCAAATTCCTCTGTGCACTGCGCCTCCACCCTGGCTGGGCCACCGGGGGCAAATCCTCTGTGCCCTGCACCTTCACTGAGCTTTCTCATCAGACAAGTGGAACAGGACGTGAGGTCATCCCTGAATATCCTCAGACCTTGTAATGACTCAGAACCTGTGATGCTCTGACACCTTACTGTCGTCTTTGCAATAAAAGAACTCAAATACGCTGGGGCTGTGGCAGAGTGTGGCATGCACACATGCATGGCACGCATGCCCCAGAGACGGCATGCCATTGATTTCCTGACAGAGGTGCTAGCAGACTCACCTTCACAGACAAGTTCAGTTCTGTGCCAACAGTAGCAAGGCATTTTATGTGGTTGTTCGTATAACCGGCTCCCCATCACTCCCTCTTACGTAGACCCATGCAATTCAGCAGCTCTGTCCACAGAGGCCACAGCTTTTCAGCACTGGATTCCAGCCAAGTGAGCTTTGGCCATGCCATGATGGTGGTTCACATGCGCCACCCTCTTCAGCCTTCAAGATAACTGTGAGCGACAGGCAAAAGTTGAGGCCTACAGGGGCTTGTGGCCAAGGCCATGTGGCTGACAAACACCAGACACAGGATTTGAACCCTGGCACTGATCTCTGGGATCTTGCAGGTTATCAGACTTTAAAAAGGGTTTATAATCTGTGCATAAAACTTCTGCTCTTCCCACCAGACTAGAAGCAGGGCTTGGAATTTATTTTTCCTCAAATGTGGGAATGCCATAATTCACCTTTATTCTCTTGCTAGGATTTATGGTGTAGTAATGTCATCACAGTGGTAAATCAAACTCCACCAAAGCACTGACAGTTACATATTTTTGAGAGGTATGGGGGTGGGCAAAGAGAGGAGAGGAGGGAAAAGGAGGAGAGGAGAGGAGAAGGGAGGGAAGGGAAGGGAAAAGGACGGAGGGAAGGGAAGAGGAGGAGAGGAGAGGCAAACATCAGTAGGTCAAAAGAGGCAGATGTAGCAGGCTTTTTTGAACCTCCAACCAGCTCCCAAATCAACACATGGAGACTTATTATCAATACGAATGCTTGGTCTTAACTCATGCTTGTCTCACTAGCTCTTTAACTTAATTCACACTCTTTCTCTTCATCTATGTTTTGCCTCAGGCCTTCTTACCTTTTATTCTGGAGGTCCTACTCCCTGTCTGTCTGTCTGGCAGCTGCTTGGCTGGCTAGCCCAGGGCGTCTCCTTCTCTTTCTCCCTTGTTCCCTCTCTCTCTTCTCAAGAGCCTAGATTCTTCCTCCTACTTATTCTTTCTGCTGAACGGCCCTACCTATCCCTTTCCTGCCTAGCTAGTGGCCATTCAGCTCATTATTAGACCAATCAGGTGCCTTAGGTAGGCAGGGCAACACATCTTTACATTGTTAAACAAATGCAGCATAAACAAATGGAACACATCTTTACATAAAGTAATATTTCACAACATTTCCCCCTTTTTATCTAAATAAAAGGAAAGGTTTTAACTTTAATATAGTATAACTATACAATAAGAACAATTATCAAGTAAGAATTATATTTATAATAGCTACTTCATTTATATTTGGCAAATTTAGAGAAAATACTTGGTTTTAACCTTTCATTCTAGATGTCCTATTTTGTGTCTGTCTATCTGGCAGCTGCCTGGCTGGCATCTCCCTTTCTTTCTCCCTTGTTTTCTTTCTCTCTCCTCTCTTTTTGCAAACCTAGATTCCGCCTACTTATTTTCTCTGTCCAATAGCCCCACATATCCCTTTCCTGCCTAGCTATCGACTGTTTAGCTTTTTATTAGACCAATCAGGTACTTCAGGTGGTCAAGGCAACACATCTTTGCATCATTAAACAAATACAGCATAAACCAATGTAATACATCTTTACATAGTTAAAGTAATATTCCCCAATAGGCAGATGCCTTTGCCATTAGGTAATAGGATGATCTGACAGAAGTATAAGGATTCAAGAAAAAAAATGTCCATAACCTGAATGAATCCTTTATACTGAATTACAGAGATGAAAAAATAAAGATGAAGCCACTGATTGGGATGTTAACCATTGGGGTAAAAATTAAACTCTTGAAAGAATAGGACCAGGGATGGGGATGTGATTCTGTTGGTAGAGTGCTTGTCTAGTGTGTAGGAAGCCTGAGTTTGACTCCAAGTACTACAGAAACCCACTGTGATGCATGTCTGTGATCCCGGCACTCAGGAGGTGGAGGCAGGAAGATCAGAAGTTCAAAGTCATCCTTGGCCATATGGTGAGTTTGAGACCAGGCTGAGCTACATGAGACCTTCCCCCCCCCCCCCCCCCCCCGTGTGTGTGTGTGTGTGTGTGTGTGTGTGTGTGTGTATTTATCTACCTGTCTGACTGTGTGCAGACCTCTATAACTGGAGTCCCAAGTCTCCGGGAATTCTCTGAGTTTTCCATGGTTAGCTGAAGGATGCTCAGACTGTGCTTTTAAGTCAGTGGTTCTCAGCCTTCCTCATGCTGTGACCTTTAATACAGTTCCTCACATTGTGGTGACCCCAATCATAAAATTATTTCACTGCTACTTCATAACTGCAATTTTGCTACTGTTATGAATCATAATGCAAATATCTGTGTTTTACAGTGGTCTTTAGCACCTCCTGTGAAAGAGTCATCCAGCCCCTACAGGATTTTGACCCACAGGTTGAGAACTTCTGTTCTAAGGTTCCCTGTTTTGACTGTGGAGAACTGGCATACCTGACAGACATCTTTAAAGGCTCTCTCTGTGTAACTGGACTTGTATCACAAGCTGGCATCCATTCTGAGTACAGAAGAAACAAGGCTTGGGAATGGGTTAGCTGATGATTCGTTGCTCAGGCAGCTGACTGACCTGGAAGGCAACTCAGCTGTCCTCTGAGATTCTTCTCTCTCTCCATCCTGCCTCTTTATTTCAGCCTCAGGGAAGACTCAGGTGTTTACACAATGTCTGCTGGGGCTGAAGCGGGCATGGGATATGGCTTTGTTACATTTTGTTCAGAATCTAATGTGTCTCAGAGGTTTCCAAATTCAAACTTGGAGCCAAATTGGCCATCTTCCATGGACTTTAGTTTCTTCAGAGAGAAGGAAGACTTTGCTGAACAGCCAAAAGTTTTTATTATTGAGGAATTTCAATCTCAGTCTATCTCTGCTCCTCGGGGAAGAAACTAGTAGAGGCTAATCTCATGACTGCAAAAGTTGGTTATTTTCCTGATACCATTGGGATCACACGTCCTAGGCCCAGTGACTCTTGGCAAGTCCACATAGGCTCTGTCTAGAGTGGGATAGTTTGGGTTGCAGCTGTACCGACTGAAGGTTCCTGCTGTGTGCTTCCCCCAGACAGCCTCCCCCAGAACTGCTCCTTGAAGGAGGTTGGTACCAAAGGCACATTAGTCATAGAAGCACCTGGGTGCCAAAAGGGACTCAGCTGGCGCTGGGTGGGTGCCGCTTGAGATGAGTCTTGGCAATACTCTGAAGCCTTTAGCTAGGGAGGAAGCTACTCAGTGATTTCTGCTGATTTGTTCTCCTTTAGAAGCCCAAGAGAGGTGTGAGGACAACTGGTCAAGCAAGGAGGCCTCAGCTGTCACTGCCCAGAAGACATCCTAACTTACAAGGCTGCTTTGGAAACTTGGCAGTAGCTCTCAATCATTTGTCATGCATCATTCTGAAGTTTAGACTATTCCCCTGGACAAATTCTATAGGTATTAGTTTAATGGGAAGAAGGAGAAACATGTGTTATTTTTCTAGGATTTTACAGCCCTTTCAAGCTCTTCTGAACACACATTTTCTTAGTGTTTCCATCACAGCTATGTGAAGTATTTATTAATATTTCTTATTTGTTTTCTAGACAAGAAAGATTAGAAAAGCCAAAGGGCTTACCTAAAGCCACACAGGTGGTAAGCAAGAAGCCTAGAGCTTGACTTCAAGGCCTACAGATTTTGACTTTGGAGAGAGCCGCCATTGCCAGTCCAGGATAAGGTCACAAATGTGAGATTTCTTTACAGTCCTCCCCTTTATGGTATCTCCCCAGGAAACAATACCCCCACCTCTTGGCTTTCTCTGAAAGGTGACTTCAGAATCTTGGTCTCCACCCTCACACTTAGTTGAAAGCCAGGTGGTCAGGAAGAGAACATTTCCCTACAGAATCCCCATGAAATGGGGCAGCCATTCCTCCTGTCTCTCCAGGAGTACACGGAAGAGGTGTCAGATCTTCTGTAGTGTAGAGCACACAATCTCGGTTTTGTCTTCTAGTTCCTAAGGACAGCCATCACTGTCCTGTCTTTTGGTCCCTTTCAGGCCACCCCAGAGCTCCAGTGAAAGTACACATCTGCACATTGCATCCAGGTGAGTTCAAGGTCTTCTCAGCTCGTCGTCCTATTTTTAATGCAAGGATGCTTCTTTTCTCTGTGTTCATTGGTCCTTAGTGGCATTAGGATTGCTCTCTAGAAGACATTTTCAAAAGCAGGGGGTGAGTTTATCTCCCTTGTGTGGAAAACAGAGGAAGTCCTAATTGAAAGTGTGTTGTTGACATAGGCAAAGCCATGTCAGGGACCCTACTGCCTTAGATATGGGAAAAGCACGACATTTCCTGGGTCAGGCATAGGGAAATGGCAAAGCCTTCCTTCCTCGGGTTTAGTATGAATGCTGAGTGTGCAGGGAACCTGAGATTGCTCCCCTACAGAGACCTCCCACCAAGACTAACTATCCCTTCTCCTCCTGCTATATAATAAACTCACAGAGTTTCTGGGTTGCTTAGTAGATGCCCTCCGTCATCATGAGCATACCCACCTGATCCTAGCTGTTCTCTCTGTGTGTCTGCTGTTTCTTTATTCCTGAGTCAACCCTCTCAGGTTTCAGGACCAAGGGTGTGACATCTACGAAGGGTGTGGCACCTATGAAGGAAGTGACACCTATGAAGGATGTGGCACCCTAGGGTGATTTGTATCATATACTTTTTTTTATTATGAGTTACTGAAAAGCTTTCTTTTATTTAACAATTAGCCCAGCCCATCAGATTAAGCTAATAAATATGTATGCAAATAAATTACATTATGTGTAAGCATCACTTTTGGGTAGTAAAAGGATCCTTATCATCACAAGACACCCAAGGTCAAGTTCTCAGCACAAAGGAGATTTATTTGCCCTAGAGGGACAGAGGACAGGGAATAAGAGACAAAGACAAGAGGTGAGGACAAGGGGGAACAGTAAAGGAACAAGGGCGGGGTAGGGGGGTGGAGGTGGGGGCGGGGATGGGGGGGTTGGGGGAGGATATTTCCTAGGAGGTACACAGTACTGACTCTGGATAGGAGAAACGTGTGGCCAAATGGCAGTTTATTAAAGGGGAAAAAGGGAAGCCCCCATGTTAAGATGAGGTGTTTAACTTTAATTGGGCATGTTAATTGGGTGAGCCAAAGGGAGCTTTTGATTGCTGAACTTCAATATTTTGATAGCTGAATGTTGGTAGCTAACCTCAGGAGGAGGAAGTAGTCAAATAAGGGAATGGACCTTGGTGGCTAGCTCTAAGAATGTAATCTAATGATTTGGCAAGGCGGAGGGAATGGGGGAAGGACAAGGCCTGCCAGAGCCGTGTTCGCCATGCTCGGACTTCATAGAGCCCAGTAGATAGTAAAAGGGCAATAAGAAATCCAGAATATAGAAGAGGAAATTGGTTCTGTAGGGTTGAGAGCCACTGGCCGAGGCTCCTCCCCACAAGTCAACAATCGCTTGCTCACCTCAGACACTGTTTTCAGGCTGTACCTGAAGGCTCTCATCATGAACTATGGCTCTTATGAGCACTGCGTGCCAGCATCCTAGTGAGTCCTCACCTCCTTGAAGGTTTTCTAGACTAACTGCAAGATCTTCAATGACTGTCCAGCTGTATGCTGCTCACACAAGCAGTTTTTGCCCCTGCATTGGTTTTTCTATGGAAGAAATATCCTCTCTCTCCCACAGTGTCATGGCAAGGATCTGGCATGACTAAACACACAGGGACACTTCATAGCATTTGAAGTCAACATTAGGGCTTTCCTCTAGGTCTTACATCTTTTTCCTTAAAAAAAAAATGCTTCCTTGGATTAAATCCTTAGGACTGTTGTTATCAGTGGAAACAGTGAGGATATTTTATAACACACACATACCCCAAAGAGGTTTCCAGGAAGGTTTTATTTTTAGAATATCTTTTATTTATTCGTTGACATTTTTATACATATGTACAATGTATCTTGATCATATACACTAGAACTTCTTCCTGTTCTCTCATGACTCCCAACACATCCCCCCTTTTACCTCAATGTCCCCGCTTGCATTTTTTTGTGACCTACTGAGTCCGATTAGTGCTACCTTCTGGAATGTAGACTGATTCTGTGGATGTGATCCTGTGCAGGCCACCATAATAACTACAGTGTCCGGAAGAGTTTTTTTTTTTTAATTCACTGATGGAGGGGGTGTCTTTGAGATAGTCAGTGGGTAAAGTACCTGTCACCAAATCTTCAGGCCTGAGTTTCATTCCCAGCCCCACATAGTGGGAGGAGAGAACCAACTCCCGAAAGTTATTCTCTTATCTCTACTTACATTCTATGGATGTGCGCACACACACTAAAATATAAACAAATAGATACAAATTTACTAAATTTTAAAAGAAGTCAATTGATGATACTTCCAGTATAGCATGAGAATGTCAGCTTTACTAAAATCTCCAGATTTGGATATGACTTTCGAAAATATATACTAGTTTATTTGGGGTGACCGTGATTAATATTAATATGTATATTTCTTCGATAAGCATGCTCATCTTTATTATAGAAAATCTACCTGCACTGAGTTATGGTTCTTCTTCTTTTTTTGAATTTTCAAGACAGGTTTCACTATATGGTCCTGGCTGTCCTGGAACTCACTCTGTAGTCCAGGCTGGTCTCGAACTCACAGAGCTCCGCCTACCTCTGACTCAGGAGTGGTGAGATTAAAGGCGTGCGCCACCATGTCTGACTGAGTTATGGTTCTTACAGATACACTTAATGTCAGTATTATGTGGTAAAATGTATCTTGATTTGTGATTTTGGGTCTTTTCTGTGGGGTGGCGTTTCCCCATCTTTTGATTAGTACCTGGCATCTTTCAGTGAGGCACTCATTCTGAAATGAGCACTTTCCCCTGCTTCTTTTTAATTAGTGTCGTGGCTTGGATATGAGATGTTCCCTAAACTCACTGGTTCCATCCTCAAAGCAGCATTGTGATGTGGGACATCAGGGAGAGGAGTGGCTCACAAAAGCTCTGATTGGCAGGTAATGGAAAGAGGAGGCGGGCTTAAGGATGATGTATGCCATGAGTGTTGGCACACAGGAACCTGTGCCCACCCACAAATCACCAGGGAAACCTGGGCTGTTAAGCAGGCAGAGGCCTCTCCTCAATGGAGAAGACAAAATGCCTGCATTCCACCCAGAACACTGGGAGGGGACACTATTAAAGACCCGGTAACCTTTGCTATCTATAGAGACGACAGTACCCAACCCCCTCCCCCACAATGTTTATCCCAGATCCTGCTCCCTTGACCTTTGTGTTTAGCTCAGAGTCAATAGAACCCATCCTTAGGGGAGATTTCACATCTGTGGCCTGCTGACCCCTGTGCTGTCTTTGTCAGGGACCATACTAACATCTAAGCTAAAAAGCCATGGACTCCGTCTCCATGGTCATATGCACACTGCAAAGGTGTGTCTATGTAGCCACGCCTTTAGCTTTATTGTGCACCTGTTAGTGGAATGATTGACCCTTTTCCAAAGTATACTGTGTTTAATTATGCTTCTAATAAGCTACCTGGCACCAGACTCTCTAGAAGCTTGATCCAGATCCACTAGGTCAGGCTGAACCTAGTTTCCTTTCTCACCTCTTCAAGAATCATGTCCCTGCCTGCCATGACACCTGCAGGGACCCCTCAATGAAGCATCTCTTGAGAAAAGGTTTCACGCAGCTCAGGCTAGCATCACACTCATTACAGAGAAAAGGGTGGCCTTGAACTTCTGATCCTCTTGCCCACACCTCCTGATGGTTGGGATTACAGGCCTGAGCCACCGTACCTAGTTGCTAGGACTTGAACCCAGAGCTCTATGTATATTAAGTAAGCTCCCTGCCAATTAAGCCCCATTCTCAGCCCCCAGAACTCTTCTGAGAAATCCTGGAGCTAAATACATTATTCTATATGCCTCTCCTTCTGCTTTTACTTCTGTCTTTGAAGGCAGCTCAGGAAAGAAGCAGCTGCTTTCCCAGTCGACATGTTGGCCTCATCCTCCATGTTTCACACATTTCCCCCTGTTCTGTGATATTTTGTTTGTGTTCTGATAAATAATGTTTGCCTGGACATTAGAGGGCAGAGCTAGCCACTAGTTAATCATAGAGGCCAGGCCATGGTGGCTCACATCTTTAATCCCAGCACTTGGGAGAAGGAAGCAGGAAGCTCAGGCATTCAAGGCCTCAGCTACAGGAAACTGAGTCAGTCTGAAAGAGAGACAGAGCCAGGCCATGGTGGCTCACACCTTTGATCCCAGCACTTGGGATCTCATGTCTGATCCCAGAACATGGGAGGCTTAAACCTTTAAACCCAGCACTGGGGTGGGGGTGGGTGGAGACAGGAATATAAGGCAGGTAGAAACAGAATCCCCATTCAGTCTGAGGATTTGTAGAGACAGGATCTCCCCTATTCGGTCTGAAATTTAGTAGAGGGAAGAGGTTTCTGTGGCTGATTCCTCTGCTTCTCTGATCTTTCAGCGTCTACCCTAATAGCTGACTCTGGGTTTTTATTGATTAAGGCTAATTAGATTCAAGCTTTATCTCCCAGAATGAAGATACTAACATGTGCAATGGGAGACTTACCAGGTTGGCAGTGTCCAACTGTAGGTCCCAGATGCTGAGGCAAAGTAGTCATCTTCCTTCCTTCCTTTCTTTTCCTTTTATTGTGGGCACGAGTATGAGTGTATGCGTGTGCACCAGCTATGCACAGGAGCCTGTCGAGGTCAGGAGACACATTGGATCCCCTGGGACTGGAGTCCCAGGTGATTGTCAGCAGCCATGTGGGTCCTGGGAATCAAATTCTGGCCCTGAGTAAGAGCAGTAAGTGCTCTTAACCACTGAGCCATCCTCCAACCCAGGCCTTCTGTTTCTGAAGAAACAGTCCCTTGCCTTCTAGAAAGCCTGTCTGAAGCCCAATGGACTATCATTGTGACATCTTCTGGTTAAAAGATCATGTGGAAAGAAAACTGTTATTGCCTGAGGAGGCTGCAGTAAAATTTAAAAGAATAAAGATATTCTAGATACTTTTTTAAAGAAATGGAGGGAACATTCTGGTGATTAAGACTTTTGAAACATACAGAGAAAATTAAAGTCGACATTTCTGGGCACCAGGCACGTGCTTAACCTAGGAAGAAAGTTATTCCCTCCCCCTTCTCTAATAGAAACACTAACAAGCTTTGGCTGGCCTGGGACGCATGTCAGTGGTGGAATGGCTTCTTAGCAGGTCTTGAAGTCTTGGGTTCGAATCCTAGCACATCGTATGTCCATACACATGTGCATGCTTGGATTATTCATTTGAGAGTCTTTACAACTCCATTGAAAGGCAAGCCAACAAGATTATTCATTCGCAGGCAATGAAAGGAAATATGTTGGGGGTGCCATTGGTCCTCAGAAACTAGGAGTACATGTACTTCATTTGTGAGCTGAACACTTGAGTTTTCTTAGGTTGGGATAAAAGAGACTTAGAAAGCAGACATTTACCTGACTCCCAAGGAGCCGCAAACTGTAGAAACCTTCAAAAAGGACAAGCCATCAGATGTGAACACGAGGGCAGCTGTGCATGCGATGTGGGTGAGGTCTGGAAATTGAGGCAGGAGGACAGAGGGCTTTGGCCAGCCTCAGTTCCATATGGAGACCCTATCTTACATCTCCATGAAAGAAGCCTACCAAGAGACTAGCAGCTGGGGCGATACTTGCTGGACAAATGGAGTTGTCATAACCCAGATGGGATGAAGCAGGAGGCCATGACTTTTCATCCGACTGCTTGGAACGGCTGCATTTGAAAACCTGTGGGCTATTTCTGCAATTTTTCATGTGTTGTTGCTCAAATCACTGAAACCATGAAAATCAAAACTGTGAAAAAGGGTGGGCTACTGTAGATTCAGTCCACAGATTGCTCAACAAAGCATACTGTGCCTTTGTTCCGTGACACATGTACCTTCTTGTTTATTACCATGGAGTTCGGGTGTCCCAGAAGGTGTCTTTCGTGGAGAGGCCAGAACATGAGCACTAGGTCTGATCTGTAGTCAAAGCAACATGTTCTCTAGGGTGACCATGCTATGCTGTATGCAGGCCATGGGATATAGTTTGTAGTTGACCAGCACTGTGTGTATGTCATGATTCAGTGTTTCATACAGTGGCAAAATAGTTTTTGTGGGGTTAATGTTTCATTCTATGTGGCCGCTCTGTTTCCTCTAGGAACTTCAACATCTCTTACCATCCAGGATCAAATGTCAACAGAAGATTCAGTTATGGACAAAGGAGAATGACCTGACTTGTCCTTAGATTCCCCTGGAGGAGGGAGCATGGCCCTTACTAAGGATCTCTGATGAATTATGTCATTTTCAATCATCTACAATGGCTGACAAAATATTCTCTTGAGTTATGTCTTGAAAAGAGAGTTGATCTGTGACATTGCTTGAAGGTATACTAGTGTCTTGGGAGACCCAAGAAGACATGAAGATGATTACGTTTTGGATATGTAATTATCATAGTGGCATGGTTAAGTAAAAACGTTTTTTGGCAGGGGCTGTTTTATTTTCTTGAGACAGGATGATAGGAACATAATTGAAACCATTTTGTGTAACTTAAGAAAACATGTACGTGACTTGAAATAATGTGATGCCTAAACCCTAGGCAGCCTTGACAGGAGCTAGGCCTCAGAAGCAAGCGCCGGGCAGGTCACCAGGCAGTTCAGTTAGGGAGCCTATCTCAGGACAGGCCTGGCTATACTAATGAACTAACCCCCCCAAGGCGGTGTTTGATGTGCTAGGGAACCAATCCCAAGTGTGAGCCATGATGGACAAAAAAAAAAAAACCAATGAGATGATACAAACACTGAGGCTTTGGAAATGGCCTCTAGGCTCTCACTGCTGTGCTCCCAAGACATGGCATCTCTTGCCTCTGTTGATTTCCGTCCATGAGAAGATGCGTGCACCATCACACCCAGCTTTAAGCACACCTTTAAGAGCACTGGCGGTTTCATCATCCTGCATTTGGGATGTAAAGAATATACTCCTGGGTTTTCTTTTACGTTCTTCTAGGCTCTTCAGTAGCAAGAAATAGGCATACACTCAGTTACTTCAAATGACCAGAGACTAATGATGACTGGCTCTTGGGAATCAATAGGATGAAAATTGCATCCCCAGACCTTGTAGGAAGAGATGCTCATCAGGCTTGTGGGGAGAGGAGAAGAAAGGCTGAGCTATAGGGATGTTCCCTGCTCAGCTGAACTGTCCATCCAAATGGAGGGGTATCCCTGTTACCCTGACAGCCACTCTTCCTAATACACACGTCTTACAACAGCTACTCACTTCAGTCCCATCTGCTCTTGTTCGCTCTTGGCTTTCCTTACTGCCTGGTCCTTCTCTACCGATTCTTCCCCCTCTACCTCCCTCTTGCCTCTATCTATATGTGCATGGTATAAATACATGTGCCAGGTGGGAGCCTATGCATGCATCTGTGCACATGGTTGCATGCACTATCTGTAGAGACCAGACTTTGACATCAGGGGTCCTCCTCTGTCTCTCGCCACCTTGGCTTCTGAGACAGGGTCTCTCTCTTTGGATGTGGAGCTCACTGTTTCAGCAAGACTGGCTGGCCATCAAGGCCTCAGGATCTGTCCTTTCTGCTTGCCAAAGTGGTTGGCAGAAATACACACCACAGCAGCCTGCTTTGTCCTTTTCTAAAGCTTCTCCTCTTCCGATAGCTTTTGACTCCTCTAGCCTTTATCCATCTGCTCATGATCTCAGCTTCACAGCCTTTGCTTACCACCCACGTGTTTGATGGTTAGTGATGACTGTCAATCAACCCAAAAGTCAGAAGCCCCTGGGAGATGGGACTCTGCACATGCACGGAGCAGAGCATCGTAATCATGTTCGTCCAAGTTGGGAGACTCCACCAGGTTTGGCGGCTCCCTTCCTTACCTGAGTCCTTGTTCTGAGTGAGAGGGGGACAGGCAGCACTGGACACTTGTCGTCCTGCTTGTGGACAGCAGATGCCTTGTGACCTGCTCCCTCCAGCTCCAGCTGCTGTGACTCACTTCCCTGCCGTGGTGGACTGTGACCTGGAACTGGGAGCCAGGACAGGCCCTCTTCCCTCAAACTGCTTTAGTCAGTGTGTTTCCCACACCAGCAGGAGGGTCGAAGGCACCACACGCAAGTTCAACTCTCAGGAAATAATCACATTGGGTCAGACTGCCACCACAATTTCTAAGTAGTAGACATCTCAAGCCAAAGCTTGATCTGTCCCTCTGATTAAGCTGTGATGTACAAAAATATTGAATTTTATTAGACACACTGTAAACATATCTCTATGTGAATGTGTACGTGTGTGTGTGCGCACACATGTGTATATGTGTGCAAGTGCCTTTGGAGGCCACAAGAGGGTGTTGGATCCTCTGAACTTGTAGGTACACGTGGTTGCCAGCCACCTGATGTGTGTGGGTGCTGGGTACAGAACTCTTGTCTTCTTCATGAGAAGCAAGCACTTCCTTAACAGCTGAGCTATCTGGAAAAAAATGACTGTGTTTCTTCTTTAAAGTCAACGTGCATAATTTGTTTACAAAAGACCTTTGAGCAGTGAATGTAAGTGGCCGTGACTTCATCACCGCGGAACAGGACTGCATTGCATAGAGCAGCAAATGAGATCTCAGTGAGACCACTGCTGGGAAGGTTTGTGTGAGCTAATGCTCACACAATGTGCATTCTTGGTGTGTGTTTGTGTGTGTGTGTGTGTGTGTGTGATAAAAGCTTACATTATTCACCATTGTGTTCAGAGTTCCTTAAATTCCCCTCTCCCCAAAGTTAGTCTATCCCCTGACACAGGTCTTTGCCCCTCCTCCGTTGGTAATTTAGTGCAAATAACATGCGTGTTTCTGAAAAGGCAACCCATGCAAGTGCTAGAACTTTCCGAGTGCTGTATTCTTTAACATTGGAAAGTTTCAGAGGTTATCCCAAGAGTGACACAAATCCTCATGTGGTGTCATATTAATTAGCTCTCAAAGCCCTTTCCAAGTTACCCAAGGTTTAGCTCCAACTCTGTCTTAGGGTACTCATTGCTGTGATGGAACACTGTGACCAAAGAACTTGGGGAGGAAAGGGTTTATTTGGCTTACACTTTCGCATCTCTGTTGAAGGAAGTCAGGACAGGAACTCACACACAGCAGGATCCTGGAGGCAGAAGCTGATGCAGAGGCAATGGATGGGTGCTGCTGACTGGCTTGCTCCACATGGCTTGCTTAGCCTGCTTCCTCATAGAACCCAGGACCACCAGCCCAGGATGGTAGTATCCACAATGGGCTGGACCCTCTCCCATCCACCACTGGTTAAGAAAATGCCCTACAGGCTTGTCTACAGCCTGATCTTATGAAGGTGTTTTCTCTATCAAGGGTCCTTCCTCTCAGATGACTTGGGCCAAGCTGACATGAAACTCGCCATGAACACACTACCTTCCACTCCACACCCCATTTCTCTTGTCTGCCACTGGTAGCCATCACTTTAACATTGCACCATCTGCTTATCACCATGTTTTGTTGCTCTCGGCCTTGACTACTGTATGCACCGTCCTTGTTTACGACTGGTGAAGAGGCTACAAATCCTCTGGAATGCGCGGCTCTGCTGTGACGCCACAAAACCTGGAAAGAAGGTCTTCATTAAGGGATTGTCTGGATCAGGTTGGCCTGTGGACGTGTCTGTGGGGACTAAGTGAACTGCGATGTAGACCCCACCACACTGCAGGTAGCACTATTCTCCAGGCAAGGGGATCTTGAACTGTGTGAGGGCGGGCAAGTGAAGCCAAGCACAGACCAGCACACAGTCTTGTCTGAATTTATTTCTCTCTGCTCTGGGCGTGGCTTTAAAATGACAAGTTCCCCACCCTGACTCCCCTGCATAGTGGACTAATGACTAGGAAGTGTCAGCCAAATAAACCCGTTCTCTTCTAAGCTGCTTTGATCAGGGTGCTTTATCACAGCAATGGAAACCTTGAACTTTAGTGGCTCTGCAGCAGACTGTTCTTGGGCTGTGGTCCTGTCCAACATTCCTCAGATCAGTGCTAGGTCAGTGTTTTGCTTTCCCAGGCCCCTCGGGTTTGGGGTGTAGGCCATGGGCAGCAGTTAACCCAGCAATGCCCAATGAATCCTCACACATTGGTTTACCACGTTTGGTAATACTCCAAGTTGTTACTCTGGTACTAGTACTTAGATGCTTGGTACTTAGTACTTAACACTTGGGTGTTGACTATCATACTAACAACGCAGGCTCAGTCTTGTGTTCCTGTAGACCCCAGAGTAGGACCCTACCTAGTAGGCTGGGTACAACTCCTTTGCAGACTGATATTTCCATTTTTTCCCATTTCCTTATTAGGTGATCATCTTGAAGACAGTACCTGTTACATAACTGCTTTAGTTTTTTCCATGTTGACTAATGCAATGAGTGCTCAATATAAATTATTGAACAAATTAATGTAAATAAAATGAGTCAAATAATTTCAATATTTAACCTTCTAGAAAACAAAGCCCTTGAATTTGTTGTTTGTTTGTTTTGAGACAGGGTCCCATTATACAGCCCATGTTGGTTTTGACTTTTTCCACCCTCCTGCTCAGACTTTTAAGCACTGGGATTATAGATAAATGCCACCACACCCAGTGATAATGCTTTTAGCAGACAAAATGAATCAGCCATTTCAGAAAAAAGGAGAAGGCTTCTGAGTTATAACTCCCCCCTCATTCAAAGGTAACTGAGCACAAGGTTGCAATTTTTAATTTTAATGATAAATCAGATTTTTTCAATTCAGAGTCACTCTGGAAGGTATTTTATATGTGCATGGGCTTTATTTCTTCCTTTCCTAAGGCCACATAGAATAAAAACTTGATTAGAAATACATTTTTCATATGCTGGTGGGTGGTTGCCTAGCAACAAGAAGTGAAGCAGTGGGGGCCATGCATGTAAACCAGATAGACACTCCACCTGGACTTTTTCCAGCACAGTTAGTAGGGTGACTAGATCATACTAACGGTTTGTCAAGCAATAAATTATTTTTGGAACAAAAGAACCAACGGAAAGAAATTTTTTACTTAATTTGGCTGTGTTTTATAGATTCACACCGGTACAGATGAAACAATTTTAAATTAGATAGTCTACAAGCTGGTCATTCAATGTCCCGCACACTTTTGGGGAACACACTGAAGTGTAGCTTTGTGTACACTTCACTCTGTAATCTGTTCGGGAAACCTCCTTGGAAAGGAGCCCCACGGTAAAGTTTGGTCAAACAGGAAGCCACGTGAGAGTAACAGCGGCAGTGCCATCAGGGAGCCAGACGATTGGTTTTTAGTCAATTTGTCTTACAAATTGTTTTACAATTAAATGAAGCTCTTAGTTGACTGACTTGTCTCAAATATGCACATAATATGACAGGTTATATACATGTATTGTCATTTCTAGAAATGACCGATATACTTATTAGCCTAGAGAGACCTTGGTATGTTTTCCTTTTTAATTTTTTTTAAACTTCATACTGCTATGTGAAAGTGTGTTCATGTATGGTGTGTGTCCATGTGCGTTCGCATGTCTGTGTCAGCATGTGTGGAGGTCAGAAGACAAGGTTGTGGGGTCACCTCTCTCTTCCCTAGGCACAGCAGAGGCCTTACTGGCCGGAGCATCTTGACAGCCCCTCTACTATGGTTTAATGAAGAGTCATACCCAACTTGAGTGCTGCTCAGTCGGATGCTTTCACAGCAAGCTTTTAGGATGGGAAGAATCGGCCTTTGCAAACACTGTTGATGCATGGAGACCCATGCAACCTTCAACATAATCTCATTACACATAAATTCACTTCTGTAACACACAGAAACACAAACACACATGCACACACACATGTATACTCACACATATAGTCATGCTCACAGAACTAGCCATCACTCCTGTCTTTCTCCATATTTTCAGTGTCTGTGGGTTTGCCTGTATGACATTTCCATCCTCTTGCAATCACAGTCTATCAGCCTCCGTCCCAGCTTCTCCGATGAAGCCTAACACTCCCACGGCCTACCATGCTGGAACACTGGTACTTCCTATCTCTTTCTTTCCCTTTGCTTGTGTTTGAGATAAAACCCAGGGTCTGGGATGTGCTAGCTAAGTCATCTCCTTTACTTATCCGACTTCAGACTTATTTTAAAAAACAAATTCATAATTCATAAATTATACATTTATATATTTTGTGTGTATGGGTGTTTTTCCTGTGTGTAGATTGGTTTTCTCTCAACTTGTTACAAGCAAAGATATAAGAAGGAACTTTGGTTGAGAGAAATGTCTCTATCAGATTGGCTATAGGCAAGCCTATAATACATTTTCCAGGTTCATGATTAATGTGAGAGGACCAGTCCCCAGTGAGCAGTGACCACCCTGAACATGTGGTCCTTCATGGTAAAAGAAAGCAGGATGAATGAGCCACAAGGAACAACCAGTAGGCAAGCAGTGTTCCCCCATGGCCCCCGGATCAGCTCCTGCCTTCAAGTTTCTACCTGACTTCCTCAGAGACTGACTGTAATCAGGGTGTGTAAACCTCTTTCCTTCCTCAGTTGCTATGGTCACAATCTTTACCACAGCAAAAGAAGCAGACTCCAATACTTGCGTGTAAATTTGTATATGCACCATGTGTAGGCCTGTTGCTCATAGAGGCCAGAAGAGGGCATGGGGACCCCAGAGTTAGAGTTACAGATGGGTGTGAACTGCCACCTGGGTGCTGGGAGCTGCACCTGAGTCCTCCACAAAAGCAGTCAGTACTGAGCCATCTCTCCAACCCCACTTCATAATATTTTATTACTGAATGGTTTTTCTATTATATTGTTATGCCACCCAGAATTTTATAGACCTGCATTGTAGTGAGTGGAGCTTCTATGATGACCATGGGCAGGTTTTTTGTCTGAGCACCCCTTCAGTGATGTACACCATATGTCCAGGTGTGGAGTTCAGATACATGGTGATTCTGGGTCTAACATTTGTGCAAAAGCTGTACTATTTTCATCCACACAATAGTGGATGAACATCCTAGTTTCTCTACACTTCCACCAGGACTTCTCTTGTCTATTGCTTTTGCTCACAGTCATTAGAGCAGGGTGAAATGATGTCCTTAACAATTAATATTTTATTTGTTTATTTATATTCACTGTGTGTGTGCGTGCAAGTGTGTGATGCATGTATAATTGGATGCTCTCTTCCATGTGGGGACACGTGGAGGACAGACGTCAACAAGCTTCTTCCTCAATTGCTTCTCTACCTGAATATTTGAGACAGAGTCTCTCACTGAACTCGGAGTTCACAGTCATTTGCTAAGCTGCCTAGCCAGTGAGTCTCAGGGCTCATCCCCTTCTTGTATCCCCAGTGCTGAGACTGCAGATACACATTGCTGTGCCTTGCTTTTCTGTGGTGCTGGGGCAGGCCCTCACCTCCTCATAGTAGTACCTTACCCGCTTACCCCTGAGCCATCTCCCTAGTCTCCTTTTGACTTTCTGGATAGTAGCATTTGGAAAATGAACATTTTTAGTTTTCATGAAATTCAGTTTAGGTATTTTATTGCTGCTTTTGTTTTTGGTGCCATGTTTAGGAATCCATCTCATAAGCTGAGGTATGGAGGTTTACTCATACTGACCCATTAGTTTCATCTTAAGCTCTTCCCTTAGCTCTATAACATTTTTGGGGTTGTTTAATTTATTGTGAAGTAGGAATCTGACATCAATGTTTTTCATATTTGTATTTTTTAAATCTTTTTATTTTTTTATTTGGTAACCTTGGAATCTTGTTGAAAATTAATACAAGCATTTACTTATGAACTCTCAATTCCCCCCTTATCCTCAAACAGCAGTGTCTTGATTAATTTATGATAGTATTAGGTTTAGAAATCAGAAAGTGTCATTACTCCAACTTTGTTTATCTTTTTCAAGATTTTTCTGGATATGACTAACTGCTTAGTATTTTGATATAAACTTTAGAATATCCTTGTCACTTGCCCCAGAAAATTACACTGTTTTTTATTAGAATACATCAAATCTAAAGGCAAATATAAAAAATAAAGTGATATAAATAAATATTTTAGTCATTGGTTATCTTAGTTATTGCTCTATTCCTGTGACACCATGACCAAGTTAATTCTTTGAGGTTACAAGAGCCCATACTAAGTCCAGTGTCTCTGTCTGTTGATCAGGATGTAGAACTCTCAGCTACTTCTCCAGCAGAAGAGGTTTAGTCTATTATGGCAGGGAGGATGGTGGCAGGCAGGTAGGTGCTGGAGAAGTAGCTGAGAGTTCTACATCCTGATCAACAGACAGAGACACTGGACTTAGTATGGGCTCTTGTAACCTCAAAGCCCACCCCAGCGATAACTTCCTACAACAAGGCCTCCTAATCCTTCTAATCCTTTCAAATGTTTCCACTTCCTGGTGACTAGACACTTAAATAGACGAGCCTGTGGGGGCCATTCTCAAGCAAATCCTTGCACTGGCCCATGACTATGGGATATCTTTTCTCTCAAGTATTTTTCAAAACATGTAGGAGTGTTTAATGATTAAATTGTAGGGCTATTTTGAGGAATTTATTTATAAGCATTTCAGAATCCTATCAATTAAAAAACTCTCATATAGGTGGGTAAAACAAAATAGAAATCTCTGAAGTAGACTTTTACAACTATATTAGCCTTCCTTTCACAAGTCAACAAGACAACACAATGAAGAAAGGTTTGTTTTCCAACAGCTGCTGCTGGAATAGTCAAATGTCCACCTGTGGAGAAAGTGAACCTGAATGGAAACTTTGTGAACAAAAAACATTAAGCAGAAAGTAACTGTAGACATAAAATGCAAAGGCCTAAAAATGAGAATGTCTTGAAAATAGAAGAAATTTTGCTTGCTTTTGTGACTGATGGATTTGAAAATAAAATAACAGATGATTTGGTTTAAAAATAACAAAGCCAATGAGCAGTTATGTCGCCAGAGAAGATACACAATAATAAATGCCTGAAAAGAGGCTCGTCCTCGTTTGTCACAGGGCACTGAAGTGTAGCAGCGCCGGCTGCATACCTCTTAAGACAGTTAAAGCTCTAGGAACAGACACGGCAGCTGCCGACAGCAGAAGGCTGCAGGAATCTTTCATGGCCAGGATGCAGAACCACATAAAAGCTTCACCAGGCAGCCACGCTGCTCCCATAAGAATAAAATGGAACTGATGGTACATCCAGTGACCTTGCTATGGGGTATTTCCCAACTAATTTAAAACATGTCTGCACAAAAGCCCAGGTATTCATGCTTAGAGCAGCATTGATGATGATGATGATGATGATGATGATGATGATGATGATGATGATGATGAAAATAATAATAATAGTTTCTTGAAACAGAAACGTCTCCCAAAATGTGAGCGGGTGAGAGAACAGATGTATAGACACTCACTGCAATGTCACTTGATGATCAAAAGGGCTAAGCTACAATCAATCTTTAATAAATATCTCCAGTGAGAGAAATCAGTCTGAAGAAGCTTTGTGTTACATGGCTTCAGGAATATGACATCATGAAAAAGGCAGGAGTGCCAACTGGCATCATTATGCCAGTCTTGCTTAGGTAACATATCTGTTGTCTATAATATTACTGGTACATATATGCATATGCATAAAATATATAACATATAATATTATATAATAACATATGATGTAATTATTGTATATTATACAATAATATTATCTGTTATATATGTACTAAACGTGAAAATATAATGTACATCTATGCATATATGTAAGTAATAATTATAGACAATAGACAAAGAAGTCCTGAATTTGAGAGGAAGTGGGAGGCACAAGAGGAGTGGGAGGGACAGAGGGAGCGGTGGAAATGATCTCAATACAGTGTTCATGTATGAAATCCCTCAAAACTAATTTATTTATTTATTTATTTTTTACTTTATTAAAATACTGAGTTTATTTCACATGTATATTTGTCTCCCTACCATTTCCACATCTGACCACCACTATTACTATGTCCTATCATAACATTCCATACATACTTAAAACCAAGTAAAGGGTGGAGCTCCATCCTTGAAAACTAAACAGGCATTTTAGACAACATTCTTGGCAATGGAACCTGGACAACATTTATCAAACACAGTAGGGAAAGTTCTCACTTTGCATTATAAAAAGGACAGCCAGATATATCAACTGTTACAGAAATTAAGTAAGACGGAATATTTCAAACTGTTTAAACTATTTTCTTAAAGAGACTTCCTCCACTGCCAGAGATCTTGAATAGCCTCCTGGTCAGTCATCCGGAAGCAATTCTTCACATAATTAATGAACTTGGCTTCCACTTTGGGAAGAGAGCCACCTTTTTCTATACTTGCTTGCATTTTTGCCTTAATGTCTTCTACAGAACTAGGTCCTTTTGGTGTTTTAGGGTTTTTTTTTCCTGTTTTTTGAAGGACTCTTGACCCTTTGATCTTGGTGTTGATGGTTTTAAGTCTTTTCCATTTTGGTTTGATTTTTGTGCATTTTTGGCTGGGGTATCTCGTACAGATTTCTTCACTGGAACTTTTTCTTCAGCTTCCTCATCATCAAAATCATCGTCGTCATCATCTTCATCATCCTCATCATCTTCATCATCATCCTCATCAAGTTTTACTTTTTTCTGTGGAAACTTGTTGCCACCTCCAGGAGCAGATCGCTTTCCAGACATACTCAACAGCTTTACATCCTCCTCATCTTCATCTTCTGACTCTGCATCTTCCTCTACAGCTACTAGATGCTGTCCACTAATGTGCACAGGCCCAGAACCACACTTCAATCTTAAGACCACAGGGGGTGTTATTTCAAATCCCCCAAGAGAAACTGTTGGCTGTACAGACATTTTCAAAGTTGCCAGTGTTACTTTAATTGGACTGCCTTCATAGTTCATTGCTTCTGCCTCTACAATGTGTAATTCGTCTTTTGCCCCAGCACCTAAACTAACCGTTCTTAGTGATAACTGGTGCTCATTCTCATCATTATCCACCTTAAAGTGATAATCTTTGTCGGCTTTTAGTTCACAGCCGCAAAGGTAGTTCTGAGGCCTTAGAGGGCTCATGTCCATGTCCATGGAGTCTTCCATGAGGTGAAGGCGCGTTCTTCGGTGGCAGAGAAGTCGGACGGAGGGTTCTGCCTGCTGCTCCTCAGAACAGGCACGCAGGACGGAATCACGCCAGCAAAGTTAATTTACATTGCAAATTAAATCTTTAAAAATAGAAGTGGGAGGATCCTAGACTGGACTATAGAATGCTGTAAAGTAATCCAATGAGGTGGGATGGGGAGGAGTCCTGATCTAAGAAACTAAAGAAATAAATAGGTTCTGCAAAGCTAAAGACCAAATATTACATGTAAGCACAGTACTGCAGCTCATAAGGCTGTTTCCTTGAGGTTAGAGGTAAAGCTGCTATATCTGTGCACTGGAATTAAATGAGAAAGCAAGAAGAATCTGAAACATCGCATGGACTTTCATGGATGAATAAGATAACGTACAGAAGTATATATAAACACATATGCTTATGTAAAAGGAAGAATAGATCCCAAGAAACATGTATGCATGTATTTCAACGCTACATCAGCTGAAAGGGCCTAAAGTCAAGAAACACCCTAACAACAAACCTTCTTTGTGTCCAGATATTGTCTCCCAATAGAATCCTTCAATTAAACAAACTGGTTCTCCTTGGAGAACTCCTTGCTTGTGGGAAGGAACCAGGAGATGTGTTAAAAAAAAAACCCAACTCATGGTTCTAGAAATAACAAAGGGTTTTAAATAGAATCTGTGGTGATGCAAAGATGTCAGAGGGACACAACAATTGATTGAGCATGTGTTCCCTGGCAAAGATCAAAAAGTCTAAACAATCAAGTGTGTTGAATTATAACTCATAACTGTTATGGACCAGCTCAGCCGGGGCACTGGGACCAATGGGACAGGGCCTCAGAAATAGGTGGGTAAGGAGTCAGCAAATGACAGACCGACAAGGCTCAAAGGAATCGCATCTGAACGCGTCTTTACTAGGCATGAAGCTCATCCTTTATACAGAAGAGATTCTTAACAGCATGTATTGTTTTTTTTTCATGTGATACAGATTATTCTGAGAATCATTATATCAGATACATGAGAATAGATTTTCTCAGGCAGATATCCCCTGTGTGAGTCTGCAGTTGGTCATGCTAGACATGGCTTGGCATTATTTCGATATAAATCTTTATCTAGGCTATGAGTTCATGGCCTTCTGAGCTAAGGGCAAGCAGTTGTGGTTAACAGTCACACCGTCTCCAGTCTTTTTATATTTCTGCCATCTATGCAGCAGAACTTATTTCCTTCTCCTTCTCCATATTTCTAACTCCTTTTTAAACTTTTCCCAAAACCAATCTCAAGAAGTTACAGGCATTTATCTCTCTCTTCCGTCCTTATCCCATTTTGTTGAATCTGTCTTAATTGCTTAATTAAGTTTGCCTTTTGTTCTTCATTTACTAAGCACCAGGTTAAACTTGGAAACCTTTTCCCTTGAATATTAACCCATCTTCCTCCATTAGCATCATATAGTCCTGAATATAGCAATATCTCATCAGTAGACTCTGGAAACTTAAACATCCTATCTTCACTTCCAGAAGAAACCAGACTGCGTTCCTTAGAACATAAGCAGGTAATGCCAAAGGTGCAAGGGCTCTGATGCAGGAAGCACAGCACACACACACACACACAGCACACACACCTTCTCTGCGGGCACTCTTCCTTGAAGCTTGTGCCACAGCCTACATGAGAGACCACGTAGACTCCGCAGGAGGTGGCGTGACAGGAAACTATAAAATAAATATCTATAAGTCTGCATTGACATAAATACATGACAGAGAAGAAAAATAAATGTGGAAGAAGAGGTAAATAATTTTGAATAGAAAGATTACAAATAATTTATCAGACACTAGATGCCTGAGACAGGGCAAAACTATCTCTTTAGATGGAGGTTGTACGTACAGACTGCAGCCTTCTAAAGAGCAGGGTGACAGGCTTGGATGGGATAAGCTTATAGAGCAAAAAACAGAACAGAGCTGCTACAAGTCAGATGACCTAAGTCATGTTAATAGTGGGGACCCTTCATATGACACAGTGAAAATAGTACTTCATTTCTGTGGTCCCTCCCCAAATCTGTAACCCCAGAGTCATCATTACAAACACAAGAGACAAATCCAGCACCATAGATAACTCGAAATTCTAAAGGCTTCCAAAGCAAAGACTGAGAAACTGTCCGCAGAGGTGTCTGAGTGTTATTCTCTTTTGGGATCTTAGAACAGTGAAAGATTATTAGGGAAAGCTGAGGAAATGTGAGTTGGCAGGGCTGACAGTATATTTCAATACATTATGTTATCTCAATAACATTATTTATCTGAATTTGGATACTTTCTGGACAAAATCTGTAGAATGTCTTATCAAGGTGCTTGTTTACTTCACTTATGCGTTCCAAAAAAAAAAAAATGCCAACAGTGAAACAGCTGGTAGGTTCTGGTAATTATTCGGAATTTCCACTTAGTGTCCTGATGCAGAGAATTACTAACTGCTACCTGGGGAATCTGGAAGCATAAATACAGCTCTCAAAGAGCCCTGTGTAGTCCCTGGGGAGATGTTTTGTACAGAGAATGGGTTACATTAACTCTGATCATGAATCAGAAATAGATGGTTACCCAAGCACTCTTGTATCCAAGAGCTTTGAATGTGTGTGAATGATGGAAGAATGAACTATGGGCATACAAATATTGGTGCAGGACTGGAGAAATGGCTCAGTGGTTAAGAGAGTATACTGTTCCTGCAGAAGACCTGAGTTCAATTCCCAGGACTGGAGAAATGGCTCAGTGGTTAAGAGAGTATACTATTCCTGCAAAGGACCTGAGTTCAATTCCCAGCACCCACTTTGGGCAGCTCACAATCACATGCAATTCCAGTTTCAAGAAATCTGATGCCCTATTCTGGCCTCTGTGGCCACCTGCACATGTGCACATACTCCTACACACACACACACACACACACACACACACACACAAAATCAAAAGCCAAGTCTTTTAAAACCATTGGTTCTGTATGTGAGAGGGAAAGGTGAAATGTCAGGAAACCTGACCCCCAATAAAATGGCATGCATGTATGCATATTGCATATGTATAATTGAAATTAAACTTTCATTAAATAAATTATGTCTTTATTTTGTAGCTTCTATTATGTTTCTAATATATAAAATATTGAAGCAGTTACTTGTTGAACATGACCAACTTACTTTTTAACAATTCAAACTAGTTTCTGACATTTTAATGCTAAATGCTTCACATGCATATTAGAAGCTGAAACTCAATATTAAAGTGTTTTGTTAGTACATATTAATTGCACACGACATCAGATTTTATGAATCTTTCATACATATACATGATTTCAGCTGTAATTACTCTCCACCCTTTCTCTTCTACTTCTACTTTCTATATCTTTTTTTGGTTTTTTACTTTCACGTCTTTTTTTCATGGCCCAGTGTGTTTGGTTGAGTGTATTTAAAGAAACGTGAATAGAGGTGTCTGTCGATGAATGTGTGCTCACCAGGGGCTACACCAGTGAAGAAAATGTCTCCGCCTCCTTCATTAACCATTATCTGTGCATAAATCCTCATGGACCGAGAAGGTGTATAATTTAATATTTTTAAAATATTTATTTTTTACTATTTTTAATTGTTTGTATCTGTGGTGTGTGCACAGAGTACAGTGTCCATGGAAGTCAGAGATGTTAGATCCTCAAAGCTGGAGTTACAGGCAGTTGTGAGCCACCTGACCTAGGTGCTGGGAAGCAAATGCTGGTCGTCTACAAGTGCAGTGTGTATTCTCAACTGCTGAGCTGTCTCTCTAGCCCATTAGCTCAGTCTTTTTATGGTTCTCTGTTCTGTGTAAAGTTTGCATATTGTCAAGGGCACAATGGAAGGGAACAATAGGTATCTGGGGACTTTACACCTAATTGGCACTAGTTGGGCAACTAAAAAAGCAGAAAACTATTCTTGCCAGGTTGTGAAGCTCAAAGTCTGAAGTCAAAGTATAGACAAGCATGGATCTGTGGTTTGACTTCCATGATATAAAAAGGCATGGTAAAAGATTATACCTTCAATTAAAGTATCCAATCAGTTCCCAGAACTTGCAAGTAGACAGTGGAGGAAGGATAGCCAAAACAATCTTATACAATAAAGGATTGTCTGGAGGCATTACCATCCCTGACTTCAAACTCTATTACAGAGCTACGGTATTGAAAACAGCTTGGTATTGGCATAAAAACAGAGAAGTCGACCAATGGAATTGAATAGAAGACCCTGACATTAACCCACAAACCCATGAACACCTGATTTTCGATAAAGGAGCTAAAAGTATACAACGGAAAAAAGAGAGCATCTTCAACAAATTGTGCTGGCAAAACTGGATGCCAATCTGTAGAAGAATGAAAATAGATCCATATCTATCGCCATGCACAAGACTCAAGTCCAAATGGATTAAAGACCTCAATATCAGTCTGAACACACTGAACCTGGTAGAAGAGAAAGTGGGAAGTACTCCAGAACACATGGGCACAGGAGACCACTTCCTACGTATAACCCCAGCAGCACAAACATTAAGGGTCTCATTGAATAAATGGGACCTCCTGAGACTGAGAAGCTTCTGTAAAGCAAAGGACACTATCACTAAGACAAAAAGGCAACCCACTTACTGGGAGAAGATCTTCACCAACCCTGCAACTGGCAAAGGTCTGATCTCCAAAATATATAAAGAACTCAAGAAATTAGACCATTAAAGGCTATTCAACCCAATTATAAAATGGGGCACTGAGCTGAACAGAGAATTCTCAACAGAAGAAGTTTAAATGGCCAAAAGACATTTAAGGTCATGCTCAACTTTCTTAGCGATCAGGGAAATGCAAATCAAGACACCTTTAAGATACCATCATACACCTGTCAGAATGGCTAAAATAAAAAACACCAGTGATAGCCTTTGCTGGAGAGTTGTGGAGAAAGGGGTACACTCATCCATTGCTGGTGGGAATGCAAACTTGTGCAACCACTCTGGAAAGCAGTGTGGCGGTTTCTCAGGAAATTCAGGATCAACTTACCCCTGGACCCAGCAATACCACTCTTGGGAATATACCCAAGAGAGGCCTTATCATACAACAAAAGTATATGCTATACTATGTTCATAGCAGCATTGTTTGTAATAGCCAGAACCTGGAAACAACCTAGATGCCCTTCAATGGAAGAATGGATGAAGAAAGTATGGAATATATACATATTAGAGTACTACTCAGCAGTAAAAAACAAGGACTTCTTGAATTTTGCATACAAATGGATGGAAATAGAAAACACTATCCTGAGTGAGGCAAGCCAGACCCAAAAAGAGGAACATGGGATGTACTCACTCATATTTGGTTTCTAGCCATAAATAAAGAACATTGAGCCTATAATTCATGGATCCTAGAGAAGCTAAATAAGAAGGTGAATCCAAAGACAAACATATACGCATCCTCCTGAATATTAACCTTCATCAGGTGATGAAAGGAGACAGAGACAGAGACCCACATTGGAGCACCGGACTAAAATCTCAAGGTCCAAATCAGGAGCAGAAGGAGAGAGAGCACGAGCAAGGAACTCAGGACCGCGAGGGGTGCACCCACACACTGAGACAATGGGGATGTTCTATTGGGAACCCACTAAGGCCAGCTGGCCTGGGTCTGAAAAAGCATGGGATAACACCGGACTAGCTGAACATAGCGGACAATGAGGACTACTGAGATCCCAAGAACAATGGCAATGGGTTTTTGATCCTACTGCACGTACTGGCTTTGGGGGAGCCTAGGCAGTTTGGATGCTCACCTTACTAGACCTGGATGGAGGTGGGTGGTCCTTGGACTTCCCACATGTCAGGGAACCCTGATTGCTCTTCGAGCTGATGAGGGTGGGGGACTTGATCAGGGAGGGGGAGGGAAATAGGAGGCGGTAGCGGGGAGGAGGCAGAAATCTTTAATAAATTAATAAATTAATTAAAAAAAAGAACAGGTTGAAACGTAGAGTTGGAACTCGTAGAAACCTAGTGGCAGATGTGTACCACGGTGAGTGAGCAGATGTGTTCTGGTCAGCACTCGGCCAGCGCCAGTCCTCTCCTACCAGGGTAAATTTGATCATGAAACATGCATAGTTATAAGCTCACCGCACATATTTCCTTTTGATGTAAGTTGAGGGGAGTTGAATGTGTTAGGATTACTGACTTTCTAGCCCCAGTTAATAATATTGTCAGTATTGCTAGCTTTTTACAATTAGGACTGTCTTCTAAATTCTCATCTCTCATTTATCATGTGCTATGTGCCAAGTACTTTATGGGTCAGTAGAGATCCATGATAAGCACGGGTAAAACCATGAAGGTTGCATGAAGTTGTCACATGGTCTCCATTAGAACAAGGGGCCTGCAGAGGCTCCTTCATGGTGGGCCTTCACTGATTTTTAAAAATCTACAAATGGCCTGGTACTAGAATACAGAAAAAAAAGAGCCTGGTTATCAGCTGTTTACAAAACAGATAAAACAAAATCAAAATGGCACTGCCCAGGGACTCATGCAGGCCTGGTGATCTGGGGACCCATGGCAGAGTGGAAGGAGAGCAACAGCTCCTCACCATTTTCTTCTGAGCTGCACTACTTCAGGGCACAAGCACACCTGCATAGCATGCACAACAATGATAGATAAAATTCATTATTTTAAATACCCCAGACAATTAGATCTTGAATTCTTAGAACTTTGGCCTATTTTATGTGAATGAAGTCTACATAGAAATGATCATGATATATATGTAAAGTGTGACATGTTTCAGTATGCAAAAAATACACTCAGTGAAGTAAACCAGGATAATTTTTCATAATCCTGAGACCACTGTGCCTTAGACATATTTTAAATGTAAGCACTGGCCAGGAATTTGCCTCTAATCCAAAGGTCATGAGGCTTTAAAGTTCTCCCTGTTATTCTACACAGACAATACAGAGCATGTTAGATAAAATGCCCCAGACTGAGCCACTGACCTAGGCCAGAGCAGGCCTGAGGCAGCGAACTCCACAGGTACAGGACTGAGCCAGCAACTTGGGCCAGAGCGTGCCTGGGACGGTGAACTCTACAGGAGCAGGACTAAGCCAGTGACCTAGGCTGGAGCAGGTCAAAGACAGCAAACGCTGCATGAGTGGGAGTAGATCTAGACCAGGGACATTTATGGAAAAGGACTGAGCCAGCAACCTGTGGCTGAGCCAGAGCAGGCCTGAGGCAGTGAACTTCACAGAAGCAGGACTGAGCCAGTGACCTGGGCTGAAATGGGCCCAAGAAAGCAAACTCCGCATGAGTGGGAATGGATCTAGACCAGGGACATTTATGGAAACAGGACTGAACCATCAACTTAGGCTAGAGAAGACCTGAGACAGCAAACTACATAGGAGCAGGAACAGGGGAGCAACTGCTGAGGGACTGGGCTGGAGCCAGAGACCTCTGTGGGTCTAGGCATGAGTCTGGGACCTACAAGGGTGTAGGCAGGAACCAGAGACCTCTGAGAGTCTGAGTCTGGGACATTTGAGGGAATGGACCTGAGCCAGGACCCCTCTGGGTACAGTCGTGAGTCTGGGACTTCCAAAGAACCAGGCCTGAGCCAGGTCCTCTTTGGGTCTGGGCACACCTGAATCTGGGACCTCTGAGAGAGTGAGTAGATTGGAGCCAGAGATCTTTGTGGAACCAATCCCAAGCCAGAGACCTCTGCAGGAGCAGATCCAGACCAGGGACATTTACAGAAACAGGTCTGAGCCGGCAACCTAGGCCAGAACAGGCCTGAGACAGCAAATTCCACAAGAGCAGAGCAAACCCAGAGAGCACTGTGTGACCTCCAGGAACACGGAGTGACCAACGAGGTGACTGGAACCATGGCACAAACTGCACCATGAGGAGCAACCATCTAAGCCTTGGATTCACTGTCACCTGGAAGACTGATCTCCAGAGTCACAGACAGCCCCAGTGACACCAATTAAAGGAAAAGATGGGTAAACAAGGTAAGAGCACACACAACACCACATAGAGGAACATGGTGACCTACAACAGCAAGACTTGAACAACCAAATATAGATGAAGCAGAAGAAAATGACCTATAAAATAACTTTAACAGAATGTTTAATGCCTTTAAAAAGGAATGAGAAATTCCTTCAAAGAAATGGAGAAAAAGACAAACAAAAAATTAGATGATATCAACAAATCCCTTAAAGAAAACTAAGAAAAAGCAATCAAACATATGAAAAAAACTATTCAAGACTTGAAAACTGCAATAGAGATAATAAAGAAAACACAAACCAAAAAAATTATAGAAACAGACTTCATGAGAAAATGATCAGTAACCACAAATGAAAGCATAAACAGCAGAATACAAGAGAAAGAAGAGAGAATCTCAAGCACTGAAGATATAATAGAGGAAATAGACTCATCAGGTAAAGAAAACATTAAATCTAACAAAAGCTTAACCCAAAATTTCCAGGAAATATGGGACACCATGAAAAGACCAAACCTAAGAACAATAGGTATAGAAGAAGAAGAAGTTCAACTCAAAAGCACAGAAAATATATTTAAGAAAATCATAGAAAAAAAAACTTTCTCAACCTAAAGAAAGATATGTCTATGAAGATACAAGAAGCTTACAGAACACCAAATAGACTGGATTAAAAAAAAGTCTCATCACCACATAATAATCAAAACATTAAACATATAGAATAAATAAAAACTATTAAGATCTGCAAAGGAAAAAGGCCAAGTAACATATAAAGGCAAAGCTATCAGAATTACACCTGACTTCTCAATGGAGACAATGAAATCCCAAAGGTCCTAGTCAAGTGTTATGCAGACATTAAGAGACCAGGGATGCCAGCCTAGACTATTATACCCAGCAAAACTTTCAATCACCATAAAAGGACAAATCAAGACACCCTATGACAAAACCAGATTTAACCAATACCTAGTCACAAACCCAGCCCTACACAAAGTACTTGAAAGAAAACTCCAATGCAAGGAAGTTGACTACATCAACAAAAATACGCACAATTGATGGTCTCACAGCAGCAATCCCAAAGAAGGAAAAAACACACAAATTAATATCACCAACAATGAAAACTAGATGAACAGGAGATAGCAATCACTGGTCATTAATATCCCTTAATGTAAATGGACTCAACTCACCTGGCAAACAGATGGAATATGTTTTTTGTTTTTGTTTTTGTTTTTTTTGGTTTTTCGAGACAGGGTTTCTCTGTGGCTTTGGAGCCTGTCCTGGAACTCGCTCTGTAGACCAGGCTGGGCTCGAACTCACAGAGATCCACCTGCCTCTGCCTCCCGAGAGCTGGGATTAAAGGCGTGTGCCACCACCGCCCGGCTTTCGATTTTGTTTATTTCATCATAATTTGTTGTCAGAAGCTGGCCAGCACTAACTTGGAGGCTTGGTCCCCCTGTTACCAAAGACAGCCTCAAGCTACTCTTCCACAGCGTTGCTCAGAACCTCCTAAGAAAATGGCTTCCTGAATCCAGCTCACTGAGACACTTAGATTAGCTTTGAATGAAATGAAATTCCTCCTCCCAGAAGCACATCCTTGATTGTTTCTAGATACCACAGGAAAGAAGGGTTTTTAAACACACATAGTGTCCTTGAGTGGGATGTGAGCTGCTCACGGGTCTGAGTCGGTTCAGAATTTGGTGAACGCGAGTGTAAATACTTGCCTCCCCAGTCAGGGCCAAGGAGTCACTCGGCAGGAATAAATGTTCGTGAATGTTTCTAAGGAAAAGATCACATCAGATTTTCATCACAGAAATGTTCCTTTAAGTTCTGAACTAGCATCTAAGCATACAGGTAAAACTGATGCAGTCACACTGTGGGGCTGGGTGCGGGAGCAGAAGCATCCAGAAAGCATGAGGAACTGAAGAAAAGGAGGCCTTCCTTTCCCACAGGAACCATTGCGGTCAAACCCACAGACTGAAGCAGACTCTTCATGCCCAAATCTGCATGCCAGCACTTCCTCAGTGAGGTTAGAGAGTTTGCTTGCTGGACGAGATTTTTAAGACAGGACAAAGGCTACAAATCCATCACAGTTTTAAGCCCCTTCCACCCTCTTAACATCTGGAGCAGCGAGGGACTCCCATGGTCACAGGAGTGGTGTGCAGCGTCCTGTACTGCATCTGCAGATGCTTTGATGCCTCTGTTCTCTTTCTGGAACACAGCGACTGTGTGAAGATTCCTGGGCTACTCTGATCCAGAAAATTCTAGACAAGATGGCCTGCTTCCTTCTGAGACCCAACACAATGAGTGCCTGGGAGTTCACCAGGTAAACATAGTCTCATGAGTGAGTCCCGTGAGCGTGGCCTAAGGAACCCTCAGTGGAGCCAGGCTGAAAGTGATGCCTCATGGAAGTGTGAACAATAATCTCACAATAACAGTAACAATAATTTCCTTAGTCACTCCACTGTTCAGTGGTTTGTTATGTGGAATTGACAACCAATACACTAACATCCCCGAGCCTCCCTGGTCTCACCTGTAAAATGAGGAAGAGAACTGCTTCCTCTGAGACATGGTCAGTTCGGTTCTGACGTCAGCGAGGTTCTTCTGACCTCCCTGCAGTGCACCACAAGGCCCTGGTGCTCAGCTCTGCTGCATGCAAGCAGAGCAGGGTCTGAACCATGGGCAAGTGAGGCCCGGTGCCTGACGCTGGGGGCAAAGTGAGGAACACCCCGCAGCATGAATTAGACAGCATGGTCATACAAACAACAACAAGGTGTTCAGGGAGAGGGATGGCAAGTTTGCCACAGGGGGTTGCCTTCAATTCCAGGCTGGCATGGGGCCTGTCAGCATCCCTGTGTGAGGATGTTGATGAGGCAACATGGTCCACCAATGTGGGGTGGCCTGGGAATACTCTTGAACCTTACAAGGAGCTACAGGGCTGCACCAGCTGAAGCCCTGTCCACACCCCCACTGCTCCCTCCTCTAGGGATGTGCCGCCACCTCCTTAGTAAAGGAGAGCTGGCCCATGCTCTGTCTGCTACGGACAAATGATTACTTTGAACCCTTGTAATTTAAGTACAGAAATAAATTTTCATGTAAATTGTCCAATATTGAACACAAATAGACTACAAAGTCATATGATTCTATTGTTTTGTATAAATTCATGTATATATTTGAGATATTATTAACAGCGCCCTGACTTCTTTTTTACCATGTTTTAAGTTTAAGGTTTATTTAGTTTTACTTTTTTTTAAAGATTTATTTACCTATTATAAATAGATATTCAGACTGCATGTATGTCTGCATGCCAGACCAGAAGAGGGCACCAGATCTCATTCCGGATGGGTGTGAGGAACCATGGGGTTGGTGGGAATTGAACTCAAGACCTATAGAAGAGCAGCCAGTGCGCTTAACCACTGAGCAATCTCGCCTACCCACACCTCAGACTTGTACTTATAAACATCCCACTGCACTTTCCCCTGGCATTCTCACCTGCTGTGTCCCGTTCCTCCACATGGGAGCAGTAGTGAAGCTCAGCAGTCAGTCAGTGGGGAAGATGGGAAGTGGGGAGGAGCTGCTGAAGGCTCCAGGCCTCCTGGCTGGATCTTTCCCCAGTGTCTTTCCCTGCACCGCTTCCCTTGCTCGCAAATTTTCAGAATAAAGGAGGACACATCGGTGATGCCTAGGTGCAGAGACCTTAAGGAGTCTGTAATGTAAATCAAAAAAAAAATTCAAAAAAAGCACACGATTATAATTAACTATACAAGTGCCTCACTCTTGACCCTGGTTGTGGTGCATGCTTTCATTCCCAGTACTCAGGAAGCAGAAACAGGTGGATCTCTGGGAGTTCCAGGCCGGCCTGGTCTATAGAGTGAGTTCAAGAACAGCTATGGCTATACAAAGAAATCCTGTCTCAAAACAAAACAATACAAAACATTTTTTTTAAAAAAATGCTAAAAAAAAAAGTCCCACTCTAGATCCTCATGAAAACCCAAAACACAGATGATGTGTGTTCATATTTCACAGAGAACACACACAAAGTAGCCTAGAAGCGAGGCAACATGGCAAGGGTTTAAGGTGTGCTGGGGCAATTAGGGTTGGGTTTAGAATTCCACATGCAGGTCAACAATAGGAGCTCAGATTGTAAAGCCGAGGGGCTGCCTGTACCCAGACATCCCTAGGAGCAGTGAAATAGGAAGCACCTTTGTATCTGTGTCAAGTAGTGCACGTGAAAGGAGGGAGGGGGCCAAGAGACTTTTGGGAAAGCCCTGTGTGAGGAGACTCAGGCATGGGGACCCCAGGAGTGACCTCACTTCCTTAACAGTGACATCACAATGCGGAAACCTGCAACCAGGCAGCCAACTGCTTACAGACAGCCCAGAAGGCTCACTTGTCTTGAGACAAGAGTGACGATTAGTCATGAGTTGCTGTAGCTGGTGGAGTTGCTGCTGCTTTAGTAATGGGAAAAAGAAACACAGAAGCCGTGGCCTAGGAGGTGCGTGGAGACGCCTGGTTCGCACTTGGCGCCGGCACCTCTGGCCATTCAGCCAAATGAGAAGGGGCAGCGAGAGCGAGACCAACATAGGCCAGGTAACCACTCTGAAATCTCGGTTTTCCCAAATTTCACTCTTGGTGTTTGGCAGAGTGAAGGGGTCAGGAAAACTGAAAAATGATAATAACCAATCATGAATTGCAGTCCTGTGCCAGTTTGAACCACCCACCCTGATCTCTCCTCAGGTGGCAGAAGACCAGAAGAACCGCTGCCCTGGGGACCAGAAGGAGTCAGACCCCGGGGACCTTACTGAGTCCGCCCCCAGGGACCAGAAGGAGTGCCTCTCCGGGGACCCAATGGTCTCCTCCCCGGAGGCCCAGCTGCAGTCCCTCTCCAGAGACCAGATGGGCTCCCTTCCTGGGGACCAGATGGGCTCCGCCACGGAGGTCAAACCTGACTCTGTACCCGGGGACCCGACGGGCTCAGCATGGGAAGACCAGCCGGAGTCTGGCCCCAGGGACCCTATGGGCGCCACCCCAGAGGACCAGACAGACTCAATCCCCGGGGCCGCCACTGGTTCTGTCCTTGGGGACCCAGTGGGCTCCACTCCTGAGGACCAGCTGGACCAGCAAGACTGCGTCCCCGGGAACGCGACTGAGTCTGTCATTGGGGACCCAAAGAGTCCCACCCCAGAGGACCAGCTGGACCAGCAAGGCTGCGTCCCCGGGGACCCGACTAATTCGGTCCTTGGAGACCGGATCGGTCCTACCTCAGAGGACCAGCTGGACCAGAAAGACTGCGTCCCCGGGGACCCGACTAATTCGGTCATGGGAGACCGGATCGGTCCCACCCCAGAGGACCAGCTCTACCAGCAAGGCTGCGTCCCCGGGGACCCAGTGGACTCCACTCCGGAGGACCAGCCTGAGGCCGCTCCTGGCGAACCCATGGGCTCTGACACTGGGGATACGATGTGTTCGGCCGCACAAGACCAAGACCAGCCAGAGTCCATCCCCGGGGACCCGGTGGACCCTGCCCCCGGGGACCTGACTGAGTCCTTCCCTGGGGACCCTGTAGACTCCGCCCCGCAGGACCAGCTGGAGGACCAGAAGGACTCAGTCCCAGGGGACCCTAAGATCTTAGACTTCGGGGATCTGGAGAAAGTGGTCGAAGACCTGATCACGTCCCTTCAGAATGGGGACCGCGAGCATCTCATCACTTTCCTGAGCAACTACCCTGCTCATACCACCATCGAGCAGGTGCTGGATGTCATCTTCAGGCGGTGAGTGCCCACTTCTGAGCTCAGAGGCCTCACATCCTCTTGTCGTTTATGGGAAGCCTCTGCTTTTCTGAGCCTACCTAGTTGCTAGAGTCTTGTCAGAAGCCAGCAGCATGTAGTCATACATTACTACCTCCAGGTTGGGCCCTAGGGACTGCTGTGACCCTAATGAGTGTGAGTGTGGGTGTCCTCTGCACCTTCAGGAAGCTCTCTACCCTTGGCCAGTTTTCCTGAAGCATTGGTCAAAGCGCTTCTCCCATTGTAAAGGAGGTTCTAGAATTCATATTGGAGCACCCAATAGAGATGGGTCTTGAGTGGAGACCCGAGGAGGATAATCCGAGGGAACCTGTGTCCACTGAGATGTCCGGGTAGACATACTGCACAAACATATTTGAAGCACCTACAGAATGCAGGTGAACTAATAACCTGAGACTTTGATTCTGCTCCAGGAGTCAGCAGGCTCCCCAGATGCCTTTTAGGTAGGGAACTAGGACCCCACAGGTAACATCCTTCCTGATCTCCTCCAGGTATGCATACTTCCGCCCCGGCTGCCAGGAGGATGAGCAGCTCAAGAGGTAAGTGAGCTTTACAACATGAGAAAGAAAGGCCTTGGCTCTGCAGGGTGGGCTCCCTTGGGTACCAAGGGTGAGGGATGGCCGATGCTTGGGGCTCACGCTCCACGTTTCTACCACCATACGCCATACTGAGGTCTAAGCATTGACTGGAGGGTGAAAAGAACTGCATGGGCACAGTCCTTGCCAAGTGGGGATATGGGGAAAGCCTGTGGCCTCCGGTGGCCCTCTGAGACTCTACTACCCTCATCTCAGTCCATGGCGTGAAGGCTCGCTCAGCTGTGCTCCATTAGAGCCTGATCATGGGGCGTATGGAGTTCCCTGCTCCCATGGACCTCTCAGACCTGCTCATTGTATGGCTAAGGGCTGGATAGCCTCTCCTTTGCAGTCTCACATGCACGGAGTCTTGGGCGGGGTGGCAAAGGAAAGTCCAGGCCACTGGGTGCCCTGTCTGTCCCTTTCCACCAGCACCCTCTGCACCCTCCTGGACACGTGGACGAGCGTCTTCCCTGGGGACTTTGCCACAACATCCGGCATGTCCGCACTGAAGAAGGTAAAGACCTACCTGATAATCCACCTGCCTTACTCGGACGTCCTCATACGTGTGCACGAACTCCTTACGAGACTGCTCTCAGAAACTTCGGAGGAGAGCGATTAACAACAAGCCAGGTAGGTGCTTGACACTGTGAGGAGGTCTCAGGACCTGGGCTCAGGTCTCAGGAATGATTGGGGGATTGTCACACCGACTCCAGTGTCATCTGTGTGACATGACATACGTCATTATGCCGGTCTGGAGCTGCGTGTCCTATGGGACCAGGCTTCCTGGAGGTCCATGGCAGATGGCCCGGTATAGGCTGCCGTTCAGGCATAGATGGGTTTCTCGATTAACTGGCTATGCAGGATATGGGCTTTGCACGATCTCTTTTATGATAATGATATTCTTTATATCTACAAGACAAGGATTATCTCTTCAGGAACAGCTCTGGGATAGGGAAGCACAGTATGGGAATGTATAAGACTACAGCAGAACCCTTGCCATACACGGGGGTGTATGATGAGCAAGGGAACAGAAGGGTTAATGTTTTTGGACAAAGAGCGGTATAATATACTATGAATTTTATGGATAGGCTTGCTAGATCCCAACCCCCATGGTGTCTGCTGCATGAGAAGGTACAAAAACGTATATTTCGGCAGGTGCAGAGAGCTGTCAGGCACCTTTGGTCACTAGATGAGATAAAGAAAGGGTTAGAAAGAGGAGCTTGGGGGGAGGCCCAGATAGCTCCTGATCTCTTATTTCCTGGGGCGTTTGTGAGTCATCGAGCTAACTGTGTCTGGTTCCAGGGTGACAAATCTGGAGACTATGAAAACTCTGCTGCTGCTCTGTGGAGAAGAGGACGACTAGGGGAGCCAGGAGCGCATGGTGCCGCCACCTCCATCAGCTGCCCTCAGCGACCTCAGCCATGCCCTCCTTCTTGTTACTCACGCGAGCATGCTAATCACCAGATGTGTCACAGATGACAATAGTGCACCCTCCTGATCTCCCTCTTGACAGTAGTGACGTCCTTAACCCCTGTGTGTGTCTTAGTTATTGTTATTGTCTGTAGCGGGCCAGATTGCTTTTTATAATCTTTTTAAAGCGTCTTTTATATTAAGTTAATAAATAACTCTGTGACCTTGACCAGAACCTTAGCTGTGAAACTGTGAACTCCTGGAAATGCTGCCAATCAGGCTCAGTGCTTTGTCAGACCTACAACATTATGAAGGTCATATCAGGAAGTTTAATGACAAATAAACAAACATTCCCTTCCCTCGGAATCCTGTGTGCATCGACAAAGCTTATCTAACATTGATGCTCTTTTGAAACCTGGCATTTGACAGTGGCATTGTTAAAAGCTAAAATTATAGTACATCTTGGAGTACTGAAAATGCAGCCATGCCAGCAAACCAAATTTCCTAATGGAGCAAGATGAAGGATGGTGAAGGCATGGCGGGGGGGAAGGGCGGGGTTGGGGAGGTGTCTGGGCTGGGCGTGGGGTGGAGTGGGACTCAGGTGCAAATTTGTGCGCACGTGTGTGAAAGGGTGTGCGTGCGTGCATATGTGCATGTGCCTGTGTGTGGGTGGGTGTGTATATGTGTGTGTGTGCATGCATACGCGTGTGGGGTGTGGGTGTGTGTGCATGCGTTTATGCCTGAGTGTGTGTGCGTGTGTGTGTATGTGCGTTTGTGTGTGTGTATGTGTGTGCATGCATACATGTGTGGGGTGTTTGTGTGTGTGTGAATGCGTATATGCCTGAGTGTGTGTGCGTGTGCGTGTGTGTGTGTGTGTGAGTTTCCTGGTGATGAAGCGGAAAGAGGTTTATTTCCTCATCAGCTCAGAATCCTGTGTGCTTCTTACTAGCAGAAAAAGTACTTTTTGCACAATCTAACATTTCAGAGTGCTAGCTTTGACTTTTGCTCTTTGCCCTCTCTCCTGTGAAGTAATAGCACAGACAGTATTTTTAGAAGCATTTCTTCAGCTTTCCTAATCCTTGCCTTTCTGTTTCCTGTATCCAGGGTGCTTTTCTGTGGAGGTATTTGCTATTTGTACTTATGCTACGTATTCAGGGTTACCTTTTTTCTGCTAAGTAAAATATTAATCTCCCTTCAAAACATTTAAATAAAAGCAATCTTTTCACAGCCCTCAGTGTTGTACAAAATCACTAAGGAAACTGTAAAAATTGTCTGTGATATCACGGAATGTTGGGTTTTCCCTCCCAAGCTCCTAAGGCCCAGATCCATGTTCCACATTTCATGCATAAGCTGGGCAACAAAGGCTGATGTACTCAAGAGCCCAGAGCTGGGTGTGGTGGCTCACACCTGTAACTCAACACTGAAAGTTGAGACAAAAGGACAGTTGGTTCTTGGAGAAAATCAACAAGATCAACAAACACCTATCCAAACTAATTAAACGAAAGAGAGAGAGAACACGCAAATAAATAAGATCAGAAATGAAAAAGGGGACATAACCACAGACACAGAGGAAATTCAGAGAATCATTAGATCTTAATACAAAAGCTTGTATGCCACAAAACTGGAAAATGCAAAAAAAAATGGACATTTTTTTAGATAAGTACCATATACCAAAGTTAAACCAAGACCAGGTGAACGATCTAAATAGACCTGTTAGTTGTGAAGAATTAGAAACTATTATCAAAAATCTCCCTTCCAAAAAAAGCCCAGGACCAGATGGTTTCAATGCAGAATTCTACCAGAACTTCCAAGAAGAGCTAATACCTATACTCCTTAATGTATTTCACAATATAGAAACAGAAGAGTCATTGCCAAATTCCTTTTATGAAGCTACATTACCCTGATACCAAAACCATACAAAGACCCAACCAAGAAAGAGAATTACAGGCCTACCTCACTCATGAACATCCACGCAAAAATTCTCAATAAAATACTGGCAAACCGAATCCAAGAACATATTAGAAAAATTATCCATTATGATCAAGTAGGCTTCATCCCAGAGATGCAGGGATGGTTCAACATACGCAAATCTATCAATGTAATCCACCATATAAATAAACTGAAAGAAAAAAACCATATGATCATTTCATTAGATGCTGAAAAAGCATTCAACAAAATCCAACACCCCTTTATGATAAAGGTCTTGGAGAGATTAGGGATACAAGGGTCATACCTAAATATAATAAAAGCTATTTACAACAAGCTGACAGCTAACATCAAATTAAACAGAGAAAAACTCAAAGCCATCCCACTAAAATCAGGAACACGACAAGGCTGTCCACTCTCTCCATACCTCTTCAATATAGTGCTTGAAGTTCTAGCAATAGCAATAAGACAACATAAGGGGATCAGGGGGATTCATATTGGAAAGGAAGAAGTTAAACTTTCGTTATGTGCAGATGATATGATAGTATACATAAGTGACCCCAAAAACTCTACCAAAGAACTCCTACAGCTGATAAACACCTTTAGTAATGTGGCAGGATACAAGATCAACTCCAAGAAATCAGCGGCCTTCCTATACACTAAGGATAAGGAAGCAGAGAGGGAAATCAGAGAAGCATCACCTTTCATGATAGCCACAAATAGCGTAAAATATCTTGGGGTAACTCTGACCAAGGAAGTGAAAGATCTATTTGACAGGAACTTTAAGTCTTTGAAGAAAGAAACTGAAGAGGACACCAGAAAATGGAAGGATCTCCCTTGCTCTTGGATTGGGAGGATCAACATAGTAAAAATGGCAATTTTACCAAAAGCAATCTAATCACAATTTCATAATCAGATATAATATGAAAACAGAATTCATCCTTCTGCTGCATACAAGAAACATACTTCAACCTCAAAGACAGACATCACCTCAGAGTAAAGGGCTGGAAAATTTTCCAATCAAATGGAAACAAGTGGGTGTAGCTATCCTATTATCTAACAAAGTAGACTTCAAACTAAAATCAATCAAAAAAATACAAAGAAGGTCATTTCATATTATTCACAAAAAAAATCATCAAGAGGCAATCTAAATATTGAACATCTATGCCCCAAATACAAGGGCACCCTCATATGTAAAAGAAACACTGCTAAAGCTTAAATCATACATTAAACCCCATACACTAATAGTGGAAAACTTTAACACTCCACTTTCACCACTGGACATGTCAGTGAGACAAGAAATTAACAGAGAAATAAGAGAACTAACAGATGTTATGACTCAAAGGGACTTAACAGACATCTATATGTTGTATGGGAGGAAGCTGCCCAGAACCTAAATAATCACACAGAAACCACTTTATTTAAATCACTGCTTGGCCCATTAGCTCTAGCTTCTTATTGGCTAACTCTTACGTATTAATTTTGCCCATCTCGATTAATCTGTGCATCACCATGGGGTCATGGCCTAACAGCAAAGTTTCAGCGTGTTTGTCTCCATGGTTATTTTCTGACTCTGCCTTTTTCCTCCCAGCATTTCGTTTAGTTTTCAATGCCTAGTTCTGTTCCTCTATAGCTCTGCTATAGGCCCAAAGCAGTTCCTTTATTCATTAACCAATAAAAGCAACACATAGACAGAAGGCCCTCCCAACCATCTACACAATATTACATCAAAACATAAAAGAATATACCTTCTTCTCAGCACCTCATGGAACCTTCTCAAAAATTGACCACATGCTCAACAAACCTCAACAGATACCAAAAAAATGGAATAACACCAAGTATTTTACTGGATCACTATGGCTTAAAACTAGAACACTAGCAACACTAATTTCAGAAAGCCCACAAACTCATGGAAATTAAACAATGCTCACTTGAATCATCAATGGGTCAAGAAAGAAATAAAGGGAGAAATTAAAGACTTCCTGAAATTCAAAATATACACAAATTTATGGGACACAATGAAAGCAGTGTTAAGAGGAAAGTTCATAGCACTAAATGCTTACATAAAGAAGCTAGGAAAACCTCCAAACTAGTAAATTAACAGAACATTTGAAAACTTTAGAACAAAAAGAAATAAGCTCACCCAAGAGAACTAGATGGTAGGAAATAATCAAAGTTAGAAGTGAAATCAACAAAATAGAAACAAAGAAAACAATACAAAGAGTCAATGAGACAAAGAGTTGGTCCTTCAAGAAAATCAACAAAATAGACAAACCTTTATCCAAACTAACCAAAAGGTAGAGAGAAAATATCCAAGTTAACAAAATCAGAAATGAAAAGGGGGACATAACAACAGACATGGAGGAAATACAGAGAATAATCAGATCATATTTTGAAAACCTGTATTTCACAAAATTGGAAAACTTAAAGGAAATGGACAACTTTCTGGATAAATATCACTTATCAAAACAAAATCAAGACCACATAAGCAAATTAAATAGACCTATAACTGCTAAAGAAATAGAAACAGTCATCAAAAGATTCCTGACAAAAAAAGCCCAGGACCAGAAGGTTTCAGCTCAGAATTCTAAAAGATTTTGAAAGAAAACCTAATACCAATACTCCACAAATTGTTCTACACAATAGAAACAGAAGGAACATTGCCAAACTCTTTTTATGAGGCTACAATTACCCTGATACCCAAACCACAGAAAGACACTACTAAGAAAGAGAATTACAGACCAATCTCACTCCTGAACATTGATGCAAAAATACTAAATAAAATACTGGAAATCGAATCCAAGAACACATCAGAACCATCATCCACCATTATCAAGTCGGCTTCATCCCAGAAATGCAAAGATGGTTCAACATATGAAAATCTGTCAAAGTAATCCACCATATAAACAAGCTGAAAAATAAAAAACACATGATTATCTCATTAGATGCTGAAAAAGCTTTCAACAAAATACAACATCCCTTCATGATAGAGGTCCTGGAGAGAGCAGGGATATAAGAACATACCTAAACATAATAAAGGCAATAAACAGCAAACCAACAGCCAACATCAAACTAAATGGAGAGAAACTCCCAGCGATTCCACTGAAATCAGTAACAAGACACAGTGTTCACTCTCTCCATATCTAGTCAATACAGTTCTTGTGGTCCTATCTAGAGCAAAAAGACAACAAAAAAAGATCAAGGGGATACAATCAGGAAAGAAAAAGTCAAACTCTATTTGCTGATGATATGATAGTTTACATAAGTGACCCCAAAAATTCTACCAAAAAACTTCTACAACTCATAAACACTTTCAGTAATGTAACAGGATACAAGATTAACTCAAAAAAAATCAGTAGCCCTTCTTTACACAGATGATAAATGCGCTGAGAAAGAAATCAGAGAAACATCACCCTTTTCAATAGCCACAAATAGCATAAAATATCTCTGAGTAACTCTAACCAAACAAGTGGAAGACTTGTATGACAAGAACTTTAAATCTTTGAAGAAAGAAATTGAAGAAGACACCAGAAAGTGGAAATATCTCCCATGCTCTTGGGTAGGTATAATTAACATAGTAAAAATGGCAATCTTACCAAAAGCAATCTACAGATTCAATACAATGCCCATCAAAATCCCAGCAAAATTCTTCACAGACCTCAAAAGAAAGGTACTCAACTTCATATGGAAAAGCAAAACACCCAGGATAGCCAAAACAATCCTGTACAATAAAAGAACTTCTGGAGGCATCACAATCCCTGACTTCAAACTCTACTACAGAGCTATAGTACTGAAAACAGCTTGGTATTGGTATAAAAATAGACAGGAGGACCAATGGAATCGAATCGAAGACCTCGATATTAATCCACATACCTACTAACACCTGATTATTGAAAAGTAAGCAAAAAATATCAAATGGATAACAAATTGTGCTGGCATAACTGGATATCAACATGTAGAAGAATGAAAATAGATCCATATCTATCACAATGCACAAAACTCAAGTACAAATGGACCAAAAACCTAAACATAAAGCCTGTCACTCTGAACCTCATAGAAGACAAAGTGGGGAGTACATTTGAACACATTGGCACTGGAGACCACTTCCTAAATATAATTCCAATAGCACAAACACTGAGATAAACAATTAGTAAATGGACCTCCTGAAACTGAAAACTTCTATAAAGCAAAGGACACGGTCAACAAGACAAAACGACAGCCTACAGAATGTGAAAGATCGTCACCAACCCCACATCAGACAGAGGGCTGATCTCCAAAATATACAAAGAACTCAAATAATTGGTCATCAAAAGAACAAATAATCCAATAAAAAATGGAGTACAGACCTAAACAGAGAACTCTCAACAGAGGAATCTAAAATGGATGAAAGACACTTAAGGAAATGCTAAACATCCTTAGTCATTCCAGAGAAATGCAAATCAAAACAACTCTGAGTTTCTATCTTATACCTGTAAAAATGGTCATGACCAAAAACACTGATGACAACTTATGCTGGAGAGGATGTGAGGTAAAGGGAACACTCCTCCATTGCTGGTGGGAATGCAAGCTGGTACAGCCCCTTTGGATATCAGTATGGTGATTTCTCAGAAAATTAGGAAATAGTCTTTCTGAAGACCCAGCAATACCACTTTTGAGTATATATCCAAAGGATGCTCAATCGTGCCACAAGGGCATGTGCTCAACCATGTTCATAGCAGCTTTGTTTGTCATAACCAGAACCTGGAAACAACCTAAATGTTCCTTGACTAAAGAATGGATAAGGAAAATGTGGTATATTTACACAATGGAGTACTACACAGCAAAAAAAAAATAATAATGACATCTTGAAATTTGCAGGCAAATGGATGGAGCTAGAAAACATCATATTGAGTGATTTGACCCAGACCTAGAAAGACAATTATCACATGTACTCACTCATAAGTGGTTTTTAAACATAAAGGAAAGGAAACCAACCTACAAATCACAATTCCAGAGAACCTAGACAACAATGAGGACACTAAGAGAGACATACACAGATTTAACCTACATGGGAAGTAGAAAAAGGCAAGATCTCCTGAGTAAATTGGGAACATGGGGACCATGAGAGAGAGTTGAAGGGGAGGGGAGAGGCAGGGAGGGAAGCAGAGAAAAATGTATAGCTCAATAAAATCAACAAATAAATAAAAAAAAATAAAAGGCCCCAAAGGGATGGGATGGCAAGATGTTGTGTCATTTAAACAGAAAAATGATTTCTGTTAAGCAGTAAGCAACTGTAGCTGGTATTTTGCAGAATGTATTAAAAAATCTTAAATTTTAGCTTGCAATGAAGGCTTAAGGAATGAACTTTAAAAATCATTGTCACCAAAAGATTTGTGAATTCTCTAAAATAGCATTTAAACTTCAGCTCTGAGGAGGAAGCCACTTGAAATGCAGATGGTGTAAGAATGATAAATGCCTTCGGTATGACAAAGGATCTATATCCTGACAGCAAATGGAAGAGACATTTCCCTTGACACCTCTGGCTAAAGGTTATACCAGCATCTTGTTAGATGGATTTGGAAGGGTTGGAAAGTGTTACCAGGTGCTGGGCGATTTGTTTGTTACCTGTTTTCTGCAGACAGCTGCACTCATAGAAATGGCTATGAATATGGACAGACAAACAGATATGTAGATTCTCAGACACATGCAACCTTTCTAGAAGGACTACTGCAACTTGATCTTGCAGCTTTGTGCATCAAACTTCTAAAAACATGTATCTACAAAAGTACAGACTTTAGTAAGGACATCGGCATAGACAGAGAGACCGTACATAGCCCTCCCCCACCAGGAGGAATATATTCTAAGACCTTAAATGGATTTCTGAGTCATGGGTAGCACTAAACCCTGCATACAAACATTCTATGCTTTCTCTAATACTCATGATAAACTTTCCTTTATCAATTAGACAGAGTAACAACAACAAATAATAAAACAGAAAAAATAATATGCCGTAGTAGAATATCCTACAATACAAAAATCATATATTTTAGTAATCTCAGACTGGGATTTTCTTCCTTAATAAGTTGAGGTGTCATTTTTTTTCATTTAAAGGGCACAATTTGTGGCTTCTCTTTGCTATAGCTGAACTCCGATACTTCTGGGCTTTGAAATTCTTATTAAGTAAAATAGTGCTATGTAACACAAGCACTGTGTTCAATCCACGTGCAAGATGACGACAATGTACAAGGCTTCTAGCATTGACAGAAAGGTAACATATACAGCGTGGAGACACTGGACAAAGGGATAAATAACATCTTGGATGGCACAGAGTGTGATATTCTGAAATCTCATCATGCTACTCAGAATGATGTGAAATACAAAACAAGAAGTACTTACTTATGCAATTTTCTCTTCGTTGTTTTCAGACCACAGCTGAGTACAGGTAACTACAAGCTTAGAGAATAAAACATCTTAATGAGGTCTGTGGTAAACACACACAGTTGAAACCCATCCCCACTGAAAGGACTATCAGGCCCTTAGTCCTATAGTTTAGTGCATCAGTCTTAGACACACATACCCATAACCACATGCTTTGCTATCTGAGCAGCAAGTAAAGTGTATTACTTTATTTTTATTCTGAGTGAATTTGGCCAGTTTTGTTTATTCTTTGTCATTGTTACACATCCCCATCTCCTTCTGAACTCAAAAGACCTTGACATTAGATATGGTCTGAAAGCCTGATTTTCCATTTTCCAACCACGAACTCTTAGGCAATTTGTTTAATCTCCAAGCCAATAGCACGAGGAGAGTGAAGCTGGTGTCCAAGGCTTCTGCCAGGATTAAATGATAAAAACATGGATAGTTTCTGTCTCAGAGATACGTTGTGTATACAATCCTAAAAGGAAGTTTCTGCCCAGCTTTTCTGCTAGGAGGGATTGTTAGGTTGTGTTTAAACGGCATGGCCTCCTGTGCTTACCCCAGGCTTATCCTTGGCTTTCAGAAAGGAGCCAGCTCTCTGCCTCTGGGCCTGTGTCTCCTTACTGCTTACCAGCAGTGGCCTCTACCCTTTCTTCTACCTCACATCTCTGCCTTGAAGGTCAGGATGCAGTGTTTCAGCTGGTATCCAAAGCCTGAGCAACTCACGGGCATCCAGACTATCAGACTAGAGGACCTTCCAAAACACGCTTCATGAATAACTGCCTCTCTGCCCCTTGGTCCTCTTTGCAGAGAACTCTGGAGAAGGTGAGACTCACCACAGCCAGGGATGGTTTCCTTCTCCTTGGGAGACTTCGATTTATTTTTCTCTTTTCACATTTCTATCACAAGCAACAAAGAGAAAACAGCCCGTCCTTTCCACATTTGGCTTAGAAATCTCGGGAAATAAGTGTCCAAGTTCTTTGCTTCAAGTTCTGCTTCTGCAGAGTAGCCAGTCAGCCAAGTCCCGCCACTGTAACGAGGATCACCTTTCTCCAGTTTCCAAAAACAGGGCTTTGCTGCTCTCAGGGACTTCTCCAGTCATGCCTTTAACGTGGGTATTCCTAGTAAGATTCTGTTCATGGTGCAAATGTATTTATTCTCTGCAACAATGGCCACTTTCTCCACAGCTCACCTCTTTCCCTTCCAAGCCTTCCTCGGAGCTCCCTTTATCACGCGTATTTCTGTCAACAGTCTCTCCAAGGCACAGCAGCCTTTTTAATGTGAGTCTCAAGTCTTCCAGTGCTACCCAATATCAAAGCAATCTTCATTCATGTGGCTATTATAGTAGAGCTCCGCTTTCGGTACCGAAGTTTATATAAATTCTGAGGGCTGTCCCTACAGTACCATAAACAGAAAACTAATGCTTCACAGTTCGGCACAAGGTCAAAACTGAACAATTGAAAGGCAGCTTCTTCTGAGGGCTTGCGAGAAGGATCTGTTCTAGGCTCCCCCCTCGCTTGTGGATTTCTCCCCCTTCCTGCATCCAGTCACATAGTTTTCTCCCTATGTGTATGCCAGTGCCCAGTTCCCTCTTCTCTGCAGCACTGGGATCAAACCAGGGTCTATTGAATGTTAGACAAGTCAGTCACTGGTCTTTAATCCCAGGTCCCAACTTCCCTTCAGTCTGATGACATTTGTAGTGTTGGATTAGGTGAATGCCCTGTGCTAGCACTGACTTAATACTAAATATTTCTATAATGCCAATTTTCTGGTTAAGGCCCTATTCTAAAATGTCTGATTTGGGAAGGAAGATACGGTTTAATATTATCACCTTCATCTTGTAGCAGTTTCTTAAGTCAAAGTGAGTGCCAATTGGTCTGTGAGTTTGCCTAGAGTGACAAGGGAATTCCTTGGGTTTAACATCTAGAAATGCCCTAAAATTTCATAGAACTGAAGCTGAAAGAAACATGGAGGAAGTCCTTTAGTTACATACCAGCTCCCAAACCAGTCAGTTAGGAGGCCTGGCAGCTCTGAATAAGCTGAGGTCGCTGGTAAGGGTAAGGAGAGAAGGAGTAAGGCAGGGGCAGAAAGCGACCCACAATGCCACACAAGGGGAACAGAGTGAGAAGTGGTGTTCCGGGAAGACAGGGCACCAGAGGAAAATGGGTTGATTCTGACTTCTGAGGTCCTCAGAAGTCTAGAATGCGGCACTAAACTCAGAGAGGTGGGGTCTTTCTGTGGTCTCATCCATGTTCCTTTGTAATTCCTTCTTACCCTCCCCGCTCCATCAAAAACCTGTTTCCCTGCGCTGAACTGTCTTAGTCGCTGTTCTGTTGTGAAGAGACACCTTGACCTAGAAAACATTTAAAACAGGTCTGACTGACAGTTTCAGTCCTCTGCTATCGTGCTGGGGAGCATGGTGGCCTGCAAGCAGACACGGTGCTGGAGAAATGGCTCAGAGTTCTACATCCGTTCTACATCCGGATCTGCAGGCAGCAGAAAGAGCGAGCCTGGGCCTGGTTCAGACTCCTGAAACCCCAAAGCCCAGCGACACACCGCCTCCAAGAAGATCATGCCTACTCCCAAAAGGCCATAGCTAAAGGAGCCTAGGGGGGGGCATTATTAGTCAGATTACCACACAGACCAATCAAACTTTAGAAGCTCTGTGGAAGTAGCACCTAGACAAGTCACGGCCCAAAGCTGGTCTTAGCAGTGCCACGCCCACCAGTTTGTCCCTATTTGATATGCTGGTGCCCGGCGCCTAAGCAATTCTCCTTTAGAGCAGTTGCTATACGGACCCTCTCATTGCTATATGGGCCTTGGTGAATTAAGCCCCCATCCGAACTCACTGTCCTTTGGAAAGGCATCTTGTAGATGTATAAGCCTCTAATAGGGTCTGTTACATTTCAAAGCCCTCAGCCTGCTTGTGACAGAAGCGAGGCCTTCGCAGAGCGCCCGCCTTTCTTCCCTCTAAGCTGCAGGAGCAAAGGTTGGAGAAGAAACTGATGAGAGAGAGAAGATCCAGCTGACGGTTGCTAAGCAACCTTTGTCAGCAAAAAATGTAAAAACAAGATCCAAGGAGCTTTTAATTGGCCAGATATCTTAGAGAATATTTCTAATTCTGCAGAGGTTTGTTTTCAGAACATTCCTTTTTTATTGAAATAGTTAATCACTTATTTTAGAGATAGTTGTCATAATTACATAAAATTCCATCAATTAAAACTAATTTTGGAATGTCACTGATTGAATCCTAACTATGTGCAGAAGACACCCAAATTATCTTATTGAAACATGCACCAGAATGCATAGTGATCACACGTGCCTTCCACATCTGCCTCAGGTTATGCTCCTGGCAGCTGATGTCATACTGGGAATGGTAGGCTCGCGCCAAAGCTTCTGATTATATAATAGTCTCTGCAGGAGAGATCGCTTCATACGATCTGCTCAGAATTTACCCAGGTTTGGACTGAAAATCCTGTGTCTCATGAGGCCCTTGAAGCGCACGTGGTCACCCCACCTCTGATCTCAAGGTTGTACCTTAGATGGTTAGATCTGGTTTGGAATGGGTCCTGGGACTGGAGTCCTCTTGAAAGATTTCGTGAACACAATGGGGCATCCTGTCTGGGAGCTGCCTTAGGATGGAAGCTAGTCTGGACTTGATCAGGTTTTGGATTTCCTGGAGATATCCAGAGAGAGAGTAGCTGAGTGGAACCATTGAACCCCTGGGGAATGAGTGTGAAGTCCATCCATTTCCTCTCTATTGCTGAGGTTTCCTAATCTATGCTATTGGTCCATATCCCAAAGCCTAACATTTGCAACACCTTTTAGGCCTCCATGAGTTGCCATCAGTAGCACCAATGATTTCGGAAGTAATTCCCAGCGGTATGAGATGCAGTAGGCACATGCTATGAGGGTGATAGCGGCAGAGATCTACAGTTTCAGGAAGAGAGGCATGATGGTGTTCATGCTTCCTAGGAGAGGGCCCTGTGCCAGTGATACCCAGCCTGTCACACAGACATGGGGAGACTCTCCAGAATCACATCAGAGGTGTGGGTAGGCTCAGGAAGCTGGACAGTGGTGCTCCATTGCCCCAGAGGCTCTTCCCAGTGATCAGCTGACCCATGTTCTCTTGTCTAGAGCACAGAATCTTCCTTAATTTAATTTTGAGAAATTTATACTTTAAAGTTATACCACATCATTTCTACCCCTACCCCTCCAACTCCTCCCTTTTCCTTCCCTATCAGATTCACGACCTCCTCTGTGACATTTACTGTTTTATCTGATGGAGGAAGGCCATTGGTTAAGTAATAAAGAAACTGCTTGGCCCCATAGGTTAAAACATAGGTGGGAGGAGTAAACAGAACAGAATGCTGGGAGGAAGAGGAAGTGAGCTCAGAGACGCCATGCTCTGCTCTCCGGGGCAGACTCGATAGCTCTGCTCTCTGAGACACACACGATGAAGCTCCAACCCAGGATGGACGTAGGCTAGAATCTTCCCGGTAAGCGCACCTTGGGGTGCTACACACATGATTAGAAATGGGCTAGTCCAGGTGCGAGAGTTAGCCTAGAAGAGGCTAGATATAATGGGCCAAGCAGTGTTTAAAAGAATACAGTTTGTGTGTTGTTATTTTGGGGCATAAGCTAGCGAGGCGGCCGGGGTGCTGGGGATGCAGCCCTGCAGCTCCTATTACTATAGAATGGCGCCCTGCCGCTCCTAATACTACATTTATCTACACATAGTCTGCACGTGTACACACACATTCGACCTTCTGAGTCCGCTTAGCATTGCCCCTCTGTGTTTAGGGCTGACCACTTGGGACTGACTGAATCACCTGTCAGGCTTGTTCGCGGACAGTGACTCCTCCTTCCTCAGCAGTCACTGACTGGCTATAGAAGAGCACAGCATCTCAAGTCAGAGACACGTGCACAGCTGCAAACTGAACACAAAGTGGGAGACTCAGGACGGAGGCCTCTCTTATGGTTTGGCTACAAAGTACCCTCCACAAAAGGC